>NC_086242.1:8440000-9697500 GCF_036321145.2 Pelmatolapia mariae
GTTTCTTTTTGAGATTTTTTTCTCTACTTCACTTTCTCAGAAAGGTTCTATTGAAGTGATTACTTGATTCAATAGGTCTGTCAGTAATCGGGCCTGGTTGTGGCTAGTGAAATTGAACTCAGCTTTCCAAAAATGTGGCTAATCACAATTAATTTATAATTTAACAAGAGGGGTAATTACTTTTTTACCTGGGTCCAGGTAGGTTTTGATAACTTTTTCCCCCTTACTAAAATAAGTAATCATTTAACACCTGCATTTTTTTTATTTACTTGGGTTATCTTTGTCAAATGTTAAAATCAGTTTGGTGTGAAATATTTAAGCGTAACAATTATGCAATCAGGAATATGACAAGCACTTTTTCACAGCGCTGTCCAAACAGAAACAGAACTGCTGTGAATTCAGTTCTGGTAAAGACTGTTACCCATCCCACTTCAAGCACACGACAGAGCCTGGCAGGAAATTCTTATATTACTCAACAATAACATTCATTAGTGATGAAATTATTACCCTGATGCAGTTTATATTGGCTAGCTGAACCTCTCACATGGCCAAGAGAAAGTAAAATGACAAAAGAAGGGGGAAAATATAAGTCAGAGGCATTAAGGTATTATCACACGCTAATTTGGACTCATTTCACTAAATCCTGCTTTATGGAGTTCAGTCTAGGACATTGCTCAGCCTCTTATAAGGACATTTAATCCAGGCTGAAGGTGATGGCCTGTGACACTAATAACCAGCCACCTAGTGACACCGACTACCAATCCAGAAAAAATTCACACTGCATGTTGTTCTCATATGCCAGTAATGTGTAAGTCATGAATGAGATCATTTAATTTGTTTTCCAGGACAAATTAAGTTTTAAACAGCCATTCTCCTCAGTGGATGAAAGCCTATTAGCAAACAAAAGACCTCCATCTAACTGCCCTGAGATGGACCCATGGGTGGAGATGTGCAATCAGGGTAATGATCCCTTTGGGGTGACAAGGGACTGATGGCCAGAAATTTGAAAATTATAATTTCCATCATGCATATCCCTTAAGTCCTACTTAATGTGGGGAATGTTTTCTTCTAGGTTGGGTTTGCAGCAAGGACTCCACGCCTAAGGACTATACAGCACAGTCAGTGACATATCAGTAACATGCAGCACAGTCTGCTCCTTTACACTGTTTCTAACAAAAAAAAAAAAAAAAAAACTGCAGCCAGTGTGCTTTTTAACAACAGCTCAACTATCTTTTTTTCTTGGATATTGTCTATTGTTACGAGACAAAATCTGTCCTTAATCAGCAATGTGCTCCATGGGGTGGTTCAATGGTACTTCTCATGATGAAATTGTATGCTCGATGGTAAAACCTCAAGCCAGAAACGATAAACATCACAAACATATGTTTGTTTGCTTGCCAGTCGGGACCTAAACATGTGGTTGCGGTGTGGTGAATTGGTGATACTGAGATGTAGAAAGCCCGATGCCTGTCAGGAATGGATTAGTTACAGATTTCCTTCTCTTCCCTCCTTTTTCAATATTGCACACTCACTGGCCAATGGTCACTAAAACTACTATTGAGGGAATGTGTGAAACCTTTCTTTGGCCAGTGTCAGTCCACTCACATGACAGTTCTGAACTCTGACGTTTGATTCTCAACCTTTAGTCCGTCGACCTGTGAAATGCGAGTCCCATGGGAGTGTTGTAAAAGGCACATGGGAGGACTGTTCTTACAAGAAAATGTTGCAGTGGGACCATGAACATCACAGACTCTTCACAAACCTCAATGACCTCACAGTAGTTTGATCAGATTTCTGATCCTTCACAGTCTCTTGAGCTGTTTTCATACATTGCAGTCCTGAAGCTTATTAGACTTTACCTGATGAAACTGTGTTCAAGAATGGAAGTGTCCACATAAGTCAGATCTGACTCTACATGGACTTTTACCTGCCATCTCCTTAGGACAAAGCCTGTGTAATGTTTGATTGAGCCCCAGTGACAATAAAGCAGGTAACTGTCTGGAGAATTCAGAGTGGAAGTGGGTGTCATGTGTCCTACCTCCTGCACGGTATGACCAGGCACTACCCTTCACCTAAATAAAGCAGGGTAGCACACAGCTGCCTGTTGTGAGAAAGGGCATATCAGGGCAGGATTTTCCCAAAAGTATGTGGAAAAAATGCTAAGCTAGCTGCTGCATCTTAGTGGTCTCTTATTGAGATTTTAATGTGCTTGATTTCCTTTTGAATCTAGTTTTTATGCTAATCTAAGTTACTGCTGGCAGTAGAATTGGCTTTTATTTCTAACTCTCAGCAGGAAAGCAAGTTGGAGTATTTCTCATTCCTTCTCATAACTGTCTGTCCTCTCATATCGCCACCTTTTCCTTTATTTTTCATTTCTCCTCCTCCTCCCTCTCTGTGCTTAGATACCTTTACTCAAAAGGATCTGATCATCATCCTAATCTGATCAACAGTCTAAGCTTGTCTTCCGTGTTATCTTAGTGTACTTGTGCGTATGCATGCACGCTTTCTCAGTTCTTGCGTATTTTGCACGCTGCATACTCTTACAGTTTGTACATGCACACAGACATCACTGTGGATTATCTGCGTAGGTGTCTGCATCTACGTGGGCTAGTTCTGACAAAGGCAGCGAGGCACGTGTGAGGCCAGATCATGCCGTCTTACCCACCCACCCTATTCTCCCACGCCTGACTGGGAGTGTGGGAATGTGTCATTTGATATCACCTCCAGCAGGATCTGTGAGGACAGGGCAATGCAGCAGGAGCGGGGCGAGTCTTGATCTGATCAGCCCAGCTATGCAGATTTGGTTTTATAGCGTGCAACTACACTCTACTTTACATTACTATGCAGTTCACAACCTTAGAGTGGAGTTGGTTCTTGTTTTAGCAAGCTGAAACAAACAATGCCCAGCAGATGTAAGAACTTGGACTATGCATCAATTTAAATTCTTTCAGAACCGGTAACAGCTGCTCAGGGGCTGCCCCTGGAGCTGCAGTGGAAATAACCTCCTGGCTGTCCCAAGTGGACGCCATGGAGAAAATCAAAATCAGTGTCACACACTTTACACTGAAGTCCAAGCTATACTGAAGCTGTTTTGGCAGTTTATAATGGGCCAGCACTCCATTAAGTAACGATGCAGGTGTTTTCTTTAATATATGGAATTCCTAAAGTCCAAATCAGCACGTCGTCATTTTGGTTTTTCCAGTGTATAAGTGTGTTTTGCACACCCTTATTTAGAAAACCGTCCTGGTCAAAGTGCCAATAGGAAACCTTTTCCACCACAGATGTGCTGTTCTTCATGAGAAGCTTACATTACCTAAAAACAAAGAATGCTTTTTCACTTTGCAGCAGGCACGTGAAACTAATTTTACACTGTGGGCCACATCTAGTTCTCTCAATGAAATTCCCCTCTCAGCTTAAAGAAGTTTACCTACACATTTTAATTAATGAAAAAAATCCAGTACTGTATCTACATTGTACATCCAAACAGTGCAAATAGTTTCGATGTACAATGCCTCAGCAATGAAAAAATATTTTTTTTAATCCAATTTATTATCAAAGTGATTTTAGATTCAAAAAGAAGCCAAAAGATTTGTGTGTATATATATATTGTATAATGTGACAACCAGTGTTGGTCAAGTTACTTGAAAAACGTAATTAGTAACTAATTACTCATTACTTCTCAAAAAAGTAATCCTGTTACTTTACTGATTACTTATTTTCAAAACTAATTAGTTACTTAGTTACTTAAAAAAGATACACAACCTGAATACGTAATAAAGCAATAGACCTTTCACCCCAATTCTATTTTTATGCATAATCCATCATATAAAATGTAAAAAAATGGAAAGCCTCTTTTTAAAAATAGTTTTATGAGTTTTAATCTTTTAATTTTATGCACATTGCATTAAGCAAAAATTTAATTATATTCAACTGTCTTTGACTTGAAGAAATTCTTTAACGTTTAAACCTATTTTCTGCATATTCCAGCATATAAAATCAAATCAAATATTTTTTTGTGTTTATACTCACTCTTTTAAATAGATGCAAGTAAAACACAGCAAAAAATAAAAATAAAATCAAAGATTCAGCGGCACTAAGTCCTGTCGCTCTTAAATCTATTTTCATCTGTTTAGCATGAGTGGGGCGGGTGGAGGTTCGCCCGGTGCTGCAGCGGTCATGTCAGTGGGGGGATCCGGGGGGTTTCTCTGTGAATTTCACATTCCCGTGGTGGCTTGCTAGGTGCTTGCTCAGATTTAAATTTCAATTTTTTGCTGTAGAAAGAAGTTTTCTTCCACGCAGAGTGTGCAGCGGACGTTAATGTTTTAGTCACTTCTTACTAAGTAACTAAAAGTTAAAGTAATGCAAGTACTTCCACGCTTTAAACGTTGCATGGTCGTACTCTCTCCCGCACTATATGTTATCCATTGTTGATCTACACACGTCTGTTGCTGCCACGGGCGTCGCACGTGCTTACATCATTGTCATGAAACACTCTCACAAACAAAATCATGACGGTTTAGTAACGCAGTAATGCAGCGTGCTTATGGGAAAGTAACAGTAATCTAATTACTTTTTTTTGCAATAGTAATCCCTTACATTACTTGTTACTTGAAAAAAGTAATCGGATTACCTGGTGACAACACCTTAAAGTCAGCTTGCCTGACCATCACATGCTCCCAGAATCAAAGCAGTCTGGCTTAAAAAGCCATTCAAAGTCAATTAAGTCACTTTGTTAGTAGACGAGGGGAAGATGAAAGGGAGCGGGAGGGCACTAGGAATGACGCAGCAATACACCAGAGAGAGAAGATAAACCTAATGTGAGCCAAAAATAGTGAGACATGATTATGAGTAAGATAGGGTGATCAAGCAAGAGAAAGACAGAAATATACAATTGTATGAATTTTTCTCTTCAAGCTTTTTCTTAAAATGGGTGTTTTTGTACTGCTGATGTAAAAAAAAAGGAATATGGTAAGAATAATTAGTATTTACAAATTTCTTCTCCTTTGCTCCCAGTGAGGTTGTCAGGACCGCAAATCCCAATGAGCTTTTCACAGGCGAGCACAGGAATTAAAGGGAATTAAAGAGACGGGTTACGTTATTCTTCATAAGCACACTGTTTTCTTTTTCTAACTCTAATCAGCCACATCGTTTAGATAAGCTTTCTTTAACCACTTTATTCTAAACAGCCCTAAATGGGGCAATTTCCCTTTCTCTCCTATGCTTTCTTTCCCTGTGGAGTTAAGAGAAAACACATGAAAAGGTTGACGAAAAATATATTATATCTGCATCATACAGTGCTGCACGTAACTCAGCAGATGTTCAGATGTAATCTTGCTCTGCCTTGATTTGTTCCTTGAATGCTGAATAATCCTGCATGAGAATGGTTTCTTGATGTTCTCTGACAGATTGCACATGAATATTAAAAAAAACCTCACAGACGTAGAAGGTGACTGCAGTAGGAAATCATGTAAACTAAGTGTGCAGCCACCCAGCCCTTATCTTGATAAATCACGCAGCCTTTACAAAACTAAGCATCAGAGTCAAGAGTATGAGCCCACAATCATTCCTGAAGTTCTGGCTAAGGTCAACACATTATGAGCAACTTTTTCCAGTGTTATACACACAACTGTTCAAACTGTCAGAAATGAACAGTGTTGTTGAAATAAGCTGATGAATTTCACACCCTGGTCTCTTGCCAGTGTGCCAAAGCCCTGCAGACATGGCTGCATATTGCACGTATGGATGTGCTGTAGTAAGCACAGCCATTTCTTTCCAGTGGCTATTTGCAGTGGACGCTATCATTATAGGTCACAGTAATTCAGCAGTGGCAGCTGATAGGATGTCAGAACTAACTTTAACTAATTAGCTCTAAATGCAAAGCAGAGCTGGGACTGTTGAGATTGAGATTTTTTCACTGTGTGTGTACAACTATTCAATCCATTTTGACCTCATAATGCAGATAGATGAAAGGTTGAGATTATTAGATTCTTGGCAATCCATCCAAGTGTTGTTGAGACATTTCACGCAAAAGTACAATGTCAGGTCTACGCCTGTGTTATGCCTTCTGTATCTGCAAGTATGCAAGGGTCCATTTCACTCCGAATGAAACAAGTCTTGCCATCAGATGTTGAACACAAGGTTTGATATAGACATCTGAGTACCCTCCAATTTGACTGCATGACCCTGTTCAGTGCATTTCAGGGCACTGACCACATATGCCAACCATATGTACCAAAAAAAAACGTCCGTAGTTGGTTTTGGCTTTGCAATGCTCACAGTATCTTAACTGTGCAACATAATGTCTGCAGTTTGTGGATAATGGTAAATTAAATCAGCTTACGCCACATAAAAACTTTTAGAGTGAGTTAAAACTTATCATGAATGCAACACTTAGAAACCAACATAACAGTTTCAGAAAACACAAGCTGGATACAATGGATACAATGCTTTTTGTAGCATTCATCCATCTATCCAGCCATCCAGTTTCCTTATGTCCACAGCCGGTCACTACCCTGAGCTTGTGGCCAGAGGTGAAGGCAGGAACGTAGACAGGCCAGTAAATGGACTGGCTCTAATATAGAACCTTTCTACTCTAGCACTTTTTTCAATGATGAAGCGCTTTTTACCCATCATTCACACACATTCACAACTTGAGGTTCAGTATCTTGCACAGTCTTCAATGCAGACTGAAGCAGCCAAGGATTGAACCACCAACTTTCCGATTAGTAGATGATAAGTAGCTCTACCTCCTAGGCTACAGTCGACAGCTTCACGTTTACGATCAGCTATCTCTTTCCGTCAATCTCTGACTCCACTCCCTAGCCACTCTTGAACAGGACCCGGAGATACTTGGGGACACCTGGAACAATAACTCCTTCCATACCCAGAGGGGCTACTCCATCCTTTTCTGGAAAAGTACTGTCACCTCAGCAATTAGATTTAGCACCTCCAAGTCAGTTGCTTCACACATGGCTGCAAACCACCCGTGTGAGCTGGAGATCACCTACTGACAGTGATGGGAATAACGGCGTAACAAGTAACGGCGTTACTTTTTTCAGTAACGAGTAATCTAACTAATTACTATTCCTATCGTTACAACGCCGTTACAGTTACTAACAAGGAAACGCGGTCCATTACTATTTTTCAACAAACAGATGGTTGAAGCTGTGTTCAGCTTACCGCATCTTATATCAGCTGCACGGAAGTAGCTGTAAGTAATCTGGATGCTACAGCTTTAAGCAGCTGCGCGCTCCCGCGGAGGGCAATCACGATCACTGTCTAGCACAACACCTGGAGCTCAGGGGGCAAAACAATCACATGACTGCTGCTGTTTGACTGAGGAAGAATAAAGTAGTCGTGGTAAGCCAATCACATGACCACTTAAAGACAAAGCAACAAGGTGACATATACCAGTTTTTAAATTGTGTTGATAGGCCACGTAAAACCAGAGTCATGATAAACAAGATATACGCGGCGTTTTTTCCTCAATAGTTTCGCCACGTTAGCGCTAGCAAGCACTCTCTGCTTATAAGCAAAGAAATGCCCAACAAACAGGGGAAGTTTTAGGAGTGACGGCGAGAGAGAGAGAGCAGAAAAAGAGAGAGAGAGAGAGAGCAGAAAAAGAGAGAGGGAGAGAGAGAGCAGAAAAAGAGAGAGAGAGAGGGAGAGAGAGCAGAAAAAGAGAGAGAGAGAGAGAGGGAGAGAGAGCAGAAAAAGAGAGAGAGCGAGTTTTGAGATGTGAGAGATTTGTGACGTTTAGCGTGTTTGGAGTGTGTAGTTAATGTGTTGTCTTGTGTAGTTAGTGTGTAGTGTTGTGGATAGTTTTGTGTTGTGTGTCAGAACAATGAGGCGACTGCTGTCTCCAGGTAGAAACAGCCGTGATACACCTGCTGCTGTCAGACCTGCAGGTATCAGGCTGTGATGTTCTCCTTTATAGTGGACAGAAAATATTTTTTTGGAGTGGCACAAATAATTTGTGTGGCATCACAGCTGATTGTTCTGTAAATAGTTTGAAATGGTTATTTAAAAAATCAAGGTAAATGGATGCAAATAAATTTGTTGTTTGCAAAACTTGTGCATAGGATTTTAAAATTGACAATTAATATTTGCATTTGAAGTTATGAAATATGATTCATTAAACATGTTTATGGTTGTTACAGTAAAAATATAACTTTTTCTACTCTGATTTTATGGTTTTTGTCTAATTTTAGATCAATTCTGGTTATACAGTATGACAAAATGAGAACATAACTGTAAATTCAGGCATGCGAGGTTGTGCTAAAAAGAATGATACCAAACAAGGCAAAGTAAATAGTTATTAAAGGTAAAATGTGGAGGGAAAATCAAGAGCAGTAAAAAAATGGCCAATTATACCCTGGACCCCAGAGGGTTAAACATTTTTTGTTTTTTAAGTAACGCAATAGTTACTTTTCCAAGTAATTAATTACTTTTAGAATATTGTAACTCGGTTACTAACTCAGTTACTTTTTTGAAGAAGTAACTAGTAACTATAATTGAATTACTTTTTCAAAGTAACTTACCCAACACTGCCTACTGATGAAGCCAACAGAACCACACCTTCCACAAAAAGCAGAGGGGTGATCATGAGCTCAGCAAACTGGAAACCCTCCACCACTTGGCTGTGCCTAGAAATTTTGTCCAGGAACATACTTCATTTATTTACAACAAAAAAAGTTCTAGAAAAGTCATCTGTTTGAACAGACTCTAACATGTTTGGGGTAAAAATACAATACACTACATGTGTATAGTTACTAAAGAATGGGGAACAAATCTGGAAAGGCCTAGCAAGATTTTCTTAAAAGTAAATCTAATGGTAATATATACATTCATTCATTTAAGTGTTAAAATATTTTATCTTGGACCAATGAATGAACCTGGTTAGAAACATTAATTTCTTTGAAGGAAAAATGATTCATTTAATCCTTCCATGTTTTGCAACAAGGCAATAAAGCTGGTATGAAACCTCTTCAGTCATTAACATTGGAAACACTGAACTGTGCTTTAGTGCTCTCTGAACAACCATGAACAAAATCCTCCATTTCACAGTCTCATCCAGGCTATGAATCATTCTTCTGTTTTATGTTTAGTAATATACAAGCAGTTAAGAATTGTCTTTACAACTGTATTTCTCCCAGATACACATTAACGTGTAACTACTCCAACACAAACACTCAGAAGTCAGAGGACAACCTGTACTTGCCCTTTGATCGGATATATTTTGACAGGTTGACTGTGTTGATGTAGCGGATTAATCCATTTGGAATAAACTGACTGCAGTGGATGTTCTCTTTTCTCTATCTGAATGTGTTGAACTCTTATAAGAGATCAGGGAGCCATGCAAGCTTTATGCTCCTCCAAAGAACTATTTCAGTGGGAAAAGGGAGGGCATGGCGGTCGACTTATCCTGCGAATTTGCTCAAACCATAGCGAGGTACTGATAAGAGTTTGCAGGGGTGTTAGGGATCAGTCATGGTATTGTTTTGTATTGTGTTGCTACAGAGTGGTTATATTTTATCATTCCAAACATCTACAATATTCACATTTGTTTCTCCCTGTGTGGCCTTCCCCAAATCAACTGCACATGATCCCATCTGTTGTTCCGCTCAGTTCCTTCTGCTCAATAGAATGCCACCAATTCAGTGTTTTCGTGTTTCGTTTATGATGATGAATGATTTTTTTTCTCATTCTCTCTTTTTTCCCTTCCTCTAACTGGACCGAGTCCACTTCCTCTGCAGAACAATTCTTTTTAAAGGACCACGCACACAAATGGATGTCAGGTTTTTCCAGATGCTCCAGCACAAAGGCACCATTCTTGGAAAATCTCCCCTCATACTTAATTCAATTAGACACTGAACTGTTCCTGCTTCTCAGCCCTTTTGTTTTTTGTCATCTCTACCCTCTTCACCGGCAGTTAAAGTAATTTGGGTTTATAGCCTAGCCGAGTGATGGTCAGCTTTTCTGAATTAAGTTTAACGGTAAGAGATTGTAAATTTCACATGTGAAAGATGACAAAGAATGCATAGAGAATAGACTTTTAAACTGTGGTTGGAGTCTGGTGGGATATCTCTGTATATGTCTGGATTATAGGGAAGGATCCATCTAATTAGCTCTAGGAAGACTTGTAGTAAGTAAGTTAAATTTATTTATTTAGAGCTTTTCACAGACAGGTGGGACAAAGCGTTAAAATAAACAAGAACATTAGGTATAGACAATACAAAAGATGAAATAAAACAGTAAAATTAATAGGTAGTTTTAAAAAGCAGTTAAAAACTTTTCTGTCTAAACAGGTTTTCTGTTGAGAATTTTTCAAATTGATTTATTTTATTTTAAAAGTATCCACAGAGTCAACCAAACATAGTTGTGGTGGTACACTGTTCCACAGCCTTGGTGCCACAGACCGAAAGACAACAACTAACAACTAACAAACTCTGAGTGTGTGAACGGAGACAACGAGCAGCAGTGTATTTTGTGAGAATAGCCAAGATAGATAATTTAGAGCCTGGCCATTTAGTGCTCTGTATGTTAAAAGAAGAATAAAGAAATGCTAAAATCTATTGGGAGCCAATAGGAAGAATATAAAATTGGAGTAATGTGAGCTCGCTTGCTAAAATGTGTTAGTAGTCTGGCCGCAGCATTTTGTATAGCTTGGAGGCGAGAAAGAGCTTTGTCCAAGCTGGTAAACAGGACATTACAATAATCTAAACACGATGACAGAAGTGCATGAACAATTTCTTTTCCAGTTCAGCTAAGGAGACCATGTGTCGCAAGTTAGAAATGTTCCTTAAATGAAAGAAACAGGAACGAGACAAAGGTTTTACAAGCAAGTCAAGGCCCAGAGAAGAATCATATATCACTCCCAAGATTTTGAATGTTTGACTTAGCAGTTGGACTGAAAGAAGCAGGAACCTGACTGATTTTAGAATGTAGTTCAGGAGGAGCTATAATCATGGTCTCAGTCTTGGTGTTTAAAACAAGGTCATTGTCACAGAGCCAATCAGTAACCTGAGTTAAGCGGTGGACTAGGGTGGAAAACCTATCCAGCTGATGAGGCTTAAAAAACATATACAGCTGAATGTCATCAGCATAGAAATGATTTAACTTCTAGTTAAAACCAGTGACCAGTTTACAGTAAAATGACTCCACTCTGTGGCAATCCCATCAACATGTGATCTTCCAAGCCATTAACATTAAATAGGCATGGCTCATCTTTAAACTGAAGCTTCATCGGATGTGCATGGGCTTTTGGAAGACTGGAAAAAAAATTCCCTGATCAAATGAGTCTCAATTTTGCAAAAAAAAGAAGGAAAAAAAAGTAGAAGAAGCATGGATCCATCCTGACTTGTATCAACATTTCACGCTGGTGGTGTAATGATGTGTGGGATATTTTCTTGTCCAGCCCTTGACCACATTGTACCCATCTTCTGATGGCTACTTCCAGCAGAATAATGCACCGTGTCACAAAGCTCAGATAATCTCAAAGTGGTTTCTTGAGCATGATAACGAGTTTGATTTTCTCAAATGGCCTCCACAGTCACCAGATCTCACTCCAATAGAAAACCTTTGATATGTGGAATAATAGATTCCCATAATGGATGTGCAGCCAACAAATCTGCAGCAACTGTTGATGTCAATATAGACCAAAATCTCTGAGGAATGCTTCCAGCACCTTGTTGAATTTATGCCATGATGAATTAAGGTAGTCCTGAAGGAAAAAGGTCTCCAGTCTTTGGGATCTGGTGGAACAGCAAGTTCCCATAATGGATGTGTAAACAAATCTGCAGCAACTGTGCGACCAGGCGAAAGATCAGACCAAGACTAGGCCATTTGACCCACTTTGGTAATAAAAAAATGTCTGTTAATTGTTGACTAAGAATTGACTAAGATCAGTAAGAGAGAAATATGTTGTGAGTGGCTTAAAAATGAATGTTTAGGCAACACTAGCATGTTCAGGTCACAGCTGTTCTTTACATAAACACAATTTAATGTTATTGAGATGGCTTTATGGGCTTAGGTGATGTCAAAGTCAATTTGTTTTTCATACCTTTCAAAAACAGTAACATGAACCAACTGTTGCCATGTAGGTATGAAATCAATCTAAAACCTACAGTATATTTTGGCAGTAAGAGCAAGTGTACATGCTTTGTGGTTAAATGGCTCACAGAAGCTCATAAGTCCTCTAAAACTCTGCAGTGCACGCTCAAAAATAATGTGAGTGGATGGTTGTGGTGTTATGCGTACAACACAAAGTCAGAATAACAAAGTAATTCAGCTACTTTTGTAAATGATTGTGCAAATCTCAGCAAATATAAATGATATTCTCTTATTGCACACACTTTAACTCATGTCAGGACACATGACTTTTCATGTCAAGGAAATGCATGTCTTCGTAAACCCTTTCTCATAAGTCTTAATGCTCTTCTTGAACATTTATTTGCAGTCAAATTAAACAAATGAGATACATGGATGAAGCTGAGTCACGCTGTGCTTCTGCTAAGCTAAGCTAATTCTAGCCTTGCCCTAGCTTCTGGTTTACCGTGCTGACCAGAGTTTCGATTTTCAAAACATTCCTTCATGAGTTGTTACATTGTAGTGAAGACATGAAGCTGAAGGAAAGCAAGTATGATGATAAACAAAGATAATAAGTGAGAGTAAAGCTGGAATGAATAAAGTGGGACTAGCTAAACACTAGCAAGATATATTTGCTACAGGCTCGACTGATTGTGTAGACAGAGAATAACAGCATAAAATATGTGCCATATCCAATTTTAGCATGGTGTAATGTGCTTGTAAGCTTACGTCTGTGATAAATAGTGCTTTTACTTTCCTCAACACATTATCTAATTGTCCAAGCATGGCCACATGTGAGATACTGTGGAGATAATTTGGCGTATGGCGATATCAGCAAGTCATATGTAAACAGTATGTCATTCCTTTGTAAAACAAAGGGGAGAGTTAAGGGAATGGAGCATGGAGCTTTAAAGAGAGGAGGGGGAAGCAGTAAGGAAGTGAAAAAGATGAAGGGAGTTTAGGGCAGAAAGAAGCAGAATATTTAAGAGGATTGGAAAACAACGACGGTCCCTCCAAGGTCTTCAATAACCTCTATCAGGACAGGAAGCTACTCCATCAATCACTGTGAAGACAGCTTTCTTTTACTTTCTTCCTCGGGCACTAAACCCAACAGACGCAGCAGCACAGCTGCTCCAAAGTGGCCTGCCTGCTATTTTCATTCCTATCTCCCCGTGAGCACACACATTTTGCAAATACACACATACAGCTGGGATTTAGTCGGTAATTACAGGACTACGGGCAGACTCCAAACCAGTTACTCCGCCGAGAAACTGATTGATGTAAAAGAGTGAGGCTGATGGCAATGAAAGGACACAGGATGTGAAACCTCAGCACTGTAACTCTTAAGATCTGTGTGTGTGTGTGTGTGTGTGTGTGTGTGTGAGAGAGAGAGAGAGAGAGAGAGAGAGTGAAAACCACCTTAAACGTCTCCAACATACAACACATTTTACAGAAAAGTAAAAACTATATTCAACATTGTAAAGAGAGTTGATTTTTTAAAATACACTCATTGCTATCTTTATTATTCCAAATATATTGAACTAGTAGCAGTTTAGCCTGGCATAAAGACTGAAATATAGAGCCTGAGAACTGCGGTGGTGCAAACTGTTTAAAAAATACCTCCAACTTTATTCCAGTGTTGTTTTGTGGCAAATCCATGTGCAGAACACAACCAGTCAAGTGGATCAAGTGGACATAAGGCGAAAATCTGCGTCTACCTGACCCTATCGCAAGTATTTCGTACCCTGAATGCATTAAAGCTTAAAGTCTTCTTGCCACAGTTAGGCTGCCAGAACTGTAGTTAAAAATAATGTATAAATTCTAAGAAATGTGAGCATGTAAATGCAGGTAAGATCAAAAGTTGTTGACATTAGATTATTTGTTAAATATTTAAATAAATAGTAAAGTGTAATGTGTTAACTGAAAAAATAGTACTGCATATAGACAACAGAGAGTATGAAACATTGATGTAGCTTAGGGTGACCATATTTTGATTTCCAAAAAAAGAGGACATTTGGCCCAGTCATGAAGAATTTTAATAATACTGTTTGTTTAAAGAAAATTTTAACATATTTAAAAGGTGCCTTCTTTGTGCGGTTAATGAATGGTGAAATAGAAAATGTCATATAGGCTTTTACAAGTCAACAAGTGCAAAAAAATAACTTAAAAACCTCTGGAATTAAATAATGTTACAGAAATAATGCCTCATCTGTATAAGAAAAATTATAGTGAGGTACCAGTGAGGCATTGTGCAATGGTTTCTGCTGTCTCATTTGGCGTTTCTAACCTCAATTAATTTTGTTTGCACGCCACCATTTCTTCCAGTCAAAGTATGATTGGGAATATTTTCCCTGTTCCATGGTTACTTAAGTCTGAGAAATGCCACAGTTCTGGATTTCATTAAGAGCTTCAAGAGTGACTTCCACTGAATGTAGCACTATCACACCATTGACAATAGCTTCAGTCTTGGTGCGGGCACTGCTTAACTTTTTAGCTGAGTTAAAGTCTGGAAATGCTTTTTTTTTAGCAACACACTAGTGCAATCTATGGATCTGTAGCTATTGTGATGCTTCATAGTATGAAATGTCAGTGCACCTTCTGCTGCAGAACAACAGCATCCTCGTTTTTCCCAGGTGTAACAAAGAACTCAGTCAACTTACTTGATGAATTTTCGCCTCGCACAGCCTTTTTATGTTTTTCTGTGTCCATGTAAGCAACAAGATCTCCAGCACCTTTGTTAGACACACAAATGTTATGTGCCAGCTCTGCACACAGTGCGCTATGCCTCCCATTTATTCCGACCGGGATGGTACGAGGGAAATTTCTTTTGCAGTTTGTCTGAAAAGATGCACTTGCGCTTTGGCATCTTTTGAGCGCGCCACTCCACGCTCTGTCCCGTCTGTGAGCGCAGAACAACCACTTACAACACAGCAGTTCGGGGATGACGTTGCACATATGGCTCCTCTGTAGGCCTATTAGAAAACCCGGACATTTTCATCCATCTCAAAAATCCCCCTGGACGTCTTGGACAGAATGTGAAAAGTGGACATGTCCGGGGAAAAGAGGACGATTGGTCACCCTAATGTAGCTTCTACATCAGAGAAATGAAGCAAATGTGGAAGTGTCTTAAACCTGCATTAAATAGCGATAGCTGTGGTTCCAAAAAGACTTCCAGTCTTTAAGTCAGCGGGTTTTCTATCCTGAGAGTGTAGGTCATATTGAATACAAAATCAAGTCGATTTTGTAAATCTTTGTCATACTATGTTTCAACAAGGAGGCTAATACCTAGTATGGTCATTCGCTAACGACTTATAGAAAACAAGTTGTTATCCAGTGAGCAAGTTGTTTCACATCCAGGCGCTCCCCCCTTCACATCTGGATTTCTTAAAAAACAACATGGGATCTTATTCAAAATGAGACTTCCAAATTCAGTGGGTGAGTTCCCTATAGCTATGTCTATTGATGCTAGTGGCTTCTTACCGTTTCCAACAAGCTATATGCTAAGCTAAGCTAACCATCGCCTAACTCTGACTTCCTAAAAAAAAGTGTCCTAAAAAAGCTTGTATTGATTTAGTTTTTACTCACATTTTGGTAAATCCATAACAAAGGAAAAGGTCCCTAAACTTAAAAACATTACTATAGAACATAATAAAAGCTTGCATAAACAACTTATCTGGTCATCTCTTAGCTTCATATGTAACGTTCAGGCACGAGAAATTATACATATATTTGGGTAGACCAAATTTTTGTGGTCAACACTGGTTGCAGTACTGCAGTCTGGAACAAGCTATTGAACCCTCTTTCTTTTTCTCTCTTAACCAGTGGAGAGACACCATTAAAAATAATGAGCTTTCCTCTGTTTCTCTGTGCCTTGCAGTCAGTGAGAGTCTTCTGCTCTGGCACAGAGTCCACAGTGTAGGGCAGAGGTTTAACAGGTTTTTTTTTTTTATCTTAACTTTTACAATGTGAGAAAAATTCCCGGTTGTAGCAAGTAACCCATTAAGGGCTCATGTGGAGGCAGTTTACCACAATCCCGCTGGTGTGCCGGAGTGTGTAAAAAGTTGGGTCACAAACAGGGCAGGAAATTAACTTTTTCCATTGGCTGGATGTGGTACCTGGTCATATCCAAAAGTTAGCAACAGGCACTTCTTATATTTTAGCAGCCAGATGTTTTATAGCTTTTTATTTATTTTATCTTTAAAAAAAAAGATGTGTTGGAGCTGTGCTTTTTTTTCAGCTAGAAATGGAATTTGGCTAATGGTTATAAGATTAATTTTTCCATACAAAACAGGGATTTCCTTAAACTCTAACTGGCACAGCAGGTTTGCTGTTTTTCACTGCTGCCTGAGCCGCACTCAAACCTGGCATCAGTGCTGCTCTACACATCTGCATCACATCATTTTAATAAAAAAGGAATGATATGAAATTTATACACTACCTTGAGACCGCCATTTTCATTTAGACACAACACACCACGCATTGTGGACTGACATTACACCTTTCATCATCCTTGTTTTGTCCTATGCAGTGGTAGCACATGTTAGATCTCTAACATGTTAGATCTCTAACATGTGCTACCAGTACCGTTCCTGCAGCACGGCAGCATTAATGTATCCCATAATCAATCTTGTTTCACTCATTTATTCCCCTCCGTTCCACTTGTCAATACCACAGCTGCAGTTACTGGGTCAGTTCATTTTCCACATGCAGGCATCTCATATGTGGGACACTGGAGTACACTAAAATGGGTGACATGGCAGCCTCTGGGCAGCAAAGAGGTTCTGTGGTGTTACTGTTGAATGGCATGGTCCCATAATAAAAGGGCATGGCCATGTGCGTTTTCAAAATTAAAAGAAAGGAAACATGCCCTGTTAGCTCGTGTACCAGTCCAAGAAATATATTTGGAGGAAAAACCCTAAACCAAATAATCTGAAAACATTCTCTTTTAATGACACTGTGTCAATCACAATCTGAATTTTGTTTTTTTTATGCAGGAAGTGTCCAAAAATGTAGCAGAAGGATAACAAGCATTCGCTTTTTGATACTTCTATGTCAGCTCTTAAGTTACTGATACTATGGCAGGGCTGGTATATTAGCTATTTGCCAATATATCAATATGAGCATTTATAACAGACGATAAATGAAAATTCAAAAACTAAAGAGGAAAGAAACATTGGTCAACTATGTTGAATAGTTTTGCTGCTATAGGGCAAGCAGCTGCAAGCAGAGTCAGGCATGGCTTAAATCAGTAATACACAACTTTTTTTTGCCAAAAACAGAAGATACTTTTTTAAACTACATCTTAAATAACAGGGTCTAAAAGAGAAGAAATATTGGCCCACGTATCAAATTTTTAAACTGACCAGAATCCAATCCAAGAAGCGCCTCTGAACTCAGTGCATCATTTGAATAAACAATTGCCTTAAATGTAAGTGTATGAACAGGTTCATAGCAAGGAAGGGAATGTTTTCTTTTATTGGCAAGAGTCAAAACATATTTTGACACGGTAACAATAGCAGCGTTGCTTGTCCTTATCCCACCTCCCATGACAATGATCAGCCTCCAGTCTGGAGAATACTCCGCAGTGGTTACTGCATTAACACGGTAGACAGGACTTAGAAACAACAACAACACACACAGAGACAGAAACAGAGACAGACACAGAGACAGACCAGATCAAAACAAACACAGGTCCACCTGCATATCGGTGTCTGTCTAACTACACTGTGCACCACCTGTCAGTCAACTGAGTGAGGGACAGGCAGTTTAGAGAGGTCAAATACTGCTCAAGTGTTTATATGTTCAATCAGTGTGTGTGGGCATGTTTTGTATTTGTCAAACCAGAAACAGCAGTGTGCACTTCAAAAATTGCCCTTAATTTCACCATTAGTCATATATAGCGTTTCATTGTTTTGCATTAGATTGCTAAGTGATTTTGCCCACTTGCTTTCCTTACTTCTTTCATTGTTCATTTAGCATTCCTTCCTTCCATCATATAAGGTTTCCTCCTCCTCAGTAACTACAGGAGCTTCCAAACCACTACCAGAAATGGCATAAACATACATTATTGATGACTGAGTAAGAAACAACCAAATTTCACCAGGTAATGAAAAACTAGGAAAATCAATAGAATAGAGAATAGAATAATCCTTTAATTGTCCCACAGGGGGAAATTTGGTTGTAACAGCAGCCAAAAACACACATATACAAACAAACAGTACACAGGGCACAGAACAGAAACATACACAATTTTTCTTACATATTTACATTAAGGACAATGGTTACTATATACAGAGAGTACTGTACAGTTATTAAATTAAATAAAAATAACTACAGATAAGAGGCAAACCAGGTTGTAGTGCGAATCGGTTGAAGAGTGATATACAGTGCTTCCTCATTTGATGGTGTCTTTCACAGCCTTTCCTCCATCTCTCTTTGTGAGGGGAAAAACGTCAGACTATATCAGTGCTAAATGTCTCTCATAACCCCTGATTTCCTTGTCATTCTCAGGCCTTTCAGCTAGTGAGATGTGTAGTAAATTTGTCATCTTTGCTGCTGAAGTGGGTCAACATTTCTCCACAGCTGGCTGGATTGCGAAGTAGCCCGAGGGTGAGGAGAAGTCACTCATCCCGTGTGTCAGTCACTCTTTGCCTATAATGTAGAGTGATACTACTCAGCACTGGTTTTAAACTGCAAGTGAGCTAAATGTTAGTGTAAAGCAAAACATTTTAAAGTACTCTATGTAAAAACAGTTTAATACTGTGAGTAATGATACTTCTGACGCTCAAAATATTAAAAGCAACCAACTCTCTGGTATAATAAAATATTATATTCATTTTAAATTAAGACCGCATGTTAATGCAAATATGCAATTAGCCATTCACATCACAGCAACACAGCAGTGCATTTAGGCATGTAGACATGGTGAAGACTTTGCGGTGTGCTTGTCGGTACCAGGCAGGCTGAGCATTTCAGAAACTGGTCATCTACTGGGATTTTTCCCACACAACCGTGTCTAGGATTACAGCAAATGGTCTGAAAAAGGGAAAATTTCCAATGAGCTGCAGTTCTCTGGGTGAAAATGGTTGATATCAGAGGTCAGAGGAGAATGGCCACACCTTCCATACCGATTACAACCAAGGTATGCAGAAGAGTGTAACGTCACACCTTGGAGCAGATAGGCTACAGCAGCAGACCACACCGGGTGCCACTCCTGGTATCTACGAACAAGAAACTAAGGCTACAGTTGAATTGAACAGTAGAAAACTGGAAAAATAATCAGATGAATCTTCATTTCTGCTGCCACATTAGGATGGTAGGGGAAGCAGATTTATCAGTAAGCTTAGACCAAAACTTCTGGTCTCAGGTATGCTTAAAAACCTTTAAATTGATCAAAAATCCCAGTCTGCAATTAATACAATACAAAATACTACATAGAGTGCACTATACTGGTCATCGGATGTTCAAGATGGGCTTTACATCTTCCAACAACTGCTCACACTGTCAAGGCAATACACCAGACAATTACATCCACGCTCTTTGGTTCTGTTCACCAGTTCAGAAGTTTTGGCGTGAGATATGTGAAGACTTATCAAAGTGTCTGAAATGTAAAATTCCAGCCTCCCCGTTAGTGTGCTTGTTGGGAAAATTGGATGATGTCACTACAGAAACTAATACAGTCCACATGGTTTTTACTGCCCTATGCATCGCCAAGAAAACGATCCTCATGAACTGGAAAAATAAAAATAATCTTAATTCTAGCCAATATAGAAACCATCTAATAGATCACATTAGTCTTGATACAGCCTCTGCCACCACATTAGATCAATCCCTCTGGGCTCCTTTGATCGGCTCCGTCACCTAGAGGGGGTGGGGGGTCGTGGTTTGGTCCCGTCTTAGCTATTGTGGTTGATGTGGAGGTTGGGACGGGCTTAGGGCGCCTGGAGGACCCCTAGAGACGTTATCCCGGGAGGGCTCACCCGGGGGGCTGTGGTCATAACCTGGTCAGTGGCTCTGGTCGCTCTTAGAGGGTGTTCTCCTCGTGGCTGCGTGCAGCGGGGGTTGGGGGATGGTCTGTGCTGGCGGACGTAGGTTACTGGCCTGGTGGCCTGGCTGCCCCTGAGTGGATCCGGGGCAGGCGGGGGGGCTTGGGGTTCGGGGGTGCTTCGTCTCCGTGATGGGGCTCTGGCTGGGCCTTGGGGGTTTCGGTCCTAGTCGGTGTGTCGCCGAGGTTGTGGGCGGGTGGGTGCACGGGGGCTCAGCCCTGGCGCAGGGGGCCTCTGGTGCATCGGCCTAACTGGGGGGCTCTTTAACTGGCGGGGAGGTTGTTCCATCCTTGCAGAAGTCCACTCTGCAGGTGGGGGAGAGACATAGGAGAGGTGGAGAACAAACCTAACCTGGGTGTCTGTTGTCTTGTGTAGTCTGGGAGATGATTGAATGTTAGGGTGGGTACAGTTTCCTCTGCGGTGGGGTAGGGTGGGCTTCCCTGGGTCCTGTGGGGCTTGGCGGTGCTGCTGCCGTAGGCCCCGGTCTGGATGGGCCTGGACTCCCTTGCCTTGGTGGGTGCCAGAGGACGGGGGTGCCTACTGGGGTCAGCGGGGGAGCTGGCCCTAGGGAGGAGCATCTTGCCCCTCCTTTCTTTTCCTCCCCATCCCCGGCTGCCTCCCTCTTCCCGCTCCACCACACCCACCCACACAGGTAGGGCCTTGGGGTGTGGGTGTGTCACCAGGGTGCAGGGGAGACATCCCCCCCCTCTGTCCCCTTCTGGCCACCTGTGCCTCAATTTTATTCCACAACTTAGACATCCACATTATTCACACTGTCATAACACACACATATATATAGGGCCTTGAGGGTGACCACGCCAACGGCGTCCAGTGAATGGTCTGAGTATTCAACCCTACCTCTGGCGCCGGTGCCCACCTCTCAATTTTAAATCCATGTAGACATTGAGGGTTCTCGGGAGGGGCCGTGCTAACACCTGCTGCTCTCCGGCAGCAGCACCATGCCCTCCCCTGTTTTAAATGCACTTTAGAACAACACGCAGCAACACTACACATGAGCGGGAGGAGGGAGGTATGGGGTCTTCACACACCCCCGTTCTCTGCCAGCCATCGGGGCGGGGGGCTGGGAGGAGGTGTTGGCTGACAGATTGGCCTCCCTGCTTCTGCGAGGCCTGGGGCGGTCTGCTTGCCTCCACCCCGGGGGGAAAGGGTCACATCTCTTGGGTGGAGTGCCGTTTCCCCCTCTGGGGGCGAGGGTACCTGGACCCGGGGTATAGAGTATGTTTGGGGAGTGCGATTGTGTGTACATGTGCATATATGTCTATTCCTACGTTGGATGAGTGCTGAGTGTTTGTATATGTGTGCATGAGGGTGGGAATGCATGTTTGTGTCTGTGTGTGCCTGTTTGTCTGTGTTTATATGTCAGGTCAGGTCTTAGACTCCACCTCCCTGGAAACACCCAGGCCCTCCAAAGTGTGGAGGCCTATCTCCCCTCACCACACTCCCTGCCGGTAACTGATGCACTCAGGGGTCGGTGCATTGGTGGTTCTTGGTGTCCGGGGCTGGGTGCTCAGGTATACACCAGCTCACTCCCGGTGGCTACTTGGCGGGGTCTGGTGCCTGTCGCTCGGTCAGGCCTCTTCCGGGGCAAAGGGGGCCCTCGAGCCTCCGGCCTCGGGGCCTGCAGCTCGGTTCACTCTGGCACAGCTGGCTGCCGGCAGAGCCGGCGGGCGCGCCAGTGCAGCCCCCTCTGGCTTCTGCTCCGTGGCTACTGGGTGACCCCTCGTCTGGGGATCTCCTCAGCCCTTCCCAGGAGGGTGGCACGGATGCCCCTCCGGTGGTACTCCTTGGGCTCTCGCACTCTGGGGTCCCTGGATGTCTGGAGCCTGGATCTCCTCCATGCCTGCGTCATGCCCTGGGGGACGGGGCTATGGCCCTCCACACCCTCTAGCAGACCGTTACATGGGGAAACCTTCTGCATACAAGCGCGCTGATCCACACGGGTGTGCACATGGGTGTTCACTGTTCGTAGACATAAACTACACCTTTCTTAGCTGCTACTTCAAAGCACATTGTGCGCTGTCTGTGCTGCACAACAACATTCAATATTTAGTATTTATTGCTGTTTACACTTAGCTAGATTAACATGATGGTGTTGTGTTTAGTATGTTGCTTTGTTTTTTTTTTGCTTGTTTTCTATTCTTTTTCTCTCAACAGGTGATCCAGGAGATTTTTTTTTTCTCTTTGTCTTTGTAAGTGCCCTTTCTCACTGTCCCTCTTCCCTTCTGTTTTTCTTTTCCTTCCTCTCTTTCTTTCTCCCTTTCCTATCCCCCAATCATGTCTGTCTCATCTGTAACTACTGAAAATAAAATAAATAATAACAACAAAAGTTGATCAAATGGACCAATACGGCAATGCCATGATGATCCATTTGGCAAAATAAATCCATTTGGTATCCTTGTTGGTCTTCAGACAACAATTCTGACGGCTAAAGAACCAAATGGGACAGACAAAAAAAAAAAAGGATGGTAGGGTCAGAAAAGAACATGCAAGCATGGATCCATCCTGCCTTGTATCAACGGTTCAGGCTAGACGTGGTGGTGTGATGCTGTGCAGACGTTTTCTTGGCACACTTCAGTCGCCGTAGTGCCAACTGTGCATTGTTTAAACACCACAGCCAACTTGAGTGTTGTTGCTAACCATGTCCACCTCTTTATGACTACAGTGTATCTTCTAATAGTTGCTTCCTGCAGGATAGCAAAGCTCATCTCAGACTGGTTCTTTAAACATGACAGTGAGTTCATGGGAGTCAAATGACCTCTACAGTCTCCCAGATCTCAATCCAAGAGAACACCTATGGGATGTGGTGGAATGGGAGATTCCCATAATGGATGCGTAGCCCACAAATCTTCCGCAACTGTTCGTATCAATGTGGAGCAAAATCTCTGAGGAATGTTTCCAGCACCTTGTTGGATCAATGGGAAATTAAACGTTTAAGCTTATATCATTAGTTTAGTAGTTTTGAGATGATAGTTATTTTGCTCTTTGGATTTTGATTGGTGGAAGATGGATTGGATGGGTAGGTCTTAAGGTTTAGCTACTGCTAAGACTCTTTGTTTAAGAGTCTTGGTTTAAGATTGAAAATGACAAAATATCAATATATAACAGTGACCTAAAAACATTTGATACCCACAGTACACCTGTGCCCTTTGGCTCCTGAGGCAAGAAACATTTAACAGAATGTTCAGTACTGTAGGATGTAGTCTGTGCACTGTGCAAGCATGCAAGTTTGCCACAAAAATCTTCAACAAGTGAAGAAACTCATTAGTGCTGATGTATTTCTTTACCAGACAGTTTAGCTTACAGGCAGATAGTTTATCAAGCAGTGCAATGGTTTGATGACAGCCTGCATGTCAGAACCTACCTTTAACAACAACACCTATACAGGCAGTTGCTTTTCATATTACTTACAGTGATGGCTATTAAGAATAGCTCAGAGGTATGGCCAGCATGAGTTATTCATGAGATTGGTTTCATATGCTGGTGTCTGTAAACATTCTCATCAAAATTCCATAAATTAGTCACACGAGGCAATGCTGGCTCCGTTTTAATCCAGATCGAAAGCTGCCCCTTAGCAACGTAATTACACCCGAGTTTTATCCTTCATTATGCTTTTTATTGGTTCTTAAAATGGTTCTCTCACTGGTCCACCACTCTATGTTTAAACGAGAGGGGATCATGTGAACTGGAGGGCTGGATTCAGTCACAGAAAAGGAGTGCACTGAAATCCTAAACATTATCATCAACCTTTCAGCTATGTGGGGCAGCTGCTGTTCTCTCAGATAAGATGATGAGCATAATACCAGTTTGGAAAATAGTAAACTGGTGAACACTTAAGGAGCATAAATGTTCATACTCTACAAAGTAGTTTAAACCACTTTACTGTGTGACACTACACCACTAGGAGTGCCTGTGACGTTTGCTTGACTAATATGGTGTGTTGTCGCCATCTGGTGGTATCTGTTTGACAGTATAATAAATTCATGCCAGTGTGTTCCAAATGGAAATACGAGGAAACAATAGGAAACAAGCCATATGCAGATTAAATCCAATGGTTAAAAAAATGGATAGCTGCATTATTCCAACACATTGCCTTGTCAGTCTATAAATAAGACAACAATCTGAAAGGACTGGTGTTAATAGAGCACTTTGTAAGTGAGCGGTCAAAGTGCTTTTTAGTGCAAGTCTGATTCACCCACGTACGCGCTCAGTGCTTTTTATTCTATGCCTAAGCACATTATATAACATTCACACACTCACATTATGATGAATCTATCAGCATTCATCACCAAGGATGCTTGGGCATGGGCATGCTTGGGTAGGAGCTGGAGATTGAACCATAAATCTTTTGACTGGTATACAACCCCCTGAACCTCCTGAGCCCCAGCTGCCCATCAAGGCTAGTCTAGGAGAGGATATCACTTACTGTGATTTAATCTTTTTTTTTTTTAAGCATCTAGATAATTTGGAAGAATACATTTCAAACCCCCATGAAAGATTTATTTATTTGCACTTCTTTAAAAAATAAATAAGAAATAAGGTGACGCTTGATAATCACAGTGACATAACATAAAGTCTGTTAAATTTAAATCTTTCCAGTTAGGAAGCATAAACCTTTGCAAATCCATTTCATCAAAGTGATAACAGGTGGAGAAGCAACAACAAGATAAGTCCCAGAAAGGAAATCGTTTCACAGGTGGTGGCCACAGATCAGTGCTCGTTCCTTATCCTTCCTCTACTCTTGCTTATTGCTAGTGTGCTTGTCACTACTGGCAGCGTGAGATCATGTTTAGGCATGCTTCTGATGAGACAGTGGATGGTGTCCTGGGGAATCTCCTTTCAGACCTGGATGAGTGCATCCGTAAGCGTCTGTGGCCCAATTTGCCTCAGCTGGATTAAGGTTTACCAAATGTGACGGTGGTTCAGTGGCATCAATACATCAGTTATCCATGAGCTTCTCTTTCTGGTGCAGAGCAATGCCAACCCCATGTCACTAGCATAAGGTCTAACATGGATGTGGAGATCTGCGTGTTGCTCTAAGAATATTCCTCCCCAGGCCGTCAGTGACCAACTGCCTAACTGATCACGCGTGATGATCTTGCAGGCAGCAAAACATTTACCAAAATGTCTCCAGACTCTTTCAGGACTGTTACATGTGCTCAGTGTAAACTTGCTCTTATCTGTGAAGAGAATGGGCATCAGTGGCAGACCTGCCAGTCCCGGTGTTCTTTGGTGAAAGTCAGCTGATCTGTATGGTGCTGAGCTGTGAGCACAGGTAACTCTACCAGATGTTGCCACCTCACCTCATACTATTGGAGTCCGTTTCTGACATTTTTAGGGCTCTGACAGTGCACCTCACCTTCCTCCTCCCACAAAGGAACAGATACCATTCTTGCTGTTGGGTTAATGCTTTTCAATGACCCTGTCCTGCTCTCCTAACTCAATCCTGGAGACTATGCTGGGAGACACTTTAAACATTCTTGTGATGGCACATATTGATATGCCTTCCTGAGGAATCAGAATGGCAGTTGCATTATCTAAATGGGCTAACATTGCATGCTACATAAGAAGAGATAAGAAGAGAACAGGGAGATGGAGTCCACCTGCAAAACAACTTTAAAACGACAACTGGGGAGAAGGGAAAAAGCAGACTCTAATCATGCCGGCAAAATGCTCCCAACAGCACAACAGAGGCTCTGGAACCTCTTTGTGAGGGTCAAAGGTTATTGGTCTCTCTTTAAAAAAAAAAAAAAAAAAAAAAAAAAAAAATCACATGCACATTTTAAGTGGACTTAGTTAAGATTGCAGTTAGTTTCTGACATTTTAGGTCAATTCTTTATTATTTTAAAGATGGAGAGTGTGGAGTTGAACCCACTCAAATTGTGTTTTTAAGATTTCAAACTTAAACATTCTGAATGAAACTACAGAGAAAAATTTTAAAAATCAGAAATGTTGTTTCAGAGGATTTATTTTTGGCACGAGAAACATACTGCATGAATTCTTTTACATATACATTTGTTCACATTTGGCAGTCGCCTCCTTTCATTATGCTTTTTGAAGTGCACAATATGATTTTTCTTTATGCTTATGGTCTTCAACAACAAACTAAAAGACTACTGGTAACATAATAACGGTCAATGAAAGTACAAAGTATTGTAGAAAAGCTGTTTTCTTCTCCTTCAAACAAATACAACAGCTATGTCCTCCTTTAACCTTCAGGGGTCACACTTCATGATCTCTCTGAGGCAGATGGTAGCATAGCACGAGGAGTCCAAGTCGAAGTTTAGCGTGAGAGTGAGCGACTCCGAACCAGCCATCGCTCTTCCACCCTCTCTGCTGGCTGCTCTCTGCAGCTGATACCTGAGGCTGTGCGGCACTGCCAGCAGAGGGCGGTAGCAGCCAGGCAGGTTCAGTTTGAGGCTGCCGACTCTGAAGCGGCAATCTTCCAGTCCATCTCTGACCAGCCTCTCTCGGTACCAAGTTCCCATGGCATTTTCTGGATACTTCACAGTGTTTCCTGGCATTGGTAACACAACCTGGCAGGACAATAATGTAACAAGTAACAACTGTAGTGTTACTATAGTGTACAAAAAACAGCATTTGGCAGAGACACAAATAGCTCCAAACACTCCCTACTTGTTCTAGTTTGTAGATACCCTCTTGCTCCTCTTTATCTGTCACCACATGGATCTAGAAGAAGGCACAAACACAAAGTTAGTGGCACAGACAGGGTGTTTGAAAAAAGTAACAACATGTCCTCACATCGAAAATATGTCCTGTGACCAAGAGAGCACAAAAAATGTGTCACTAAATAATCCTATTTACTGCTGAAATTACCAGGAGGTATTTCTGGACTGCAGCAGCAGCAAAAGTACAGTAAGTGAAACCATAACAAAATTACTGTTGTAAACCGCTCAATCACACCCTCAACAAGCAGAAAAAAAGGAAGTAACCACAGTTTTCACCTCTACTCTGTCCTTTCATGCACACTAAAAAGGGTAGTTTACCTCACTAAAAGGAAACAAATAGAAACAATAAATAATTAATTGATAATTTTTTTATAACGCGCTGTTTGCTGATATACTTTGTGTTGTTCTCACCCCCCATTCTAACCCCAGCTTTGCAGTTTCAGGCCAAGATTATGCTTTCATTTCTCCAGCTTAGATTCTTAAATGCCACTCCTCTTTTATCTTCTCCTTTTCTGTTTGGCCTGTGCAAACTTTACTTTGAAAAATAAGACAAAACTTAAGCTCACACTTGCATGAACATGTGAACACACGGGAGGAAACACTCAGCTTTAGATGTGCTTGTACTGGAAATACTGTGTGGTTTAAGCGGTGGGCACTGCCTGGGTAGCATGCAGGACGCAGCACACATGACTGTACGAAGTTTAAGATAGAAAAATTCAAGGATCTGGTAAATGTGTGAAAACGAATGCGGGAACTATAATTCTAGCATTTAGGTTCATGATGAAGTCAACAAGCTGTATGTCACAGATGTAACAAAGTCACAAAGCCTGGAAAAGTGTTTGCTCTAATTAACACAAAGCTATCCTAATTACTGCTGAGCTATCTTTTTGATCAGTTATTCCTTCTAAAAGATCTCCTTTTCCTGTTTTATCTACCTTCTTACCTGAGCCATGCTGGTTTCTCTAGCATCTTCCATTTTGTTTTGACCTTGTCGTAACCACACCAGGTCACCTCTTCGGACACTATGACCCATTGTAGTTAGCCTGTGTGCCGCCGCTTCGTTCCAAACTCTGACAACCACAAGAACATCGACATAATTATTCAAATTAAAGATCTAAAGCACTGGGATGGCATGTTATTAAAAATACTGTTTGGCTTTTATATAACATTTATTTTAATTTCCTAATAAATAAAAGAAACCACTTATTTGGGCTATACCTAGCCCCAATTTATCTCCCTCACCTATAATGGAAACCAGCTTTAATAAATGCACGACTTTTTTTTTTTTTTTACATATCACTATCTGTCAAACCTGTTTATGTGCTACTTTCCAAAATTTTTATTTAATATCATAAAAAATAGTCAAAGACGTGCCCCGCCTTGTGCCCTATGACAGATGAGACAGGCTTCAGCTCCCCCGCAACCCTGAATAGGAGAAGCAGTTAAGATAATGGATGGATGGGTAGATTCTCCTTGCAGCTGACCTGCTACAGTAAGCGTGAGGGTAGAAAATCCTCATGCTGTGTGGCAGGCTGAGCCAGGCTTGGTCACATCCATCAGGACCTGTACCATAGCGGTTCAGGGCCCGCAGCATCAACCGCTCCCTGGGCTTGGACAACGGCATCAAAGCTAAGGACTCCTTAGGGTTATCTGGAGTGGAGAGGGGTGAAAGACAGAGAAAAATAAAACGACAAAACATACTGAAATTGCAAATTCTAGAAAAAGCATTTGCATGACGTTACTTCGGTTTTTTTAAAAAAAACACAAAACTTGGTTTATGGAATGTCATAAATTCACTAGAACAGTAGATGCTGACATTACAGAATCATAAGGTTTTAGCCAAACATGGATGATAAATTTCAGCTAACTTTCAAAATTAAATAGAGGAACAGATCATCACACTGTTCATCAAAAAAACCTCAGATTCAGCAAAGAATAGTTCTCATTTTAGAAGTTTCTGAGGAAGAAAAAACTCCCATGAAACTAAAACAAACCTGTTTGGAGGAAGTGTCTCTTCGCATGACTCTGAGGATCATCGCCTTCCTCTGGAGTGAAGAAGAGACGTACAGCACTCACCTGACACACACATTACATACAGTAACTCAACAATGTCCTGTTTTCACTGAGCAATGCCGATCGTGGATTAGCTTTATATGACCGTAACCAACAGTATTATCATCTTGAATACATAGCGAATGTCTCAAACGCTCACCATATCCTCTTTCAGTAGAGCTAGTCCTACTCGATCAGACTGAACGCTCTGTCCGCTCCCAAACCTCTGTGGTCCGTAGTAGTTGACAAACCCTCTGGCCTACAGTGAAAAACATCAGAGGTCAATGTGTGGTGGTGGCTATGTAGCTTGTATGAAGCAGACATTCTGGACCAACAAAACCACTTGCTACTGAGCAGACATATTTTAAACCTCTATCAGGAAAGACATGATTAGTCGAGGACTAATTTCAGCTGTGGCTTCTTGACAGCCACCCTTCCACTGAGACCTTTTCTGATGAGGCTTCAGTGAATAGCAGATGAAGGGCCAGATGAATCTCTCGGGTACTGTGTCAGGCATTTGCCGGATTTTTTCCCCTCCTATTTTTAAAGGACATGACGTTCAGATACTGTTTTTCTACTGCAGTGAGGTTTTTTTTGTTTGTTTGTTTTGTTTTTTAGGATTACCACTTCTTCTTTTTTCCTCTATTTGTTCACTTTCCTCAGATTTTGGAGGACTACACTGAGGTATACCAGGTTTTTAGCTAATAGCTCTTTGAGAATCACCTTGTTGGTCAAACTGTGATATCTTTGCATTATTAGAATCAACTAAATAAACTTTAACAAATGAAGAGTTTTTGTATACAATTCAAAATGTATTCTATGCCAAGCTGTGCAAGTGCAGACACAACACTGGTTCACTATTTAAGTCAGGTGCCTTTTTAAGCTTGTCAATGTCCAATAAAAAAAACTTTTTTTTAATAAAACATTAAAGAAAGTCTGGTTCCTGGCATAAGCTTTTACCACAGGATTGCAGAAAACCTAAAACTCAAAATATACCTTGACATTCTCCACTGCTTCTTTCACCAGTGCTGCCAGCCGTGTGTGCACGTCTCCGCCAGAGGAGTGCGTGTCACCGGCACCGTGTGGTCTCAGGTCCCGGACAACCAGGTCGAAGTGATTCCCCTGCAGTCGTCCAAGCCGGAGAGGCTCGCTGACAGAACGCACCTGAAACACGCGGATCCCTCTGTTCTGAAACTCTGCATTCTTCTCTTTCAACCTAGTCACACATAATGGAAAATATATAAGTGGTTTTACAAGAAGAACTCTAACATAAAGAGAATAACACAACTTTTGGTGCTTTTATCCCATGATTTGTAAATAAGAAAAAAAAAAAATATGTATATATATATATATATATCTACTCAAAATGCATGAAAGAAACACAGCAGTACCGTTGAGGTGAGACCTTCTTTACCACCATGGACTGGTAGGTGATTGCTCTTTTATCCTTGATCCCAGCATAGGTGAAATCAGATGGCAGAACCCCGAGAGCTGCTGCCATGTAGCTGATGGCCTCCAGAGTCTCAAGGTTTTCCTTACACAGAGTGAACGCTGGAAAAACACGCAAAAAAAACATCTATATTTTTATCATATTTGGAAATGTTCCCTACAGGAAATCTGATTTTTTTTTAAACCATCTTTGATTTTAATTTTCTTAACCTGTGTCATCCTGCCCTTCTCACTAAGAGTTTTCTGGTCTTTTTCTCCAGCTTTGACCGATTCAAGTCACAATTACTGTGATAATAAAGCTGCCATAATTATTTTATTTATAGTTAAAATTCTTAATTCTTCTCCAGCTTTTTCTATATTATTTATTTGTTTACTTAAAGTAGGTAATTTGATCTAAAGCATTAACCTTGGGGTTTTCTCCTATTTTTTACATTTTATATTTCAGATGATAAATGATCAATAACTTGCAATGCTATGCCTTACCAGTGTAAACTTCATCGTCTTTACGTTCCTCTGCTGTTCTCTTCTTTGGCCTCCCTCGCTCCCTCAGCCTAACTGAGATCGATGTCCTCCCCTGGTCATTGAAGCTTTTAGTCTCCACCAGTTTCCCGAACCTTCGATTCAGGAAGTGATGGACTGCCGTCCTGTGCTCCTTATTGTCATCAGGTCCAAACGTATAGGACGAACCTCTCACTTTGGCATCTATAAACCTGAAAAAGTCCTCAGCCTCATCCTCCTTAACAAGCTGGGAGAGCTCTCTGTAGTCTGGGTCCTCCCTCACCCTGATCTCAGGCTGAATGGTGACAGTCATGAGAAAAGGGAAGCGGTGTCTGACAGCTCGGTGGACGCTGGCTCTCTGGTGTTTGTCAGCAAAGGAACCAAGGGAAAGCTCCAGCTCAGGTGGATTTTTATCTCTGAGAGTTAACACAAACTGCTCGAGCTCCTCACTGACCGACTGACCTAAAATCACACCTAAATCTAAACTCCCTAGACTAGGGAGTGGGTCATGTACCCCCCAATCCAGAGGGACATCAGCATCCTGTGAGGCTGAAGAATGACTGTCCTCTTTATATCCTGCATTGGTTCTGTCATTTCCAACTGAAGAGGCACAGCCCGGTGTCTGTGTGGCTGCTGCTGTGTTAACATGCTGTCCATAAATATCTATTTCAGTCACCACAAAATCCTCAATGAAGTTTTTGATGCTTCCAAGAAAGCCTTCATGGTTTGATATGAAGCATGCAGGGACATTCACAGCCTCACTAACCTGCTTCATGATCAATATATCTAAAAAGAGATGTTTTTACTTACTCCTGAGGGTAAAAGAGGCAGAAATAAAACGTTATCAAAACCTGCTTCAATGTAACTGAAGACACACGTCATACCGTGTCATTGTTATAAAGCAAAATTCAATGAAAATGAGGGCAATTTCAAAATGAGAGGATACATGCAAATCGGGAAACGTTAAAAAAAAACGTACGGCAGTAATGTTTTTTTGCTTACTTGAGATTTTTACAACATCTGTAACACACCTGTGCGAAATACGAAGAGATGCTAATACATGACAAACGAGATTTGAGTCGGATTTTAAGCCTGCTAGTGTCGCCGCACACCATTAAAATAATGGCAGAATTCTATCGGCGATTTATTTCCGTGTAAGTTCTTTTACTGAGAGCAAAGCAATCTGTCTATTTCGAGTAAACCTAAATCCTTCACATAAACCTACCTCGACATTGATAGCAGAGAGCTGTGGCTGCTATACAAAAGAAAGCAGGTTACGTTACTATTCTTTGAATGATAATATAAGTGTCTAAAGGATTAATTGTCGTAAATTAACGGTTTATTTACAGCACAAACCTGCAGGCGCCAAGTAAACAACACGCCTGTAAACACAACCACGCTGAATGACTTCGGTATTCTTCCGGGTCATGTGACCATCATATGACTTTTCTTAAAGAGACAGGCAGGTAAGGGCAACGCAGAGCCCAGATGTGGACCCCCTAGTACAGGGGTCGGCAACCTGCGGCTCCGGAGCCGCATGCGGCTCTTTAGTCCTTATAGTGCGGCTCCGCTGGTTTGGGAAAATAAATTAGAAGTATTTAGCTGAAGTGTATTTTATTTATATTAGTTCTTTTTAACTTGTAGTTCTAAATTGGAAGATTATTGTGATATTGAAATATAAAAATAAAATTATATTCTATTATTTTTTCATCGCTCAAAATAAGCGTCACACTCGCGGAAGCCGGTATACCCGCCGAAACGCCGTGCATATATCGAGACTTTCAACCCCAGGTAGGCCAATTATGGATCTTCGGATCCACATTATGTCAGCAGCTATTCTCCACCATGAACTATGTTAAAAACAAACACCGCTCACGCCTCACAGATGACAGCTTACAGTCCTGCATAAAGATGAAAGTGACTTCGTACAGCCCCGATTTGCAGACGCTGTGCGCAGCGGTTCAGGAGCAAAAGTCCCATTGTAAACATATTACGGCAGATCCGACGATGTTTCTTTATAGGCCACTTTTCACACACGGTTGCTGTACGCATACAGCCGACTGTAGCTTTTCAGCTTACAGCCGGACACATACCAACACAGCACAGATAGCACAGATTTTAAGGCGGCGACGCGTGATTGCGGGTGCCACTCAGGTGCGTCCGCCTCCCCTGCAGCGGCGCTGCAGACCACGCCCCGCCACACACATTAACCAGGTAAAATACATATTTAGGCAGAATTTTGCAAATATCTATTTTTGGGTTTTTTTTCAGCAGCATAGTGCTTTTTTTCCCAGTTATTTTTTAAAAGTCAGGTCAAGGCTCCAAAAGCACAAAGGCGATATAAGGGTGGCGGCTCACAACAGTTTTTGTTTGCTACATGGATCATTTTAGTTCAGCTGGGTGTCTTTCCTTTTGTTATATTTCTTTAAGAGTTCAAAATGTGTTAATTACATAAATAAAATGTAATTTTCTCTGTAGCACTTCATGGATTTCATAAGCAACACACCTTAGTTGTTCACATAAAGCATAAAAGTAAAAAACAATATATACAGTGGTCAAAGGAGTTTGCGAAGAAAAGCGTCTGGACTTCTTTAAGTTGCTTGAAGACGTTTCACCTCTCATCCGAGAAGCTTCTTCAGTTCTAAGGTCAAATGGCCGAGAGTCCCAGATTTAAACCCAGTGGGAGTGTCCCCCCAAAGAGGGACAAAGGACCCCCTGGTGATCCTCTAATCACATGAGCCAAGGTGTGAAAGCGGGTGTGGGACCTAATCAGCCAGGGTTTCGGGTGAGCTCATTGTGAAACCTGGCCCCACCTTGTCATGTGAATTCCTGAGGTCAGATGGCCCAGGATGTGAGTGGGCATTAAGGCGTCTGGGGAGGGAACTCAAAACTGGATTATAGATGGCAGACAGTTGGTGTCGTAAACCACCGCCTCTGTTCAAAGATGGTCGCTCACAGTGGACATAGATGGCCTCTTTCACTCCTCTTTCAAACCATCTGTCCTCTCTGTCCAAAATGTGAACATTGGCATCCTCGAAAGAGTGACCTTTATCCTTAAGATGCAGATGGACTGCTGAGTCTTGTCCTGTGGAGGTGGCTCTTCTAGGTTGTGCCATGCGCTTGTGAAGTGGCTGTTTGGTCTCTCCAATGTAGAGGTCTGGGCATTCCTCGCTGCACTGTACAGCATACACCACGTTGTTAAGTCTGTGTTTTGGAGTTTTGTCTTTCGGGTGAACCAGTTTCTGTCTGAGTGTGTTGCTGGGTCTGAAGTACACTAGGATGTCGTGCTTGGAGAAAACTCTCCTGAGTTTCTCCGATACACCGGCTACATAGGGGATGACAACGTTGTTGCGTCTGTCTTTCATATCCTCCCTCGCTGGTGTCTGATCTTCTTTTCTGTGCCTCTTTGCTGACTTTATGAACGCCCAGTTAGGATAACCGCATGTTTTGAGTGCTTCCTTTACGTGTGTGTGTTCCTTCTTTTTTCCCTCAGACTTAGAGGGAACATGTTCTGCCCGGTGGTGTAGGGTCCTGATTACTCCAAGTTTGTGTGCCCACTATGGGCAACTGTTGCGGAGAAATGGCAACCTTTACATGGAGGAAGTGGAGAGGAAGGCTCTTGGCTCTTTCAAAGGAAGAGTACCCAGCCAGTGGTACAGATATGTAGATGACACCTGGGTCAAAATCAAGACACAAGAAGTGGAATCCTTCACTGCGCACATTAACGCCGTGGATAAAAACATCAAGTTCACCAGGGAAGACACAAAGGATAACTGTTTGCCTTTCCTGGACTGCGCCGTGCACATTGAAGAGAATGGCAACCTCAACATCGAAGTTTACCGGAAGCCCACACACACGGACCAGTACCTCCTCTTTGACTCCCATCACCCTCTGGAACACAAACTTGGAGTAATCAGGACCCTACACCACTGGGCAGAACATGTTCCCTCTAAGCCTGAAGGGAAAAAGAAGGAACACACACACGTAAAGGAAGCACTCAAAACATGCGGTTATCCTAACTGGGCGTTCATGAAGTCAGCAAAGATGCACAGAAAAGAAGATCAGACACCAGCGAGGGAGGATATGAAAGACAGACTCAACAACGTTGTCATCCCCTATGTAGCCGGTGTATCAGAGAAACTCAGGAGAGTTTTCTCCAAGCACGACATCCCAGTGTACTTCAGACAAGACAAAACTCCAAAACACAGACTTAACAACGTGGTGTATGCTGTACAGTGCAGCGAGGAATGCCCAGACCTCTACATTGGAGAGACCAAACAGCCACTTCACAAGCGCATGGCACAACATAGAAGAGCCACCTCCACAGGTCAAGACTCAGCAGTCCATCTGCATCTTAAGGATAAAGGTCACTCTTTCGAGGATGCCAACGTTCACATTTTGAACAGAGAGGACAGATGGTTTGAAAGAGGAGTGAAAGAGGCCATCTATGTCCACTGTGAGCGACCATCTTTGAACAGAGGCGGTGGTTTACGACACCAACTGTCTGCCATCTATAATCCAGTTTTGAGTTCCCTCCCCAGACGCCTTAATGCCCACTCACATCCTGGGCCATCTGACCTCAGGAATTCACACGACAAGGTGGGGCCAGGTTTCACAATGAGCTCACCCGAAACCTTGGCTGATTAGGTCCCACACCCGCTTTCACACCTTGGCTCATGTGATTAGAGGATCACCAGGGGGTCCTTTGTCCCTCTTTGGGGGGACACTCCCACTGGGTTTAAATCTGGGACTCTCGGCCATTTGACCTTAGAACTGAAGAAGCTTCTCGGATGAGAGGTGAAACGTCTTCAAGCAACTTAAAGAAGTCCAGACGCTTTTCTTCGCAAACTCCTTTGACTACGATGACCTGGATGACTGAGAACCTTCACAGACAATATATACAGTGTTATCTTCATTTTAGATGTCAACAAGTATTTTCCGGCTCCCAGTGTTTTCTTATGCGTGGAAACCGGATCCAAATGGCTCTTTGGGTGTTAAAGGTTGCTGACCCCTGCCCTAGAGGGTTATGGGCAGATGGTTCTGACCTCTGGGCCATATTTGAAACCCTAGAGACATGAATGAACAACATACACAAAAATGTTTATTTATAAGTGCAACATACATTTATTATTATTTTATTATCATCATTATTATTATTATTATTACTATTATTAACATTCTTGCTTAATGAGGAAGGTTTTTTGTGTTTGTTCAGCAAACATCATTTTTAGGGGATTTTTACATGTGGTTTAATGACGTAAGTAATGGTTCATCACTCGAGGAACATCCTTTTTTTAGTGTTTGAATGAGTCCTGTCACTGTGGCTTTACTAAAAATGAAATAGTCAGTTCATCAGCCACCGAAAAAAAACAACTTTGAAATACCATGAGAAAACCTAGAAAACCGTTGGTCCACATCAGTTTAAAAAATTAAATGAAACTCTTGCTTCATGAAGGAACTATTAAGAAATGTGAGGCAATTGTGTGGCAACATTGGAGCCTTTGGAACAACTAGCTGGGTGTATAAATTCCTGCCAGGTCATGCATCCAGTAAGGATCCAAAATCAAATATTCACTCTTACCAAGAAACACTTGGTAGCTCAGTGCAATAACATCAGTACAAGACAGATATTATCACACATCAGTCTATCTGCACATGTTTTAGAGAGAGAGAGAGAGAGAGAGAGAGAGAGAGAAAGAGAGAGAGAGAGACCCCCTTCGGTCCTGAATGCATATTTCTGAAAGAGGGGTATTACTTACAACTAGTAAGGATGCCCTCATAAAGTGTTATCTGTCTGAAAAGTCAGTCAGTGATTTAGGTGTGCTTTTCTGTAAAGATTCACATGGCTGTATAGGAATCCTACATTATGTTTCAGGGTGAGCTGCTGAGTAGAGTGCAAATGTTCCTTATAAAGATGGATTAAGATTCCAAAAACAATGGTGACATTGGGAGAAACACTCTGTCTCCTCATAAATGCAAAATTCAAAATACAGAACTACTTCAGTGATGGATTTCAGAAGATCAGAATCTTATTTCAACATGTTGTAAGACTGACAAGGTATTGTGTTCATTCATAAGGATATATAGATCTTATTAATAACATATGCAAAACCTGTATTATTTAAACTTTTTTAAAGCTACTTTCAGCTGCTCCCTTGTTAGAAGGGGACATCACAGCGGGTAGCCCCACATGTTTGACTTGGCAGTGTTTTTACCCCAGATGCCCTTCTTCATGCAGTCCTCCCTCCTCTATCCAGACTTGTAACAGTCATTATACTAGCTTGTGTACTCCTAGCTGGAATTTGTGTCTCTGGCTTGACTCAAACTAACAACTTTTCACTAGCAAAGTGAATGAGTAAACCACAGCATGTATGCAATAGAAAAAATAATAATAACTAGACATTCAGTGTAACCCTAATTTTAAAAAGGCAAAGGATTTTTTCTTTCTTTCAAAATTTACACCAAGGGAATAAAAGGGTGCACTATTTGGGGTTTTGACCCTTTGTACTTTTCCACCCACCAATATCCTCTGTTCAGTAGAATGGCTCTGTGCCTTTCCATCACACAGTTTGAATGTGTGCCAAAGATGTTTTGAATGTGTACTGGAAACACTGGACAGAAAGATTTTACGATAAGGGTCCATACTCTTGCCAGCAGAGTGTGATGAGCGCGTTGATTATACTCTCCAGATGTTTCTGTAGTCCATCAGGAAATATTTTCCTCTGGAATGAGCCTTTGTGAGAAAGAATGTAGTGACTAATAACATTGCAGCAGTGCACATAATGTGTGTGGGTGAAATTGTGTGAGTTGCATAGACATATGGTGTGACTGTGTGTTTGTACATACATGCAGGACTCCAGTGAGGGGGTCATGTGACAGAGTTTCTAACAATCTGTTCTTCCAAGACACCAGCAGACAAAAAGGCTTTTATTGAGGAGGACTGTGCCGAGCTGTCACAGAGGCGCACAAAGAGGAAAACAAGGATCTGATGCAACTCCCCAATGTTAATTTTACATTCTTCTATGTGATCTCTCTTCCTGTCAGTCCCCTCCCATCATTTTCATTGTCAAGTTTGTCAAGCTTTTCCTCTTCTTTTCAATGGAAAATATTAGGATACGCTACCAATCCTTTTCTCTCTCTCTGTCTCTTTTTTTTAAAGTCCCCCCACTAAACATGCAAATACATCTGCAAAATAAACAGGGTTTTGACTCAGTTTTGACTCAATTTGTCAATAACAGTTGTAGATATCAAAACAATATTGTGAAACCCTTTGACTCAGTTTGTTAACAAGTTTGTTTACATTCTTTTTTAATATTTTTAAATGTCTATGTTCAAAAGTCTTCAGTTTGTAAAGTTTTTGGTTGGATATGCCTCTGAAGTCATAACATACAGAATTATCCAACTAATCGTCAAAATCTGCCAAGCCCACAGATGTGAGATCAGTATAGTAGAACACATTTTGTGGCCCAGTTACAATTTAGCTATGAAGGAGGTGCTCAGTTATACATTTTGGACAGATCAGGATGCAGTGTCTAATATGTCATATATTTTGTTTAGGATTTGGTCTGTAAATGAAAAAATAGATAACTACATTGCTTAATCACTGAAGGAAAACCTCAGCAGTGAAGATGCATCTCACAAAAGAGCTATAAGCCAGCTAGCTAGCTAATGAAAGAGCTAGCTAGCTAAATCTTTTGTTAGCCAGCTAGCATGTGAGGTTGATTATTTTATAGATATTCTATCTATCTATCTATCTATCTATCTATCTATCTATCTATCTATCTATCTATCTACCTACCTACCTACCTACCTACCTACCTACACACACACACACACACACATACATACATACATACATCAGCACATTGTTGTTATTTCTTTAACATACATGTTTGGTTGTGCTGCAGGAAAAAGGGAGTTAATGTGTGCAGGAAGAGGAGGGGAGTCCTTGCTGTTGTGTGACTGTACGGGGCTGAAGTGAGGTGTTGTACGAGAGCACTCTCCCCGGAGTTAACGGCCCGTTTGCCTGTGTCACTGAATAAACGGACAAACTGAGATCAAAACGTCTGGTTCTTGAGAACGTTATAATATATATATATAGCCTCTTCTGTACAGTGAACAGGCTGTACAGTGTTTATCAGCGCATTTTCTGTGTTCACCCAATGCTGTAACTCTGCAGCTTGATGTATCTTGACATATCAGTCACTTACAGCTGTGGCCTCAGCACATTTTGACAGTTAGATGAACTATTTTGCATATTCTGTGATGACTTATGCAATGAAATGTTGCAGATATGTTATTGAAAGTTAAGGTAAGTAAATAAAGTTTATTTAAAAAGCGCTGTGTACAGAGAATCAGTCACAAAATGCTATACAGCAAAATAGAGGAAAATAAAGAAAATGAAGTGCTGAAATAGGGGGAAAAAACCCAAAACAAAACATATTGAGGCAGAATGAAGGCATTTAACAGATTAAAAATACTACATTAACTGTCTTTTCATCACAGATAGACAATTCTGTATATGATCATTAATGCACCTAATGCTCTCTGCTTTGTAAATGTCATTAGAGAATTGAGCTGAAGCCACTGTCATTGTGTCTTCTGTGTTTTGCTGTATGTGTGAGCTATTTTGGAAAATGCACTTCCTATATCAAGAACTTGTTGCAGGAAACATGTCAGACAAAGTGAAAAAAAAAACAATCTACACACTCCCACTCCATTTGCGGTCATATTTCCCAAGTACATCACATATAGCTAATTTTGATCTCATGTGGGCCAGACGGGTGCATCTCCCTTTTCTGTCAGTGTAGAGAAATTTAACTATAGATTTAGAGATCTTGATATAAGAAAAAGAAGCACAACTTCAACAGTATGTGTCAGCTTTTCTGCACAATAAAGAAATGCTGCTTTAGTGAATGTAGAAAAATGGTTTTAAAATATAACTATAACTTAATTTGGTGTAACATGAATGCCCATAGGGGGAGGCTTTATCTGTTGGAAAAACTGTAAAACTAATTAAAATACAGTTCAAAATTTATGTCCTCTTTCACATTTTCCAAAACTATGCAATGGACCAGACTGACAAGGCTGATTCTGTGCCCCTGAGCCTTATATTTGACACTCCTGTTAATATGACACCCCATCCATGTATGATCGTGTGTTTTTTGTGCTCATAAATATTGATCATATTGTTAATAAATATGTTACTTAGCAGCCACCAGCATTTAGGCATTATAGTCAATTGCATCATATTTAAATTTTGAGGCTTCTACGTTATTAGGGGACCGAAATAAATTATGTTGCAAATTTAAACACAGATATGCAAATTAATAGTATTTTTATTTCATAATAAGGTTCACAAAACACTCTATTTTGCAAAAAATAAATAAGAATTTTCTTCAATTATTTCATGTTTCAGGCTTTAAATTAACAGGGTTAAGCAACTTCATGAGCTGGAGAATAAGACTCCACCCACCCACATTCTCACCATTATTTCCAGGTGGGGAGCGCAGTCTGGGGAGGGACTTTAACGGGTCTCGCTTCTTTAAAAGTAGATTTATTTCTTTACGGGCACACAAATTATCACTTTTGAGGGACGCATTCACTCGTGGAGCGACATTAGAAGACGTAAACATGGGAAGAGCGAATGTGTGGCTGAAACGGACTTTCATTGTCGTGATAAGTCTGATCGCGGTGAGTATTGTTACGAGGCGCTAAAAGATTGTTTAGGTGCAGATGTTGAGACCCTCCTCGTGCTATGCGTAAAAATCTACATTATCCAGGTGCTGCAGTTAAACCCTTTTCAGTTTTACTCAATCGAGTTGCCAATGAAGGTTGTAGGAGGCCCTTTTTTAAATTTTTGTTTTATTTATTCGAAACACATTGGAATAATTAGTGAGACGGGAAAACAACAGTGTCCAGGAAACGGTAAGATTGTTAAATAACAATTAAATTAGGGGCTGTATTAAACAATAATGTGTACTATAATGCTTGTAGTCTTATGTTATGTCATCATTGGTTCTCCCCCCCCCCCCCCCCCCCTTTTTTTTAAGCATAAAAACAAACAGTTAAAATGCGCATAATGTTTCCAAAAATCCAAAATGTGATGTCATAAATTGCTTGTTTGGTTGTTTGTTTGTTAAATGAAGAGGAAAAAACAGGAGTGACAAACGTACGGTGCAAATGTGGCCCACTCTTGGCACATAGTCAGCAACATGACATTGATGACTGTAGAAAACTGACTATGTGCCAGCATCGCCATCTTGACACAACATCTGGGACCCACCAAACCTGATTGAGTGGCAGTTATACCATGTGATGCTCAGGTTTCCCCAACCTATTAACTCCCTCTTCTCCCTCTCCCACCTTATTCTTCTCATCATTCCCACAGTTGAGGGGAAGTGGATTATGCAACATGTTTTCCCGCTAATACAGCTTGTCCCTCATGGTTTAGCTGTCACTATGTGTCTCATCACTTGCTTTGTATTTACTGATTTACAGTGGTTTACCAACGCATGATTTAGCCCAGAGCTGTTACAAAAGAAACACATTGTGCAATACTTCACTAAGATTAGCACCAGCCTATAAGAGCTGACGCCAAACGTCAAAAGGGTAAACAAATGTACAGGGTGAACTACTTATCAGATTAACATAACAGTGTAAAGCTGGATTAACTTCTTCAGTAGTTATACTCTTCATTGTAGTCATTAGTCAACACATTTTTGAAATTCAAATGATTCTATTTAACAAATATTGTTAGGTTTAACAGATGTCAGCACTTTCTTTAAACCAAACCATAGTCCAAGAACCAAGATGGTTCAGAAGTACATCCCACCAAGTATACTTTGATTGTCTCAGATCTGCGCTTTGGGTCAATGGTTTTGCTGGAAAGTAGCATAATTATCAAGTTTCATTTCATGCCCCGAGCTCATCATGTAGATGCCAAACTCTTAGGCTTCCAGTTCCTGTAACAACATAAGTCAATTATGGATCAATACTTAAGGGGTGGATTAAGTATCTTCCTGGTATTTAGGCGTTACCCCTGTTGTGAGTGAGAGATCTTATAAATGGATTTGTTCAATCCAGTTCCCAGGCTGTTTTTTTTTTCTTGCATATTTTGGGGGAAAATGCAGACGTCACAATAGTTAGGAACAGTTCTATGGCCTTATTTGAAGAAATGCTAAAACCTTACTTGAAGACATGCAAGCACAAGCACAGTCATGGTAAAAACCAGGTGTACCCTCTATTAGTTGTGTGCAAAAAAAGGAGCAGCTAATTTGAAGTAATTGTTTCTTGTATGACTTGATCAGGTTCTCACTCTCCTTTAGGAGATTACTCTCTTAGTCTGACACAGCATTTCAAATGAGTTCAGATATCGACTTTGATGGTGCATTTACAACACCTTCATTCTTTGTTTTTGAAGTCGTTCTGTTGAATGAATGTCCTGTTTCATGACCGTTTTGGCCAAGTGTTAACATTCAGAGGTGTCCTCAAATTTGACTGCAGAGCATTTTGAGATAAAGAAGAGTTCATGACTGACTGACAAACTGTACAGTGCCCAGGTCCTGTCTCTACAAAATAAGCCCAACTCGTCACCCCTCCATTACCGTGCTTGACAGTGGGTATGTTTGTGCTGAGTTTGCAGTAGTGTGGCATTGTGTATTATGGCCATATAGCTCCACTTTGGTCTTGTCGGTCCAAAAAGACATTGTTCCAGAAGTCTTGTGGTTTGGTCAGATGCAAACTTACAAACCTAAGCTGTGCTGGCATGTTCTTGTTAGAGAGAAGAGGCTTTTCTCCTGACATCCCTTCCATTTTCTAAACTTGCTGTCATGAACCTGAACATCAAACTGAACCGTGTAGCGTCTGATATTTAGCTCCTGTATTTGTTTGTTGCATGGCCAGACCCTGGATTGAATTCCTTAGACGTCCACTCCTTCTCTCTGTAGAACAAATGGACTAAAATTGTTTGGAAGTGATCGTATAAGCATTACCAGACTAATGAGCACCAGCAATCACATAGCTGATGTCTTTCCACTTTGACATATCGATTCCTGTGTAAGCAGTAAGAGTGGACTTAGTTTCCCACAGAGTGCTTCTGCATTTTTTTTCTTCATTTGTGTGTAATATGTCATGTTTTGCAGTTCATCTGATACAACAATGCTTACGTCAGTGTTGTTAAGTTCACAAAAGCTTATGTACCATGTTACAGTTTGCTAACCAACATATTGAGTGTTTGAAAAAAGGGTTTTGTATAGGGTATTTAGTAATCATTACATCTTTTTACTACAAAAAAATATTTTTTTGTAGCTTATATTTTCATTATTATTTTGATCAGGTGTAACATAACCTATTCAAGATCATTAATGTAAAGCATAGTAAATGTTTAAATATGTAAATGCCTATCATTTAATTCTAATAAGCAGAATTAATACTTTCATTTGTACACAATTTTTTTTTTTTGGGATGAGGAGAAATCATTGATGACTTTTAGGTAACCTTAGCGTTTCTCACTCTGCCTGTTACAGCCCTGAAAGTGTTGAATGGTCTCTTACTGTTTTTACAGATAATCAGTTTGTTGCTGCTGGGATTCAGTCTTTTTAGCCATGGACACTTACACCAACAGGAAGAGGTATAAAATGTATATTTATAGAACCTTGCATTATGACACATGAATGTGTGTGCGATTTAACAATGTCATATTGTATGTACGACAACACATATATAGCTCATGTTTCTCAGCAGCAATTTCTATATTAGTGGTAAAATAGGTAAGCAAATATTATGCAGCTGTTGTCAGACAAATGCCAGCGTGTGTTTTCTTTTCCTGTAGTATTCTTAATGACAAACATCTGCATGGGGCACTGAAGTCAGGTTACACCCTTGCTCACTCTCAACCTGCGTCTTTGTTTTTTCTCCACAGGCAGAACGCGAGATTGCAGTCATACATGTTATGTATGTTATTGCTGTTGTAATTGTTCTCTTGACCATCTTTGGCGCAGTCGGTGTCTGGAAAGAGAAACGGTGGGCTCTAATAGTGGTGGGTAAAGAAAAAAGAAGACAAGAATCTTGGTAGCTGTAATACAATACAATTTATAACAAAAACAAATAGATCCTTATTCCTGTATTTCTGTGTGTATGTGTTTCTGTTTGTCAGTATGCAGTTGGAATGATTCTGTGTAGTCTACTCATGCTGGTGCTTAATATTCAAGGACTGGCTTCACAATCTCAGGTATTACCAAAGTGCCTTTCCACATTAGAAGATACAGAAATGTTTTTTAACTGTTTGTATATTACTTTGTTTTTGTTGCGCAGATACGTGAAGATGTGAAGAAGCAGTACCTGAACCTTTTACCCCTGGTTAATTCTACTGAATTCCCCGATGATATACAGGCAGAAGTAGGTAACCTTGTGTTGTGAAGTTGTGAGTGAAGATGTGCGTGTGTGTGTGTGTGTGTGTGTGTGTGTGTGTGTGTGTGCGCGCGCTATTCATCTAGCTTCACAACCCATTAAGCCTGTAGTCCAATTGACTCCAGGCTCAATTTGAGGCTTCATATTGCCAGCTTACACTGAAAATTACTTGCAGCCAGTAGTGTAAACACGGCACAAGGAAATAATAGCCGATGAGGTCATAGAGATGTTTGTAAGCAACGATAATGGATAGCCCGTGCCAGTTTTTGTAAGTATAATCTTGTAGAAATGCAGTTCCAAGTAGTTTCAGAGTTGATCAAACAAAACTAACTAAGAACAGAGCTCACATATAATATGTAAGGCTAATGGCAAAACTAAACAATGCTGATACACAAGTTAACTGGATGCTAGGCACATGCTCTTCTTATAATATTAGCAACTTAAAATAGCTGTTTTAATGTTTTATAGAGAACTCTAGTGAGAACAGAGAAGAAATGCAGTATTCTTGATTTTAAAAAAAGAAAGATAACACTCATAAATTTCTTGTTTGTGATGGACATATTTTTCCAAAAATACAACCAGAATCTTCTGGCATGACTAATACAGTTTTCAGCAGCACAGATCAGATGCTGTTTGGTCAGACTTAACTGTTTGTAGAAGGGATTAGGAGATGGTTGTTTTGCAGTTGCCTCTTTATTTTCGTCTCTGACTTCCATCTCAGTTGGAGTGTTGCGGACTGGAGAGCTACCGAGACTGGAAGTTCAACATCCCAAATTCCTGCCTATGCACCAACAAGTCCACTACTCCATGTGTAAGTGTGAAAGCTAACATGCCTACACGGTTAAAAACATTTTTCAATAAATTTTCATTTACAAAGCCCAACTTCCTCCCAAAGTAGCACCACCAGGCTCCTTTATGCTACCGTAACACTTGGGAAAACAGTGGTTGGAGACTGTGGTACAACCAAACCATTTGCAGACGGTAAAGCAACTTTAGTGCATCAAGTCAGCGTAAAACGTCATTAAGATTTTGACTCAGTGGGGTCAAGCTGGCATTTGTGATAATATGTCAATTAACTATTATTAACTGGAGAAAAATGCAATGATGTTAACGCCATTAACGCGGCGAATCTCCATTAATGAGTTACCACGGATCGCCCCGTGCGAGGGGCTCAACATGTTAGCGCGGTTAGCTCGTTAACGCGTTGACGCCATGCAGCCCCATGCACGGGGCGATCCGTGGTAACTCGTTAACGTGGATTTGGTGCATTAATGCGGTAATGGCGTTAACGTCATTTTATCGAGATTAACGCTGACAGCACTAAAATAAACGCATTGCAGAGGAGTCGTGCCCATCATGCAGTCTTATTTCGATTGTTTGCAGCATGTTAGCAGTCTGTCTGCATTTATAAATAAGACAGCAGTTATTTGCAAATCTGCTTGAAAATGACTGCAGTCAGTTAAAAAAGCATGTTTTAAAAGCTTTGACACACGAATATCATCACATTTTAAAAACTACACGTTGTCTGGGTGTGCATACACTTCATGCACAATTACAATTTCTGTGTTTTCCAGATGGCGGCTCCTAGAAACAGCAGCCTCTTTAACAGCAAGAAGGGTGACGCGCCTATTATGATTTATGAAAAGGTATTAAAGACATTCTCATTAGAAATTATCTTTTTTTCAAGTACAGGTACATGTGTAAACTCTAAAAGCTGTTATGAACTTTGTTTCCATTTATATCGGTTTATCTCATTAATCCTTTACTTGTTTTAGGGATGCCTTCCATACTTCATCGAGATCATAATGAGTGTGATTAGGATTGTGTTGGGCGTAACACTGGGAGTCATGTTATTGTGGGTGAGTACAATCAGTCTGTGGCTCTCATGGTTATAGCTCCTTTGATGTGATCTTTACAAAGCGTGCATGGCTGTTGACAGAAATGTTACGAGAGTTTTGCTTAGGTGATCCCATTTGTACAAAGTCTTAATTTTTCCCTTAAAATTTGTCTTCCACTAATATTTTCAGTCATAGGGTTTCAAAAACTCTTTTCCATCCTGAAATCTTCCTATGCAGTTGCTAACTACAGATTTGAAAACTGAATGAAAGCGAGCAAGTATCTGTTTTTGCTGCGCTGGCAAACTTGCCTTTTTATTTTCTTTGACTATTCTGCTCTCCTCAGCCTCTTTCTAAAATTGCAGATGGACTCAAAGCAACTCAAGAAATAATAAAAAGATGAACAGGAAGTAAAATAAACCACCTCTGTTTGATTCTGTTTTAGATATTGTCAGCAGTATTGTGTATAGCCATCTTGTGCCAGCTCGATCGGAAGAAAGACACCCCTGCAGTGGTCTACAGTGCAGAGGCAAAAGCAGGCAACTACACCACCCTCGCAGAGGTTTCAGACCACTCCTGATTTCTTTGTTTCTGATTCAGCATGTTAAGCAAAGCTAAGGCAAACCTTGGAAGCAATGGGATTAATAGAAGACATTATGATGATTGGATATATTGACTATATCATACCATGCAAGTGTATTTTGAACTCCTTTGTTAAGGGTATTTTCTATTCACTATGTAATCCCTAATGAGCTGTAAATTTGGGCTGTGCCACAAAAAACAGAACTGTGAAAGACTATGTTCCTTTTTTGATAAATATTTCTATCCAGTATAACCAAGAGAGATATGATTAGTGACAGAGTGTGTTAACTGCTTTGCGTCTTTGAGCTCTGTGTTTAGAGACTGGTGGTAATTCTGCACCAACATGGAGTGTAATCTAGTACCTCTGATCTGTGATTTTTAGCACCGGCAAGCAAGAAACTAAGTAAAAATTCAGAGTTTAAAGCTAATGTGCTCAGCAAAAAAGCACTTATGAATAGTATGGGTGAATTAAAGCTTAACTGATATTTTGTAGTTTGGTAGCTTTTCATTTTTCTTTAACTCTGACTTTTTTTTTCTATTCAAAGCTTTTTAATACACTCATATTTGATAAGACTGGGGTTCAGTATAAGGTGCCTTTTTTCATTGCTCCGTATCGTTTAGATCAGCTGCTAAAGAAAAAAAAAAAAACCTTCAATCCAGTTTCTTCCTTAGCCTTGCTGTGGCACATCCCACATCCTTTATCCACTGCATAAATGAAAGGACAAAAGGAAAATATACAGCTTACAATTTACACCTCTAACTGTGTAAACCACAGTTAATGTATTGATTCTTGTTCCCTAGGTTTGTGGGAACATTTTAGAAAAATTCGAAAGACTGTTTTTCATTGTGTAATAAAAATTTTTATATTCCCTTCATATAGCTTGGTTTTGTTTTGTTTTGTAAACTTAAATTTGACATAAAATCAAGTGAAATGATGAAACCAGTAATGATTTATCAAGTTATGCAACCCTTAGGTTACAAGCCCACTTCTTAATGGAATTCATATAAAAATTATTTATATGATGGTACTGATTAAACTAAAAAAGTCTCTACACTATTTTTTTTTAAAGCCCCCTCTGGTGTTTCATATGTCTTTGTGTGTTTGTTGCAACACATCTGTTTTATATATCTTAAGAAAACCTTTTATGGTGACGATTCCATTGTTTGTCCAAACAAACAATCAACAATTTAAAATCTGCAAGCCACTGCTGCACTGTGGTGATATTTTACACACAGGCAAAAAAAAGTCCAATGTCCAAAACTTAAAAGTGGCGTTTTATGGTTTATTTATCCAGTTTGGCAAGCAATAAACAAAGATCAGTTTTTATTGTTTCCTGCTGTTTCTCCTGATCTGGTAAAAAAAAACAAAAAAAAACAAAACCTAGGCCCACCCCAGTGCATGCTGGTCCTATACTAGTCCCTTTACTCATAGAAAATGGCCCTACAGTTCTTCCTGGCTGACTTACAAAGATCAACAAATTTCAAAATAATAAAAAATAAAGAATAAATGGCTCCAACACTCTGGCCCCTAATTGTGCAAACAATCACAATTACTTCAAAGTTCTTAAAAAAAAAGGAGCTATTCCCTCCGGCATGTCCTTAATCTTCATTGATGATGTTACTTCTTCAAGATGATGCTTCCAGTAGCAAAAGAAGTTTTGCCACTGGCCTTTCCAAAATACAGGTCTTTGTTTGGAGTCTCACAGAAGCCACCGAGCCTTTTGCATCCTCGTTTACACTTACGACTTTCGCCATCATCCATAATCCTCTTGGAGCTGTAGCATCTGCAATCAAGACAATATCTCCAGGTATAAGACATCTTTTAGTCCCCTGCTATTTTTGTCTTTCTTGCATCAGAGGTATGTCTTTAGAAAGCCATCTTTTCCAGAACAGCTTTGCCATACACTGTACCCATTTCCACCTTTTCCTAGCATGAAGATCACATCAATCAAACACTCCTGGTGGCAAAATTGGTTTGTTTTTCTATGGAGGACCACAAGAGCCACGCGCATCGAAATAAAGAATTCTGTGCTTAAATAATGAATTGTAGAATAAATTCTGCATTTGTAAATTCCTTTTTGAATTCCAATTTAATAAACTGCATTTCAAAAACCTTTTTCCAATTGCACTTTAATAAACTGCATTTCAAAATCCATTTCCCTTTCCTGTTCGCTCACGGATTACCTTTTGGATTAGCTCCTGGATTAGCTGTTGGATTAACAACTTCATTTTAAAAATCCTGCGGCTATTCAAATTAGCCACACCGTGGGATGTAAGGAGCTCTCTGATTGGTTGGACAGACACAGGCTGTCTGCCTGGATTTTTCTAGCATTGCTCTTCGATGTGAGTGAAGTTGGCCCCCCCACCTTCTTCAAATCCAACAAAAGTGGTATCAAACGTTTGTGCTGGTTTGTGCTGCAAAAATTTTCGTTTGTGCTACTATCATTTTAAAGATATTAATAAAAATTTCTAGAGGTCATCAGAGGTCAACCAGCCCCCCCACATTAATTAAACCAAACAAAATGGGTGTCAATCCACTGTGCTACGTTTGTGCTGGTTTGTGCTGCTAAAATTGTTGTTTGTGCTCCTTTTGTTTTAAAGATATTAATGAAAATGTAAAGGTCAAAAGGTCTACCAGCCCCCCCCACAGTGGCGGTCCTAGCCTGTTTGGCGCCCCGGGCGAACACGCCCTCTGGCGCCCCCCCCACACGCACACACACACACACACACGCACACACACATATATGACCCTATATATGAAGAGAGAGAGAGTATGCATAGTATGCAAACGGCTACCAAACAGACATCATAATTCGTCATACAATGAGAACAGGACAATTCAACAATTGACACTGACTAATTAATATTATATTATTGTATATATTGTTTGGAGTTTAGTCTGTTACTATTTTTACCATTTCTTCTTGGAGGAACTGTAACCCACATAATTTCCTTAGGGATTAAGAAAGTATTCTGATTCTTAATGTTTTAGGATACATGACCTGCCATTATCCAATGACACATCTGCTTACCTGTAGCTTTTGCTCGTTTCTCCTTGTATGAGCCATAATTAAATGTATTGAATTTTAATGATCACTGGGTTTTCATTTGTTTGGTTGCTATGGTGATGTGTAACGGGAGTCACATGGGTGCTAGCGGTGACATTAAGAGGGCGTTGTCAGTCTGTCTTTCACTGGTTTGATTTTGACAGAGAGCAGGGCTGGGTAGCCGTAGTTTTTGTTGACCGCAGCACAACGAGTTTCCCCTTGTTGCATTAGAGCTGTGATGTTTTAAGAGTTTGAATCGCGAGTCGATCACATTGCTCTGTAAACTTTTCAAGCACTTTAATAAACAAGCAAGCAATTCCACCTCTCGCATTATTGCGTACAGTTGAGAGCGCGTCAGGCAAATAGGCTCAATCCCCGGCCTCTAGTCGCTAAACTCCTCCTCTTGTGCTGCAAAAATATTCGTTTGCGCTACTATCATTTTAAAGATATTAATAAAAATTTCTAGAGGTCATCAAAGGTCAACCAGCCCCCCCATATTAATGGAATCAAACAAAATTGGTGTCAATCAGTTGTGCTATGTTTGTGCTGGTTTGTGCTGCAAAAATTGTTGTTTGTGCTGCTTCTGTCTTAAAGATGTCAATGAAAATGTAAAGGTCAAAAGGTCAACCAGCCCCCCCACATCACCCAAATCAAACAAAATTGATGTCAAACGTTTGTGCTATGTTTGTGCTGGTTTGTGCTGCAAAAATTTTTGTTTGTGCCGCTATCATTTTAAAGATATTAATAAAAATTTCCAGAGGTCATCAGAGGTCAACCAGCCCCCCCACATCAATGGAATCGAACAAAACTGGTGTCAATCAACTGTACTACGTTTGTGCTGGTTTGTGCTGCAAAAATTATCGTTTGTGCTGCTCTCGTTTTAAAGATATTACCAAAAGTTCCTAAAGCTCAACCAGCCCTGTAAAAAAATTGAGAGATATTAACCAGCATTGGATATTTTTTTTTCATGATCACACTCTTAAACCTAGTAATCAAACTGCTATAACTTATTTAAAAACTAGGTTAAATATAGCATTTAAAATAATTTATGCATTCTGTTGGAGAAAAAACTTTATTTGCTGGTAACAAAATACAAAACTACGAGAACAATGTAGTATATATGTTTCCTGTTAGAAAAGGTAAATACATGGAACTGTCTGAGCCTCACAAGTCTAATACAATAACTGAAAAATAACAGCTATTTCCATCATCTAACTCACAAACTAGAAAAGGACTTTCTTTCATGAAATCTTGCCATCATTCCTTTGTGTACAGCACAGCGTGCGGACATACGCTGGTGTTTTCAGATGCTATGGTTACATCCTTTCTTAGGTCATCATACATCTCCCAGATGTACGGGGTCCTGTTACAGAATGTCATATAATGCCCGAGTGTTTCTGGTGTTGGGCCCTCCTGAAATGTAATGACTGCTTTCAGTGTGAATTTCTCTCCTTGAAGTAGCAGAGTGGATGGGAATTCAGTAAGCAAAAACCTTTTTGGACTGTGAAAACTGTGCTCCAGAGTTTCTGTAGAGCATTTTCCAAGGTCTGTGTCAATCCATACAAGCTCTCTCAGGGTGTAACTGTGACAAACAGTCCCTGTGCAAAGTTGCTTTCCTGGTGAATCTGTTTTAAATGCTGTTGGAGATGGATCAGGACTTTTGATTGGTCTTAGGCATGGTGATGCTGGAAGGTTGAGCCCTTGTTCAACAGCAGACTGAAGGTGAGCTATGCCAGAAGCTGAGAGGACTGCCAGATCAATGGAAACAAAAGGTATTTGCCTTGTGTTTGGTGTGTAAAGTTGGCAGTACTGGGAGGAACACTGTCTTGTGAAGTGAACACTTGGATTTTCTGTCATTGTTTTTTGAATTACTGTGGACACATGTGCATCAACACGATGAACACCAGTCTTCAACTGAACAGGGCAGAATATCGAGCTCAGTACCTCTGCCCTCAATGAATAGGCATGTTGAGTGACACCCTTTGAAGCAAGGGATTTCACAAGCTGGAATACTTTATTCTCCTCTGAACTGTTCAACATGTTTTGAGCAGTAAGACTGTCACAGAAAGCGCAGCACAGACTTTGACAGAAGGCATCAAAGGCACAGGTGTTCATGACACAGTATTGTCCTTTGCCAAGTTTTACTGGTTGTTGATTATTTCCATTTTTTAACAGCCCTAGCTTTACTTTTTTCTTTTTCACAGCTGGATCTGAGTGGAGCCATTCAGGACAAGGGGAGAGGTATGAGGTCAATTTCCTCTTCTTTGGTGGAACTGCAAGGCCTCTCCAGTTTTCCAAAGCTGCTGTTTCTTCAATGTCCATGTCTGTGTCAATTTTGGGCTCCTGAGAGGGGATATCATCCACTTTCTGCTCCACAAAGGCTTTGTGTGGATCCTGACGCTTTACTGTACCATCCTGTCTGGCAACCTCTGCTTCTTTTCGTATTTGTTTTGCAGAACAGATTCGCATGTTCCCTTCAATGAAACCAAGATGACGTGCAATGAATTTATCTATCCTTATTGGGAGATTTTCATGCTTGAACAGACCATGTTTAATCTTCTTGAACTCTGCTTCAACATTAGCTGAAGTTGCAGTGAGCTTTTCGCTCTTAAATAGGGGAACCAGTGGTAGGTATCCTCCCAATCTAATTAGGTGTGGGACAAGCTCAGGTAGATAGTGCATATTGTCTCGATCACCATGAACTTCAGCATGGCACCTGCTCCCCTCACAAATATCCACCACCCACTGCCTTAAGTCAGTGTTTATTTCTGTGCATGGATCCAATCTAATGTCTTCTTCTTCCTTGTCATCAGAAACAGACATAGTCTCATCTGCAATTTTTCTTTTCAGATTTGATTTGGACACTTCTGACATAATGGGGTTTCCAAAACTGTCACAGCCTTCTGTCTCACTTAATGCCACAATAGCAATGCTGCGTATTAGGACCTTTGCTTCTTCCAAGGATTGGGACTTGACAAGTTGTGCCATTGATCGCACGTAGAAATCCCTCACCCGATGAGGCTTTTTTCTCAAACAGTCCCACTGGCAAATCATTTTGATGAAGTGTGCCACATCCACTCTGATGAAACATGGTGGTAGTTTGTAGGATTTTTTCCGAAGCAAGACACCAAAGCATTCATTAATGTAGCTCTTCAAATCTGAATGGTGTGTTAAAGCCTTAACTAAAGCACCAAGAAGAGCTAAGGAGAAATCACAGATGGCCTCCTTTGGGATTGGTGCTCCAGCACGAATCCATTCTGATAACCATCTTGTGATTGCCTGGACATCATGTCTCTCTGACAACATTTGCACCACTGGGACGTGAGAGTTGTCGCTTCCTGTTAACACACCTTGATACAGGAAGATATTTCCAGACAAACCATTAGGCCTGAGAAGCTTTTTTTACAACTGAGCCAGTCGCATCAAAGGCGACTATGGGGTGCTTTGCAGTCTTGTACATCAGCATTTGAGTTTGACTCCAGTAGTGACAGAAGAACTTATCTAATCCAATGTCCTAAATGCTTCCACTGTGAGGGGAACTGTATTTTAATGAGTGGAGAGACAGTATTGGGTTTTTATGAGCAACTTCTAGTTGATTTTGTTCGAGTTGTCAAATTTGGTAGATGGCTTGGCTCTGGATCACCAAAGTCCATCAGCTTTGCTGCCTCTGATGCTCTCCACACATGGGGCTGCAGTCTGCCTTCACATAGTTATTTTGTTACTTGTGCCCTCCGACTTCCGGACATGGCTCTCTTAGAAAAGCCAGTGTGCATGGATTCATCCGTGTTTGCCATTACACACTTCAGCACCATTGGGCAGTGTTTTTCAGGTTCCTTTTCACATGTAATGTACAGCTGGCCACTACACTCTTTGCAAAAGCCTCTGATTTGAATAAAACAAGATACAGTTCTGGGGTACACCTTGGCTTGTTTAAAAGTAATGGTGCATGTACTTTTAACCTCTTTCCAGATTCCCTGGTTTACAACATGAGTCCATGTACCTGGCTTCAAAATGGTGTATTCCCTTTTCTTGAAAGTATTCTTTTTGTATGTGACTTTGTGTGGAATCATATGTATCCACTGTTCAAATGGGAGCTCCACATTGAAACTCTTTCAGTCTTTGTTTTGAAAAGGAGAGCTGCTTTGTTCAAAATCATTATCATTGTCACTGCTGTCTGTGTCAGTCAGTCTCTCTTCATCACTGTAATCCAGAGCAGCCCATACATTGTGTCTGTTTAATTTAACAAAAGTGTAAAGAGCTTTTGGTGTCATCTTTTCACCAAGTTCTTTGCATAGATTTTGCCATATGTCATCACTTGGAGTTGAAATTTTTCCATTTTTTATGACTGCTTCTTTGGAAGCACGAAGGACTTCAAATACTGCAATTTTGTCCACCACTGATTTCTTTGGCATCTGTCAAGCAAAAATTAAAAATGTGATATATTACTGCTATGATTTGTTTATAACTTTAATTCTACATCTTTAAGTGGACATAAAAATTACTTACTTTGATACACTGTTTTGACGTAGTGAATTGAAGTGTTGATGATTGCTGTTGCTCATGCAATCTAGCTTAAAAATGCAAATAAGATAGCTATCACGTTTTCTTCAACTCTTGTTTTTTTCTCTCAGAAGTAGAATGTGTATGATAGCACCCCCTGGTGATCACAAACCAAACACAGGTCGCTATGTTTGTTTTTTTGGCAGAGTTGTACCAGTTTATCCTTAACAAGATCTAGTTCAAAATTCATTTGATCAGTATAAAAATGAATTTAGTCAATGTTCATAGCTCATCATCAAAATACTTGTAGATAAATCCAGGCTCTGTTGAGATAAATCTGTGTCTGTGTCAATCCCACACGTGTTTAATAATCCACTCATTTAATAGCCCTTTGTGACCATGGCTACAGAAGTTTGACTCTTGCAAAAAATATAGTTTGGCCCTTTCAGGTAACATTGACAGTTACATAAGATTCACAGTTCTGCAGGCTGTTTGGAGCCTTTGAGTTCAGATTTGCTGAATCACTGAAGTGCACTCCTGTGTATGTTAATTTTATACAACTTGCTCATGACAGCCCACATGCAAATGACAGCACTTTTGTTAATATTAGCATTTGACTTAAAAGCTACAGTTCGCATATGATTAGGTTAATGTTTTAACAACCATTAGCATTTTACCATATACCCTGCTGGTAGCACACTAGATGGAGTAAGGTAATGGTGGAGTAAGAAACATGGTAGTCAGTGATCCACAACCAGCTTATTGGCTCAAAATACCTTATCTAATTATAAACTGATACGCACCTACTGGCATGCCCCTTTACATTTCTTCATAAATGTTATTTAATGTTATTATTACGGCAGCACGGTGGTTAGCACTGTTGCCGCACAGCAAGAAGGTCCTGAGTTCAATTCCACCATCACGCCAGGGTCTTTCTGTGTGGAGTTTGCATGTTCTCCCCGTGTTTGCGTGGGTTCTCTCCAAAGACATGCAGCTTGTGGGGACAGGTTAATTGGTTCATCCAAATTGCCCATAGCTGTGAATGTGAGTGCGAATGGATGTCTGTCCATTGTGTTGGCCCTGTGACAGACTGGCAACCTGTCCAGGATGTACCCCGCCTCTTGCCCTATGAAAGCTTGGATAGGCTCCAGCGACCCTTAAAAGGATAAGCGGAAGCAGATGGATGGATGGAATTTTATTAATATCTTTAAAATGATAGCGGCACAAACAAAAAATTTTGCAGCACAAACGTTTGACATCAATTTTGTTTGATTTGGGTGATGTGGGGGGGCTGGTTGACCTTTTGACCTTTACATTTTCATTAATATCTTTAAGACAGAAGCAGCACAAACGACAATTTTTGCAGCACAAACCAGCACAAGCATAGCACAACTGATTGACACCAATTTTGTTTGATTCCATTAATATGGGGGGGCTGGTTGACCTTTGATGACCTCTAGAAATTTTTATTAATATCTTTAAAATGATAGTAGCACAAACGAAAATTTTTGCAGCACAAACCAGCACAAACGTAGCACAGTGGATTGACACCCATTTTGTTTGATTTAATTAATGTGGGGGGGCTGGTTGACCTCTGATGACCTCTAGAAATTTTTATTAATATCTTTAAAGTGATAGCAGCACAAACGAAAATTTTTGCAGCACAAACCAGCACAAACGTAGCACAAACGTTTGACATCAATTTTGTTTGATTTGGGTAATGTGGGGGGGGGGCTGGTTGACCTTTTGACCTTTACATTTTCATTAATATCTTTAAAACAAAAGGAGCACAAACAACAATTTTAGCAGCACAAAGCAGCACAAACGTAGCACAGTGGATTTACACCCATTTTGTTTGATTTAATTAATGTGGGGGGCTGGTTGACCTCTGATGACCTCTAGAAATTTTTATTAATATCTTTAAAATGATAGTAGCACAAACAAAAATTTTTGCAGCACAAACCAGCACAAACGTTTGATACCACTTTTGTTGGATTTGAAGAAGGTGGGGGGGCCAACTTCACTCACATCGACGGGGCCCTTCCTCTCACCCGAAGGGCCGCTGGCTGGTGGGATGGATGGCTTCAGTCCCACTGGAGAAGCTGATGACATATAAGACAGGCCCGTTAGTCTGAAGTGCTCTGACTCTGTGGGTCCCCCCTAAGTTACAGTAAATACTTCTGTGCTCCCAGCCTGCACACATTCTTATCAGCGTCACTGCTAACCAATGTTCCCTCTAAGCTGCGCACTGCTGGCACGGTCTCTGCGCACAGAAAATCTGTGTTGCACACAAAAAAAATCTAACCTGAATTGAAATTAAAATAAATACTTTAACAATTCTGTTTTGCAGTGTGAGTCAGTGAGCTATGGGATTAGAACGATGCCACCTTATCTCATAGTCCAGCCATTGATGCGATTCACATTCGTATATACGCAGCTAATCAACGTGGTTGACAGGCTCTGACAGCGCCCTTATGCGCCCACACCGGCGTTCTAGCTAGCAAAGCGGCGTGGCTGATGACGAGTGAAGCCACGTTAATGACAACGTGTACAACCATTGTGTGTGTCAGAACAATGAGGCGACTGCTGAATGTTACAGGTGTTACAGCAGTGATACATCCGCTGTTGTCAGGCCTGCAGGTATCAGGCTGTTGTTCTCCTTCATCTCATAGTGGACAGAAATTATTTTTTGGAGTGGCACAAATAATTTGTGTGGCATCAGATTTGATGCAGAACAGCTGATTGTTCTGTAAATAGTTTGAAATGTTTGTTTAAAAAGACGCCTTGGCTGCATTTTTAGGTAAAAACAGCTGCAAAAAACTTTGTTTGCATAACTCAGTTACTTTTTTAAAGTAGTAACTATATCATTAATTGCCCAACATTGGTCATTATATCCTGTATTTTGCAGACAGAGTTACAGGACTCTCTCCCAGACCACAGACTCATATTACAAGTCAGAGCTTTATAAATATATAAAAAAAGGAGGTTGTGTTTTCAAAACTGGAGTTCAAGTTATTTTTACTTCCAATAGTGTTAACATGCTGCACAGGTCATGAACAAGTTTTAAATTTTCATTGTAAGTGGGCTGAAGCAGTTAATTAAAAGTAGTCTAACACAAATGCTGTAATTTGATTATTTTAATAAACCATGTAACTTGGATGCTAGCGTGACCACATTGCACACGTGTGCTGTTGCTCACAGTGGTCCAAGGGACGCTCAGGGAGTTTGTGTGTTCGCTCAGACACATGAAAAATTAGAGGGAACGTTGCTGCTAACTGGAGCATATTTAACGCTAAAGTTGTTTGAACTACAGATGTCATCATCTTGGGGCCTTCAGCCTGTTTTTGCTTTCTGAACCATGACAAATGGAGCTGAATATGCATTAGAAGTTCATATTTGCAATGCTCTCATGGTTGATGATTCTCACTTGTAGAGTAACCAGGAATGGGGAAGTGTTAAAGATCATCTTCTTGAGCATAAGTCGTATTCAAACGAATAAAAACCACATCTGTGTATTTAAATGTCGACTGAGTTGTGGCTCGGTGAAAGACGCCGACTCTGGCGATCCTTACACGATCCTCCCTGCTTTGCATTCAGGCAGCTGTGGTGCAGACTCATGCTTTCTCGTGCTTGATCAGATGAGAGTCGAAAGTCGTGGCATCCCAGGAAAACTGCGGTGGAGCACTTCCTGCGACCATCTGTAGACCATTTGCATGACTCAGCAATAAAGGGGGTAATTCAGCAGAATTCTACCATGTCCAGTCAATACAAGTCTGCCTTGGTTTAATTACACTTTTATATTAATTGGAGATTGACAATAACAACACTGTTTTCCTTTGAGCCAAAATTTCATTGAAGGAAATTTCACTGCAGCTTTGATGCTGGATGGAGACAGCAACACATTTTAAAACCCTGATTTGGACTGTGGGAATCAAGTCTTTACAACACACACACACACACACACACACACACACACACACACACACACACACACACACACACACAGCACTAATGTTTCTATTGTTACCCTCTTCTGTTTTATATTGTGCTGAGTGAGCATGCCGTCAGCCTGACCAATAAGAGCCGAGAGCTGCAGTGATAGGCAGGCTGAACCAGCAAATAGCCAGAAACATCTGGTCAGTGCAGCACCGCCTCAGGTACCACGTACAGCTTTTAACTGGCTTCTGACCCCAAACAAACATTTATTATAGCTCTATTATGTAGGAAATGTAGGAGACGCGGACATAAATACACAGAGGGTTAACGAGGGAAGTGGGAGCACACGGGGAACACAGGTGACACTGATAATCATAACGAGACACGGCAGGAGTAACACAACACTGACGGAAGACTATCAAAGTAAAACAGGAAGCACACAGAGACGCAGACCAGATTGGAAGAGAACACAGACGTAGCGGGCTGGGCAAAACATGGAATAAAACACAAGGAGGAGAAATGAGGCATGGGGACTGGCAGATACACAGAGGGGGCACACAGGGGGTAAGGTCACGAGGGGAAATCAAATAAGCAACATCTTAACAGAACAACCTAGGGACCCTAAAACTGACAGCAAATCAAATTCAAATTCAAATTCAATTATTTATTTGTCACATACACAGTCATACACAGTATGATATGCAGTGAAATGCTTACACAACTGCTCGTGACTTAAAGAAGAAAAAAGAAAGACTATGAATAGGATAAGAAATAAATATAAAAATTAAAATTAAAATGGTACATTTGACCAGGAAATATATACATATATTTATATGTTTTGTTGCCATAGCGATGCCTCCAGGGAAAAATGAGGGCGCAGAGCAAGAATGAGACCATATTAGTGGATATATGCTTTGATAACTTTGCCTAACAATCATAAATGTTTTATATTTTGTGTGTGTCCTCATTATTGAGCTTTAATCTTGCATGAAGGCCAAGATGAATCTCTTAGAGTAGAACTTTACAGGAACTATTAGAATAAATGAAAATAATAACACATTGACTGCTTTAGTCTTTTACATTCACTTCTGTCTGTTTTTTTGTCTCCATTTAAAAGATATCAAACTCTGAGCAAACAACTTGATGTAAAAAGAATCTCTGCACATTCTACAGTCTTTGATGCTAAAATGACATCACAGCATTTAAGCATGTTTTGAATGAAAACATCAGCATATGAACACAAAACTGAAGACACTGCAACCGTATGAACGCAGACCACTATTTAGTGACATTTCGACGTTTCCCCGAGGATTAACTGCTCTGTAATTGACCAAGAACTAAAGTAAGCTCACATTTCAGTTTGTAAACTTAAGATCATTTACTTAAATATATGAAGCCTGATTTTCCTGCCTGCCAGGACAGTATTTATGTACTTTACATTGTGCAAGACTAGACTATATTTTCCAGGAAAACAAATGAAGACTTAACTATTTGTCAGCTGATGTCATATTTGACAAATTATACATAAATTAGAAAATGTTCTTAATCATATCTTGGAGTGACAGAAGCTCCTTTTAACACGATTATTTCTGAGATTATTTTGTTCATTTAGGAAAATAGAGAAGACTTAAGTTTTGTTCTCAAACAAACTATTGGAATTTCTGAGAAACTGAGGCTGCGTCCACTTGTACACGGCTATTTTTGAAAGCGCAGCTTTGTCTTTTTGTTTTTAGCGTTTATATGTGGAAGGAGATATTTTTTCAAAGCTGCACATGTGGACTGGATTTTTTTTTTTTAAACGAAAAAGGAAAACGTCCGTTTTCAAACATAGCCGTGTACGTTCGGACGCAGCCTAAAGTCATCACCAAAAAAGCAAATTCTCTGAACATTCTGAGTTGAGGTTTAGTGATCATTGCTGTTTTGTGTTCCTTGTAGTCAAAATGAGTGAAAGTGGTGATGGATCACAAAACAACCGTAACGGTAAGCACATGTGCTCAGTCTTGAAATTGATGAAAAACAGATTTTCAGCAGATAGTTATGGATGCTAATTAAAAGATTAAATGATCTTGCAGGCCAACAGGTTAACCCACGATCAACTGCAAGTGGAGATCAGGAACCTGCTAATCAACCAGTTAACCGACGAGCTAACCGGCGAGCTAACCGACGAGCTAACCGACGAGCTAACCGACGAGCTAACGAAGATATTGGTGGACTCCGGGGCTTCGCGAACGATCTTTATCTTGCTCTTTGTGATATTTGTTTGTTTGTGGATAGGCTAGTAACTTCAGTACTGGAACAATATGACAATTACCTTTACGGTGACACTGACACTGACGATGACGATGACGATGAAGATGACAACAATGTCATCGTTCAAAATATTAATGTAAGGGAATTTAATGCCAATGCTGTCAACAATGAACAGCATGAGGATCATAATGCTGTGGTTGTTGTTGGCATTGAAAATGAGGATTCGGATGAGGCATTTGAAGACTGTGTGGATGTTGACCAGCACATCCCAGAAGAGGACCCTCAGCCAGGTGTATCCAGGAGGAGGTCTAGAGAGATGGATGAAGAAGATGTGGAACCATACAAAAGAATCAGACGGAGCGAGGAGTTTTCTGATGATGACTCTGACTTCTTCTCTGCTTCTGACACTGATGGCGAGGGCTGTCCTCGTGTTGGTAATATTGCTGATGAGGACATCAATCAGCAGTCAACAGAAGAAGAACCGCAGCCCGGTGGATCCACGAAAAGGTCCAGAGAGGAAGATGTTGACGAAGAAGAGCGTGATAGCAAAAAATCCAGGCTTGCACACTCTGATTCGGGGACCAGCTCAGCTGTGTACGACCACTCTGAGAGCAGCAGTGATGAACTTTTTGAAGATGCACACGAAGAGCTTGGCAACCATGAAGCTGGAGGCTCGAGGAAGTGTTCCCGAGAGGATTTTGAGGAAGAAGAGGAATACTTGCCTGTGTGCAAATTTCGGAGGTGTTCAATTGAGTCCAGCAGCAGCAGTGATGAAGACTAACACTCTTTCGACGGGTTTCTTCAGTATCCTTTTAGAAGGCTGATGGCCTACTCAGGTGACCCTGAATCCTCCATGCTGCAATAAGCTGGGCATACACTGTGCTGCGATTTTTTCAGTCGCGTTATTCAGCTCCTGCTCAAACTGTACGATTGACTCGCAGGGGTGAGTCTTTTCACTCTCATTTCTGCGTTTGCGCGTGCGCAGTGTAAGACGCTGCGGTGATGCCCTCAGGACGACCGACAGGACTTCAAACAGGTTTGATTTTCTTACCAGCAAACGATTGATGATCGGGAGCTGGTCGAGAAGTGTTAATCGCTTCTCGTTACCCCATATAGACGATGCACGACACACGATCCTCCAAACGGTCGCACGACTGAAAAATCGGCTCAAAATGGGCCAAAAATCGCACAGTGTATGCCCAGCATTAGGCTGCCGGGGGATTCCCATGATGCACTGGGTGTTTCTTCTTCACCCACTATGTTTAATAGACCTCTCTGCACTGAATTGTACTCGTTATTAACCTCTGTCTGTCTTTATCCTGTTTTCCTTGCCCCTCCCCAACCGGTCGCAGCAGATGGCCGCCCCTCCCTGAGCCTGGTTCTGCTGGAGGTTTCTTCCTGTTAAAAGGGAGTTTTTCCTTCCCACTGTCGCCAAAGTGCTTGCTCAAAGGGGGTCATGTGATTGTTGGGGTTTTCTCTGCCCTGTCTCTTTCCTTCTTTTTATCTATCCCTCCTTTTTCCCTCCCCCCCCCCCTACCTGTCCTTTAATCTCTTCTTTTTCATTTCCTCCATCATCTCTCTACCCTGTGTTCGCTTTTGAGAACACAGGGTAGATGATAATAAATGATAATAAAATGATAACAATTGGCTACATTTTGCATGTGTCAGATCATTTAAGTCTGCTTTTGTGTATAATATGCATACTTTACTTGTTGCTTCCAAATCCCAGAAGGAAGAAGAAGACAAATAAAAAATGAAACAAAAATATATTTCTCTTTCTTTAGTGGATAGCTTTAGCAGGGAGTTTTTCCTTCCCACTGTCGCCAAAGTGCTTGCTCATAGGGGGTCATATGATTGTTGGGCTTTTCTTTGTAAGTATACCTTACAATATAAAGCGCCTTGAGGTGACTGTTGCTGTCATTTGGCGCTCTATAAATAAAATTGAATTGAAAATTGAATAGATGTCACTGTGATGATTTCTTCCCTCCATAGAAAGCTTAGACCCAAATGCAGATTCAATGCACATGGTTAAACTATTTATGAGACTTTGCTTAAAGAGAGGGAATGGAGAACGTGGCTCGAGCTAGGAGTGTCAGCAGAGAGCAGGAACCAGAGGAAAAGCTATCGAGAGACTGAACACCTGGCTCCTGATGGGAACAATCCAACGGGAATTCTGCAACAGAGGGAGAAGAAGTTGCAGGACGGGTAAGGGAGTTTGAGGGTAGGATTAGTATGTTGGCAGAGGAGACCTAAACACAGGGAAAACAAGGTTAAACACAGGGAAGGAGCAAGCCAGAACTGGAGCAGAGGTGAAGCCTAGTTACCACTGGAGATGGCAGAACAAACTGGCGAGGAGTAGCAGGCAGCGCTGGTTTAAGAAGCCCTCCTGCTGATTGTTTGCAGATGAGGCCCAGGTGAGATGCTGGAAACTCCACCTCTGAAGTGTGGACACAGTATCCCGATTCCAAGTGGAAAAGCCCCTCAGACACTTCCATGGTGCATGACAAGAAGGACGAGAAAGCATTCATTGTCCATCCATCCGTCCGTCAGCGTAATGCCTAAAAGTTTATTCAGATGTAAATATATTACATTTTTAAATAAAGATCATCAGTGTTTTTAATGACGCTGCATTTCATTCACGTGTCTCTATTGGACAGTGTTGCAGAAGTTAGAGAAGACAGGAATCACTTCCAGCTTGGCCTGACGTTTGATCACTAGTGATGTTCGATACCACTGATTTCCTTTCCGGTCCGATACCAAGTAAAATTCAGGGAGGTATCGACGATACTGATTCGATACTTTGTACAAAAACTTTACTCTTTTATTTTATCTCAAATTATAGCGTCATAATGATTACAGGACATCAGATTACTTGTTCTTATCACTTAATAATGCAGAGTTCATCATATAGAAATAAAAAAAACTGAAGTTGTGCGCTATTTGAACACCTTGCCTGCCTGCAGCATTAAAGGACTCCCTGAGAGACGTCTGTCTCACCCTAGCAGCACCTGTCCTTCTCCTCTTCAGTTCGCCTCAACATAAGCTCCTCATATTCTGTGATATGATTTACTCTGAGGTGTTTGACAAGGTTAGTGGTGTTGCCACAACACCTCACTTTCTTGCCACATGTATCGCAAACCACGTCTCGGCTGTTTGTGGATGTAAAATACGTCTGCACATGACTCTAATTACGCTCAGCCATTGCTGTGAGTGCGCACACCAGAGGCTGCCACACATTTATACAGCCGTATTTCACACATGACTATGAAAGGCGGAAGAAGAAGTAGTTCCTTCCAATGTAGACAATCCGAATGATATAGTTTCTTTCCACTGTGTTCCTGTTAATGAAAAACTACAATTTTACCCTAGATGATTAAAATATCGAGATTTTAATGTGGAAACCTTCTGTTTGCACATCTGGACTTTCTGTTGCTGCCCACGCAGGTGAAACTTTCTTTGAAGTGGCTCATCGAAGTTGTAATTAATCATCAATTCCCACACAATGTGAGAATGCAATCAATTTGTTTATCAGGGGAAAGGTGGGATTTTTTTAGGACACTGGAGCCTAACATTAACTGGTTTCATCTTTGCTTATTTCCATAAGAAGAAAAACATACTGAGAAAGAGATCACCAAAATATACATGTATGTATAAATGTATAAAGCCACTTACATAAAACATGAAAAGGCGGAGCAGCGATGCCCATCTCAGCCAGCGTATGATGGTGGGGCAAGATGGCAGCTTCCACAACATGACGCCAGCTCCTATGTATTTTTAGTAGATAAATGATACGTTTATGACAATGTATCAATTGTTGGAAGATGTAATTACACCTTAATTATGTAATTAGAAGCAAAAAATGATTTTTTAAATCAAATCACCTCAAAAAATTACTGTACTTACTTTCTAATTGATTCTTTACCTCTAAAAGGGGCGGCTGTGGCTCAGGAGGTGGAGCAGGTCATCTACTAATCAGATGGTTTTTGGGTCGATCCCTGGCTGCTCCAGACTGCATGCTAACTGTCCTTGGGCAAGACATTAACCCCAAGTCACTCTCTGATGCATTCATCAGAGTATGAATGTGTGTGAATGTTAGATAGAAAGCACAGAAAAAGGGCTTCTATGAACAGGTGTGAATGAGGCAACCTGTACAGAGCGCTTTGAATGTTCAGGTAGAAAAGCACTGGCAAAAATGTCTGTGTTGATTTCTTTTGGACCTCAAACATTACTCACCTTGTTGCAGGTTTCTTTATTAATGCTGAAAACCCAGAATGGAAACTGACCTTACTGCTTCCTTTAAGCATCTAGAAGCTGCTTGACATCTTTACAGATCTATCTATATCTTTCAAAACTGTCTATAATATTTCTTTACAAATACATATTACATATTGTAATTTTGCTGTTGTTAATTCATCTTTCCACCTGATAGAAGAATCCCTCCTTATTATGATTTCAATTTCATCGCTGGACGAAGCTTCAAAGTTTTCATTCATGCCACCAGCATTCTCTATATCCAAACTATTGCGGCTCCTCCAACCAACGGCCGCGGCAGGCTAAACATGAGGACACAGATGACGCGCAACAGTAAACACATGAGATACACCTCTGTACTATTTGCTACTTTTATTCCACACACAACTGTCCACTATACAAATCGGCACACGGGCTCAAACCTTAAACAAATGCACAGACTGCACAAATAACTGCACCATTTACTATGCCAAATTACAACATTGGCCTATTGCATAACTGCGCTCAAGCTGCAGTCAACAGAAGGTTTCGCCTCATGCTCACCCTACCTTTCTGCTCACCAACATCAGGTGCCGTGAACAGGTGAGTGCAACCACATTTATCACCTAACACACCCATGAGTCACGCCCCACACCCGTGTACCAATACAGTGAGTGCATTTAAACCAACCCACTTAATCAAAAAAGGAACAGCTCATATGACTCCTACACAAACTACTGGCTAACACATAGATTAAGCTCGTCAAACATCTTTCTCATCAGTTCTTTGGCAACAACAGAATGACTTCAAGGCGTTGCCGTGCATTTGTGTAGTATGTTGGGTTGATGGTAGCAGGGGCGATTCTAGGATCAGAGCTTTGGGGGTGCTGAGCACCCAGAGAGCTGCTCAGCCAGGCAAGATCAACTTTACTCATCACGATGAGACGTCTTCCCTGTCTCTGTCAGTCCCTGCATCCCTACATGTCTCCAGTTGTCCCGAGTTCTCTCTGTCTGTCCCCTCGGTGCATTTAAACCCCTGTACCTCCCTGTCCTCATCGTCTGTTGTCCTCGTCTCTGTTATCAGTCATCATAATTTTACCATCTCTGTGCAAGTCTGCAAATTTCTTTAGTAAATCATAAGATTCTTAAATTCATCAAGTCTCTCTGTGCCTGGGTCCTCGTCACGATACATGACATCACTGTTTTGCAACTTTGCCTATGGTACAATGTATGCAAAGATCTTTACTGCAGATACTACTATGGCTCTGTAGATTTTTTTAAAATTTTATTTTAACCCATGTCGCCTCACCTTGACTGGCAAATCTGTCTATCACTTTTTGGTAGTCAACTCTCTCAAGCAGTTGAACGGTTTCTGTTCTGCCTGTCACTTTTCCTTGTCTGTTTTCTTACCTGCCTCTTCCTGACCTTGTACTTTCTCCTCACGTTCCCCTCTTTCCTCTCTTCCTCTTTGGACTGACAATCATATACAAATAGATTATATTCAATTAGATGAACAAATTAAATTAATATGAAAAAAAAATACTGTTAAGATCACTAATAAAAAGTCCTCTCTCAGTGGACAATTTTAAGTTTTACATTTTAAATATGTTATATAAAATTCAACGGGAGCAACAGGCCGGTCAGATGTCGCTGATTTTACTACAGAGTAGGACGGGTTGTAGGCAGGGCTGGACTGGGACAAAAAATCGACCCAGGCATTTTGACTAGAGACCAGCCCACCAGGTATTACAGGAAAAGCCATAAAGCCTTTGAATGAAAACAGATGCTGTTGTGACAGTGATGTACACTGTCTTGTTGGTAAATTTATGATTTCTATACATTTTACATCAGATAAAAACTTTGGTTGTAAAATTCAGACAATTATTTAATAAAAGCTAAACATTTTAAATGAGAATAAGAAAGAAAAGTATTTCTTTGTGCCCCCCTTCCATGTTAATGCCCTACCTGGCCCCCTGGCAAAACTTTGCTAGACCCGCCCCTGCACAGTTATGGTAAATGGTAAATGGCCCTGCCTACAACCCGTCCTACACTGTAGTAAAATCAGCGACATCTGACCGTCCTGTTGCTCCCGTTGAATTTTATATAGCATATTTAAAATGTAAAACTTAAAATTGTCCGTAGCCTGCGGACAAATGTACATCTTTTATTAGATGAACATGTGGTTTCCATAGTAGTACCTGCAGTAAAGATCTTTTCATACATTGTACCATAGGCAAAGTTGCAAAACAGTGATGTCATGTATCGTGACGAGGACCCAGGCACAGAGAGACTTGATGAATTTAAGAATCTTATGATTTACTAAAGAAATTTGCAGACTTGCACAGAGATGGTAAAATTATGATGACTGATAACAGAGACGAGGACAACAGACGATGAGGACAGGGAGGTACAGGGGTTTAAATGCACCGAGGAGACAGACAGAGAGAACTCGGGACAACTGGAGACATGTAGGGATGCAGGGACTGACAGAGACAGGGAAGACGTCTCATCGTGATGAGTAAAGTTGATCTTGCCTGGCCGAGCAGCTCTCTGGGTGCTCAGCACCCCCAAAGCTCTGACCCTAGAATCGCCCCTGCTACCATGTTTCCCTCTCACCAGATAACCAAACCGATATCATGACCAGCAGCTTTACAGCTGTGGCTCCAGCAAACATCAGCTGATACTAGAAATTAATATTAAATAAATTCTAACAACAGCTGATCAAGCTTAAACGTGCTGCTGTTGTTTAGTGCGACATCCGGCGGTTTCCTCTTTCTGGTGCAAAGTGAGTGATAAATAAACAAGAGAGAAAAGCCGATCAGCTGATCATTGATCAGTTTCATGATTGAAGTAGCAACAGGAGAGGGAGGGGGAGAGAATGAGAGGAGAAGAGGCAGCAGCTGTGCAGCAAAGACACAGAATAACTCCAGCTTTGTCTTTTTCATTGTAGCTCATGTCCGGGACAAACTGTTCCTTTTCAGCTCAATACGACATGCGTAATATTTTCTGTGAATACGGGAGGGTTGGCAACTCTAACTAACCTTATGAATAAAATAAAGTTCACTATCAGTAACATCAAAGCACCCACCCAGCTGTATAGAAACCCGGTGTTCCAGATCAACTGGCGTTTAGATCAACTGGCGTTGGTCTAACAGATGTGTGGCAGTCTTGCGTTTCAGGAGCTGCTACCGACAAACCAGCAAAAAAAAAAAAAAAAAAAAAAAACGCCAAATGTGTCATCTGTGACACTTGTTAGTTCATCTCAAACACACTCCGTCAGTCTTGATGCTGTTGAACAACAAAATGTTTAAAAATGTTGTGAGTTTACCTGGTGATATCCTCATGTGCGACGCGATCGCGAAAACAGCAAACAATTAACACCACGCCGATGTTGTTCACAGGACAGCGAGAGTAAACGATCGGGAGACTCTTGTTGTCGTTATCGTCCCCCTCGCACGTTTTATTTCTCCGGTTTCAGTGTTTTTGCTTCACAACTAAAGCGTGCAGTTTACTTTGTGTGCACTAACATGGACTCGAGTCAGCCAGCGCCACCTCTGGCCAAGTGCCACAGCCTACAGCCAGATCAACTTGTGACACACATCTGCACCACGTTTGAATTCGTTTCATGCACAATACATTTGTACCTTTCAATTGTGTCTGTTTGTTTTGTGCGTCATGCAAATAAACCTTTGAAATGAATGAAATGACACTAATATTTCACTAGTGTTGTAACATCACATGTCGTTAGCGTAGTCTGCCTGTGTCTTTTCTCTGCGAACAAACATTTTAGAGTTGGTTGTTATATACAGTCTGTATAAGTGTGGTCAATCTAATAAACATTTGTAAGGAGATGGCAGTTACTGTGAATGTACAGCAGGTGATTAGTAACAAACAGTCAGACAATGACCCTGACAATCTCATTCAATCTTGCAGATTGAATGCACCTTCTGCGGAAAGTGGTACCACACAGTGTGTGTGGACTTCCCCTGTGCAGAAGGCGACTACAAATGTTGTGGGTGCTAAATAAACAGAAAAAATTGATCCCTGTTGTCTTTGCTTACTGATTGTTTTTAGTGTTGACAATCCACATTGCTGGGATTGCATCTTTCAACATGTTTGTGGGTAGATTTGGATGTACCAGGTGTAAGTGCAGCCACTCAGCCTCTACTCAATGTGATCATAGCAGTAGGTGCAGATGTGTCACAAGTTAATCTAGTAGTAGGTTATGGTACTTGGCCACAGGTGGCAGCAGTGGACTGACCTCCATTTGAGACTGCTCCAGCTGCTATGTGATATTGGATCTGCTAAAAATTGAAGATCATATGCAAGTTTTGGAAATTAAGCCTTATATTATGTTGAAAAACAAAAAAATGATATTGATTTTGTTGCGGGTCATTTTGGCCCGTACTGTGTAAATCCACTCAGAATTGTCAAAAAACTGCAATAAAACAATAGCAACTTTATTTTCCATTAGATCAACATGTGGAACGCAGACATACAACAGTTAGACTTTCCATAACTATTTTAGGAACGATTTGGTAAAGGTTTTTCGTTCTTACAAACACATTTCTTTTGAACTTGCCCAACGTTCTCAGTTTTTCAATGTTCAACATTTTCAATTTTGTCCACATGATGGACAGAATGTAACTGTGTGCTTTCTACAGATGTACTTCTTGCATTTCTCACAAAAAGTGCTTGTTTTAAAACAGGAATCTTCCTAACTAAGATTTAAAACAAAAGATTTCTACGTCTCCTCCAGTCCCAAAAACAGATGACACACCTGAGTCACTGACTTTCTTAAATCCACTCACTCTCACTGGCTCTGTTTATTACTAATCACTGTGTAACTGCTGTAAATTCACAGTAACTGCCATCTCCTTACAAATGTTCATTAGATTAACCACACTTATACAGACTAACTACCAACTCTCCAGCCATGTTGATGGATTGCCTATATTGGCTGGAAATATTCATTTCCAGAGAAAGGACACAGACAGAAGATGCTTACAGGATGTGATGTGACAACATTAATGAACTATTGATGTGTCATATTTGTCCAAGGCGCATTTCATTGTTATGGAAAAAGAGAATATTAAAATCATGATGACCAATTGGAGTGGTGATTTCTATGACTTTGTGTATATAATTTGGAATTTTGTACAAATGTAGGCCAATAATAAATACATGATATCATTTCATTCATTTCAAAGGTTTATTTGCATGATGCACAAAACAAACAGACACAATTGAAAGGTACAAATGTATTGTGCATGAAACGAATTCAAACGTGGTGCAGATGTGTGTCACAAGTTGATCTGGCTGTAGGCTGTGGCACTTGGCCAGAGGTGGCGCTGGTTGACTCGAGTCCATGTTAGTGCACACAAAGTAAACTGCACGCTTTAGTTGTGAAGCAAAAACACTGAAACCGGAGAAATAAAACGTGTGAGGGGGACGATAACGACAACAAGAGTCTCCCGATCGTTTACTCTCGCTGTCCTGTGAACAACATCGGCGTGGTGTTAATTGTTTGCTGTTTTCGCGATCGTGTCGCACATGAGGATATCACCAGGTAAACTCACAACATTTTTAAACATTTTGTTGTTCAACAGCATCAAGACTGACGGAGTGTGTTTGAGATAAACTAACAAGTGTCACAGATGACACATTTGGCGTTTTTTTTTTGCTGGTTTGTCGGTAGCAGCTCCTGAAACGCAAGACTGCCACACATCTGTTAGACCAACGCCAGTTGATCTAAACGCCAGTTGATCTGAAACACCGGTCATGCTAGCTAGTACACAGTAGGAGTTATTGTAACCGACTGTAAAAAGTCAGCACAACGAAAATAAACTACACCTAAACTTGGTTTATATCTGACCCAGATAGACTGCAGGTCATAACTTCTTACCTGAAGTTCAGTTCACCTGACACTCAGACCGGCGGCCGCCTCGGGTCTCTCCTCATCCACCTGCTGGCCTCTGTGGGAGTTCCGCCATAGCCTTCTTCTTCTTCTTCTTTGTGTTTAACGGCGGTTGGCAACCAACGTAAAGGAGCATTACCGCCTCCTACTGTTCCGGAGTATGGGTCAGACAGTGAGCTTACAATCTGTATCCAAATCAAACAAACAAACAAACAAACAACAAAAAAAAAAACACCTTACACTCTTTCATAAACACCTATAGCCTTCAAAAACCCCACCAGTTCCCTCACCTGTGCCCTACTACCCTCCAACACACTTTTCAGATTAAATTCCCCGATTCCCCGCTCCTTCAATCTATTCTGCAGAACTTTCCTCTCCACATCATAACCCTTGCACCGCAGTATTACATGCTCTACCGTCTCCTCCTCCTCCTGGCACACTCCACAAAGCCCCGTCTCATGTTCTCCTATCATCTGTAGTGTTTTATTTAATGCACAATGTCCCAGTCTAAGCCTGGTAATGACCACCTCTTCTCTCCTATTACCCCTATACAACCTACACCCTGCCACCTCCTTCTTAAAATGATACAAGTGCCTGCCCTTACTCCCTGAATCCCACCGCTCCTGCCACTCCTGAACAACCTGCCTCCAAACAATACCTTTTGCTTCAGATCCGCTGCTTTTAATTTCCATCTCAGTCCTATTTTTAGTCAACGCTCCTTTTGCCAACCTATCCACCTTTTCATTTCCACTGATTCCTACATGAGCTGGCACCCAAAGAAAGTGAATATTTTTAAACGTTTTAAAAGCTCCACAGCACACTCTAAGGGCTTCCGATTGCAGAACATCCAAACGTCTCAACACAGAACGAGCTGCTGAACCATATGCCACACACCCATAATCGAAGACAGATCTAATTAATGCCTGGTAAAGTCTTTTCAAAGCAGAAGAGCTTGCTCCCCAACCCCTCCCAGCTACACACCTCATAACATTAACAACTTTTTTACATTTGGTTTCAATCCGGTCAATATGCTCCCTATCAGTCTTGAATCAAACACAACACCTAAATACTTAAAAGAGCTCACTTTCCCAATTACCTCGTCATACAGTTTCAATGTCAAAGTCTCACTCACTGTTCTTTTGGTAAAGAACATCATTTTTGTTTTTTCCACCGAAAACCTGAATCCCCAGTCAAATCCCCACTCAACCACCATATTTACAGCCTCCTGAACCTTGCAGGAACATGGTCTGACTCCTACCTAACTATATAAAGGGTAACGGAAGGTAAATGCGGCTAACATGTCCTGTTTTAAGCCCGGCACGTACACCTCTGCTCCGCTGTGTCTCAGCCACCATTGTTCTGGCAGAAAGGGCGCTAAAGCCAGAGAGAGGAGAGGCGAGCTGGAACAAACCAGTTTTTTTCGGAGGGGGGATATCTATACTTTTATTGTTCAAAGTTTTGTTGTTAGTTTTTAGTCGACCTCGGCCGCTACATGATCATTTCCTAGCACCAGTTCTTTGTTTATGTGATTCGGTGGCTTATTTTCATCAGTGCTCCTCATCTCTCTCCTATGTGCCGCCTCCGCTGACAGCGCTACTGCTCGGGATATGAGTGCCCCTCCCTTACTAACCAATCGAATGCCAAGAAGCTGGTAACTGAGGCAAGACACGCTTCCTATTGGTTAGCAGCTGTTTCCATAAACGTGTCGCTAGGGGCGCACCTTGGACCAAGGGCAGGACACCTGCTATGAAAGGATGCTGAGAACCACAGGTGAGGCCAAATCAAGAGAGGAAAAATCCGTGCAAAGCAAGTCCACAGACACGTTGCAGCAGGATAACAGGCACCTTTATGATACGTAGCTGCACAAAGTAATATGGAGGTGAAACCCCTTCATTTTTGGATCATGATTATTATTACCCTTTTTTCACCAAGAACTCCCATTGATAACAGAGTGTCTTTTACAAAAGTAATCTTGCTACACTATCAACCATACAACCTAAAACATCTAAAACAAAAAAGAAGCTAGAAATACAAAAAATACACAAAGTCCTCAACATACTACACAAAAACATTACTTATTATGCTTTTGAATTGAATAATTATTTCATTTAAATTGATTAGAAATTTTATTTTTCAAATATTTTTTATAATTTTTTGTATTAAAAATGTATATTTTATTAATATTTTTTAATACAAAAAAATCAGCAAGGAGGACATTTTGTATTACCCATAGCGAGAACCGATGTAGTTATAAGAAGTCTTTTATATGGAGCTATTAAGGAATAGAATTGGTGTCACTGCAGATAGAGAGAAACACTTTTGACTGTGGTTAGAAACTGTTAACGTGAGCCTGGATCTGTAAAAGTTATATGAGTCATAATTTGTGCTTTGAGGAGCTGTTTTTTGTTGTTTGTGTGTGTGTGTGTGTGTGTGTGTGTGTGTGTGTGTGTGTGTGTGTGTGTGTGTGTGTGTGTGTGTGTGTATTTTATAGCAAACCATCAAAACGTAAGGATTTGTGACCCCAGGAATAAAGCTGCTGCAGTACTTCAGGTAACAGGGATTCTGATAAAATAAACTGAAGATAGAGGGATGTTTAAATGTAGGTGTTTTTAATAAATGATCCCATGTCCAAGGAAACCAGGAAAGTAAAAAGTAACCATTTAGAGTGTAGCTGGTAGTTATTAGTATGTGGACAGAGAGGGATACAGAGCTCAACTGAAAGTTTATCTAGAATGGGTTTACAGAGGGAAACATGCCAGTGCTGTTTAATAGGGAAATGTGTGTCTCTGTGTGCATGTCAATAAAATTGACATAAAATACACCACTGGTTATTTTTGCTTGCGCTTTCTTCCCTTCAGGTTACAGAAAGCCTTAAAGAATGACCAAAAATGCAAAACAGCCAAAATTATTTGATTGTGCTTCATGTTCGTTCATGTCTTTTTATTGTTTGTATTTCAGTTAAAAAGAAAAAGCTTTCAGGAAACCAATGTAGAGCCTGACACCAACAAACACAATCAAAAGCACACAACTCACACCGAGAGGATCCGTGCCAAATTTTATACACTAAACGTAAACATATGCACATCAAAACAGCATAACAGGAAAAAAGGGCCTTGTTGGGATTCCATTGCTTCCATTTTTATTTATCTGTGCAGCTTTCCTTTTTCATGTCCTCAGTGTGTAAACTCCTCCACCTTTAATGATTGTCACTAAGTTAAAGCAGCTGTTTAAAGGTACATTGGTGCACTGGTATAGAAAAAAATCAGAGTCATCAAAACATGAAAGAAAGCTGCAAAAGTCCAGCTGCAACGTCTCGTGCGCAGATGTTCAGAGTGTCACAATTCAGTCTCCTCATTGGTCAGTTAGTTAATTACATGTAACATGACATGCGTGTACAAAATGCTTTCATCCAGTTGCAGTCAGTCAAATGAGGAGTTCAGAGCAGTTCTCTTAAACAGCATGACTATAGCACAAAGACTCTGCAGCATGTTGGTTCAGTTTCAACATTAGTCCAGTCAAAGCAGATACATGTAAATGGAAGAATATGACATGAAAGCAAGAATAATGGGGAAAGTTAAACAGACACCCAAAAAGTGATGGGGATGGAGGAATTGCAGGGCAAGAAGACAAAGAAACCAGTAGGTGGGGAGAGATGAATTGGAAAGCTTATCTGTATATAAAAATATGTGATCCATTAATATTGTGTCACTGGTATTTGCCAGTCCCTCTATGTTTGTCCCACAGCTTCTAAACTTCATACAAAGTTCACCACAGTGACGGGTTAGGATCTATGTGTGCATTTTACAAGAGTCATCTAAACACTTTTCTTGATAGACTTAAAGAATTTTAAGCCAGGGATGAAAAAAAGCTGTAAAACCACTATTTGTGTCCAAATATATTCATTTTAGGATATTTGGTGATTCTACCCTGGATGTGAGTGTGAATGTGAACATTGGTGGATGTCTGCCTCTACATGACTCTCCAGGATGTACCTGTATCACCTTGTGAAGAAGGTAAGTGAATAAATGGAAATGGTTTCATTTCAAATTTCATTACAAATATAAAGTCAACGCGTAGCTTGAACGGCATGTTGAGACAGTCATCTGCTGAGGGTGGTTGGTGTTTGTTTCTGGGGTTGTCATCACATTTTATAAATGTCAGAGGGCGATGAGACGGCACAGTGACTGCTAATTATTTACAAGCAAAAGTCTGTTGAAGTCTTGTTGAAGCACACTTTGTTCTTAAAGATGGAGTAAAACCATAAAAAGTAGCTTACAAAATGCTGTTTCTCTACAAATACATCATCAGGCATAGCGAGGTTCTGTGCTTATAAGTGACACCTGCTGGAGGTAAACGGGTGGCTGTAGCACAGACCCTGTGACGTCTCCATAAAGATCTGGACGAGGTAAGGCTTTTGCTGTCTTTCTTTAATGTGTGTTTCCTCTGCCAGTGACAGAGTAAAACTTCCACCTGCTCTCTGGTGGTCAAGGTGAGCAGGATGGGGTTGAAGGCACTGTTGATGGGGAGGATGAAGATGACAACCCAGCTGGAGATAGTATCCCGAGGAAGGAAACATTTCACAAGCGACTGACATTTAGAGAAATTGAACTGTGTTGATGCTTTTCAGCAAACTATTCTATAAAGTAACACAGTGACCTATATTAAAAATCCATGTAAAACCTCTAAGATACTATAAGGCAGCTGTTTCACTTCTTACCAGGTATCTGCACCTCCAGCAGCGGGAGGACTTTCACCAAAAATATAGGAATCCAGCAGAGGGCATCAGAGAACACTATGAAGAAAAACCTGCTGGCCATAGCTACATCTCTGTGCAGTCTGCTCCTCAGGTCGGTGGCAGTGATGCCGGTTTTAAAGATGGAGCAGAACATACTGCAGTAGGAGAATACAATCACCAGGAAAGCCACCAGGTTCAGACCTAAAGAGATGCTTTTCATGCTGGCTGGGACTATCAAACAGCGTTATGCAGTTCATACAGTATTAAACAGTATTTAAGCGGTTTTGAACTGAGGAAAAGTGTGCAAGCCGACAGTTCTGCTTCACAGATTTGTACTGCGTAGTTTTTGTACTTTACACTTTGTATATTTTGTGATAATGAACAATTTTGCATTGTTTGGATTTGCAATTTGCAAATCTGGAAATGGTCAGTATTTTGGGGACTTCTGGTGATATTCAGGGGTTACTTTATACCTCATATCATACCAATAGAACAAAGGATATCACTCTTTTGTTCTCCACACAAACTGTTTTCCCTTACAGCTAAGATTACTAGTGGACTAAAATGAGCCACCCGCACTTTACACCTACTGGAGGCATGAAGCTCGCAGCTAACAGTTTGTGTGCTGATGTTAATGCCAGAGGAGGGTTTTGTTGGGTTGATGTAACTTGAACATGTGTTGTTTTTATTTGTGCTTTAAAAACAAATTCTCTCACTGAAGTCTTAAAGGTTGTTCCACACTTTCTGATCCACTTAAACACCAACCTAAAGATGATATTCCAGCAGCACAAACCCAGTCTTTCTTCAAAATAAGAGCGATAATTAGTTTGTGGACAAAGACAACAGTTGGATGACCTTCATCAGGCACATTATTATGACTAGTGCAACTTACCCCTGTCTGAAGTTTGCCTGGGCGCAAATTGCTAAAAGGGAAAACGATGACGAGGAACTACTCCAGAGTCAGGTAGGTCAGGAGGAGAACAGAGACCTGAGGAGAAACATGCACCGCAAATAAAAACATGTTTTTAACTTAAAAACTGTAACACTGCTTTGAATACTGAATGCACTGTTATAAGTAGAACCTCTAACAGAGGAATCAACATGCAGAGGATGGAAATTGGGCTCAGATCATTTATAAAGTCAATTTTGTGCTAATGCAGTCTAATGATGATTTATCCTGGAAAGTGCAAGTTCTGAACAACAACAACAACTAAATGCAATGAGTGAGAGTGAATTATAAACACGATTTTAAAGTAAAAGAGGGCTTGATTTGAGTACTTTACTCTGAAAACATGACACATGTATAATGCAGAGCCGAAACAAGCTGATACGGTCAGTGAGTGGAACAAAGGATTATTTAAATCTTGAAGCTACTTTAGCTGAAAACAGCAGGGCAAAAGTACAAGCAAAGGCTGTCAGTCTGCTGTTTGCCTCAGATGTCAGTTTGTCTGCTGTCTATTTAATCACTAGGAGGCTGTAAAACTATGAAAGGAGTCCCATATGAGTCGATGAGCCAGTGAAACTGTCACGGTATGGCATGGCAGACCGTGGGGGTATGGGGAAAAGGACCCAGGCGCGGTACTCTGTGTGTAGACAGTGCGTTTATTTACAGTGCGTGGTACAAAACAATAGTAAATTCCCGTGTTTTCCCCAGACTCCCGTGTCGTGTCCTCCTTGTGCTCTCTGCTCCCGTGTGTCGGCACTCCCGGTGCCCGCTGCTCTTCATGCCTCCCACGCACCTCCTGCAGGGAACAATAGCAGCAGCCGTCAGCACACTTATCAATGGCAGGCATGCACTTAACGACAAAACCTAAACTGGTGACTAACGTGGAGTCTCAAGCAATGATCTCGCGTCGGTGGGAGCTCCAAGACTCTCTTAAGTAGCTCCCCCGACGAGGCCTGATCAGGAGCAGGTGTGTGGCTTTGGGTGTGGCCAGTCCGCCAGCAGGGCCACACCCACCAGGCCTGAAGGCGCCCACAGAGACACATACACACACAGACACATATGCAGGGAGAACGAGGGACAGCAATACCAAATATACATACAAATTTAACAAGTCCATGACTGCTCGGGGGTCCTGGGTCTGACAGAAACTCAGGTCTGATGACAGCGATACTGAAGTGATTGTTGTTTGAGATATGTTGAACTTTTGTGTTTGGAAATCAGACGAGAAACCATTTGTTACTTTTCAAATTCTATATTTATTAAGTTATGCAGGCTTGTTTGCACAACAAGGCTAAATAATTATATAAACCTTTCTGAATCTAAATAGTGGACTTTGGTAGAATTAAAAAATAAGTGTAGTGCAGGTCTATGATGATTTTCAGTGCTACTATCATCTAGTTTTGATTCTGCTTCTGTATTGGTTAAGTCCTCAGTAGTCCTGATGTTGAACTGTTGTAGTCCTGTTTTAATTCTGGATCAGTTCTGGGTCTGGTTGAATTGGGGTTTAGTCCCTGTGATACAGCCCGACTTTGTTCTGCCTTGCTGCTTAATAAGGTTTCCTGCATATGTGATATATATTTTTTTCCTATATGAAGTCATTCTTTTTTTTGAGCAACACTCAAAACAGATCCTATTAATCTTTCAGTCATTTCTACCCTCACTTAATTTCCTTTGGCTGCTCAGCTCTCACACAGTGGCTCAGCTATGCTCCAATCCCTCCATATTGTGGCCAATCACATGCGAGGATATAGGATAATATCATTAAGTGAAAAACAGAGAGCGGTGAGGAGGGCTGTGCGAAAGCAAAACCACATAAATATGCCTGACACCCGTAAACGAAGCAGCATCTTTGTCTCGTCTTGGTCTCGATACCCTCTGGTCTCGGTTTAGGTGGTCGTGACTACAAGTCTAATCTACAGTGGGATGCAAAAGTTTGGGCAACCTTGTTAATGGTCATTATTTTCCTGTATAAATGGTTGGTTGGTACAATAAAACATGTCAGTTAAATATATCATACAGGAGACACACACAGTGATATTTGAGAAGTGAAATCAAGTTTATTGGATTTACAGAAAGTGTGCATGTTGTGGAAAATTTAACAATAACCTGCAACACACCCAGTGAGCTTGATTTGAAGTGGGTTTAATAAACACATTGCAATGTGGAGAGAGCATCCCAGTGAAACACCAGGACCATCTCTGAATTGTGGCCACCGCCCTCACATCTTATATACAGACACACAGACAAAGAACATCCACAAACTCACATGTGGGCCCTTCTCACGGGGGGGCTATACCTCCTCCCTCACAGAGACAATTATGACCTCGTTTTCTGCTTGGCCATCACCTTTCTAACTACTGAACATCAGCACCATTGTGCACTCAAAGAATTCACAATGTGCATCCTCCCTAAAGTCAGGCGGAAAAAACAAATTCACATTTTATGGTCATCTTCTCTCCATCTGGGTCTCCACCCTTTGTTCGAAGGAGATCATATACAAAGGTCAAACAGCATTCGTTGTTCATCTGCAAAGAAAACTTCAAGCTGCTCTTTCATAAGAACCCGTTGTTAAGATAAGGAAGTTTTTCAGTGTGTGATACATTTTTCGCAGTTTATCATTAAATCCATCGACCCATGTTTCCCAATTTATTAACTGTTTCTGTAAAAGACCCTCTTCCCCCGTGTTATTAGGGATTGAGGCACACATGGCTCACCAAACACATGCCTTACTATGTTTACTCAGACAATGAGGGCCTAATGCACTTACGCATCAGGAACTGACATGCTAGATAATCAGTCTAGCTACCCCATGCTATAATTACTCCAATCACTTTTACTCAGGCTCAGGACTCTGAGTTTGTGATGTTCAGAGAGTCATGTAAATGCATATCATTTATAAAATGATTAGAAACGTCACACAAACGTAAAGGTAAAAACATACTAAGCTTTCCAGGGAAACTGATTGGCTGTTTAAGCAGGTGTTATCTGCATTCATTCGCTGATCCCTCTTAGGCGCCACAGAGTCTCACTCTGCAGTCGCTGAGGTAGAGCTTGGCACGCTCTTGTTGGAGGAGGGCGCTCTTTTCACCCCTCACCCTCTCATTCCAATGCAGCTTTATGGTTATTGCTGTGGTTCTGGAATCTTCTCATGATGGCTAGTAGGGCTCCAAACCGCACGACCTTTGACCTCAACCACTGCCTGGGCTGTCAGCTATGCCATGAGTGTTTCCTACTTCTCGCTGGGTCTCTGAAGACTTCTGATCAGCACCCAGTCTCAGTCAGGAGATTCCACCCTTGGGATGATTTCTTCCAGTAATACTCTGGCTGCTGCACCTGTATCTCTTTACTAGGAGGGAAAACTTCTAACCATTTGGAAAACATGTCAACCATCATCAAACCACATTTTCCTTTCAGTTCAGTGACGTTTACTTATAGATCATCAAAACCTTATCTGAACATGGACTTACGCCCTGTAGAGGTTTAATACCTGTACATGAACTATTATCTCACAAACCACAGTAAAAAGCCATGGACAAAACATCAGAAAAAACTCGTGGAAAACATAGAAAACATTGTTTCATGTTAAACCTGGAATCCCTCCTTTTGACACATGGTCTCTCCCATGAGTCGACTCATCAGAACTAGGAGAACAACAAAAGAAAAGGTTCAGTTAGATCATTTCTCAGACAACATCAGGGCTTCTCCTCCGCAGTAACTTCTCTCTAGCCCTGTAAACCCTGTGTTAGAGAATAAAATCAGCATTAATGTCATGTTAAGTGGGTCTAACTCTTGGCTCCGTCTGGAGCCTGCATCCACACCACAATTACCTAGAAACCAAAATTGGTGTATAAATACAAACTTCACACTTGCAAACAAATGCAGGCTCATAGCAGCAATAAGGCATCCAACACCACAGACACAAGTGTGCCACGTGCAGTTTATTTCCCCAAAATCATTAAAACATTACTGTGTCCATAATTTGCACAAATCATGGATCATCCCATATGTTTAATCAAAACTACTGCAACCAGTAATTTTTCTTAAGTAATGTCACTTGTTTTCACACTTTGAGCTCAACAATGATATGATAATGAGCCCCACACTAAGATGTTCTGTAATCACTGCACAACCTGCTTCATTTCACTCATGCATGTCTGTGTCTGTGCCGAATCCTCCACAAAGACCCTCAGAAAAACAAACATTAGCCGCGGAGCGTCTGGAGGTCAGGTCTGGATCAACAGATTGCAGAGGTGCTGCTGTGAATCATGTGGTCAACCCTCCTTTTCTGTGAAAGGAGTGATACAGCATGTGTTTCACAGTGAATACACATTTTCCCACTGTACAGTGTTTTACTATAACCAACAAGCAGCCAGTAAAACACAGTTTTCTCCACACAAAATCAGTAACACAGAAAAGTAGCAGCTAAAGGTTTTTTCCTAAGTGCACCGTTACAAAAAAAACCCAAACATATTAGGCCTTGTTCAGGACATGTCTAAATATATATATAAAAATAAACCTGTGTTTCTCTTACAAAAAGAAAACAACCCTAATCTGGCAAAATCAGCCTGGTACTAAAACAAAAAACCCCCAAATCTGCCAGAAATCACAGGAAAAGTTTTGCTTTCTGGTGACACAACATGCTGTAGGGATTAGAACCTGCCATGCAGAGCTGCAGTCACTGCTTCTGTTCATGTTCCCCACATCATATTTACTGGTTGCCCACAAGTGCTCCAGAATATCACACAATGCTGGAAAGTCTGGGGCCAACCAACATAGTTCCACCTTATACACAGATAATTTTTTCCCCTTTTTTATTAGCAGCTGCACAGTTCACGCAACACCAATGTTCACCCTTTAAAGCTTCCATATCAATGTTTTATCACTGGAATGTGAATTTCTTCCCCAGGTCTGTGCTTTTTCACTTATTTTTCATTTTCACAGACCCATCATTTCATTTAGCTTTTCTCCTTGTTCCCCTCCAAAAGTAAACGTGTAACATGTCATGATGTATTTCACAAAACAAGTTTGTTTTGATGTATTCAGAGGTGTGTATCTGGGTGCAAGCTTCACCCATACATCAGAAACAGGAAACTCAGCCCTCTGCTACATCTTATTCACTTTAATAATCCACTCATCAATATTATCACAGAAGAGGATTTCCTTCATCAGTAAATTACTTGTGCTGCACCAATCAAGCAGAAAGCATCTCACAATTCACTATATTAACAACCAAATTTATTGTCTGATCACTGGTTGGTCAAACCAGAATCTCTTTTCCCTTTCACAAAAGTTAAACTGTAGTCCTGCAACCATAGAGAGTTAATTGGCAGCAGTGGATACACTCAACATTTGATAACAAGTGTCTGTTAAATTTACACTATTTTAACACACACTCATTGCATGTGTGTGTGTTAGCAGGCAGGTGTAATGGATGTGTGTGCAGTGGAGCTGCAGAGTCAGCAGGGCATGTCCTTAAAGCTGCCTTGTCATTCACTCTTTTCAGTCTCTTCCTTTGCCATTTCAACTCCTAGCATGGCAAATGTGAAGCTCAGTCTTCTCAAGTCCATTCACACACAATGATGTCGCAGGTGAACACATGCAACTAGTGACAGGAGTGCTCTTACTATAGTAAAGTGAGAAAGTGATATTACTATAACTAATATGATATGATTAAATATGTGATTAACACACGAGAAAAAGAAATCTGCCACCACAGTGCAATAATTGTTTAAACAAAATCAGGCAGGCTCATAAATTTTGGCAACACAAAAAGCGGCTCTGTTGTGCTGTGGGCGGAGAAAAGGCTTCCTCTGCATCACTGTCGCATACAGCATCTCCTTGTGTAAAGTGCGCCGAACAGCGACTCCATCTGCTGCAACATGATGTTGTAGGTCTTTGGTGCTGGTCTGTGGGTCGACTGACTGTTCTCACCGTTCGTCGCTTCTGTCTGTCCAAGACTTTTCTTGGTCTGCCACTTCGAGCCTTAACTTGAGCTGAGCCTGTGGTTTTCCATTTTCTCAATATGTTCCTAACTGTGGAAACAGACGGCTTAAATCTCTGAGACATCTTTCTGTGTCCTTCCCCTTGATAGGTTTGTAGCTTAAACCTATTCGCTGGAACGTTGAAGACAATGTAATTAGGTTTTGAGACCCCCGTGTTGCTACTCTTCAGAGGAAATTAAAAGAGGAGGGAAACTTAGAATTGACCCCCTTAACCTCTTAAGCCCCAAGGGGGTTTCTGAGCTTCCTGCTCGAAAATGTAATGCCCAAATTAAATTGATTATTTCTCTGCAATTACAAACTCTGTCCTTACAATCTTGGTATCAAAATAAAGCTAACACTTGGGAAATTTAATCAGAGGTGCAAATATTAAAGCAGATATTACTGTGTCAAAGTTACTGAGACTGGAACACAGAAAAAGTAAGTAGATTTTATTCTCGCCTAATTTTTTTTTGTAATTTTTAGCATATAACCCTTTTAAAAATATGCCTCAGCTCACATTTGGTTCCAGAAATCCAGTAATCAACATATAAGCATCATCTGTGCAAAGATTTATGTTTCTAAAGTAAAACAGTGAAAAACTACAGCCCTGTCAATACATGAATATCCAGACGTTGTACAAAAATGTCCAATTTTGGCACACAATTGGACACCATGCCAGTTGATTTTTTTTAGGTATTAAAGAGCAGAAAGTAATAAATTTTATTAACAGGCCTAAAAATGCTTTTTTTAAAAATATATTTTGGAACCACACATTTACATGGTAATGGCCCTTTACTGCAGTGGGCATAGAGCGCTTCATTGGCCTCTGGCCCTTTAAACTCCGAGGGGCTGTAACTTTGATTTCTTTTGGTCAATTTGCATGATTGACACCTCTTTTTAATCGTTTTAGCCAATAGATTCAAAATAACGATGCCACGTTCACGTCACTTCAACCAATCAGACGTTGTGATGCCAAAACCCACGTGGGTCCAAATTTATTGCATGTGGCGTCTGTCCAGTCACGTGTCTGTAGGTGGGTCTAAAATGGAGGTTGTTGACGGAAAACGGCTCTGATGCGGCTAGGTAGGCGTGGTAACTACCGGCAATCACGTGGTTACCGGCTACCAGCGAAAATAACGGAGGAAATCGGGACGGTAAGCCAATTTCTGTCTTAGCGCATTTGCGCCGCTGTGTGTTTTTGTGGTCTTCTTTTGCGGCTCATTCAGTGAATTTTGGTCAGAGTGTGGTGAAACTTGGTGTGTGCAGTTAGTGATAGCCCTGGAAGCTAACCAGCCTATCTTTAGCCGGTTACATGAAGTCTAAAGAATTTCTGGTTCGGTTTTGTTTGTTTAGCGGACCTTTGCGCATTTACGTAACTGCTCGTTTAATCGCGGCTTGTTTTCGGTGTGTTTGGTGGTTGTAGAAATGGTTTATATGACATTTTAGCTGAGATTCAGAGGTTTCTGTGGATACCACACATGTCTGGACTTATATTTCTCACCCCGTGTTATAACCGATTAAACGTGATCTCCTCCTTTTTGCCCCCGATACCGGGGGCGTGGGGCTTAAGTGGTTTTAAATACTCTTTCTCATTATTGGATTCACCTGTGTATGTAGGTCGGAGCTCACTGAGCTTACAGCCAATTTGAGTTCCAATAATTAGTTCTAAAAGTTTTGAAATCATTAAAATAACAAAAGTGCCCAAATTTATGCACCTGCCTGATTTTGTTTAAACAATTATTGCAAACTTTCTGTAAATCCAATAAACTTCATTTCACTCCTCAAATATCAATGTGTGTGTCTCCTGTATGATATATTTAACTGACATTTTTTATTGTACCAACCAACGATTTATACAGGAAAATAATGACTATTAGCAAGGTTGCCCAAACTTTTGCATCCCACTGTACTTACTGTATATGTATATCTGAATACTGTGGTTTTAACGCGGTTCACCTTCTGCAATGACCGACCATCACCATAATCATCCTCATCTGATTTCAGGCTGGTTTGGGAATATTTGCGCCTACATTGCTTGGAATAAATCCTTTCAAAGGAAAGTATTTCATGATCCAGTTCATGTGTTCATGTGCACAAACAGCTCCAATATTTTAATCTTCTCACTCTTTTTTGACTTGGCCCCGGGTCGATGTTCATGGGACTCGTCCTCCAGGCCATTTTGCCTCTTGTACCAGTCGAACAGAGTCTTCAGGATGGATGGCAGGCAGTACCCAGCAAGAGAACTCATAGAGCTGATCAGCTGGACAGATGACAGGAAGAAGAGAGGGAGCCAAGAGACAAAGGATGGCAAAAAAGGTTAGTCCTGTTCAGAATATGTGACAGTGTATAGTAAGTATGTGTCCACATGAGGCGCACACACCTGGTCAAACTGTGGCTCTTCTCCTCTGCAGAGATTTGTTTAGCGGCTTCTCCTGCCAGATAAGAACAGACAGAGGTGGAGAACAGCTTCTATTTGATCGCTGACTGTGGAGTGTGCGTGGGTTTCTCAGGTAAAATACAATCCAGTAAACACAGCGATAAAGAGAAGGCCTTCCCTGATTTACTGCTTTGTCCATTTAATGCTCGGCTGGAGAGTAAAAAAGGTCGAAACTGAGATTTGCATAAAATGTTGAGCCAATAAACACCGCCATCAAAAGGTACTATGACTAATAAAATGAAGTAAGATGGGCAAAATGCGTGTTTATGATGCTGTAACACAGACAGAAGTGGACTAAGCGTCATGGAGAGAAAAGAAAGAATCGCAGCTCGGCCGCTCACCAGTGGTTCAGCCATGATGATACAGCTCTTGCGTTCAGAGAGCAAGGTGAAGATGGCAAATAAGCTTTCTAGGACAAACTCGCCCGGCTGGCTCCACGTTGACAGGCGCCATGACGACGGGGCCCTTCCTCTCACCCGAAGGGCCGCTGGCTGGTGGGATGGATGGCTTCAGTCCCACTGGAGAAGCTGATGACATATAAGACAGGCCCGTTAGTCTGAAGTGCTCTGACTCTGTGGGTCCCCCCTAAGTTACAGTAAATACTTCTGTGCTCCCAGCCTGCACACATTCTTATCAGCGTCACTGCTAACCAATGTTCCCTCTAAGCTGCGCACTGCTGGCACGGTCTCTGCGCACAGAAAATCTGTGTTGCACACAAAAAAAATCTAACCTGAATTGAAATTAAAATAAATACTTTAACAATTCTGTTTTGCAGTGTGAGTCAGTGAGCTATGGGATTAGAACGATGCCACCTCATCTCATAGTCCAGCCATTGATGCGATTCACATTCGTATATACGCAGCTAATCAACGTGGTTGACAGGCTCTGACAGCGCCCTTATGCGCCCACACCGGCGTTCTAGCTAGCAAAGCGGCGTGGCTGATGACGAGTGAAGCCACGTTAATGACAACGTGTACAACCATTGTGTGTGTCAGAACAATGAGGCGACTGCTGAATGTTACAGGTGTTACAGCAGTGATACATCCACTGTTGTCAGGCCTGCAGGTATCAGGCTGTTGTTCTCCTTCATCTCATAGTGGACAGAAATTATTTTTTTTTTGGAGTGGCACAAATAATTTGTGTGGCATCAGATTTGATGCAGAACAGCTGATTGTTCTGTAAATAGTTTGAAATGTTTGTTTAAAAAGACGCCTTGGCTGCATTTGTAGGTAAAAACAGCTGCAAAAAACTTTGTTTGCATAACTCAGTTACTTTTTTAAAGTAGTAACTATATCATTAATTGCCCAACATTGGTCATTATATCCTGTATTTTGCAGACAGAGTTACAGGACTCTCTCCCAGACCACAGACTCATATTACAAGTCAGAGCTTTATAAATATATAAAAAAAGGAGGTTGTGTTTTCAAAACTGGAGTTCAAGTTATTTTTACTTCCAATAGTGTTAATTCCAGGGAGTTTGTGTGTTCGCTCGGACACATGAAAAATTAGAGGGAACGTTGCTGCTAACTGGAGCATATTTAACGCTAAAGTTGTTTGAACTACAGATGTCATCATCTTGGGGCCTTCAGCCTGTTTTTGCTTTCTGAACCATGACAAATGGAGCTGAATATGCATTAGAAGTTCATATTTGCAATGCTCTCATGGTTGATGATTCTCACTTGTAGAGTAACCAGGAATGGGGAAGTGTTAAAGATCACCTTCTTGAGCATAAGTCGTATTCAAACGAATAAAAACCACATCTGTGTATTTAAATGTCGACTGAGTTGTGGCTCGGTGAAAGACGCCGACTCTGGCGATCCTTACACGATCCTCCCTGCTTTGCATTCAGGCAGCTGTGGTGCAGACTCATGCTTTCTCGTGCTTGATCAGATGAGAGTCGAAAGTCGTGGCGTCCCAGGAAAACTGCGGTAGAGCACTTCCTGCGACCATCTGTAGACCATTTGCATGACTCAGCAATAAAGGGGGTAATTCAGCAGAATTCTACCATGTCCAGTCAATACAAGTCTGCCTTGGTTTAATTACACTTTTATATTAATTGGAGATTGACAATAACAACACTGTTTTCCTTTGAGCCAAAATTTCATTGAAGGAAATTTCACTGCAGCTTTGATGCTGGATGGAGACAGCAACACATTTTAAAACCCTGATTTGGACTGTCTTTACAACACACACACACACACACACACACACACACACACACACACACACACACACACACACACACACACACACACAGCACTAATGTCTCTATTGTTACCCTCTTCTGTTTTATATTGTGCTGAGTGAGCATGCCGTCAGCCTGACCAATAAGAGCCAAGAGCTGCAGTGATAGGCAGGCTGAACCAGCAAATAGCCAGAAACATCTGGTCAGTGCAGCACCGCCTCAGGTACCACGTACAGCTTTTAACTGGCTTCTGACCCCAAACAAACATTTATTATAGCTCTATTATGTAGGAAATGTAGGAGACGCGGACATAAATACACAGAGGGTTAACGAGGGAAGTGGGAGCACACGGGGAACACAGGTGACACTGATAATCATAACGAGACACGGCAGGAGTAACACAACACTGACGGGAGACTATCAAAGTAAAACAGGAAGCACACAGAGACGCAGACCAGATTGGAAGAGAACGCAGACGTAGCGTGCTGGGGAAAACATGGAATAAAACACAAGGAGGAGAAATGAGGCATGGGGACTGGCAGATACACAGAGGGGGCACACAGGGGGTAAGGTCACGAGGGGAAATCAAATAAGCAACATCTTAACAGAACAACCTAGGGACCCTAAAACTGACAGCAAATCAAATTCAAATTCAATTATTTATTTGTCACATACACAGTCATACACAGTATGATATGCAGTGAAATGCTTACACAACTGCTCGTGACCTAAAGAAGAAAAAAGAAAGACTATGAATAGGATAAGAAATAAATATGAAAATTAAAATTAAAATGGTACATTTGACTAGGAAAGAATAAGATAAAATATAAAAATTAAGTTCAAAATAAAATAACTGTACAACAACAAATTAGAATGAAGGGTAAATTTAACTGGGAAAGAACAAGATAAAAATATAAATTAAAGTTGAAAATAAAATAACTGTACAACAAAATACACAAATACACAATATAGAAATATATAAGAATGTATGAAGAAATATAGAGTGATAACAGCAGCTGTACAAGTATTAAATGGAAAACAAACAACAACAACACAAGACACACAAAAAACCAGGTAGAAGTCCCGGGACCATGACATGCAGGTGGTTACATATGGTTAAAATGATTCAAATGCACTAAGTATGCACGTTTTTCATATCAATATAGGCCATAACTTGATTGTTGTCTGTAGCCCACATGATTAAACATGTGAGTTTAGATTTGATCTACTGTATAGCCTGTATAATAAATTAATATGTAGCCCAATAAGTATAAAATCCAGAAAGCTACACAACATGGGGCGGTTCATTTACAAACACAGGTCTAACTTGAGTTTCACACAGTTTTTATTAGAAACAATCAAATTGTTAAATGCTTAAAGTACACAAAATGTCAGAAATCTGCACCGTCATGAACAGAAATTTAAACCTAATTTTTCGTGATTTGTTGATTAACCCTCCGAGGTCTGAATCCCACGTTGTGCACATCAACATCACAGATTTGTACAAATAAAGTTTATATTTATATGTTTTGTTGCCATAGCGATGCCTCCAGGGAAAAATGAGGGCGCAGAGCAAGAATGAGACCATATTAGTGGATATATGCTTTGATAACTTTGCCTAACAATCATAAATGTTTTATATTTTGTGTGTGTCCTCATTATTGAGCTTTAATCCTGCATGAAGGCCAAGATGAATCTCTTAGAGTAGAACTTTACAGGAACTATTAGAATAAATGAAAATAATAACACATTGACTGCTTTAGTCTTTTACATCCACTTCTGTCTGTTTTTTTGTCTCCATTTAAAAGATATCAAACTCTGATCAAACAACTTGATGTAAAAAGAATCTCTGCACATTCTACAGTCTTTGATGCTAAAATGACATCACAGCATTTAAGCATGTTTTGAATGAAAACATCAGCATATGAACACAAAACTGAAGACACTGCAACCGTATGAACGCAGACCACTATTTAGTGACATTTCGACGTTTCCCCGAGGATTAACTGCTCTGTAATTTACCAAGAACTAAAGTAAGCTCACATTTCAGTTTGTAAACTTAAGATCATTTACTTAAATATATGAAGCCTGATTTTCCTGCCTGCCAGGACAGTATTTATGTACTTTACATTGTGCAAGACTAGACTATATTTTCCAGGAAAACAAATGAAGACTTAACTATTTGTCAGCTGATGTCATATTTGACAAACTATACATGAATTAGAAAATGTTCTTAATCATATCTTGGAGTGACAGAAGCTCCTTTTAACACGATTATTTCTGAGATTATTTTGTTCATTTAGGAAAATAGAGAAGACTTAAGTTTTGTTCTCAAACAAACTATTGGAATTTCTGAGAAACTGAGGCTGCGTCCACTTGTACACGGCTATTTTTGAAAGCGCAGCTTTGTCTTTTTGTTTTTAGCGTTTATATGTGGAAGGAGATATTTTTTCAAAGCTGCACATGTGGACTGGATTTTTTTTTTTTAAACGAAAAAGGAAAACGTCCGTTTTCAAACATAGCCGTGTACGTTCGGACGCAGCCTAAAGTCATCACCAAAAAAGCAAATTCTCTGAACATTCTGAGTTGAGGTTTAGTGATCATTGCTGTTTTGTGTTCCTTGTAGTCAAAATGAGTGAAAGTGGTGATGGATCACAAAACAACCGTAACGGTAAGCACATGTGCTCAGTCTTGAAATTGATGAAAAACAGATTTTCAGCAGATAGTTATGGATGCTAATTAAAAGATTAAATGATCTTGCAGGCCAACAGGTTAACCCACGATCAACTGCAAGTGGAGATCAGGAACCTGCTAATCAACCAGTTAACCGACGAGCTAACCGGCGAGCTAACCGACGAGCTAACCGGCGAGCTAACCGACGAGCTAACGAAGATATTGGTGGACTCCGGGGCTTCGCGAACGATCTTTATCTTGCTCTTTGTGATATTTGTTTGTTTGTGGATAGGCTAGTAACTTCAGTACTGGAACAATATGACAATTACCTTTACGGTGACACTGACACTGACGATGACGATGAAGATGACAACAATGTCATCGTTCAAAATATTAATGTAAGGGAATTTAATGCCAATGCTGTCAACAATGAACAGCATGAGGATCATAATGCTGTGGTTGTTGTTGGCATTGAAAATGAGGATTCGGATGAGGCATTTGAAGACTGTGTGGATGTTGACCAGCACATCCCAGAAGAGGACCCTCAGCCAGGTGTATCCAGGAGGAGGTCTAGAGAGATGGATGAAGATGATGTGGAACCATACAAAAGAATCAGACGGAGCGAGGAGTTTTCTGATGATGACTCTGACTTCTTCTCTGCTTCTGATGGCGAGGGCTGTCCTCGTGTTGGTAATATTGCTGATGAGGACATCAATGAGCAGTCAACAGAAGAAGAACCGCAGCCCGGTGGATCCACGAAAAGGTCCAGAGAGGAAGATGTTGACGAAGAAGAGCGTGATAGCAAAAAATCCAGGCTTGCACACTCTGATTCGGGGACCAGCTCAGCTGTGTACGACCACTCTGAGAGCAGCAGTGATGAACTTTTTGAAGATGCACACGAAGAGCTTGGCAACCATGAAGCTGGAGGCTCGAGGAAGTGTTCCCGAGAGGATTTTGAGGAAGAAGAGGAATACTTGCCTGTGTGCAAATTTCGGAGGTGTTCAATTGAGTCCAGCAGCAGCAGTGATGAAGACTAACACTCTTTCGACGGGTTTCTTCAGTATCCTTTTAGAAGGCTGATGGCCTACTCAGGTGACCCTGAATCCTCCATGCTGCAATAAGCTGGGCATACACTGTGCTGCGATTTTTTCAGTCGCGTTATTCAGCTCCTGCTCAAACTGTACGATTGACTCGCAGCGGTGAGTCTTTTCACTCTCATTTCTGCGTTTGCGCGTGCGCAGTGTAAGACGCTGCGGTGACGCCCTCAGGACGACCGACAGGATTTCAAACAGGTTTGATTTTCTTACCAGCAAACGATTGATGATCGGGAGCTGGTCGAGAAGTGTTAATCGCTTCTCGTTACCCCATATAGACGATGCACGACACACGATCCTCCAAACGGTCGCACGACTGAAAAATCGGCTCAAAATGGGCCAAAAATCGCACAGTGTATGCCCAGCATTAGGCTGCCGGGGGATTCCCATGATGCACTGGGTGTTTCTTCTTCACCCACTATGTTTAATAGACCTCTCTGCACTGAATTGTACTCGTTATTAACCTCTGTCTGTCTTTATCCTGTTTTCCTTGCCCCTCCCCAACCGGTCGCAGCAGATGGCCGCCCCTCCCTGAGCCTGGTTCTGCTGGAGGTTTCTTCCTGTTAAAAGGGAGTTTTTCCTTCCCACTGTCGCCAAAGTGCTTGCTCAAAGGGGGTCATGTGATTGTTGGGGTTTTCTCTGCCCTGTCTCTTTCCTTCTTTTTATCTATCCCTCCTTTTTCCCTCCACCCCCCCCTCTACCTGTCCTTTAATCTCTTCTTTTTCATTTCCTCCATCATCTCTCTACCCTGTGTTCGCTTTTGAGAACACAGGGTAGATGATAATAAATGATAATAAAATGATAACAATTGGCTACATTTTGCATGTGTCAGATCATTTAAGTCTGCTTTTGTGTATAATATGCATACTTTACTTGTTGCTTCCAAATCCCAGAAGGAAGAAGAAGACAAATAAAAAATGAAACAAAAATATATTTCTCTTTCTTTAGTGGATAGCTTTAGCAGGGAGTTTTTCCTTCCCACTGTCGCCAAAGTGCTTGCTCATAGGGGGTCATATGATTGTTGGGCTTTTCTTTGTAAGTATACCTTACAATATAAAGCGCCTTGAGGTGACTGTTGCTGTCATTTGGCGCTCTATAAATAAAATTGAATTGAAAATTGAATAGATGTCACTGTGATGATTTCTTCCCTCCATAGAAAGCTTAGACCCAAATGCAGATTCAATGCACATGGTTAAACTATTTATGAGACTTTGCTTAAAGAGAGGGAATGGAGAACGTGGCTCGAGCTAGGAGTGTCAGCAGAGAGCAGGAACCAGAGGAAAAGCTATCGAGAGACTGAACACCTGGCTCCTGATGGGAACAATCCAACGGGAATTCTGCAACAGAGGGAGAAGAAGTTGCAGGACGGGTAAGGGAGTTTGAGGGTAGGATTAGTATGTTGGCAGAGGAGACCTAAACACAGGGAAAACAAGGTTAAACACAGGGAAGGAGCAAGCCAGAACTGGAGCAGAGGTGAAGCCTAGTTACCACTGGAGATGGCAGAACAAACTGGCGAGGAGTAGCAGGCAGCGCTGGTTTAAGAAGCCCTCCTGCTGATTGTTTGCAGATGAGGCCCAGGTGAGATGCTGGAAACTCCACCTCTGAAGTGTGGACACAGTATCCCGATTCCAAGTGGAAAAGCCCCTCAGACACTTCCATGGTGCATGACAAGAAGGACGAGAAAGCATTCATTGTCCATCCATCCGTCCGTCAGCGTAATGCCTAAAAGTTTATTCAGATGTAAATATATTACATTTTTAAATAAAGATCATCAGTGTTTTTAATGACGCTGCATTTCATTCACGTGTCTCTATTGGACAGTGTTGTAGAAGTTAGAGAAGACAGGAATCACTTCCAGCTTGGCCTGACGTTTGATCACTAGTGATGTTCGATACCACTGATTTCCTTTCCGGTCCGATACCAAGTAAAATTCAGGGAGGTATCGACGATACTGATCCGATACTTTGTACAAAAACTTTACTCTTTTATTTTATCTCAAATTATAGCGTCATAATGATTACAGGACATCAGATTACTTGTTCTTATCACTTAATAATGCAGAGTTCATCATATAGAAATAAAAAACCTGAAGTTGTGCGCTATTTGAACACCTTGCCTGCCTGCAGCATTAAAGGACTCCCTGAGAGACGTCTGTCTCACCCTAGCAGCACCTGTCCTTCTCCTCCTCTTCAGTTCGCCTCAACATAAGCTCCTCATATTCTGTGATATGATTTACTCTGAGGTGTTTGACAAGGTTAGTGGTGTTGCCACAACACCTCACTTTCTTGCCACATGTATCGCAAACCACGCAGGTGAAACTTTCTTTGAAGTGGCTCATTGAAGTTGTAATTAATCATCAATTCCCACACAATGTGAGAATGCAATCAATTTGTTTATCAGGGGAAAGGTGGGATTTTTTTAGGACACTGGAGCCTAACATTAACTGGTTTCATCTTTGCTTATTTCCATAAGAAGAAAAACATACTGAGAAAGAGATCACCAAAATATACATGTATGTATAAATGTATAAAGCCACTTACATAAAACATGAAAAGGCGGAGCAGCGATGCCCATCTCAGCCAGCGTATGATGGTGGGGCAAGATGGCAGCTTCCACAACATGACGCCAGCTCCTATGTATTTTTAGTAGATAAATGATACGTTTATGACATGTATCAATTATGTATCAATTGGTGGAAGATGTAATTACACCTTAATTATGTAATTAGAAGCAAAAAATGATTTTTTTAATCAAATCACCTCAAAAAATTACTGTACTTACTTTCTAATTGATTCTTTACCTCTAAAAGGGGCGGCTGTGGCTCAGGAGGTGGAGCAGGTCATCTACTAATCAGATGGTTTTTGGGTCGATCCCTGGCTGCTCCAGACTGCATGCTAACTGTCCTTGGGCAAGACATTAACCCCAAGTCACACTCTGATGCATTCATCAGAGTATGAATGTGTGTGAATGTTAGATAGAAAGCACAGAAAAAGGGCTTCTATGAACAGGTGTGAATGAGGCAACCTGTACAGAGCGCTTTGAATGTTCAGGTAGAAAAGCACTGGCAAAAATGTCTGTGTTGATTTCTTTTGGACCTCAAACATTACTCACCTTGTTGCAGGTTTCTTTATTAATGCTGAAAACCCAGAATGGAAACTGACCTTACTGCTTCCTTTAAGCATCTAGAAGCTGCTTGACATCTTTACAGATCTATCTATATCTTTCAAAACTGTCTATAATATTTCTTTACAAATACATATTACATATTGTAATTTTGCTGTTGTTAATTCATCTTTCCACCTGATAGAAGAATCCCTCCTTATTATGATTTCAATTTCATCGCTGGACGAAGCTTCAAAGTTTTCATTCATGCCACCAGCATTCTCTATATCCAAACTATTGCGGCTCCTCCAACCAACGGCCGCGGCAGGCTAAACATGAGGACACAGATGACGCGCAACAGTAAACACATGAGATACACCTCTGTACTATTTGCTACTTTTATTCCACACACAACTGTCCACTATACAAATCGGCACACGGGCTCAAACCTTAAACAAATGCACAGACTGCACAAATAACTGCACCATTTACTATGCCAAATTACAACATTGGCCTATTGCATAACTGCGCTCAAGCTGCAGTCAACAGAAGGTTTCGCCTCATGCTCACCCTACCTTTCTGCTCATCAACATCAGGTGCCGTGAACAGGTGAGTGCAACCACATTTATCACCTAACACACCCATGAGTCACGCCCCACACCCGTGTACCAATACAGTGAGTGCATTTAAACCAACCCACTTAATCAAAAAAGGAACAGCTCATATGACTCCTACACAAACTACTGGCTAACACATAGATTAAGCTCGTCAAACATCTTTCTCATCAGTTCTTTGGCAACAACAGAATGACTTCAAGGCGTTGCCGTGCATTTGTGTAGTATGTTGGGTTGATGGTAGCAGGGGCGATTCTAGGATCAGAGCTTTGGGGGTGCTGAGCACCCAGAGAGCTGCTCAGCCAGGCAAGATCAACTTTACTCATCACGATGAGACGTCTTCCCTGTCTCTGTCAGTCCCTGCATCCCTACATGTCTCCAGTTGTCCCGAGTTCTCTCTGTCTGTCTCCTCGGTGCATTTAAACCCCTGTACCTCCCTGTCCTCATCGTCTGTTGTCCTCGTCTCTGTTATCAGTCATCATAATTTTACCATCTCTGTGCAAGTCTGCAAATTTCTTTAGTAAATCATAAGATTCTTAAATTCATCAAGTCTCTCTGTGCCTGGGTCCTCGTCACGATACATGACATCACTGTTTTGCAACTTTGCCTATGGTACAATGTATGAAAAGATCTTTACTGCAGATACTACTATGGCTCTGTAGATTTTTTTTAAATTTTATTTTAACCCATGTCGCCTCACCTTGACTGGCAAATCTGTCTATCACTTTTTGGTAGTCAACTCTCTCAAGCAGTTGAACGGTTTCTGTTTTGCCTGTCACTTTTCCTTGTCTGTTTTCTTACCTGCCTCTTCCTGACCTTGTACTTTCTCCTCACGTTCCCCTCTTTCCTCTCTTCCTCTTTGGACTGACAATCATATACAAATAGATTATATTCAATTAGATGAACAAATTAAATTAATATGAAAAAAAAATACTGTTAAGATCACTAATAAAAAGTCCTCTCTCAGTGGACAATTTTAAGTTTTACATTTTAAATATGTTATATAAAATTCAACGGGAGCAACAGGCCGGTCAGATGTCGCTGATTTTACTACAGAGTAGGACGGGTTGTAGGCAGGGCTGGACTGGGACAAAAAATCGACCCAGGCATTTTGACTAGAGACCAGCCCACCAGGTATTACAGGAAAAGCCATAAAGCCTTTGAATGAAAACAGATGCTGTTGTGACAGTGATGTACACTGTCTTGTTGGTAAATTTATGATTTCTATACATTTTACATCAGATAAAAACTTTGGTTGTAAAATTCAGACAATTATTTAATAAAAGCTAAACATTTTAAATGAGAATAAGAAAGAAAAGTATTTCTTTGTGCCCCCCTTCCATGTTAATGCCCTACCTGGCCCCCTGGCAAAACTTTGCTAGACCCGCCCCTGCACAGTTATGGTAAATGGTAAATGGCCCTGCCTACAACCCGTCCTACACTGTAGTAAAATCAGCGACATCTGACCGTCCTGTTGCTCCCGTTGAATTTTATATAGCATATTTAAAATGTAAAACTTAAAATTGTCCGTAGCCTGCGGACAAATGTACATCTTTTATTAGATGAACATGTGGTTTCCATAGTAGTACCTGCAGTAAAGATCTTTTCATACATTGTACCATAGGCAAAGTTGCAAAACAGTGATGTCATGTATCGTGACGAGGACCCAGGCACAGAGAGACTTGATGAATTTAAGAATCTTATGATTTACTAAAGAAATTTGCAGACTTGCACAGAGATGGTAAAATTATGATGACTGATAACAGAGACGAGGACAACAGACGATGAGGACAGGGAGGTACAGGGGTTTAAATGCACCGAGGAGACAGACAGAGAGAACTCGGGACAACTGGAGACATGTAGGGATGCAGGGACTGACAGAGACAGGGAAGACGTCTCATCGTGATGAGTAAAGTTGATCTTGCCTGGCTGAGCAGCTCTCTGGGTGCTCAGCACCCCCAAAGCTCTGACCCTAGAATCGCCCCTGCTACCATGTTTCCCTCTCACCAGATAACCAAACCGATATCATGACCAGCAGCTTTACAGCTGTGGCTCCAGCAAACATCAGCTGATACTAGAAATTAATATTAAATAAATTCTAACAACAGCTGATCAAGCTTAAACGTGCTGCTGTTGTTTAGTGCGACATCCGGCGGTTTCCTCTTTCTGGTGCAAAGTGAGTGATAAATAAACAAGAGAGAAAAGCCGATCAGCTGATCATTGATCAGTTTCATGATTGAAGTAGCAACAGGAGAGGGAGGGGGAGAGAATGAGAGGAGAAGAGGCAGCAGCTGTGCAGCAAAGACACAGAATAACTCCAGCTTTGTCTTTTTCATTGTAGCTCATGTCCGGGACAAACTGTTCCTTTTCAGCTCAATACGACATGCGTAATATTTTCTGTGAATACGGGAGGGTTGGCAACTCTAACTAACCTTATGAATAAAATAAAGTTCACTATCAGTAACATCAAAGCACCCACCCAGCTGTATAGAAACCTAGTACACAGTAGGAGTTATTGTAACCGACTGTAAAAAGTCAGCACAACGAAAATAAACTACACCTAAACTTGGTTTATATCTGACCCAGATAGACTGCAGGTCATAACTTCTTACCTGAAGTTCAGTTCACCTGACACTCAGACCGGCGGCCGCCTCGGGTCTCTCCTCCTCCTGCCTCCCCTTTTCCTCATCCACCTGCTGGCCTCTGTGGGAGTTCCGCCATAGCCACAACCAAACAACTGAGTTATTTTTACACACCGCTCAGCATCCAGCTGGCCAATCCACCACCTTTCATTGTTTATACCGTTACAAAAAAAAAAGAAAAAAAGAAAAATCATCGGCCCATAAAAACTAAAAATCACAATACTGGGTTGGCCAGTCCAGCTATGGTTGTAGGGTAGCAAACGTCGTCGGAAAACACGTTTTCAACACGTTTTCAACACTGCAGGTTACCTGGGTGTAATGTTTTTCAGCTAAAAAGGAACATGGTCTGACTCCTACCTAACTATATAAAGGGTAACGGAAGGTAAATGCGGCTAACATGTCCTGTTTTAAGCCCGGCACGTACACCTCTGCTCCGCTGTGTCTCAGCCACCATTGTTCTGGCAGAAAGGGCGCTAAAGCCAGAGAGAGGAGAGGCGAGCTGGAACAAACCAGTTTTTTTCGGAGGGGGGATATCTATACTTTTATTGTTCAAAGTTTTGTTGTTAGTTTTTAGTCGACCTCGGCCGCTACATGATCATTTCCTAGCACCAGTTCTTTGTTTATGTGATTCGGTGGCTTATTTTCATCAGTGCTCCTCATCTCTCTCCTATGTGCCGCCTCCGCTGACAGCGCTACTGCTCGGGATATGAGTGCCCCTCCCTTACTAACCAATCGAATGCCAAGAAGCTGGTAACTGAGGCAAGACACGCTTCCTATTGGTTAGCAGCTGTTTCCACAAACGTGTCGCTAGGGGCGCACCTTGGACCAAGGGCAGGACACCTGCTATGAAAGGATGCTGAGAACCACAGGTGAGGCCAAATCAAGAGAGGAAAAATCCGTGCAAAGCAAGTCCACAGACACGTTGCAGCAGGATAACAGGCACCTTTATGATACGTAGCTGCACAAAGTAATATGGAGGTGAAACCCCTTCATTTTTGGATCATGATTATTATTACCCTTTTTTCACCAAGAACTCCCATTGATAACAGAGTGTCTTTTACAAAAGTAATCTTGCTACACTATCAACCATACAACCTAAAACATCTAAAACAAAAAAGAAGCTAGAAATACAAAAAAATACACAAAGTCCTCAACATACTACACAAAAACATTACTTATTATGCTTTTAAATTGAATAAATATATTATTTCATTTAAATTGATTAGAAATTTTATTTTTCAAATATTTTTTTTTATAATTTTTTGTATTAAAAATGTATATTTTATTAATATTTTTTAATACAAAAAAATCAGCAAGGAGGACAATTTGTATTACCCATAGTGAGAACCGATGTAGTTATAAGAAGTCTTTTATATGGAGCTATTAAGGAATAGAATTGGTGTCACTGCAGATAGAGAGAAACACTTTTGACTGTGGTTAGAAACTGTTAACGTGAGCCTGGATCTGTAAAAGTTATATGAGTCATAATTTGTGCTTTGAGGAGCTGTTTTTTGTTGTTTGTGTGTGTGTGTGTGTGTGTGTGTGTGTGTGTGTGTGTGTGTGTGTGTGTGTGTGTGTGTGTGTGTATTTTATAGCAAACCATCAAAACGTAAGGATTTGTGACCCCAGGAATAAAGCTGCTGCAGTACTTCAGGTAACAGGGATTCTGATAAAATAAACTGAAGATAGAGGGATGTTTAAATGTAGGTGTTTTTAATAAATGATCCCATGTCCAAGGAAACCAGGAAAGTAAAAAGTAACCATTTAGAGTGTAGCTGGTAGTTATTAGTATGTGGACAGAGAGGGATACAGAGCTCAACTGAAAGTTTATCTAGAATGGGTTTACAGAGGGAAACATGCCAGTGCTGTTTAATAGGGAAATGTGTGTCTCTGTGTGCATGTCAATAAAATTGACATAAAATACACCACTGGTTATTTTTGCTTGCGCTTTCTTCCCTTCAGGTTACAGAAAGCCTTAAAGAATGACCAAAAATGCAAAACAGCCAAAATTATTTGATTGTGCTTCATGTTCGTTCATGTCTTTTTATTGTTTGTATTTCAGTTAAAAAGAAAAAGCTTTCAGGAAACCAATATAGAGCCTGACACCAACAAACACAATCAAAAGCACACAACTCACACCGAGAGGATCCGTGCCGAATTTTATACACTAAACGTAAACATATGCACATCAAAACAGCATAACAGGAAAAAAGGGCCTTGTTGGGATTCCATTGCTTCCATTTTTATTTATCTGTGCAGCTTTCCTTTTTCATGTCCTCAGTGTGTAAACTCCTCCACCTTTAATGATTGTCACTAAGTTAAAGCAGCTGTTTAAAGGTACATTGGTGCACTGGTATAGAAAAAATCAGAGTCATCAAAACATGAAAGAAAGCTGCAAAAGTCCAGCTGCAACGTCTCGTGCGCAGATGTTCAGAGTGTCACAATTCAGTCTCCTCATTGGTCAGTTAGTTAATTACATGTAACATGACATGCGTGTACAAAATGCTTTCATCCAGTTGCAGTCAGTCAAATGAGGAGTTCAGAGCAGTTCTCTTAAACAGCATGACTATAGCACAAAGACTCTGCAGCATGTTGGTTCAGTTTCAACATTAGTCCAGTCAAAGCAGATACATGTAAATGGAAGAATATGACATGAAAGCAAGAATAATGGGGAAAGTTAAACAGACACCCAAAAAGTGATGAGGATGGAGGAATTGCAGGGCAAGAAGACAAAGAAACCAGTAGGTGGGGAGAGATGAATTGGAAAGCTTATCTGTATATAAAAAGATGTGATTCATTAATATTGTGTCACTGGTATTTGCCAGTCCCTCTATGTTTGTCCCACAGCTTCTAAACTTCATACAAAGTTCACCACAGTGACGGGTTAGGATCTATGTGTGCATTTTACAAGAGTCATCTAAACACTTTTCTTGATAGACTTAAAGAATTTTAAGCCAGGGATGAAAAAAAGCTGTAAAACCACTATTTGTGTCCAAATATATTCATTTTAGGATATTTGGTGATTCTACCCTGGATGTGAGTGTGAATGTGAACATTGGTGGATGTCTGCCTCTACATGACTCTCCAGGATGTACCTGTATCACCTTATGAAGAAGGTAAGTGAATAAATGGAAATGGTTTCATTTCAAATTTCATTGCAAATATAAAGTCAACGCGTAGCTTGAACGGCATGTTGAGACAGTCATCTGCTGAGGGTGGTTGGTGTTTGTTTCTGGGGTTGTCATCACATTTTATAAATGTCAGAGGGCGATGAGACGGCACAGTGACTGCTAATTATTTACAAGCAAAAGTCTGTTGAAGTCTTGTTGAAGCACACTTTGTTCTTAAAGATGGAGTAAAACCATAAAAAGTAGCTTACAAAATGCTGTTTCTCTACAAATACATCATCAGGCATAGCGAGGTTCTGTGCTTATAAGTGACACCTGCTGGAGGTAAACGGGTGGCTGTAGCACAGACCCTGTGACGTCTCCATAAAGATCTGGATGAGGTAAGGCTTTTGCCGTCTTTCTTTAATGTGTGTTTCCTCTGCCAGTGACAGAGTAAAACTTCCACCTGCTCTCTGGTGGTCAAGGTGAGCAGGATGGGGTTGAAGGCACTGCTGATGGGGAGGATGAAGATGACAACCCAGCTGGAGATAGTATCCCGAGGAAGGAAACATTTCACAAGCGACTGACATTTAGAGAAATTGAACTGTGTTGATGCTTTTCAGCAAACTATTCTATAAAGTAACACAGTGACCTATATTAAAAATCCATGTAAAACCTCTAAGATACTATAAGGCAGCTGTTTCACTTCTTACCAGGTATCTGCACCTCCAGCAGCGGGAGGACTTTCACCAAAAATATAGGAATCCAGCAGAGGGCATCAGAGAACACTATGAAGAAAAACCTGCTGGCCATAGCTACATCTCTGTGCAGTCTGCTCCTCAGGTCGGTGGCAGTGATGCCGGTTTTAAAGATGGAGCAGAACATACTGCAGTAGGAGAATACAATCACCAGGAAAGCCACCAGGTTCAGACCTAAAGAGATGCTTTTCATGCTGGCTGGGACTATCAAACAGCGTTATGCAGTTCATACAGTATTAAACAGTATTTAAGCAGTTTTGAACTGAGGAAAAGTGTGCAAGCCGACAGTTCTGCTTCACAGATTTGTACTGCGTAGTTTTTGTACTTTACACTTTGTATATTTTGTGATAATGAACAATTTTGCATTGTTTGGATTTGCAATTTGCAAATCTGGAAATGGTCAGTATTTTGGGGACTTCTGGTGATATTCAGGGGTTACTTTATACCTCATATCATACCAATAGAACAAAGGATATCACTCTTTTGTTCTCCACACAAACTGTTTTCCCTTACAGCTAAGATTACTAGTGGACTAAAATGAGCCACCCGCACTTTACACCTACTGGAGGCATGAAGCTCGCAGCTAACAGTTTGTGTGCTGATGTTAATGCCAGAGGAGGGTTTTGTTGGGTTGATGTAACTTGAACATGTGTTGTTTTTATTTGTGCTTTAAAAACAAATTCTCTCACTGAAGTCTTAAAGGTTGTTCCACACTTTCTGATCCACTTAAACACCAACCTAAAGATGATATTCCAGCAGCACAAACCCAGTCTTTCTTCAAAATAAGAGCGATAATTAGTTTGTGGACAAAGACAACAGTTGGATGACCTTCATCAGGCACATTATTATGACTAGTGCAACTTACCCCTGTCTGAAGTTTGCCTGGGCGCAAATTGCTAAAAGGGAAAACGATGACGAGGAACTACTCCAGAGTCAGGTAGGTCAGGAGGAGAACAGAGACCTGAGGAGAAACATGCACCGCAAATAAAAACATGTTTTTAACTTAAAAACTGTAACACTGCTTTGAATACTGAATGCACTGTTATAAGTAGAACCTCTAACAGAGGAATCAACATGCAGAGGATGGAAATTGGGCTCAGATCATTTATAAAGTCAATTTTGTGCTAATGCAGTCTAATGATGATTTATCCTGGAAAGTGCAAGTTCTGAACAACAACAACAACTAAATGCAATGAGTGAGAGTGAATTATAAACACGATTTTAAAGTAAAAGAGGGCTTGATTTGAGTACTTTACTCTGAAAACATGACACATGTATAATGCAGAGCCGAAACAAGCTGATACGGTCAGTGAGTGGAACAAAGGATTATTTAAATCTTGAAGCACTTAATTTCCTTTGGCTGCTCATCTCTCACACAGTGGCTCAGCTCCATATTGTGGCCAATCACATGCGAGGATATAGGATAATATCATTAAGTGAAAAACAGAGAGCGGTGAGGAGGGCTGTGCGAAAGCAAAACCACATAAATATGCCTGACACCCGTAAACGAAGCAGCATCTTTGTCTCGTCTTGGTCTCGATACCCTCTGGTCTCGGTTTAGGTGGTCGTGACTACAAGTCTAATCTACAGTGGGATGCAAAAGTTTGGGCAACCTTGTTAATGGTCATTATTTTCCTGTATAAATGGTTGGTTGGTACAATAAAACATGTCAGTTAAATATATCATACAGGAGACACACACAGTGATATTTGAGAAGTGAAATCAAGTTTATTGGATTTACAGAAAGTGTGCATGTTGTGGAAAATTTAACAATAACCTGCAACACACCCAGTGAGCTTGATTTGAAGTGGGTTTAATAAACACATTGCAATGTGGAGAGAGCATCCCAGTGAAACACCAGGACCATCTGTGAATTGTGGCCACCGCCCTCACATCTTATATACAGACACACAGACAAAGAACATCCACAAACTCACATGTGGGCCCTTCTCACGGGGGGGCTATACCTCCTCCCTCACAGAGACAATTATGACCTCGTTTTCTGCTTGGCCATCACCTTTCTAACTACTGAACATCAGCACCATTGTGCACTCAAAGAATTCACAATGTGCATCCTCCCTAAAGTCAGGCGGAAAAAACAAATTCACATTTTATGGTCATCTTCTCTCCATCTGGGTCTCCACCCTTTGTTCGAAGGAGATCATATACAAAAGTCAAACAGCATTCGTTGTTCATCTGCAAAGAAAACTTCAAGCTGCTCTTTCATAAGAACCCGTTGTTAAGATAAGGAAGTTTTTCAGTGTGTGATACATTTTTCGCAGTTTATCATTAAATCCATCGACCCATGTTTCCCAATTTATTAACTGTTTCTGTAAAAGACCCTCTTCCCCCGTGTTATTAGGGATTGAGGCACTGCCTTTCCTTCACATTTCTCTGTTTATGTGTGTTTGTGTGCGTTTTATTTTGACCTTTTTGGTGATCCTACGGACTTTTCTGAACCTCCACAAGACAGCCGGCCACAGTTTTCCAACCCAATTTTCATGTGTTCTCACATTAACATTCACGCTTTTCAGTCTCTTCCTTTGCCATTTCAACTCCTAGTATGGCAAATGTGAAGCTCAGTCTTCTCAAGTCCATTCACACACAATGATGTCGCAGGTGAACACATGCAACTAGTGACAGGAGTGCTCTTACTATAGTAAAGTGAGAAAGTGATATTACTATAACTAATATGATGTGATTAAATATGTGATTAACACACGAGAAAAAGAAATCTGCCACCACAGTGCAATAATTGTTTAAACAAAATCAGGCAGGCTCATAAATTTTGGCACCACAAAAAGCGGCTCTGTTGTGCTGTGGGCGGAGAAAAGGCTTCCTCTGCATCACTGTCGCATACAGCATCTCCTTGTGTAAAGTGCGCCGAATGGTTGAACGATGCACAGCGACTCCATCTGCTGCAACATGATGTTGTAGGTCTTTGGTGCTGGTCTGTGGGTCGACTCTGACTGTTCTCACCGTTCGTCGCTTCTGTCTGTCCAAGACTTTTCTTGGTCTGCCACTTCGAGCCTTAACTTGAGCTGAGCCTGTGGTTTTCCATTTTCTCAATATGTTCCTAACTGTGGAAACAGACGGCTTAAATCTCTGAGACATCTTTCTGTGTCCTTCCCCTTGATAGGTTTGTAGCTTAAACCTATTCGCTGGAACGTTGAAGACAATGTAATTAGGTTTTGAGACCCCCGTGTTGCTACTCTTCAGAGGAAATTAAAAGAGGAGGGAAACTTAGAATTGACCCCCTTAACCTCTTAAGCCCCAAGGGGGTTTCTGAGCTTCCTGCTCGAAAATGTAATGCCCAAATTAAATTGATTATTTCTCTGCAATTACAAACTCTGTCCTTACAATCTTGGTATCAAAATAAAGCTAACACTTGGGAAATTTAATCAGAGGTGTAAATATTAAAGCAGATATTACTGTGTCAAAGTTACTGAGACTGGAACACAGAAAAAGTAAGTAGATTTTATTCTCGCCTAATTTTCTTTTGTAATTTTTAGCATATAACCCTTTTAAAAATATGCCTCAGCTCACATTTGGTTCCAGAAATCCAGTAATCAACATATAAGCATCATCTGTGCAAAGATTTATGTTTCTAAAGTAAAACAGTGAAAAACTACAGCCCTGTCAATACATGAATATCCAGACGTTGTACAAAAATGTCCAATTTTGGCACACAATTGGACACCATGCCAGTTGATTTTTTTTAGGTATTAAAGAGCAGAAAGTAATAAATTTTATTAACAGGCCTAAAAATGCTTTTTTTAAAAATATATTTTGGAAGAATTAACCACACATTTACATGGTAATGGCCCTTTACTGCCGTGCGCATAGAGCGCTTCATTGGCCTCTGGCCCTTTAAACTCCGAGGGGCTGTAACTTTGATTTCTTTTGGTCAATTTGCATGATTGACACCTCTTTTTAATCGTTTTAGCCAATAGATTCAAAATAACGATGCCACGTTCACGTCACTTCAACCAATCAGACGTTGTGATGCCAAAACCCACGTGGGTCCAAATTTATTGCATGTGGCGTCTGTCCAGTCACGTGTCTGTAGGTGGGTCTAAAATGGAGGTTGTTGACAGAAAACGGCTCTGATGCGGCTAGGTAGGCGTGGTAACTACCGGCAATCACGTGGTTACCGGCTACCGGCGAAAATAACGGAGGAAATCGGGACGGTAAGCCAATTTCTGTCTTAGCGCATTTGCGCCGCTGTGTGTTTTTGTGGTCTTCTTTTGCGGCTCATTCAGTGAATTTTGGTCAGAGTGTGGTGAAACTTGGTGTGTGCAGTCAGTGATAGCCCTGGAAGCTAACCAGCCTATCTTTAGCCGGTTACATGAAGTCTAAAGAATTTCTGGTTCGGTTTTGTTTGTTTAGCGGACCTTTGCGCATTTACGTAACTGCTCGTTTAATCGCGGCTTGTTTTCGGTGTGTTTGGTGGTTGTAGAAATGGTTTATATGACATTTTAGCTGAGATTCAGAGGTTTCTGTGGATACCACACATGTCTGGACTTATATTTCTCACCCCGTGTTATAACCGATTAAACGTGATCTCCTCCTTTTTGCCCCCGATACCGGGGGCGTGGGGCTTAAGTGGTTTTAAATACTCTTTCTCATTATTGGATTCACCTGTGTATGTAGGTCGGAGCTCACTGAGCTTACAGCCAATTTGAGTTCCAATAATTAGTTCTAAAAGTTTTGAAATCATTAAAATAACAAAAGTGTCCAAATTTATGCACCTGCCTGATTTTGTTTAAACAATTATTGCAAACTTTCTGTAAATCCAATAAACTTCATTTCACTCCTCAAATATCACTGTGTGTGTCTCCTGTATGATATATTTAACTGACATTTTTTATTGTACCAACCAACCATTTATACAGGAAAATAATGACTATTAGCAAGGTTGCCCAAACTTTTGCATCCCACTGTACTTACTGTATATGTATATCTGAATACTGTGGTTTTAACGCGGTTCACCTTCTGCAATGACCGACCATCACCATAATCATCCTCATCTGATTTCAGGCTGGTTTGGGAATATTTGCGCCTACATTGCTTGGAATAAATCCTTTCAAAGGAAAGTATTTCATGATCCAGTTCATGTGTTGATGTGCACAAACAGCTCCAATATTTTAATCTTCTCACTCTTTTTTGACTTGGCCCCGGGTCGATGTTCATGGGACTCGTCCTCCAGGCCATTTTGCCTCTTGTACCAGTCGAACAGAGTCTTCAGGATGGATGGCAGGCAGTACCCAGCAAGAGAACTCATAGAGCTGATCAGCTGGACAGATGACAGGAAGAAGAGAGGGAGCCAAGAGACAAAGGATGGCAAAAAAGGTTAGTCCTGTTCAGAATATGTGACAGTGTATAGTAAGTATGTGTCCACATGAGGCGCACACACCTGGTCAAACTGTGGCTCTTCTCCTCTGCAGAGATTTGTTTAGCGGCTTCTCCTGCCAGATAAGAACAGACAGAGGTGGAGAACAGCTTCTATTTGATCGCTGACTGTGGAGTGTGCGTGGGTTTCTCAGGTAAAATACAATCCAGTAAACACAGCGATAAAGAGAAGGCCTTCCCTGATTTACTGCTTTGTCCATTTAATGCTCGGCTGGAGAGTAAAAAAGGTCGAAACTGAGATTTGCATAAAATGTTGAGCCAATATACACCGCCATCAAAAGGTACTATGACTAATAAAATGAAGTAAGATGGGCAAAATGCGTGTTTATGATGCTGTAACACAGACAGAAGTGGACTAAGCGTCATGGAGAGAAAAGAAAGAATCGCAGCTCGGCCGCTCACCAGTGGTTCAGCCATGATGATACAGCTCTTGCGTTCAGAGAGCAAGGTGAAGATGGCAAATAAGCTTTCTAGGACAAACTCGCCCGGCTGGCTCCACGTTGACAGGCGCCATGACGACGGGGCCCTTCCTCTCACCCGAAGGGCCGCTGGCTGGTGGGATGGATGGCTTCAGTCCCACTGGAGAAGCTGATGACATATAAGACAGGCCCGTTAGTCTGAAGTGCTCTGACTCTGTGGGTCCCCCCTAAGTTACAGTAAATACTTCTGTGCTCCCAGCCTGCACACATTCTTATCAGCGTCACTGCTAACCAATGTTCCCTCTAAGCTGCGCACTGCTGGCACGGTCTCTGCGCACAGAAAATCTGTGTTGCACACAAAAAAAATCTAACCTGAATTGAAATTAAAATAAATACTTTAACAATTCTGTTTTGCAGTGTGAGTCAGTGAGCTATGGGATTAGAACGATGCCACCTTATCTCATAGTCCAGCCATTGATGCGATTCACATTCGTATATACGCAGCTAATCAACGTGGTTGACAGGCTCTGACAGCGCCCTTATGCGCCCACACCGGCGTTCTAGCTAGCAAAGCGGCGTGGCTGATGACGAGTGAAGCCACGTTAATGACAACGTGTACAACCATTGTGTGTGTCAGAACAATGAGGCGACTGCTGAATGTTACAGGTGTTACAGCAGTGATACATCTCCTGTTGTCAGGCCTGCAGGTATCAGGCTGTTGTTCTCCTTCATCTCATAGTGGACAGAAATTATTTTTTTTTTGGAGTGGCACAAATAATTTGTGTGGCATCAGATTTGATGCAGAACAGCTGATTGTTCTGTAAATAGTTTGAAATGTTTGTTTAAAAAAACGCCTTGGCTGCATTTTTAGGTAAAAACAGCTGCAAAAAACTTTGTTTGCATAACTCAGTTACTTTTTTAAAGTAGTAACTATATCATTAATTGCCCAACATTGGTCATTATATCCTGTATTTTGCAGACAGAGTTACAGGACTCTCTCCCAGACCACAGACTCATAATACAAGTCAGAGCTTTATAAATATATAAAAAAAGGAGGTTGTGTTTTCAAAACTGGAGTTCAAGTTATTTTTACTTCCAATAGTGTTAACATGCTGCACAGATCATGAACAAGTTTTAAATTTTCATTGTAAGTGGGCTGAAGCAGTTAATTAAAAGTAGTCTAACACAAATGCTGTAATTTGATTATTTTAATAAACCATGTAACTTGGATGCTAGCGTGACCACATTGCACACGTCTGCTGTTGCTCACAGTGGTCCAAGGGACGCTCAGGGAGTTTGTGTGTTCGCTCGGACACATGAAAAATTAGAGGGAACGTTGCTGCTAACTGGAGCATATTTAACGCTAAAGTTGTTTGAACTACAGATGTCATCATCTTGGGGCCTTCAGCCTGTTTTTGCTTTCTGAACCATGACAAATGGAGCTGAATATGCATTAGAAGTTCATATTTGCAATGCTCTCATGGTTGATGATTCTCACTTGTAGAGTAACCAGGAATGGGGAAGTGTTAAAGATCATCTTCTTGAGCATAAGTCGTATTCAAACGAATAAAAACCACATCTGTGTATTTAAATGTCGACTGAGTTGTGGCTCGGTGAAAGACGCCGACTCTGGCGATCCTTACACGATCCTCCCTGCTTTGCATTCAGGCAGCTGTGGTGCAGACTCATGCTTTCTCGTGCTTGATCAGATGAGAGTCGAAAGTCGTGGCGTCCCAGGAAAACTGCGGTGGAGCACTTCCTGCGACCATCTGTAGACCATTTGCATGACTCAGCAATAAAGGGGGTAATTCAGCAGAATTCTACCATGTCCAGTCAATACAAGTCTGCCTTGGTTTAATTACACTTTTATATTAATTGGAGATTGACAATAACAACACTGTTTTCCTTTGAGCCAAAATTTCATTGAAGGAAATTTCACTGCAGCTTTGATGCTGGATGGAGACAGCAACACATTTTAAAACCCTGATTTGGACTGTCTTTACAACACACACACACACACACACACACACACACACACACACACACACACACACACACACACACACACACACACAGGACTAATGTTTCTATTGTTACCCTCTTCTGTTTTATATTGTGCTGAGTGAGCATGCCGTCAGCCTGACCAATAAGAGCCAAGAGCTGCAGTGATAGGCAGGCTGAACCAGCAAATAGCCAGAAACATCTGGTCAGTGCAGCACCGCCTCAGGTACCACGTACAGCTTTTAACTGGCTTCTGACTCCAAACAAACATTTATTATAGCTCTATTATGTAGGAAATGTAGGAGACGCAGACATAAATACACAGAGGATTAACGAGGGAAGTGGGAGCACACGGGGAACACAGGTGACACTGATAATCATAACGAGACACGGCAGGAGTAACACAACACTGACGGGAGACTATCAAAGTAAAACAGGAAGCACACAGAGATGCAGACCAGATTGGAAGAGAACACAGACGTAGCGGGCTGGGGAAAACATGGAATAAAACACAAGGAGGAGAAATGAGGCATGGGGACTGGCAGATACACAGGGGGGGCACACAGGGGGTAAGGTCACGAGGGGAAATCAAATAAGCAACATCTTAACAGAACAACCTAGGGACCCTAAAACTGACAGCAAATCAAATTCAAATTCAATTATTTATTTGTCACATACACAGTCATACACAGTATGATATGCAGTGAAATGCTTACACAACTGCTTGTGACCTAAAGAAGAAAAAAGAAAGACTATGAATAGGATAAGAAATAAATATGAAAATTAAAATTAAAATGGTACATTTGACTAGGAAAGAATAAGATAAAATATAAAAATTAAGTTCAAAATAAAATAACTGTACAACAACAAATTAGAATGAAGGGTAAATTTAACTGGGAAAGAATAAGATCAAAATATAAATTAAAGTTGAAAATAAAATAACTGTACAACAAAATACACAAATACACAATATAGAAATATATAAGAATGTATGAAGAAATATAGAGTGATAACAGCAGCTGTACAAGTATTAAATGGAAAACAAACAACAACAACACAAGACACACAAAAAACCAGGTAGAAGTCCCGGGACCATGACATGCAGGTGGTTACATATGGTTAAAATGATTCAAATGCACTAAGTATGCACGTTTTTCATATCAATATAGGCCATAACTTGATTGTTGTCTGTAGCCCACATGATTAAACACTTTAAACATGTGAGTTTAGATTTGATCTACTGTATAGCCTGTATAATAAATTAATATGTAGCCCAATAAGTATAAAATCCAGAAAGCTACACAACATGGGGCGGTTCATTTACAAACACAGGTCTAACTTGAGTTTCACACAGTTTTTATTAGAAACAATCAAATTGTTAAATGCTTAAAGTACACAAAAAGTCAGAAATCTGCACCGTCATGAACAGAAATTTAAACCTAATTTTTCGTGATTTGTTGATTAACCCTCCGAGGTCTGAATCCCACGTTGTGCACATCAACATCACAGATTTGTACAAATAAAGTTTATATTTATATATTTTGTTGCCATAGCGATGCCTCCAGGGAAAAATGAGGGCGCAGAGCAAGAATGAGACCATATTAGTGGATATATGCTTTGATAACTTTGCCTAACAATCATAAATGTTTTATATTTTGTGTGTGTCCTCATTATTGAGCTTTAATCCTGCATGAAGGCCAAGATGAATCTCTTAGAGTAGAACTTTACAGGAACTATTAGAATAAATGAAAATAATAACACATTGACTGCTTTAGTCTTTTACATTCACTTCTGTCTGTTTTTTTGTCTCCATTTAAAAGATATCAAACTCTGAGCAAACAACTTGATGTAAAAAGAATCTCTGCACATTCTACAGTCTTTGATGCTAAAATGACATCACAGCATTTAAGCATGTTTTGAATGAAAACATCAGCATATGAACACAAAACTGAAGACACTGCAACCGTATGAACGCAGACCACTATTTAGTGACATTTCGACGTTTCCCCGAGGATTAACTGCTCTGTAATTTACCAAGAACTAAAGTAAGCTCACATTTCAGTTTGTAAACTTAAGATCATTTACTTAAATATATGAAGCCTGATTTTCCTGCCTGCCAGGACAGTATTTATGTACTTTACATTGTGCAAGACTAGACTATATTTTCCAGGAAAACAAATGAAGACTTAACTATTTGTCAGCTGATGTCATATTTGACAAATTATACATAAATTAGAAAATGTTCTTAATCATATCTTGGAGTGACAGAAGCTCTTTTTAACACGATTATTTCTGAGATTATTTTGTTCATTTAGGAAAATAGAGAAGACTTAAGTTTTGTTCTCAAACAAACTATTGGAATTTCTGAGAAACTGAGGCTGCGTCCACTTGTACACGGCTATTTTTGAAAGCGCAGCTTTGTCTTTTTGTTTTTAGCGTTTATATGTGGAAGGAGATATTTTTTCAAAGCTGCACATGTGGACTGGATTTTTTTTTTTAAACGAAAAAGGAAAACGTCCGTTTTCAAACATAGCCGTGTACGTTCGGACGCAGCCTAAAGTCATCACCAAAAAAGCAAATTCTCTGAACATTCTGAGTTGAGGTTTAGTGATCATTGCTGTTTTGTGTTCCTTGTAGTCAAAATGAGTGAAAGTGGTGATGGATCACAAAACAACCGTAACGGTAAGCACATGTGCTCAGTCTTGAAATTGATGAAAAACAGATTTTCAGCAGATAGTTATGGATGCTAATTAAAAGATTAAATGATCTTGCAGGCCAACAGGTTAACCCACGATCAACTGCAAGTGGAGATCAGGAACCTGCTAATCAACCAGTTAACCGACGAGCTAACCGACGAGCTAACCGGCGAGCTAACCGACGAGCTAACGAAGATATTGGTGGACTCCGGGGCTTCGCGAACGATCTTTATCTTGCTCTTTGTGATATTTGTTTGTTTGTGGATAGGCTAGTAACTTCAGTGCTGGAACAATATGACAATTACCTTTACGGTGACACTGACACTGACGATGACGATGATGATGACGATGACAACAATGTCATCGTTCAAAATATTAATGTAAGGGAATTTAATGCCAATGCTGTCAACAATGAACAGCATGAGGATCATAATGCTGTGGTTGTTGTTGGCATTGAAAATGAGGATTCGGATGAGGCATTTGAAGACTGTGTGGATGTTGACCAGCACATCCCAGAAGAGGACCCTCAGCCAGGTGTATCCAGGAGGAGGTCTAGAGAGATGGATGAAGAAGATGTGGAACCATACAAAAGAATCAGACGGAGCGAGGAGTTTTCTGATGATGACTCTGACTTCTTCTCTGCTTCTGACACTGATGGCGAGGGCTGTCCTCGTGTTGGTAATATTGCTGATGAGGACATCAATCAGCAGTCAACAGAAGAAGAACCGCAGCCCGGTGGATCCACGAAAAGGTCCAGAGAGGAAGATGTTGACGAAGAAGAGCGTGATAGCAAAAAATCCAGGCTTGCACACTCTGATTCGGGGACCAGCTCAGCTGTGTACGACCAGTCTGAGAGCAGCAGTGATGAACTTTTTGAAGATGCACACGAAGAGCTTGGCAACCATGAAGCTGGAGGCTCGAGGAAGTGTTCCCGAGAGGATTTTGAGGAAGAAGAGGAATACTTGCCTGTGTGCAAATTTCGGAGGTGTTCAATTGAGTCCAGCAGCAGCAGTGATGAAGACTAACACTCTTTCGACGGGTTTCTTCAGTATCCTTTTAGAAGGCTGATGGCCTACTCAGGTGACCCTGAATCCTCCATGCTGCAATAAGCTGGGCATACACTGTGCTGCGATTTTTTCAGTCGCGTTATTCAGCTCCTGCTCAAACTGTACGATTGACTCGCAGCGGTGAGTCTTTTCACTCTCATTTCTGCGTTTGCGCGTGCGCAGTGTAAGACGCTGCGGTGACGCCCTCAGGACGACCGACAGGATTTCAAACAGGTTTGATTTTCAGTGTATGCCCAGCATTAGGCTGCCGGGGGATTCCCATGATGCACTGGGTGTTTCTTCTTCACCCACTATGTTTAATAGACCTCTCTGCACTGAATTGTACTCGTTATTAACCTCTGTCTGTCTTTATCCTGTTTTCCTTGCCCCTCCCCAACCGGTCGCAGCAGATGGCCGCCCCTCCCTGAGCCTGGTTCTGCTGGAGGTTTCTTCCTGTTAAAAGGGAGTTTTTCCTTCCCACTGTCGCCAAAGTGCTTGCTCAAAGGGGGTCATGTGATTGTTGGGGTTTTCTCTGCCCTGTCTCTTTCCTTCTTTTTATCTATCCCTCCTTTTTCCCTCCACCCCCCCCTCTACCTGTCCTTTAATCTCTTCTTTTTCATTTCCTCCATCATCTCTCTACCCTGTGTTCACTTTTGAGAACACAGGGTAGATGATAATAAATGATAATAAAATGATAACAATTGGCTACATTTTGCATGTGTCAGATCATTTAAGTCTGCTTTTGTGTATAATATGCATACTTTACTTGTTGCTTCCAAATCCCAGAAGGAAGAAGAAGACAAATAAAAAATGAAACAAAAATATATTTCTCTTTCTTTAGTGGATAGCTTTAGCAGGGAGTTTTTCCTTCCCACTGTCGCCAAAGTGCTTGCTCATAGGGGGTCATATGATTGTTGGGCTTTTCTTTGTAAGTATACCTTACAATATAAAGCGCCTTGAGGTGACTGTTGCTGTCATTTGGCGCTCTATAAATAAAATTGAATTGAAAATTGAATAGATGTCACTGTGATGATTTCTTCCCTCCATAGAAAGCTTAGACCCAAATGCAGATTCAATGCACATGGTTAAACTATTTATGAGACTTTGCTTAAAGAGAGGGAATGGAGAACGTGGCTCGAGCTAGGAGTGTCAGCAGAGAGCAGGAACCAGAGGAAAAGCTATCGAGAGACTGAACACGTCCTGATGGGAACAATCCAACGGGAATTCTGCAACAGAGGGAGAAGAAGTTGCAGGACGGGTAAGGGAGTTTGAGGGTAGGATTAGTATGTTGGCAGAGGAGACCTAAACACAGGGAAAACAAGGTTAAACACAGGGAAGGAGCAAGCCAGAACTGGAGCAGAGGTGAAGCCTAGTTACCACTGGAGATGGCAGAACAAACTGGCGAGGAGTAGCAGGCAGCGCTGGTTTAAGAAGCCCTCCTGCTGATTGTTTGCAGATGAGGCCCAGGTGAGATACTGGAAACTCCACCTCTGAAGTGTGGACACAGTATCCCGATTCCAAGTGGAAAAGCCCCTCAGACACTTCCATGGTGCATGACAAGAAGGACGAGAAAGCATTCATTGTCCATCCATCCGTCCGTCAGCGTAATGCCTAAAAGTTTATTCAGATGTAAATATATTACATTTTTAAATAAAGATCATCAGTGTTTTTAATGACGCTGCATTTCATTCACGTGTCTCTATTGGACAGTGTTGTAGAAGTTAGAGAAGACAGGAATCACTTCCAGCTTGGCCTGACGTTTGATCACTAGTGATGTTCGATACCACTGATTTCCTTTCCGGTCCGATACCAAGTAAAATTCAGGGAGGTATCGACGATACTGATCCGATACTTTGTACAAAAACTTTACTCTTTTATTTTATCTCAAATTATAGCGTCATAATGATTACAGGACATCAGATTACTTGTTCTTATCACTTAATAATGCAGAGTTCATCATATAGAAATAAAAAACCTGAAGTTGTGCGCTATTTGAACACCTTGCCTGCCTGCAGCATTAAAGGACTCCCTGAGAGACGTCTGTCTCACCCTAGCAGCACCTGTCCTTCTCCTCCTCTTCAGTTCGCCTCAACATAAGCTCCTCATATTCTGTGATATGATTTACTCTGAGGTGTTTGACAAGGTTAGTGGTGTTGCCACAACACCTCACTTTCTTGCCACATGTATCGCAAACCACGTCTCGGCTGTTTGTGGATGTAAAATACGTCTGCACATGACTCTAATTACGCTCAGCCATTGTTGTGAGTGCGCACACCAGAGGCTGCCACACATTTATACAGCCGTATTTCACACATGACTATGAAAGGCGGAAGAAGAAGTAGTTCCTTCCAATGTAGACAATCCGAATGATATAGTTTCTTTCCACTGTGTTCCTGTTAATGAAAAACTACAATTTTACCCTAGATGATTAAAATATCGAGATTTTAATGTGGAAACCTTCTGTTTGCACATCTGGACTTTCTGTTGCTGCCCACGCAGGTGAAACTTTCTTTGAAGTGGCTCATCGAAGTTGTAATTAATCATCAATTCCCACACAATGTGAGAATGCAATCAATTTGTTTATCAGGGGAAAGGTGGGATTTTTTTAGGACACTGGAGCCTAACATTAACTGGTTTCATCTTTGCTTATTTCCATAAGAAGAAAAACATACTGAGAAAGAGATCACCAAAATATACATGTATGTATAAATGTATAAAGCCACTTACATAAAACATGAAAAGGCGGAGCAGCGATGCCCATCTCAGCCAGCGTATGATGGTGGGGCAAGATGGCAGCTTCCACAACATGACGCCAGCTCCTATGTATTTTTAGTAGATAAATGATACGTTTATGACAATGTATCAATTGTTGGAAGATGTAATTACACCTTAATTATGTAATTAGAAGCAAAAAATGATTTTTTTAATCAAATCACCTCAAAAAATTACTGTACTTACTTTCTAATTGATTCTTTACCTCTAAAAGGGGCGGCTGTGGCTCAGGAGGTGGAGCAGGTCATCTACTAATCAGATGGTTTTTGGGTCGATCCCTGGCTGCTCCAGACTGCATGCTAACTGTCCTTGGGCAAGACATTAACCCCAAGTCACTCTCTGATGCATTCATCAGAGTATGAATGTGTGTGAATGTTAGATAGAAAGCACAGAAAAAGGGCTTCTATGAACAGGTGTGAATGAGGCAACCTGTACAGAGCGCTTTGAATGTTCAGGTAGAAAAGCACTGTCAAAAATGTCTGTGTTGATTTCTTTTGGACCTCAAACATTACTCACCTTGTTGCAGGTTTCTTTATTAATGCTGAAAACCCAGAATGGAAACTGACCTTACTGCTTCCTTTAAGCATCTAGAAGCTGCTTGACATCTTTACAGATCTATCTATATCTTTCAAAACTGTCTATAATATTTCTTTACAAATACATATTACATATTGTAATTTTGCTGTTGTTAATTCATCTTTCCACCTGATAGAAGAATCCCTCCTTATTATGATTTCAATTTCATCGCTGGACGAAGCTTCAAAGTTTTCATTCATGCCACCAGCATTCTCTATATCCAAACTATTGCGGCTCCTCCAACCAACGGCCGCGGCAGGCTAAACATGAGGACACAGATGACGCGCAACAGTAAACACATGAGATACACCTCTGTACTATTTGCTACTTTTATTCCACACACAACTGTCCACTATACAAATCGGCACACGGGCTCAAACCTTAAACAAATGCACAGACTGCACAAATAACTGCACCATTTACTATGCCAAATTACAACATTGGCCTATTGCATAACTGCGCTCAAGCTGCAGTCAACAGAAGGTTTCGCCTCATGCTCACCCTACCTTTCTGCTCATCAACATCAGGTGCCGTGAACAGGTGAGTGCAACCACATTTATCACCTAACACACCCATGAGTCACGCCCCACACCCGTGTACCAATACAGTGAGTGCATTTAAACCAACCCACTTAATCAAAAAAGGAACAGCTCATATGACTCCTACACAAACTACTGGCTAACACATAGATTAAGCTCGTCAAACATCTTTCTCATCAGTTCTTTGGCAACAACAGAATGACTTCAAGGCGTTGCCGTGCATTTGTGTAGTATGTTGGGTTGATGGTAGCAGGGGCGATTCTAGGATCAGAGCTTTGGGGGTGCTGAGCACCCAGAGAGCTGCTCAGCCAGGCAAGATCAACTTTACTCATCACGATGAGACGTCTTCCCTGTCTCTGTCAGTCCCTGCATCCCTACATGTCTCCAGTTGTCCCGAGTTCTCTCTGTCTGTCTCCTCGGTGCATTTAAACCCCTGTACCTCCCTGTCCTCATCGTCTGTTGTCCTCGTCTCTGTTATCAGTCATCATAATTTTACCATCTCTGTGCAAGTCTGCAAATTTCTTTAGTAAATCATAAGATTCTTAAATTCATCAAGTCTCTCTGTGCCTGGGTCCTCGTCACGATACATGACATCACTGTTTTGCAACTTTGCCTATGGTACAATGTATGAAAAGATCTTTACTGCAGATACTACTATGGCTCTGTAGATTTTTTTTAAATTTTATTTTAACCCATGTCGCCTCACCTTGACTGGCAAATCTGTCTATCACTTTTTGGTAGTCAACTCTCTCAAGCAGTTGAACGGTTTCTGTTTTGCCTGTCACTTTTCCTTGTCTGTTTTCTTACCTGCCTCTTCCTGACCTTGTACTTTCTCCTCACGTTCCCCTCTTTCCTCTCTTCCTCTTTGGACTGACAATCATATACAAATAGATTATATTCAATTAGATGAACAAATTAAATTAATATGAAAAAAAAATACTGTTAAGATCACTAATAAAAAGTCCTCTCTCAGTGGACAATTTTAAGTTTTACATTTTAAATATGTTATATAAAATTCAACGGGAGCAACAGGCCGGTCAGATGTCGCTGATTTTACTACAGAGTAGGACGGGTTGTAGGCAGGGCTGGACTGGGACAAAAAATCGACCCAGGCATTTTGACTAGAGACCAGCCCACCAGGTATTACAGGAAAAGCCATAAAGCCTTTGAATGAAAACAGATGCTGTTGTGACAGTGATGTACACTGTCTTGTTGGTAAATTTATGATTTCTATACATTTTACATCAGATAAAAACTTTGGTTGTAAAATTCAGACAATTATTTAATAAAAGCTAAACATTTTAAATGAGAATAAGAAAGAAAAGTATTTCTTTGTGCCCCCCTTCCATGTTAATGCCCTACCTGGCCCCCTGGCAAAACTTTGCTAGACCCGCCCCTGCACAGTTATGGTAAATGGTAAATGGCCCTGCCTACAACCCGTCCTACACTGTAGTAAAATCAGCGACATCTGACCGTCCTGTTGCTCCCGTTGAATTTTATATAGCATATTTAAAATGTAAAACTTAAAATTGTCCGTAGCCTGCGGACAAATGTACATCTTTTATTAGATGAACATGTGGTTTCCATAGTAGTATCTGCAGTAAAGATCTTTTCATACATTGTACCATAGGCAAAGTTGCAAAACAGTGATGTCATGTATCGTGATGAGGACCCAGGCACAGAGAGACTTGATGAATTTAAGAATCTTATGATTTACTAAAGAAATTTGCAGACTTGCACAGAGATGGTAAAATTATGATGACTGATAACAGAGACGAGGACAACAGACGATGAGGACAGGGAGGTACAGGGGTTTAAATGCACCGAGGAGACAGACAGAGAGAACTCGGGACAACTGGAGACATGTAGGGATGCAGGGACTGACAGAGACAGGGAAGACGTCTCATCGTGATGAGTAAAGTTGATCTTGCCTGGCTGAGCAGCTCTCTGGGTGCTCAGCACCCCCAAAGCTCTGACCCTAGAATCGCCCCTGCTACCATGTTTCCCTCTCACCAGATAACCAAACCGATATCATGACCAGCAGCTTTACAGCTGTGGCTCCAGCAAACATCAGCTGATACTAGAAATTAATATTAAATAAATTCTAACAACAGCTGATCAAGCTTAAACGTGCTGCTGTTGTTTAGTGCGACATCCGGCGGTTTCCTCTTTCTGGTGCAAAGTGAGTGATAAATAAACAAGAGAGAAAAGCCGATCAGCTGATCATTGATCAGTTTCATGATTGAAGTAGCAACAGGAGAGGGAGGGGAGAGAATGAGAGGAGAAGAGGCAGCAGCTGTGCAGCAAAGACACAGAATAACTCCAGCTTTGTCTTTTTCATTGTAGCTCATGTCCGGGACAAACTGTTCCTTTTCAGCTCAATACGACATGCGTAATATTTTCTGTGAATACGGGAGGGTTGGCAACTCTAACTAACCTTATGAATAAAATAAAGTTCACTATCAGTAACATCAAAGCACCCACCCAGCTGTATAGAAACCTAGTACACAGTAGGAGTTATTGCAACCGACTGTAAAAAGTCAGCACAACGAAAATAAACTACACCTAAACTTGGTTTATATCTGACCCAGATAGACTGCAGGTCATAACTTCTTACCTGAAGTTCAGTTCACCTGACACTCAGACCGGCGGCCGCCTCGGGTCTCTCCTCCTCCTGCCTCCCCTTTTCCTCATCCACCTGCTGGCCTCTGTGGGAGTTCCGCCATAGCCACAACCAAACAACTGAGTTATTTTTACACACCGCTCAGCATCCAGCTGGCCAATCCACCACCTTTCATTGTTTATACCGTTACAAAAAAAAAAGAAAAAAAGAAAAATCATCGGCCCATAAAAACTAAAAATCACAATACTGGGTTGGCCAGTCCAGCTATGGTTGTAGGGTAGCAAACGTCGTCGGAAAACACGTTTTCAACACGTTTTCAACACTGCAGGTTACCTGGGTGTAATGTTTTTCAGCTAAAAAGGAACATGGTCTGACTCCTACCTAACTATATAAAGGGTAACGGAAGGTAAATGCGGCTAACATGTCCTGTTTTAAGCCCGGCACGTACACCTCTGCTCCGCTGTGTCTCAGCCACCATTGTTCTGGCAGAAAGGGCGCTAAAGCCAGAGAGAGGAGAGGCGAGCTGGAACAAACCAGTTTTTTTCGGAGGGGGGATATCTATACTTTTATTGTTCAAAGTTTTGTTGTTAGTTTTTAGTCGACCTCGGCCGCTACATGATCATTTCCTAGCACCAGTTCTTTGTTTATGGGATTCGGTGGCTTATTTTCATCAGTGCTCCTCATCTCTCTCCTATGTGCCGCCTCCGCTGACAGCGCTACTGCTCGGGATATGAGTGCCCCTCCCTTACTAACCAATCGAATGCCAAGAAGCTGGTAACTGAGGCAAGACACGCTTCCTATTGGTTAGCAGCTGTTTCCACAAACGTGTCGCTAGGGGCGCACCTTGGACCAAGGGCAGGACACCTGCTATGAAAGGATGCTGAGAACCACAGGTGAGGCCAAATCAAGAGAGGAAAAATCCGTGGAAAGCAAGTCCACAGACACGTTGCAGCAGGATAACAGGCACCTTTATGATACGTAGCTGCACAAAGTAATATGGAGGTGAAACCCCTTCATTTTTGGATCATGATTATTATTACCCTTTTTTCACCAAGAACTCCCATTGATAACAGAGTGTCTTTTACAAAAGTAATCTTGCTACACTATCAACCATACAACCTAAAACATCTAAAACAAAAAAGAAGCTAGAAATACAAAAAATACACAAAGTCCTCAACATACTACACAAAAACATTACTTATTATGCTTTTGAATTTCATTTCATTTAAATTGATTAGAAATTTTATTTTTCAAATATTTTTTATAATTTTTTGTATTAAAAATGTATATTTTATTAATATTTTTTAATACAAAAAAATCAGCAAGGAGGACATTTTGTATTACCCATAGTGAGAACCGATGTAGTTATAAGAAGTCTTTTATATGGAGCTATTAAGGAATAGAATTGGTGTCACTGCAGATAGAGAGAAACACTTTTGACTGTGGTTAGAAACTGTTAACGTGAGCCTGGATCTGTAAAAGTTATATGAGTCATAATTTGTGCTTTGAGGAGCTGTTTTTTGTTGTTTGTGTGTGTGTGTGTGTGTGTGTGTGTGTGTGTGTGTGTGTGTGTGTGTGTGTGTGTATTTTATAGCAAATCATCAAAACGTAAGGTTTTGTGACCCCAGGAATAAAGCTGCTGCAGTACTTCAGGTAACAGGGATTCTGATAAAATAAACTGAAGATAGAGGGATGTTTAAATGTAGGTGTTTTTAATAAATGATCCCATGTCCAAGGAAACCAGGAAAGTAAAAAGTAACCATTTAGAGTGTAGCTGGTAGTTATTAGTATGTGGACAGAGAGGGATACAGAGCTCAACTGAAAGTTTATCTAGAATGGGTTTACAGAGGGAAACATGCCAGTGCTGTTTAATAGGGAAATGTGTGTCTCTGTGCGCATGTCAATAAAATTGACATAAAATACACCACTGGTTATTTTTGCTTGCGCTTTCTTCCCTTCAGGTTACAGAAAGCCTTAAAGAATGACCAAAAATGCAAAACAGCCAAAATTATTTGATTGTGCTTCATGTTCGTTCATGTCTTTTTATTGTTTGTATTTCAGTTAAAAAGAAAAAGCTTTCAGGAAACCAATATAGAGCCTGACACCAACAAACACAATCAAAAGCACACAACTCACACCGAGAGGATCCGTGCCGAATTTTATACACTAAACGTAAACATATGCACATCAAAACAGCATAACAGGAAAAAAGGGCCTTGTTGGGATTCCATTGCTTCCATTTTTATTTATCTGTGCAGCTTTCCTTTTTCATGTCCTCAGTGTGTAAACTCCTCCACCTTTAATGATTGTCACTAAGTTAAAGCAGCTGTGTAAAGGTACATTGGTGCACTGGTATAGAAAAAAATCAGAGTCATCAAAACATGAAAGAAAGCTGCAAAAGTCCAGCTGCAACGTCTCGTGCGCAGATGTTCAGAGTGTCACAATTCAGTCTCCTCATTGGTCAGTTAGTTAATTACATGTAACATGACATGCGTGTACAAAATGCTTTCATCCAGTTGCAGTCAGTCAAATGAGGAGTTCAGAGCAGTTCTCTTAAACAGCATGACTATAGCACAAAGACTCTGCAGCATGTTGGTTCAGTTTCAACATTAGTCCAGTCAAAGCAGATACATGTAAATGGAAGAATATGACATGAAAGCAAGAATAATGGGGAAAGTTAAACAGACACCCAAAAAGTGATGAGGATGGAGGAATTGCAGGGCAAGAAGACAAAGAAACCAGTAGGTGGGGAGAGATGAATTGGAAAGCTTATCTGTATATAAAAATATGTGATCCATTAATATTGTGTCACTGGTATTTGCCAGTCCCTCTATGTTTGTCCCACAGCTTCTAAACTTCATACAAAGTTCACCACAGTGACGGGTTAGGATCTATGTGTGCATTTTACAAGAGTCATCTAAACACTTTTCTTGATAGACTTAAAGAATTTTAAGCCAGGGATGAAAAAAAGCTGTAAAACCACTATTTGTGTCCAAATATATTCATTTTAGGATATTTGGTGATTCTACCCTGGATGTGAGTGTGAATGTGAACATTGGTGGATGTCTGCCTCTACATGACTCTCCAGGATGTACCTGTATCACCTTATGAAGAAGGTAAGTGAATAAATGGAAATGGTTTCATTTCAAATTTCACTGCAAATATAAAGTCAACGCGTAGCTTGAACGGCATGTTGAGACAGTCATCTGCTGAGGGTGGTTGGTGTTTGTTTCTGGGGTTGTCATCACATTTTATAAATGTCAGAGGGCGATGAGACGGCACAGTGACTGCTAATTATTTACAAGCAAAAGTCTGTTGAAGTCTTGTTGAAGCACACTTTGTTCTTAAAGATGGAGTAAAACCATAAAAAGTAGCTTACAAAATGCTGTTTCTCTACAAATACATCATCAGGCATAGCGAGGTTCTGTGCTTATAAGTGACACCTGCTGGAGGTAAACGGGTGGCTGTAGCACAGACCCTGTGACGTCTCCATAAAGATCTGGACGAGGTAAGGCTTTTGCCGTCTTTCTTTAATGTGTGTTTCCTCTGCCAGTGACAGAGTAAAACTTCCACCTGCTCTCTGGTGGTCAAGGTGAGCAGGATGGGGTTGAAGGCACTGTTGATGGGGAGGATGAAGATGACAACCCAGCTGGAGATAGTATCCCGAGGAAGGAAACATTTCACAAGCGACTGACATTTAGAGAAATTGAACTGTGTTGATGCTTTTCAGCAAACTATTCTATAAAGTAACACAGTGACCTATATTAAAAATCCATGTAAAACCTCTAAGATACTATAAGGCAGCTGTTTCACTTCTTACCAGGTATCTGCACCTCCAGCAGCGGGAGGACTTTCACCAAAAATATAGGAATCCAGCAGAGGGCATCAGAGAACACTATGAAGAAAAACCTGCTGGCCATAGCTACATCTCTGTGCAGTCTGCTCCTCAGGTCGGTGGCAGTGATGCCGGTTTTAAAGATGGAGCAGAACATACTGCAGTAGGAGAATACAATCACCAGGAAAGCCACCAGGTTCAGACCTAAAGAGATGCTTTTCATGCTGGCTGGGACTATCAAACAGCGTTATGCAGTTCATACAGTATTAAACAGTATTTAAGCGGTTTTGAACTGAGGAAAAGTGTGCAAGCCGACAGTTCTGCTTCACAGATTTGTACTGCGTAGTTTTTGTACTTTACACTTTGTATATTTTGTGATAATGAACAATTTTGCATTGTTTGGATTTGCAATTTGCAAATCTGGAAATGGTCAGTATTTTGGGGACTTCTGGTGATATTCAGGGGTTACTTTATACCTCATATCATACCAATAGAACAAAGGATATCACTCTTTTGTTCTCCACACAAACTGTTTTCCCTTACAGCTAAGATTACTAGTGGACTAAAATGAGCCACCCGCACTTTACACCTACTGGAGGCATGAAGCTCGCAGCTAACAGTTTGTGTGCTGATGTTAATGCCAGAGGAGGGTTTTGTTGGGTTGATGTAACTTGAACATGTGTTGTTTTTATTTGTGCTTTAAAAACAAATTCTCTCACTGAAGTCTTAAAGGTTGTTCCACACTTTCTGATCCACTTAAACACCAACCTAAAGATGATATTCCAGCAGCACAAACCCAGTCTTTCTTCAAAATAAGAGCGATAATTAGTTTGTGGACAAAGACAACAGTTGGATGACCTTCATCAGGCACATTATTATGACTAGTGCAACTTACCCCTGTCTGAAGTTTGCCTGGGCGCAAATTGCTAAAAGGGAAAACGATGACGAGGAACTACTCCAGAGTCAGGTAGGTCAGGAGGAGAACAGAGACCTGAGGAGAAACATGCACCGCAAATAAAAACATGTTTTTAACTTAAAAACTGTAACACTGCTTTGAATACTGAATGCACTGTTATAAGTAGAACCTCTAACAGAGGAATCAACATGCAGAGGATGGAAATTGGGCTCAGATCATTTATAAAGTCAATTTTGTGCTAATGCAGTCTAATGATGATTTATCCTGGAAAGTGCAAGTTCTGAACAACAACAACAACTAAATGCAATGAGTGAGAGTGAATTATAAACACGATTTTAAAGTAAAAGAGGGCTTGATTTGAGTACTTTACTCTGAAAACATGACACATGTATAATGCAGAGCCGAAACAAGCTGATACGGTCAGTGAGTGGAACAAAGGATTATTTAAATCTTGAAGCTACTTTAGCTGAAAACAGCAGGGCAAAAGTACAAGCAAAGGCTGTCAGTCTGCTGTTTGCCTCAGATGTCAGTTTGTCTGCTGTCTATTTAATCACTAGGAGGCTGTAAAACTATGAAAGGAGTCCCATATGAGTCGATGAGCCAGTGAAACTGTCACGGTATGGCATGGCAGACCGTGGGGGTATGGGAAAAAGGACCCAGGCGCGGTACTCTGTGTGTAGACAGTGCGTTTATTTACAGTGCGTGGTACAAAACAATAGTAAATTCCCGTGTTTTCCCCAGACTCCCGTGTCGTGTCCTCCTTGTGCTCTCTGCTCCCGTGTGTCGGCACTCCCGGTGCCCGCTGCTCTTCATGCCTCCCACGCACCTCCTGCAGGGAACAATAGCAGCAGCCGTCAGCACACTTATCAATGGCAGGCATGCACTTAACGACAAAACCTAAACTGGTGACTAACGTGGAGTCTCAAGCAATGATCTCGCGTCGGTGGGAGCTCCAAGACTCTCTTAAGTAGCTCCCCCGACGAGGCCTGATCAGGAGCAGGTGTGTGGCTTTGGGTGTGGCCAGTCCGCCAGCAGGGCCACACCCACCAGGCCTGAAGGCGCCCACAGAGACACATACACACACAGACACATATGCAGGGAGAACGAGGGACAGCAATACCAAATATACATACAAATTTAACAAGTCCATGACTGCTCGGGGGTCCTGGGTCTGACAGAAACTCAGGTCTGATGACAGCGATACTGAAGTGATTGTTGTTTGAGATATGTTGAACTTTTGTGTTTGGAAATCAGACGAGAAACCATTTGTTACTTTTCAAATTCTATATTTATTAAGTTATGCAGGCTTGTTTGCACAACAAGGCTAAATAATTATATAAACCTTTCTGAATCTAAATAGTGGACTTTGGTAGAATTAAAAAATAAGTGTAGTGCAGGTCTATGATGATTTTCAGTGCTACTATCATCTAGTTTTGATTCTGCTTCTGTATTGGTTAAGTCCTCAGTAGTCCTGATGTTGAACTGTTGTAGTCCTGTTTTAATTCTGGATCAGTTCTGGGTCTGGTTGAATTGGGGTTTAGTCCCTGTGATACAGCCCGACTTTGTTCTGCCTTGCTGCTTAATAAGGTTTCCTGCATATGTGATATATATTTTTTTCCTATATGAAGTCATTCTTTTTTTTGAGCAACACTCAAAACAGATCCTATTAATCTTTCAGTCATTTCTACCCTCACTTAATTTCCTTTGGCTGCTCAGCTCTCACACAGTGGCTCAGCTATGCTCCAATCCCTCCATATTGTGGCCAATCACATGCGAGGATATAGGATAATATCATTAAGTGAAAAACAGAGAGCGGTGAGGAGGGCTGTGCGAAAGCAAAACCACATAAATATGCCTGACACCCGTAAACGAAGCAGCATCTTTGTCTCGTCTTGGTCTCGATACCCTCTGGTCTCGGTTTAGGTGGTCGTGACTACAAGTCTAATCTACAGTGGGATGCAAAAGTTTGGGCAACCTTGTTAATGGTCATTATTTTCCTGTATAAATGGTTGGTTGGTACAATAAAACATGTCAGTTAAATATATCATACAGGAGACACACACAGTGATATTTGAGAAGTGAAATCAAGTTTATTGGATTTACAGAAAGTGTGCATGTTGTGGAAAATTTAACAATAACCTGCAACACACCCAGTGAGCTTGATTTGAAGTGGGTTTAATAAACACATTGCAATGTGGAGAGAGCATCCCAGTGAAACACCAGGACCATCTCTGAATTGTGGCCACCGGCCTCACATCTTATATACAGACACACAGACAAAGAACATCCACAAACTCACATGTGGGCCCTTCTCACGGGGGGGGCTATACCTCCTCCCTCACAGAGACAATTATGACCTCGTTTTCTGCTTGGCCATCACCTTTCTAACTACTGAACATCAGCACCATTGTGCACTCAAAGAATTCACAATGTGCATCCTCCCTAAAGTCAGGCGGAAAAAACAAATTCACATTTTATGGTCATCTTCTCTCCATCTGGGTCTCCACCCTTTGTTCGAAGGAGATCATATACAAAGGTCAAACAGCATTCGTTGTTCATCTGCAAAGAAAACTTCAAGCTGCTCTTTCATAAGAACCCGTTGTTAAGATAAGGAAGTTTTTCAGTGTGTGATACATTTTTCGCAGTTTATCATTAAATCCATCGACCCATGTTTCCCAATTTATTAACTGTTTCTGTAAAAGACCCTCTTCCCCCGTGTTATTAGGGATTGAGGCACACATGGCTCACCAAACACATGCCTTACTATGTTTACTCAGACAATGAGGGCCTAATGCACTTACGCATCAGGAACTGACATGCTAGATAATCAGTCTAGCTACCCCATGCTATAATTACTCCAATCACTTTTACTCAGGCTCAGGACTCTGAGTTTGTGATGTTCAGAGAGTCATGTAAATGCATATCATTTATAAAATGATTAGAAACGTCACACAAACGTAAAGGTAAAAACATACTAAGCTTTCCAGGGAAACTGATTGGCTGTTTAAGCAGGTGTTATCTGCATTCATTCGCTGATCCCTCTTAGGCGCCACAGAGTCTCACTCTGCAGTCGCTGAGGTAGAGCTTGGCACGCTCTTGTTGGAGGAGGGCGCTCTTTTCACCCCTCACCCTCTCATTCCAATGCAGCTTTATGGTTATTGCTGTGGTTCTGGAATCTTCTCATGATGGCTAGTAGGGCTCCAAACCGCACGACCTTTGACCTCAACCACTGCCTGGGCTGTCAGCTATGCCATGAGTGTTTCCTACTTCTCGCTGGGTCTCTGAAGACTTCTGATCAGCACCCAGTCTCAGTCAGGAGATTCCACCCTTGGGATGATTTCTTCCAGTAATACTCTGGCTGCTGCACCTGTATCTCTTTACTAGGAGGGAAAACTTCTAACCATTTGGAAAACATGTCAACCATCATCAAACCACATTTTCCTTTCAGTTCAGTGACGTTTACTTATAGATCATCAAAACCTTATCTGAACATGGACTTACGCCCTGTAGAGGTTTAATACCTGTACATGAACTATTATCTCACAAACCACAGTAAAAAGCCATGGACAAAACATCAGAAAAAACTCGTGGAAAACATAGAAAACATTGTTTCATGTTAAACCTGGAATCCCTCCTTTTGACACATGGTCTCTCCCATGAGTCGACTCATCAGAACTAGGAGAACAACAAAAGAAAAGGTTTAGTTAGATCATTTCTCAGACAACATCAGGGCTTCTCCTCCGCAGTAACTTCTCTCTAGCCCTGTAAACCCTGTGTTAGAGAATAAAATCAGCATTAATGTCATGTTAAGTGGGTCTAACTCTTGGCTCCGTCTGGAGCCTGCATCCACACCACAATTACCTAGAAACCAAAATTGGTGTATAAATACAAACTTCACACTTGCAAACAAATGCAGGCTCATAGCAGCAATAAGGCATCCAACACCACAGACACAAGTGTGCCACGTGCAGTTTATTTCCCCAAAATCATTAAAACATTACTGTGTCCATAATTTGCACAAATCATGGATCATCCCATATGTTTAATCAAAACTACTGCAACCAGTAATTTTTCTTAAGTAATGTCACTTGTTTTCACACTTTGAGCTCAACAATGATATGATAATGAGCCCCACACTAAGATGTTCTGTAATCACTGCACAACCTGCTTCATTTCACTCATGCATGTCTGTGTCTGTGCCGAATCCTCCACAAAGACCCTCAGAAAAACAAACATTAGCCGCGGAGCGTCTGGAGGTCAGGTCTGGATCAACAGATTGCAGAGGTGCTGCTGTGAATCATGTGGTCAACCCTCCTTTTCTGTGAAAGGAGTGATACAGCATGTGTTTCACAGTGAATACACATTTTCCCACTGTACAGTGTTTTACTATAACCAACAAGCAGCCAGTAAAACACAGTTTTCTCCACACAAAATCAGTAACACAGAAAAGTAGCAGCTAAAGGTTTTTTCCTAAGTGCACCGTTACAAAAAACCCCAAAACATATTAGGCCTTGTTCAGGACATGTCTAAATATATATATAAAAATAAACCTGTGTTTCTCTTACAAAAAGAAAACAACCCTAACCTAACTGGCAAAATCAGCCTGGTACTAAAACAAAAAAAACCCCAAATCTGCCAGAAATCACAGGAAAAGTTTTGCTTTCTGGTGACACAACATGCTGTAGGGATTAGAACCTGCCATGCAGAGCTGCAGTCACTGCTTCTGTTCATGTTCCCCACATCATATTTACTGGTTGCCCACAAGTGCTCCAGAATATCACACAATGCTGGAAAGTCTGGGGCCAACCAACATAGTTCCACCTTATACACAGATAATTTTTTCCCCTTTTTTATTAGCAGCTGCACAGTTCACGCAACACCAGTGTTCACCCTTTAAAGCTTCCATATCAATGTTTTATCACTGGAATGTGAATTTCTTCCCCAGGTCTGTGCTTTTTCACTTATTTTTCATTTTCACAGACCCATCATTTCATTTAGCTTTTCTCCTTGTTCCCCTCCAAAAGTAAACGTGTAACATGTCATGATGTATTTCACAAAACAAGTTTGTTTTGATGTATTCAGAGGTGTGTATCTGGGTGCAAGCTTCACCCATACATCAGAAACAGGAAACTCAGCCCTCTGCTACATCTTATTCACTTTAATAATCCACTCATCAATCAGCTTTCTCACTCATGCTTTCTCATGCTTTCTCGTGCTTGATCAGATGAGAGTCGAAAGTCGTGGCGTCCCAGGAAAACTGCGGTGGAGCACTTCCTGCGACCATCTGTAGACCATTTGCATGACTCAGCAATAAAGGGGGTAATTCAGCAGAATTCTACCATGTCCAGTCAATACAAGTCTGCCTTGGTTTAATTACACTTTTATTTTAATTGGAGATTGACAATAACAACACTGTTTTCCTTTGAGCCAAAATTTCATTGAAGGAAATTTCACTGCAGCTTTGATGCTGGATGGAGACAGCAACACATTTTAAAACCCTGATTTGGACTGTCTTTACAACACACACACACACACACACACACACACACACACACACACACACACACACACAGCACTAATGTTTCTATTGTTACCCTCTTCTGTTTTATATTGTGCTGAGTGAGCATGCCGTCAGCCTGACCAATAAGAGCCGAGAGCTGCAGTGATAGGCAGGCTGAACCAGCAAATAGCCAGAAACATCTGGTCAGTGCAGCACCGCCTCAGGTACCACGTACAGCTTTTAACTGGCTTCTGACCCCAAACAAACATTTATTATAGCTCTATTATGTAGGAAATGTAGGAGACGCGGACATAAATACACAGAGGGTTAACGAGGGAAGTGGGAGCACACGGGGAACACAGGTGACACTGATAATCATAACGAGACACGGCAGGAGTAACACAACACTGACGGGAGACTATCAAAGTAAAACAGGAAGCACACAGAGACGCAGACCAGATTGGAAGAGAACACAGACGTAGCGGGCTGGGGAAAACATGGAATAAAACACAAGGAGGAGAAATGAGGCATGGGGACTGGCAGATACACAGAGGGGGCACACAGGGGGTAAGGTCACGAGGGGAAATCAAATAAGCAACATCTTAACAGAACAACCTAGGGACCCTAAAACTGACAGCAAATCAAATTCAAATTCAATTATTTATTTGTCACATACACAGTCATACACAGTATGATATGCAGTGAAATGCTTACACAACTGCTCGTGACCTAAAGAAGAAAAAAGAAAGACTATGAATAGGATAAGAAATAAATATGAAAATTAAAATTAAAATGGTACATTTGACTAGGAAAGAATAAGATAAAATATAAAAATTAAGTTCAAAATAAAATAACTGTACAACAACAAATTAGAATGAAGGGTAAATTTAACTGGGAAAGAATAAGATCAAAATATAAATTAAAGTTGAAAATAAAATAACTGTACAACAAAATACACAAATACACAATATAGAAATATATAAGAATGTATGAAGAAATATAGAGTGATAACAGCAGCTGTACAAGTATTAAATGGAAAACAAACAACAACAACACAAGACACACAAAAAACCAGGTAGAAGTCCCGGGACCATGACATGCAGGTGGTTACATATGGTTAAAATGATTCAAATGCACTAAGTATGCACGTTTTTCATATCAATATAGGCCATAACTTGATTGTTGTCTGTAGCCCACATGATTAAACACTTTAAACATGTGAGTTTAGATTTGATCTACTGTATAGCCTGTATAATAAATTAATATGTAGCCCAATAAGTATAAAATCCAGAAAGCTACACAACATGGGGCGGTTCATTTACAAACACAGGTCTAACTTGAGTTTCACACAGTTTTTATTAGAAACAATCAAATTGTTAAATGCTTAAAGTACACAAAAAGTCAGAAATCTGCACCGTCATGAACAGAAATTTAAACCTAATTTTTCGTGATTTGTTGATTAACCCTCCGAGGTCTGAATCCCACGTTGTGCACATCAACATCACAGATTTGTACAAATAAAGTTTATATTTATATGTTTTGTTGCCATAGCGATGCCTCCAGGGAAAAATGAGGGCGCAGAGCAAGAATGAGACCATATTAGTGGATATATGCTTTGATAACTTTGCCTAACAATCATAAATGTTTTATATTTTGTGTGTGTCCTCATTATTGAGCTTTAATCTTGCATGAAGGCCAAGATGAATCTCTTAGAGTAGAACTTTACAGGAACTATTAGAATAAATGAAAATAATAACACATTGACTGCTTTAGTCTTTTACATCCACTTCTGTCTGTTTTTTTGTCTCCATTTAAAAGATATCAAACTCTGAGCAAACAACTTGATGTAAAAAGAATCTCTGCACATTCTACAGTCTTTGATGCTAAAATGACATCACAGCATTTAAGCATGTTTTGAATGAAAACATCAGCATATGAACACAAAACTGAAGACACTGCAACCGTATGAACGCAGACCACTATTTAGTGACATTTCGACGTTTCCCCGAGGATTAACTGCTCTGTAATTTACCAAGAACTAAAGTAAGCTCACATTTCAGTTTGTAAACTTAAGATCATTTACTTAAATATATGAAGCCTGATTTTCCTGCCTGCCAGGACAGTATTTATGTACTTTACATTGTGCAAGACTAGACTATATTTTCCAGGAAAACAAATGAAGACTTAACTATTTGTCAGCTGATGTCATATTTGACAAACTATACATGAATTAGAAAATGTTCTTAATCATATCTTGGAGTGACAGAAGCTCCTTTTAACAGCTTCTGTCACTTCTGAGATTATTTTGTTCATTTAGGAAAATAGAGAAGACTTAAGTTTTGTTCTCAAACAAACTATTGGAATTTCTGAGAAACTGAGGCTGCGTCCACTTGTACACGGCTATTTTTGAAAGCGCAGCTTTGTCTTTTTGTTTTTAGCGTTTATATGTGGAAGGAGATATTTTTTCAAAGCTGCACATGTGGACTGGATTTTTTTTTTTTAAACGAAAAAGGAAAACGTCCGTTTTCAAACATAGCCGTGTACGTTCGGACGCAGCCTAAAGTCATCACCAAAAAAGCAAATTCTCTGAACATTCTGAGTTGAGGTTTAGTGATCATTGCTGTTTTGTGTTCCTTGTAGTCAAAATGAGTGAAAGTGGTGATGGATCACAAAACAACCGTAACGGTAAGCACATGTGCTCAGTCTTGAAATTGATGAAAAACAGATTTTCAGCAGATAGTTATGGATGCTAATTAAAAGATTAAATGATCTTGCAGGCCAACAGGTTAACCCACGATCAACTGCAAGTGGAGATCAGGAACCTGCTAATCAACCAGTTAACCGACGAGCTAACCGGCGAGCTAACCGACGAGCTAACCGGCGAGCTAACCGACGAGCTAACGAAGATATTGGTGGACTCCGGGGCTTCGCGAACGATCTTTATCTTGCTCTTTGTGATATTTGTTTGTTTGTGGATAGGCTAGTAACTTCAGTACTGGAACAATATGACAATTACCTTTACGGTGACACTGACACTGACGATGACGATGAAGATGACAACAATGTCATCGTTCAAAATATTAATGTAAGGGAATTTAATGCCAATGCTGTCAACAATGAACAGCATGAGGATCATAATGCTGTGGTTGTTGTTGGCATTGAAAATGAGGATTCGGATGAGGCATTTGAAGACTGTGTGGATGTTGACCAGCACATCCCAGAAGAGGACCCTCAGCCAGGTGTATCCAGGAGGAGGTCTAGAGAGATGGATGAAGATGATGTGGAACCATACAAAAGAATCAGACGGAGCGAGGAGTTTTCTGATGATGACTCTGACTTCTTCTCTGCTTCTGATGGCGAGGGCTGTCCTCGTGTTGGTAATATTGCTGATGAGGACATCAATGAGCAGTCAACAGAAGAAGAACCGCAGCCCGGTGGATCCACGAAAAGGTCCAGAGAGGAAGATGTTGACGAAGAAGAGCGTGATAGCAAAAAATCCAGGCTTGCACACTCTGATTCGGGGACCAGCTCAGCTGTGTACGACCACTCTGAGAGCAGCAGTGATGAACTTTTTGAAGATGCACACGAAGAGCTTGGCAACCATGAAGCTGGAGGCTCGAGGAAGTGTTCCCGAGAGGATTTTGAGGAAGAAGAGGAATACTTGCCTGTGTGCAAATTTCGGAGGTGTTCAATTGAGTCCAGCAGCAGCAGTGATGAAGACTAACACTCTTTCGACGGGTTTCTTCAGTATCCTTTTAGAAGGCTGATGGCCTACTCAGGTGACCCTGAATCCTCCATGCTGCAATAAGCTGGGCATACACTGTGCTGCGATTTTTTCAGTCGCGTTATTCAGCTCCTGCTCAAACTGTACGATTGACTCGCAGCGGTGAGTCTTTTCACTCTCATTTCTGCGTTTGCGCGTGCGCAGTGTAAGACGCTGCGGTGACGCCCTCAGGACGACCGACAGGATTTCAAACAGGTTTGATTTTCTTACCAGCAAACGATTGATGATCGGGAGCTGGTCGAGAAGTGTTAATCGCTTCTCGTTACCCCATATAGACGATGCACGACACACGATCCTCCAAACGGTCGCACGACTGAAAAATCGGCTCAAAATGGGCCAAAAATCGCACAGTGTATGCCCAGCATTAGGCTGCCGGGGGATTCCCATGATGCACTGGGTGTTTCTTCTTCACCCACTATGTTTAATAGACCTCTCTGCACTGAATTGTACTCGTTATTAACCTCTGTCTGTCTTTATCCTGTTTTCCTTGCCCCTCCCCAACCGGTCGCAGCAGATGGCCGCCCCTCCCTGAGCCTGGTTCTGCTGGAGGTTTCTTCCTGTTAAAAGGGAGTTTTTCCTTCCCACTGTCGCCAAAGTGCTTGCTCAAAGGGGGTCATGTGATTGTTGGGGTTTTCTCTGCCCTGTCTCTTTCCTTCTTTTTATCTATCCCTCCTTTTTCCCTCCACCCCCCCCTCTACCTGTCCTTTAATCTCTTCTTTTTCATTTCCTCCATCATCTCTCTACCCTGTGTTCGCTTTTGAGAACACAGGGTAGATGATAATAAATGATAATAAAATGATAACAATTGGCTACATTTTGCATGTGTCAGATCATTTAAGTCTGCTTTTGTGTATAATATGCATACTTTACTTGTTGCTTCCAAATCCCAGAAGGAAGAAGAAGACAAATAAAAAATGAAACAAAAATATATTTCTCTTTCTTTAGTGGATAGCTTTAGCAGGGAGTTTTTCCTTCCCACTGTCGCCAAAGTGCTTGCTCATAGGGGGTCATATGATTGTTGGGCTTTTCTTTGTAAGTATACCTTACAATATAAAGCGCCTTGAGGTGACTGTTGCTGTCATTTGGCGCTCTATAAATAAAATTGAATTGAAAATTGAATAGATGTCACTGTGATGATTTCTTCCCTCCATAGAAAGCTTAGACCCAAATGCAGATTCAATGCACATGGTTAAACTATTTATGAGACTTTGCTTAAAGAGAGGGAATGGAGAACGTGGCTCGAGCTAGGAGTGTCAGCAGAGAGCAGGAACCAGAGGAAAAGCTATCGAGAGACTGAACACCTGGCTCCTGATGGGAACAATCCAACGGGAATTCTGCAACAGAGGGAGAAGAAGTTGCAGGACGGGTAAGGGAGTTTGAGGGTAGGATTAGTATGTTGGCAGAGGAGACCTAAACACAGGGAAAACAAGGTTAAACACAGGGAAGGAGCAAGCCAGAACTGGAGCAGAGGTGAAGCCTAGTTACCACTGGAGATGGCAGAACAAACTGGCGAGGAGTAGCAGGCAGCGCTGGTTTAAGAAGCCCTCCTGCTGATTGTTTGCAGATGAGGCCCAGGTGAGATGCTGGAAACTCCACCTCTGAAGTGTGGACACAGTATCCCGATTCCAAGTGGAAAAGCCCCTCAGACACTTCCATGGTGCATGACAAGAAGGACGAGAAAGCATTCATTGTCCATCCATCCGTCCGTCAGCGTAATGCCTAAAAGTTTATTCAGATGTAAATATATTACATTTTTAAATAAAGATCATCAGTGTTTTTAATGACGCTGCATTTCATTCACGTGTCTCTATTGGACAGTGTTGTAGAAGTTAGAGAAGACAGGAATCACTTCCAGCTTGGCCTGACGTTTGATCACTAGTGATGTTCGATACCACTGATTTCCTTTCCGGTCCGATACCAAGTAAAATTCAGGGAGGTATCGACGATACTGATCCGATACTTTGTACAAAAACTTTACTCTTTTATTTTATCTCAAATTATAGCGTCATAATGATTACAGGACATCAGATTACTTGTTCTTATCACTTAATAATGCAGAGTTCATCATATAGAAATAAAAAACCTGAAGTTGTGCGCTATTTGAACACCTTGCCTGCCTGCAGCATTAAAGGACTCCCTGAGAGACGTCTGTCTCACCCTAGCAGCACCTGTCCTTCTCCTCCTCTTCAGTTCGCCTCAACATAAGCTCCTCATATTCTGTGATATGATTTACTCTGAGGTGTTTGACAAGGTTAGTGGTGTTGCCACAACACCTCACTTTCTTGCCACATGTATCGCAAACCACGCAGGTGAAACTTTCTTTGAAGTGGCTCATTGAAGTTGTAATTAATCATCAATTCCCACACAATGTGAGAATGCAATCAATTTGTTTATCAGGGGAAAGGTGGGATTTTTTTAGGACACTGGAGCCTAACATTAACTGGTTTCATCTTTGCTTATTTCCATAAGAAGAAAAACATACTGAGAAAGAGATCACCAAAATATACATGTATGTATAAATGTATAAAGCCACTTACATAAAACATGAAAAGGCGGAGCAGCGATGCCCATCTCAGCCAGCGTATGATGGTGGGGCAAGATGGCAGCTTCCACAACATGACGCCAGCTCCTATGTATTTTTAGTAGATAAATGATACGTTTATGACATGTATCAATTATGTATCAATTGGTGGAAGATGTAATTACACCTTAATTATGTAATTAGAAGCAAAAAATGATTTTTTTAATCAAATCACCTCAAAAAATTACTGTACTTACTTTCTAATTGATTCTTTACCTCTAAAAGGGGCGGCTGTGGCTCAGGAGGTGGAGCAGGTCATCTACTAATCAGATGGTTTTTGGGTCGATCCCTGGCTGCTCCAGACTGCATGCTAACTGTCCTTGGGCAAGACATTAACCCCAAGTCACACTCTGATGCATTCATCAGAGTATGAATGTGTGTGAATGTTAGATAGAAAGCACAGAAAAAGGGCTTCTATGAACAGGTGTGAATGAGGCAACCTGTACAGAGCGCTTTGAATGTTCAGGTAGAAAAGCACTGGCAAAAATGTCTGTGTTGATTTCTTTTGGACCTCAAACATTACTCACCTTGTTGCAGGTTTCTTTATTAATGCTGAAAACCCAGAATGGAAACTGACCTTACTGCTTCCTTTAAGCATCTAGAAGCTGCTTGACATCTTTACAGATCTATCTATATCTTTCAAAACTGTCTATAATATTTCTTTACAAATACATATTACATATTGTAATTTTGCTGTTGTTAATTCATCTTTCCACCTGATAGAAGAATCCCTCCTTATTATGATTTCAATTTCATCGCTGGACGAAGCTTCAAAGTTTTCATTCATGCCACCAGCATTCTCTATATCCAAACTATTGCGGCTCCTCCAACCAACGGCCGCGGCAGGCTAAACATGAGGACACAGATGACGCGCAACAGTAAACACATGAGATACACCTCTGTACTATTTGCTACTTTTATTCCACACACAACTGTCCACTATACAAATCGGCACACGGGCTCAAACCTTAAACAAATGCACAGACTGCACAAATAACTGCACCATTTACTATGCCAAATTACAACATTGGCCTATTGCATAACTGCGCTCAAGCTGCAGTCAACAGAAGGTTTCGCCTCATGCTCACCCTACCTTTCTGCTCATCAACATCAGGTGCCGTGAACAGGTGAGTGCAACCACATTTATCACCTAACACACCCATGAGTCACGCCCCACACCCGTGTACCAATACAGTGAGTGCATTTAAACCAACCCACTTAATCAAAAAAGGAACAGCTCATATGACTCCTACACAAACTACTGGCTAACACATAGATTAAGCTCGTCAAACATCTTTCTCATCAGTTCTTTGGCAACAACAGAATGACTTCAAGGCGTTGCCGTGCATTTGTGTAGTATGTTGGGTTGATGGTAGCAGGGGCGATTCTAGGATCAGAGCTTTGGGGGTGCTGAGCACCCAGAGAGCTGCTCAGCCAGGCAAGATCAACTTTACTCATCACGATGAGACGTCTTCCCTGTCTCTGTCAGTCCCTGCATCCCTACATGTCTCCAGTTGTCCCGAGTTCTCTCTGTCTGTCTCCTCGGTGCATTTAAACCCCTGTACCTCCCTGTCCTCATCGTCTGTTGTCCTCGTCTCTGTTATCAGTCATCATAATTTTACCATCTCTGTGCAAGTCTGCAAATTTCTTTAGTAAATCATAAGATTCTTAAATTCATCAAGTCTCTCTGTGCCTGGGTCCTCGTCACGATACATGACATCACTGTTTTGCAACTTTGCCTATGGTACAATGTATGAAAAGATCTTTACTGCAGATACTACTATGGCTCTGTAGATTTTTTTTAAATTTTATTTTAACCCATGTCGCCTCACCTTGACTGGCAAATCTGTCTATCACTTTTTGGTAGTCAACTCTCTCAAGCAGTTGAACGGTTTCTGTTTTGCCTGTCACTTTTCCTTGTCTGTTTTCTTACCTGCCTCTTCCTGACCTTGTACTTTCTCCTCACGTTCCCCTCTTTCCTCTCTTCCTCTTTGGACTGACAATCATATACAAATAGATTATATTCAATTAGATGAACAAATTAAATTAATATGAAAAAAAAATACTGTTAAGATCACTAATAAAAAGTCCTCTCTCAGTGGACAATTTTAAGTTTTACATTTTAAATATGTTATATAAAATTCAACGGGAGCAACAGGCCGGTCAGATGTCGCTGATTTTACTACAGAGTAGGACGGGTTGTAGGCAGGGCTGGACTGGGACAAAAAATCGACCCAGGCATTTTGACTAGAGACCAGCCCACCAGGTATTACAGGAAAAGCCATAAAGCCTTTGAATGAAAACAGATGCTGTTGTGACAGTGATGTACACTGTCTTGTTGGTAAATTTATGATTTCTATACATTTTACATCAGATAAAAACTTTGGTTGTAAAATTCAGACAATTATTTAATAAAAGCTAAACATTTTAAATGAGAATAAGAAAGAAAAGTATTTCTTTGTGCCCCCCTTCCATGTTAATGCCCTACCTGGCCCCCTGGCAAAACTTTGCTAGACCCGCCCCTGCACAGTTATGGTAAATGGTAAATGGCCCTGCCTACAACCCGTCCTACACTGTAGTAAAATCAGCGACATCTGACCGTCCTGTTGCTCCCGTTGAATTTTATATAGCATATTTAAAATGTAAAACTTAAAATTGTCCGTAGCCTGCGGACAAATGTACATCTTTTATTAGATGAACATGTGGTTTCCATAGTAGTACCTGCAGTAAAGATCTTTTCATACATTGTACCATAGGCAAAGTTGCAAAACAGTGATGTCATGTATCGTGACGAGGACCCAGGCACAGAGAGACTTGATGAATTTAAGAATCTTATGATTTACTAAAGAAATTTGCAGACTTGCACAGAGATGGTAAAATTATGATGACTGATAACAGAGACGAGGACAACAGACGATGAGGACAGGGAGGTACAGGGGTTTAAATGCACCGAGGAGACAGACAGAGAGAACTCGGGACAACTGGAGACATGTAGGGATGCAGGGACTGACAGAGACAGGGAAGACGTCTCATCGTGATGAGTAAAGTTGATCTTGCCTGGCTGAGCAGCTCTCTGGGTGCTCAGCACCCCCAAAGCTCTGACCCTAGAATCGCCCCTGCTACCATGTTTCCCTCTCACCAGATAACCAAACCGATATCATGACCAGCAGCTTTACAGCTGTGGCTCCAGCAAACATCAGCTGATACTAGAAATTAATATTAAATAAATTCTAACAACAGCTGATCAAGCTTAAACGTGCTGCTGTTGTTTAGTGCGACATCCGGCGGTTTCCTCTTTCTGGTGCAAAGTGAGTGATAAATAAACAAGAGAGAAAAGCCGATCAGCTGATCATTGATCAGTTTCATGATTGAAGTAGCAACAGGAGAGGGAGGGGGAGAGAATGAGAGGAGAAGAGGCAGCAGCTGTGCAGCAAAGACACAGAATAACTCCAGCTTTGTCTTTTTCATTGTAGCTCATGTCCGGGACAAACTGTTCCTTTTCAGCTCAATACGACATGCGTAATATTTTCTGTGAATACGGGAGGGTTGGCAACTCTAACTAACCTTATGAATAAAATAAAGTTCACTATCAGTAACATCAAAGCACCCACCCAGCTGTATAGAAACCTAGTACACAGTAGGAGTTATTGTAACCGACTGTAAAAAGTCAGCACAACGAAAATAAACTACACCTAAACTTGGTTTATATCTGACCCAGATAGACTGCAGGTCATAACTTCTTACCTGAAGTTCAGTTCACCTGACACTCAGACCGGCGGCCGCCTCGGGTCTCTCCTCCTCCTGCCTCCCCTTTTCCTCATCCACCTGCTGGCCTCTGTGGGAGTTCCGCCATAGCCACAACCAAACAACTGAGTTATTTTTACACACCGCTCAGCATCCAGCTGGCCAATCCACCACCTTTCATTGTTTATACCGTTACAAAAAAAAAAGAAAAAAAGAAAAATCATCGGCCCATAAAAACTAAAAATCACAATACTGGGTTGGCCAGTCCAGCTATGGTTGTAGGGTAGCAAACGTCGTCGGAAAACACGTTTTCAACACGTTTTCAACACTGCAGGTTACCTGGGTGTAATGTTTTTCAGCTAAAAAGGAACATGGTCTGACTCCTACCTAACTATATAAAGGGTAACGGAAGGTAAATGCGGCTAACATGTCCTGTTTTAAGCCCGGCACGTACACCTCTGCTCCGCTGTGTCTCAGCCACCATTGTTCTGGCAGAAAGGGCGCTAAAGCCAGAGAGAGGAGAGGCGAGCTGGAACAAACCAGTTTTTTTCGGAGGGGGGATATCTATACTTTTATTGTTCAAAGTTTTGTTGTTAGTTTTTAGTCGACCTCGGCCGCTACATGATCATTTCCTAGCACCAGTTCTTTGTTTATGTGATTCGGTGGCTTATTTTCATCAGTGCTCCTCATCTCTCTCCTATGTGCCGCCTCCGCTGACAGCGCTACTGCTCGGGATATGAGTGCCCCTCCCTTACTAACCAATCGAATGCCAAGAAGCTGGTAACTGAGGCAAGACACGCTTCCTATTGGTTAGCAGCTGTTTCCACAAACGTGTCGCTAGGGGCGCACCTTGGACCAAGGGCAGGACACCTGCTATGAAAGGATGCTGAGAACCACAGGTGAGGCCAAATCAAGAGAGGAAAAATCCGTGCAAAGCAAGTCCACAGACACGTTGCAGCAGGATAACAGGCACCTTTATGATACGTAGCTGCACAAAGTAATATGGAGGTGAAACCCCTTCATTTTTGGATCATGATTATTATTACCCTTTTTTCACCAAGAACTCCCATTGATAACAGAGTGTCTTTTACAAAAGTAATCTTGCTACACTATCAACCATACAACCTAAAACATCTAAAACAAAAAAGAAGCTAGAAATACAAAAAAATACACAAAGTCCTCAACATACTACACAAAAACATTACTTATTATGCTTTTAAATTGAATAAATATATTATTTCATTTAAATTGATTAGAAATTTTATTTTTCAAATATTTTTTTTTATAATTTTTTGTATTAAAAATGTATATTTTATTAATATTTTTTAATACAAAAAAATCAGCAAGGAGGACAATTTGTATTACCCATAGTGAGAACCGATGTAGTTATAAGAAGTCTTTTATATGGAGCTATTAAGGAATAGAATTGGTGTCACTGCAGATAGAGAGAAACACTTTTGACTGTGGTTAGAAACTGTTAACGTGAGCCTGGATCTGTAAAAGTTATATGAGTCATAATTTGTGCTTTGAGGAGCTGTTTTTTGTTGTTTGTGTGTGTGTGTGTGTGTGTGTGTGTGTGTGTGTGTGTGTGTGTGTGTGTGTGTGTGTGTGTGTGTGTGTATTTTATAGCAAACCATCAAAACGTAAGGATTTGTGACCCCAGGAATAAAGCTGCTGCAGTACTTCAGGTAACAGGGATTCTGATAAAATAAACTGAAGATAGAGGGATGTTTAAATGTAGGTGTTTTTAATAAATGATCCCATGTCCAAGGAAACCAGGAAAGTAAAAAGTAACCATTTAGAGTGTAGCTGGTAGTTATTAGTATGTGGACAGAGAGGGATACAGAGCTCAACTGAAAGTTTATCTAGAATGGGTTTACAGAGGGAAACATGCCAGTGCTGTTTAATAGGGAAATGTGTGTCTCTGTGTGCATGTCAATAAAATTGACATAAAATACACCACTGGTTATTTTTGCTTGCGCTTTCTTCCCTTCAGGTTACAGAAAGCCTTAAAGAATGACCAAAAATGCAAAACAGCCAAAATTATTTGATTGTGCTTCATGTTCGTTCATGTCTTTTTATTGTTTGTATTTCAGTTAAAAAGAAAAAGCTTTCAGGAAACCAATATAGAGCCTGACACCAACAAACACAATCAAAAGCACACAACTCACACCGAGAGGATCCGTGCCGAATTTTATACACTAAACGTAAACATATGCACATCAAAACAGCATAACAGGAAAAAAGGGCCTTGTTGGGATTCCATTGCTTCCATTTTTATTTATCTGTGCAGCTTTCCTTTTTCATGTCCTCAGTGTGTAAACTCCTCCACCTTTAATGATTGTCACTAAGTTAAAGCAGCTGTTTAAAGGTACATTGGTGCACTGGTATAGAAAAAATCAGAGTCATCAAAACATGAAAGAAAGCTGCAAAAGTCCAGCTGCAACGTCTCGTGCGCAGATGTTCAGAGTGTCACAATTCAGTCTCCTCATTGGTCAGTTAGTTAATTACATGTAACATGACATGCGTGTACAAAATGCTTTCATCCAGTTGCAGTCAGTCAAATGAGGAGTTCAGAGCAGTTCTCTTAAACAGCATGACTATAGCACAAAGACTCTGCAGCATGTTGGTTCAGTTTCAACATTAGTCCAGTCAAAGCAGATACATGTAAATGGAAGAATATGACATGAAAGCAAGAATAATGGGGAAAGTTAAACAGACACCCAAAAAGTGATGAGGATGGAGGAATTGCAGGGCAAGAAGACAAAGAAACCAGTAGGTGGGGAGAGATGAATTGGAAAGCTTATCTGTATATAAAAAGATGTGATTCATTAATATTGTGTCACTGGTATTTGCCAGTCCCTCTATGTTTGTCCCACAGCTTCTAAACTTCATACAAAGTTCACCACAGTGACGGGTTAGGATCTATGTGTGCATTTTACAAGAGTCATCTAAACACTTTTCTTGATAGACTTAAAGAATTTTAAGCCAGGGATGAAAAAAAGCTGTAAAACCACTATTTGTGTCCAAATATATTCATTTTAGGATATTTGGTGATTCTACCCTGGATGTGAGTGTGAATGTGAACATTGGTGGATGTCTGCCTCTACATGACTCTCCAGGATGTACCTGTATCACCTTATGAAGAAGGTAAGTGAATAAATGGAAATGGTTTCATTTCAAATTTCATTGCAAATATAAAGTCAACGCGTAGCTTGAACGGCATGTTGAGACAGTCATCTGCTGAGGGTGGTTGGTGTTTGTTTCTGGGGTTGTCATCACATTTTATAAATGTCAGAGGGCGATGAGACGGCACAGTGACTGCTAATTATTTACAAGCAAAAGTCTGTTGAAGTCTTGTTGAAGCACACTTTGTTCTTAAAGATGGAGTAAAACCATAAAAAGTAGCTTACAAAATGCTGTTTCTCTACAAATACATCATCAGGCATAGCGAGGTTCTGTGCTTATAAGTGACACCTGCTGGAGGTAAACGGGTGGCTGTAGCACAGACCCTGTGACGTCTCCATAAAGATCTGGACGAGGTAAGGCTTTTGCCGTCTTTCTTTAATGTGTGTTTCCTCTGCCAGTGACAGAGTAAAACTTCCACCTGCTCTCTGGTGGTCAAGGTGAGCAGGATGGGGTTGAAGGCACTGTTGATGGGGAGGATGAAGATGACAACCCAGCTGGAGATAGTATCCCGAGGAAGGAAACATTTCACAAGCGACTGACATTTAGAGAAATTGAACTGTGTTGATGCTTTTCAGCAAACTATTCTATAAAGTAACACAGTGACCTATATTAAAAATCCATGTAAAACCTCTAAGATACTATAAGGCAGCTGTTTCACTTCTTACCAGGTATCTGCACCTCCAGCAGCGGGAGGACTTTCACCAAAAATATAGGAATCCAGCAGAGGGCATCAGAGAACACTATGAAGAAAAACCTGCTGGCCATAGCTACATCTCTGTGCAGTCTGCTCCTCAGGTCGGTGGCAGTGATGCCGGTTTTAAAGATGGAGCAGAACATACTGCAGTAGGAGAATACAATCACCAGGAAAGCCACCAGGTTCAGACCTAAAGAGATGCTTTTCATGCTGGCTGGGACTATCAAACAGCGTTATGCAGTTCATACAGTATTAAACAGTATTTAAGCAGTTTTGAACTGAGGAAAAGTGTGCAAGCCGACAGTTCTGCTTCACAGATTTGTACTGCGTAGTTTTTGTACTTTACACTTTGTATATTTTGTGATAATGAACAATTTTGCATTGTTTGGATTTGCAATTTGCAAATCTGGAAATGGTCAGTATTTTGGGGACTTCTGGTGATATTCAGGGGTTACTTTATACCTCATATCATACCAATAGAACAAAGGATATCACTCTTTTGTTCTCCACACAAACTGTTTTCCCTTACAGCTAAGATTACTAGTGGACTAAAATGAGCCACCCGCACTTTACACCTACTGGAGGCATGAAGCTCGCAGCTAACAGTTTGTGTGCTGATGTTAATGCCAGAGGAGGGTTTTGTTGGGTTGATGTAACTTGAACATGTGTTGTTTTTATTTGTGCTTTAAAAACAAATTCTCTCACTGAAGTCTTAAAGGTTGTTCCACACTTTCTGATCCACTTAAACACCAACCTAAAGATGATATTCCAGCAGCACAAACCCAGTCTTTCTTCAAAATAAGAGCGATAATTAGTTTGTGGACAAAGACAACAGTTGGATGACCTTCATCAGGCACATTATTATGACTAGTGCAACTTACCCCTGTCTGAAGTTTGCCTGGGCGCAAATTGCTAAAAGGGAAAACGATGACGAGGAACTACTCCAGAGTCAGGTAGGTCAGGAGGAGAACAGAGACCTGAGGAGAAACATGCACCGCAAATAAAAACATGTTTTTAACTTAAAAACTGTAACACTGCTTTGAATACTGAATGCACTGTTATAAGTAGAACCTCTAACAGAGGAATCAACATGCAGAGGATGGAAATTGGGCTCAGATCAGTTATAAAGTCAATTTTGTGCTAATGCAGTCTAATGATGATTTATCCTGGAAAGTGCAAGTTCTGAACAACAACAACAACTAAATGCAATGAGTGAGAGTGAATTATAAACACGATTTTAAAGTAAAAGAGGGCTTGATTTGAGTACTTTACTCTGAAAACATGACACATGTATAATGCAGAGCCGAAACAAGCTGATACGGTCAGTGAGTGGAACAAAGGATTATTTAAATCTTGAAGCACTTAATTTCCTTTGGCTGCTCAGCTCTCACACAGTGGCTCAGCTCCATATTGTGGCCAATCACATGCGAGGATATAGGATAATATCATTAAGTGAAAAACAGAGAGCGGTGAGGAGGGCTGTGCGAAAGCAAAACCACATAAATATGCCTGACACCCGTAAACGAAGCAGCATCTTTGTCTCGTCTTGGTCTCGATACCCTCTGGTCTCGGTTTAGGTGGTCGTGACTACAAGTCTAATCTACAGTGGGATGCAAAAGTTTGGGCAACCTTGTTAATGGTCATTATTTTCCTGTATAAATGGTTGGTTGGTACAATAAAACATGTCAGTTAAATATATCATACAGGAGACACACACAGTGATATTTGAGAAGTGAAATCAAGTTTATTGGATTTACAGAAAGTGTGCATGTTGTGGAAAATTTAACAATAACCTGCAACACACCCAGTGAGCTTGATTTGAAGTGGGTTTAATAAACACATTGCAATGTGGAGAGAGCATCCCAGTGAAACACCAGGACCATCTGTGAATTGTGGCCACCGCCCTCACATCTTATATACAGACACACAGACAAAGAACATCCACAAACTCACATGTGGGCCCTTCTCACGGGGGGGCTATACCTCCTCCCTCACAGAGACAATTATGACCTCGTTTTCTGCTTGGCCATCACCTTTCTAACTACTGAACATCAGCACCATTGTGCACTCAAAGAATTCACAATGTGCATCCTCCCTAAAGTCAGGCGGAAAAAACAAATTCACATTTTATGGTCATCTTCTCTCCATCTGGGTCTCCACCCTTTGTTCGAAGGAGATCATATACAAAAGTCAAACAGCATTCGTTGTTCATCTGCAAAGAAAACTTCAAGCTGCTCTTTCATAAGAACCCGTTGTTAAGATAAGGAAGTTTTTCAGTGTGTGATACATTTTTCGCAGTTTATCATTAAATCCATCGACCCATGTTTCCCAATTTATTAACTGTTTCTGTAAAAGACCCTCTTCCCCCGTGTTATTAGGGATTGAGGCACTGCCTTTCCTTCACATTTCTCTGTTTATGTGTGTTTGTGTGCGTTTTATTTTGACCTTTTTGGTGATCCTACGGACTTTTCTGAACCTCCACAAGACAGCCGGCCACAGTTTTCCAACCCAATTTTCATGTGTTCTCACATTAACATTCACGCTTTTCAGTCTCTTCCTTTGCCATTTAAACTCCTAGTATGGCAAATGTGAAGCTCAGTCTTCTCAAGTCCATTCACACACAATGATGTCGCAGGTGAACACATGCAACTAGTGACAGGAGTGCTCTTACTATAGTAAAGTGAGAAAGTGATATTACTATAACTAATATGATGTGATTAAATATGTGATTAACACACGAGAAAAAGAAATCTGCCACCACAGTGCAATAATTGTTTAAACAAAATCAGGCAGGCTCATAAATTTTGGCACCACAAAAAGCGGCTCTGTTGTGCTGTGGGCGGAGAAAAGGCTTCCTCTGCATCACTGTCGCATACAGCATCTCCTTGTGTAAAGTGCGCCGAATGGTTGAACGATGCACAGCGACTCCATCTGCTGCAACATGATGTTGTAGGTCTTTGGTGCTGGTCTGTGGGTCGACTCTGACTGTTCTCACCGTTCGTCGCTTCTGTCTGTCCAAGACTTTTCTTGGTCTGCCACTTCGAGCCTTAACTTGAGCTGAGCCTGTGGTTTTCCATTTTCTCAATATGTTCCTAACTGTGGAAACAGACGGCTTAAATCTCTGAGACATCTTTCTGTGTCCTTCCCCTTGATAGGTTTGTAGCTTAAACCTATTCGCTGGAACGTTGAAGACAATGTAATTAGGTTTTGAGACCCCCGTGTTGCTACTCTTCAGAGGAAATTAAAAGAGGAGGGAAACTTAGAATTGACCCCCTTAACCTCTTAAGCCCCAAGGGGGTTTCTGAGCTTCCTGCTCGAAAATGTAATGCCCAAATTAAATTGATTATTTCTCTGCAATTACAAACTCTGTCCTTACAATCTTGGTATCAAAATAAAGCTAACACTTGGGAAATTTAATCAGAGGTGTAAATATTAAAGCAGATATTACTGTGTCAAAGTTACTGAGACTGGAACACAGAAAAAGTAAGTAGATTTTATTCTCGCCTAATTTTCTTTTGTAATTTTTAGCATATAACCCTTTTAAAAATATGCCTCAGCTCACATTTGGTTCCAGAAATCCAGTAATCAACATATAAGCATCATCTGTGCAAAGATTTATGTTTCTAAAGTAAAACAGTGAAAAACTACAGCCCTGTCAATACATGAATATCCAGACGTTGTACAAAAATGTCCAATTTTGGCACACAATTGGACACCATGCCAGTTGATTTTTTTTAGGTATTAAAGAGCAGAAAGTAATAAATTTTATTAACAGGCCTAAAAATGCTTATTTTAAAAATATATTTTGGAAGAATTAACCACACATTTACATGGTAATGGCCCTTTACTGCAGTGGGCATAGAGCGCTTCATTGGCCTCTGGCCCTTTAAACTCCGAGGGGCTGTAACTTTGATTTCTTTTGGTCAATTTGCATGATTGACACCTCTTTTTAATCGTTTTAGCCAATAGATTCAAAATAACGATGCCACGTTCACGTCACTTCAACCAATCAGACGTTGTGATGCCAAAACCCACGTGGGTCCAAATTTATTGCATGTGGCGTCTGTCCAGTCACGTGTCTGTAGGTGGGTCTAAAATGGAGGTTGTTGACAGAAAACGGCTCTGATGCGGCTAGGTAGGCGTGGTAACTACCGGCAATCACGTGGTTACCGGCTACCGGCGAAAATAACGGAGGAAATCGGGACGGTAAGCCAATTTCTGTCTTAGCGCATTTGCGCCGCTGTGTGTTTTTGTGGTCTTCTTTTGCGGCTCATTCAGTGAATTTTGGTCAGAGTGTGGTGAAACTTGGTGTGTGCAGTCAGTGATAGCCCTGGAAGCTAACCAGCCTATCTTTAGCCGGTTACATGAAGTCTAAAGAATTTCTGGTTCGGTTTTGTTTGTTTAGCGGACCTTTGCGCATTTACGTAACTGCTCGTTTAATCGCGGCTTGTTTTCGGTGTGTTTGGTGGTTGTAGAAATGGTTTATATGACATTTTAGCTGAGATTCAGAGGTTTCTGTGGATACCACACATGTCTGGACTTATATTTCTCACCCCGTGTTATAACCGATTAAACGTGATCTCCTCCTTTTTGCCCCCGATACCGGGGGCGTGGGGCTTAAGTGGTTTTAAATACTCTTTCTCATTATTGGATTCACCTGTGTATGTAGGTCGGAGCTCACTGAGCTTACAGCCAATTTGAGTTCCAATAATTAGTTCTAAAAGTTTTGAAATCATTAAAATAACAAAAGTGTCCAAATTTATGCACCTGCCTGATTTTGTTTAAACAATTATTGCAAACTTTCTGTAAATCCAATAAACTTCATTTCACTCCTCAAATATCACTGTGTGTGTCTCCTGTATGATATATTTAACTGACATTTTTTATTGTACCAACCAACCATTTATACAGGAAAATAATGACTATTAGCAAGGTTGCCCAAACTTTTGCATCCCACTGTACTTACTGTATATGTATATCTGAATACTGTGGTTTTAACGCGGTTCACCTTCTGCAATGACCGACCATCACCATAATCATCCTCATCTGATTTCAGGCTGGTTTGGGAATATTTGCGCCTACATTGCTTGGAATAAATCCTTTCAAAGGAAAGTATTTCATGATCCAGTTCATGTGTTGATGTGCACAAACAGCTCCAATATTTTAATCTTCTCACTCTTTTTTGACTTGGCCCCGGGTCGATGTTCATGGGACTCGTCCTCCAGGCCATTTTGCCTCTTGTACCAGTCGAACAGAGTCTTCAGGATGGATGGCAGGCAGTACCCAGCAAGAGAACTCATAGAGCTGATCAGCTGGACAGATGACAGGAAGAAGAGAGGGAGCCAAGAGACAAAGGATGGCAAAAAAGGTTAGTCCTGTTCAGAATATGTGACAGTGTATAGTAAGTATGTGTCCACATGAGGCGCACACACCTGGTCAAACTGTGGCTCTTCTCCTCTGCAGAGATTTGTTTAGCGGCTTCTCCTGCCAGATAAGAACAGACAGAGGTGGAGAACAGCTTCTATTTGATCGCTGACTGTGGAGTGTGCGTGGGTTTCTCAGGTAAAATACAATCCAGTAAACACAGCGATAAAGAGAAGGCCTTCCCTGATTTACTGCTTTGTCCATTTAATGCTCGGCTGGAGAGTAAAAAAGGTCGAAACTGAGATTTGCATAAAATGTTGAGCCAATATACACCGCCATCAAAAGGTACTATGACTAATAAAATGAAGTAAGATGGGCAAAATGCGTGTTTATGATGCTGTAACACAGACAGAAGTGGACTAAGCGTCATGGAGAGAAAAGAAAGAATCGCAGCTCGGCCGCTCACCAGTGGTTCAGCCATGATGATACAGCTCTTGCGTTCAGAGAGCAAGGTGAAGATGGCAAATAAGCTTTCTAGGACAAACTCGCCCGGCTGGCTCCACGTTGACAGGCGCCATGACGACGGGGCCCTTCCTCTCACCCGAAGGGCCGCTGGCTGGTGGGATGGATGGCTTCAGTCCCACTGGAGAAGCTGATGACATATAAGACAGGCCCGTTAGTCTGAAGTGCTCTGACTCTGTGGGTCCCCCCTAAGTTACAGTAAATACTTCTGTGCTCCCAGCCTGCACACATTCTTATCAGCGTCACTGCTAACCAATGTTCCCTCTAAGCTGCGCACTGCTGGCACGGTCTCTGCGCACAGAAAATCTGTGTTGCACACAAAAAAAATCTAACCTGAATTGAAATTAAAATAAATACTTTAACAATTCTGTTTTGCAGTGTGAGTCAGTGAGCTATGGGATTAGAACGATGCCACCTTATCTCATAGTCCAGCCATTGATGCGATTCACATTCGTATATACGCAGCTAATCAACGTGGTTGACAGGCTCTGACAGCGCCCTTATGCGCCCACACCGGCGTTCTAGCTAGCAAAGCGGCGTGGCTGATGACGAGTGAAGCCACGTTAATGACAACGTGTACAACCATTGTGTGTGTCAGAACAATGAGGCGACTGCTGAATGTTACAGGTGTTACAGCAGTGATACATCTCCTGTTGTCAGGCCTGCAGGTATCAGGCTGTTGTTCTCCTTCATCTCATAGTGGACAGAAATTATTTTTTTTTTGGAGTGGCACAAATAATTTGTGTGGCATCAGATTTGATGCAGAACAGCTGATTGTTCTGTAAATAGTTTGAAATGTTTGTTTAAAAAAACGCCTTGGCTGCATTTTTAGGTAAAAACAGCTGCAAAAAACTTTGTTTGCATAACTCAGTTACTTTTTTAAAGTAGTAACTATATCATTAATTGCCCAACATTGGTCATTATATCCTGTATTTTGCAGACAGAGTTACAGGACTCTCTCCCAGACCACAGACTCATAATACAAGTCAGAGCTTTATAAATATATAAAAAAAGGAGGTTGTGTTTTCAAAACTGGAGTTCAAGTTATTTTTACTTCCAATAGTGTTAACATGCTGCACAGATCATGAACAAGTTTTAAATTTTCATTGTAAGTGGGCTGAAGCAGTTAATTAAAAGTAGTCTAACACAAATGCTGTAATTTGATTATTTTAATAAACCATGTAACTTGGATGCTAGCGTGACCACATTGCACACGTCTGCTGTTGCTCACAGTGGTCCAAGGGACGCTCAGGGAGTTTGTGTGTTCGCTCGGACACATGAAAAATTAGAGGGAACGTTGCTGCTAACTGGAGCATATTTAACGCTAAAGTTGTTTGAACTACAGATGTCATCATCTTGGGGCCTTCAGCCTGTTTTTGCTTTCTGAACCATGACAAATGGAGCTGAATATGCATTAGAAGTTCATATTTGCAATGCTCTCATGGTTGATGATTCTCACTTGTAGAGTAACCAGGAATGGGGAAGTGTTAAAGATCATCTTCTTGAGCATAAGTCGTATTCAAACGAATAAAAACCACATCTGTGTATTTAAATGTCGACTGAGTTGTGGCTCGGTGAAAGACGCCGACTCTGGCGATCCTTACACGATCCTCCCTGCTTTGCATTCAGGCAGCTGTGGTGCAGACTCATGCTTTCTCGTGCTTGATCAGATGAGAGTCGAAAGTCGTGGCGTCCCAGGAAAACTGCGGTGGAGCACTTCCTGCGACCATCTGTAGACCATTTGCATGACTCAGCAATAAAGGGGGTAATTCAGCAGAATTCTACCATGTCCAGTCAATACAAGTCTGCCTTGGTTTAATTACACTTTTATATTAATTGGAGATTGACAATAACAACACTGTTTTCCTTTGAGCCAAAATTTCATTGAAGGAAATTTCACTGCAGCTTTGATGCTGGATGGAGACAGCAACACATTTTAAAACCCTGATTTGGACTGTCTTTACAACACACACACACACACACACACACACACACACACACACACACACACAGGACTAATGTTTCTATTGTTACCCTCTTCTGTTTTATATTGTGCTGAGTGAGCATGCCGTCAGCCTGACCAATAAGAGCCAAGAGCTGCAGTGATAGGCAGGCTGAACCAGCAAATAGCCAGAAACATCTGGTCAGTGCAGCACCGCCTCAGGTACCACGTACAGCTTTTAACTGGCTTCTGACTCCAAACAAACATTTATTATAGCTCTATTATGTAGGAAATGTAGGAGACGCAGACATAAATACACAGAGGATTAACGAGGGAAGTGGGAGCACACGGGGAACACAGGTGACACTGATAATCATAACGAGACACGGCAGGAGTAACACAACACTGACGGGAGACTATCAAAGTAAAACAGGAAGCACACAGAGATGCAGACCAGATTGGAAGAGAACACAGACGTAGCGGGCTGGGGAAAACATGGAATAAAACACAAGGAGGAGAAATGAGGCATGGGGACTGGCAGATACACAGAGGGGGCACACAGGGGGTAAGGTCACGAGGGGAAATCAAATAAGCAACATCTTAACAGAACAACCTAGGGACCCTAAAACTGACAGCAAATCAAATTCAAATTCAATTATTTATTTGTCACATACACAGTCATACACAGTATGATATGCAGTGAAATGCTTACACAACTGCTTGTGACCTAAAGAAGAAAAAAGAAAGACTATGAATAGGATAAGAAATAAATATGAAAATTAAAATTAAAATGGTACATTTGACTAGGAAAGAATAAGATAAAATATAAAAATTAAGTTCAAAATAAAATAACTGTACAACAACAAATTAGAATGAAGGGTAAATTTAACTGGGAAAGAATAAGATCAAAATATAAATTAAAGTTGAAAATAAAATAACTGTACAACAAAATACACAAATACACAATATAGAAATATATAAGAATGTATGAAGAAATATAGAGTGATAACAGCAGCTGTACAAGTATTAAATGGAAAACAAACAACAACAACACAAGACACACAAAAAACCAGGTAGAAGTCCCGGGACCATGACATGCAGGTGGTTACATATGGTTAAAATGATTCAAATGCACTAAGTATGCACGTTTTTCATATCAATATAGGCCATAACTTGATTGTTGTCTGTAGCCCACATGATTAAACACTTTAAACATGTGAGTTTAGATTTGATCTACTGTATAGCCTGTATAATAAATTAATATGTAGCCCAATAAGTATAAAATCCAGAAAGCTACACAACATGGGGCGGTTCATTTACAAACACAGGTCTAACTTGAGTTTCACACAGTTTTTATTAGAAACAATCAAATTGTTAAATGCTTAAAGTACACAAAATGTCAGAAATCTGCACCGTCATGAACAGAAATTTAAACCTAATTTTTCGTGATTTGTTGATTAACCCTCCGAGGTCTGAATCCCACGTTGTGCACATCAACATCACAGATTTGTACAAATAAAGTTTATATTTATATGTTTTGTTGCCATAGCGATGCCTCCAGGGAAAAATGAGGGCGCAGAGCAAGAATGAGACCATATTAGTGGATATATGCTTTGATAACTTTGCCTAACAATCATAAATGTTTTATATTTTGTGTGTGTCCTCATTATTGAGCTTTAATCCTGCATGAAGGCCAAGATGAATCTCTTAGAGTAGAACTTTACAGGAACTATTAGAATAAATGAAAATAATAACACATTGACTGCTTTAGTCTTTTACATTCACTTCTGTCTGTTTTTTTGTCTCCATTTAAAAGATATCAAACTCTGAGCAAACAACTTGATGTAAAAAGAATCTCTGCACATTCTACAGTCTTTGATGCTAAAATGACATCACAGCATTTAAGCATGTTTTGAATGAAAACATCAGCATATGAACACAAAACTGAAGACACTGCAACCGTATGAACGCAGACCACTATTTAGTGACATTTCGACGTTTCCCCGAGGATTAACTGCTCTGTAATTTACCAAGAACTAAAGTAAGCTCACATTTCAGTTTGTAAACTTAAGATCATTTACTTAAATATATGAAGCCTGATTTTCCTGCCTGCCAGGACAGTATTTATGTACTTTACATTGTGCAAGACTAGACTATATTTTCCAGGAAAACAAATGAAGACTTAACTATTTGTCAGCTGATGTCATATTTGACAAACTATACATGAATTAGAAAATGTTCTTAATCATATCTTGGAGTGACAGAAGCTCCTTTTAACACGATTATTTCTGAGATTATTTTGTTCATTTAGGAAAATAGAGAAGACTTAAGTTTTGTTCTCAAACAAACTATTGGAATTTCTGAGAAACTGAGGCTGCGTCCACTTGTACACGGCTATTTTTGAAAGCGCAGCTTTGTCTTTTTGTTTTTAGCGTTTATATGTGGAAGGAGATATTTTTTCAAAGCTGCACATGTGGACTGGATTTTTTTTTTTTTAAACGAAAAAGGAAAACGTCCGTTTTCAAACATAGCCGTGTACGTTCGGACGCAGCCTAAAGTCATCACCAAAAAAGCAAATTCTCTGAACATTCTGAGTTGAGGTTTAGTGATCATTGCTGTTTTGTGTTCCTTGTAGTCAAAATGAGTGAAAGTGGTGATGGATCACAAAACAACCGTAACGGTAAGCACATGTGCTCAGTCTTGAAATTGATGAAAAACAGATTTTCAGCAGATAGTTATGGATGCTAATTAAAAGATTAAATGATCTTGCAGGCCAACAGGTTAACCCACGATCAACTGCAAGTGGAGATCAGGAACCTGCTAATCAACCAGTTAACCCACGAGCTAACCGGCGGGCTAACCGGCGAGCTAACCGACCAGCTAACCGACGAGCTAACCGACGAGCTAACGAAGATATTGGTGGACTCCGGGGCTTCGCGAACGATCTTTATCTTGCTCTTTGTGATATTTGTTTGTTTGTGGATAGGCTAGTAACTTCAGTACTGGAACAATATGACAATTACCTTTACGGTGACACTGACACTGACGATGACGATGATGATGACGATGACAACAATGTCATCGTTCAAAATATTAATGTAAGGGAATTTAATGCCAATGCTGTCAACAATGAACAGCATGAGGATCATAATGCTGTGGTTGTTGTTGGCATTGAAAATGAGGATTCGGATGAGGCATTTGAAGACTGTGTGGATGTTGACCAGCACATCCCAGAAGAGGACCCTCAGCCAGGTGTATCCAGGAGGAGGTCTAGAGAGATGGATGAAGAAGATGTGGAACCATACAAAAGAATCAGACGGAGCGAGGAGTTTTCTGATGATGACTCTGACTTCTTCTCTGCTTCTGATGGCGAGGGCTGTCCTCGTGTTGGTAATATTGCTGATGAGGACATCAATGAGCAGTCAACAGAAGAAGAACCGCAGCCCGGTGGATCCACGAAAAGGTCCAGAGAGGAAGATGTTGACGAAGAAGAGCGTGATAGCAAAAAATCCAGGCTTGCACACTCTGATTCGGGGACCAGCTCAGCTGTGTACGACCACTCTGAGAGCAGCAGTGATGAACTTTTTGAAGATGCACACGAAGAGCTTGGCAACCATGAAGCTGGAGGCTCGAGGAAGTGTTCCCGAGAGGATTTTGAGGAAGAAGAGGAATACTTGCCTGTGTGCAAATTTCGGAGGTGTTCAATTGAGTCCAGCAGCAGCAGTGATGAAGACTAACACTCTTTCGACGGGTTTCTTCAGTATCCTTTTAGAAGGCTGATGGCCTACTCAGGTGACCCTGAATCCTCCATGCTGCAATAAGCTGGGCATACACTGTGCTGCGATTTTTTCAGTCGCGTTATTCAGCTCCTGCTCAAACTGTACGATTGACTCGCAGGGGTGAGTCTTTTCACTCTCATTTCTGCGTTTGCGCGTGCGCAGTGTAAGACGCTGCGGTGACGCCCTCAGGACAACCGACAGGACTTCAAACAGGTTTGATTTTCTTACCAGCAAACGATTGATGATCGGGAGCTGGTCGAGAAGTGTTAATCGCTTCTCGTTACCCCATATAGACGATGCACGACACACGATCCTCCAAACGGTCGCACGACTGAAAAATTGGCTCAAAATGGGCCAAAAATCGCACAGTGTATGCCCAGCATTAGGCTGCCGGGGGATTCCCATGATGCACTGGGTGTTTCTTCTTCACCCACTATGTTTAATAGACCTCTCTGCACTGAATTGTACTCGTTAACCTCTGTCTGTCTTTATCCTGTTTTCCTTGCCCCTCCCCAACCGGTCGCAGCAGATGGCCGCCCCTCCCTGAGCCTGGTTCTGCTGGAGGTTTCTTCCTGTTAAAAGGGAGTTTTTCCTTCCCACTGTCGCCAAAGTGCTTGCTCAAAGGGGGTCATGTGATTGTTGGGGTTTTCTCTGCCCTGTCTCTTTCCTTCTTTTTATCTATCCCTCCTTTTTCCCTCCACCCCCCCCCTCTACCTGTCCTTTAATCTCTTCTTTTTCATTTCCTCCATCATCTCTCTACCCTGTGTTCGTTTTGAGAACACAGGATAGATGATAATAAATGATAATAAAATGATAACAATTGGCTACATTTTGCATGTGTCAGATCATTTAAGTCTGCTTTTGTGTATAATATGCATACTTTACTTGTTGCTTCCAAATCCCAGAAGGAAGAAGAAGACAAATAAAAAATGAAACAAAAATATATTTCTCTTTCTTTAGTGGATAGCTTTAGCAGGGAGTTTTTCCTTCCCACTGTCGCCAAAGTGCTTGCTCATAGGGGGTCATATGATTGTTGGGCTTTTTTTTGTAAGTATACCTTACAATATAAAGCGCCTTGAGGTGACTGTTGCTGTCATTTGGCGCTCTATAAATAAAATTGAATTGAAAATTGAATAGATGTCACTGTGATGATTTCTTCCCTCCATAGAAAGCTTAGACCCAAATGCAGATTCAATGCACATGGTTAAACTATTTATGAGACTTTGCTTAAAGAGAGGGAATGGAGAACGTGGCTCGAGCTAGGAGTGTCAGCAGAGAGCAGGAACCAGAGGAAAAGCTATCGAGAGACTGAACACCTGGCTCCTGATGGGAACAATCCAACGGGAATTCTGCAACAGAGGGAGAAGAAGTTGCAGGACGGGTAAGGGAGTTTGAGGGTAGGATTAGTATGTTGGCAGAGGAGACCTAAACACAGGGAAAACAAGGTTAAACACAGGGAAGGAGCAAGCCAGAACTGGAGCAGAGGTGAAGCCTAGTTACCACTGGAGATGGCAGAACAAACTGGCGAGGAGTAGCAGGCAGCGCTGGTTTAAGAAGCCCTCCTGCTGATTGTTTGCAGATGAGGCCCAGGTGAGATGCTGGAAACTCCACCTCTGAAGTGTGGACACAGTATCCCGATTCCAAGTGGAAAAGCCCCTCAGACACTTCCATGGTGCATGACAAGAAGGACGAGAAAGCATTCATTGTCCATCCATCCGTCCGTCAGCGTAATGCCTAAAAGTTTATTCAGATGTAAATATATTACATTTTTAAATAAAGATCATCAGTGTTTTTAATGACGCTGCATTTCATTCACGTGTCTCTATTGGACAGTGTTGTAGAAGTTAGAGAAGACAGGAATCACTTCCAGCTTGGCCTGACGTTTGATCACTAGTGATGTTCAATACCACTGATTTCCTTTCCGGTCCGATACCAAGTAAAATTCAGGGAGGTATCGACGATACTGATCGGATACTTTGTACAAAAACTTTACTCTTTTATTTTATCTCAAATTATAGCGTCATAATGATTACAGGACATCAGATTACTTGTTCTTATCACTTAATAATGCAGAGTTCATCATATAGAAATAAAAAAACTGAAGTTGTGCGCTATTTGAACACCTTGCCTGCCTGCAGCATTAAAGGACTCCCTGAGAGACGTCTGTCTCACCCTAGCAGCACCTGTCCTTCTCCTCCTCTTCAGTTCGCCTCAACATAAGCTCCTCATATTCTGTGATATGATTTACTCTGAGGTGTTTGACAAGGTTAGTGGTGTTGCCACAACACCTCACTTTCTTGCCACATGTATCGCAAACCACGTCTCGGCTGTTTGTGGATGTAAAATACGTCTGCACATGACTCTAATTACGCTCAGCCATTGTTGTGAGTGCGCACACCAGAGGTTGCCACACATTTATACAGCCGTATTTCACACATGACTATGAAAGGCGGAAGAAGAAGTAGTTCCTTCCAATGTAGACAATCCGAATGATATAGTTTCTTTCCACTGTGTTCCTGTTAATGAAAAACTACAATTTTACCCTAGATGATTAAAATATCGAGATTTTAATGTGGAAACCTTCTGTTTGCACATCTGGACTTTCCGTTGCTGCCCACGCAGGTGAAACTTTCTTTGAAGTGGCTCATCGAAGTTGTAATTAATCATCAATTCCCACACAATGTGAGAATGCAATCAATTTGTTTATCAGGGGAAAGGTGGGATTTTTTAGGACACTGGAGCCTAACATTAACTGGTTTCATCTTTGCTTATTTCCATAAGAAGAAAAACATACTGAGAAAGAGATCACCAAAATATACATGTATGTATAAAGCCACTTACATAAAACATGAAAAGGCGGAGCAGCGATGCCCATCTCAGCCAGCGTATGATGGTGGGGGCAAGATGGCAGCTTCCACAACATGACGCCAGCTCCTATGTATTTTTAGTAGATAAATGATACGTTTATGACAATGTATCAATTGTTGGAAGATGTAATTACACCTTAATTATGTAATTAGAAGCAAAAAATGATTTTTTTAATCAAATCACCTCAAAAAATTACTGTACTTACTTTCTAATTGATTCTTTACCTCTAAAAGGGGCGGCTGTGGCTCAGGAGGTGGAGCAGGTCATCTACTAATCAGATGGTTTTTGGGTCGATCCCTGGCTGCTCCAGACTGCATGCTAACTGTCCTTGGGCAAGACATTAACCCCAAGTCACTCTCTGATGCATTCATCAGAGTATGAATGTGTGTGAATGTTAGATAGAAAGCACAGAAAAAGGGCTTCTATGAACAGGTGTGAATGAGGGAACCTGTACAGAGCGCTTTGAATGTTCAGGTAGAAAAGCACTGTCAAAAATGTCTGTGTTGATTTCTTTTGGACCTCAAACATTACTCACCTTGTTGCAGGTTTCTTTATTAATGCTGAAAACCCAGAATGGAAACTGACCTTACTGCTTCCTTTAAGCATCTAGAAGCTGCTTGACATCTTTACAGATCTATCTATATCTTTCAAAACTGTCTATAATATTTCTTTACAAATACATATTACATATTGTAATTTTGCTGTTGTTAATTCATCTTTCCACCTGATAGAAGAATCCCTCCTTATTATGATTTCAATTTCATCGCTGGACGAAGCTTCAAAGTTTTCATTCATGCCACCAGCATTCTCTATATCCAAACTATTGCGGCTCCTCCAACCAACGGCCGCGGCAGGCTAAACATGAGGACACAGATGACGCGCAACAGTAAACACATGAGATACACCTCTGTACTATTTGCTACTTTTATTCCACACACAACTGTCCACTATACAAATCGGCACACGGGCTCAAACCTTAAACAAATGCACAGACTGCACAAATAACTGCACCATTTACTATGCCAAATTACAACATTGGCCTATTGCATAACTGCGCTCAAGCTGCAGTCAACAGAAGGTTTCGCCTCATGCTCACCCTACCTTTCTGCTCATCAACATCAGGTGCCGTGAACAGGTGAGTGCAACCACATTTATCACCTAACACACCCATGAGTCACGCCCCACACCCGTGTACCAATACAGTGAGTGCATTTAAACCAACCCACTTAATCAAAAAAGGAACAGCTCATATGACTCCTACACAAACTACTGGCTAACACATAGATTAAGCTCGTCAAACATCTTTCTCATCAGTTCTTTGGCAACAACAGAATGACTTCAAGGCGTTGCCGTGCATTTGTGTAGTATGTTGGGTTGATGGTAGCAGGGGCGATTCTAGGATCAGAGCTTTGGGGGTGCTGAGCATCCAGAGAGCTGCTCAGCCAGGCAAGATCAACTTTACTCATCACGATGAGACGTCTTCCCTGTCTCTGTCAGTCCCTGCATCCCTACATGTCTCCAGTTGTCCCGAGTTCTCTCTGTCTGTCTCCTCGGTGCATTTAAACCCCTGTACCTCCCTGTCCTCATCGTCTGTTGTCCTCGTCTCTGTTATCAGTCATCATAATTTTACCATCTCTGTGCAAGTCTGCAAATTTCTTTAGTAAATCATAAGATTCTTAAATTCATCAAGTCTCTCTGTGCCTGGGTCCTCGTCACGATACATGACATCACTGTTTTGCAACTTTGCCTATGGTACAATGTATGAAAAGATCTTTACTGCAGATACTACTATGGCTCTGTAGATTTTTTTAAAATTTTATTTTAACCCATGTCGCCTCACCTTGACTGGCAAATCTGTCTATCACTTTTTGGTAGTCAACTCACTCAAGCAGTTGAACGGTTTCTGTTTTGCCTGTCACTTTTCCTTGTCTGTTTTCTTACCTGCCTCTTCCTGACCTTGTACTTTCTCCTCACGTTCCCCTCTTTCCTCTCTTCCTCTTTGGACTGACAATCATATACAAATAGATTATATTCAATTAGATGAACAAATTAAATTAATATGAAAAAAAATACTGTTAAGATCACTAATAAAAAGTCCTCTCTCAGTGGACAATTTTAAGTTTTACATTTTAAATATGTTATATAAAATTCAACGGGAGCAACAGGCCGGTCAGATGTCGCTGATTTTACTACAGAGTAGGACGGGTTGTAGGCAGGGCTGGACTGGGACAAAAAATCGACCCAGGCATTTTGACTAGAGACCAGCCCACCAGGTATTACAGGAAAAGCCATAAAGCCTTTGAATGAAAACAGATGCTGTTGTGACAGTGATGTACACTGTCTTGTTGGTAAATTTATGATTTCTATACATTTTACATCAGATAAAAACTTTGGTTGTAAAATTCAGACAATAATTTAATAAAAGCTAAACATTTTAAATGAGAATAAGAAAGAAAAGTATTTCTTTGTGCCCCCCTTCCATGTTAATGCCCTACCTGGCCCCCTGGCAAAACTTTGCTAGACCCGCCCCTGCACAGTTATGGTAAATGGTAAATGGCCCTGCCTACAACCCGTCCTACACTGTAGTAAAATCAGCGACATCTGACCGTCCTGTTGCTCCCGTTGAATTTTATATAGCATATTTAAAATGTAAAACTTAAAATTGTCCGTAGCCTGCGGACAAATATACATCTTTTATTAGATGAACATGTGGTTTCCATAGTAGTACCTGCAGTAAAGATCTTTTCATACATTGTACAATAGGCAAAGTTGCAAAACAGTGATGTCATGTATCGTGACGAGGACCCAGGCACAGAGAGACTTGATGAATTTAAGAATCTTATGATTTACTAAAGAAATTTGCAGACTTGCACAGAGATGGTAAAATTATGATGACTGATAACAGAGACGAGGACAACAGACGATGAGGACAGGGAGGTACAGGGGTTTAAATGCACCGAGGAGACAGACAGAGAGAACTCGGGACAACTGGAGACATGTAGGGATGCAGGGACTGACAGAGACAGGGAAGACGTCTCATCGTGATGAGTAAAGTTGATCTTGCCTGGCCGAACAGCTCTCTGGGTGCTCAGCACCCCCAAAGCTCTGACCCTAGAATCGCCCCTGCTACCATGTTTCCCTCTCACCAGATAACCAAACCGATATCATGACCAGCAGCTTTACAGCTGTGGCTCCAGCAAACATCAGCTGATACTAGAAATTAATATTAAATAAATTCTAACAACAGCTGATCAAGCTTAAACGTGCTGCTGTTGTTTAGTGCGACATCCGACGGTTTCCTCTTTCTGGCGCAAAGTGAGTGATAAATAAACAAGAGAGAAAAGCCGATCAGCTGATCATTGATCAGTTTCATGATTGAAGTAGCAACAGGAGAGGGAGGGGAGAGAATGAGAGGAGAAGAGGCAGCAGCTGTGCAGCAAAGACACAGAATAACTCCAGCTTTGTCTTTTTCATTGTAGCTCATGTCCGGGACAAACTGTTCCTTTTCAGCTCAATACGACATGCGTAATATTTTCTGTGAATACGGGAGGGTTGGCAACTCTAACTAACCTTATGAATAAAATAAAGTTCACTATCAGTAACATCAAAGCACCCACCCAGCTATATAGAAACCCGGTGTTCCAGATCAACTGGCGTTTAGATCAACTGCCGTTGGTCGAACAGATGTGTGGCAGTCTTGCGTTTCAGGAGCTGCTACTGACAAACCAGCAAAAAAAACCGCCAAATGTGTCATCTGTGACACTTGTTAGTTCATCTCAAACACACTCCGTCAGTCTTGATGCTGTTGAACAACAAAATGTTTAAAAATGTTGTGAGTTTACCTGGTGATATCCTCATGTGCGACGCGATCGCGAAAACAGCAAACAATTAACACCACGCCGATGTTGTTCACAGGACAGCGAGAGTAAACGATCGGGAGACTCTTGTTGTCGTTATCGTCCCCCTCGCACGTTTTATTTCTCCGGTTTCAGTGTTTTTGCTTCACAACCAAAGCGTGCAGTTTACTTTGTGTGCACTAACATGGACTCGAGTCAACCAGCGCCACCTCTGGCCAAGTGCCACAGCCTACAGCCAGATCAACTTGTGACACACATCTGCACCACGTTTGAATTCGTTTCATGCACAATACATTTGTACCTTTCAATTGTGTCTGTTTGTTTTGTGCGTCATGCAAATAAACCTTTGAAATGAATGAAATGACACTAATATTTCACTAGTGTTGTAACATCACATGTCGTTAGCGTAGTCTGCCTGTGTCTTTTCTCTGCGAACAAACATTTTAGAGTTGGTTGTTATATACAGTCTGTATAAGTGTGGTCAATCTAATAAACATTTGTAAGGAGATGGCAGTTACTGTGAATGTACAGCAGGTGATTAGTAACAAACAGTCAGACAATGACCCTGACAATCTCATTCAATCTTGCAGATTGAATGCACCTTCTGCGGAAAGTGGTACCACACAGTGTGTGTGGACTTCCCCTGTGCAGAAGGCGACTACAAATGTTGTGGGTGCTAAATAAACAGAAAAAATTGATCCCTGTTGTCTTTGCTTACTGATTGTTTTTAGTGTTGACAATCCACATTGCTGGGATTGCATCTTTCAACATGTTTGTGGGTAGATTTGGATGTACCAGGTGTAAGTGCAGCCACTCAGCCTCTACTCAATGTGATCATAGCAGCAGGTGCAGATGTGTCACAAGTTAATCTAGTAGTAGGTTATGGTACTTGGCCACAGGTGGCAGCAGTGGACTGACCTCCATTTGAGACTGCTCCAGCTGCTATGTGATATTGGATCTGCTAAAAATTGAAGATCATATGCAAGTTTTGGAACTTAAGCCTTATATTATGTTGAAAAACAAAAAAATGATATTGATTTTGTTGCGGGTCATTTTGGCCCGTACTGTGTAAATCCACTCAGAATTGTCAAAAAACTGCAATAAAACAATAGCAACTTTATTTTCCATTAGATCAACATGTGGAACGCAGACATACAACAGTTAGACTTTCCATAACTATTTTAGGAACAATTTGGTAAAGGTTTTTCGTTCTTACAAACACATTTCTTTTGAACTTGCCCAACGTTCTCAGTTTTTCAATGTTCAACATTTTCAATTTTGTCCACATGATGGACAGAATGTAATTGTGTGCTTTCTACAGATGTACTTCTTGCATTTCTCACAAAAAGTGCTTGTTTTAAAACAGGAATCTTCCTAACTAAGATTTAAAACAAAAGATTTCTACGTCTCCTCCAGTCCCAAAAACAGATGACACACCTGAGTCACTGACTTTCTTAAATCCACTCACTCTCACTGGCTCTGTTTATTACTAATCACTGTGTAACTGCTGTAAATTCACAGTAACTGCCATCTCCTTACAAATGTTCATTAGATTAACCACACTTATACAGAGTAACTACCAACTCTCCAGCCATGTTGATGGATTGCCTATATTGGCTGGAAATATTCATTTCCAGAGAAAGGACACAGACAGAAGATGCTTACAGAATGTGATGTGACAACACTAATGAACCATTGATGTGTCATATTTGTGCAAGGCGTATTTCATTGTTATGAAAAAAGAGAATATTAAAATCATGATGACCAATTGGAGTGGTGATTTCTATGACTTTGTGTATATAATTTGGAATTTTGTACAAATGTAGGCCAATAATAAATACATGATATCATTTCATTCATTTCAAAGGTTTATTTGCATGACGCACAAAACAAACAGACACAATTGAAAGGTACAAATGTATTGTGCATGAAACGAATTCAAACGTGGTGCAGATGTGTGTCACAAGTTGATCTGGCTGTAGGCTGTGGCACTTGGCCAGAGGTGGCGCTGGCTGACTCGAGTCCATGTTACTGCACACAAAGTAAACTGCACGCTTTAGTTGTGAAGCAAAAACACTGAAACCGGAGAAATAAAACGTGTGAGGGGGACGATAACGACAACAAGAGTCTCCCGATCGTTTACTCTCGCTGTCCTGTGAACAACATCGGCGTGGTGTTAATTGTTTGCTGTTTTCGCGATCGCGTCGCGCATGAGGATATCACCAGGTAAACTCACAACATTTTTAAACATTTTGTTGTTCAACAGCATCAAGACTGACGGAGTGTGTTTGAGATAAACTAACAAGTGTCACAGATGACACATTTGGCGTTTTTTTTTGCTGGTTTGTCAGTAGCAGCTCCTGAAACGCAAGACTGCCACACATCTGTTCGACCAACGGCAGTTGATCTGAAACACCGGTCATGCTAGCTAGTACACAGTAGGAGTTATTGTAACCGACTGTAAAAAGTCAGCACAACGAAAATAAACTACACCTAAACTTGGTTTATATCTGACCCAGATAGACTGCAGGTCATAACTTCTTACCTGAAGTTCAGTTCACCTGACACTCAGACCGGCGGCCGCCTCGGGTCTCTCCTCATCCACCTGCTGGCCTCTGTGGGAGTTCCGCCATAGCCTTCTTCTTCTTCTTCTTCTTTGTGTTTAACGGCGGTTGGCAACCAACGTAAAGGAGCATTACCGCCTCCTACTGTTCCGGAGTATGGGTCAGACAGTGAGCTTACAATCTGTATCCAAATCAAACAAACAAACAAAAAAAAAAAAAAAAAAACACCTTACACTCTTTCATAAACACCTATAGCCTGCAAAAACCCCACCAGTTCCCTCACCTGTGCCCTACTACCCTCCAACACACTCTTCAGATTAAATTCCCCGATTCCCCGCACCTTCAATCTATTCTGCAGAACTTTCCTCTCCACATCATAACCCTTGCACCGCAGTATTACATGCTCTACCGTCTCCTCCTCCTCCTGGCACACTCCACAAAGCCCCGTCTCATGTTCTCCTATCATCTGTAGTGTTTTATTTAATGCACAATGTCCCAGTCTAAGCCTGGTAATGACCACCTCTTCTCTCCTATTACCCCTATACAACCTACACCCTGCCACCTCCTTCTTAAAATGATACAAGTGCCTGCCCTTACTCCCTGAATCCCACCGCTCCTGCCACTCCTGAACAACCTGCCTCCAAACAATACCTTTTGCTTCAGATCCGCTGCTTTTAATTTCCATCTCAGTCCTATTTTTAGTCAACGCTCCTTTTGCCAACCTATCCACCTTTTCATTTCCACTGATTCCTACATGAGCTGGCACCCAAAGAAAGTGAATATTTTTAAACGTTTTAAAAGCTCCACAGCACACTCTAAGGGCTTCCGATTGCAGAACATCCAAACGTCTCAACACAGAACGAGCTGCTGAACCATATGCCACACACCCATAATCGAAGACAGATCTAATTAATGCCTGGTAAAGTCTTTTCAAAGCAGAAGAGCTTGCTCCCCAACCCCTCCCAGCTACACACCTCATAACATTAACAACTTTTTTACATTTGGTTTCAATCCGGTCAATATGCTCCCTCCATGTCAGTCTTGAATCAAACACAACACCTAAATACTTAAAAGAGCTCACTTTCCCAATTACCTCGTCATACAGTTTCAATGTCAAAGTCTCACTCACTGTTCTTTTGGTAAAGAACATCATTTTTGTTTTTTCCACCGAAAACCTGAATCCCCAGTCAAATCCCCACTCAACCACCATATTTACAGCCTCCTGAACCTTGCAGGAACATGGTCTGACTCCTACCTAACTATATAAAGGGTAACGGAAGGTAAATGCGGCTAACATGTCCTGTTTTAAGCCCCGCACGTACACCTCTGCTCCGCTGTGTCTCAGCCACCATTGTTCTGGCAGAAAGGGCGCTAAAGCCAGAGAGAGGAGAGGCGAGCTGGAACAAACCAGTTTTTTTCGGAGGGGGGATATCTATACTTTTATTGTTCAAAGTTTTGTTGTTAGTTTTTAGTCGACCTCGGCCGCTACATGATCATTTCCTAGCACCAGTTCTTTGTTTATGTGATTCGGTGGCTTATTTTCATCAGTGCTCCTCATCTCTCTCCTATGTGCCGCCTCCGCTGACAGCGCTACTGCTCGGGATATGAGTGCCCCTCCCTTACTAACCAATCGAATGCCAAGAAGCTGGTAACTGAGGCAAGACACGCTTCCTATTGGTTAGCAGCTGTTTCCATAAACGTGTCGCTAGGGGCGCACCTTGGACCAAGGGCAGGACACCTGCTATGAAAGGATGCTGAGAACCACAGGTGAGGCCAAATCAAGAGAGGAAAAATCCGTGCAAAGCAAGTCCACAGACACGTTGCAGCAGAATAACAGGCACCTTTATGATACGTAGCTGCACAAAGTAATATGGAGGTGAAACCCCTTCATTTTTGGATCATGATTATTATTACCCTTTTTTCACCAAGAACTCCCATTGATAACAGAGTGTCTTTTACAAAAGTAATCTTGCTACACTATCAACCATACAACCTAAAACATCTAAAACAAAAAAGAAGCTAGAAATACAAAAAATACACAAAGTCCTCAACATACTACACAAAAACATTACTTATTATGCTTTTAAATTGAATAATTATTTCATTTAAATTGATTAGGAATTTTATTTTTCAAATATTTTTTATAATTTTTTGTATTAAAAATGTATATTTTATTAATATTTTTTAATACAAAAAAATCAGCAAGGAGGACAATTTGTATTACCCATAGCGAGAACCGATGTAGTTATAAGAAGTCTTTTATATGGAGCTATTAAGGAATAGAATTGGTGTCACTGCAGATAGAGAGAAACACTTTTGACTGTGGTTAGAAACTGTTAACGTGAGCCTGGATCTGTAAAAGTTATATGAGTCATAATTTGTGCTTTGAGGAGCTGTTTTTTGTTGTGTGTGTGTGTGTGTGTGTGTGTGTGTGTGTGTGTGTGTGTGTGTGTGTGTGTGTGTGTGTGTGTGTGTGTGTGTGTGTGTGTGTATTTTATAGCAAACCATCAAAACGTAAGGATTTGTGACCCCAGGAATAAAGCTGCTGCAGTACTTCAGGTAACAGGGATTCTGATAAAATAAACTGAAGATAGAGGGATGTTTAAATGTAGGTGTTTTTAATAAATGATCCCATGTCCAAGGAAACCAGGAAAGTAAAAAGTAACCATTTAAAGTGTAGCTGGTAGTTATTAGTATGTGGACAGAGAGGGATACAGAGCTCAACTGAAAGTTTATCTAGAATGGGTTTACAGAGGGAAACATGCCAGTGCTGTTTAATAGGGAAATGTGTGTCTCTGTGTGCATGTCAATAAAATTGACATAAAATACACCACTGGTTATTTTTGCTTGCGCTTTCTTCCCTTCAGGTTACAGAAAGCCTTAAAGAATGACCAAAAATGCAAAACAGCCAAAATTATTTGATTGTGCTTCATGTTCGTTCATGTCTTTTTATTGTTTGTATTTCAGTTAAAAAGAAAGAACTTTCAGGAAACCAATATAGAGCCTGACACCAACAAACACAATCAAAAGCACACAACTCACACCGAGAGGATCCGTGCCGAATTTTATACACTAAACGTAAACATATGCACATCAAAACAGCATAACAGGAAAAAAGGGCCTTGTTGGGATTCCATTGCTTCCATTTTTATTTATCTGTGCAGCTTTCCTTTTTCATGTCCTCAGTGTGTAAACTCCTCCACCTTTAATGATTGTCACTAAGTTAAAGCAGCTGTTTAAAGGTACATTGGTGCACTGGTATAGAAAAAATCAGAGTCATCAAAACATGAAAGAAAACTGCAAAAGTCCAGCTGCAACGTCTCGTGCGCAGATGTTCAGAGTGTCACAATTCAGTCTCCTCATTGGTCAGTTAGTTAATTACATGTAACATGACATGCGTGTACAAAATGCTTTCATCCAGTTGCAGTCAGTCAAATGAGGAGTTCAGAGCAGTTCTCTTAAACAGCATGACTATAGCACAAAGACTCTGCAGCATGTTGGTTCAGTTTCAACATTAGTCCAGTCAAAGCAGATACATGTAAATGGAAGAATATGACATGAAAGCAAGAATAATGGGGAAAGTTAAACAGACACCCAAAAAGTGATGAGGATGGAGGAATTGCAGGGCAAGAAGACAAAGAAACCAGTAGGTGGGGAGAGATGAATTGGAAAGCTTATCTGTATATAAAAATATGTGATCCATTAATATTGTGTCACTGGTATTTGCCAGTCCCTCTATGTTTGTCCCACAGCTTCTAAACTTCATACAAAGTTCACCACAGTGACGGGTTAGGATCTATGTGTGCATTTTACAAGAGTCATCTAAACACTTTTCTTGATAGACTTAAAGAATTTTAAGCCAGGGATGAAAAAAAGCTGTAAAACCACTATTTGTGTCCAAATATATTCATTTTAGGATATTTGGTGATTCTACCCTGGATGTGAGTGTGAATGTGAACATTGGTGGATGTCTGCCTCTACATGACTCTCCAGGATGTACCTGTATCACCTTATGAAGAAGGTAAGTGAATAAATGGAAATGATTTCATTTCAAATTTCATTGCAAATATAAAGTCAACGCGTAGCTTGAACGGCATGTTGAGACAGTCATCTGCTGAGGGTGGTTGGTGTTTGTTTCTGGGGTTGTCATCACATTTTATAAATGTCAGAGGGCGATGAGACGGCACAGTGACTGCTAATTATTTACAAGCAAAAGTCTGTTGAAGTCTTGTTGAAGCACACTTTGTTCTTAAAGATGGAGTAAAACCATAAAAAGTAGCTTACAAAATGCTGTTTCTCTACAAATACATCATCAGGCATAGCGAGGTTCTGTGCTTATAAGTGACACCTGCTGGAGGTAAACGGGTGGCTGTAGCACAGACCCTGTGACGTCTCCATAAAGATCTGGACGAGGTAAGGCTTTTGCCGTCTTTCTTTAATGTGTGTTTCCTCTGCCAGTGACAGAGTAAAACTTCCACCTGCTCTCTGGTGGTCAAGGTGAGCAGGATGGGGTTGAAGGCACTGTTGATGGGGAGGATGAAGATGACAACCCAGCTGGAGATAGTATCCCGAGGAAGGAAACATTTCACAAGCGACTGACATTTAGAGAAATTGAACTGTGTTGATGCTTTTCAGCAAACTATTCTATAAAGTAACACAGTGACCTATATTAAAAATCCATGTAAAACCTCTAAGATACTATAAGGCAGCTGTTTCACTTCTTACCAGGTATCTGCACCTCCAGCAGCGGGAGGACTTTCACCAAAAATATAGGAATCCAGCAGAGGGCATCAGAGAACACTATGAAGAAAAACCTGCTGGCCATAGCTACATCTCTGTGCAGTCTGCTCCTCAGGTCGGTGGCAGTGATGCCGGTTTTAAAGATGGAGCAGAACATACTGCAGTAGGAGAATACAATCACCAGGAAAGCCACCAGGTTCAGACCTAAAGAGATGCTTTTCATGCTGGCTGGGACTATCAAACAGCGTTATGCAGTTCATACAGTATTAAACAGTATTTAAGCGGTTTTGAACTGAGGAAAAGTGTGCAAGCCGACAGTTCTGCTTCACAGATTTGTACTGCGTAGTTTTTGTACTTTACACTTTGTATATTTTGTGATAATGAACAATTTTGCATTGTTTGGATTTGCAATTTGCAAATCTGGAAATGGTCAGTATTTTGGGGACTTCTGGTGATATTCAGGGGTTACTTTATACCTCATATCATACCAATAGAACAAAGGATATCACTCTTTTGTTCTCCACACAAACTGTTTTCCCTTACAGCTAAGATTACTAGTGGACTAAAATGAGCCACCCGCACTTTACACCTACTGGAGGCATGAAGCTCGCAGCTAACAGTTTGTGTGCTGATGTTAATGCCAGAGGAGGGTTTTGTTGGGTTGATGTAACTTGAACATGTGTTGTTTTTTTGTGCTTTAAAAACAAATTCTCTCACTGAAGTCTTAAAGGTTGTTCCACACTTTCTGATCCACTTAAACACCAACCTAAAGATGATATTCCAGCAGCACAAACCCAGTCTTTCTTCAAAATAAGAGCGATAATTAGTTTGTGGACAAAGACAACAGTTGGATGACCTTCATCAGGCACATTATTATGACTAGTGCAACTTACCCCTGTCTGAAGTTTGCCTGGGCGCAAATTGCTAAAAGGGAAAACGATGACGAGGAACTACTCCAGAGTCAGGTAGGTCAGGAGGAGAACAGAGACCTGAGGAGAAACATGCACCGCAAATAAAAACATGTTTTTAACTTAAAAACTGTAACACTGCTTTGAATACTGAATGCACTGTTATAAGTAGAACCTCTAACAGAGGAATCAACATGCAGAGGATGGAAATTGGGCTCAGATCATTTATAAAGTCAATTTTGTGCTAATGCAGTCTAATGATGATTTATCCTGGAAAGTGCAAGTTCTGAACAACAACAACAACTAAATGCAATGAGTGAGAGTGAATTATAAACACGATTTTAAAGTAAAAGAGGGCTTGATTTGAGTACTTTACTCTGAAAACATGACACATGTATAATGCAGAGCCGAAACAAGCTGATACGGTCAGTGAGTGGAACAAAGGATTATTTAAATCTTGAAGCTACTTTAGCTGAAAACAGCAGGGCAAAAGTACAAGCAAAGGCTGTCAGTCTGCTGTTTGCCTCAGATGTCAGTTTGTCTGCTGTCTATTTAATCACTAGGAGGCTGTAAAACTATGAAAGGAGTCCCATATGAGTCGATGAGCCAGTGAAACTCAGGTCTGATGACAGCGATACTGAAGTGATTGTTGTTTGAGATATGTTGAACTTTTGTGTTTGGAAATCAGACGAGAAACCATTTGTTACTTTTCAAATTCTATATTTATTAAGTTATGCAGGCTTGTTTGCACAACAAGGCTAAATAATTATATAAACCTTTCTGAATCTAAATAGTGGACTTTGGTAGAATTAAAAAATAAGTGCAGTGCAGGTCTATGATGATTTTCAGTGCTACTATCATCTAGTTTTGATTCTGCTTCTGTCTTGGTTAAGTCCTCAGTAGTCCTGATGTTGAACTGTTGTAGTCCTGTTTTAATTCTGGATCAGTTCTGGGTCTGGTTGAATTGGGGTTTAGTCCCTGTGATACAGCCCGACTTTGTTCTGCCTTGCTGCTTAATAAGGTTTCCTGCATATGTGATATATATTTTTTTCCTATATGAAGTCATTCTTTTTTTTGAGCAACACTCAAAACAAATCCTATTAATCTTTCAGTCATTTCTACCCTCACTTAATTTCCTTTGGCTGCTCAGCTCTCACACAGTGGCTCAGCTATGCTCCAATCCCTCCATATTGTGGCCAATCACATGCGAGGATATAGGATAATATCATTAAGTGAAAAACAGAGAGCGGTGAGGAGGGCTGTGCGAAAGCAAAACCACATAAATATGCCTGACACCCGTAAACGAAGCAGCATCTTTGTCTCGTCTTGGTCTCGATACCCTCTGGTCTCGGTTTAGGTGGTCGTGACTACAAGTCTAATCTACAGTGGGATGCAAACGTTTGGGCAACCTTGTTAATGGTCATTATTTTCCTGTATAAATGGTTGGTTGGTACAATAAAACATGTCAGTTAAATATATCATACAGGAGACACACACAGTGATATTTGAGAAGTGAAATCAAGTTTATTGGATTTACAGAAAGTGTGCATGTTGTGGAAAATTTAACAATAACCTGCAACACACCCAGTGAGCTTGATTTGAAGTGGGTTTAATAAACACATTGCAATGTGGAGAGAGCATCCCAGTGAAACACCAGGACCATCTCTGAATTGTGGCCACCGGCCTCACATCTTATATACAGACACACAGACAAAGAACATCCACAAACTCACATGTGGGCCCTTCTCACGGGGGGGCTATACCTCCTCCCTCACAGAGACAATTATGACCTCGTTTTCTGCTTGGCCATCACCTTTCTAACTACTGAACATCAGCACCATTGTGCACTCAAAGAATTCACAATGTGCATCCTCCCTAAAGTCAGGCGGAAAAAACAAATTCACATTTTATGGTCATCTTCTCTCCATCTGGGTCTCCACCCTTTGTTCGAAGGAGATCATATACAAAGGTCAAACAGCATTCGTTGTTCATCTGCAAAGAAAACTTCAAGCTGCTCTTTCATAAGAACCCGTTGTTAAGATAAGGAAGTTTTTCAGTGTGTGATACATTTTTCGCAGTTTATCATTAAATCCATCGACCCATGTTTCCCAATTTATTAACTGTTTCTGTAAAAGACCCTCTTCCCCCGTGTTATTAGGGATTGAGGCACACATGGCTCACCAAACACATGCCTTACTATGTTTACTCAGACAATGAGGGCCTAATGCACTTACGCATCAGGAACTGACATGCTAGATAATCAGTCTAGCTACCCCATGCTATAATTACTCCAATCACTTTTACTCAGGCTCAGGACTCTGAGTTTGTGATGTTCAGAGAGTCATGTAAATGCATATCATTTATAAAATGATTAGAAACGTCACACAAACGTAAAGGTAAAAACATACTAAGCTTTCCAGGGAAACTGATTGGCTGTTTAAGCAGGTGTTATCTGCATTCATTCGCTGATCCCTCTTAGGCGCCACAGAGTCTCACTCTGCAGTCGCTGAGGTAGAGCTTGGCACGCTCTTGTTGGAGGAGGGCGCTCTTTTCACCCCTAACCCTCTCATTCCAATGCAGCTTTATGGTTATTGCTGTGGTTCTGGAATCTTCTCATGATGGCTAGTAGGGCTCCAAACCGCACGACCTTTGACCTCAACCACTGCCTGGGCTGTCAGCTATGCCATGAGTGTTTCCTACTTCTCGCTGGGTCTCTGAAGACTTCTGATCAGCACCCAGTCTCAGTCAGGAGATTCCACCCTTGGGATGATTTCTTCTAGTAATACTCTGGCTGCTGCACCTGTATCTCTTTACTAGGAGGGAAAACTTCTAACCATTTGGAAAACATGTCAACCATCATCAAACCACATTTTCCTTTCAGTTCAGTGACGTTTACTTATAGATCATCAAAACCTTATCTGAACATGGACTTACGCCCTGTAGAGGTTTAATACCTGTACATGAACTATTATCTCACAAACCACAGTAAAAAGCCATGGACAAAACATCAGAAAAAACTCGTGGAAAACATAGAAAACATTGTTTCATGTTAAACCTGGAATCCCTCCTTTTGACACATGGTCTCTCCCATGAGTCGACTCATCAGAACTAGGAGAACAACAAAAGAAAAGGTTTAGTTAGATCATTTCTCAGACAACATCAGGGCTTCTCCTCCGCAGTAACTTCTCTCTAGCCCTGTAAACCCTGTGTTAGAGAATAAAATCAGCATTAATGTCATGTTAAGTGGGTCTAACTCTTGGCTCCGTCTGGAGCCTGCATCCACACCACAATTACCTAGAAACCAAAATTGGTGTATAAATACAAACTTCACACTTGCAAACAAATGCAGGGTCATAGCAGCAATAAGGCATCCAACACCACAGACACAAGTGTGCCACGTGCAGTTTATTTCCCCAAAATCATTAAAACATTACTGTGTCCATAATTTGCACAAATCATGGATCATCCCATATGTTTAATCAAAACTACTGCAACCAGTAATTTTTCTTAAGTAATGTCACTTGTTTTCACACTTTGAGCTCAACAATGATATGATAATGAGCCCCACACTAAGATGTTCTGTAATCACTGCACAACCTGCTTCATTTCACTCATGCATGTCTGTGTCTGTGCCGAATCCTCCACAAAGACCCTCAGAAAAACAAACATTAGCCGCGGAGCGTCTGGAGGTCAGGTCTGGATCAACAGATTGCAGAGGTGCTGCTGTGAATCATGTGGTCAACCCTCCTTTTCTGTGAAAGGAGTGATACAGCATGTGTTTCACAGTGAATACACATTTTCCCACTGTACAGTGTTTTACTATAACCAACAAGCAGCCAGTAAAACACAGTTTTCTCCACACAAAATCAGTAACACAGAAAAGTAGCAGCTAAAGGTTTTTTCCTAAGTGCACCGTTACAAAAAAAACCCAAACATATTAGGCCTTGTTCAGGACATGTCTAAATATATATATAAAAATAAACCTGTGTTTCTCTTACAAAAAGAAAACAACCCTAACCTAACTGGCAAAATCAGCCTGGTACTAAAACAAAAAAAACCCCAAATCTGCCAGAAATCACAGGAAAAGTTTTGCTTTCTGGTGACACAACATGCTGTAGGGATTAGAACCTGCCATGCAGAGCTGCAGTCACTGCTTCTGTTCATGTTCCCCACATCATATTTACTGGTTGCCCACAACTGCTCCAGAATATCACACAATGCTGGAAAGTCTGGGGCCAACCAACATAGTTCCACCTTATACACAGATAATTTTTTCCCCTTTTTTATTAGCAGCTGCACAGTTCACGCAACACCAGTGTTCACCCTTTAAAGCTTCCATATCAATGTTTTATCACTGGAATGTGAATTTCTTCCCCAGGTCTGTGCTTTTTCACTTATTTTTCATTTTCACAGACCCATCATTTCATTTAGCTTTTCTCCTTGTTCCCCTCCAAAAGTAAACGTGTAACATGTCATGATGTATTTCACAAAACAAGTTTGTTTTGATGTATTCAGAGGTGTGTATCTGGGTGCAAGCTTCACCCATACATCAGAAACAGGAAACTCAGCCCTCTGCTACATCTTATTCACTTTAATAATCCACTCATCAATATTATCACAGAAGAGGATTTCCGTCATCAGTAAATTACTTGTGCTGCACCAATCAAGCAGAAAGCATCTCACAATTCACTATATTAACAACCAAATTTATTGTCTGATCACTGGTTGGTCAAACCAGAATCTCTTTTCCCTTTCACAAAAGTTAAACTGTAGTCCTGCAACCATAGAGAGTTAATTGGCAGCAGTGGATACACTCAACATTTGATAACAAGTGTCTGTTAAATTTACACTATTTTAACACACACTCATTGCATGTGTGTGTGTTAGCAGGCAGGTGTAATGGATGTGTGTGCAGTGGAGCTGCAGAGTCAGCAGGGCATGTCCTTAAAGCTGCCTTTCCTTCACATTTCTCTGTTTATGTGTGTTTGTGTGCGTTTTATTTTGACCTTTTTTGTGATCCTACGGACTTTTCTGAACCTCCACAAGACAGCCGGCCACAGTTTTCCAACCCAATTTTCATGTGTTCTCACATTAACAACAGCAGACTTCATTTTCCTCCATGCTCTCTTCTCCCCACTTCTCACAGCTTCTGTCTCTCTCATGCATCTGCAGCAGTTCACAGTTGTGGCGTGTCCCAGTGGGCCGTTCTTCTTCAGCTTCGCCTTTTGTCATTCACTCTTTTCAGTCTCTTCCTTTGCCATTTCAACTCCTAGTATGGCAAATGTGAAGCTCAGTCTTCTCAAGTCCATTCACACACAATGATGTCGCAGGTGAACACATGCAACTAGTGACAGGAGTGCTCTTACTATAGTAAAGTGAGAAAGTGATATTACTATAACTAATATGATATGATTAAATATGTGATTAACACACGAGAAAAAGAAATCTGCCACCACAGTGCAATAATTGTTTAAACAAAATCAGGCAGGCTCATAAATTTTGGCAACACAAAAAGCGGCTCTGTTGTGCTGTGGGCGGAGAAAAGGCTTCCTCTGCATCACTGTCGCATACAGCATCTCCTTGTGTAAAGTGCGCCGAACAGCGACTCCATCTGCTGCAACATGATGTTGTAGGTCTTTGGTGCTGGTCTGTGGGTCGACTGACTGTTCTCACCGTTCGTCGCTTCTGTCTGTCCAAGACTTTTCTTGGTCTGCCACTTCGAGCCTTAACTTGAGCTGAGCCTGTGGTTTTCCATTTTCTCAATATGTTCCTAACTGTGGAAACAGACGGCTTAAATCTCTGAGACATCTTTCTGTGTCCTTCCCCTTGATAGGTTTGTAGCTTAAACCTATTCGCTGGAACGTTGAAGACAATGTAATTAGGTTTTGAGACCCCCATGTTGCTACTCTTCAGAGGAAATTAAAAGAGGAGGGAAACTTAGAATTGACCCCCTTAACCTCTTAAGCCCCAAGGGGGTTTCTGAGCTTCCTGCTCGAAAATGTAATGCCCAAATTAAATTGATTATTTCTCTGCAATTACAAACTCTGTCCTTACAATCTTGGTATCAAAATAAAGCTAACACTTGGGAAATTTAATCAGAGGTGCAAATATTAAAGCAGATATTACTGTGTCAAAGTTACTGAGACTGGAACACAGAAAAAGTAAGTAGATTTTATTCTCGCCTAATTTTCTTTTTGTAATTTTTAGCATATAACCCTTTTAAAAATATGCCTCAGCTCACATTTGGTTCCAGAAATCCAGTAATCAACATATAAGCATCATCTGTGCAAAGATTTATGTTTCTAAAGTAAAACAGTGAAAAACTACAGCCCTGTCAATACATGAATATCCAGACGTTGTACAAAAATGTCCAATTTTGGCACACAATTGGACACCATGCCAGTTGATTTTTTTTAGGTATTAAAGAGCAGAAAGTAATAAATTTTATTAACAGGCCTAAAAATGCTTTTTTTAAAAATATATTTTGGAAGAATTAACCACACATTTACATGGTAATGGCCCTTTACTGCAGTGGGCATAGAGCGCTTCATTGGCCTCTGGCCCTTTAAACTCCGAGGGGCTGTAACTTTGATTTCTTTTGGTCAATTTGCATGATTGACACCTCTTTTTAATCGTTTTAGCCAATAGATTCAAAATAACGATGCCACGTTCATGAATTTTGGTCAGAGTGTGGTGAAACTTGGTGTGTGCAGTCAGTGATAGCCCTGGAAGCTAACCAGCCTATCTTTAGCCGGTTACATGAAGTCTAAAGAATTTCTGGTTCGGTTTTGTTTGTTTAGCGGACCTTTGCGCATTTACGTAACTGCTCGTTTAATCGCGGCTTGTTTTCGGTGTGTTTGGTGGTTGTAGAAATGGTTTATATGACATTTTAGCTGAGATTCAGAGGTTTCTGTGGATACCACACATGTCTGGACTTATATTTCTCACCCCGTGTTATAACCGATTAAACGTGATCTCCTCCTTTTTGCCCCCGATACCGGGGGCGTGGGGCTTAAGTGGTTTTAAATACTCTTTCTCATTATTGGATTCACCTGTGTATGTAGGTCGGAGCTCACTGAGCTTACAGCCAATTTGAGTTCCAATAATTAGTTCTAAAAGTTTTGAAATCATTAAAATAACAAAAGTGCCCAAATTTATGCACCTGCCTGATTTTGTTTAAACAATTATTGCAAACTTTCTGTAAATCCAATAAACTTCATTTCACTCCTCAAATATCAATGTGTGTGTCTCCTGTATGATATATTTAACTGACATTTTTTATTGTACCAACCAACGATTTATACAGGAAAATAATGACTATTAGCAAGGTTGCCCAAACTTTTGCATCCCACTGTACTTACTGTATATGTATATCTGAATACTGTGGTTTTAACGCGGTTCACCTTCTGCAATGACCGACCATCACCATAATCATCCTCATCTGATTTCAGGCTGGTTTGGGAATATTTGCGCCTACATTGCTTGGAATAAATCCTTTCAAAGGAAAGTATTTCATGATCCAGTTCATGTGTTCATGTGCACAAACAGCTCCAATATTTTAATCTTCTCACTCTTTTTTGACTTGGCCCCGGGTCGATGTTCATGGGACTCGTCCTCCAGGCCATTTTGCCTCTTGTACCAGTCGAACAGAGTCTTCAGGATGGATGGCAGGCAGTACCCAGCAAGAGAACTCATAGAGCTGATCAGCTGGACAGATGACAGGAAGAAGAGAGGGAGCCAAGAGACAAAGGATGGCAAAAAAGGTTAGTCCTGTTCAGAATATGTGACAGTGTATAGTAAGTATGTGTCCACATGAGGCGCACACACCTGGTCAAACTGTGGCTCTTCTCCTCTGCAGAGATTTGTTTAGCGGCTTCTCCTGCCAGATAAGAACAGACAGAGGTGGAGAACAGCTTCTATTTGATCGCTGACTGTGGAGTGTGCGTGGGTTTCTCAGGTAAAATACAATCCAGTAAACACAGCGATAAAGAGAAGGCCTTCCCTGATTTACTGCTTTGTCCATTTAATGCTCGGCTGGAGAGTAAAAAAGGTCGAAACTGAGATTTGCATAAAATGTTGAGCCAATAAACACCGCCATCAAAAGGTACTATGACTAATAAAATGAAGTAAGATGGGCAAAATGCGTGTTTATGATGCTGTAACACAGACAGAAGTGGACTAAGCGTCATGGAGAGAAAAGAAAGAATCGCAGCTCGGCCGCTCACCAGTGGTTCAGCCATGATGATACAGCTCTTGCGTTCAGAGAGCAAGGTGAAGATGGCAAATAAGCTTTCTAGGACAAACTCGCCCGGCTGGCTCCACGTTGACAGGCGCCATGACGACGGGGCCCTTCCTCTCACCCGAAGGGCCGCTGGCTGGTGGGATGGATGGCTTCAGTCCCACTGGAGAAGCTGATGACATATAAGACAGGCCCGTTAGTCTGAAGTGCTCTGACTCTGTGGGTCCCCCCTAAGTTACAGTAAATACTTCTGTGCTCCCAGCCTGCACACATTCTTATCAGCGTCACTGCTAACCAATGTTCCCTCTAAGCTGCGCACTGCTGGCACGGTCTCTGCGCACAGAAAATCTGTGTTGCACACAAAAAAAATCTAACCTGAATTGAAATTAAAATAAATACTTTAACAATTCTGTTTTGCAGTGTGAGTCAGTGAGCTATGGGATTAGAACGATGCCACCTTATCTCATAGTCCAGCCATTGATGCGATTCACATTCGTATATACGCAGCTAATCAACGTGGTTGACAGGCTCTGACAGCGCCCTTATGCGCCCACACCGGCGTTCTAGCTAGCAAAGCGGCGTGGCTGATGACGAGTGAAGCCACGTTAATGACAACGTGTACAACCATTGTGTGTGTCAGAACAATGAGGCGACTGCTGAATGTTACAGGTGTTACAGCAGTGATACATCCACTGTTGTCAGGCCTGCAGGTATCAGGCTGTTGTTCTCCTTCATCTCATAGTGGACAGAAATTATTTTTTGGAGTGGCACAAATAATTTGTGTGGCATCAGATTTGATGCAGAACAGCTGATTGTTCTGTAAATAGTTTGAAATGTTTGTTTAAAAAGACGCCTTGGCTGCATTTTTAGGTAAAAACAGCTGCAAAAAACTTTGTTGTTTGCATAACTCAGTTACTTTTTTAAAGTAGTAACTATATCATTAATTGCCCAACATTGGTCATTATATCCTGTATTTTGCAGACAGAGTTACAGGACTCTCTCCCAGACCACAGACTCATATTACAAGTCAGAGCTTTATAAATATATAAAAAAAGGAGGTTGTGTTTTCAAAACTGGAGTTCAAGTTATTTTTACTTCCAATAGTGTTAACATGCTGCACAGGTCATGAACAAGTTTTAAATTTTCATTGTAAGTGGGCTGAAGCAGTTAATTAAAAGTAGTCTAACACAAATGCTGTAATTTGATTATTTTAATAAACCATGTAACTTGGATGCTAGCGTGACCACATTGCACACGTGTGCTGTTGCTCACAGTGGTCCAAGGGACGCTCAGGGAGTTTGTGTGTTCGCTCGGACACATGAAAAATTAGAGGGAACGTTGCTGCTAACTGGAGCATATTTAACGCTAAAGTTGTTTGAACTACAGATGTCATCATCTTGGGGCCTTCAGCCTGTTTTTGCTTTCTGAACCATGACAAATGGAGCTGAATATGCATTAGAAGTTCATATTTGCAATGCTCTCATGGTTGATGATTCTCACTTGTAGAGTAACCAGGAATGGGGAAGTGTTAAAGATCATCTTCTTGAGCATAAGTCGTATTCAAACGAATAAAAACCACATCTGTGTATTTAAATGTCGACTGAGTTGTGGCTCGGTGAAAGACGCCGACTCTGGCGATCCTTACACGATCCTCCCTGCTTTGCATTCAGGCAGCTGTGGTGCAGACTCATGCTTTCTCGTGCTTGATCAGATGAGAGTCGAAAGTCGTGGCGTCCCAGGAAAACTGCGGTGGAGCACTTCCTGCGACCATCTGTAGACCATTTGCATGACTCAGCAATAAAGGGGGTAATTCAGCAGAATTCTACCATGTCCAGTCAATACAAGTCTGCCTTGGTTTAATTACACTTTTATTTTAATTGGAGATTGACAATAACAACACTGTTTTCCTTTGAGCCAAAATTTCATTGAAGGAAATTTCACTGCAGCTTTGATGCTGGATGGAGACAGCAACACATTTTAAAACCCTGATTTGGACTGTCTTTACAACACACACACACACACACACACACACAGCACTAATGTTTCTATTGTTACCCTCTTCTGTTTTATATTGTGCTGAGTGAGCATGCCGTCAGCCTGACCAATAAGAGCCGAGAGCTGCAGTGATAGGCAGGCTGAACCAGCAAATAGCCAGAAACATCTGGTCAGTGCAGCACCGCCTCAGGTACCACGTACAGCTTTTAACTGGCTTCTGACCCCAAACAAACATTTATTATAGCTCTATTATGTAGGAAATGTAGGAGACGCGGACATAAATACACAGAGGGTTAACGAGGGAAGTGGGAGCACACGGGGAACACAGGTGACACTGATAATCATAACGAGACACGGCAGGAGTAACACAACACTGACGGAAGACTATCAAAGTAAAACAGGAAGCACACAGAGACGCAGACCAGATTGGAAGAGAACACAGACGTAGCGGGCTGGGGAAAACATGGAATAAAACACAAGGAGGAGAAATGAGGCATGGGGACTGGCAGATACACAGAGGGGGCACACAGGGGGTAAGGTCACGAGGGGAAATCAAATAAGCAACATCTTAACAGAACAACCTAGGGACCCTAAAACTGACAGCAAATCAAATTCAAATTCAATTATTTATTTGTCACATACACAGTCATACACAGTATGATATGCAGTGAAATGCTTACACAACTGCTCGTGACCTAAAGAAGAAAAAAGAAAGACTATGAATAGGATAAGAAATAAATATGAAAATTAAAATTAAAATGGTACATTTGACTAGGAAAGAATAAGATCAAATATAAAAATTAAGTTCAAAATAAAATAACTGTACAACAACAAATTAGAATGAAGGGTAAATTTAACTGGGAAAGAACAAGATAAAAATATAAATTAAAGTTGAAAATAAAATAACTGTACAACAAAATACACAAATACACAATATAGAAATATATAAGAATGTATGAAGAAATATAGAGTGATAACAGCAGCTGTACAAGTATTAAATGGCAAACAAACAACAACAACACAAGACACACAAAAAACCAGGTAGAAGTCCCAGGACCATGACATGCAGGTGGTTACATATGGTTAAAATGATTCAAATGCACTAAGTATGCACGTTTTTCATATCAATATAGGCCATAACTTGATTGTTGTCTGTAGCCCACATGATTAAACACTTTAAACATGTGAGTTTAGATTTGATCTACTGTATAGCCTGTATAATAAATTAATATGTAGCCCAATAAGTATAAAATCCAGAAAGCTACACAACATGGGGCGGTTCATTTACAAACACAGGTCTAACTTGAGTTTCACACAGTTTTTATTAGAAACAATCAAATTGTTAAATGCTTAAAGTACACAAAATGTCAGAAATCTGCACCGTCATGAACAGAAATTTAAACCTAATTTTTCGTGATTTGTTGAGTAACCCTCCGAGGTCTGAATCCCACGTTGTGCACATCAACATCACAGATTTGTACAAATAAAGTTTATATTTATATGTTTTGTTGCCATAGCGATGCCTCCAGGGAAAAATGAGGGCGCAGAGCAAGAATGAGACCATATTAGTGGATATATGCTTTGATAACTTTGCCTAACAATCATAAATGTTTTATATTTTGTGTGTGTCCTCATTATTGAGCTTTAATCCTGCATGAAGGCCAAGATGAATCTCTTAGAGTAGAACTTTACAGGAACTATTAGAATAAATGAAAATAATAACACATTGACTGCTTTAGTCTTTTACATCCACTTCTGTCTGTTTTTTTGTCTCCATTTAAAAGATATCAAACTCTGATCAAACAACTTGATGTAAAAAGAATCTCTGCACATTCTACAGTCTTTGATGCTAAAATGACATCACAGCATTTAAGCATGTTTTGAATGAAAACATCAGCATATGAACACAAAACTGAAGACACTGCAACCGTATGAACGCAGACCACTATTTAGTGACATTTCGACGTTTCCCCGAGGATTAACTGCTCTGTAATTTACCAAGAACTAAAGTAAGCTCACATTTCAGTTTGTAAACTTAAGATCATTTACTTAAATATATGAAGCCTGATTTTCCTGCCTGCCAGGACAGTATTTATGTACTTTACATTGTGCAAGACTAGACTATATTTTCCAGGAAAACAAATGAAGACTTAACTATTTGTCAGCTGATGTCATATTTGACAAACTATACATGAATTAGAAAATGTTCTTAATCATATCTTGGAGTGACAGAAGCTCCTTTTAACACGATTATTTCTGAGATTATTTTGTTCATTTAGGAAAATAGAGAAGACTTAAGTTTTGTTCTCAAACAAACTATTGGAATTTCTGAGAAACTGAGGCTGCGTCCACTTGTACACGGCTATTTTTGAAAGCGCAGCTTTGTCTTTTTGTTTTTAGCGTTTATATGTGGAAGGAGATATTTTTTCAAAGCTGCACATGTGGACTGGATTTTTTTTTTTTTTTAAACGAAAAAGGAAAACGTCCGTTTTCAAACATAGCCGTGTACGTTCGGACGCAGCCTAAAGTCATCACCAAAAAAGCAAATTCTCTGAACATTCTGAGTTGAGGTTTAGTGATCATTGCTGTTTTGTGTTCCTTGTAGTCAAAATGAGTGAAAGTGGTGATGGATCACAAAACAACCGTAACGGTAAGCACATGTGCTCAGTCTTGAAATTGATGAAAAACAGATTTTCAGCAGATAGTTATGGATGCTAATTAAAAGATTAAATGATCTTGCAGGCCAACAGGTTAACCCACGATCAACTGCAAGTGGAGATCAGGAACCTGCTAATCAACCAGTTAACCGACGAGCTAACCGGCGAGCTAACCGACGAGCTAACCGGCGAGCTAACCGACGAGCTAACGAAGATATTGGTGGACTCCGGGGCTTCGCGAACGATCTTTATCTTGCTCTTTGTGATATTTGTTTGTTTGTGGATAGGCTAGTAACTTCAGTGCTGGAACAATATGACAATTACCTTTACGGTGACACTGACACTGACGATGACGATGATGATGACGATGACAACAATGTCATCGTTCAAAATATTAATGTAAGGGAATTTAATGCCAATGCTGTCAACAATGAACAGCATGAGGATCATAATGCTGTGGTTGTTGTTGGCATTGAAAATGAGGATTCGGATGAGGCATTTGAAGACTGTGTGGATGTTGACCAGCACATCCCAGAAGAGGACCCTCAGCCAGGTGTATCCAGGAGGAGGTCTAGAGAGATGGATGAAGAAGATGTGGAACCATACAAAAGAATCAGACGGAGCGAGGAGTTTTCTGATGATGACTCTGACTTCTTCTCTGCTTCTGACACTGATGGCGAGGGCTGTCCTCGTGTTGGTAATATTGCTGATGAGGACATCAATGAGCAGTCAACAGAAGAAGAACCGCAGCCCGGTGGATCCACGAAAAGGTCCAGAGAGGAAGATGTTGACGAAGAAGAGCGTGATAGCAAAAAATCCAGGCTTGCACACTCTGATTCGGGGACCAGCTCAGCTGTGTACGACCACTCTGAGAGCAGCAGTGATGAACTTTTTGAAGATGCACACGAAGAGCTTGGCAACCATGAAGCTGGAGGCTCGAGGAAGTGTTCCCGAGAGGATTTTGAGGAAGAAGAGGAATACTTGCCTGTGTGCAAATTTCGGAGGTGTTCAATTGAGTCCAGCAGCAGCAGTGATGAAGACTAACACTCTTTCGACGGGTTTCTTCAGTATCCTTTTAGAAGGCTGATGGCCTACTCAGGTGACCCTGAATCCTCCATGCTGCAATAAGCTGGGCATACACTGTGCTGCGATTTTTTCAGTCGCGTTATTCAGCTCCTGCTCAAACTGTACGATTGACTCGCAGGGGTGAGTCTTTTCACTCTCATTTCTGCGTTTGCGCGTGCGCAGTGTAAGACGCTGCGGTGATGCCCTCAGGACAACCGACAGGACTTCAAACAGGTTTGATTTTCTTACCAGCAAACGATTGATGATCGGGAGCTGGTCGAGAAGTGTTAATCGCTTCTCGTTACCCCATATAGACGATGCACGACACACGATCCTCCAAACGGTCGCACGACTGAAAAATCGGCTCAAAATGGGCCAAAAATCGCACAGTGTATGCCCAGCATTAGGCTGCCGGGGGATTCCCATGATGCACTGGGTGTTTCTTCTTCACCCACTATGTTTAATAGACCTCTCTGCACTGAATTGTACTCGTTAACCTCTGTCTGTCTTTATCCTGTTTTCCTTGCCCCTCCCCAACCGGTCGCAGCAGATGGCCGCCCCTCCCTGAGCCTGGTTCTGCTGGAGGTTTCTTCCTGTTAAAAGGGAGTTTTTCCTTCCCACTGTCGCCAAAGTGCTTGCTCAAAGGGGGTCATGTGATTGTTGGGGTTTTCTCTGCCCTGTCTCTTTCCTTCTTTTTATCTATCCCTCCTTTTTCCCTCCACCCCCCCCCTCTACCTGTCCTTTAATCTCTTCTTTTTCATTTCCTCCATCATCTCTCTACCCTGTGTTCGTTTTGAGAACACAGGGTAGATGATAATAAATGATAATAAAATGATAACAATTGGCTACATTTTGCATGTGTCAGATCATTTAAGTCTGCTTTTGTGTATAATATGCATACTTTACTTGTTGCTTCCAAATCCCAGAAGGAAGAAGAAGACAAATAAAAAATGAAACAAAAATATATTTCTCTTTCTTTAGTGGATAGCTTTAGCAGGGAGTTTTTCCTTCCCACTGTCGCCAAAGTGCTTGCTCATAGGGGGTCATATGATTGTTGGGCTTTTTTTTGTAAGTATACCTTACAATATAAAGCGCCTTGAGGTGACTGTTGCTGTCATTTGGCGCTCTATAAATAAAATTGAATTGAAAATTGAATAGATGTCACTGTGATGATTTCTTCCCTCCATAGAAAGCTTAGACCCAAATGCAGATTCAATGCACATGGTTAAACTATTTATGAGACTTTGCTTAAAGAGAGGGAATGGAGAACGTGGCTCGAGCTAGGAGTGTCAGCAGAGAGCAGGAACCAGAGGAAAAGCTATCGAGAGACTGAACACCTGGCTCCTGATGGGAACAATCCAACGGGAATTCTGCAACAGAGGGAGAAGAAGTTGCAGGACGGGTAAGGGAGTTTGAGGGTAGGATTAGTATGTTGGCAGAGGAGACCTAAACACAGGGAAAACAAGGTTAAACACAGGGAAGGAGCAAGCCAGAACTGGAGCAGAGGTGAAGCCTAGTTACCACTGGAGATGGCAGAACAAACTGGCGAGGAGTAGCAGGCAGCGCTGGTTTAAGAAGCCCTCCTGCTGATTGTTTGCAGATGAGGCCCAGGTGAGATACTGGAAACTCCACCTCTGAAGTGTGGACACAGTATCCCGATTCCAAGTGGAAAAGCCCCTCAGACACTTCCATGGTGCATGACAAGAAGGACGAGAAAGCATTCATTGTCCATCCATCCGTCCGTCAGCGTAATGCCTAAAAGTTTATTCAGATGTAAATATATTACATTTTTAAATAAAGATCATCAGTGTTTTTAATGACGCTGCATTTCATTCACGTGTCTCTATTGGACAGTGTTGTAGAAGTTAGAGAAGACAGGAATCACTTCCAGCTTGGCCTGACGTTTGATCACTAGTGATGTTCGATACCACTGATTTCCTTTCCGGTCCGATACCAAGTAAAATTCAGGGAGGTATCGACGATACTGATCCGATACTTTGTACAAAAACTTTACTCTTTTATTTTATCTCAAATTATAGCGTCATAATGATTACAGGACATCAGATTACTTGTTCTTATCACTTAATAATGCAGAGTTCATCATATAGAAATAAAAAACCTGAAGTTGTGCGCTATTTGAACACCTTGCCTGCCTGCAGCATTAAAGGACTCCCTGAGAGACGTCTGTCTCACCCTAGCAGCACCTGTCCTTCTCCTCCTCTTCAGTTCGCCTCAACATAAGCTCCTCATATTCTGTGATATGATTTACTCTGAGGTGTTTGACAAGGTTAGTGGTGTTGCCACAACACCTCACTTTCTTGCCACATGTATCGCAAACCACGCAGGTGAAACTTTCTTTGAAGTGGCTCATCGAAGTTGTAATTAATCATCAATTCCCACACAATGTGAGAATGCAATCAATTTGTTTATCAGGGGAAAGGTGGGATTTTTTTAGGACACTGGAGCCTAACATTAACTGGTTTCATCTTTGCTTATTTCCATAAGAAGAAAAACATACTGAGAAAGAGATCACCAAAATATACATGTATGTATAAATGTATAAAGCCACTTACATAAAACATGAAAAGGCGGAGCAGCGATGCCCATCTCAGCCAGCGTATGATGGTGGGGCAAGATGGCAGCTTCCACAACATGACGCCAGCTCCTATGTATTTTTAGTAGATAAATGATACGTTTATGACAATGTATCAATTGTTGGAAGATGTAATTACACCTTAATTATGTAATTAGAAGCAAAAAATGATTTTTTAATCAAATCACCTCAAAAAATTACTGTACTTACTTTCTAATTGATTCTTTACCTCTAAAAGGGGCGGCTGTGGCTCAGGAGGTGGAGCAGGTCATCTACTAATCAGATGGTTTTTGGGTCGATCCCTGGCTGCTCCAGACTGCATGCTAACTGTCCTTGGGCAAGACATTAACCCCAAGTCACTCTCTGATGCATTCATCAGAGTATGAATGTGTTTGAATGTTAGATAGAAAGCACAGAAAAAGGGCTTCTATGAACAGGTGTGAATGAGGCAACCTGTACAGAGCGCTTTGAATGTTCAGGTAGAAAAGCACTGTCAAAAATGTCTGTGTTGATTTCTTTTGGACCTCAAACATTACTCACCTTGTTGCAGGTTTCTTTATTAATGCTGAAAACCCAGAATGGAAACTGACCTTACTGCTTCCTTTAAGCATCTAGAAGCTGCTTGACATCTTTACAGATCTATCTATATCTTTCAAAACTGTCTATAATATTTCTTTACAAATACATATTACATATTGTAATTTTGCTGTTGTTAATTCATCTTTCCACCTGATAGAAGAATCCCTCCCTATTATGATTTCAATTTCATCGCTGGACGAAGCTTCAAAATTTTCATTCATGCCACCAGCATTCTGTATATCCAAACTATTGCGGCTCCTCCATCCAAAGGCCGCGGCAGGCTAAACATGAGGACACAGATGACGCGCAACAGTAAACACATGAGATACACCTCTGTACTATTTGCTACTTTTATTCCACACACAACTGTCCACTATACAAATCGGCACACGGGCTCAAACCTTAAACAAATGCACAGACTGCACAAATAACTGCACCATTTACTATGCCAAATTACAACATTGGCCTATTGCATAACTGCGCTCAAGCTGCAGTCAACAGAAGGTTTCGCCTCATGCTCACCCTACCTTTCTGCTCACCAACATCAGGTGCCGTGAACAGGTGAGTGCAACCACATTTATCACCTAACACACCCATGAGTCACGCCCCACACCCGTGTACCAATACAGTGAGTGCATTTAAACCAACCCACTTAATCAAAAAAGGAACAGCTCATATGACTCCTACACAAACTACTGGCTAACACATAGATTAAGCTCGTCAAACATCTTTCTCATCAGTTCTTTGGCAACAACAGAATGACTTCAAGGCGTTGCCGTGCATTTGTGTAGTATGTTGGGTTGATGGTAGCAGGGGCGATTCTAGGATCAGAGCTTTGGGGGTGCTGAGCACCCAGAGAGCTGCTCAGCCAGGCAAGATCAACTTTACTCATCACGATGAGACGTCTTCCCTGTCTCTGTCAGTCCCTGCATCCCTACATGTCTCCAGTTGTCCCGAGTTCTCTCTGTCTGTCTCCTCAGTGCATTTAAACCCCTGTACCTCCCTGTCCTCATCGTCTGTTGTCCTCGTCTCTGTTATCAGTCATCATAATTTTACCATCTCTGTGCAAGTCTGCAAATTTCTTTAGTAAATCATAAGATTCTTAAATTCATCAAGTCTCTCTGTGCCTGGGTCCTCGTCACGATACATGACATCACTGTTTTGCAACTTTGCCTATGGTACAATGTATGCAAAGATCTTTACTGCAGATACTACTATGGCTCTGTAGATTTTTTTTAAATTTTATTTTAACCCATGTTGCCTCACCTTGACTGGCAAATCTGTCTATCACTTTTTGGTAGTCAACTCTCTCAAGCAGTTGAACGGTTTCTGTTTTGCCTGTCACTTTTCCTTGTCTGTTTTCTTACCTGCCTCTTCCTGACCTTGTACTTTCTCCTCACGTTCCCCTCTTTCCTCTCTTCCTCTTTGGACTGACAATCATATACAAATAGATTATATTCAATTAGATGAACAAATTAAATTAATATGAAAAAAAATACTGTTAAGATCACTAATAAAAAGTCCTCTCTCAGTGGACAATTTTAAGTTTTACATTTTAAATATGTTATATAAAATTCAACGGGAGCAACAGGCCGGTCAGATGTCGCTGATTTTACTACAGAGTAGGACGGGTTGTAGGCAGGGCTGGACTGGGACAAAAAAATCGACCCAGGCATTTTGACTAGAGACCAGCCCACCAGGTATTACAGGAAAAGCCATAAAGCCTTTGAATGAAAACAGATGCTGTTGTGACAGTGATGTACACTGTCTTGTTGGTAAATTTATGATTTCTATACATTTTACATCAGATAAAAACTTTGGTTGTAAAATTCAGACAATTATTTAATAAAAGCTAAACATTTTAAATGAGAATAAGAAAGAAAAGTATTTCTTTGTGCCCCCCTTCCATGTTAATGCCCTACCTGGCCCCCTGGCAAAACTTTGCTAGACCCGCCCCTGCACAGTTATGGTAGATGGTAAATGGCCCTGCCTACAACCCGTCCTACACTGTAGTAAAATCAGCAACATCTGACCGTCCTGTTGCTCCCGTTGAATTTTATATAGCATATTTAAAATGTAAAACTTAAAATTGTCCGTAGCCTGCGGACAAATGTACATCTTTTATTAGATGAACATGTGGTTTCCATAGTAGTACCTGCAGTAAAGATCTTTGCATACATTGTACCATAGGCAAAGTTGCAAAACAGTGATGTCATGTATCGTGACGAGGACCCAGGCACAGAGAGACTTGATGAATTTAAGAATCTTATGATTTAATAAAGAAATTTGCAGACTTGCACAGAGATGGTAAAATTATGATGACTGATAACAGAGACGAGGACAACAGACGATGAGGACAGGGAGGTACAGGGGTTTAAATGCACCGAGGAGACAGACAGAGAGAACTCGGGACAACTGGAGACATGTAGGGATGCAGGGACTGACAGAGACAGGGAAGACGTCTCATCGTGATGAGTAAAGTTGATCTTGCCTGGCTGAGCAGCTCTCTGGGTGCTCAGCACCCCCAAAGCTCTGACCCTAGAATCGCCCCTGCTACCATGTTTCCCTCTCACCAGATAACCAAACCGATATCATGACCAGCAGCTTTACAGCTGTGGCTCCAGCAAACATCAGCTGATACTAGAAATTAATATTAAATAAATTCTAACAACAGCTGATCAAGCTTAAACGTGCTGCTGTTGTTTAGTGCGACATCCGGCGGTTTCCTCTTTCTGGTGCAAAGTGAGTGATAAATAAACAAGAGATAAAAGCCGATCAGCTGATCATTGATCAGTTTCATGATTGAAGTAGCAACAGGAGAGGGAGGGGAGAGAATGAGAGGAGAAGAGGCAGCAGCTGTGCAGCAAAGACACAGAATAACTCCAGCTTTGTCTTTTTCATTGTAGCTCATGTCCGGGACAAACTCTTCCTTTTCAGCTCAATACGACATGCGTAATATTTTCTGTGAATACGGGAGGGTTGGCAACTCTAACTAACCTTATGAATAAAATAAAGTTCACTATCAGTAACATCAAAGCACCCACCCAGCTATATAGAAACCCGGTGTTCCAGATCAACTGGTGTTTAGATCAACTGCCGTTGGTCGAACAGATGTGTGGCAGTCTTGCGTTTCAGGAGCTGCTACCGACAAACCAGCAAAAAAAAAAAAAAAAAACTCCAAATGTGTCATCTGTGACACTTGTTAGTTCATCTCAAACACACTCCGTCAGTCTTGATGCTGTTGAACAACAAAATGTTTAAAAATGTTGTGAGTTTACCTGGTGATATCCTCATGTGCGACGCGATCGCGAAAACAGCAAACAATTAACACCACGCCGATGTTGTTCACAGGACAGCGAAAGTAAACGATCGGGAGACTCTTGTTGTCGTTATCATCCCCCTCACACGTTTTATTTCTCCGGTTTCAGTGTTTTTGCTTCACAACTAAAGCGTGCAGTTTACTTTGTGTGCACTAACATGGACTCGAGTCAACCAGCGCCACCTCTGGCCAAGTGCCACAGCCTACAGCCAGATCAACTTGTGACACACATCTGCACCACGTTTGAATTCGTTTCATGCACAATACATTTGTACCTTTCAATTGTGTCTGTTTGTGCGTCATGCAAATAAACCTTTGAAATGAATGAAATGACACTAATATTTCACTAGTGTTGTAACATCACATGTCGTTAGCGTAGTCTGCCTGTGTCTTTTCTCTGCGAACAAACATTTTAGAGTTGGTTGTTATATACAGTCTGTATAAGTGTGGTCAATCTAATAAACATTTGTAAGGAGATGGCAGTTACTGTGAATGTACAGCAGGTGATTAGTAACAAACAGTCAGACAATGACCCTGACAATCTCATTCAATCTTGCAGATTGAATGCACCTTCTGCGGAAAGTGGTACCACACAGTGTGTGTGGACTTCCCCTGTGCAGAAGGCGACTACAAATGTTGTGGGTGCTAAATAAACAGAAAAAATTGATCCCTGTTGTCTTTGCTTACTGATTGTTTTTAGTGTTGACAATCCACATTGCTGGGATTGCATCTTTCAACATGTTTGTGGGTAGATTTGGATGTACCAGGTGTAAGTGCAGCCACTCAGCCTCTACTCAATGTGATCATAGCAGCAGGTGCAGATGTGTCACAAGTTAATCTAGTAGTAGGATATGGTACTTGGCCACAGGTGGCAGCAGTGGACTGACCTCCATTTGAGACTGCTCCAGCTGCTATGTGATATTGGATCTGCTAAAAATTGAAGATCATATGCAAGTTTTGGAACTTAAGCCTTATATTATGTTGAAAAACAAAAAAATGATATTGATTTTGTTGCGGGTCATTTTGGCCCGTACTGTGTAAATCCACTCAGAATTGTCAAAAAACTGCAATAAAACAATAGCAACTTTATTTTCCATTAGATCAACATGTGGAACGCAGACATACAACAGTTAGACTTTCCATAACTATTTTAGGAACGATTTGGTAAAGGTTTTTCGTTCTTACAAACACATTTCTTTTGAACTTGCCCAACATTCTCAGTTTTTCAATGTTCAACATTTTCAATTTTGTCCACATGATGGACAGAATGTAATTGTGTGCTTTCTACAGATGTACTTCTTGCATTTCTCACAAAAAGTGCTTGTTTTAAAACAGGAATCTTCCTAACTAAGATTTAAAACAAAAGATTTCTACGTCTCCTCCAGTCCCAAAAACAGATGACACACCTGAGTCACTGACTTTCTTAAATCCACTCACTCTCACTGGCTCTGTTTATTACTAATCACTGTGTAACTGCTGTAAATTCACAGTAACTGCCATCTCCTTACAAATGTTCATTAGATTAACCACACTTATACAGACTAACTACCAACTCTCCAGCCATGTTGATGGATTGCCTATATTGGCTGGAAATATTCATTTCCAGAGAAAGGACACAGACAGAAGATGCTTACAGAATGTGATGTGACAACACTAATGAACCATTGATGTGTCATATTTGTGCAAGGCGTATTTCATTGTTATGAAAAAAGAGAATATTAAAATCATGATGACCAATTGGAGTGGTGATTTCTATGACTTTGTGTATATAATTTGGAATTTTGTACAAATGTAGGCCAATAATAAATACATGATATCATTTCATTCATTTCAAAGGTTTATTTGCATGACGCACAAAACAAACAGACACAATTGAAAGGTACAAATGTATTGTGCATGAAACGAATTCAAACGTGGTGCAGATGTGTGTCACAAGTTGATCTGGCTGTAGGCTGTGGCACTTGGCCAGAGGTGGCGCTGGTTGACTCGAGTCCATGTTACTGCACACAAAGTAAACTGCACGCTTTAGTTGTGAAGCAAAAACACTGAAACCGGAGAAATAAAACGTGTGAGGGGGACGATAACGACGACAAGAGTCTCCCGATCGTTTACTCTCGCTGTCCTGTGAACAACATCGGCGTGGTGTTAATTGTTTGCTGTTTTCGCGATCGCGTCGCACATGAGGATATCACCAGGTAAACTCACAACATTTTTAAACATTTTGTTGTTCAACAGCATCAAGACTGACGGAGTGTGTTTGAGATGAACTAACAAGTGTCACAGATGACACATTTGGCGGTTTTTTTTGCTGGTTTGTCAGTAGCAGCTCCTGAAACGCAAGACTGCCACACATCTGTTCGACCAACGGCAGTTGATCTGAAACACCGGTCATGCTAGCTAGTACACAGTAGGAGTTATTGTAACCGACTGTAAAAAGTCAGCACAACGAAAATAAACTACACCTAAACTTGGTTTATATCTGACCCAGATAGACTGCAGGTCATAACTTCTTACCTGAAGTTCAGTTCACCTGACACTCAGACCGGCGGCCGCCTCGGGTCTCTCCTCATCCACCTGCTGGCCTCTGTGGGAGTTCCGCCATAGCCTTCTTCTTCTTCTTCTTCTTTGTGTTTAACGGCGGTTGGCAACCAACGTAAAGGAGCATTACCGCCTCCTACTGTTCCGGAGTATGGGTCAGACAGTGAGCTTACAATCTGTATCCAAATCAAACAAACAAACAAACAAACAAAAAAAAAACACCTTACACTCTTTCATAAACACCTATAGCCTTCAAAAACCCCACCAGTTCCCTCACCTGTGCCCTACTACCCTCCAACACACTCTTCAGATTAAATTCCCCGATTCCCCGCTCCTTCAATCTATTCTGCAGAACTTTCCTCTCCACATCATAACCCTTGCACCGCAGTATTACATGCTCTACCGTCTCCTCCTCCTCCTGGCACACTCCACAAAGCCCCGTCTCATGTTCTCCTATCATCTGTAGTGTTTTATTTAATGCACAATGTCCCAGTCTAAGCCTGGTAATGACCACCTCTTCTCTCCTATTACCCCTATACAACCTATACCCTGCCACCTCCTTCTTAAAATGATACAAGTGCCTGCCCTTACTCCCTGAATCCCACCGCTCCTGCCACTCCTGAACAACCTGCCTCCAAACAATACCTTTTGCTTCAGATCCGCTGCTTTTAATTTCCATCTCAGTCCTATTTTTAGTCAACGCTCCTTTTGCCAACCTATCCACCTTTTCATTTCCACTGATTCCTACATGAGCTGGCACCCAAAGAAAGTGAATATTTTTAAACGTTTTAAAAGCTCCACAGCACACTCTAAGGGCTTCCGATTGCAGAACATCCAAACGTCTCAACACAGAACGAGCTGCTGAACCATATGCCACACACCCATAATCGAAGACAGATCTAATTAATGCCTGGTAAAGTCTTTTCAAAGCAGAAGAGCTTGCTCCCCAACCCCTCCCAGCTACACACCTCATAACATTAACAACTTTTTTACATTTGGTTTCAATCCGGTCAATATGCTCCCTCCATGTCAGTCTTGAATCAAACACCACACCTAAATACTTAAAAGAGCTCACTTTCCCAATTACCTCGTCATACAGTTTCAATGTCAAAGTCTCACTCACTGTTCTTTTGGTAAAGAACATCATTTTTGTTTTTTCCACCGAAAACCTGAATCCCCAGTCAAATCCCCACTCAACCACCATATTTACAGCCTCCTGAACCTTGCAGGAACATGGTCTGACTCCTACCTAACTATATAAAGGGTAACGGAAGGTAAATGCGGCTAACATGTCCTGTTTTAAGCCCGGCACGTACACCTCTGCTCCGCTGTGTCTCAGCCACCATTGTTCTGGCAGAAAGGGCGCTAAAGCCAGAGAGAGGAGAGGCGAGCTGGAACAAACCAGTTTTTTTCGGAGGGGGGATATCTATACTTTTATTGTTCAAAGTTTTGTTGTTAGTTTTTAGTCGACCTCGGTCGCTACATGATCATTTCCTAGCACCAGTTCTTTGTTTATGTGATTCGGTGGCTTATTTTCATCAGTGCTCCTCATCTCTCTCCTATGTGCCGCCTCCGCTGACAGCGCTACTGCTCGGGATATGAGTGCCCCTCCCTTACTAACCAATCGAATGCCAAGAAGCTGGTAACTGAGGCAAGACACGCTTCCTATTGGTTAGCAGCTGTTTCCATAAACGTGTCGCTAGGGGCGCACCTTGGACCAAGGGCAGGACACCTGCTATGAAAGGACGCTGAGAACCACAGGTGAGGCCAAATCAAGAGAGGAAAAATCCGTGCAAAGCAAGTCCACAGACACGTTGCAGCAGAATAACAGGCACCTTTATGATACGTAGCTGCACAAAGTAATATGGAGGTGAAACCCCTTCATTTTTGGATCATGATTATTATTACCCTTTTTTCACCAAGAACTCCCATTGATAACAGAGTGTCTTTTACAAAAGTAATCTTGCTACACTATCAACCATACAACCTAAAACATCTAAAACAAAAAAGAAGCTAGAAATACAAAAAATACACAAAGTCCTCAACATACTACACAAAAACATTACTTATTATGCTTTTAAATTGAATAATTATTTCATTTAAATTGATTAGAAATTTTATTTTTCAAATATTTTTTATAATTTTTTGTATTAAAAATGTATATTTTATTAATATTTTTTAATACAAAAAAATCAGCAAGGAGGACAATTTGTATTACCCATAGCGAGAACCGATGTAGTTATAAGAAGTCTTTTATATGGAGCTATTAAGGAATAGAATTGGTGTCACTGCAGATAGAGAGAAACACTTTTGACTGTGGTTAGAAACTGTTAACGTGAGCCTGGATCTGTAAAAGTTATATGAGTCATAATTTGTGCTTTGAGGAGCTGTTTTTTGTTGTTTGTGTGTGTGTGTGTGTGTGTGTGTGTGTGTGTGTGTGTGTGTGTGTGTGTGTGTGTGTGTGTATTTTATAGCAAACCATCAAAACGTAAGGATTTGTGACCCCAGGAATAAAGCTGCTGCAGTACTTCAGGTAACAGGGATTCTGATAAAATAAACTGAAGATAGAGGGATGTTTAAATGTAGGTGTTTTTAATAAATGATCCCATGTCCAAGGAAACCAGGAAAGTAAAAAGTAACCATTTAGAGTGTAGCTGGTAGTTATTAGTATGTGGACAGAGAGGGATACAGAGCTCAACTGAAAGTTTATCTAGAATGGGTTTACAGAGGGAAACATGCCAGTGCTGTTTTAATAAGGAAATGTGTGTCTCTGTGTGCATGTCAATAAAATTGACATAAAATACACCACTGGTTATTTTTGCTTGCGCTTTCTTCCCTTCAGGTTACAGAAAGCCTTAAAGAATGACCAAAAATGCAAAACAGCCAAAATTATTTGATTGTGCTTCATGTTCGTTCATGTCTTTTTATTGTTTGTATTTCAGTTAAAAAGAAAGAACTTTCAGGAAACCAATATAGAGCCTGACACCAACAAACACAATCAAAAGCACACAACTCACACCGAGAGGATCCGTACCGAATTTTATACACTAAACGTAAACATATGCACATCAAAACAGCATAACAGGAAAAAAGGGCCTTGTTGGGATTCCATTGCTTCCATTTTTATTTATCTGTGCAGCTTTCCTTTTTCATGTCCTCAGTGTGTAAACTCCTCCACCTTTAATGATTGTCACTAAGTTAAAGCAGCTGTTTAAAGGTACATTGGTGCACTGGTATAGAAAAAAATCAGAGTCATCAAAACATGAAAGAAAGCTGCAAAAGTCCAGCTGCAACGTCTCGTGCGCAGATGTTCAGAGTGTCTCAATTCAGTCTCCTCATTGGTCAGTTAGTTAATTACATGTAACATGACATGCGTGTACAAAATGCTTTCATCCAGTTGCAGTCAGTCAAATGAGGAGTTCAGAGCAGTTCTCTTAAACAGCATGACTATAGCACAAAGACTCTGCAGCATGTTGGTTCAGTTTCAACATTAGTCCAGTCAAAGCAGATACATGTAAATGGAAGAATATGACATGAAAGCAAGAATAATGGGGAAAGTTAAACAGACACCCAAAAAGTGATGAGGATGGAGGAATTGCAGGGCAAGAAGACAAAGAAACCAGTAGGTGGGGAGAGATGAATTGGAAAGCTTATCTGTATATAAAAATATGTGATCCATTAATATTGTGTCACTGGTATTTGCCAGTCCCTCTATGTTTGTCCCACAGCTTCTAAACTTCATACAAAGTTCACCACAGTGACGGGTTAGGATCTATGTGTGCATTTTACAAGAGTCATCTAAACACTTTTCTTGATAGACTTAAAGAATTTTAAGCCAGGGATGAAAAAAAGCTGTAAAACCACTATTTGTGTCCAAATATATTCATTTTAGGATATTTGGTGATTCTACCCTGGATGTGAGTGTGAATGTGAACACTGGTGGATGTCTGCCTCTACATGACTCTCCAGGATGTACCTGTATCACCTTATGAAGAAGGTAAGTGAATAAATGGAAATGGTTTCATTTCAAATTTCACTGCAAATATAAAGTCAACGCGTAGCTTGAACGGCATGTTGAGACAGTCATCTGCTGAGGGTGGTTGGTGTTTGTTTCTGGGGTTGTCATCACATTTTATAAATGTCAGAGGGCGATGAGACGGCACAGTGACTGCTAATTATTTACAAGCAAAAGTCTGTTGAAGTCTTGTTGAAGCACACTTTGTTCTTAAAGATGGAGTAAAACCATAAAAAGTAGCTTACAAAATGCTGTTTCTCTACAAATACATCATCAGGCATAGCGAGGTTCTGTGCTTATAAGTGACACCTGCTGGAGGTAAACGGGTGGCTGTAGCACAGACCCTGTGACGTCTCCATAAAGATCTGGACGAGGTAAGGCTTTTGCCGTCTTTCTTTAATGTGTGTTTCCTCTGCCAGTGACAGAGTAAAACTTCCACCTGCTCTCTGGTGGTCAAGGTGAGCAGGATGGGGTTGAAGGCACTGTTGATGGGGAGGATGAAGATGACAACCCAGCTGGAGATAGTATCCCGAGGAAGGAAACATTTCACAAGCGACTGACATTTAGAGAAATTGAACTGTGTTGATGCTTTTCAGCAAACTATTCTATAAAGTAACACAGTGACCTATATTAAAAATCCATGTAAAACCTCTAAGATACTATAAGGCAGCTGTTTCACTTCTTACCAGGTATCTGCACCTCCAGCAGCGGGAGGACTTTCACCAAAAATATAGGAATCCAGCAGAGGGCATCAGAGAACACTATGAAGAAAAACCTGCTGGCCATAGCTACATCTCTGTGCAGTCTGCTCCTCAGGTCGGTGGCAGTGATGCCGGTTTTAAAGATGGAGCAGAACATACTGCAGTAGGAGAATACAATCACCAGGAAAGCCACCAGGTTCAGACCTAAAGAGATGCTTTTCATGCTGGCTGGGACTATCAAACAGCGTTATGCAGTTCATACAGTATTAAACAGTATTTAAGCGGTTTTGAACTGAGGAAAAGTGTGCAAGCCGACAGTTCTGCTTCACAGATATGTACTGCGTAGTTTTTGTACTTTACACTTTGTATATTTTGTGATAATGAACAATTTTGCATTGTTTGGATTTGCAATTTGCAAATCTGGAAATGGTCAGTATTTTGGGGACTTCTGGTGATATTCAGGGGTTACTTTATACCTCATATCATACCAATAGAACAAAGGATATCACTCTTTTGTTCTCCACACAAACTGTTTTCCCTTACAGCTAAGATTACTAGTGGACTAAAATGAGCCACCCGCACTTTACACCTACTGGAGGCATGAAGCTCGCAGCTAACAGTTTGCTTGCTGATGTTAATGCCAGAGGAGGGTTTTGTTGGGTTGATGTAACTTGAACATGTGTTGTTTTTTTGTGCTTTAAAAACAAATTCTCTCACTGAAGTCTTAAAGGTTGTTCCACACTTTCTGATCCACTTAAACACCAACCTAAAGATGATATTCCAGCAGCACAAACCCAGTCTTTCTTCAAAATAAGAGCGATAATTAGTTTGTGGACAAAGACAACAGTTGGATGACCTTCATCAGGCACATTATTATGACTAGTGCAACTTACCCCTGTCTGAAGTTTGCCTGGGCGCAAATTGCTAAAAGGGAAAACGATGACGAGGAACTACTCCAGAGTCAGGTAGGTCAGGAGGAGAACAGAGACCTGAGGAGAAACATGCACCGCAAATAAAAACATGTTTTTAACTTAAAAACTGTAACACTGCTTTGAATACTGAATGCACTGTTATAAGTAGAACCTCTAACAGAGGAATCAACATGCAGAGGATGGAAATTGGGCTCAGATCATTTATAAAGTCAATTTTGTGCTAATGCAGTCTAATGATGATTTATCCTGGAAAGTGCAAGTTCTGAACAACAACAACAACTAAATGCAATGAGTGAGAGTGAATTATAAACACGATTTTAAAGTAAAAGAGGGCTTGATTTGAGTACTTTACTCTGAAAACATGACACATGTATAATGCAGAGCCGAAACAAGCTGATACGGTCAGTGAGTGGAACAAAGGATTATTTAAATCTTGAAGCTACTTTAGCTGAAAACAGCAGGGCAAAAGTACAAGCAAAGGCTGTCAGTCTGCTGTTTGCCTCAGATGTCAGTTTGTCTGCTGTCTATTTAATCACTAGGAGGCTGTAAAACTATGAAAGGAGTCCCATATGAGTCGATGAGCCAGTGAAACTCAGGTCTGATGACAGCGATACTGAAGTGATTGTTGTTTGAGATATGTTGAACTTTTGTGTTTGGAAATCAGACGAGAAACCATTTGTTACTTTTCAAATTCTATATTTATTAAGTTATGCAGGCTTGTTTGCACAACAAGGCTAAATAATTATATAAACCTTTCTGAATCTAAATAGTGGACTTTGGTAGAATTAAAAAATAAGTGCAGTGCAGGTCTGTGATGATTTTCAGTCCTACTATCATCTAGTTTTGATTCTGCTTCTGTCTTGGTTAAGTCCTCAGTAGTCCTGATGTTGAACTGTTGTAGTCCTGTTTTAATTCTGGATCAGTTCTGGGTCTGGTTGAATTGGGGTTTAGTCCCTGTGATACAGCCCGACTTTGTTCTGCCTTGCTGCTTAATAAGGTTTCCTGCATATGTGATATATATTTTTTTCCTATATGAAGTCATTCTTTTTTTTGAGCAACACTCAAAACAAATCCTATTAATCTTTCAGTCATTTCTACCCTCACTTAATTTCCTTTGGCTGCTCAGCTCTCACACAGTGGCTCAGCTATGCTCCAATCCCTCCATATTGTGGCCAATCACATGCGAGGATATAGGATAATATCATTAAGTGAAAAACAGAGAGCGGTGAGGAGGGCTGTGCGAAAGCAAAACCACATAAATATGCCTGACACCCGTAAACGAAGCAGCATCTTTGTCTCGTCTTGGTCTCGATACCCTCTGGTCTCGGTTTAGGTGGTCGTGACTACAAGTCTAATCTACAGTGGGATGCAAAAGTTTGGGCAACCTTGTTAATGGTCATTATTTTCCTGTATAAATGGTTGGTTGGTACAATAAAACATGTCAGTTAAATATATCATACAGGAGACACACACAGTGATATTTGAGAAGTGAAATCAAGTTTATTGGATTTACAGAAAGTGTGCATGTTGTGGAAAATTTAACAATAACCTGCAACACACCCAGTGAGCTTGATTTGAAGTGGGTTTAATAAACACATTGCAATGTGGAGAGAGCATCCCAGTGAAACACCAGGACCATCTCTGAATTGTGGCCACCGGCCTCACATCTTATATACAGACACACAGACAAAGAACATCCACAAACTCACATGTGGGCCCTTCTCACGGGGGGGCTATACCTCCTCCCTCACAGAGACAATTATGACCTCGTTTTCTGCTTGGCCATCACCTTTCTAACTACTGAACATCAGCACCATTGTGCACTCAAAGAATTCACAATGTGCATCCTCCCTAAAGTCAGGCGGAAAAAACAAATTCACATTTTATGGTCATCTTCTCTCCATCTGGGTCTCCACCCTTTGTTCGAAGGAGATCATATACAAAGGTCAAACAGCATTCGTTGTTCATCTGCAAAGAAAACTTCAAGCTGCTCTTTCATAAGAACCCGTTGTTAAGATAAGGAAGTTTTTCAGTGTGTGATACATTTTTCGCAGTTCATCATTAAATCCATCGACCCATGTTTCCCAATTTATTAACTGTTTCTGTAAAAGACCCTCTTCCCCCGTGTTATTAGGGATTGAGGCACACATGGCTCACCAAACACATGCCTTACTATGTTTACTCAGACAATGAGGGCCTAATGCACTTACGCATCAGGAACTGACATGCTAGATAATCAGTCTAGCTACCCCATGCTATAATTACTCCAATCACTTTTACTCAGGCTCAGGACTCTGAGTTTGTGATGTTCAGAGTCATGTAAATGCATATCATTTATAAAATGATTAGAAACGTCACACAAACGTAAAGCTAAAAACATACTAAGCTTTCCAGGGAAACTGATTGGCTGTTTAAGCAGGTGTTATCTGCATTCATTCGCTGATCCCTCTTAGGCGCCACAGAGTCTCACTCTGCAGTCGCTGAGGTAGAGCTTGGCACGCTCTTGTTGGAGGAGGGCGCTCTTTTCACCCCTCACCCTCTCATTCCAATGCAGCTTTATGGTTATTGCTGTGGTTCTGGAATCTTCTCATGATGGCTAGTAGGGCTCCAAACCGCACGACCTTTGACCTCAACCACTGCCTGGGCTGTCAGCTATGCCATGAGTGTTTCCTACTTCTCGCTGGGTCTCTGAAGACTTCTGATCAGCACCCAGTCTCAGTCAGGAGATTCCACCCTTGGGATGATTTCTTCCAGTAATACTCTGGCTGCTGCACCTGTATCTCTTTACTAGGAGGGAAAACTTCTAACCATTTGGAAAACATGTCAACCATCATCAAACCACATTTTCCTTTCAGTTCAGTGACGTTTACTTATAGATCATCAAAACCTTATCTGAACATGGACTTACGCCCTGTAGAGGTTTAATACCTGTACATGAACTATTATCTCACAAACCACAGTAAAAAGCCATGGACAAAACATCAGAAAAAACTCGTGGAAAACATAGAAAACATTGTTTCATGTTAAACCTGGAATCCCTCCTTTTGACACATGGTCTCTCCCATGAGTCGACTCATCAGAACTAGGAGAACAACAAAAGAAAAGGTTTAGTTAGATCATTTCTCAGACAACATCAGGGCTTCTCCTCCGCAGTAACTTCTCTCTAGCCCTGTAAACCCTGTGTTAGAGAATAAAATCAGCATTAATGTCATGTTAAGTGGGTCTAACTCTTGGCTCCGTCTGGAGCCTGCATCCACACCACAATTACCTAGAAACCAAAATTGGTGTATAAATACAAACTTCACACTTGCAAACAAATGCAGGGTCATAGCAGCAATAAGGCATCCAACACCACAGACACAAGTGTGCCACGTGCAGTTTATTTCCCCAAAATCATTAAAACATTACTGTGTCCATAATTTGCACAAATCATGGATCATCCCATATGTTTAATCAAAACTACTGCAACCAGTAATTTTTCTTAAGTAATGTCACTTGTTTTCACACTTTGAGCTCAACAATGATATGATAATGAGCCCCACACTAAGATGTTCTGTAATCACTGCACAACCTGCTTCATTTCACTCATGCATGTCTGTGTCTGTGCCGAATCCTCCACAAAGACCCTCAGAAAAACAAACATTAGCCGCGGAGCGTCTGGAGGTCAGGTCTGGATCAACAGATTGCAGAGGTGCTGCTGTGAATCATGTGGTCAACCCTCCTTTTCTGTGAAAGGAGTGATACAGCATGTGTTTCACAGTGAATACACATTTTCCCACTGTACAGTGTTTTCCTATAACCAACAAGCAGCCAGTAAAACACAGTTTTCTCCACACAAAATCAGTAACACAGAAAAGTAGCAGCTAAAGGTTTTTTCCTAAGTGCACCGTTACAAAAAAACCCCAAACATATTAGGCCTTGTTCAGGACATGTCTAAATATATATATAAAAATAAACCTGTGTTTCTCTTACAAAAAGAAAACAACCCTAACCTAACTGGCAAAATCAGCCTGGTACTAAAACAAAAAAACCCCCAAATCTGCCAGAAATCACAGGAAAAGTTTTGCTTTCTGGTGACACAACATGCTGTAGGGATTAGAACCTGCCATGCAGAGCTGCAGTCACTGCTTCTGTTCATGTTCCCCACATCATATTTACTGGTTGCCCACAACTGCTCCAGAATATCACACAATGCTGGAAAGTCTGGGGCCAACCAACATAGTTCCACCTTATACACAGATAATTTTTTCCCCTTTTTTATTAGCAGCTGCACAGTTCACGCAACACCAGTGTTCACCCTTTAAAGCTTCCATATCAATGTTTTATCACTGGAATGTGAATTTCTTCCCCAGGTCTGTGCTTTTTCACTTATTTTTCATTTTCACAGACCCATCATTTCATTTAGCTTTTCTCCTTGTTCCCCTCCAAAAGTAAACGTGTAACATGTCATGATGTATTTCACAAAACAAGTTTGTTTTGATGTATTCAGAGGTGTGTATCTGGGTGCAAGCTTCACCCATACATCAGAAACAGGAAACTCAGCCCTCTGCTACATCTTATTCACTTTAATAATCCACTCATCAATATTATCACAGAAGAGGATTTCCGTCATCAGTAAATTACTTGTGCTGCACCAATCAAGCAGAAAGCATCTCACAATTCACTATATTAACAACCAAATTTATTGTCTGATCACTGGTTGGTCAAACCAGAATCTCTTTTCCCTTTCACAAAAGTTAAACTGTAGTCCTGCAACCATAGAGAGTTAATTGGCAGCAGTGGATACACTCAACATTTGATAACAAGTGTCTGTTAAATTTACACTATTTTAACACACACTCATTGCATGTGTGTGTGTTAGCAGGCAGGTGTAATGGATGTGTGTGCAGTGGAGCTGCAGAGTCAGCAGGGCATGTCCTTAAAGCTGCCTTTCCTTCACATTTCTCTGTTTATGTGTGTTTGTGTGCGTTTTATTTTGACCTTTTTTGTGATCCTACGGACTTTTCTGAACCTCCACAAGACAGCCGGCCACAGTTTTCCAACCCAATTTTCATGTGTTCTCACATTAACAACAGCAGACTTCATTTTCCTCCATGCTCTCTTCTCCCCACTTCTCACAGCTTCTGTCTCTCTCATGCATCTGCAGCAGTTCACAGTTGTGGCGTGTCCCAGTGGGCCGTTCTTCTTCAGCTTCGCCTTTTGTCATTCACTCTTTTCAGTCTCTTCCTTTGCCATTTCAACTCCTAGTATGGCAAATGTGAAGCTCAGTCTTCTCAAGTCCATTCACACACAATGATGTCGCAGGTGAACACATGCAACTAGTGACAGGAGTGCTCTTACTATAGTAAAGTGAGAAAGTGATATTACTATAACTAATATGATATGATTAAATATGTGATTAACACACGAGAAAAAGAAATCTGCCACCACAGTGCAATAATTGTTTAAACAAAATCAGGCAGGCTCATAAATTTTGGCAACACAAAAAGCGGCTCTGTTGTGCTGTGGGCGGAGAAAAGGCTTCCTCTGCATCACTGTCGCATACAGCATCTCCTTGTGTAAAGTGCGCCGAACAGCGACTCCATCTGCTGCAACATGATGTTGTAGGTCTTTGGTGCTGGTCTGTGGGTCGACTGACTGTTCTCACCGTTCGTCGCTTCTGTCTGTCCAAGACTTTTCTTGGTCTGCCACTTCGAGCCTTAACTTGAGCTGAGCCTGTGGTTTTCCATTTTCTCAATATGTTCCTAACTGTGGAAACAGACGGCTTAAATCTCTGAGACATCTTTCTGTGTCCTTCCCCTTGATAGGTTTGTAGCTTAAACCTATTCGCTGGAACGTTGAAGACAATGTAATTAGGTTTTGAGACCCCCGTGTTGCTACTCTTCAGAGGAAATTAAAAGAGGAGGGAAACTTAGAATTGACCCCCTTAACCTCTTAAGCCCCAAGGGGGTTTCTGAGCTTCCTGCTCGAAAATGTAATGCCCAAATTAAATTGATTATTTCTCTGCAATTACAAACTCTGTCCTTACAATCTTGGTATCAAAATAAAGCTAACACTTGGGAAATTTAATCAGAGGTGCAAATATTAAAGCAGATATTACTGTGTCAAAGTTACTGAGACTGGAACACAGAAAAAGTAAGTAGATTTTATTCTCGCCTAATTTTCTTTTTGTAATTTTTAGCATATAACCCTTTTAAAAATATGCCTCAGCTCACATTTGGTTCCAGAAATCCAGTAATCAACATATAAGCATCATCTGTGCAAAGATTTATGTTTCTAAAGTAAAACAGTGAAAAACTACAGCCCTGTCAATACATGAATATCCAGACGTTGTACAAAAATGTCCAATTTTGGCACACAATTGGACACCATGCCAGTTGATTTTTTTTAGGTATTAAAGAGCAGAAAGTAATAAATTTTATTAACAGGCCTAAAAATGCTTTTTTTAAAAATATATTTTGGAAGAATTAACCACACATTTACATGGTAATGGCCCTTTACTGCAGTGGGCATAGAGCGCTTCATTGGCCTCTGGCCCTTTAAACTCCGAGGGGCTGTAACTTTGATTTCTTTTGGTCAATTTGCATGATTGACACCTCTTTTTAATCGTTTTAGCCAATAGATTCAAAATAACGATGCCACGTTCATGAATTTTGGTCAGAGTGTGGTGAAACTTGGTGTGTGCAGTCAGTGATAGCCCTGGAAGCTAACCAGCCTATCTTTAGCCGGTTACATGAAGTCTAAAGAATTTCTGGTTCGGTTTTGTTTGTTTAGCGGACCTTTGCGCATTTACGTAACTGCTCGTTTAATCGCGGCTTGTTTTCGGTGTGTTTGGTGGTTGTAGAAATGGTTTATATGACATTTTAGCTGAGATTCAGAGGTTTCTGTGGATACCACACATGTCTGGACTTATATTTCTCACCCCGTGTTATAACCGATTAAACGTGATCTCCTCCTTTTTGCCCCCGATACCGGGGGCGTGGGGCTTAAGTGGTTTTAAATACTCTTTCTCATTATTGGATTCACCTGTGTATGTAGGTCGGAGCTCACTGAGCTTACAGCCAATTTGAGTTCCAATAATTAGTTCTAAAAGTTTTGAAATCATTAAAATAACAAAAGTGCCCAAATTTATGCACCTGCCTGATTTTGTTTAAACAATTATTGCAAACTTTCTGTAAATCCAATAAACTTCATTTCACTCCTCAAATATCAATGTGTGTGTCTCCTGTATGATATATTTAACTGACATTTTTTATTGTACCAACCAACGATTTATACAGGAAAATAATGACTATTAGCAAGGTTGCCCAAACTTTTGCATCCCACTGTACTTACTGTATATGTATATCTGAATACTGTGGTTTTAACGCGGTTCACCTTCTGCAATGACCGACCATCACCATAATCATCCTCATCTGATTTCAGGCTGGTTTGGGAATATTTGCGCCTACATTGCTTGGAATAAATCCTTTCAAAGGAAAGTATTTCATGATCCAGTTCATGTGTTCATGTGCACAAACAGCTCCAATATTTTAATCTTCTCACTCTTTTTTGACTTGGCCCCGGGTCGATGTTCATGGGACTCGTCCTCCAGGCCATTTTGCCTCTTGTACCAGTCGAACAGAGTCTTCAGGATGGATGGCAGGCAGTACCCAGCAAGAGAACTCATAGAGCTGATCAGCTGGACAGATGACAGGAAGAAGAGAGGGAGCCAAGAGACAAAGGATGGCAAAAAAGGTTAGTCCTGTTCAGAATATGTGACAGTGTATAGTAAGTATGTGTCCACATGAGGCGCACACACCTGGTCAAACTGTGGCTCTTCTCCTCTGCAGAGATTTGTTTAGCGGCTTCTCCTGCCAGATAAGAACAGACAGAGGTGGAGAACAGCTTCTATTTGATCGCTGACTGTGGAGTGTGCGTGGGTTTCTCAGGTAAAATACAATCCAGTAAACACAGCGATAAAGAGAAGGCCTTCCCTGATTTACTGCTTTGTCCATTTAATGCTCGGCTGGAGAGTAAAAAAGGTCGAAACTGAGATTTGCATAAAATGTTGAGCCAATAAACACCGCCATCAAAAGGTACTATGACTAATAAAATGAAGTAAGATGGGCAAAATGCGTGTTTATGATGCTGTAACACAGACAGAAGTGGACTAAGCGTCATGGAGAGAAAAGAAAGAATCGCAGCTCGGCCGCTCACCAGTGGTTCAGCCATGATGATACAGCTCTTGCGTTCAGAGAGCAAGGTGAAGATGGCAAATAAGCTTTCTAGGACAAACTCGCCCGGCTGGCTCCACGTTGACAGGCGCCATGACGACGGGGCCCTTCCTCTCACCCGAAGGGCCGCTGGCTGGTGGGATGGATGGCTTCAGTCCCACTGGAGAAGCTGATGACATATAAGACAGGCCCGTTAGTCTGAAGTGCTCTGACTCTGTGGGTCCCCCCTAAGTTACAGTAAATACTTCTGTGCTCCCAGCCTGCACACATTCTTATCAGCGTCACTGCTAACCAATGTTCCCTCTAAGCTGCGCACTGCTGGCACGGTCTCTGCGCACAGAAAATCTGTGTTGCACACAAAAAAAATCTAACCTGAATTGAAATTAAAATAAATACTTTAACAATTCTGTTTTGCAGTGTGAGTCAGTGAGCTATGGGATTAGAACGATGCCACCTTATCTCATAGTCCAGCCATTGATGCGATTCACATTCGTATATACGCAGCTAATCAACGTGGTTGACAGGCTCTGACAGCGCCCTTATGCGCCCACACCGGTGTTCTAGCTAGCAAAGCGGCGTGGCTGATGACGAGTGAAGCCACGTTAATGACAACGTGTACAACCATTGTGTGTGTCAGAACAATGAGGCGACTGCTGAATGTTACAGGTGTTACAGCAGTGATACATCCGCTGTTGTCAGGCCTGCAGGTATCAGGCTGTTGTTCTCCTTCATCTCATAGTGGACAGAAATTATTTTTTGGAGTGGCACAAATAATTTGTGTGGCATCAGATTTGATGCAGAACAGCTGATTGTTCTGTAAATAGTTTGAAATGTTTGTTTAAAAAGACGCCTTGGCTGCATTTTTAGGTAAAAACAGCTGCAAAAAACTTTGTTGTTTGCATAACTCAGTTACTTTTTTAAAGTAGTAACTATATCATTAATTGCCCAACATTGGTCATTATATCCTGTATTTTGCAGACAGAGTTACAGGACTCTCTCCCAGACCACAGACTCATATTACAAGTCAGAGCTTTATAAATATATAAAAAAAGGAGGTTGTGTTTTCAAAACTGGAGTTCAAGTTATTTTTACTTCCAATAGTGTTAACATGCTGCACAGGTCATGAACAAGTTTTAAATTTTCATTGTAAGTGGGCTGAAGCAGTTAATTAAAAGTAGTCTAACACAAATGCTGTAATTTGATTATTTTAATAAACCATGTAACTTGGATGCTAGCGTGACCACATTGCACACGTCTGCTGTTGCTCACAGTGGTCCAAGGGACGCTCAGGGAGTTTGTGTGTTCGCTCGGACACATGAAAAATTAGAGGGAACGTTGCTGCTAACTGGAGCATATTTAACGCTAAAGTTGTTTGAACTACAGATGTCATCATCTTGGGGCCTTCAGCCTGTTTTTGCTTTCTGAACCATGACAAATGCAGCTGAATATGCATTAGAAGTTCATATTTGCAATGCTCTCATGGTTGATGATTCTCACTTGTAGAGTAACCAGGAATGGGGAAGTGTTAAAGATCATCTTCTTGAGCATAAGTCGTATTCAAACGAATAAAAACCACATCTGTGTATTTAAATGTCGACTGAGTTGTGGCTCGGTGAAAGACGCCGACTCTGGCGATCCTTACACGATCCTCCCTGCTTTGCATTCAGGCAGCTGTGGTGCAGACTCATGCTTTCTCGTGCTTGATCAGATGAGAGTCGAAAGTCGTGGCGTCCCAGGAAAACTGCGGTGGAGCACTTCCTGCGACCATCTGTAGACCATTTGCATGACTCAGCAATAAAGGGGGTAATTCAGCAGAATTCTACCATGTCCAGTCAATACAAGTCTGCCTTGGTTTAATTACACTTTTATTTTAATTGGAGATTGACAATAACAACACTGTTTTCCTTTGAGCCAAAATTTCATTGAAGGAAATTTCACTGCAGCTTTGATGCTGGATGGAGACAGCAACACATTTTAAAACCCTGATTTGGACTGTCTTTACAACACACACACACACACACACACACACAGCACTAATGTTTCTATTGTTACCCTCTTCTGTTTTATATTGTGCTGAGTGAGCATGCCGTCAGCCTGACCAATAAGAGCCGAGAGCTGCAGTGATAGGCAGGCTGAACCAGCAAATAGCCAGAAACATCTGGTCAGTGCAGCACCGCCTCAGGTACCACGTACAGCTTTTAACTGGCTTCTGACCCCAAACAAACATTTATTATAGCTCTATTATGTAGGAAATGTAGGAGACGCGGACATAAATACACAGAGGGTTAACGAGGGAAGTGGGAGCACACGGGGAACACAGGTGACACTGATAATCATAACGAGACACGGCAGGAGTAACACAACACTGACGGAAGACTATCAAAGTAAAACAGGAAGCACACAGAGACGCAGACCAGATTGGAAGAGAACACAGACGTAGCGGGCTGGGGAAAACATGGAATAAAACACAAGGAGGAGAAATGAGGCATGGGGACTGGCAGATACACAGAGGGGGCACACAGGGGGTAAGGTCACGAGGGGAAATCAAATAAGCAACATCTTAACAGAACAACCTAGGGACCCTAAAACTGACAGCAAATCAAATTCAAATTCAATTATTTATTTGTCACATACACAGTCATACACAGTATGATATGCAGTGAAATGCTTACACAACTGCTCGTGACCTAAAGAAGAAAAAAGAAAGACTATGAATAGGATAAGAAATAAATATGAAAATTAAAATTAAAATGGTACATTTGACTAGGAAAGAATAAGATAAAATATAAAAATTAAGTTCAAAATAAAATAACTGTACAACAACAAATTAGAATGAAGGGTAAATTTAACTGGGAAAGAACAAGATAAAAATATAAATTAAAGTTGAAAATAAAATAACTGTACAACAAAATACACAAATACACAATATAGAAATATATAAGAATGTATGAAGAAATATAGAGTGATAACAGCAGCTGTACAAGTATTAAATGGCAAACAAACAACAACAACACAAGACACACAAAAAACCAGGTAGAAGTCCCGGGACCATGACATGCAGGTGGTTACATATGGTTAAAATGATTCAAATGCACTAAGTATGCACGTTTTTCATATCAATATAGGCCATAACTTGATTGTTGTCTGTAGCCCACATGATTAAACACTTTAAACATGTGAGTTTAGATTTGATCTACTGTATAGCCTGTATAATAAATTAATATGTAGCCCAATAAGTATAAAATCCAGAAAGCTACACAACATGGGGCGGTTCATTTACAAACACAGGTCTAACTTGAGTTTCACACAGTTTTTATTAGAAACAATCAAATTGTTAAATGCTTAAAGTACACAAAATGTCAGAAATCTGCACCGTCATGAACAGAAATTTAAACCTAATTTTTCGTGATTTGTTGAGTAACCCTCCGAGGTCTGAATCCCACGTTGTGCACATCAACATCACAGATTTGTACAAATAAAGTTTATATTTATATGTTTTGTTGCCATAGCGATGCCTCCAGGGAAAAATGAGGGCGCAGAGCAAGAATGAGACCATATTAGTGGATATATGCTTTGATAACTTTGCCTAACAATCATAAATGTTTTATATTTTGTGTGTGTCCTCATTATTGAGCTTTAATCCTGCATGAAGGCCAAGATGAATCTCTTAGAGTAGAACTTTACAGGAACTATTAGAATAAATGAAAATAATAACACATTGACTGCTTTAGTCTTTTACATCCACTTCTGTCTGTTTTTTTGTCTCCATTTAAAAGATATCAAACTCTGAGCAAACAACTTGATGTAAAAAGAATCTCTGCACATTCTACAGTCTTTGATGCTAAAATGACATCACAGCATTTAAGCATGTTTTGAATGAAAACATCAGCATATGAACACAAAACTGAAGACACTGCAACCGTATGAACGCAGACCACTATTTAGTGACATTTCGACGTTTCCCCGAGGATTAACTGCTCTGTAATTTACCAAGAACTAAAGTAAGCTCACATTTCAGTTTGTAAACTTAAGATCATTTACTTAAATATATGAAGCCTGATTTTCCTGCCTGCCAGGACAGTATTTATGTACTTTACATTGTGCAAGACTAGACTATATTTTCCAGGAAAACAAATGAAGACTTAACTATTTGTCAGCTGATGTCATATTTGACAAACTATACATGAATTAGAAAATGTTCTTAATCATATCTTGGAGTGACAGAAGCTCCTTTTAACACGATTATTTCTGAGATTATTTTGTTCATTTAGGAAAATAGAGAAGACTTAAGTTTTGTTCTCAAACAAACTATTGGAATTTCTGAGAAACTGAGGCTGCGTCCACTTGTACACGGCTATTTTTGAAAGCGCAGCTTTGTCTTTTTGTTTTTAGCGTTTATATGTGGAAGGAGATATTTTTTCAAAGCTGCACATGTGGACTGGATTTTTTTTTTTTTTTAAACGAAAAAGGAAAACGTCCGTTTTCAAACATAGCCGTGTACGTTCGGACGCAGCCTAAAGTCATCACCAAAAAAGCAAATTCTCTGAACATTCTGAGTTGAGGTTTAGTGATCATTGCTGTTTTGTGTTCCTTGTAGTCAAAATGAGTGAAAGTGGTGATGGATCACAAAACAACCGTAACGGTAAGCACATGTGCTCAGTCTTGAAATTGATGAAAAACAGATTTTCAGCAGATAGTTATGGATGCTAATTAAAAGATTAAATGATCTTGCAGGCCAACAGGTTAACCCACGATCAACTGCAAGTGGAGATCAGGAACCTGCTAATCAACCAGTTAACCGACGAGCTAACCGGCGAGCTAACCGACGAGCTAACCGGCGAGCTAACCGACGAGCTAACGAAGATATTGGTGGACTCCGGGGCTTCGCGAACGATCTTTATCTTGCTCTTTGTGATATTTGTTTGTTTGTGGATAGGCTAGTAACTTCAGTGCTGGAACAATATGACAATTACCTTTACGGTGACACTGACACTGACGATGACGATGATGATGACGATGACAACAATGTCATCGTTCAAAATATTAATGTAAGGGAATTTAATGCCAATGCTGTCAACAATGAACAGCATGAGGATCATAATGCTGTGGTTGTTGTTGGCATTGAAAATGAGGATTCGGATGAGGCATTTGAAGACTGTGTGGATGTTGACCAGCACATCCCAGAAGAGGACCCTCAGCCAGGTGTATCCAGGAGGAGGTCTAGAGAGATGGATGAAGAAGATGTGGAACCATACAAAAGAATCAGACGGAGCGAGGAGTTTTCTGATGATGACTCTGACTTCTTCTCTGCTTCTGACACTGATGGCGAGGGCTGTCCTCGTGTTGGTAATATTGCTGATGAGGACATCAATGAGCAGTCAACAGAAGAAGAACCGCAGCCCGGTGGATCCACGAAAAGGTCCAGAGAGGAAGATGTTGACGAAGAAGAGCGTGATAGCAAAAAATCCAGGCTTGCACACTCTGATTCGGGGACCAGCTCAGCTGTGTACGACCACTCTGAGAGCAGCAGTGATGAACTTTTTGAAGATGCACACGAAGAGCTTGGCAACCATGAAGCTGGAGGCTCGAGGAAGTGTTCCCGAGAGGATTTTGAGGAAGAAGAGGAATACTTGCCTGTGTGCAAATTTCGGAGGTGTTCAATTGAGTCCAGCAGCAGCAGTGATGAAGACTAACACTCTTTCGACGGGTTTCTTCAGTATCCTTTTAGAAGGCTGATGGCCTACTCAGGTGACCCTGAATCCTCCATGCTGCAATAAGCTGGGCATACACTGTGCTGCGATTTTTTCAGTCGCGTTATTCAGCTCCTGCTCAAACTGTACGATTGACTCGCAGGGGTGAGTCTTTTCACTCTCATTTCTGCGTTTGCGCGTGCGCAGTGTAAGACGCTGCGGTGATGCCCTCAGGACAACCGACAGGACTTCAAACAGGTTTGATTTTCTTACCAGCAAACGATTGATGATCGGGAGCTGGTCGAGAAGTGTTAATCGCTTCTCGTTACCCCATATAGACGATGCACGACACACGATCCTCCAAACGGTCGCACGACTGAAAAATCGGCTCAAAATGGGCCAAAAATCGCACAGTGTATGCCCAGCATTAGGCTGCCGGGGGATTCCCATGATGCACTGGGTGTTTCTTCTTCACCCACTATGTTTAATAGACCTCTCTGCACTGAATTGTACTCGTTAACCTCTGTCTGTCTTTATCCTGTTTTCCTTGCCCCTCCCCAACCGGTCGCAGCAGATGGCCGCCCCTCCCTGAGCCTGGTTCTGCTGGAGGTTTCTTCCTGTTAAAAGGGAGTTTTTCCTTCCCACTGTCGCCAAAGTGCTTGCTCAAAGGGGGTCATGTGATTGTTGGGGTTTTCTCTGCCCTGTCTCTTTCCTTCTTTTTATCTATCCCTCCTTTTTCCCTCCACCCCCCCCCTCTACCTGTCCTTTAATCTCTTCTTTTTCATTTCCTCCATCATCTCTCTACCCTGTGTTCGTTTTGAGAACACAGGGTAGATGATAATAAATGATAATAAAATGATAACAATTGGCTACATTTTGCATGTGTCAGATCATTTAAGTCTGCTTTTGTGTATAATATGCATACTTTACTTGTTGCTTCCAAATCCCAGAAGGAAGAAGAAGACAAATAAAAAATGAAACAAAAATATATTTCTCTTTCTTTAGTGGATAGCTTTAGCAGGGAGTTTTTCCTTCCCACTGTCGCCAAAGTGCTTGCTCATAGGGGGTCATATGATTGTTGGGCTTTTTTTTGTAAGTATACCTTACAATATAAAGCGCCTTGAGGTGACTGTTGCTGTCATTTGGCGCTCTATAAATAAAATTGAATTGAAAATTGAATAGATGTCACTGTGATGATTTCTTCCCTCCATAGAAAGCTTAGACCCAAATGCAGATTCAATGCACATGGTTAAACTATTTATGAGACTTTGCTTAAAGAGAGGGAATGGAGAACGTGGCTCGAGCTAGGAGTGTCAGCAGAGAGCAGGAACCAGAGGAAAAGCTATCGAGAGACTGAACACCTGGCTCCTGATGGGAACAATCCAACGGGAATTCTGCAACAGAGGGAGAAGAAGTTGCAGGACGGGTAAGGGAGTTTGAGGGTAGGATTAGTATGTTGGCAGAGGAGACCTAAACACAGGGAAAACAAGGTTAAACACAGGGAAGGAGCAAGCCAGAACTGGAGCAGAGGTGAAGCCTAGTTACCACTGGAGATGGCAGAACAAACTGGCGAGGAGTAGCAGGCAGCGCTGGTTTAAGAAGCCCTCCTGCTGATTGTTTGCAGATGAGGCCCAGGTGAGATACTGGAAACTCCACCTCTGAAGTGTGGACACAGTATCCCGATTCCAAGTGGAAAAGCCCCTCAGACACTTCCATGGTGCATGACAAGAAGGACGAGAAAGCATTCATTGTCCATCCATCCGTCCGTCAGCGTAATGCCTAAAAGTTTATTCAGATGTAAATATATTACATTTTTAAATAAAGATCATCAGTGTTTTTAATGACGCTGCATTTCATTCACGTGTCTCTATTGGACAGTGTTGTAGAAGTTAGAGAAGACAGGAATCACTTCCAGCTTGGCCTGACGTTTGATCACTAGTGATGTTCGATACCACTGATTTCCTTTCCGGTCCGATACCAAGTAAAATTCAGGGAGGTATCGACGATACTGATCCGATACTTTGTACAAAAACTTTACTCTTTTATTTTATCTCAAATTATAGCGTCATAATGATTACAGGACATCAGATTACTTGTTCTTATCACTTAATAATGCAGAGTTCATCATATAGAAATAAAAAACCTGAAGTTGTGCGCTATTTGAACACCTTGCCTGCCTGCAGCATTAAAGGACTCCCTGAGAGACGTCTGTCTCACCCTAGCAGCACCTGTCCTTCTCCTCCTCTTCAGTTCGCCTCAACATAAGCTCCTCATATTCTGTGATATGATTTACTCTGAGGTGTTTGACAAGGTTAGTGGTGTTGCCACAACACCTCACTTTCTTGCCACATGTATCGCAAACCACGCAGGTGAAACTTTCTTTGAAGTGGCTCATCGAAGTTGTAATTAATCATCAATTCCCACACAATGTGAGAATGCAATCAATTTGTTTATCAGGGGAAAGGTGGGATTTTTTTAGGACACTGGAGCCTAACATTAACTGGTTTCATCTTTGCTTATTTCCATAAGAAGAAAAACATACTGAGAAAGAGATCACCAAAATATACATGTATGTATAAATGTATAAAGCCACTTACATAAAACATGAAAAGGCGGAGCAGCGATGCCCATCTCAGCCAGCGTATGATGGTGGGGCAAGATGGCAGCTTCCACAACATGACGCCAGCTCCTATGTATTTTTAGTAGATAAATGATACGTTTATGACAATGTATCAATTGTTGGAAGATGTAATTACACCTTAATTATGTAATTAGAAGCAAAAAATGATTTTTTAATCAAATCACCTCAAAAAATTACTGTACTTACTTTCTAATTGATTCTTTACCTCTAAAAGGGGCGGCTGTGGCTCAGGAGGTGGAGCAGGTCATCTACTAATCAGATGGTTTTTGGGTCGATCCCTGGCTGCTCCAGACTGCATGCTAACTGTCCTTGGGCAAGACATTAACCCCAAGTCACACTCTGATGCATTCATCAGAGTATGAATGTGTGTGAATGTTAGATAGAAAGCACAGAAAAAGGGCTTCTATGAACAGGTGTGAATGAGGCAACCTGTACAGAGCGCTTTGAATGTTCAGGTAGAAAAGCACTGTCAAAAATGTCTGTGTTGATTTCTTTTGGACCTCAAACATTACTCACCTTGTTGCAGGTTTCTTTATTAATGCTGAAAACCCAGAATGGAAACTGACCTTACTGCTTCCTTTAAGCATCTAGAAGCTGCTTGACATCTTTACAGATCTATCTATATCTTTCAAAACTGTCTATAATATTTCTTTACAAATACATATTACATATTGTAATTTTGCTGTTGTTAATTCATCTTTCCACCTGATAGAAGAATCCCTCCTTATTATGATTTCAATTTCATCGCTGGACGAAGCTTCAAAGTTTTCATTCATGCCACCAGCATTCTCTATATCCAAACTATTGCGGCTCCTCCAACCAACGGCCGCGGCAGGCTAAACATGAGGACACAGATGACGCGCAACAGTAAACACATGAGATACACCTCTGTACTATTTGCTACTTTTATTCCACACACAACTGTCCACTATACAAATCGGCACACGGGCTCAAACCTTAAACAAATGCACAGACTGCACAAATAACTGCACCATTTACTATGCCAAATTACAACATTGGCCTATTGCATAACTGCGCTCAAGCTGCAGTCAACAGAAGGTTTCGCCTCATGCTCACCCTACCTTTCTGCTCATCAACATCAGGTGCCGTGAACAGGTGAGTGCAACCACATTTATCACCTAACACACCCATGAGTCACGCCCCACACCCGTGTACCAATACAGTGAGTGCATTTAAACCAACCCACTTAATCAAAAAAGGAACAGCTCATATGACTCCTACACAAACTACTGGCTAACACATAGATTAAGCTCGTCAAACATCTTTCTCATCAGTTCTTTGGCAACAACAGAATGACTTCAAGGCGTTGCCGTGCATTTGTGTAGTATGTTGGGTTGATGGTAGCAGGGGCGATTCTAGGATCAGAGCTTTGGGGGTGCTGAGCACCCAGAGAGCTGCTCAGCCAGGCAAGATCAACTTTACTCATCACGATGAGACGTCTTCCCTGTCTCTGTCAGTCCCTGCATCCCTACATGTCTCCAGTTGTCCCGAGTTCTCTCTGTCTGTCTCCTCGGTGCATTTAAACCCCTGTACCTCCCTGTCCTCATCGTCTGTTGTCCTCGTCTCTGTTATCAGTCATCATAATTTTACCATCTCTGTGCAAGTCTGCAAATTTCTTTAGTAAATCATAAGATTCTTAAATTCATCAAGTCTCTCTGTGCCTGGGTCCTCGTCACGATACATGACATCACTGTTTTGCAACTTTGCCTATGGTACAATGTATGAAAAGATCTTTACTGCAGATACTACTATGGCTCTGTAGATTTTTTTTAAATTTTATTTTAACCCATGTCGCCTCACCTTGACTGGCAAATCTGTCTATCACTTTTTGGTAGTCAACTCTCTCAAGCAGTTGAACGGTTTCTGTTTTGCCTGTCACTTTTCCTTGTCTGTTTTCTTACCTGCCTCTTCCTGACCTTGTACTTTCTCCTCACGTTCCCCTCTTTCCTCTCTTCCTCTTTGGACTGACAATCATATACAAATAGATTATATTCAATTAGATGAACAAATTAAATTAATATGAAAAAAAAAATACTGTTAAGATCACTAATAAAAAGTCCTCTCTCAGTGGACAATTTTAAGTTTTACATTTTAAATATGTTATATAAAATTCAACGGGAGCAACAGGCCGGTCAGATGTCGCTGATTTTACTACAGAGTAGGACGGGTTGTAGGCAGGGCTGGACTGGGACAAAAAATCGACCCAGGCATTTTGACTAGAGACCAGCCCACCAGGTATTACAGGAAAAGCCATAAAGCCTTTGAATGAAAACAGATGCTGTTGTGACAGTGATGTACACTGTCTTGTTGGTAAATTTATGATTTCTATACATTTTACATCAGATAAAAACTTTGGTTGTAAAATTCAGACAATTATTTAATAAAAGCTAAACATTTTAAATGAGAATAAGAAAGAAAAGTATTTCTTTGTGCCCCCCTTCCATGTTAATGCCCTACCTGGCCCCCTGGCAAAACTTTGCTAGACCCGCCCCTGCACAGTTATGGTAAATGGTAAATGGCCCTGCCTACAACCCGTCCTACACTGTAGTAAAATCAGCGACATCTGACCGTCCTGTTGCTCCCGTTGAATTTTATATAGCATATTTAAAATGTAAAACTTAAAATTGTCCGTAGCCTGCGGACAAATGTACATCTTTTATTAGATGAACATGTGGTTTCCATAGTAGTACCTGCAGTAAAGATCTTTTCATACATTGTACCATAGGCAAAGTTGCAAAACAGTGATGTCATGTATCGTGACGAGGACCCAGGCACAGAGAGACTTGATGAATTTAAGAATCTTATGATTTACTAAAGAAATTTGCAGACTTGCACAGAGATGGTAAAATTATGATGACTGATAACAGAGACGAGGACAACAGACGATGAGGACAGGGAGGTACAGGGGTTTAAATGCACCGAGGAGACAGACAGAGAGAACTCGGGACAACTGGAGACATGTAGGGATGCAGGGACTGACAGAGACAGGGAAGACGTCTCATCGTGATGAGTAAAGTTGATCTTGCCTGGCTGAGCAGCTCTCTGGGTGCTCAGCACCCCCAAAGCTCTGACCCTAGAATCGCCCCTGCTACCATGTTTCCCTCTCACCAGATAACCAAACCGATATCATGACCAGCAGCTTTACAGCTGTGGCTCCAGCAAACATCAGCTGATACTAGAAATTAATATTAAATAAATTCTAACAACAGCTGATCAAGCTTAAACGTGCTGCTGTTGTTTAGTGCGACATCCAGCGGTTTCCTCTTTCTGGCGCAAAGTGAGTGATAAATAAACAAGAGAGAAAAGCCGATCAGCTGATCATTGATCAGTTTCATGATTGAAGTAGCAACAGGAGAGGGAGGGGGAGAGAATGAGAGGAGAAGAGGCAGCAGCTGTGCAGCAAAGACACAGAATAACTCCAGCTTTGTCTTTTTCATTGTAGCTCATGTCCGGGACAAACTGTTCCTTTTCAGCTCAATACGACATGCGTAATATTTTCGGTGAATACGGGAGGGTTGGCAACTCTAACTAACCTTATGAATAAAATAAAGTTCACTATCAGTAACATCAAAGCACCCACCCAGCTGTATAGAAACCTAGTACACAGTAGGAGTTATTGTAACCGACTGTAAAAAGTCAGCACAACGAAAATAAACTACACCTAAACTTGGTTTATATCTGACCCAGATAGACTGCAGGTCATAACTTCTTACCTGAAGTTCAGTTCACCTGACACTCAGACCGGCGGCCGCCTCGGGTCTCTCCTCCTCCTGCCTCCCCTTTTCCTCATCCACCTGCTGGCCTCTGTGGGAGTTCCGCCATAGCCACAACCAAACAACTGAGTTATTTTTACACACCGCTCAGCATCCAGCTGGCCAATCCACCACCTTTCATTGTTTATACCGTTACAAAAAAAAAAGAAAAAAAGAAAAATCATCGGCCCATAAAAACTAAAAATCACAATACTGGGTTGGCCAGTCCAGCTATGGTTGTAGGGTAGCAAACGTCGTCGGAAAACACGTTTTCAACACGTTTTCAACACTGCAGGTTACCTGGGTGTAATGTTTTTCAGCTAAAAAGGAACATGGTCTGACTCCTACCTAACTATATAAAGGGTAACGGAAGGTAAATGCGGCTAACATGTCCTGTTTTAAGCCCGGCACGTACACCTCTGCTCCGCTGTGTCTCAGCCACCATTGTTCTGGCAGAAAGGGCGCTAAAGCCAGAGAGAGGAGAGGCGAGCTGGAACAAACCAGTTTTTTTCGGAGGGGGGATATCTATACTTTTATTGTTCAAAGTTTTGTTGTTAGTTTTTAGTCGACCTCGGCCGCTACATGATCATTTCCTAGCACCAGTTCTTTGTTTATGTGATTCGGTGGCTTATTTTCATCAGTGCTCCTCATCTCTCTCCTATGTGCCGCCTCCGCTGACAGCGCTACTGCTCGGGATATGAGTGCCCCTCCCTTACTAACCAATCGAATGCCAAGAAGCTGGTAACTGAGGCAAGACACGCTTCCTATTGGTTAGCAGCTGTTTCCACAAACGTGTCGCTAGGGGCGCACCTTGGACCAAGGGCAGGACACCTGCTATGAAAGGATGCTGAGAACCACAGGTGAGGCCAAATCAAGAGAGGAAAAATCCGTGGAAAGCAAGTCCACAGACACGTTGCAGCAGGATAACAGGCACCTTTATGATACGTAGCTGCACAAAGTAATATGGAGGTGAAACCCCTTCATTTTTGGATCATGATTATTATTACCCTTTTTTCACCAAGAACTCCCATTGATAACAGAGTGTCTTTTACAAAAGTAATCTTGCTACACTATCAACCATACAACCTAAAACATCTAAAACAAAAAAGAAGCTAGAAATACAAAAAATACACAAAGTCCTCAACATACTACACAAAAACATTACTTATTATGCTTTTAAATTGAATAAATATATTATTTCATTTAAATTGATTAGAAATTTTATTTTTCAAATATTTTTTTTTATAATTTTTTGTATTAAAAATGTATATTTTATTAATATTTTTTAATACAAAAAAATCAGCAAGGAGGACAATTTGTATTACCCATAGTGAGAACCGATGTAGTTATAAGAAGTCTTTTATATGGAGCTATTAAGGAATAGAATTGGTGTCACTGCAGATAGAGAGAAACACTTTTGACTGTGGTTAGAAACTGTTAACGTGAGCCTGGATCTGTAAAAGTTATATGAGTCATAATTTGTGCTTTGAGGAGCTGTTTTTTGTTGTTTGTGTGTGTGTGTGTGTGTGTGTGTGTGTGTGTGTGTGTGTGTGTGTGTGTGTGTGTGTGTGTGTGTGTGTATTTTATAGCAAACCATCAAAACGTAAGGATTTGTGACCCCAGGAATAAAGCTGCTGCAGTACTTCAGGTAACAGGGATTCTGATAAAATAAACTGAAGATAGAGGGATGTTTAAATGTAGGTGTTTTTAATAAATGATCCCATGTCCAAGGAAACCAGGAAAGTAAAAAGTAACCATTTAGAGTGTAGCTGGTAGTTATTAGTATGTGGACAGAGAGGGATACAGAGCTCAACTGAAAGTTTATCTAGAATGGGTTTACAGAGGGAAACATGCCAGTGCTGTTTAATAGGGAAATGTGTGTCTCTGTGTGCATGTCAATAAAATTGACATAAAATACACCACTGGTTATTTTTGCTTGCGCTTTCTTCCCTTCAGGTTACAGAAAGCCTTAAAGAATGACCAAAAATGCAAAACAGCCAAAATTATTTGATTGTGCTTCATGTTCGTTCATGTCTTTTTATTGTTTGTATTTCAGTTAAAAAGAAAAAGCTTTCAGGAAACCAATATAGAGCCTGACACCAACAAACACAATCAAAAGCACACAACTCACACCGAGAGGATCCGTGCCGAATTTTATACACTAAACGTAAACATATGCACATCAAAACAGCATAACAGGAAAAAAGGGCCTTGTTGGGATTCCATTGCTTCCATTTTTATTTATCTGTGCAGCTTTCCTTTTTCATGTCCTCAGTGTGTAAACTCCTCCACCTTTAATGATTGTCACTAAGTTAAAGCAGCTGTTTAAAGGTACATTGGTGCACTGGTATAGAAAAAAATCAGAGTCATCAAAACATGAAAGAAAGCTGCAAAAGTCCAGCTGCAACGTCTCGTGCGCAGATGTTCAGAGTGTCACAATTCAGTCTCCTCATTGGTCAGTTAGTTAATTACATGTAACATGACATGCGTGTACAAAATGCTTTCATCCAGTTGCAGTCAGTCAAATGAGGAGTTCAGAGCAGTTCTCTTAAACAGCATGACTATAGCACAAAGACTCTGCAGCATGTTGGTTCAGTTTCAACATTAGTCCAGTCAAAGCAGATACATGTAAATGGAAGAATATGACATGAAAGCAAGAATAATGGGGAAAGTTAAACAGACACCCAAAAAGTGATGAGGATGGAGGAATTGCAGGGCAAGAAGACAAAGAAACCAGTAGGTGGGGAGAGATGAATTGGAAAGCTTATCTGTATATAAAAATATGTGATCCATTAATATTGTGTCACTGGTATTTGCCAGTCCCTCTATGTTTGTCCCACAGCTTCTAAACTTCATACAAAGTTCACCACAGTGACGGGTTAGGATCTATGTGTGCATTTTACAAGAGTCATCTAAACACTTTTCTTGATAGACTTAAAGAATTTTAAGCCAGGGATGAAAAAAAGCTGTAAAACCACTATTTGTGTCCAAATATATTCATTTTAGGATATTTGGTGATTCTACCCTGGATGTGAGTGTGAATGTGAACATTGGTGGATGTCTGCCTCTACATGACTCTCCAGGATGTACCTGTATCACCTTATGAAGAAGGTAAGTGAATAAATGGAAATGGTTTCATTTCAAATTTCACTGCAAATATAAAGTCAATGCGTAGCTTGAACGGCATGTTGAGACAGTCATCTGCTGAGGGTGGTTGGTGTTTGTTTCTGGGGTTGTCATCACATTTTATAAATGTCAGAGGGCGATGAGACGGCACAGTGACTGCTAATTATTTACAAGCAAAAGTCTGTTGAAGCCTTGTTGAAGCACACTTTGTTCTTAAAGATGGAGTAAAACCATAAAAAGTAGCTTACAAAATGCTGTTTCTCTACAAATACATCATCAGGCATAGCGAGGTTCTGTGCTTATAAGTGACACCTGCTGGAGGTAAACGGGTGGCTGTAGCACAGACCCTGTGACGTCTCCATAAAGATCTGGACGAGGTAAGGCTTTTGCCGTCTTTCTTTAATGTGTGTTTCCTCTGCCAGTGACAGAGTAAAACTTCCACCTGCTCTCTGGTGGTCAAGGTGAGCAGGATGGGGTTGAAGGCACTGTTGATGGGGAGGATGAAGATGACAACCCAGCTGGAGATAGTATCCCGAGGAAGGAAACATTTCACAAGCGACTGACATTTAGAGAAATTGAACTGTGTTGATGCTTTTCAGCAAACTATTCTATAAAGTAACACAGTGACCTATATTAAAAATCCATGTAAAACCTCTAAGATACTATAAGGCAGCTGTTTCACTTCTTACCAGGTATCTGCACCTCCAGCAGCGGGAGGACTTTCACCAAAAATATAGGAATCCAGCAGAGGGCATCAGAGAACACTATGAAGAAAAACCTGCTGGCCATAGCTACATCTCTGTGCAGTCTGCTCCTCAGGTCGGTGGCAGTGATGCCGGTTTTAAAGATGGAGCAGAACATACTGCAGTAGGAGAATACAATCACCAGGAAAGCCACCAGGTTCAGACCTAAAGAGATGCTTTTCATGCTGGCTGGGACTATCAAACAGCGTTATGCAGTTCATACAGTATTAAACAGTATTTAAGCGGTTTTGAACTGAGGAAAAGTGTGCAAGCCGACAGTTCTGCTTCACAGATTTGTACTGCGTAGTTTTTGTACTTTACACTTTGTATATTTTGTGATAATGAACAATTTTGCATTGTTTGGATTTGCAATTTGCAAATCTGGAAATGGTCAGTATTTTGGGGACTTCTGGTGATATTCAGGGGTTACTTTATACCTCATATCATACCAATAGAACAAAGGATATCACTCTTTTGTTCTCCACACAAACTGTTTTCCCTTACAGCTAAGATTACTAGTGGACTAAAATGAGCCACCCGCACTTTACACCTACTGGAGGCATGAAGCTCGCAGCTAACAGTTTGTGTGCTGATGTTAATGCCAGAGGAGGGTTTTGTTGGGTTGATGTAACTTGAACATGTGTTGTTTTTATTTGTGCTTTAAAAACAAATTCTCTCACTGAAGTCTTAAAGGTTGTTCCACACTTTCTGATCCACTTAAACACCAACCTAAAGATGATATTCCAGCAGCACAAACCCAGTCTTTCTTCAAAATAAGAGCGATAATTAGTTTGTGGACAAAGACAACAGTTGGATGACCTTCATCAGGCACATTATTATGACTAGTGCAACTTACCCCTGTCTGAAGTTTGCCTGGGCGCAAATTGCTAAAAGGGAAAACGATGACGAGGAACTACTCCAGAGTCAGGTAGGTCAGGAGGAGAACAGAGACCTGAGGAGAAACATGCACCGCAAATAAAAACATGTTTTTAACTTAAAAACTGTAACACTGCTTTGAATACTGAATGCACTGTTATAAGTAGAACCTCTAACAGAGGAATCAACATGCAGAGGATGGAAATTGGGCTCAGATCATTTATAAAGTCAATTTTTGTGCTAATGCAGTCTAATGATGATTTATCCTGGAAAGTGCAAGTTCTGAACAATAACAACAACTAAATGCAATGAGTGAGAGTGAATTATAAACACGATTTTAAAGTAAAAGAGGGCTTGATTTGAGTACTTTACTCTGAAAACATGACACATGTATAATGCAGAGCCGAAACAAGCTGATACGGTCAGTGAGTGGAACAAAGGATTATTTAAATCTTGAAGCTACTTTAGCTGAAAACAGCAGGGCAAAAGTACAAGCAAAGGCTGTCAGTCTGCTGTTTGCCTCAGATGTCAGTTTGTCCGCTGTCTATTTAATCACTAGGAGGCTGTAAAACTATGAAAGGAGTCCCATATGAGTCGATGAGCCAGTGAAACTCAGGTCTGATGACAGCGATACTGAAGTGATTGTTGTTTGAGATATGTTGAACTTTTGTGTTTGGAAATCAGACGAGAAACCATTTGTTACTTTTCAAATTCTATATTTATTAAGTTATGCAGGCTTGTTTGCACAACAAGGCTAAATAATTATATAAACCTTTCTGAATCTAAATAGTGGACTTTGGTAGAATTAAAAAATAAGTGCAGTGCAGGTCTATGATGATTTTCAGTGCTACTATCATCTAGTTTTGATTCTGCTTCTGTATTGGTTAAGTCCTCAGTAGTCCTGATGTTGAACTGTTGTAGTCCTGTTTTAATTCTGGATCAGTTCTGGGTCTGGTTGAATTGGGGTTTAGTCCCTGTGATACAGCCCGACTTTGTTCTGCCTTGCTGCTTAATAAGGTTTCCTGCATATGTGATATATATTTTTTTCCTATATGAAGTCATTCTTTTTTTTGAGCAACACTCAAAACAAATCCTATTAATCTTTCAGTCATTTCTACCCTCACTTAATTTCCTTTGGCTGCTCAGCTCTCACACAGTGGCTCAGCTATGCTCCAATCCCTCCATATTGTGGCCAATCACATGCGAGGATATAGGATAATATCATTAAGTGAAAAACAGAGAGCGGTGAGGAGGGCTGTGCGAAAGCAAAACCACATAAATATGCCTGACACCCGTAAACGAAGCAGCATCTTTGTCTCGTCTTGGTCTCGATACCCTCTGGTCTCGGTTTAGGTGGTCGTGACTACAAGTCTAATCTACAGTGGGATGCAAAAGTTTGGGCAACCTTGTTAATGGTCATTATTTTCCTGTATAAATGGTTGGTTGGTACAATAAAACATGTCAGTTAAATATGTCATACAGGAGACACACACAGTGATATTTGAGAAGTGAAATCAAGTTTATTGGATTTACAGAAAGTGTGCATGTTGTGGAAAATTTAACAATAACCTGCAACACACCCAGTGAGCTTGATTTGAAGTGGGTTTAATAAACACATTGCAATGTGGAGAGAGCATCCCAGTGAAACACCAGGACCATCTGTGAATTGTGGCCACCGCCCTCACATCTTATATACAGACACACAGACAAAGAACATCCACAAACTCACATGTGGGCCCTTCTCACGGGGGGGCTATACCTCCTCCCTCACAGAGACAATTATGACCTCGTTTTCTGCTTGGCCATCACCTTTCTAACTACTGAACATCAGCACCATTGTGCACTCAAAGAATTCACAATGTGCATCCTCCCTAAAGTCAGGCGGAAAAAACAAATTCACATTTTATGGTCATCTTCTCTCCATCTGGGTCTCCACCCTTTGTTCGAAGGAGATCATATACAAAGGTCAAACAGCATTCGTTGTTCATCTGCAAAGAAAACTTCAAGCTGCTCTTTCATAAGAACCCGTTGTTAAGATAAGGAAGTTTTTCAGTGTGTGATACATTTTTCGCAGTTTATCATTAAATCCATCGACCCATGTTTCCCAATTTATTAACTGTTTCTGTAAAAGACCCTCTTCCCTCGTGTTATTAGGGATTGAGGCACACATGGCTCACCAAACACATGCCTTACTATGTTTACTCAGACAATGAGGGCCTAATGCACTTACGCATCAGGAACTGACATGCTAGATAATCAGTCTAGCTACCCCATGCTATAATTACTCCAATCACTTTTACTCAGGCTCAGGACTCTGAGTTTGTGATGTTCAGAGAGTCATGTAAATGCATATCATTTATAAAATGATTAGAAACGTCACACAAACGTAAAGGTAAAAACATACTAAGCTTTCCAGGGAAACTGATTGGCTGTTTAAGCAGGTGTTATCTGCATTCATTCGCTGATCCCTCTTAGGCGCCACAGAGTCTCACTCTGCAGTCGCTGAGGTAGAGCTTGGCACGCTCTTGTTGGAGGAGGGCGCTCTTTTCACCCCTCACCCTCTCATTCCAATGCAGCTTTATGGTTATTGCTGTGGTTCTGGAATCTTCTCATGATGGCTAGTAGGGCTCCAAACCGCACGACCTTTGACCTCAACCACTGCCTGGGCTGTCAGCTATGCCATGAGTGTTTCCTACTTCTCGCTGGGTCTCTGAAGACTTCTGATCAGCACCCAGTCTCAGTCAGGAGATTCCACCCTTGGGATGATTTCTTCCAGTAATACTCTGGCTGCTGCACCTGTATCTCTTTACTAGGAGGGAAAACTTCTAACCATTTGGAAAACATGTCAACCATCATCAAACCACATTTTCCTTTCAGTTCAGTGACGTTTACTTATAGATCATCAAAACCTTATCTGAACATGGACTTACGCCCTGTAGAGGTTTAATACCTGTACATGAACTATTATCTCACAAACCACAGTAAAAAGCCATGGACAAAACATCAGAAAAAACTCGTGGAAAACATAGAAAACATTGTTTCATGTTAAACCTGGAATCCCTCCTTTTGACACATGGTCTCTCCCATGAGTCGACTCATCAGAACTAGGAGAACAACAAAAGAAAAGGTTTAGTTAGATCATTTCTCAGACAACATCAGGGCTTCTCCTCCGCAGTAACTTCTCTCTAGCCCTGTAAACCCTGTGTTAGAGAATAAAATCAGCATTAATGTCATGTTAAGTGGGTCTAACTCTTGGCTCCGTCTGGAGCCTGCATCCACACCACAATTACCTAGAAACCAAAATTGGTGTATAAATACAAACTTCACACTTGCAAACAAATGCAGGCTCATAGCAGCAATAAGGCATCCAACACCACAGACACAAGTGTGCCACGTGCAGTTTATTTCCCCAAAATCATTAAAACATTACTGTGTCCATAATTTGCACAAATCATGGATCATCCCATATGTTTAATCAAAACTACTGCAACCAGTAATTTTTCTTAAGTAATGTCACTTGTTTTCACACTTTGAGCTCAACAATGATATGATAATGAGCCCCACACTAAGATGTTCTGTAATCACTGCACAACCTGCTTCATTTCACTCATGCATGTCTGTGTCTGTGCCGAATCCTCCACAAAGACCCTCAGAAAAACAAACATTAGCCGCGGAGCGTCTGGAGGTCAGGTCTGGATCAACAGATTGCAGAGGTGCTGCTGTGAATCATGTGGTCAACCCTCCTTTTCTGTGAAAGGAGTGATACAGCATGTGTTTCACAGTGAATACACATTTTCCCACTGTACAGTGTTTTACTATAACCAACAAGCAGCCAGTAAAACACAGTTTTCTCCACACAAAATCAGTAACACAGAAAAGTAGCAGCTAAAGGTTTTTTCCTAAGTGCACCGTTACAAAAAAACCCCAAACATATTAGGCCTTGTTCAGGACATGTCTAAATATATATATAAAAATAAACCTGTGTTTCTCTTACAAAAAGAAAACAACCCTAACCTAACTGGCAAAATCAGCCTGGTACTAAAACAAAAAAAACCCCAAATCTGCCAGAAATCACAGGAAAAGTTTTGCTTTCTGGTGACACAACATGCTGTAGGGATTAGAACCTGCCATGCAGAGCTGCAGTCACTGCTTCTGTTCATGTTCCCCACATCATATTTACTGGTTGCCCACAAGTGCTCCAGAATATCACACAATGCTGGAAAGTCTGGGGCCAACCAACATAGTTCCACCTTATACACAGATAATTTTTTCCCCTTTTTTATTAGCAGCTGCACAGTTCACGCAACACCAATGTTCACCCTTTAAAGCTTCCATATCAATGTTTTATCACTGGAATGTGAATTTCTTCCCCAGGTCCGTGCTTTTTCACTTATTTTTCATTTTCACAGACCCATCATTTCATTTAGCTTTTCTCCTTGTTCCCCTCCAAAAGTAAACGTGTAACATGTCATGATGTATTTCACAAAACAAGTTTGTTTTGATGTATTCAGAGGTGTGTATCTGGGTGCAAGCTTCACCCATACATCAGAAACAGGAAACTCAGCCCTCTGCTACATCTTATTCACTTTAATAATCCACTCATCAATATTATCACAGAAGAGGATTTCCGTCATCAGTAAATTACTTGTGCTGCACCAATCAAGCAGAAAGCATCTCACAATTCACTATATTAACAACCAAATTTATTGTCTGATCACTGGTTGGTCAAACCAGAATCTCTTTTCCCTTTCACAAAAGTTAAACTGTAGTCCTGCAACCATAGAGAGTTAATTGGCAGCAGTGGATACACTCAACATTTGATAACAAGTGTCTGTTAAATTTACACTATTTTAACACACACTCATTGCATGTGTGTGTGTTAGCAGGCAGGTGTAATGGATGTGTGTGCAGTGGAGCTGCAGAGTCAGCAGGGCATGTCCTTAAAGCTGCCTTTCCTTCACATTTCTCTGTTTATGTGTGTTTGTGTGCGTTTTATTTTGACCTTTTTTGTGATCCTACGGACTTTTCTGAACCTCCACAAGACAGCCGGCCACAGTTTTCCAACCCAATTTTCATGTGTTCTCACATTAACAACAGCAGACTTCATTTTCCTCCGTGCTCTCCTCTCCCCACTTCTCACAGCTTCTGTCTCTCTCATGCATCTGCAGCAGTTCACAGTTGTGGCGTGTCAGAGGCCCAGTGGGCCGTTCTTCTTCAGCTTCGCCTTTTGTCATTCACTCTTTTCAGTCTCTTCCTTTGCCATTTCAACTCCTAGTATGGCAAATGTGAAGCTCAGTCTTCTCAAGTCCATTCACACACAATGATGTCGCAGGTGAACACATGCAACTAGTGACAGGAGTGCTCTTACTATAGTAAAGTGAGAAAGTGATATTACTATAACTAATATGATATGATTAAATATGTGATTAACACACGAGAAAAAGAAATCTGCCACCACAGTGCAATAATTGTTTAAACAAAATCAGGCAGGCTCATAAATTTTGGCAACACAAAAAGCGGCTCTGTTGTGCTGTGGGCGGAGAAAAGGCTTCCTCTGCATCACTGTCGCATACAGCATCTCCTTGTGTAAAGTGCGCCGAACAGCGACTCCATCTGCTGCAACATGATGTTGTAGGTCTTTGGTGCTGGTCTGTGGGTCGACTGACTGTTCTCACCGTTCGTCGCTTCTGTCTGTCCAAGACTTTTCTTGGTCTGCCACTTCGAGCCTTAACTTGAGCTGAGCCTGTGGTTTTCCATTTTCTCAATATGTTCCTAACTGTGGAAACAGACGGCTTAAATCTCTGAGACATCTTTCTGCGTCCTTCCCCTTGATAGGTTTGTAGCTTAAACCTATTCGCTGGAACGTTGAAGACAATGTAATTAGGTTTTGAGACCCCCGTGTTGCTACTCTTCAGAGGAAATTAAAAGAGGAGGGAAACTTAGAATTGACCCCCTTAACCTCTTAAGCCCCAAGGGGGTTTCTGAGCTTCCTGCTCGAAAATGTAATGCCCAAATTAAATTGATTATTTCTCTGCAATTACAAACTCTGTCCTTACAATCTTGGTATCAAAATAAAGCTAACACTTGGGAAATTTAATCAGAGGTGTAAATATTAAAGCAGATATTACTGTGTCAAAGTTACTGAGACTGGAACACAGAAAAAGTAAGTAGATTTTATTCTCGCCTAATTTTTTTTTGTAATTTTTAGCATATAACCCTTTTAAAAATATGCCTCAGCTCACATTTGGTTCCAGAAATCCAGTAATCAACATATAAGCATCATCTGTGCAAAGATTTATGTTTCTAAAGTAAAACAGTGAAAAACTACAGCCCTGTCAATACATGAATATCCAGACGTTGTACAAAAATGTCCAATTCTGGCACACAATTGGACACCATGCCAGTTGATTTTTTTTAGGTATTAAAGAGCAGAAAGTAATAAATTTTATTAACAGGCCTAAAAATGCTTTTTTTAAAAATATATTTTGGAAGAATTAACCACACATTTACATGGTAATGGCCCTTTACTGCAGTGGGCATAGAGCGCTTCATTGGCCTCTGGCCCTTTAAACTCCGAGGGGCTGTAACTTTGATTTCTTTTGGTCAATTTGCATGATTGACACCTCTTTTTAATCGTTTTAGCCAATAGATTCAAAATAACGATGCCACGTTCACGTCACTTCAACCAATCAGACGTTGTGATGCCAAAACCCACGTGGGTCCAAATTTATTGCATGTGGCGTCTGTCCAGTCACGTGTCTGTAGGTGGGTCTAAAATGGAGGTTGTTGACGGAAAACGGCTCTGATGCGGCTAGGTAGGCGTGGTAACTACCGGCAATCACGTGGTTACCGGCTACCGGCGAAAATAACGGAGGAAATCGGGACGGTAAGCCAATTTCTGTCTTAGCGCATTTGCGCCGCTGTGTGTTTTTGTGGTCTTCTTTTGCGGCTCATTCAGTGAATTTTGGTCAGAGTGTGGTGAAACTTGGTGTGTGCAGTCAGTGATAGCCCTGGAAGCTAACCAGCCTATCTTTAGCCGGTTACATGAAGTCTAAAGAATTTCTGGTTCGGTTTTGTTTGTTTAGCGGACCTTTGCGCATTTATGTAACTGCTCGTTTAATCGCGGCTTGTTTTCGGTGTGTTTGGTGGTTGTAGAAATGGTTTATATGACATTTTAGCTGAGATTCAGAGGTTTCTGTGGATACCACACATGTCTGGACTTATATTTCTCACCCCGTGTTATAACCGATTAAACGTGATCTCCTCCTTTTTGCCCCCGATACCGGGGGCGTGGGGCTTAAGTGGTTTTAAATACTCTTTCTCATTATTGGATTCACCTGTGTATGTAGGTCGGAGCTCACTGAGCTTACAGCCAATTTGAGTTCCAATAATTAGTTCTAAAAGTTTTGAAATCATTAAAATAACAAAAGTGCCCAAATTTATGCACCTGCCTGATTTTGTTTAAACAATTATTGCAAACTTTCTGTAAATCCAATAAACTTCATTTCACTCCTCAAATATCACTGTGTGTGTCTCCTGTATGATATATTTAACTGACATTTTTTATTGTACCAACCAACGATTTGTACAGGAAAATAATGACTATTAGCAAGGTTGCCCAAACTTTTGCATCCCACTGTACTTACTGTATATGTATATCTGAATACTGTGGTTTTAACGCGGTTCACCTTCTGCAATGACCGACCATCACCATAATCATCCTCATCTGATTTCAGGCTGGTTTGGGAATATTTGCGCCTACATTGCTTGGAATAAATCCTTTCAAAGGAAAGTATTTCATGATCCAGTTCATGTGTTGATGTGCACAAACAGCTCCAATATTTTAATCTTCTCACTCTTTTTTGACTTGGCCCCGGGTCGATGTTCATGGGACTCGTCCTCCAGGCCATTTTGCCTCTTGTACCAGTCGAACAGAGTCTTCAGGATGGATGGCAGGCAGTACCCAGCAAGAGAACTCATAGAGCTGATCAGCTGGACAGATGACAGGAAATAGAGAGGGAGCCAAGAGACAAAGGATGGCAAAAAAGGTTAGTCCTGTTCAGAATATGTGACAGTGTATAGTAAGTATGTGTCCACATGAGGCGCACACACCTGGTCAAACTGTGGCTCTTCTCCTCTGCAGAGATTTGTTTAGCGGCTTCTCCTGCCAGATAAGAACAGACAGAGGTGGAGAACAGCTTCTATTTGATCGCTGACTGTGGAGTGTGCGTGGGTTTCTCAGGTAAAATACAATCCAGTAAACACAGCGATAAAGAGAAGGCCTTCCCTGATTTACTGCTTTGTCCATTTAATGCTCGGCTGGAGAGTAAAAAAGGTCGAAACTGAGATTTGCATAAAATGTTGAGCCAATAAACACCGCCATCAAAAGGTACTATGACTAATAAAATGAAGTAAGATGGGCAAAATGCGTGTTTATGATGCTGTAACACAGACAGAAGTGGACTAAGCGTCATGGAGAGAAAAGAAAGAATCGCAGCTCGGCCGCTCACCAGTGGTTCAGCCATGATGATACAGCTCTTGCGTTCAGAGAGCAAGGTGAAGATGGCAAATAAGCTTTCTAGGACAAACTCGCCCGGCTGGCTCCACGTTGACAGGCGCCATGACGACGGGGCCCTTCCTCTCACCCGAAGGGCCGCTGGCTGGTGGGATGGATGGCTTCAGTCCCACTGGAGAAGCTGATGACATATAAGACAGGCCCGTTAGTCTGAAGTGCTCTGACTCTGTGGGTCCCCCCTAAGTTACAGTAAATACTTCTGTGCTCCCAGCCTGCACACATTCTTATCAGCGTCACTGCTAACCAATGTTCCCTCTAAGCTGCGCACTGCTGGCACGGTCTCTGCGCACAGAAAATCTGTGTTGCACACAAAAAAAATCTAACCTGAATTGAAATTAAAATAAATACTTTAACAATTCTGTTTTGCAGTGTGAGTCAGTGAGCTATGGGATTAGAACGATGCCACCTCATCTCATAGTCCAGCCATTGATGCGATTCACATTCGTATATACGCAGCTAATCAACGTGGTTGACAGGCTCTGACAGCGCCCTTATGCGCCCGCACCGGCGTTCTAGCTAGCAAAGCGGCGTGGCTGATGACGAGTGAAGCCACGTTAATGACAACGTGTACAACCATTGTGTGTGTCAGAACAATGAGGCGACTGCTGAATGTTACAGGTGTTACAGCAGTGATACATCCGCTGTTGTCAGGCCTGCAGGTATCAGGCTGTTGTTCTCCTTCATCTCATAGTGGACAGAAATTAGTTTTTGGAGTGGCACAAATAATTTGTGTGGCATCAGATTTGATGCAGAACAGCTGATTGTTCTGTAAATAGTTTGAAATGTTTGTTTAAAAAGATGCCTTGGCTGCATTTGTAGGTAAAAACAGCTGCAAAAAACTTTGTTGTTTGCATAACTCAGTTTTTTTTTATTTTGATTTGATTTGATTTTGATTTTATTGATTAGCATTCAAATATCTCAGTGAATACAGAATACAAAATAAAGATTACCACAAAGCAAAAAATCATGAGACAAGGCTAATCAAAAGGTATTGGCTGAAGCATTTGCTTATTACGCCAACCCTTTTAACAAAAAATCTTTTGCATGCAGCTCCTGTACACAGGGCTCGAAGCAAAGAATAAAACAAAGCAAAGCAAAAACAAACAAACAAACAAACAAACAAAAAAACTTTCCACCTTAGATAACTACATCAAAGCAAAACAAATCAAGAGTTTCAGAATTATTATTTTTGCTCTTTTCATTCTTGATTAATATATTTTTCTAATACTCTATTTTTAAACATGTTTTTAAACAAGGAAAATGAACTACACCTTTTTAAATCACTGTCATGTCCAAGTCCAAGTCCAAGTCCAATTTATTTATATAGCACATTTAAAAACAAAAGGTTTGCCCAAAGTGCTGTACAAAAACACAGTGTAAGACAGAATAAAACCACTGACACTTACATAAAACATAATAAAACACATAAAACACATAAACTATCAATGTCAACACAACATATACAAATATCAACTCACGCCAGTCTGAACGCTATCGAAAAAAGGTGTGTTTTCAAAAGCGTTTTAAAAACAGGAAACGAAGATGCCTGTCTAATATTCAAAGGCAGCGTATTCCAAAGTTTTGGGGCCATAACTGAAAAGGCTCGCTCTCCTCTGCATTTGAGCCTTGATTTTGGGACAATCAACAGCAGCTGATTGTCCCAAAACTATTCCACAGGTTAACTCCTCTAACAGAAACACATCTCTGCTTTATGTTTGTCCTTATCTTGTTTTTTTTAAAGACATCTGTTCCCCTTAAGTCATATTGACTCTCTCTGACTTTAAACAGCTTCTGAATACTGCGGCAAAGCAAGTTATTTTGTGCTTTATACATTATCTGTGCCATTTTATATTCGACTAAATCATAAAATTTTAGGGTATTCAGATTAATAAACGAAATGTTAGTTGGTTCTATATAGTTTGATTGATTTATAATTCTTATAGCTCTTTTTTGTAACTTGAAAATAGGAAGAGTATTTGTTTTATATGCATTACCCCATATCTCCAGACAATAAGTCATATATGGAAGCAACAGAGAACAATAAAGTGTGTATAATGATTTTTTGTTCAGGACATGCTTTGTTTTGTAGAGAATAGCAATGGTTTTTGACATTTTTGTTGTCACATGGTTTATATGAGACTTCCAGCTCAGCTTATCATCAATTATCACTCCAAGAAATTTATTTTCATACACTCTTTCAATTTCAATTCCATTAACCCTGATTTTAGATACATTTTTCATTTGTCTAGTGCCAAAAATAATCAATTTTGTTTTCTTTATATTTAATGATAACTTATTTACATCAAACCAGTTTTTTAATATATTTAACTCCTTTTCCGCTGTAGTCAGAAGCTGTTCTAGGTTTTTACCTGAGCAATACAGAGTGGTATCATCAGCAAACAATACACATTTTAACAGTTTGGAAACACTACATATGTCATTTATATATAATATGAATAATTTAGGGCCCAGCACAGAGCCCTGAGGAACACCACAAGTCACCTTCAACTGATTAGATTTTACATTATTGATTTCAACATATTGATATCTGTCATCCAGGTAACTTTTCATCCACTTATATGCTATCCCTCTTATGCCATATTTCTCTAGTTTATTCATTAATATAGAATGATCAATTGTATCAAACGCCTTTTGTAAGTCTATAAAAACACCAACAGTATATTCCTTATTATCTATTGCATTAGATATCCCTTCTACAAGTTCCATCACTGCCATCGAAGTGGACCTTTTCGCTCTAAAGCCATATTGGTTATCACTTAGGAGATTATGCTTCTCTATATATTTATCAAGTCTATTAACAAATAACTTTTCTAAAATTTTTGAGAACTGTGGGAGTAGTGATATTGGCCTGTAATTGGTAAACTGACATCTCTTTCCGTTTTTATGGATTGGAATAACTTTTGCTATTTTCATTTGTGAGGGAAACACACCAGTTCGAAAGGACAGATTACAAATGTATGCGAAAGGTTGCACTATATATTCTATAATACTCTTAACTAATTTCATGTCAATACCAAAACAGTCGGTGGACTTTTTATTTTTAAATGTCTTCACAATGTTAATTATTTCTCTATGAGTTACAGCACCAATAAACATGGAGGACACATTCTGAGTAATATGTTTATTTAGGTCGTTATTATTTCTTGACTCTGGAATTTCTTTTGCTAAATTAAAGCCAACATTTACAAAGAAATCATTAAATTCATTTACAATGTCTTTAGTTTTATCAAGCACAATATCTTTATCTTTTTTAAAATAGTCTGGATAATTCTTATTTTTTGAGCCCTTTTTGATTATACTATTTAATATCCTCCATGTTTCTTGTGTGTTACTTCTATTTTGCTCCAATAATGTGTGGTAATATTCTTTCTTACTTGTTCTTATAATATTTACTAATCTATTTTTATATAACTTGTACTTTATTTCAGCATCTTTTGTCCTCAGTTTTATAAATCTTTACATGCATCTTCTATCCCCTTTGTGATCCATGGCTTATTTGATCTGTGATGCTTTCTAGTGATTTTCATTAAAGGACAATGTTTTTCATATAGTAAAATTACAGTTGATAGGAATGCATCATATGCACTACTTGAATCTTCATTTGCAAAAACCTCATTCCAATTGTGTTCCTTTAAGTCCACCTGGAGGGCAGCAATGGCTCTTGTTGTTCTATGTCGTATCATATCAAATGTTTGATTCTTTTTTTTAGTTTTAATCCCAAAATAATTTTGAAAAATTGCAAAAACAGGAAGATGATCGCTTATATCAGTTATAAGAAGTCCACCTACTATTTCATGGTCAATTTTATTTGTAAATATATTATCTATCAATGTAGCTGTATCAATTGTTATTCTACTTGGTTTTATAATTACAGGGAAAAGGGAGTTACTATACATTGTACTGATGAAATCTGTTGTTTTCTGATGTCCGTTTGGGTTTAGCAAATCTATATTAAAATCACCACAAATTATTTGCACTTTTTTATCATTTAGGTTGCTAAACATAGCAGCAAGTTTTTCATTGAATGTCTCAAGGCATGATCCTGGTGTCCTATAGATGCAACTTATAATTATATTGCTAGCTTTTTCAATATGGATTTCAATAGTAACACATTCCATTACGTCATCTATGATGCTTGACATACATTCAATCAGACTACATTTCAAAACTTTATCTACATATAAAGCAACACCGCCTCCTTTTTTATTCACCCTGTTCATTGTAAATAATTCGTATCCTTCCAGTCCCATTTCACTAACTTTCTCATTATCGAGCCATGTTTCTGATATTGCAATTATATTAAACTTTTTTAACTTACTTAAACATTCCGTAATTTTAGAAAAATTTTTATACAGGCTTCTACTATTGAAATGTATGACCGACAATGCATTTGCCATTTTAATATTCATATTAAATTGGTCATCTGTATAGTACTCACAAGTACTATTATTGTTATTGTAGAAGTGATTATCTGGGTCAATGTTACTTTCAGGGTCATGCATGTTGTGCTCTGCATTGTTAAACGTTTTGAAGTTCATCTTCTCAGCGTGTGTGGCAAAATAACCTCCTTGACAGTCCTTCTCATAATCAAAGTCTTCCTCTTCAATATCTCTGAATGGAAACCTATAATCTGTGTCCAAACTTGTCATTTATGTGTTTTTGTTGTTGTTTTTTCCATTGTTTTTTGAGCCATAAGGCCAGAAACACTTTCCATACCCATTGTTCATTATCCAATCGTCACTTTTCCAATAGATTCCATAGCAGATTCCTGATTATTTATATTGCTCTAAGTCTTTGAGTTCTCTTATCATCACAACTTTCGCTTCTTCAGGATTGCCATTTAGTCTTATCATTACTTTGCAGTTCCTCGTCCATGTCGCTTGTATCTTATTTTGTTTTTTCAGGCTGCGTGCCTGTCTTGCAATTTCAGCAGTCTTTTTCATTAAATGTTCATTTAAATACACACCGGTCCCTTTTAGCTTCTTACCCTGTTTCAGTAACTCAATCTTTGTTTTGCGACTCACAAACCGAAGAATAATTGCTGGCTTTGTTTTACTGTCTTTTCTGGGGAGTGTGTGGCATGCTGCAATATGATGGCTCTGAATACTTACATTCTTCATTTGAAGGAATTTTATCACTTGCTGTTCAAGCGTTTGCAGCTCCTCTACCGGGGCATCTTCACCGTCTTTACCTCCGCCAGCTGTTACTCTGGCGTAGGTTCGGTGTTGCGTCTCCAGTCCACTTATGACTAAGTCATCCATTCTTGTGTACTGTTCAAGGTCCTCGAGTCGCCGTTCCAAGTCGTCTATTTTCTTGTCCTTCTCCTTTATCAAGTTTTTTAGTTGTTTTATTTCATCCATTAGGTCATGTAGCATACCTTGTTGTTTAGCCACTTTGCTCAGTTCATCAGACATGAAATTAAGCGATTTCCTAATCTCCTCCAACTCCTCTTCAACTCCTGGGTTTGCTTTTTTAGGCGGCATTTTGAAAATGGTGAGATATTACCTTGTGATGGCCCGTTGAAGTCACTGTCGATTTACTTGTTGGTGCCTTGCTAGAGGAGCCTGGGCCCAGTGGTTGCTGGAGGATCCTGGGCCTGGTGGATCCTGGGCCTAGCAGCTGCTGGAGGATCCTTGGCCTAGTGGCTGCTGGAGGATCCTGGGCCTGGTGGCTGCTGGTGGATCCTGGGCCTGGTGGAGCAGGAGGGTCCTGGGCCTAGCAGCTGCTGGAGGATCCTGGGCCTGGTGGCTGCTGGTGGATCCTGGGCCTGGTGGAGCAGGAGGGTCCTGGGCCTAGCAGCTGCTGGAGGATCCTGGGCCTAGCGGCTGCTGGAGGATCCTAAGCCTGGTGGAGCAGGAGGGTCCTGGGCCTAGCAGCTGCTGGAGGATCCTGCTGCTGGAGGATCCTGGGCTTGTGTTTGTGTAGGCGTATGCATGTGCAAGTGTTTTATGCACGTGTGTTTTATGTATGTGTAATGTAAAATCTCCCTGTGTGGTCAATAAGGCTATCAGTTTGAAGCAGTCTTGTTACTTTTTTAAAGTAGTAACTATATCATTAATTGCCCAACATTGGTCATTATATCCTGTATTTTGCAGACAGAGTTACAGGACTCTCTCCCAGACCACAGACTCATATTACAAGTCAGAGCTTTATAAATATATAAAAAATGGAGGTTGTGTTTTCAAAACTGGAGTTCAAGTTATTTTTACTTCCAATAGTGTTAACATGCTGCACAGGTCATGAACAAGTTTTAAATTTTCATTGTAAGTGGGCTGAAGCAGTTAATTAAAAGTAGTCTAACACAAATGCTGTAATTTGATTATTTTAATAAACCATGTAACTTGGATGCTAGCGTGACCACATTGCACACGTGTGCTGTTGCTCACAGTGGTCCAAGGGACGCTCAGGGAGTTTGTGTGTTCGCTCGGACACATGAAAAATTAGAGGGAACGTTGCTGCTAACTGGAGCATATTTAACGCTAAAGTTGTTTGAACTACAGATGTCATCATCTTGGGGCCTTCAGCCTGTTTTTGCTTTCTGAACCATGACAAATGCAGCTGAATATGCATTAGAAGTTCATATTTGCAATGCTCTCATGGTTGATGATTCTCACTTGTAGAGTAACCAGGAATGGGGAAGTGTTAAAGATCATCTTCTTGAGCATAAGTCGTATTCAAACGAATAAAAACCACATCTGTGTATTTAAATGTCGACTGAGTTGTGGCTCGGTGAAAGACGCCGACTCTGGCGATCCTTACACGATCCTCCCTGCTTTGCATTCAGGCAGCTGTGGTGCAGACTCATGCTTTCTCGTGCTTGATCAGATGAGAGTCGAAAGTCGTGGCGTCCCAGGAAAACTGCGGTAGAGCACTTCCTGCGACCATCTGTAGACCATTTGCATGACTCAGCAATAAAGGGGGTAATTCAGCAGAATTCTACCATGTCCAGTCAATACAAGTCTGCCTTGGTTTAATTACACTTTTATTTTAATTGGAGATTGACAATAACAACACTGTTTTCCTTTGAGCCAAAATTTCATTGAAGGAAATTTCACTGCAGCTTTGATGCTGGATGGAGACAGCAACACATTTTAAAACCCTGATTTGGACTGTCTTTACAACACACACACACACACACACACACACACACACACACACACACACACACACACACACACACACACAGCACTAATGTCTCTATTGTTACCCTCTTCTGTTTTATATTGTGCTGAGTGAGCATGCCGTCAGCCTGACCAATAAGAGCCGAGAGCTGCAGTGATAGGCAGGCTGAACCAGCAAATAGCCAGAAACATCTGGTCAGTGCAGCACCGCCTCAGGTACCACGTACAGCTTTTAACTGGCTTCTGACCCCAAACAAACATTTATTATAGCTCTATTATGTAGGAAATGTAGGAGACGCAGACATAAATACACAGAGGGTTAACGAGGGAAGTGGGAGCACACAGGTGACACTGATAATCATAACGAGACACGGCAGGAGTAACACAACACTGACGGGAGACTATCAAAGTAAAACAGGAAGCACACAGAGACGCAGACCAGATTGGAAGAGAACACAGACGTAGCGGGCTGGGGAAAACATGGAATAAAACACAAGGAGGAGAAATGAGGCATGGGGACTGGCAGATACACAGAGGGGGCACACAGGGGGTAAGGTCACGAGGGGAAATCAAATAAGCAACATCTTAACAGAACAACCTAGGGACCCTAAAACTGACAGCAAATCAAATTCAAATTCAATTATTTATTTGTCACATACACAGTCATACACAGTATGATATGCAGTGAAATGCTTACACAACTGCTCGTGACCTAAAGAAGAAAAAAAAGACTATGAATAGGATAAGAAATAAATATGAAAATTAAAATTAAAATGGTACATTTGACTAGGAAAGAATAAGATAAAATATAAAAATTAAGTTCAAAATAAAATAACTGTACAACAACAAATTAGAATGAAGGGTAAATTTAACTGGGAAAGAATAAGATAAAAATATAAATTAAAGTTGAAAATAAAATAACTGTACAACAAAATACACAAATACACAATATAGAAATATATAAGAATGTATGAAGAAATATAGAGTGATAACAGCAGCTGTACAAGTATTAAATGGAAAACAAACAACAACAACACAAGACACACAAAAAACCAGGTAGAAGTCCCGGGACCATGACATGCAGGTGGTTACATATGGTTAAAATGATTCAAATGCACTAAGTATGCACGTTTTTCATATCAATATAGGCCATAACTTGATTGTTGTCTGTAGCCCACATGATTAAACACTTTAAACATGTGAGTTTAGATTTGATCTACTGTATAGCCTGTATAATAAATTAATATGTAGCCCAATAAGTATAAAATCCAGAAAGCTACACAACATGGGGCGGTTCATTTACAAACACAGGTCTAACTTGAGTTTCACACAGTTTTTATTAGAAACAATCAAATTGTTAAATGCTTAAAGTACACAAAATGTCAGAAATCTGCACCGTCATGAACAGAAATTTAAACCTAATTTTTCGTGATTTGTTGATTAACCCTCCGAGGTCTGAATCCCACGTTGTGCACATCAACATCACAGATTTGTACAAATAAAGTTTATATTTATATGTTTTGTTGCCATAGCGATGCCTCCAGGGAAAAATGAGGGCGCAGAGCAAGAATGAGACCATATTAGTGGATATATGCTTTGATAACTTTGCCTAACAATCATAAATGTTTTATATTTTGTGTGTGTCCTCATTATTGAGCTTTAATCCTGCATGAAGGCCAAGATGAATCTCTTAGAGTAGAACTTTACAGGAACTATTAGAATAAATGAAAATAATAACACATTGACTGCTTTAGTCTTTTACATTCACTTCTGTCTGTTTTTTTGTCTCCATTTAAAAGATATCAAACTCTGAGCAAACAACTTGATGTAAAAAGAATCTCTGCACATTCTACAGTCTTTGATGCTAAAATGACATCACAGCATTTAAGCATGTTTTGAATGAAAACATCAGCATATGAACACAAAACTGAAGACACTGCAACCGTATGAACGCAGACCACTATTTAGTGACATTTCGACGTTTCCCCGAGGATTAACTGCTCTGTAATTTACCAAGAACTAAAGTAAGCTCACATTTCAGTTTGTAAACTTAAGATCATTTACTTAAATATATGAAGCCTGATTTTCCTGCCTGCCAGGACAGTATTTATGTACTTTACATTGTGCAAGACTAGACTATATTTTCCAGGAAAACAAATGAAGACTTAACTATTTGTCAGCTGATGTCATATTTGACAAACTATACATGAATTAGAAAATGTTCTTAATCATATCTTGGAGTGACAGAAGCTCCTTTTAACACGATTATTTCTGAGATTATTTTGTTCATTTAGGAAAATAGAGAAGACTTAAGTTTTGTTCTCAAACAAACTATTGGAATTTCTGAGAAACTGAGGCTGCGTCCACTTGTACACGGCTATTTTTGAAAGCGCAGCTTTGTCTTTTTGTTTTTAGCGTTTATATGTGGAAGGAGATATTTTTTCAAAGCTGCACATGTGGACTGGATTTTTTTTTTTTAAACGAAAAAGGAAAACGTCCGTTTTCAAACATAGCCGTGTACGTTCGGACGCAGCCTAAAGTCATCACCAAAAAAGCAAATTCTCTGAACATTCTGAGTTGAGGTTTAGTGATCATTGCTGTTTTGTGTTCCTTGTAGTCAAAATGAGTGAAAGTGGTGATGGATCACAAAACAACCGTAACGGTAAGCACATGTGCTCAGTCTTGAAATTGATGAAAAACAGATTTTCAGCAGATAGTTATGGATGCTAATTAAAAGATTAAATGATCTTGCAGGCCAACAGGTTAACCCACGATCAACTGCAAGTGGAGATCAGGAACCTGCTAATCAACCAGTTAACCGACGAGCTAACCGGCGAGCTAACCGGCGAGCTAACCGGCGAGCTAACCGACCAGCTAACCGACGAGCTAACCGACGAGCTAACGAAGATATTGGTGGACTCCGGGGCTTCGCGAACGATCTTTATCTTGCTCTTTGTGATATTTGTTTGTTTGTGGATAGGCTAGTAACTTCAGTACTGGAACAATATGACAATTACCTTTACGGTGACACTGACACTGACGATGACGATGATGATGACGATGACAACAATGTCATCGTTCAAAATATTAATGTAAGGGAATTTAATGCCAATGCTGTCAACAATGAACAGCATGAGGATCATAATGCTGTGGTTGTTGTTGGCATTGAAAATGAGGATTCGGATGAGGCATTTGAAGACTGTGTGGATGTTGACCAGCACATCCCAGAAGAGGACCCTCAGCCAGGTGTATCCAGGAGGAGGTCTAGAGAGATGGATGAAGAAGATGTGGAACCATACAAAAGAATCAGACGGAGCGAGGAGTTTTCTGATGATGACTCTGACTTCTTCTCTGCTTCTGATGGCGAGGGCTGTCCTCGTGTTGGTAATATTGCTGATGAGGACATCAATGAGCAGTCAACAGAAGAAGAACCGCAGCCCGGTGGATCCACGAAAAGGTCCAGAGAGGAAGATGTTGACGAAGAAGAGCGTGATAGCAAAAAATCCAGGCTTGCACACTCTGATTCGGGGACCAGCTCAGCTGTGTACGACCACTCTGAGAGCAGCAGTGATGAACTTTTTGAAGATGCACACGAAGAGCTTGGCAACCATGAAGCTGGAGGCTCGAGGAAGTGTTCCCGAGAGGATTTTGAGGAAGAAGAGGAATACTTGCCTGTGTGCAAATTTCGGAGGTGTTCAATTGAGTCCAGCAGCAGCAGTGATGAAGACTAACACTCTTTCGACGGGTTTCTTCAGTATCCTTTTAGAAGGCTGATGGCCTACTCAGGTGACCCTGAATCCTCCATGCTGCAATAAGCTGGGCATACACTGTGCTGCGATTTTTTCAGTCGCGTTATTCAGCTCCTGCTCAAACTGTACGATTGACTCGCAGGGGTGAGTCTTTTCACTCTCATTTCTGCGTTTGCGCGTGCGCAGTGTAAGACGCTGCGGTGACGCCCTCAGGACAACCGACAGGACTTCAAACAGGTTTGATTTTCTTACCAGCAAACGATTGATGATCGGGAGCTGGTCGAGAAGTGTTAATCGCTTCTCGTTACCCCATATAGACGATGCACGACACACGATCCTCCAAACGGTCGCACGACTGAAAAATTGGCTCAAAATGGGCCAAAAATCGCACAGTGTATGCCCAGCATTAGGCTGCCGGGGGATTCCCATGATGCACTGGGTGTTTCTTCTTCACCCACTATGTTTAATAGACCTCTCTGCACTGAATTGTACTCGTTAACCTCTGTCTGTCTTTATCCTGTTTTCCTTGCCCCTCCCCAACCGGTCGCAGCAGATGGCCGCCCCTCCCTGAGCCTGGTTCTGCTGGAGGTTTCTTCCTGTTAAAAGGGAGTTTTTCCTTCCCACTGTCGCCAAAGTGCTTGCTCAAAGGGGGTCATGTGATTGTTGGGGTTTTCTCTGCCCTGTCTCTTTCCTTCTTTTTATCTATCCCTCCTTTTTCCCTCCACCCCCCCCCTCTACCTGTCCTTTAATCTCTTCTTTTTCATTTCCTCCATCATCTCTCTACCCTGTGTTCGTTTTGAGAACACAGGGTAGATGATAATAAATGATAATAAAATGATAACAATTGGCTACATTTTGCATGTGTCAGATCATTTAAGTCTGCTTTTGTGTATAATATGCATACTTTACTTGTTGCTTCCAAATCCCAGAAGGAAGAAGAAGACAAATAAAAAATGAAACAAAAATATATTTCTCTTTCTTTAGTGGATAGCTTTAGCAGGGAGTTTTTCCTTCCCACTGTCGCCAAAGTGCTTGCTCATAGGGGGTCATATGATTGTTGGGCTTTTTTTTGTAAGTATACCTTACAATATAAAGCGCCTTGAGGTGACTGTTGCTGTCATTTGGCGCTCTATAAATAAAATTGAATTGAAAATTGAATAGATGTCACTGTGATGATTTCTTCCCTCCATAGAAAGCTTAGACCCAAATGCAGATTCAATGCACATGGTTAAACTATTTATGAGACTTTGCTTAAAGAGAGGGAATGGAGAACGTGGCTCGAGCTAGGAGTGTCAGCAGAGAGCAGGAACCAGAGGAAAAGCTATCGAGAGACTGAACACCTGGCTCCTGATGGGAACAATCCAACGGGAATTCTGCAACAGAGGGAGAAGAAGTTGCAGGACGGGTAAGGGAGTTTGAGGGTAGGATTAGTATGTTGGCAGAGGAGACCTAAACACAGGGAAAACAAGGTTAAACACAGGGAAGGAGCAAGCCAGAACTGGAGCAGAGGTGAAGCCTAGTTACCACTGGAGATGGCAGAACAAACTGGCGAGGAGTAGCAGGCAGCGCTGGTTTAAGAAGCCCTCCTGCTGATTGTTTGCAGATGAGGCCCAGGTGAGATGCTGGAAACTCCACCTCTGAAGTGTGGACACAGTATCCCGATTCCAAGTGGAAAAGCCCCTCAGACACTTCCATGGTGCATGACAAGAAGGACGAGAAAGCATTCATTGTCCATCCATCCGTCCGTCAGCGTAATGCCTAAAAGTTTATTCAGATGTAAATATATTACATTTTTAAATAAAGATCATCAGTGTTTTTAATGACGCTGCATTTCATTCACGTGTCTCTATTGGACAGTGTTGTAGAAGTTAGAGAAGACAGGAATCACTTCCAGCTTGGCCTGACGTTTGATCACTAGTGATGTTCAATACCACTGATTTCCTTTCCGGTCCGATACCAAGTAAAATTCAGGGAGGTATCGACGATACTGATCGGATACTTTGTACAAAAACTTTACTCTTTTATTTTATCTCAAATTATAGCGTCATAATGATTACAGGACATCAGATTACTTGTTCTTATCACTTAATAATGCAGAGTTCATCATATAGAAATAAAAAAACTGAAGTTGTGCGCTATTTGAACACCTTGCCTGCCTGCAGCATTAAAGGACTCCCTGAGAGACGTCTGTCTCACCCTAGCAGCACCTGTCCTTCTCCTCCTCTTCAGTTCGCCTCAACATAAGCTCCTCATATTCTGTGATATGATTTACTCTGAGGTGTTTGACAAGGTTAGTGGTGTTGCCACAACACCTCACTTTCTTGCCACATGTATCGCAAACCACGTCTCGGCTGTTTGTGGATGTAAAATACGTCTGCACATGACTCTAATTACGCTCAGCCATTGTTGTGAGTGCGCACACCAGAGGTTGCCACACATTTATACAGCCGTATTTCACACATGACTATGAAAGGCGGAAGAAGAAGTAGTTCCTTCCAATGTAGACAATCCGAATGATATAGTTTCTTTCCACTGTGTTCCTGTTAATGAAAAACTACAATTTTACCCTAGATGATTAAAATATCGAGATTTTAATGTGGAAACCTTCTGTTTGCACATCTGGACTTTCCGTTGCTGCCCACGCAGGTGAAACTTTCTTTGAAGTGGCTCATCGAAGTTGTAATTAATCATCAATTCCCACACAATGTGAGAATGCAATCAATTTGTTTATCAGGGGAAAGGTGGGATTTTTTAGGACACTGGAGCCTAACATTAACTGGTTTCATCTTTGCTTATTTCCATAAGAAGAAAAACATACTGAGAAAGAGATCACCAAAATATACATGTATGTATAAAGCCACTTACATAAAACATGAAAAGGCGGAGCAGCGATGCCCATCTCAGCCAGCGTATGATGGTGGGGGCAAGATGGCAGCTTCCACAACATGACGCCAGCTCCTATGTATTTTTAGTAGATAAATGATACGTTTATGACAATGTATCAATTGTTGGAAGATGTAATTACACCTTAATTATGTAATTAGAAGCAAAAAATGATTTTTTTAATCAAATCACCTCAAAAAATTACTGTACTTACTTTCTAATTGATTCTTTACCTCTAAAAGGGGCGGCTGTGGCTCAGGAGGTGGAGCAGGTCATCTACTAATCAGATGGTTTTTGGGTCGATCCCTGGCTGCTCCAGACTGCATGCTAACTGTCCTTGGGCAAGACATTAACCCCAAGTCACTCTCTGATGCATTCATCAGAGTATGAATGTGTGTGAATGTTAGATAGAAAGCACAGAAAAAGGGCTTCTATGAACAGGTGTGAATGAGGCAACCTGTACAGAGCGCTTTGAATGTTCAGGTAGAAAAGCACTGTCAAAAATGTCTGTGTTGATTTCTTTTGGACCTCAAACATTACTCACCTTGTTGCAGGTTTCTTTATTAATGCTGAAAACCCAGAATGGAAACTGACCTTACTGCTTCCTTTAAGCATCTAGAAGCTGCTTGACATCTTTACAGATCTATCTATATCTTTCAAAACTGTCTATAATATTTCTTTACAAATACATATTACATATTGTAATTTTGCTGTTGTTAATTCATCTTTCCACCTGATAGAAGAATCCCTCCTTATTATGATTTCAATTTCATCGCTGGACGAAGCTTCAAAGTTTTCATTCATGCCACCAGCATTCTCTATATCCAAACTATTGCGGCTCCTCCAACCAACGGCCGCGGCAGGCTAAACATGAGGACACAGATGACGCGCAACAGTAAACACATGAGATACACCTCTGTACTATTTGCTACTTTTATTCCACACACAACTGTCCACTATACAAATCGGCACACGGGCTCAAACCTTAAACAAATGCACAGACTGCACAAATAACTGCACCATTTACTATGCCAAATTACAACATTGGCCTATTGCATAACTGCGCTCAAGCTGCAGTCAACAGAAGGTTTCGCCTCATGCTCACCCTACCTTTCTGCTCATCAACATCAGGTGCCGTGAACAGGTGAGTGCAACCACATTTATCACCTAACACACCCATGAGTCACGCCCCACACCCGTGTACCAATACAGTGAGTGCATTTAAACCAACCCACTTAATCAAAAAAGGAACAGCTCATATGACTCCTACACAAACTACTGGCTAACACATAGATTAAGCTCGTCAAACATCTTTCTCATCAGTTCTTTGGCAACAACAGAATGACTTCAAGGCGTTGCCGTGCATTTGTGTAGTATGTTGGGTTGATGGTAGCAGGGGCGATTCTAGGATCAGAGCTTTGGGGGTGCTGAGCATCCAGAGAGCTGCTCAGCCAGGCAAGATCAACTTTACTCATCACGATGAGACGTCTTCCCTGTCTCTGTCAGTCCCTGCATCCCTACATGTCTCCAGTTGTCCCGAGTTCTCTCTGTCTGTCTCCTCAGTGCATTTAAACCCCTGTACCTCCCTGTCCTCATCGTCTGTTGTCCTCGTCTCTGTTATCAGTCATCATAATTTTACCATCTCTGTGCAAGTCTGCAAATTTCTTTAGTAAATCATAAGATTCTTAAATTCATCAAGTCTCTCTGTGCCTGGGTCCTCGTCACGATACATGACATCACTGTTTTGCAACTTTGCCTATGGTACAATGTATGAAAAGATCTTTACTGCAGATACTACTATGGCTCTGTAGATTTTTTTAAAATTTTATTTTAACCCATGTCGCCTCACCTTGACTGGCAAATCTGTCTATCACTTTTTGGTAGTCAACTCACTCAAGCAGTTGAACGGTTTCTGTTTTGCCTGTCACTTTTCCTTGTCTGTTTTCTTACCTGCCTCTTCCTGACCTTGTACTTTCTCCTCACGTTCCCCTCTTTCCTCTCTTCCTCTTTGGACTGACAATCATATACAAATAGATTATATTCAATTAGATGAACAAATTAAATTAATATGAAAAAAAATACTGTTAAGATCACTAATAAAAAGTCCTCTCTCAGTGGACAATTTTAAGTTTTACATTTTAAATATGTTATATAAAATTCAACGGGAGCAACAGGCCGGTCAGATGTCGCTGATTTTACTACAGAGTAGGACGGGTTGTAGGCAGGGCTGGACTGGGACAAAAAATCGACCCAGGCATTTTGACAAGAGACCAGCCCACCAGGTATTACAGGAAAAGCCATAAAGCCTTTGAATGAAAACAGATGCTGTTGTGACAGTGATGTACACTGTCTTGTTGGTAAATTTATGATTTCTATACATTTTACATCAGATAAAAACTTTGGTTGTAAAATTCAGACAATAATTTAATAAAAGCTAAACATTTTAAATGAGAATAAGAAAGAAAAGTATTTCTTTGTGCCCCCCTTCCATGTTAATGCCCTACCTGGCCCCCTGGCAAAACTTTGCTAGACCCGCCCCTGCACAGTTATGGTAAATGGTAAATGGCCCTGCCTACAACCCGTCCTACACTGTAGTAAAATCAGCGACATCTGACCGTCCTGTTGCTCCCGTTGAATTTTATATAGCATATTTAAAATGTAAAACTTAAAATTGTCCGTAGCCTGCGGACAAATATACATCTTTTATTAGATGAACATGTGGTTTCCATAGTAGTACCTGCAGTAAAGATCTTTTCATACATTGTACAATAGGCAAAGTTGCAAAACAGTGATGTCATGTATCGTGACGAGGACCCAGGCACAGAGAGACTTGATGAATTTAAGAATCTTATGATTTACTAAAGAAATTTGCAGACTTGCACAGAGATGGTAAAATTATGATGACTGATAACAGAGACGAGGACAACAGACGATGAGGACAGGGAGGTACAGGGGTTTAAATGCACCGAGGAGACAGACAGAGAGAACTCGGGACAACTGGAGACATGTAGGGATGCAGGGACTGACAGAGACAGGGAAGACGTCTCATCGTGATGAGTAAAGTTGATCTTGCCTGGCCGAACAGCTCTCTGGGTGCTCAGCACCCCCAAAGCTCTGACCCTAGAATCGCCCCTGCTACCATGTTTCCCTCTCACCAGATAACCAAACCGATATCATGACCAGCAGCTTTACAGCTGTGGCTCCAGCAAACATCAGCTGATACTAGAAATTAATATTAAATAAATTCTAACAACAGCTGATCAAGCTTAAACGTGCTGCTGTTGTTTAGTGCGACATCCGACGGTTTCCTCTTTCTGGCGCAAAGTGAGTGATAAATAAACAAGAGAGAAAAGCCGATCAGCTGATCATTGATCAGTTTCATGATTGAAGTAGCAACAGGAGAGGGAGGGGAGAGAATGAGAGGAGAAGAGGCAGCAGCTGTGCAGCAAAGACACAGAATAACTCCAGCTTTGTCTTTTTCATTGTAGCTCATGTCCGGGACAAACTGTTCCTTTTCAGCTCAATACGACATGCGTAATATTTTCTGTGAATACGGGAGGGTTGGCAACTCTAACTAACCTTATGAATAAAATAAAGTTCACTATCAGTAACATCAAAGCACCCACCCAGCTATATAGAAACCCGGTGTTCCAGATCAACTGGCGTTTAGATCAACTGCCGTTGGTCGAACAGATGTGTGGCAGTCTTGCGTTTCAGGAGCTGCTACTGACAAACCAGCAAAAAAAACCGCCAAATGTGTCATCTGTGACACTTGTTAGTTCATCTCAAACACACTCCGTCAGTCTTGATGCTGTTGAACAACAAAATGTTTAAAAATGTTGTGAGTTTACCTGGTGATATCCTCATGTGCGACGCGATCGCGAAAACAGCAAACAATTAACACCACGCCGATGTTGTTCACAGGACAGCGAGAGTAAACGATCGGGAGACTCTTGTTGTCGTTATCGTCCCCCTCGCACGTTTTATTTCTCCGGTTTCAGTGTTTTTGCTTCACAACCAAAGCGTGCAGTTTACTTTGTGTGCACTAACATGGACTCGAGTCAACCAGCGCCACCTCTGGCCAAGTGCCACAGCCTACAGCCAGATCAACTTGTGACACACATCTGCACCACGTTTGAATTCGTTTCATGCACAATACATTTGTACCTTTCAATTGTGTCTGTTTGTTTTGTGCGTCATGCAAATAAACCTTTGAAATGAATGAAATGACACTAATATTTCACTAGTGTTGTAACATCACATGTCGTTAGCGTAGTCTGCCTGTGTCTTTTCTCTGCGAACAAACATTTTAGAGTTGGTTGTTATATACAGTCTGTATAAGTGTGGTCAATCTAATAAACATTTGTAAGGAGATGGCAGTTACTGTGAATGTACAGCAGGTGATTAGTAACAAACAGTCAGACAATGACCCTGACAATCTCATTCAATCTTGCAGATTGAATGCACCTTCTGCGGAAAGTGGTACCACACAGTGTGTGTGGACTTCCCCTGTGCAGAAGGCGACTACAAATGTTGTGGGTGCTAAATAAACAGAAAAAATTGATCCCTGTTGTCTTTGCTTACTGATTGTTTTTAGTGTTGACAATCCACATTGCTGGGATTGCATCTTTCAACATGTTTGTGGGTAGATTTGGATGTACCAGGTGTAAGTGCAGCCACTCAGCCTCTACTCAATGTGATCATAGCAGCAGGTGCAGATGTGTCACAAGTTAATCTAGTAGTAGGTTATGGTACTTGGCCACAGGTGGCAGCAGTGGACTGACCTCCATTTGAGACTGCTCCAGCTGCTATGTGATATTGGATCTGCTAAAAATTGAAGATCATATGCAAGTTTTGGAACTTAAGCCTTATATTATGTTGAAAAACAAAAAAATGATATTGATTTTGTTGCGGGTCATTTTGGCCCGTACTGTGTAAATCCACTCAGAATTGTCAAAAAACTGCAATAAAACAATAGCAACTTTATTTTCCATTAGATCAACATGTGGAACGCAGACATACAACAGTTAGACTTTCCATAACTATTTTAGGAACAATTTGGTAAAGGTTTTTCGTTCTTACAAACACATTTCTTTTGAACTTGCCCAACGTTCTCAGTTTTTCAATGTTCAACATTTTCAATTTTGTCCACATGATGGACAGAATGTAATTGTGTGCTTTCTACAGATGTACTTCTTGCATTTCTCACAAAAAGTGCTTGTTTTAAAACAGGAATCTTCCTAACTAAGATTTAAAACAAAAGATTTCTACGTCTCCTCCAGTCCCAAAAACAGATGACACACCTGAGTCACTGACTTTCTTAAATCCACTCACTCTCACTGGCTCTGTTTATTACTAATCACTGTGTAACTGCTGTAAATTCACAGTAACTGCCATCTCCTTACAAATGTTCATTAGATTAACCACACTTATACAGAGTAACTACCAACTCTCCAGCCATGTTGATGGATTGCCTATATTGGCTGGAAATATTCATTTCCAGAGAAAGGACACAGACAGAAGATGCTTACAGAATGTGATGTGACAACACTAATGAACCATTGATGTGTCATATTTGTGCAAGGCGTATTTCATTGTTATGAAAAAAGAGAATATTAAAATCATGATGACCAATTGGAGTGGTGATTTCTATGACTTTGTGTATATAATTTGGAATTTTGTACAAATGTAGGCCAATAATAAATACATGATATCATTTCATTCATTTCAAAGGTTTATTTGCATGACGCACAAAACAAACAGACACAATTGAAAGGTACAAATGTATTGTGCATGAAACGAATTCAAACGTGGTGCAGATGTGTGTCACAAGTTGATCTGGCTGTAGGCTGTGGCACTTGGCCAGAGGTGGCGCTGGCTGACTCGAGTCCATGTTAGTGCACACAAAGTAAACTGCACGCTTTGGTTGTGAAGCAAAAACACTGAAACCGGAGAAATAAAACGTGTGAGGGGGACGATAACGACGACAAGAGTCTCCCGATCGTTTACTCTCGCTGTCCTGTGAACAACATCGGCGTGGTGTTAATTGTTTGCTGTTTTCGCGATCGCGTCGCGCATGAGGATATCACCAGGTAAACTCACAACATTTTTAAACATTTTGTTGTTCAACAGCATCAAGACTGACGGAGTGTGTTTGAGATAAACTAACAAGTGTCACAGATGACACATTTGGCGTTTTTTTTTGCTGGTTTGTCAGTAGCAGCTCCTGAAACGCAAGACTGCCACACATCTGTTCGACCAACGGCAGTTGATCTGAAACACCGGTCATGCTAGCTAGTACACAGTAGGAGTTATTGTAACCGACTGTAAAAAGTCAGCACAACGAAAATAAACTACACCTAAACTTGGTTTATATCTGACCCAGATAGACTGCAGGTCATAACTTCTTACCTGAAGTTCAGTTCACCTGACACTCAGACCGGCGGCCGCCTCGGGTCTCTCCTCATCCACCTGCTGGCCTCTGTGGGAGTTCCGCCATAGCCTTCTTCTTCTTCTTCTTCTTTGTGTTTAACGGCGGTTGGCAACCAACGTAAAGGAGCATTACCGCCTCCTACTGTTCCGGAGTATGGGTCAGACAGTGAGCTTACAATCTGTATCCAAATCAAACAAACAAACAAAAAAAAAAAAAAAAAAACACCTTACACTCTTTCATAAACACCTATAGCCTGCAAAAACCCCACCAGTTCCCTCACCTGTGCCCTACTACCCTCCAACACACTCTTCAGATTAAATTCCCCGATTCCCCGCTCCTTCAATCTATTCTGCAGAACTTTCCTCTCCACATCATAACCCTTGCACCGCAGTATTACATGCTCTACCGTCTCCTCCTCCTCCTGGCACACTCCACAAAGCCCCGTCTCATGTTCTCCTATCATCTGTAGTGTTTTATTTAATGCACAATGTCCCAGTCTAAGCCTGGTAATGACCACCTCTTCTCTCCTATTACCCCTATACAACCTACACCCTGCCACCTCCTTCTTAAAATGATACAAGTGCCTGCCCTTACTCCCTGAATCCCACCGCTCCTGCCACTCCTGAACAACCTGCCTCCAAACAATACCTTTTGCTTCAGATCCGCTGCTTTTAATTTCCATCTCAGTCCTATTTTTAGTCAACGCTCCTTTTGCCAACCTATCCACCTTTTCATTTCCACTGATTCCTACATGAGCTGGCACCCAAAGAAAGTGAATATTTTTAAACGTTTTAAAAGCTCCACAGCACACTCTAAGGGCTTCCGATTGCAGAACATCCAAACGTCTCAACACAGAACGAGCTGCTGAACCATATGCCACACACCCATAATCGAAGACAGATCTAATTAATGCCTGGTAAAGTCTTTTCAAAGCAGAAGAGCTTGCTCCCCAACCCCTCCCAGCTACACACCTCATAACATTAACAACTTTTTTACATTTGGTTTCAATCCGGTCAATATGCTCCCTCCATGTCAGTCTTGAATCAAACACAACACCTAAATACTTAAAAGAGCTCACTTTCCCAATTACCTCGTCATACAGTTTCAATGTCAAAGTCTCACTCACTGTTCTTTTGGTAAAGAACATCATTTTTGTTTTTTCCACCGAAAACCTGAATCCCCAGTCAAATCCCCACTCAACCACCATATTTACAGCCTCCTGAACCTTGCAGGAACATGGTCTGACTCCTACCTAACTATATAAAGGGTAACGGAAGGTAAATGCGGCTAACATGTCCTGTTTTAAGCCCCGCACGTACACCTCTGCTCCGCTGTGTCTCAGCCACCATTGTTCTGGCAGAAAGGGCGCTAAAGCCAGAGAGAGGAGAGGCGAGCTGGAACAAACCAGTTTTTTTCGGAGGGGGGATATCTATACTTTTATTGTTCAAAGTTTTGTTGTTAGTTTTTAGTCGACCTCGGCCGCTACATGATCATTTCCTAGCACCAGTTCTTTGTTTATGTGATTCGGTGGCTTATTTTCATCAGTGCTCCTCATCTCTCTCCTATGTGCCGCCTCCGCTGACAGCGCTACTGCTCGGGATATGAGTGCCCCTCCCTTACTAACCAATCGAATGCCAAGAAGCTGGTAACTGAGGCAAGACACGCTTCCTATTGGTTAGCAGCTGTTTCCATAAACGTGTCGCTAGGGGCGCACCTTGGACCAAGGGCAGGACACCTGCTATGAAAGGATGCTGAGAACCACAGGTGAGGCCAAATCAAGAGAGGAAAAATCCGTGCAAAGCAAGTCCACAGACACGTTGCAGCAGGATAACAGGCACCTTTATGATACGTAGCTGCACAAAGTAATATGGAGGTGAAACCCCTTCATTTTTGGATCATGATTATTATTACCCTTTTTTCACCAAGAACTCCCATTGATAACAGAGTGTCTTTTACAAAAGTAATCTTGCTACACTATCAACCATACAACCTAAAACATCTAAAACAAAAAAGAAGCTAGAAATACAAAAAATACACAAAGTCCTCAACATACTACACAAAAACATTACTTATTATGCTTTTAAATTGAATAATTATTTCATTTAAATTGATTAGGAATTTTATTTTTCAAATATTTTTTATAATTTTTTGTATTAAAAATGTATATTTTATTAATATTTTTTAATACAAAAAAATCAGCAAGGAGGACAATTTGTATTACCCATAGCGAGAACCGATGTAGTTATAAGAAGTCTTTTATATGGAGCTATTAAGGAATAGAATTGGTGTCACTGCAGATAGAGAGAAACACTTTTGACTGTGGTTAGAAACTGTTAACGTGAGCCTGGATCTGTAAAAGTTATATGAGTCATAATTTGTGCTTTGAGGAGCTGTTTTTTGTTGTTTGTGTGTGTGTGTGTGTGTGTGTGTGTGTGTGTGTGTGTGTGTGTGTGTGTGTGTGTGTATTTTATAGCAAACCATCAAAACGTAAGGATTTGTGACCCCAGGAATAAAGCTGCTGCAGTACTTCAGGTAACAGGGATTCTGATAAAATAAACTGAAGATAGAGGGATGTTTAAATGTAGGTGTTTTTAATAAATGATCCCATGTCCAAGGAAACCAGGAAAGTAAAAAGTAACCATTTAGAGTGTAGCTGGTAGTTATTAGTATGTGGACAGAGAGGGATACAGAGCTCAACTGAAAGTTTATCTAGAATGGGTTTACAGAGGGAAACATGCCAGTGCTGTTTAATAGGGAAATGTGTGTCTCTGTGTGCATGTCAATAAAATTGACATAAAATACACCACTGGTTATTTTTGCTTGCGCTTTCTTCCCTTCAGGTTACAGAAAGCCTTAAAGAATGACCAAAAATGCAAAACAGCCAAAATTATTTGATTGTGCTTCATGTTCGTTCATGTCTTTTTATTGTTTGTATTTCAGTTAAAAAGAAAAAGCTTTCAGGAAACCAATATAGAGCCTGACACCAACAAACACAATCAAAAGCACACAACTCACACCGAGAGGATCCGTGCCGAATTTTATACACTAAACGTAAACATATGCACATCAAAACAGCATAACAGGAAAAAAGGGCCTTGTTGGGATTCCATTGCTTCCATTTTTATTTATCTGTGCAGCTTTCCTTTTTCATGTCCTCAGTGTGTAAACTCCTCCACCTTTAATGATTGTCACTAAGTTAAAGCAGCTGTTTAAAGGTACATTGGTGCACTGGTATAGAAAAAAATCAGAGTCATCAAAACATGAAAGAAAGCTGCAAAAGTCCAGCTGCAACGTCTCGTGCGCAGATGTTCAGAGTGTCACAATTCAGTCTCCTCATTGGTCAGTTAGTTAATTACATGTAACATGACATGCGTGTACAAAATGCTTTCATCCAGTTGCAGTCAGTCAAATGAGGAGTTCAGAGCAGTTCTCTTAAACAGCATGACTATAGCACAAAGACTCTGCAGCATGTTGGTTCAGTTTCAACATTAGTCCAGTCAAAGCAGATACATGTAAATGGAAGAATATGACATGAAAGCAAGAATAATGGGGAAAGTTAAACAGACACCCAAAAAGTGATGAGGATGGAGGAATTGCAGGGCAAGAAGACAAAGAAACCAGTAGGTGGGGAGAGATGAATTGGAAAGCTTATCTGTATATAAAAATATGTGATCCATTAATATTGTGTCACTGGTATTTGCCAGTCCCTCTATGTTTGTCCCACAGCTTCTAAACTTCATACAAAGTTCACCACAGTGACGGGTTAGGATCTATGTGTGCATTTTACAAGAGTCATCTAAACACTTTTCTTGATAGACTTAAAGAATTTTAAGCCAGGGATGAAAAAAAGCTGTAAAACCACTATTTGTGTCCAAATATATTCATTTTAGGATATTTGGTGATTCTACCCTGGATGTGAGTGTGAATGTGAACATTGGTGGATGTCTGCCTCTACATGACTCTCCAGGATGTACCTGTATCACCTTATGAAGAAGGTAAGTGAATAAATGGAAATGGTTTCATTTCAAATTTCACTGCAAATATAAAGTCAATGCGTAGCTTGAACGGCATGTTGAGACAGTCATCTGCTGAGGGTGGTTGGTGTTTGTTTCTGGGGTTGTCATCACATTTTATAAATGTCAGAGGGCGATGAGACGGCACAGTGACTGCTAATTATTTACAAGCAAAAGTCTGTTGAAGTCTTGTTGAAGCACACTTTGTTCTTAAAGATGGAGTAAAACAATAAAAAGTAGCTTACAAAATGCTGTTTCTCTACAAATACATCATCAGGCATAGCGAGGTTCTGTGCTTATAAGTGACACCTGCTGGAGGTAAACGGGTGGCTGTAGCACAGACCCTGTGACGTCTCCATAAAGATCTGGACGAGGTAAGGCTTTTGCCGTCTTTCTTTAATGTGTGTTTCCTCTGCCAGTGACAGAGTAAAACTTCCACCTGCTCTCTGGTGGTCAAGGTGAGCAGGATGGGGTTGAAGGCACTGTTGATGGGGAGGATGAAGATGACAACCCAGCTGGAGATAGTATCCCGAGGAAGGAAACATTTCACAAGCGACTGACATTTAGAGAAATTGAACTGTGTTGATGCTTTTCAGCAAACTATTCTATAAAGTAACACAGTGACCTATATTAAAAATCCATGTAAAACCTCTAAGATACTATAAGGCAGCTGTTTCACTTCTTACCAGGTATCTGCACCTCCAGCAGCGGGAGGACTTTCACCAAAAATATAGGAATCCAGCAGAGGGCATCAGAGAACACTATGAAGAAAAACCTGCTGGCCATAGCTACATCTCTGTGCAGTCTGCTCCTCAGGTCGGTGGCAGTGATGCCGGTTTTAAAGATGGAGCAGAACATACTGCAGTAGGAGAATACAATCACCAGGAAAGCCACCAGGTTCAGACCTAAAGAGATGCTTTTCATGCTGGCTGGGACTATCAAACAGCGTTATGCAGTTCATACAGTATTAAACAGTATTTAAGCGGTTTTGAACTGAGGAAAAGTGTGCAAGCCGACAGTTCTGCTTCACAGATTTGTACTGCGTAGTTTTTGTACTTTACACTTTGTATATTTTGTGATAATGAACAATTTTGCATTGTTTGGATTTGCAATTTGCAAATCTGGAAATGGTCAGTATTTTGGGGACTTCTGGTGATATTCAGGGGTTACTTTATACCTCATATCATACCAATAGAACAAAGGATATCACTCTTTTGTTCTCCACACAAACTGTTTTCCCTTACAGCTAAGATTACTAGTGGACTAAAATGAGCCACCCGCACTTTACACCTACTGGAGGCATGAAGCTCGCAGCTAACAGTTTGTGTGCTGATGTTAATGCCAGAGGAGGGTTTTGTTGGGTTGATGTAACTTGAACATGTGTTGTTTTTATTTGTGCTTTAAAAACAAATTCTCTCACTGAAGTCTTAAAGGTTGTTCCACACTTTCTGATCCACTTAAACACCAACCTAAAGATGATATTCCAGCAGCACAAACCCAGTCTTTCTTCAAAATAAGAGCGATAATTAGTTTGTGGACAAAGACAACAGTTGGATGACCTTCATCAGGCACATTATTATGACTAGTGCAACTTACCCCTGTCTGAAGTTTGCCTGGGCGCAAATTGCTAAAAGGGAAAACGATGACGAGGAACTACTCCAGAGTCAGGTAGGTCAGGAGGAGAACAGAGACCTGAGGAGAAACATGCACCGCAAATAAAAACATGTTTTTAACTTAAAAACTGTAACACTGCTTTGAATACTGAATGCACTGTTATAAGTAGAACCTCTAACAGAGGAATCAACATGCAGAGGATGGAAATTGGGCTCAGATCATTTATAAAGTCAATTTTTGTGCTAATGCAGTCTAATGATGATTTATCCTGGAAAGTGCAAGTTCTGAACAATAACAACAACTAAATGCAATGAGTGAGAGTGAATTATAAACACGATTTTAAAGTAAAAGAGGGCTTGATTTGAGTACTTTACTCTGAAAACATGACACATGTATAATGCAGAGCCGAAACAAGCTGATACGGTCAGTGAGTGGAACAAAGGATTATTTAAATCTTGAAGCTACTTTAGCTGAAAACAGCAGGGCAAAAGTACAAGCAAAGGCTGTCAGTCTGCTGTTTGCCTCAGATGTCAGTTTGTCCGCTGTCTATTTAATCACTAGGAGGCTGTAAAACTATGAAAGGAGTCCCATATGAGTCGATGAGCCAGTGAAACTCAGGTCTGATGACAGCGATACTGAAGTGATTGTTGTTTGAGATATGTTGAACTTTTGTGTTTGGAAATCAGACGAGAAACCATTTGTTACTTTTCAAATTCTATATTTATTAAGTTATGCAGGCTTGTTTGCACAACAAGGCTAAATAATTATATAAACCTTTCTGAATCTAAATAGTGGACTTTGGTAGAATTAAAAAATAAGTGCAGTGCAGGTCTATGATGATTTTCAGTCCTACTATCATCTAGTTTTGATTCTGCTTCTGTATTGGTTAAGTCCTCAGTAGTCCTGATGTTGAACTGTTGTAGTCCTGTTTTAATTCTGGATCAGTTCTGGGTCTGGTTGAATTGGGGTTTAGTCCCTGTGATACAGCCCGACTTTGTTCTGCCTTGCTGCTTAATAAGGTTTCCTGCATATGTGATATATATTTTTTTCCTATATGAAGTCATTCTTTTTTTTGAGCAACACTCAAAACAAATCCTATTAATCTTTCAGTCATTTCTACCCTCACTTAATTTCCTTTGGCTGCTCAGCTCTCACACAGTGGCTCAGCTATGCTCCAATCCCTCCATATTGTGGCCAATCACATGCGAGGATATAGGATAATATCATTAAGTGAAAAACAGAGAGCGGTGAGGAGGGCTGTGCGAAAGCAAAACCACATAAATATGCCTGACACCCGTAAACGAAGCAGCATCTTTGTCTCGTCTTGGTCTCGATACCCTCTGGTCTCGGTTTAGGTGGTCGTGACTACAAGTCTAATCTACAGTGGGATGCAAAAGTTTGGGCAACCTTGTTAATGGTCATTATTTTCCTGTATAAATGGTTGGTTGGTACAATAAAACATGTCAGTTAAATATGTCATACAGGAGACACACACAGTGATATTTGAGAAGTGAAATCAAGTTTATTGGATTTACAGAAAGTGTGCATGTTGTGGAAAATTTAACAATAACCTGCAACACACCCAGTGAGCTTGATTTGAAGTGGGTTTAATAAACACATTGCAATGTGGAGAGAGCATCCCAGTGAAACACCAGGACCATCTCTGAATTGTGGCCACCGCCCTCACATCTTATATACAGACACACAGACAAAGAACATCCACAAACTCACATGTGGGCCCTTCTCACGGGGGGGCTATACCTCCTCCCTCACAGAGACAATTATGACCTCGTTTTCTGCTTGGCCATCACCTTTCTAACTACTGAACATCAGCACCATTGTGCACTCAAAGAATTCACAATGTGCATCCTCCCTAAAGTCAGGCGGAAAAAACAAATTCACATTTTATGGTCATCTTCTCTCCATCTGGGTCTCCACCCTTTGTTCGAAGGAGATCATATACAAAGGTCAAACAGCATTCGTTGTTCATCTGCAAAGAAAACTTCAAGCTGCTCTTTCATAAGAACCCGTTGTTAAGATAAGGAAGTTTTTCAGTGTGTGATACATTTTTCGCAGTTTATCATTAAATCCATCGACCCATGTTTCCCAATTTATTAACTGTTTCTGTAAAAGACCCTCTTCCCCCGTGTTATTAGGGATTGAGGCACACATGGCTCACCAAACACATGCCTTACTATGTTTACTCAGACAATGAGGGCCTAATGCACTTACGCATCAGGAACTGACATGCTAGATAATCAGTCTAGCTACCCCATGCTATAATTACTCCAATCACTTTTACTCAGGCTCAGGACTCTGAGTTTGTGATGTTCAGAGTCATGTAAATGCATATCATTTATAAAATGATTAGAAACGTCACACAAACGTAAAGGTAAAAACATACTAAGCTTTCCAGGGAAACTGATTGGCTGTTTAAGCAGGTGTTATCTGCATTCATTCGCTGATCCCTCTTAGGCGCCACAGAGTCTCACTCTGCAGTCGCTGAGGTAGAGCTTGGCACGCTCTTGTTGGAGGAGGGCGCTCTTTTCACCCCTCACCCTCTCATTCCAATGCAGCTTTATGGTTATTGCTGTGGTTCTGGAATCTTCTCATGATGGCTAGTAGGGCTCCAAACCGCACGACCTTTGACCTCAACCACTGCCTGGGCTGTCAGCTATGCCATGAGTGTTTCCTACTTCTCGCTGGGTCTCTGAAGACTTCTGATCAGCACCCAGTCTCAGTCAGGAGATTCCACCCTTGGGATGATTTCTTCCAGTAATACTCTGGCTGCTGCACCTGTATCTCTTTACTAGGAGGGAAAACTTCTAACCATTTGGAAAACATGTCAACCATCATCAAACCACATTTTCCTTTCAGTTCAGTGACGTTTACTTATAGATCATCAAAACCTTATCTGAACATGGACTTACGCCCTGTAGAGGTTTAATACCTGTACATGAACTATTATCTCACAAACCACAGTAAAAAGCCATGGACAAAACATCAGAAAAAACTCGTGGAAAACATAGAAAACATTGTTTCATGTTAAACCTGGAATCCCTCCTTTTGACACATGGTCTCTCCCATGAGTCGACTCATCAGAACTAGGAGAACAACAAAAGAAAAGGTTTAGTTAGATCATTTCTCAGACAACATCAGGGCTTCTCCTCCGCAGTAACTTCTCTCTAGCCCTGTAAACCCTGTGTTAGAGAATAAAATCAGCATTAATGTCATGTTAAGTGGGTCTAACTCTTGGCTCCATCTGGAGCCTGCATCCACACCACAATTACCTAGAAACCAAAATTGGTGTATAAATACAAACTTCACACTTGCAAACAAATGCAGGGTCATAGCAGCAATAAGGCATCCAACACCACAGACACAAGTGTGCCACGTGCAGTTTATTTCCCCAAAATCATTAAAACATTACTGTGTCCATAATTTGCACAAATCATGGATCATCCCATATGTTTAATCAAAACTACTGCAACCAGTAATTTTTCTTAAGTAATGTCACTTGTTTTCACACTTTGAGCTCAACAATGATATGATAATGAGCCCCACACTAAGATGTTCTGTAATCACTGCACAACCTGCTTCATTTCACTCATGCATGTCTGTGTCTGTGCCGAATCCTCCACAAAGACCCTCAGAAAAACAAACATTAGCCGCGGAGCGTCTGGAGGTCAGGTCTGGATCAACAGATTGCAGAGGTGCTGCTGTGAATCATGTGGTCAACCCTCCTTTTCTGTGAAAGGAGTGATACAGCATGTGTTTCACAGTGAATACACATTTTCCCACTGTACAGTGTTTTACTATAACCAACAAGCAGCCAGTAAAACACAGTTTTCTCCACACAAAATCAGTAACACAGAAAAGTAGCAGCTAAAGGTTTTTTCCTAAGTGCACCGTTACAAAAAAACCCCAAACATATTAGGCCTTGTTCAGGACATGTCTAAATATATATATAAAAATAAACCTGTGTTTCTCTTACAAAAAGAAAACAACCCTAACCTAACTGGCAAAATCAGCCTGGTACTAAAACAAAAAAAACCCCAAATCTGCCAGAAATCACAGGAAAAGTTTTGCTTTCTGGTGACACAACATGCTGTAGGGATTAGAACCTGCCATGCAGAGCTGCAGTCACTGCTTCTGTTCATGTTCCCCACATCATATTTACTGGTTGCCCACAAGTGCTCCAGAATATCACACAATGCTGGAAAGTCTGGGGCCAACCAACATAGTTCCACCTTATACACAGATAATTTTTTCCCCTTTTTTATTAGCAGCTGCACAGTTCACGCAACACCAGTGTTCACCCTTTAAAGCTTCCATATCAATGTTTTATCACTGGAATGTGAATTTCTTCCCCAGGTCCGTGCTTTTTCACTTATTTTTCATTTTCACAGACCCATCATTTCATTTAGCTTTTCTCCTTGTTCCCCTCCAAAAGTAAACGTGTAACATGTCATGATGTATTTCACAAAACAAGTTTGTTTTGATGTATTCAGAGGTGTGTATCTGGGTGCAAGCTTCACCCATACATCAGAAACAGGAAACTCAGCCCTCTGCTACATCTTATTCACTTTAATAATCCACTCATCAATATTATCACAGAAGAGGATTTCCGTCATCAGTAAATTACTTGTGCTGCACCAATCAAGCAGAAAGCATCTCACAATTCACTATATTAACAACCAAATTTATTGTCTGATCACTGGTTGGTCAAACCAGAATCTCTTTTCCCTTTCACAAAAGTTAAACTGTAGTCCTGCAACCATAGAGAGTTAATTGGCAGCAGTGGATACACTCAACATTTGATAACAAGTGTCTGTTAAATTTACACTATTTTAACACACACTCATTGCATGTGTGTGTGTTAGCAGGCAGGTGTAATGGATGTGTGTGCAGTGGAGCTGCAGAGTCAGCAGGGCATGTCCTTAAAGCTGCCTTTCCTTCACATTTCTCTGTTTATGTGTGTTTGTGTGCGTTTTATTTTGACCTTTTTTGTGATCCTACGGACTTTTCTGAACCTCCACAAGACAGCCGGCCACAGTTTTCCAACCCAATTTTCATGTGTTCTCACATTAACAACAGCAGACTTCATTTTCCTCCGTGCTCTCCTCTCCCCACTTCTCACAGCTTCTGTCTCTCTCATGCATCTGCAGCAGTTCACAGTTGTGGCGTGTCAGAGGCCCAGTGGGCCGTTCTTCTTCAGCTTTGCCTTTTGTCATTCACTCTTTTCAGTCTCTTCCTTTGCCATTTCAACTCCTAGTATGGCAAATGTGAAGCTCAGTCTTCTCAAGTCCATTCACACACAATGATGTCGCAGGTGAACACATGCAACTAGTGACAGGAGTGCTCTTACTATAGTAAAGTGAGAAAGTGATATTACTATAACTAATATGATATGATTAAATATGTGATTAACACACGAGAAAAAGAAATCTGCCACCACAGTGCAATAATTGTTTAAACAAAATCAGGCAGGCTCATAAATTTTGGCAACACAAAAAGCGGCTCTGTTGTGCTGTGGGCGGAGAAAAGGCTTCCTCTGCATCACTGTCGCATACAGCATCTCCTTGTGTAAAGTGCGCCGAACAGCGACTCCATCTGCTGCAACATGATGTTGTAGGTCTTTGGTGCTGGTCTGTGGGTCGACTGACTGTTCTCACCGTTCGTCGCTTCTGTCTGTCCAAGACTTTTCTTGGTCTGCCACTTCGAGCCTTAACTTGAGCTGAGCCTGTGGTTTTCCATTTTCTCAATATGTTCCTAACTGTGGAAACAGACGGCTTAAATCTCTGAGACATCTTTCTGCGTCCTTCCCCTTGATAGGTTTGTAGCTTAAACCTATTCGCTGGAACGTTGAAGACAATGTAATTAGGTTTTGAGACCCCCGTGTTGCTACTCTTCAGAGGAAATTAAAAGAGGAGGGAAACTTAGAATTGACCCCCTTAACCTCTTAAGCCCCAAGGGGGTTTCTGAGCTTCCTGCTCGAAAATGTAATGCCCAAATTAAATTGATTATTTCTCTGCAATTACAAACTCTGTCCTTACAATCTTGGTATCAAAATAAAGCTAACACTTGGGAAATTTAATCAGAGGTGTAAATATTAAAGCAGATATTACTGTGTCAAAGTTACTGAGACTGGAACACAGAAAAAGTAAGTAGATTTTATTCTCGCCTAATTTTTTTTTGTAATTTTTAGCATATAACCCTTTTAAAAATATGCCTCAGCTCACATTTGGTTCCAGAAATCCAGTAATCAACATATAAGCATCATCTGTGCAAAGATTTATGTTTCTAAAGTAAAACAGTGAAAAACTACAGCCCTGTCAATACATGAATATCCAGACGTTGTACAAAAATGTCCAATTCTGGCACACAATTGGACACCATGCCAGTTGATTTTTTTTAGGTATTAAAGAGCAGAAAGTAATAAATTTTATTAACAGGCCTAAAAATGCTTTTTTTAAAAATATATTTTGGAAGAATTAACCACACATTTACATGGTAATGGCCCTTTACTGCAGTGGGCATAGAGCGCTTCATTGGCCTCTGGCCCTTTAAACTCCGAGGGGCTGTAACTTTGATTTCTTTTGGTCAATTTGCATGATTGACACCTCTTTTTAATCGTTTTAGCCAATAGATTCAAAATAACGATGCCACGTTCACGTCACTTCAACCAATCAGACGTTGTGATGCCAAAACCCACGTGGGTCCAAATTTATTGCATGTGGCGTCTGTCCAGTCACGTGTCTGTAGGTGGGTCTAAAATGGAGGTTGTTGACGGAAAACGGCTCTGATGCGGCTAGGTAGGCGTGGTAACTACCGGCAATCACGTGGTTACCGGCTACCGGCGAAAATAACGGAGGAAATCGGGACGGTAAGCCAATTTCTGTCTTAGCGCATTTGCGCCGCTGTGTGTTTTTGTGGTCTTCTTTTGCGGCTCATTCAGTGAATTTTGGTCAGAGTGTGGTGAAACTTGGTGTGTGCAGTTAGTGATAGCCCTGGAAGCTAACCAGCCTATCTTTAGCCGGTTACATGAAGTCTAAAGAATTTCTGGTTCGGTTTTGTTTGTTTAGCGGACCTTTGCGCATTTACGTAACTGCTCGTTTAATCGCGGCTTGTTTTCGGTGTGTTTGGTGGTTGTAGAAATGGTTTATATGACATTTTAGCTGAGATTCAGAGGTTTCTGTGGATACCACACATGTCTGGACTTATATTTCTCACCCCGTGTTATAACCGATTAAACGTGATCTCCTCCTTTTTGCCCCCGATACCGGGGGCGTGGGGCTTAAGTGGTTTTAAATACTCTTTCTCATTATTGGATTCACCTGTGTATGTAGGTCGGAGCTCACTGAGCTTACAGCCAATTTGAGTTCCAATAATTAGTTCTAAAAGTTTTGAAATCATTAAAATAACAAAAGTGCCCAAATTTATGCACCTGCCTGATTTTGTTTAAACAATTATTGCAAACTTTCTGTAAATCCAATAAACTTCATTTCACTCCTCAAATATCAATGTGTGTGTCTCCTGTATGATATATTTAACTGACATTTTTTATTGTACCAACCAACGATTTATACAGGAAAATAATGACTATTAGCAAGGTTGCCCAAACTTTTGCATCCCACTGTACTTACTGTATATGTATATCTGAATACTGTGGTTTTAACGCGGTTCACCTTCTGCAATGACCGACCATCACCATAATCATCCTCATCTGATTTCAGGCTGGTTTGGGAATATTTGCGCCTACATTGCTTGGAATAAATCCTTTCAAAGGAAAGTATTTCATGATCCAGTTCATGTGTTCATGTGCACAAACAGCTCCAATATTTTAATCTTCTCACTCTTTTTTGACTTGGCCCCGGGTCGATGTTCATGGGACTCGTCCTCCAGGCCATTTTGCCTCTTGTACCAGTCGAACAGAGTCTTCAGGATGGATGGCAGGCAGTACCCAGCAAGAGAACTCATAGAGCTGATCAGCTGGACAGATGACAGGAAGAAGAGAGGGAGCCAAGAGACAAAGGATGGCAAAAAAGGTTAGTCCTGTTCAGAATATGTGACAGTGTATAGTAAGTATGTGTCCACATGAGGCGCACACACCTGGTCAAACTGTGGCTCTTCTCCTCTGCAGAGATTTGTTTAGCGGCTTCTCCTGCCAGATAAGAACAGACAGAGGTGGAGAACAGCTTCTATTTGATCGCTGACTGTGGAGTGTGCGTGGGTTTCTCAGGTAAAATACAATCCAGTAAACACAGCGATAAAGAGAAGGCCTTCCCTGATTTACTGCTTTGTCCATTTAATGCTCGGCTGGAGAGTAAAAAAGGTCGAAACTGAGATTTGCATAAAATGTTGAGCCAATAAACACCGCCATCAAAAGGTACTATGACTAATAAAATGAAGTAAGATGGGCAAAATGCGTGTTTATGATGCTGTAACACAGACAGAAGTGGACTAAGCGTCATGGAGAGAAAAGAAAGAATCGCAGCTCGGCCGCTCACCAGTGGTTCAGCCATGATGATACAGCTCTTGCGTTCAGAGAGCAAGGTGAAGATGGCAAATAAGCTTTCTAGGACAAACTCGCCCGGCTGGCTCCACGTTGACAGGCGCCATGACGACGGGGCCCTTCCTCTCACCCGAAGGGCCGCTGGCTGGTGGGATGGATGGCTTCAGTCCCACTGGAGAAGCTGATGACATATAAGACAGGCCCGTTAGTCTGAAGTGCTCTGACTCTGTGGGTCCCCCCTAAGTTACAGTAAATACTTCTGTGCTCCCAGCCTGCACACATTCTTATCAGCGTCACTGCTAACCAATGTTCCCTCTAAGCTGCGCACTGCTGGCACGGTCTCTGCGCACAGAAAATCTGTGTTGCACACAAAAAAAATCTAACCTGAATTGAAATTAAAATAAATACTTTAACAATTCTGTTTTGCAGTGTGAGTCAGTGAGCTATGGGATTAGAACGATGTCACCTTATCTCATAGTCCAGCCATTGATGCGATTCACATTCGTATATACGCAGCTAATCAACGTGGTTGACAGGCTCTGACAGCGCCCTTATGCGCCCACACCGGTGTTCTAGCTAGCAAAGCGGCGTGGTTGATGACGAGTGAAGCCACGTTAATGACAACGTGTACAACCATTGTGTGTGTCAGAACAATGAGGCGACTGCTGAATGTTACAGGTGTTACAGCAGTGATACATCCGCTGTTGTCAGGCCTGCAGGTATCAGGCTGTTGTTCTCCTTCATCTCATAGTGGACAGAAATTCTTTTTTGGAGTGGCACAAATAATTTGTGTGGCATCAGATTTGATGCAGAACAGCTGATTGTTCTGTAAATAGTTTGAAATGTTTGTTTAAAAAGACGCCTTGGCTGCATTTTTAGGTAAAAACAGCTGCAAAAAACTTTGTTGTTTGCATAACTCAGTTTTTTTTGATTTTGATTTGATTTGATTTTGATTTTATTGATTAGCATTCAAATATCTCAGTGAATACAGAATACAAAATAAAGATTACCACAAAGCAAAAAATCATGAGACAAGGCTAATCAAAAGATATTGGCTGAAGCATTTGCTTATTACGCCAACCCTTTTAACAAAAAATCTTTTGCATGCAGCTCCTGTACACAGGGCTCGAAGCAAAGAATAAAACAAAGCAAAGCAAAAACAAACAAACAAACAAACAAACAAAAAAACTTTCCACCTTAGATAACTACATCAAAGCAAAACAAATCAAGAGTTTCAGAATTATTATTTTTGCTCTTTTCATTCTTGATTAATATATTTTTCTAATACTCTATTTTTAAACATGTTTTTAAACAAGGAAAATGAACTACACCTTTTTAAATCACTGTCATGTCCAAGTCCAAGTCCAAGTCCAATTTATTTATATAGCACATTTAAAAACAAAAGGTTTGCCCAAAGTGCTGTACAAAAACACAGTGTAAGACAGAATAAAACCACTGACACTTACATAAAACATAATAAAACACATAAAACACATAAACTATCAATGTCAACACAACATATACAAATATCAACTCACGCCAGTCTGAACGCTATCGAAAAAAGGTGTGTTTTCAAAAGCGTTTTAAAAACAGGAAACGAAGATGCCTGTCTAATATTCAAAGGCAGCGTATTCCAAAGTTTTGGGGCCATAACTGAAAAGGCTCGCTCTCCTCTGCATTTGAGCCTTGATTTTGGGACAATCAACAGCAGCTGATTGTCCCAAAACTATTCCACAGGTTAACTCCTCTAACAGAAACACATCTCTGCTTTATGTTTGTCCTTATCTTGTTTTTTTTAAAGACATCTGTTCCCCTTAAGTCATATTGACTCTCTCTGACTTTAAACAGCTTCTGAATACTGCGGCAAAGCAAGTTATTTTGTGCTTTATACATTATCTGTGCCATTTTATATTCGACTAAATCATAAAATTTTAGGGTATTCAGATTAATAAACAAAATGTTAGTTGGTTCTATATAGTTTGATTGATTTATAATTCTTATAGCTCTTTTTTGTAACTTGAAAATAGGAAGAGTATTTGTTTTATATGCATTACCCCATATCTCCAGACAATAAGTCATATATGGAAGCAACAGAGAACAATAAAGTGTGTATAATGATTTTTTGTTCAGGACATGCTTTGTTTTGTAGAGAATAGCAATGGTTTTTGACATTTTTGTTGTCACATGGTTTATATGAGACTTCCAGCTCAGCTTATCATCAATTATCACTCCAAGAAATTTATTTTCATACACTCTTTCAATTTCAATTCCATTAACCCTGATTTTAGATACATTTTTCATTTGTCTAGTGCCAAAAATAATCAATTTTGTTTTCTTTATATTTAATGATAACTTATTTACATCAAACCAGTTTTTTAATATATTTAACTCCTTTTCCGCTGTAGTCAGAAGCTGTTCTAGGTTTTTACCTGAGCAATACAGAGTGGTATCATCAGCAAACAATACACATTTTAACAGTTTGGAAACACTACATATGTCATTTATATATAATATGAATAATTTAGGGCCCAGCACAGAGCCCTGAGGAACACCACAAGTCACCTTCAACTGATTAGATTTTACATTATTGATTTCAACATATTGATATCTGTCATCCAGGTAACTTTTCATCCACTTATATGCTATCCCTCTTATGCCATATTTCTCTAGTTTATTCATTAATATAGAATGATCAATTGTATCAAACGCCTTTTGTAAGTCTATAAAAACACCAACAGTATAGTCCTTATTATCTATTGCATTAGATATCCCTTCTACAAGTTCCATCACTGCCATCGAAGTGGACCTTTTCGCTCTAAAGCCATATTGGTTATCACTTAGGAGATTATGCTTCTCTATATATTTATCAAGTCTATTAACAAATAACTTTTCTAAAATTTTTGAGAACTGTGGGAGTAGTGATATTGGCCTGTAATTGGTAAACTGACATCTCTTTCCGTTTTTATGGATTGGAATAACTTTTGCTATTTTCATTTGTGAGGGAAACACACCAGTTCGAAAGGACAGATTACAAATGTATGCGAAAGGTTGCACTATATATTCTATAATACTCTTAACTAATTTCATGTCAATACCAAAACAGTCGGTGGACTTTTTATTTTTAAATGTCTTCACAATGTTAATTATTTCTCTATGAGTTACAGCACCAATAAACATGGAGGACACATTCTGAGTAATATGTTTATTTAGGTCGTTATTATTTCTTGACTCTGGAATTTCTTTTGCTAAATTAAAGCCAACATTTACAAAGAAATCATTAAATTCATTTACAATGTCTTTAGTTTTATCAAGCACAATATCTTTATCTTTTTTAAAATAGTCTGGATAATTCTTATTTTTTGAGCCCTTTTTGATTATACTATTTAATATCCTCCATGTTTCTTGTGTGTTACTTCTATTTTGCTCCAATAATGTGTGGTAATATTCTTTCTTACTTGTTCTTATAATATTTACTAATCTATTTTTATATAACTTGTACTTTATTTCAGCATCTTTTGTCCTCAGTTTTATAAATCTTTACATGCATCTTCTATCCCCTTTGTGATCCATGGCTTATTTGATCTGTGATGCTTTCTAGTGATTTTCATTAAAGGACAATGTTTTTCATATAGTAAAATTACAGTTGATAGGAATGCATCATATGCACTACTTGAATCTTCATTTGCAAAAACCTCATTCCAATTGTGTTCCTTTAAGTCCACCTGGAGGGCAGCAATGGCTCTTGTTGTTCTATGTCGTATCATATCAAATGTTTGATTCTTTTTTTTAGTTTTAATCCCAAAATAATTTTGAAAAATTGCAAAAACAGGAAGATGATCGCTTATATCAGTTATAAGAAGTCCACCTACTATTTCATGGTCAATTTTATTTGTAAATATATTATCTATCAATGTAGCTGTATCAATTGTTATTCTACTTGGTTTTATAATTACAGGGAAAAGGGAGTTACTATACATTGTACTGATGAAATCTGTTGTTTTCTGATGTCCGTTTGGGTTTAGCAAATCTATATTAAAATCACCACAAATTATTTGCACTTTTTTATCATTTAGGTTGCTAAACATAGCAGCAAGTTTTTCATTGAATGTCTCAAGGCATGATCCTGGTGTCCTATAGATGCAACTTATAATTATATTGCTAGCTTTTTCAATATGGATTTCAATAGTAACACATTCCATTACGTCATCTATGATGCTTGACATACATTCAATCAGACTACATTTCAAAACTTTATCTACATATAAAGCAACACCGCCTCCTTTTTTATTCACCCTGTTCATTGTAAATAATTCGTATCCTTCCAGTCCCATTTCACTAACTTTCTCATTATCGAGCCATGTTTCTGATATTGCAATTATATTAAACTTTTTTAACTTACTTAAACATTCCGTAATTTTAGAAAAATTTTTATACAGGCTTCTACTATTGAAATGTATGACCGACAATGCATTTGCCATTTTAATATTCATATTAAATTGGTCATCTGTATAGTACTCACAAGTACTATTATTGTTATTGTAGAAGTGATTATCTGGGTCAATGTTACTTTCAGGGTCATGCATGTTGTGCTCTGCATTGTTAAACGTTTTGAAGTTCATCTTCTCAGCGTGTGTGGCAAAATAACCTCCTTGACAGTCCTTCTCATAATCAAAGTCTTCCTCTTCAATATCTCTGAATGGAAACCTATAATCTGTGTCCAAACTTGTCATTTATGTGTTTTTGTTGTTGTTTTTTCCATTGTTTTTTGAGCCATAAGGCCAGAAACACTTTCCATACCCATTGTTCATTATCCAATCGTCACTTTTCCAATAGATTCCATAGCAGATTCCTGATTATTTATATTGCTCTAAGTCTTTGAGTTCTCTTATCATCACAACTTTCGCTTCTTCAGGATTGCCATTTAGTCTTATCATTACTTTGCAGTTCCTCGTCCATGTCGCTTGTATCTTATTTTGTTTTTTCAGGCTGCGTGCCTGTCTTGCAATTTCAGCAGTCTTTTTCATTAAATGTTCATTTAAATACACACCGGTCCCTTTTAGCTTCTTACCCTGTTTCAGTAACTCAATCTTTGTTTTGCGACTCACAAACCGAAGAATAATTGCTGGCTTTGTTTTACTGTCTTTTCTGGGGAGTGTGTGGCATGCTGCAATATGATGGCTCTGAATACTTACATTCTTCATTTGAAGGAATTTTATCACTTGCTGTTCAAGCGTTTGCAGCTCCTCTACCGGGGCATCTTCACCGTCTTTACCTCCGCCAGCTGTTACTCTGGCGTAGGTTCGGTGTTGCGTCTCCAGTCCACTTATGACTAAGTCATCCATTCTTGTGTACTGTTCAAGGTCCTCGAGTCGCCGTTCCAAGTCGTCTATTTTCTTGTCCTTCTCCTTTATCAAGTTTTTTAGTTGTTTTATTTCATCCATTAGGTCATGTAGCATACCTTGTTGTTTAGCCACTTTGCTCAGTTCATCAGACATGAAATTAAGCGATTTCCTAATCTCCTCCAACTCCTCTTCAACTCCTGGGTTTGCTTTTTTAGGCGGCATTTTGAAAATGGTGAGATATTACCTTGTGATGGCCCGTTGAAGTCACTGTCGATTTACTTGTTGGTGCCTTGCTAGAGGAGCCTGGGCCCAGTGGTTGCTGGAGGATCCTGGGCCTGGTGGATCCTGGGCCTAGCAGCTGCTGGAGGATCCTTGGCCTAGTGGCTGCTGGAGGATCCTGGGCCTGGTGGCTGCTGGTGGATCCTGGGCCTGGTGGAGCAGGAGGGTCCTGGGCCTAGCAGCTGCTGGAGGATCCTGGGCCTAGTGGCTGCTGGAGAATCCTGGGCCTGGTGGCTGCTGGTGGATCCTGGGCCTGGTGGAGCAGGAGGGTCCTGGGCCTAGCAGCTGCTGGAGGATCCTGGGCCTAGCGGCTGCTGGAGGATCCTAAGCCTGGTGGAGCAGGAGGGTCCTGGGCCTAGCAGCTGCTGGAGGATCCTGCTGCTGGAGGATCCTGGGCTTGTGTTTGTGTAGGCGTATGCATGTGCAAGTGTTTTATGCACGTGTGTTTTATGTATGTGTAATGTAAAATCTCCCTGTGTGGTCAATAAGGCTATCAGTTTGAAGCAGTCTTGTTACTTTTTTAAAGTAGTAACTATATCATTAATTGCCCAACATTGGTCATTATATCCTGTATTTTGCAGACAGAGTTACAGGACTCTCTCCCAGACCACAGACTCATATTACAAGTCAGAGCTTTATAAATATATAAAAAATGGAGGTTGTGTTTTCAAAACTGGAGTCAAGTTATTTTTACTTCCAATAGTGTTAACATGCTGCACAGGTCATGAACAAGTTTTAAATTTTCATTGTAAGTGGGCTGAAGCAGTTAATTAAAAGTAGTCTAACACAAATGCTGTAATTTGATTATTTTAATAAACCATGTAACTTGGATGCTAGCGTGACCACATTGCACACGTGTGCTGTTGCTCACAGTGGTCCAAGGGACGCTCAGGGAGTTTGTGTGTTCGCTCGGACACATGAAAAATTAGAGGGAACGTTGCTGCTAACTGGAGCATATTTAACGCTAAAGTTGTTTGAACTACAGATGTCATCATCTTGGGGCCTTCAGCCTGTTTTTGCTTTCTGAACCATGACAAATGGAGCTGAATATGCATTAGAAGTTCATATTTGCAATGCTCTCATGGTTGATGATTCTCACTTGTAGAGTAACCAGGAATGGGGAAGTGTTAAAGATCATCTTCTTGAGCATAAGTCGTATTCAAACGAATAAAAACCACATCTGTGTATTTAAATGTCGACTGAGTTGTGGCTCGGTGAAAGACGCCGACTCTGGCGATCCTTACACGATCCTCCCTGCTTTGCATTCAGGCAGCTGTGGTGCAGACTCATGCTTTCTCGTGCTTGATCAGATGAGAGTCGAAAGTCGTGGCATCCCAGGAAAACTGCGGTGGAGCACTTCCTGCGACCATCTGTAGACCATTTGCATGACTCAGCAATAAAGGGGGTAATTCAGCAGAATTCTACCATGTCCAGTCAATACAAGTCTGCCTTGGTTTAATTACACTTTTATTTTAATTGGAGATTGACAATAACAACACTGTTTTCCTTTGAGCCAAAATTTCAATGAAGGAAATTTCACTGCAGCTTTGATGCTGGATGGAGACAGCAACACATTTTAAAACCCTGATTTGGACTGTCTTTACAACACACACACACACACAGCACTAATGTTTCTATTGTTACCCTCTTCTGTTTTATATTGTGCTGAGTGAGCATGCCGTCAGCCTGACCAATAAGAGCCAAGAGCTGCAGTGATAGGCAGGCTGAACCAGCAAATAGCCAGAAACATCTGGTCAGTGCAGCACCGCCTCAGGTACCACGTACAGCTTTTAACTGGCTTCTGACTCCAAACAAACATTTATTATAGCTCTATTATGTAGGAAATGTAGGAGACGCGGACATAAATACACAGAGGGTTAACGAGGGAAGTGGGAGCACACGGGGAACACAGGTGACACTGATAATCATAACGAGACACGGCAGGAGTAACACAACACTGACGGGAGACTATCAAAGTAAAACAGGAAGCACACAGAGACGCAGACCAGATTGGAAGAGAACACAGACGTAGCGGGCTGGGGAAAACATGGAATAAAACACAAGGAGGAGAAATGAGGCATGGGGACTGGCAGATACACAGAGGGGGCACACAGGGGGTAAGGTCACGAGGGGAAATCAAATAAGCAACATCTTAACAGAACAACCTAGGGACCCTAAAACTGACAGCAAATCAAATTCAAATTCAATTATTTATTTGTCACATACACAGTCATACACAGTATGATATGCAGTGAAATGCTTACACAACTGCTCGTGACCTAAAGAAGAAAAAAGAAAGACTATGAATAGGATAAGAAATAAATATGAAAATTAAAATTAAAATGGTACATTTGACTAGGAAAGAATAAGATAAAATATAAAAATTAAGTTCAAAATAAAATAACTGTACAACAACAAATTAGAATGAAGGGTAAATTTAACTGGGAAAGAACAAGATAAAAATATAAATTAAAGTTGAAAATAAAATAACTGTACAACAAAATACACAAATACACAATATAGAAATATATAAGAATGTATGAAGAAATATAGAGTGATAACAGCAGCTGTACAAGTATTAAATGGCAAACAAACAACAACAACACAAGACACACAAAAAACCAGGTAGAAGTCCCGGGACCATGACATGCAGGTGGTTACATATGGTTAAAATGATTCAAATGCACTAAGTATGCACGTTTTTCATATCAATATAGGCCATAACTTGATTGTTGTCTGTAGCCCACATGATTAAACACTTTAAACATGTGAGTTTAGATTTGATCTACTGTATAGCCTGTATAATAAATTAATATGTAGCCCAATAAGTATAAAATCCAGAAAGCTACACAACATGGGGCGGTTCATTTACAAACACAGGTCTAACTTGAGTTTCACACAGTTTTTATTAGAAACAATCAAATTGTTAAATGCTTAAAGTACACAAAATGTCAGAAATCTGCACCGTCATGAACAGAAATTTAAACCTAATTTTTCGTGATTTGTTGAGTAACCCTCCGAGGTCTGAATCCCACGTTGTGCACATCAACATCACAGATTTGTACAAATAAAGTTTATATTTATATGTTTTGTTGCCATAGCGATGCCTCCAGGGAAAAATGAGGGCGCAGAGCAAGAATGAGACCATATTAGTGGATATATGCTTTGATAACTTTGCCTAACAATCATAAATGTTTTATATTTTGTGTGTGTCCTCATTATTGAGCTTTAATCCTGCATGAAGGCCAAGATGAATCTCTTAGAGTAGAACTTTACAGGAACTATTAGAATAAATGAAAATAATAACACATTGACTGCTTTAGTCTTTTACATCCACTTCTGTCTGTTTTTTTGTCTCCATTTAAAAGATATCAAACTCTGAGCAAACAACTTGATGTAAAAAGAATCTCTGCACATTCTACAGTCTTTGATGCTAAAATGACATCACAGCATTTAAGCATGTTTTGAATGAAAACATCAGCATATGAACACAAAACTGAAGACACTGCAACCGTATGAACGCAGACCACTATTTAGTGACATTTCGACGTTTCCCCGAGGATTAACTGCTCTGTAATTTACCAAGAACTAAAGTAAGCTCACATTTCAGTTTGTAAACTTAAGATCATTTACTTAAATATATGAAGCCTGATTTTCCTGCCTGCCAGGACAGTATTTATGTACTTTACATTGTGCAAGACTAGACTATATTTTCCAGGAAAACAAATGAAGACTTAACTATTTGTCAGCTGATGTCATATTTGACAAACTATACATGAATTAGAAAATGTTCTTAATCATATCTTGGAGTGACAGAAGCTCCTTTTAACACGATTATTTCTGAGATTATTTTGTTCATTTAGGAAAATAGAGAAGACTTAAGTTTTGTTCTCAAACAAACTATTGGAATTTCTGAGAAACTGAGGCTGCGTCCACTTGTACACGGCTATTTTTGAAAGCGCAGCTTTGTCTTTTTGTTTTTAGCGTTTATATGTGGAAGGAGATATTTTTTCAAAGCTGCACATGTGGACTGGATTTTTTTTTTTTTAAACGAAAAAGGAAAACGTCCGTTTTCAAACATAGCCGTGTACGTTCGGACGCAGCCTAAAGTCATCACCAAAAAAGCAAATTCTCTGAACATTCTGAGTTGAGGTTTAGTGATCATTGCTGTTTTGTGTTCCTTGTAGTCAAAATGAGTGAAAGTGGTGATGGATCACAAAACAACCGTAACGGTAAGCACATGTGCTCAGTCTTGAAATTGATGAAAAACAGATTTTCAGCAGATAGTTATGGATGCTAATTAAAAGATTAAATGATCTTGCAGGCCAACAGGTTAACCCACGATCAACTGCAAGTGGAGATCAGGAACCTGCTAATCAACCAGTTAACCGACGAGCTAACCGGCGGGCTAACCGGCGAGCTAACCGACCAGCTAACCGACGAGCTAACCGACGAGCTAACGAAGATATTGGTGGACTCCGGGGCTTCGCGAACGATCTTTATCTTGCTCTTTGTGATATTTGTTTGTTTGTGGATAGGCTAGTAACTTCAGTACTGGAACAATATGACAATTACCTTTACGGTGACACTGACACTGACGATGACGATGATGATGATGACAACAATGTCATCGTTCAAAATATTAATGTAAGGGAATTTAATGCCAATGCTGTCAACAATGAACAGCATGAGGATCATAATGCTGTGGTTGTTGTTGGCATTGAAAATGAGGATTCGGATGAGGCATTTGAAGACTGTGTGGATGTTGACCAGCACATCCCAGAAGAGGACCCTCAGCCAGGTGTATCCAGGAGGAGGTCTAGAGAGATGGATGAAGAAGATGTGGAACCATACAAAAGAATCAGACGGAGCGAGGAGTTTTCTGATGATGACTCTGACTTCTTCTCTGCTTCTGATGGCGAGGGCTGTCCTCGTGTTGGTAATATTGCTGATGAGGACATCAATGAGCAGTCAACAGAAGAAGAACCGCAGCCCGGTGGATCCACGAAAAGGTCCAGAGAGGAAGATGTTGACGAAGAAGAGCGTGATAGCAAAAAATCCAGGCTTGCACACTCTGATTCGGGGACCAGCTCAGCTGTGTACGACCACTCTGAGAGCAGCAGTGATGAACTTTTTGAAGATGCACACGAAGAGCTTGGCAACCATGAAGCTGGAGGCTCGAGGAAGTGTTCCCGAGAGGATTTTGAGGAAGAAGAGGAATACTTGCCTGTGTGCAAATTTCGGAGGTGTTCAATTGAGTCCAGCAGCAGCAGTGATGAAGACTAACACTCTTTCGACGGGTTTCTTCAGTATCCTTTTAGAAGGCTGATGGCCTACTCAGGTGACCCTGAATCCTCCATGCTGCAATAAGCTGGGCATACACTGTGCTGCGATTTTTTCAGTCGCGTTATTCAGCTCCTGCTCAAACTGTACGATTGACTCGCAGGGGTGAGTCTTTTCACTCTCATTTCTGCGTTTGCGCGTGCGCAGTGTAAGACGCTGCGGTGACGCCCTCAGGACAACCGACAGGACTTCAAACAGGTTTGATTTTCTTACCAGCAAACGATTGATGATCGGGAGCTGGTCGAGAAGTGTTAATCGCTTCTCGTTACCCCATATAGACGATGCACGACACACGATCCTCCAAACGGTCGCACGACTGAAAAATCGGCTCAAAATGGGCCAAAAATCGCACAGTGTATGCCCAGCATTAGGCTGCCGGGGGATTCCCATGATGCACTGGGTGTTTCTTCTTCACCCACTATGTTTAATAGACCTCTCTGCACTGAATTGTACTCGTTAACCTCTGTCTGTCTTTATCCTGTTTTCCTTGCCCCTCCCCAACCGGTCGCAGCAGATGGCCGCCCCTCCCTGAGCCTGGTTCTGCTGGAGGTTTCTTCCTGTTAAAAGGGAGTTTTTCCTTCCCACTGTCGCCAAAGTGCTTGCTCAAAGGGGGTCATGTGATTGTTGGGGTTTTCTCTGCCCTGTCTCTTTCCTTCTTTTTATCTATCCCTCCTTTTTCCCTCCACCCCCCCCCTCTACCTGTCCTTTAATCTCTTCTTTTTCATTTCCTCCATCATCTCTCTACCCTGTGTTCGTTTTGAGAACACAGGGTAGATGATAATAAATGATAATAAAATGATAACAATTGGCTACATTTTGCATGTGTCAGATCATTTAAGTCTGCTTTTGTGTATAATATGCATACTTTACTTGTTGCTTCCAAATCCCAGAAGGAAGAAGAAGACAAATAAAAAATGAAACAAAAATATATTTCTCTTTCTTTAGTGGATAGCTTTAGCAGGGAGTTTTTCCTTCCCACTGTCGCCAAAGTGCTTGCTCATAGGGGGTCATATGATTGTTGGGCTTTTTTTTGTAAGTATACCTTACAATATAAAGCGCCTTGAGGTGACTGTTGCTGTCATTTGGCGCTCTATAAATAAAATTGAATTGAAAATTGAATAGATGTCACTGTGATGATTTCTTCCCTCCATAGAAAGCTTAGACCCAAATGCAGATTCAATGCACATGGTTAAACTATTTATGAGACTTTGCTTAAAGAGAGGGAATGGAGAACGTGGCTCGAGCTAGGAGTGTCAGCAGAGAGCAGGAACCAGAGGAAAAGCTATCGAGAGACTGAACACCTGGCTCCTGATGGGAACAATCCAACGGGAATTCTGCAACAGAGGGAGAAGAAGTTGCAGGACGGGTAAGGGAGTTTGAGGGTAGGATTAGTATGTTGGCAGAGGAGACCTAAACACAGGGAAAACAAGGTTAAACACAGGGAAGGAGCAAGCCAGAACTGGAGCAGAGGTGAAGCCTAGTTACCACTGGAGATGGCAGAACAAACTGGCGAGGAGTAGCAGGCAGCGCTGGTTTAAGAAGCCCTCCTGCTGATTGTTTGCAGATGAGGCCCAGGTGAGATGCTGGAAACTCCACCTCTGAAGTGTGGACACAGTATCCCGATTCCAAGTGGAAAAGCCCCTCAGACACTTCCATGGTGCATGACAAGAAGGACGAGAAAGCATTCATTGTCCATCCATCCGTCCGTCAGCGTAATGCCTAAAAGTTTATTCAGATGTAAATATATTACATTTTTAAATAAAGATCATCAGTGTTTTTAATGACGCTGCATTTCATTCACGTGTCTCTATTGGACAGTGTTGTAGAAGTTAGAGAAGACAGGAATCACTTCCAGCTTGGCCTGACGTTTGATCACTAGTGATGTTCAATACCACTGATTTCCTTTCCGGTCCGATACAAAGTAAAATTCAGGGAGGTATCGACGATACTGATCGGATACTTTGTACAAAAACTTTACTCTTTTATTTTATCTCAAATTATAGCGTCATAATGATTACAGGACATCAGATTACTTGTTCTTATCACTTAATAATGCAGAGTTCATCATATAGAAATAAAAAAACTGAAGTTGTGCGCTATTTGAACACCTTGCCTGCCTGCAGCATTAAAGGACTCCCTGAGAGACGTCTGTCTCACCCTAGCAGCACCTGTCCTTCTCCTCCTCTTCAGTTCGCCTCAACATAAGCTCCTCATATTCTGTGATATGATTTACTCTGAGGTGTTTGACAAGGTTAGTGGTGTTGCCACAACACCTCACTTTCTTGCCACATGTATCGCAAACCACGTCTCGGCTGTTTGTGGATGTAAAATACGTCAGCACATGACTCTAATTACGCTCAGCCATTGTTGTGAGTGCGCACACCAGAGGCTGCCACACATTTATACAGCCGTATTTCACACATGACTATGAAAGGCGGAAGAAGAAGTAGTTCCTTCCAATGTAGACAATCCGAATGATATAGTTTCTTTCCACTGTGTTCCTGTTAATGAAAAACTACAATTTTACCCTAGATGATTAAAATATCGAGATTTTAATGTGGAAACCTTCTGTTTGCACATCTGGACTTTCCGTTGCTGCCCACGCAGGTGAAACTTTCTTTGAAGTGGCTCATCGAAGTTGTAATTAATCATCAATTCCCACACAATGTGAGAATGCAATCAATTTGTTTATCAGGGGAAAGGTGGGATTTTTTAGGACACTGGAGCCTAACATTAACTGGTTTCATCTTTGCTTATTTCCATAAGAAGAAAAACATACTGAGAAAGAGATCACCAAAATATACATGTATGTATAAATGTATAAAGCCACTTACATAAAACATGAAAAGGCGGAGCAGCGATGCCCATCTCAGCCAGCGTATGATGGTGGGGGCAAGATGGCAGCTTCCACAACATGACGCCAGCTCCTATGTATTTTTAGTAGATAAATGATACGTTTATGACAATGTATCAATTGTTGGAAGATGTAATTACACCTTAATTATGTAATTAGAAGCAAAAAATGATTTTTTTAATCAAATCACCTCAAAAAATTACTGTACTTACTTTCTAATTGATTCTTTACCTCTAAAAGGGGCGGCTGTGGCTCAGGAGGTGGAGCAGGTCATCTACTAATCAGATGGTTTTTGGGTCGATCCCTGGCTGCTCCAGACTGCATGCTAACTGTCCTTGGGCAAGACATTAACCCCAAGTCACTCTCTGATGCATTCATCAGAGTATGAATGTGTGTGAATGTTAGATAGAAAGCACAGAAAAAGGGCTTCTATGAACAGGTGTGAATGAGGCAACCTGTACAGAGCGCTTTGAATGTTCAGGTAGAAAAGCACTGTCAAAAATGTCTGTGTTGATTTCTTTTGGACCTCAAACATTACTCACCTTGTTGCAGGTTTCTTTATTAATGCTGAAAACCCAGAATGGAAACTGACCTTACTGCTTCCTTTAAGCATCTAGAAGCTGCTTGACATCTTTACAGATCTATCTATATCTTTCAAAACTGTCTATAATATTTCTTTACAAATACATATTACATATTGTAATTTTGCTGTTGTTAATTCATCTTTCCACCTGATAGAAGAATCCCTCCTTATTATGATTTCAATTTCATCGCTGGACGAAGCTTCAAAGTTTTCATTCATGCCACCAGCATTCTCTATATCCAAACTATTGCGGCTCCTCCAACCAAAGGCCGCGGCAGGCTAAACATGAGGACACAGATGACGCGCAACAGTAAACACATGAGATACACCTCTGTACTATTTGCTACTTTTATTCCACACACAACTGTCCACTATACAAATCGGCACATGGGCTCAAACCTTAAACAAATGCACAGACTGCACAAATAACTGCACCATTTACTATGCCAAATTACAACATTGGCCTATTGCATAACTGCGCTCAAGCTGCAGTCAACAGAAGGTTTCGCCTCATGCTCACCCTACCTTTCTGCTCATCAACATCAGGTGCCGTGAACAGGTGAGTGCAACCACATTTATCACCTAACACACCCATGAGTCACGCCCCACACCCGTGTACCAATACAGTGAGTGCATTTAAACCAACCCACTTAATCAAAAAAGGAACAGCTCATATGACTCCTACACAAACTACTGGCTAACACATAGATTAAGCTCGTCAAACATCTTTCTCATCAGTTCTTTGGCAACAACAGAATGACTTCAAGGCGTTGCCGTGCATTTGTGTAGTATGTTGGGTTGATGGTAGCAGGGGCGATTCTAGGATCAGAGCTTTGGGGGTGCTGAGCATCCAGAGAGCTGCTCAGCCAGGCAAGATCAACTTTACTCATCACGATGAGACGTCTTCCCTGTCTCTGTCAGTCCCTGCATCCCTACATGTCTCCAGTTGTCCCGAGTTCTCTCTGTCTGTCTCCTCAGTGCATTTAAACCCCTGTACCTCCCTGTCCTCATCGTCTGTTGTCCTCGTCTCTGTTATCAGTCATCATAATTTTACCATCTCTGTGCAAGTCTGCAAATTTCTTTAGTAAATCATAAGATTCTTAAATTCATCAAGTCTCTCTGTGCCTGGGTCCTCGTCACGATACATGACATCACTGTTTTGCAACTTTGCCTATGGTACAATGTATGAAAAGATCTTTACTGCAGATACTACTATGGCTCTGTAGATTTTTTTAAAATTTTATTTTAACCCATGTCGCCTCACCTTGACTGGCAAATCTGTCTATCACTTTTTGGTAGTCAACTCACTCAAGCAGTTGAACGGTTTCTGTTTTGCCTGTCACTTTTCCTTGTCTGTTTTCTTACCTGCCTCTTCCTGACCTTGTACTTTCTCCTCACGTTCCCCTCTTTCCTCTCTTCCTCTTTGGACTGACAATCATATACAAATAGATTATATTCAATTAGATGAACAAATTAAATTAATATGAAAAAAAAATACTGTTAAGATCACTAATAAAAAGTCCTCTCTCAGTGGACAATTTTAAGTTTTACATTTTAAATATGTTATATAAAATTCAACGGGAGCAACAGGCCGGTCAGATGTCGCTGATTTTACTACAGAGTAGGACGGGTTGTAGGCAGGGCTGGACTGGGACAAAAAATCGACCCAGGCATTTTGACTAGAGACCAGCCCACCAGGTATTACAGGAAAAGCCATAAAGCCTTTGAATGAAAACAGATGCTGTTGTGACAGTGATGTACACTGTCTTGTTGGTAAATTTATGATTTCTATACATTTTACATCAGATAAAAACTTTGGTTGTAAAATTCAGACAATAATTTAATAAAAGCTAAACATTTTAAATGAGAATAAGAAAGAAAAGTATTTCTTTGTGCCCCCCTTCCATGTTAATGCCCTACCTGGCCCCCTGGCAAAACTTTGCTAGACCCGCCCCTGCACAGTTATGGTAAATGGTAAATGGCCCTGCCTACAACCCGTCCTACACTGTAGTAAAATCAGCGACATCTGACCGTCCTGTTGCTCCCGTTGAATTTTATATAGCATATTTAAAATGTAAAACTTAAAATTGTCCGTAGCCTGCGGACAAATATACATCTTTTATTAGATGAACATGTGGTTTCCATAGTAGTACCTGCAGTAAAGATCTTTTCATACATTGTACAATAGGCAAAGTTGCAAAACAGTGATGTCATGTATCGTGACGAGGACCCAGGCACAGAGAGACTTGATGAATTTAAGAATCTTATGATTTAATAAAGAAATTTGCAGACTTGCACAGAGATGGTAAAATTATGATGACTGATAACAGAGACGAGGACAACAGACGATGAGGACAGGGAGGTACAGGGGTTTAAATGCACCGAGGAGACAGACAGAGAGAACTCGGGACAACTGGAGACATGTAGGGATGCAGGGACTGACAGAGACAGGGAAGACGTCTCATCGTGATGAGTAAAGTTGATCTTGCCTGGCCGAGCAGCTCTCTGGGTGCTCAGCACCCCCAAAGCTCTGACCCTAGAATCGCCCCTGCTACCATGTTTCCCTCTCACCAGATAACCAAACCGATATCATGACCAGCAGCTTTACAGCTGTGGCTCCAGCAAACATCAGCTGATACTAGAAATTAATATTAAATAAATTCTAACAACAGCTGATCAAGCTTAAACGTGCTGCTGTTGTTTAGTGCGACATCCGACGGTTTCCTCTTTCTGGCGCAAAGTGAGTGATAAATAAACAAGAGAGAAAAGCCGATCAGCTGATCATTGATCAGTTTCATGATTGAAGTAGCAACAGGAGAGGGAGGGGAGAGAATGAGAGGAGAAGAGGCAGCAGCTGTGCAGCAAAGACACAGAATAACTCCAGCTTTGTCTTTTTCATTGTAGCTCATGTCCGGGACAAACTGTTCCTTTTCAGCTCAATACGACATGCGTAATATTTTCTGTGAATACGGGAGGGTTGGCAACTCTAACTAACCTTATGAATAAAATAAAGTTCACTATCAGTAACATCAAAGCACCCACCCAGCTATATAGAAACCCGGTGTTCCAGATCAACTGGCGTTTAGATCAACTGCCGTTGGTCGAACAGATGTGTGGCAGTCTTGCGTTTCAGGAGCTGCTACTGACAAACCAGCAAAAAAAACCGCCAAATGTGTCATCTGTGACACTTGTTAGTTCATCTCAAACACACTCCGTCAGTCTTGATGCTGTTGAACAACAAAATGTTTAAAAATGTTGTGAGTTTACCTGGTGATATCCTCATGTGCGACGCGATCGCGAAAACAGCAAACAATTAACACCACGCCGATGTTGTTCACAGGACAGCGAGAGTAAACGATCGGGAGACTCTTGTTGTCGTTATCGTCCCCCTCGCACGTTTTATTTCTCCGGTTTCAGTGTTTTTGCTTCACAACCAAAGCGTGCAGTTTACTTTGTGTGCACTAACATGGACTCGAGTCAGCCAGCGCCACCTCTGGCCAAGTGCCACAGCCTACAGCCAGATCAACTTGTGACACACATCTGCACCACGTTTGAATTCGTTTCATGCACAATACATTTGTACCTTTCAATTGTGTCTGTTTGTTTTGTGCGTCATGCAAATAAACCTTTGAAATGAATGAAATGACACTAATATTTCACTAGTGTTGTAACATCACATGTCGTTAGCGTAGTCTGCCTGTGTCTTTTCTCTGCGAACAAACATTTTAGAGTTGGTTGTTATATACAGTCTGTATAAGTGTGGTCAATCTAATAAACATTTGTAAGGAGATGGCAGTTACTGTGAATGTACAGCAGGTGATTAGTAACAAACAGTCAGACAATGACCCTGACAATCTCATTCAATCTTGCAGATTGAATGCACCTTCTGCGGAAAGTGGTACCACACAGTGTGTGTGGACTTCCCCTGTGCAGAAGGCGACTACAAATGTTGTGGGTGCTAAATAAACAGAAAAAATTGATCCCTGTTGTCTTTGCTTACTGATTGTTTTTAGTGTTGACAATCCACATTGCTGGGATTGCATCTTTCAACATGTTTGTGGGTAGATTTGGATGTACCAGGTGTAAGTGCAGCCACTCAGCCTCTACTCAATGTGATCATAGCAGCAGGTGCAGATGTGTCACAAGTTAATCTAGTAGTAGGTTATGGTACTTGGCCACAGGTGGCAGCAGTGGACTGACCTCCATTTGAGACTGCTCCAGCTGCTATGTGATATTGGATCTGCTAAAAATTGAAGATCATATGCAAGTTTTGGAACTTAAGCCTTATATTATGTTGAAAAACAAAAAAATGATATTGATTTTGTTGCGGGTCATTTTGGCCCGTACTGTGTAAATCCACTCAGAATTGTCAAAAAACTGCAATAAAACAATAGCAACTTTATTTTCCATTAGATCAACATGTGGAACGCAGACATACAACAGTTAGACTTTCCATAACTATTTTAGGAACAATTTGGTAAAGGTTTTTCGTTCTTACAAACACATTTCTTTTGAACTTGCCCAACGTTCTCAGTTTTTCAATGTTCAACATTTTCAATTTTGTCCACATGATGGACAGAATGTAATTGTGTGCTTTCTACAGATGTACTTCTTGCATTTCTCACAAAAAGTGCTTGTTTTAAAACAGGAATCTTCCTAACTAAGATTTAAAACAAAAGATTTCTACGTCTCCTCCAGTCCCAAAAACAGATGACACACCTGAGTCACTGACTTTCTTAAATCCACTCACTCTCACTGGCTCTGTTTATTACTAATCACTGTGTAACTGCTGTAAATTCACAGTAACTGCCATCTCCTTACAAATGTTCATTAGATTAACCACACTTATACAGAGTAACTACCAACTCTCCAGCCATGTTGATGGATTGCCTATATTGGCTGGAAATATTCATTTCCAGAGAAAGGACACAGACAGAAGATGCTTACAGAATGTGATGTGACAACACTAATGAACCATTGATGTGTCATATTTGTGCAAGGCGTATTTCATTGTTATGAAAAAAGAGAATATTAAAATCATGATGACCAATTGGAGTGGTGATTTCTATGACTTTGTGTATATAATTTGGAATTTTGTACAAATGTAGGCCAATAATAAATACATGATATCATTTCATTCATTTCAAAGGTTTATTTGCATGACGCACAAAACAAACAGACACAATTGAAAGGTACAAATGTATTGTGCATGAAACGAATTCAAACGTGGTGCAGATGTGTGTCACAAGTTGATCTGGCTGTAGGCTGTGGCACTTGGCCAGAGGTGGCGCTGGTTGACTCGAGTCCATGTTACTGCACACAAAGTAAACTGCACGCTTTAGTTGTGAAGCAAAAACACTGAAACCGGAGAAATAAAACGTGTGAGGGGGACGATAACGACAACAAGAGTCTCCCGATCGTTTACTCTCGCTGTCCTGTGAACAACATCGGCGTGGTGTTAATTGTTTGCTGTTTTCGCGATCGCGTCGCACATGAGGATATCACCAGGTAAACTCACAACATTTTTAAACATTTTGTTGTTCAACAGCATCAAGACTGACGGAGTGTGTTTGAGATAAACTAACAAGTGTCACAGATGACACATTTGGCGGTTTTTTTTTGCTGGTTTGTCAGTAGCAGCTCCTGAAACGCAAGACTGCCACACATCTGTTCGACCAACGGCAGTTGATCTGAAACACCGGTCATGCTAGCTAGTACACAGTAGGAGTTATTGTAACCGACTGTAAAAAGTCAGCACAACGAAAATAAACTACACCTAAACTTGGTTTATATCTGACCCAGATAGACTGCAGGTCATAACTTCTTACCTGAAGTTCAGTTCACCTGACACTCAGACCGGCGGCCGCCTCGGGTCTCTCCTCATCCACCTGCTGGCCTCTGTGGGAGTTCCGCCATAGCCTTCTTCTTCTTCTTCTTCTTCTTTGTGTTTAACGGCGGTTGGCAACCAACGTAAAGGAGCATTACCGCCTCCTACTGTTCCGGAGTATGGGTCAGACAGTGAGCTTACAATCTGTATCCAAATCAAACAAACAAACAAACAAACAAAAAAAAAACACCTTACACTCTTTCATAAACACCTATAGCCTTCAAAAACCCCACCAGTTCCCTCACCTGTGCCCTACTACCCTCCAACACACTCTTCAGATTAAATTCCCCGATTCCCCGCTCCTTCAATCTATTCTGCAGAACTTTCCTCTCCACATCATAACCCTTGCACCGCAGTATTACATGCTCTACCGTCTCCTCCTCCTCCTGGCACACTCCACAAAGCCCCGTCTCATGTTCTCCTATCATCTGTAGTGTTTTATTTAATGCACAATGTCCCAGTCTAAGCCTGGTAATGACCACCTCTTCTCTCCTATTACCCCTATACAACCTACACCCTGCCACCTCCTTCTTAAAATGATACAAGTGCCTGCCCTTACTCCCTGAATCCCACCGCTCCTGCCACTCCTGAACAACCTGCCTCCAAACAATACCTTTTGCTTCAGATCCGCTGCTTTTAATTTCCATCTCAGTCCTATTTTTAGTCAACGCTCCTTTTGCCAACCTATCCACCTTTTCATTTCCACTGATTCCTACATGAGCTGGCACCCAAAGAAAGTGAATATTTTTAAACGTTTTAAAAGCTCCACAGCACACTCTAAGGGCTTCCGATTGCAGAACATCCAAACGTCTCAACACAGAACGAGCTGCTGAACCATATGCCACACACCCATAATCGAAGACAGATCTAATTAATGCCTGGTAAAGTCTTTTCAAAGCAGAAGAGCTTGCTCCCCAACCCCTCCCAGCTACACACCTCATAACATTAACAACTTTTTTACATTTGGTTTCAATCCGGTCAATATGCTCCCTCCATGTCAGTCTTGAATCAAACACCACACCTAAATACTTAAAAGAGCTCACTTTCCCAATTACCTCGTCATACAGTTTCAATGTCAAAGTCTCACTCACTGTTCTTTTGGTAAAGAACATCATTTTTGTTTTTTCCACCGAAAACCTGAATCCCCAGTCAAATCCCCACTCAACCACCATATTTACAGCCTCCTGAACCTTGCAGGAACATGGTCTGACTCCTACCTAACTATATAAAGGGTAACGGAAGGTAAATGCGGCTAACATGTCCTGTTTTAAGCCCGGCACGTACACCTCTGCTCCGCTGTGTCTCAGCCACCATTGTTCTGGCAGAAAGGGCGCTAAAGCCAGAGAGAGGAGAGGCGAGCTGGAACAAACCAGTTTTTTTCGGAGGGGGGATATCTATACTTTTATTGTTCAAAGTTTTGTTGTTAGTTTTTAGTCGACCTCGGTCGCTACATGATCATTTCCTAGCACCAGTTCTTTGTTTATGTGATTCGGTGGCTTATTTTCATCAGTGCTCCTCATCTCTCTCCTATGTGCCGCCTCCGCTGACAGCGCTACTGCTCGGGATATGAGTGCCCCTCCCTTACTAACCAATCGAATGCCAAGAAGCTGGTAACTGAGGCAAGACACGCTTCCTATTGGTTAGCAGCTGTTTCCATAAACGTGTCGCTAGGGGCGCACCTTGGACCAAGGGCAGGACACCTGCTATGAAAGGACGCTGAGAACCACAGGTGAGGCCAAATCAAGAGAGGAAAAATCCGTGCAAAGCAAGTCCACAGACACGTTGCAGCAGGATAACAGGCACCTTTATGATACGTAGCTGCACAAAGTAATATGGAGGTGAAACCCCTTCATTTTTGGATCATGATTATTATTACCCTTTTTTCACCAAGAACTCCCATTGATAACAGAGTGTCTTTTACAAAAGTAATCTTGCTACACTATCAACCATACAACCTAAAACATCTAAAACAAAAAAGAAGCTAGAAATACAAAAAATACACAAAGTCCTCAACATACTACACAAAAACATTACTTATTATGCTTTTAAATTGAATAATTATTTCATTTAAATTGATTAGAAATTTTATTTTTCAAATATTTTTTATAATTTTTTGTATTAAAAATGTATATTTTATTAATATTTTTTAATACAAAAAAATCAGCAAGGAGGACAATTTGTATTACCCATAGCGAGAACCGATGTAGTTATAAGAAGTCTTTTATATGGAGCTATTAAGGAATAGAATTGGTGTCACTGCAGATAGAGAGAAACACTTTTGACTGTGGTTAGAAACTGTTAACGTGAGCCTGGATCTGTAAAAGTTATATGAGTCATAATTTGTGCTTTGAGGAGCTGTTTTTTGTTGTTTGTGTGTGTGTGTGTGTGTGTGTGTGTGTGTGTGTGTGTGTGTGTGTGTGTGTGTGTGTGTGTGTGTGTGTGTGTGTGTATTTTATAGCAAACCATCAAAACGTAAGGATTTGTGACCCCAGGAATAAAGCTGCTGCAGTACTTCAGGTAACAGGGATTCTGATAAAATAAACTGAAGATAGAGGGATGTTTAAATGTAGGTGTTTTTAATAAATGATCCCATGTCCAAGGAAACCAGGAAAGTAAAAAGTAACCATTTAGAGTGTAGCTGGTAGTTATTAGTATGTGGACAGAGAGGGATACAGAGCTCAACTGAAAGTTTATCTAGAATGGGTTTACAGAGGGAAACATGCCAGTGCTGTTTTAATAAGGAAATGTGTGTCTCTGTGTGCATGTCAATAAAATTGACATAAAATACACCACTGGTTATTTTTGCTTGCGCTTTCTTCCCTTCAGGTTACAGAAAGCCTTAAAGAATGACCAAAAATGCAAAACAGCCAAAATTATTTGATTGTGCTTCATGTTCGTTCATGTCTTTTTATTGTTTGTATTTCAGTTAAAAAGAAAGAACTTTCAGGAAACCAATATAGAGCCTGACACCAACAAACACAATCAAAAGCACACAACTCACACCGAGAGGATCCGTACCGAATTTTATACACTAAACGTAAACATATGCACATCAAAACAGCATAACAGGAAAAAAGGGCCTTGTTGGGATTCCATTGCTTCCATTTTTATTTATCTGTGCAGCTTTCCTTTTTCATGTCCTCAGTGTGTAAACTCCTCCACCTTTAATGATTGTCACTAAGTTAAAGCAGCTGTTTAAAGGTACATTGGTGCACTGGTATAGAAAAAAATCAGAGTCATCAAAACATGAAAGAAAGCTGCAAAAGTCCAGCTGCAACGTCTCGTGCGCAGATGTTCAGAGTGTCTCAATTCAGTCTCCTCATTGGTCAGTTAGTTAATTACATGTAACATGACATGCGTGTACAAAATGCTTTCATCCAGTTGCAGTCAGTCAAATGAGGAGTTCAGAGCAGTTCTCTTAAACAGCATGACTATAGCACAAAGACTCTGCAGCATGTTGGTTCAGTTTCAACATTAGTCCAGTCAAAGCAGATACATGTAAATGGAAGAATATGACATGAAATCAAGAATAATGGGGAAAGTTAAACAGACACCCAAAAAGTGATGAGGATGGAGGAATTGCAGGGCAAGAAGACAAAGAAACCAGTAGGTGGGGAGAGATGAATTGGAAAGCTTATCTGTATATAAAAATATGTGATCCATTAATATTGTGTCACTGGTATTTGCCAGTCCCTCTATGTTTGTCCCACAGCTTCTAAACTTCATACAAAGTTCACCACAGTGACGGGTTAGGATCTATGTGTGCATTTTACAAGAGTCATCTAAACACTTTTCTTGATAGACTTAAAGAATTTTAAGCCAGGGATGAAAAAAAGCTGTAAAACCACTATTTGTGTCCAAATATATTCATTTTAGGATATTTGGTGATTCTACCCTGGATGTGAGTGTGAATGTGAACATTGGTGGATGTCTGCCTCTACATGACTCTCCAGGATGTACCTGTATCACCTTATGAAGAAGGTAAGTGAATAAATGGAAATGGTTTCATTTCAAATTTCACTGCAAATATAAAGTCAATGCGTAGCTTGAACGGCATGTTGAGACAGTCATCTGCTGAGGGTGGTTGGTGTTTGTTTCTGGGGTTGTCATCACATTTTATAAATGTCAGAGGGCGATGAGACGGCACAGTGACTGCTAATTATTTACAAGCAAAAGTCTGTTGAAGCCTTGTTGAAGCACACTTTGTTCTTAAAGATGGAGTAAAACCATAAAAAGTAGCTTACAAAATGCTGTTTCTCTACAAATACATCATCAGGCATAGCGAGGTTCTGTGCTTATAAGTGACACCTGCTGGAGGTAAACGGGTGGCTGTAGCACAGACCCTGTGACGTCTCCATAAAGATCTGGACGAGGTAAGGCTTTTGCCGTCTTTCTTTAATGTGTGTTTCCTCTGCCAGTGACAGAGTAAAACTTCCACCTGCTCTCTGGTGGTCAAGGTGAGCAGGATGGGGTTGAAGGCACTGTTGATGGGGAGGATGAAGATGACAACCCAGCTGGAGATAGTATCCCGAGGAAGGAAACATTTCACAAGCGACTGACATTTAGAGAAATTGAACTGTGTTGATGCTTTTCAGCAAACTATTCTATAAAGTAACACAGTGACCTATATTAAAAATCCATGTAAAACCTCTAAGATACTATAAGGCAGCTGTTTCACTTCTTACCAGGTATCTGCACCTCCAGCAGCGGGAGGACTTTCACCAAAAATATAGGAATCCAGCAGAGGGCATCAGAGAACACTATGAAGAAAAACCTGCTGGCCATAGCTACATCTCTGTGCAGTCTGCTCCTCAGGTCGGTGGCAGTGATGCCGGTTTTAAAGATGGAGCAGAACATACTGCAGTAGGAGAATACAATCACCAGGAAAGCCACCAGGTTCAGACCTAAAGAGATGCTTTTCATGCTGGCTGGGACTATCAAACAGCGTTATGCAGTTCATACAGTATTAAACAGTATTTAAGCGGTTTTGAACTGAGGAAAAGTGTGCAAGCCGACAGTTCTGCTTCACAGATTTGTACTGCGTAGTTTTTGTACTTTACACTTTGTATATTTTGTGATAATGAACAATTTTGCATTGTTTGGATTTGCAATTTGCAAATCTGGAAATGGTCAGTATTTTGGGGACTTCTGGTGATATTCAGGGGTTACTTTATACCTCATATCATACCAATAGAACAAAGGATATCACTCTTTTGTTCTCCACACAAACTGTTTTCCCTTACAGCTAAGATTACTAGTGGACTAAAATGAGCCACCCGCACTTTACACCTACTGGAGGCATGAAGCTCGCAGCTAACAGTTTGCTTGCTGATGTTAATGCCAGAGGAGGGTTTTGTTGGGTTGATGTAACTTGAACATGTGTTGTTTTTTTGTGCTTTAAAAACAAATTCTCTCACTGAAGTCTTAAAGGTTGTTCCACACTTTCTGATCCACTTAAACACCAACCTAAAGATGATATTCCAGCAGCACAAACCCAGTCTTTCTTCAAAATAAGAGCGATAATTAGTTTGTGGACAAAGACAACAGTTGGATGACCTTCATCAGGCACATTATTATGACTAGTGCAACTTACCCCTGTCTGAAGTTTGCCTGGGCGCAAATTGCTAAAAGGGAAAACGATGACGAGGAACTACTCCAGAGTCAGGTAGGTCAGGAGGAGAACAGAGACCTGAGGAGAAACATGCACCGCAAATAAAAACATGTTTTTAACTTAAAAACTGTAACACTGCTTTGAATACTGAATGCACTGTTATAAGTAGAACCTCTAACAGAGGAATCAACATGCAGAGGATGGAAATTGGGCTCAGATCATTTATAAAGTCAATTTTTGTGCTAATGCAGTCTAATGATGATTTATCCTGGAAAGTGCAAGTTCTGAACAATAACAACAACTAAATGCAATGAGTGAGAGTGAATTATAAACACGATTTTAAAGTAAAAGAGGGCTTGATTTGAGTACTTTACTCTGAAAACATGACACATGTATAATGCAGAGCCGAAACAAGCTGATACGGTCAGTGAGTGGAACAAAGGATTATTTAAATCTTGAAGCTACTTTAGCTGAAAACAGCAGGGCAAAAGTACAAGCAAAGGCTGTCAGTCTGCTGTTTGCCTCAGATGTCAGTTTGTCTGCTGTCTATTTAATCACTAGGAGGCTGTAAAACTATGAAAGGAGTCCCATATGAGTCGATGAGCCAGTGAAACTCAGGTCTGATGACAGCGATACTGAAGTGATTGTTGTTTGAGATATGCTGAACTTTTGTGTTTGGAAATCAGACGAGAAACCATTTGTTACTTTTCAAATTCTATATTTATTAAGTTATGCAGGCTTGTTTGCACAACAAGGCTAAATAATTATATAAACCTTTCTGAATCTAAATAGTGGACTTTGGTAGAATTAAAAAATAAGTGCAGTGCAGGTCTATGATGATTTTCAGTCCTACTATCATCTAGTTTTGATTCTGCTTCTGTCTTGGTTAAGTCCTCAGTAGTCCTGATGTTGAACTGTTGTAGTCCTGTTTTAATTCTGGATCAGTTCTGGGTCTGGTTGAATTGGGGTTTAGTCCCTGTGATACAGCCCGACTTTGTTCTGCCTTGCTGCTTAATAAGGTTTCCTGCATATGTGATATATATTTTTTTCCTATATGAAGTCATTCTTTTTTTTGAGCAACACTCAAAACAAATCCTATTAATCTTTCAGTCATTTCTACCCTCACTTAATTTCCTTTGGCTGCTCAGCTCTCACACAGTGGCTCAGCTATGCTCCAATCCCTCCATATTGTGGCCAATCACATGCGAGGATATAGGATAATATCATTAAGTGAAAAACAGAGAGCGGTGAGGAGGGCTGTGCGAAAGCAAAACCACATAAATATGCCTGACACCCGTAAACGAAGCAGCATCTTTGTCTCGTCTTGGTCTCGATACCCTCTGGTCTCGGTTTAGGTGGTCGTGACTACAAGTCTAATCTACAGTGGGATGCAAACGTTTGGGCAACCTTGTTAATGGTCATTATTTTCCTGTATAAATGGTTGGTTGGTACAATAAAACATGTCAGTTAAATATATCATACAGGAGACACACACAGTGATATTTGAGAAGTGAAATCAAGTTTATTGGATTTACAGAAAGTGTGCATGTTGTGGAAAATTTAACAATAACCTGCAACACACCCAGTGAGCTTGATTTGAAGTGGGTTTAATAAACACATTGCAATGTGGAGAGAGCATCCCAGTGAAACACCAGGACCATCTGTGAATTGTGGCCACCGCCCTCACATCTTATATACAGACACACAGACAAAGAACATCCACAAACTCACATGTGGGCCCTTCTCACGGGGGGGCTATACCTCCTCCCTCACAGAGACAATTATGACCTCGTTTTCTGCTTGGCCATCACCTTTCTAACTACTGAACATCAGCACCATTGTGCACTCAAAGAATTCACAATGTGCATCCTCCCTAAAGTCAGGCGGAAAAAACAAATTCACATTTTATGGTCATCTTCTCTCCATCTGGGTCTCCACCCTTTGTTCGAAGGAGATCATATACAAAGGTCAAACAGCATTCGTTGTTCATCTGCAAAGAAAACTTCAAGCTGCTCTTTCATAAGAACCCGTTGTTAAGATAAGGAAGTTTTTCAGTGTGTGATACATTTTTCGCAGTTTATCATTAAATCCATCGACCCATGTTTCCCAATTTATTAACTGTTTCTGTAAAAGACCCTCTTCCCCCGTGTTATTAGGGATTGAGGCACACATGGCTCACCAAACACATGCCTTACTATGTTTACTCAGACAATGAGGGCCTAATGCACTTACGCATCAGGAACTGACATGCTAGATAATCAGTCTAGCTACCCCATGCTATAATTACTCCAATCACTTTTACTCAGGCTCAGGACTCTGAGTTTGTGATGTTCAGAGAGTCATGTAAATGCATATCATTTATAAAATGATTAGAAACGTCACACAAACGTAAAGGTAAAAACATACTAAGCTTTCCAGGGAAACTGATTGGCTGTTTAAGCAGGTGTTATCTGCATTCATTCGCTGATCCCTCTTAGGCGCCACAGAGTCTCACTCTGCAGTCGCTGAGGTAGAGCTTGGCACACTCTTGTTGGAGGAGGGCGCTCTTTTCACCCCTCACCCTCTCATTCCAATGCAGCTTTATGGTTATTGCTGTGGTTCTGGAATCTTCTCATGATGGCTAGTAGGGCTCCAAACCGCACGACCTTTGACCTCAACCACTGCCTGGGCTGTCAGCTATGCCATGAGTGTTTCCTACTTCTCGCTGGGTCTCTGAAGACTTCTGATCAGCACCCAGTCTCAGTCAGGAGATTCCACCCTTGGGATGATTTCTTCCAGTAATACTCTGGCTGCTGCACCTGTATCTCTTTACTAGGAGGGAAAACTTCTAACCACTTGGAAAACATGTCAACCATCATCAAACCACATTTTCCTTTCAGTTCAGTGACGTTTACTTATAGATCATCAAAACCTTATCTGAACATGGACTTACGCCCTGTAGAGGTTTAATACCTGTACATGAACTATTATCTCACAAACCACAGTAAAAAGCCATGGACAAAACATCAGAAAAAACTCGTGGAAAACATAGAAAACATTGTTTTATGTTAAACCTGGAATCCCTCCTTTTGACACATGGTCTCTCCCATGAGTCGACTCATCAGAACTAGGAGAACAACAAAAGAAAAGGTTTAGTTAGATCATTTCTCAGACAACATCAGGGCTTCTCCTCCGCAGTAACTTCTCTCTAGCCCTGTAAACCCTGTGTTAGAGAATAAAATCAGCATTAATGTCATGTTAAGTGGGTCTAACTCTTGGCTCCGTCTGGAGCCTGCATCCACACCACAATTACCTAGAAACCAAAATTGGTGTATAAATACAAACTTCACACTTGCAAACAAATGCAGGCTCATAGCAGCAATAAGGCATCCAACACCACAGACACAAGTGTGCCACGTGCAGTTTATTTCCCCAAAATCATTAAAACATTACTGTGTCCATAATTTGCACAAATCATGGATCATCCCATATGTTTAATCAAAACTACTGCAACCAGTAATTTTTCTTAAGTAATGTCACTTGTTTTCACACTTTGAGCTCAACAATGATATGATAATGAGCCCCACACTAAGATGTTCTGTAATCACTGCACAACCTGCTTCATTTCACTCATGCATGTCTGTGTCTGTGCCGAATCCTCCACAAAGACCCTCAGAAAAACAAACATTAGCCGCGGAGCGTCTGGAGGTCAGGTCTGGATCAACAGATTGCAGAGGTGCTGCTGTGAATCATGTGGTCAACCCTCCTTTTCTGTGAAAGGAGTGATACAGCATGTGTTTCACAGTGAATACACATTTTCCCACTGTACAGTGTTTTACTATAACCAACAAGCAGCCAGTAAAACACAGTTTTCTCCACACAAAATCAGTAACACAGAAAAGTAGCAGCTAAAGGTTTTTTCCTAAGTGCACCGTTACAAAAAAAACCCAAACATATTAGGCCTTGTTCAGGACATGTCTAAATATATATATAAAAATAAACCTGTGTTTCTCTTACAAAAAGAAAACAACCCTAATCTGGCAAAATCAGCCTGGTACTAAAACAAAAAAACCCCCAAATCTGCCAGAAATCACAGGAAAAGTTTTGCTTTCTGGTGACACAACATGCTGTAGGGATTAGAACCTGCCATGCAGAGCTGCAGTCACTGCTTCTGTTCATGTTCCCCACATCATATTTACTGGTTGCCCACAAGTGCTCCAGAATATCACACAATGCTGGAAAGTCTGGGGCCAACCAACATAGTTCCACCTTATACACAGATAATTTTTTCCCCTTTTTTATTAGCAGCTGCACAGTTCACGCAACACCAGTGTTCACCCTTTAAAGCTTCCATATCAATGTTTTATCACTGGAATGTGAATTTCTTCCCCAGGTCTGTGCTTTTTCACTTATTTTTCATTTTCACAGACCCATCATTTCATTTAGCTTTTCTCCTTGTTCCCCTCCAAAAGTAAACGTGTAACATGTCATGATGTATTTCACAAAACAAGTTTGTTTTGATGTATTCAGAGGTGTGTATCTGGGTGCAAGCTTCACCCATACATCAGAAACAGGAAACTCAGCCCTCTGCTACATCTTATTCACTTTAATAATCCACTCATCAATATTATCACAGAAGAGGATTTCCTTCATCAGAAAATTACTTGTGCTGCACCAATCAAGCAGAAAGCATCTCACAATTCACTATATTAACAACCAAATTTATTGTCTGATCACTGGTTGGTCAAACCAGAATCTCTTTTCCCTTTCACAAAAGTTAAACTGTAGTCCTGCAACCATAGAGAGTTAATTGGCAGCAGTGGATACACTCAACATTTGATAACAAGTGTCTGTTAAATTTACACTATTTTAACACACACTCATTGCATGTGTGTGTGTTAGCAGGCAGGTGTAATGGATGTGTGTGCAGTGGAGCTGCAGAGTCAGCAGGGCATGTCCTTAAAGCTGCCTTTCCTTCACATTTCTCTGTTTATGTGTGTTTGTGTGCGTTTTATTTTGACCTTTTTTGTGATCCTACGGACTTTTCTGAACCTCCACAAGACAGCCGGCCACAGTTTTCCAACCCAATTTTCATGTGTTCTCACATTAACATTCATGCTTTTCAGTCTCTTCCTTTGCCATTTCAACTCCTAGTATGGCAAATGTGAAGCTCAGTCTTCTCAAGTCCATTCACACACAATGATGTCGCAGGTGAACACATGCAACTAGTGACAGGAGTGCTCTTACTATAGTAAAGTGAGAAAGTGATATTACTATAACTAATATGATATGATTAAATATGTGATTAACACACGAGAAAAAGAAATCTGCCACCACAGTGCAATAATTGTTTAAACAAAATCAGGCAGGCTCATAAATTTTGGCAACACAAAAAGCGGCTCTGTTGTGCTGTGGGCGGAGAAAAGGCTTCCTCTGCATCACTGTCGCATACAGCATCTCCTTGTGTAAAGTGCGCCGAACAGCGACTCCATCTGCTGCAACATGATGTTGTAGGTCTTTGGTGCTGGTCTGTGGGTCGACTGACTGTTCTCACCGTTCGTCGCTTCTGTCTGTCCAAGACTTTTCTTGGTCTGCCACTTCGAGCCTTAACTTGAGCTGAGCCTGTGGTTTTCCATTTTCTCAATATGTTCCTAACTGTGGAAACAGACGGCTTAAATCTCTGAGACATCTTTCTGTGTCCTTCCCCTTGATAGGTTTGTAGCTTAAACCTATTCGCTGGAACGTTGAAGACAATGTAATTAGGTTTTGAGACCCCCATGTTGCTACTCTTCAGAGGAAATTAAAAGAGGAGGGAAACTTAGAATTGACCCCCTTAACCTCTTAAGCCCCAAGGGGGTTTCTGAGCTTCCTGCTCGAAAATGTAATGCCCAAATTAAATTGATTATTTCTCTGCAATTACAAACTCTGTCCTTACAATCTTGGTATCAAAATAAAGCTAACACTTGGGAAATTTAATCAGAGGTGCAAATATTAAAGCAGATATTACTGTGTCAAAGTTACTGAGACTGGAACACAGAAAAAGTAGATTTTATTCTCGCCTAATTTTTTTTGTAATTTTTAGCATATAACCCTTTTAAAAATATGCCTCAGCTCACATTTGGTTCCAGAAATCCAGTAATCAACATATAAGCATCATCTGTGCAAAGATTTATGTTTCTAAAGTAAAACAGTGAAAAACTACAGCCCTGTCAATACATGAATATCCAGACGTTGTACAAAAATGTCCAATTTTGGCACACAATTGGACACCATGCCAGTTAATTTTTTTTAGGTATTAAAGAGCAGAAAGTAATAAATTTTATTAACAGGCCTAAAAATGCTTTTTTTAAAAATATATTTTGGAACCACACATTTACATGGTAATGGCCCTTTACTGCAGTGGGCATAGAGCGCTTCATTGGCCTCTGGCCCTTTAAACTCCGAGGGGCTGTAACTTTGATTTCTTTTGGTCAATTTGCATGATTGACACCTCTTTTTAATCGTTTTAGCCAATAGATTCAAAATAACGATGCCACGTTCACGTCACTTCAACCAATCAGACGTTGTGATGCCAAAACCCACGTGGGTCCAAATTTATTGCATGTGGCGTCTGTCCAGTCACGTGTCTGTAGGTGGGTCTAAAATGGAGGTTGTTGACAGAAAACGGCTCTGATGCGGCTAGGTAGGCGTGGTAACTACCAGCAATCACGTGGTTACCGGCTACCGGCGAAAATAACGGAGGAAATCGGGACGGTAAGCCAATTTCTGTCTTAGCGCATTTGCGCCGCTGTGTGTTTTTGTGGTCTTCTTTTGCGGCTCATTCAGTGAATTTTGGTCAGAGTGTGGTGAAACTTGGTGTGTGCAGTCAGTGATAGCCCTGGAAGCTAACCAGCCTATCTTTAGCCGGTTACATGAAGTCTAAAGAATTTCTGGTTCGGTTTTGTTTGTTTAGCGGACCTTTGCGCATTTACGTAACTGCTCGTTTAATCACGGCTTGTTTTCGGTGTGTTTGGTGGTTGTAGAAATGGTTTATATGACATTTTAGCTGAGATTCAGAGGTTTCTGTGGATACCACACATGTCTGGACTTATATTTCTCACCCCGTGTTATAACTGATTAAACGTGATCTCCTCCTTTTTGCCCCCGATACCGGGGGCGTGGGGCTTAAGTGGTTTTAAATACTCTTTCTCATTATTGGATTCACCTGTGTATGTAGGTCGGAGCTCACTGAGCTTACAGCCAATTTGAGTTCCAATAATTAGTTCTAAAAGTTTTGAAATCATTAAAATAACAAAAGTGCCCAAATTTATGCACCTGCCTGATTTTGTTTAAACAATTATTGCAAACTTTCTGTAAATCCAATAAACTTCATTTCACTCCTCAAATATCAATGTGTGTGTCTCCTGTATGATATATTTAACTGACATTTTTTATTGTACCAACCAACGATTTATACAGGAAAATAATGACTATTAGCAAGGTTGCCCAAACTTTTGCATCCCACTGTACTTACTGTATATGTATATCTGAATACTGTGGTTTTAACGCGGTTCACCTTCTGCAATGACCGACCATCACCATAATCATCCTCATCTGATTTCAGGCTGGTTTGGGAATATTTGCGCCTACATTGCTTGGAATAAATCCTTTCAAAGGAAAGTATTTCATGATCCAGTTCATGTGTTCATGTGCACAAACAGCTCCAATATTTTAATCTTCTCACTCTTTTTTGACTTGGCCCCGGGTCGATGTTCATGGGACTCGTCCTCCAGGCCATTTTGCCTCTTGTACCAGTCGAACAGAGTCTTCAGGATGGATGGCAGGCAGTACCCAGCAAGAGAACTCATAGAGCTGATCAGCTGGACAGATGACAGGAAGAAGAGAGGGAGCCAAGAGACAAAGGATGGCAAAAAAGGTTAGTCCTGTTCAGAATATGTGACAGTGTATAGTAAGTATGTGTCCACATGAGGCGCACACACCTGGTCAAACTGTGGCTCTTCTCCTCTGCAGAGATTTGTTTAGCGGCTTCTCCTGCCAGATAAGAACAGACAGAGGTGGAGAACAGCTTCTATTTGATCGCTGACTGTGGAGTGTGCGTGGGTTTCTCAGGTAAAATACAATCCAGTAAACACAGCGATAAAGAGAAGGCCTTCCCTGATTTACTGCTTTGTCCATTTAATGCTCGGCTGGAGAGTAAAAAAGGTCGAAACTGAGATTTGCATAAAATGTTGAGCCAATAAACACCGCCATCAAAAGGTACTATGACTAATAAAATGAAGTAAGATGGGCAAAATGCGTGTTTATGATGCTGTAACACAGACAGAAGTGGACTAAGCGTCATGGAGAGAAAAGAAAGAATCGCAGCTCGGCCGCTCACCAGTGGTTCAGCCATGATGATACAGCTCTTGCGTTCAGAGAGCAAGGTGAAGATGGCAAATAAGCTTTCTAGGACAAACTCGCCCGGCTGGCTCCACGTTGACAGGCGCCATGACGACGGGGCCCTTCCTCTCACCCGAAGGGCCGCTGGCTGGTGGGATGGATGGCTTCAGTCCCACTGGAGAAGCTGATGACATATAAGACAGGCCCGTTAGTCTGAAGTGCTCTGACTCTGTGGGTCCCCCCTAAGTTACAGTAAATACTTCTGTGCTCCCAGCCTGCACACATTCTTATCAGCGTCACTGCTAACCAATGTTCCCTCTAAGCTGCGCACTGCTGGCACGGTCTCTGCGCACAGAAAATCTGTGTTGCACACAAAAAAAATCTAACCTGAATTGAAATTAAAATAAATACTTTAACAATTCTGTTTTGCAGTGTGAGTCAGTGAGCTATGGGATTAGAACGATGCCACCTTATCTCATAGTCCAGCCATTGATGCGATTCACATTCGTATATACGCAGCTAATCAACGTGGTTGACAGGCTCTGACAGCGCCCTTATGCGCCCACACCGGTGTTCTAGCTAGCAAAGCGGCGTGGCTGATGACGAGTGAAGCCACGTTAATGACAACGTGTACAACCATTGTGTGTGTCAGAACAATGAGGCGACTGCTGAATGTTACAGGTGTTACAGCAGTGATACATCCGCTGTTGTCAGGCCTGCAGGTATCAGGCTGTTGTTCTCCTTCATCTCATAGTGGACAGAAATTATTTTTTGGAGTGGCACAAATAATTTGTGTGGCATCAGATTTGATGCAGAACAGCTGATTGTTCTGTAAATAGTTTGAAATGTTTGTTTAAAAAGACGCCTTGGCTGCATTTTTAGGTAAAAACAGCTGCAAAAAACTTTGTTGTTTGCATAACTCAGTTACTTTTTTAAAGTAGTAACTATATCATTAATTGCCCAACATTGGTCATTATATCCTGTATTTTGCAGACAGAGTTACAGGACTCTCTCCCAGACCACAGACTCATATTACAAGTCAGAGCTTTATAAATATATAAAAAAAGGAGGTTGTGTTTTCAAAACTGGAGTTCAAGTTATTTTTACTTCCAATAGTGTTAACATGCTGCACAGGTCATGAACAAGTTTTAAATTTTCATTGTAAGTGGGCTGAAGCAGTTAATTAAAAGTAGTCTAACACAAATGCTGTAATTTGATTATTTTAATAAACCATGTAACTTGGATGCTAGCGTGACCACATTGCACACGTCTGCTGTTGCTCACAGTGGTCCAAGGGACGCTCAGGGAGTTTGTGTGTTCGCTCGGACACATGAAAAATTAGAGGGAACATTGCTGCTAACTGGAGCATATTTAACGCTAAAGTTGTTTGAACTACAGATGTCATCATCTTGGGGCCTTCAGCCTGTTTTTGCTTTCTGAACCATGACAAATGCAGCTGAATATGCATTAGAAGTTCATATTTGCAATGCTCTCATGGTTGATGATTCTCACTTGTAGAGTAACCAGGAATGGGGAAGTGTTAAAGATCATCTTCTTGAGCATAAGTCGTATTCAAACGAATAAAAACCACATCTGTGTATTTAAATGTCGACTGAGTTGTGGCTCGGTGAAAGACGCCGACTCTGGCGATCCTTACACGATCCTCCCTGCTTTGCATTCAGGCAGCTGTGGTGCAGACTCATGCTTTCTCGTGCTTGATCAGATGAGAGTCGAAAGTCGTGGCGTCCCAGGAAAACTGCGGTGGAGCACTTCCTGCGACCATCTGTAGACCATTTGCATGACTCAGCAATAAAGGGGGTAATTCAGCAGAATTCTACCATGTCCAGTCAATACAAGTCTGCCTTGGTTTAATTACACTTTTATTTTAATTGGAGATTGACAATAACAACACTGTTTTCCTTTGAGCCAAAATTTCATTGAAGGAAATTTCACTGCAGCTTTGATGCTGGATGGAGACAGCAACACATTTTAAAACCCTGATTTGGACTGTCTTTACAACACACACACACACACACACACACACACACACACACACACACACACACACACAGCACTAATGTTTCTATTGTTACCCTCTTCTGTTTTATATTGTGCTGAGTGAGCATGCCGTCAGCCTGACCAATAAGAGCCGAGAGCTGCAGTGATAGGCAGGCTGAACCAGCAAATAGCCAGAAACATCTGGTCAGTGCAGCACCGCCTCAGGTACCACGTACAGCTTTTAACTGGCTTCTGACCCCAAACAAACATTTATTATAGCTCTATTATGTAGGAAATGTAGGAGACGCGGACATAAATACACAGAGGGTTAACGAGGGAAGTGGGAGCACACGGGGAACACAGGTGACACTGATAATCATAACGAGACACGGCAGGAGTAACACAACACTGACGGGAGACTATCAAAGTAAAACAGGAAGCACACAGAGACGCAGACCAGATTGGAAGAGAACACAGACGTAGCGGGCTGGGGAAAACATGGAATAAAACACAAGGAGGAGAAATGAGGCATGGGGACTGGCAGATACACAGAGGGGGCACACAGGGGGTAAGGTCACGAGGGGAAATCAAATAAGCAACATCTTAACAGAACAACCTAGGGACCCTAAAACTGACAGCAAATCAAATTCAAATTCAATTATTTATTTGTCACATACACAGTCATACACAGTATGATATGCAGTGAAATGCTTACACAACTGCTCGTGACCTAAAGAAGAAAAAAGAAAGACTATGAATAGGATAAGAAATAAATATGAAAATTAAAATTAAAATGGTACATTTGACTAGGAAAGAATAAGATAAAATATAAAAATTAAGTTCAAAATAAAATAACTGTACAACAACAAATTAGAATGAAGGGTAAATTTAACTGGGAAAGAACAAGATAAAAATATAAATTAAAGTTGAAAATAAAATAACTGTACAACAAAATACACAAATACACAATATAGAAATATATAAGAATGTATGAAGAAATATAGAGTGATAACAGCAGCTGTACAAGTATTAAATGGCAAACAAACAACAACAACACAAGACACACAAAAAACCAGGTAGAAGTCCCGGGACCATGACATGCAGGTGGTTACATATGGTTAAAATGATTCAAATGCACTAAGTATGCACGTTTTTCATATCAATATAGGCCATAACTTGATTGTTGTCTGTAGCCCACATGATTAAACACTTTAAACATGTGAGTTTAGATTTGATCTACTGTATAGCCTGTATAATAAATTAATATGTAGCCCAATAAGTATAAAATCCAGAAAGCTACACAACATGGGGCGGTTCATTTACAAACACAGGTCTAACTTGAGTTTCACACAGTTTTTATTAGAAACAATCAAATTGTTAAATGCTTAAAGTACACAAAATGTCAGAAATCTGCACCGTCATGAACAGAAATTTAAACCTAATTTTTCGTGATTTGTTGAGTAACCCTCCGAGGTCTGAATCCCACGTTGTGCACATCAACATCACAGATTTGTACAAATAAAGTTTATATTTATATGTTTTGTTGCCATAGCGATGCCTCCAGGGAAAAATGAGGGCGCAGAGCAAGAATGAGACCATATTAGTGGATATATGCTTTGATAACTTTGCCTAACAATCATAAATGTTTTATATTTTGTGTGTGTCCTCATTATTGAGCTTTAATCCTGCATGAAGGCCAAGATGAATCTCTTAGAGTAGAACTTTACAGGAACTATTAGAATAAATGAAAATAATAACACATTGACTGCTTTAGTCTTTTACATCCACTTCTGTCTGTTTTTTTGTCTCCATTTAAAAGATATCAAACTCTGAGCAAACAACTTGATGTAAAAAGAATCTCTGCACATTCTACAGTCTTTGATGCTAAAATGACATCACAGCATTTAAGCATGTTTTGAATGAAAACATCAGCATATGAACACAAAACTGAAGACACTGCAACCGTATGAACGCAGACCACTATTTAGTGACATTTCGACGTTTCCCCGAGGATTAACTGCTCTGTAATTTACCAAGAACTAAAGTAAGCTCACATTTCAGTTTGTAAACTTAAGATCATTTACTTAAATATATGAAGCCTGATTTTCCTGCCTGCCAGGACAGTATTTATGTACTTTACATTGTGCAAGACTAGACTATATTTTCCAGGAAAACAAATGAAGACTTAACTATTTGTCAGCTGATGTCATATTTGACAAACTATACATGAATTAGAAAATGTTCTTAATCATATCTTGGAGTGACAGAAGCTCCTTTTAACACGATTATTTCTGAGATTATTTTGTTCATTTAGGAAAATAGAGAAGACTTAAGTTTTGTTCTCAAACAAACTATTGGAATTTCTGAGAAACTGAGGCTGCGTCCACTTGTACACGGCTATTTTTGAAAGCGCAGCTTTGTCTTTTTGTTTTTAGCGTTTATATGTGGAAGGAGATATTTTTTCAAAGCTGCACATGTGGACTGGATTTTTTTTTTTTAAACGAAAAAGGAAAACGTCCGTTTTCAAACATAGCCGTGTACGTTCGGACGCAGCCTAAAGTCATCACCAAAAAAGCAAATTCTCTGAACATTCTGAGTTGAGGTTTAGTGATCATTGCTGTTTTGTGTTCCTTGTAGTCAAAATGAGTGAAAGTGGTGATGGATCACAAAACAACCGTAACGGTAAGCACATGTGCTCAGTCTTGAAATTGATGAAAAACAGATTTTCAGCAGATAGTTATGGATGCTAATTAAAAGATTAAATGATCTTGCAGGCCAACAGGTTAACCCACGATCAACTGCAAGTGGAGATCAGGAACCTGCTAATCAACCAGTTAACCGACGAGCTAACCGGCGGGCTAACCGGCGAGCTAACCGACCAGCTAACCGACGAGCTAACCGACGAGCTAACGAAGATATTGGTGGACTCCGGGGCTTCGCGAACGATCTTTATCTTGCTCTTTGTGATATTTGTTTGTTTGTGGATAGGCTAGTAACTTCAGTGCTGGAACAATATGACAATTACCTTTACGGTGACACTGACACTGACGATGACGATGATGATGACGATGACAACAATGTCATCGTTCAAAATATTAATGTAAGGGAATTTAATGCCAATGCTGTCAACAATGAACAGCATGAGGATCATAATGCTGTGGTTGTTGTTGGCATTGAAAATGAGGATTCGGATGAGGCATTTGAAGACTGTGTGGATGTTGACCAGCACATCCCAGAAGAGGACCCTCAGCCAGGTGTATCCAGGAGGAGGTCTAGAGAGATGGATGAAGAAGATGTGGAACCATACAAAAGAATCAGACGGAGCGAGGAGTTTTCTGATGATGACTCTGACTTCTTCTCTGCTTCTGATGGCGAGGGCTGTCCTCGTGTTGGTAATATTGCTGATGAGGACATCAATGAGCAGTCAACAGAAGAAGAACCGCAGCCCGGTGGATCCACGAAAAGGTCCAGAGAGGAAGATGTTGACGAAGAAGAGCGTGATAGCAAAAAATCCAGGCTTGCACACTCTGATTCGGGGACCAGCTCAGCTGTGTACGACCACTCTGAGAGCAGCAGTGATGAACTTTTTGAAGATGCACACGAAGAGCTTGGCAACCATGAAGCTGGAGGCTCGAGGAAGTGTTCCCGAGAGGATTTTGAGGAAGAAGAGGAATACTTGCCTGTGTGCAAATTTCGGAGGTGTTCAATTGAGTCCAGCAGCAGCAGTGATGAAGACTAACACTCTTTCGACGGGTTTCTTCAGTATCCTTTTAGAAGGCTGATGGCCTACTCAGGTGACCCTGAATCCTCCATGCTGCAATAAGCTGGGCATACACTGTGCTGCGATTTTTTCAGTCGCGTTATTCAGCTCCTGCTCAAACTGTACGATTGACTCGCAGGGGTGAGTCTTTTCACTCTCATTTCTGCGTTTGCGCGTGCGCAGTGTAAGACGCTGCGGTGACGCCCTCAGGACAACCGACAGGACTTCAAACAGGTTTGATTTTCTTACCAGCAAACGATTGATGATCGGGAGCTGGTCGAGAAGTGTTAATCGCTTCTCGTTACCCCATATAGACGATGCACGACACACGATCCTCCAAACGGTCGCACGACTGAAAAATTGGCTCAAAATGGGCCAAAAATCGCACAGTGTATGCCCAGCATTAGGCTGCCGGGGGATTCCCATGATGCACTGGGTGTTTCTTCTTCACCCACTATGTTTAATAGACCTCTCTGCACTGAATTGTACTCGTTAACCTCTGTCTGTCTTTATCCTGTTTTCCTTGCCCCTCCCCAACCGGTCGCAGCAGATGGCCGCCCCTCCCTGAGCCTGGTTCTGCTGGAGGTTTCTTCCTGTTAAAAGGGAGTTTTTCCTTCCCACTGTCGCCAAAGTGCTTGCTCAAAGGGGGTCATGTGATTGTTGGGGTTTTCTCTGCCCTGTCTCTTTCCTTCTTTTTATCTATCCCTCCTTTTTCCCTCCACCCCCCCCCTCTACCTGTCCTTTAATCTCTTCTTTTTCATTTCCTCCATCATCTCTCTACCCTGTGTTCGTTTTGAGAACACAGGGTAGATGATAATAAATGATAATAAAATGATAACAATTGGCTACATTTTGCATGTGTCAGATCATTTAAGTCTGCTTTTGTGTATAATATGCATACTTTACTTGTTGCTTCCAAATCCCAGAAGGAAGAAGAAGACAAATAAAAAATGAAACAAAAATATATTTCTCTTTCTTTAGTGGATAGCTTTAGCAGGGAGTTTTTCCTTCCCACTGTCGCCAAAGTGCTTGCTCATAGGGGGTCATATGATTGTTGGGCTTTTTTTTGTAAGTATACCTTACAATATAAAGCGCCTTGAGGTGACTGTTGCTGTCATTTGGCGCTCTATAAATAAAATTGAATTGAAAATTGAATAGATGTCACTGTGATGATTTCTTCCCTCCATAGAAAGCTTAGACCCAAATGCAGATTCAATGCACATGGTTAAACTATTTATGAGACTTTGCTTAAAGAGAGGGAATGGAGAACGTGGCTCGAGCTAGGAGTGTCAGCAGAGAGCAGGAACCAGAGGAAAAGCTATCGAGAGACTGAACACCTGGCTCCTGATGGGAACAATCCAACGGGAATTCTGCAACAGAGGGAGAAGAAGTTGCAGGACGGGTAAGGGAGTTTGAGGGTAGGATTAGTATGTTGGCAGAGGAGACCTAAACACAGGGAAAACAAGGTTAAACACAGGGAAGGAGCAAGCCAGAACTGGAGCAGAGGTGAAGCCTAGTTACCACTGGAGATGGCAGAACAAACTGGCGAGGAGTAGCAGGCAGCGCTGGTTTAAGAAGCCCTCCTGCTGATTGTTTGCAGATGAGGCCCAGGTGAGATGCTGGAAACTCCACCTCTGAAGTGTGGACACAGTATCCCGATTCCAAGTGGAAAAGCCCCTCAGACACTTCCATGGTGCATGACAAGAAGGACGAGAAAGCATTCATTGTCCATCCATCCGTCCGTCAGCGTAATGCCTAAAAGTTTATTCAGATGTAAATATATTACATTTTTAAATAAAGATCATCAGTGTTTTTAATGACGCTGCATTTCATTCACGTGTCTCTATTGGACAGTGTTGTAGAAGTTAGAGAAGACAGGAATCACTTCCAGCTTGGCCTGACGTTTGATCACTAGTGATGTTCGATACCACTGATTTCCTTTCCGGTCCGATACCAAGTAAAATTCAGGGAGGTATCGACGATACTGATCCGATACTTTGTACAAAAACTTTACTCTTTTATTTTATCTCAAATTATAGCGTCATAATGATTACAGGACATCAGATTACTTGTTCTTATCACTTAATAATGCAGAGTTCATCATATAGAAATAAAAAAACTGAAGTTGTGCGCTATTTGAACACCTTGCCTGCCTGCAGCATTAAAGGACTCCCTGAGAGACGTCTGTCTCACCCTAGCAGCACCTGTCCTTCTCCTCCTCTTCAGTTCGCCTCAACATAAGCTCCTCATATTCTGTGATATGATTTACTCTGAGGTGTTTGACAAGGTTAGTGGTGTTGCCACAACACCTCACTTTCTTGCCACATGTATCGCAAACCACGTCTCGGCTGTTTGTGGATGTAAAATACGTCTGCACATGACTCTAATTACGCTCAGCCATTGTTGTGAGTGCGCACACCAGAGGCTGCCACACATTTATACAGCCGTATTTCACACATGACTATGAAAGGCGGAAGAAGAAGTAGTTCCTTCCAATGTAGACAATCCGAATGATATAGTTTCTTTCCACTGTGTTCCTGTTAATGAAAAACTACAATTTTACCCTAGATGATTAAAATATCGAGATTTTAATGTGGAAACCTTCTGTTTGAACATCTGGACTTTCTGTTGCTGCCCACGCAGGTGAAACTTTCTTTGAAGTGGCTCATCGAAGTTGTAATTAATCATCAATTCCCACACAATGTGAGAATGCAATCAATTTGTTTATCAGGGGAAAGGTGGGATTTTTTTAGGACACTGGAGCCTAACATTAACTGGTTTCATCTTTGCTTATTTCCATAAGAAGAAAAACATACTGAGAAAGAGATCACCAAAATATACATGTATGTATAAATGTATAAAGCCACTTACATAAAACATGAAAAGGCGGAGCAGCGATGCCCATCTCAGCCAGCGTATGATGGTGGGGGCAAGATGGCAGCTTCCACAACATGACGCCAGCTCCTATGTATTTTTAGTAGATAAATGATACGTTTATGACAATGTATCAATTGTTGGAAGATGTAATTACACCTTAATTATGTAATTAGAAGCAAAAAATGATTTTTTAATCAAATCACCTCAAAAAATTACTGTACTTACTTTCTAATTGATTCTTTACCTCTAAAAGGGGCGGCTGTGGCTCAGGAGGTGGAGCAGGTCATCTACTAATCAGATGGTTTTTGGGTCGATCCCTGGCTGCTCCAGACTGCATGCTAACTGTCCTTGGGCAAGACATTAACCCCAAGTCACTCTCTGATGCATTCATCAGAGTATGAATGTGTGTGAATGTTAGATAGAAAGCACAGAAAAAGGGCTTCTATGAACAGGTGTGAATGAGGCAACCTGTACAGAGCGCTTTGAATGTTCAGGTAGAAAAGCACTGGCAAAAATGTCTGTGTTGATTTCTTTTGGACCTCAAACATTACTCACCTTGTTGCAGGTTTCTTTATTAATGCTGAAAACCCAGAATGGAAACTGACCTTACTGCTTCCTTTAAGCATCTAGAAGCTGCTTGACATCTTTACAGATCTATCTATATCTTTCAAAACTGTCTATAATATTTCTTTACAAATACATATTACATATTGTAATTTTGCTGTTGTTAATTCATCTTTCCACCTGATAGAAGAATCCCTCCTTATTATGATTTCAATTTCATCGCTGGACGAAGCTTCAAAGTTTTCATTCATGCCACCAGCATTCTGTATATCCAAACTATTGCGGCTCCTCCAACCAAAGGCCGCGGCAGGCTAAACATGAGGACACAGATGACGCGCAACAGTAAACACATGAGATACACCTCTGTACTATTTGCTACTTTTATTCCACACACAACTGTCCACTATACAAATCGGCACACGGGCTCAAACCTTAAACAAATGCACAGACTGCACAAATAACTGCACCATTTACTATGCCAAATTACAACATTGGCCTATTGCATAACTGCGCTCAAGCTGCAGTCAACAGAAGGTTTCGCCTCATGCTCACCCTACCTTTCTGCTCATCAACATCAGGTGCCGTGAACAGGTGAGTGCAACCACATTTATCACCTAACACACCCATGAGTCACGCCCCACACCCGTGTACCAATACAGTGAGTGCATTTAAACCAACCCACTTAATCAAAAAAGGAACAGCTCATATGACTCCTACACAAACTACTGGCTAACACATAGATTAAGCTCGTCAAACATCTTTCTCATCAGTTCTTTGGCAACAACAGAATGACTTCAAGGCGTTGCCGTGCATTTGTGTAGTATGTTGGGTTGATGGTAGCAGGGGCGATTCTAGGATCAGAGCTTTGGGGGTGCTGAGCATCCAGAGAGCTGCTCAGCCAGGCAAGATCAACTTTACTCATCACGATGAGACGTCTTCCCTGTCTCTGTCAGTCCCTGCATCCCTACATGTCTCCAGTTGTCCCGAGTTCTCTCTGTCTGTCTCCTCAGTGCATTTAAACCCCTGTACCTCCCTGTCCTCATCGTCTGTTGTCCTCGTCTCTGTTATCAGTCATCATAATTTTACCATCTCTGTGCAAGTCTGCAAATTTCTTTAGTAAATCATAAGATTCTTAAATTCATCAAGTCTCTCTGTGCCTGGGTCCTCGTCACGATACATGACATCACTGTTTTGCAACTTTGCCTATGGTACAATGTATGAAAAGATCTTTACTGCAGATACTACTATGGCTCTGTAGATTTTTTTAAAATTTTATTTTAACCCATGTCGCCTCACCTTGACTGGCAAATCTGTCTATCACTTTTTGGTAGTCAACTCACTCAAGCAGTTGAACGGTTTCTGTTTTGCCTGTCACTTTTCCTTGTCTGTTTTCTTACCTGCCTCTTCCTGACCTTGTACTTTCTCCTCACGTTCCCCTCTTTCCTCTCTTCCTCTTTGGACTGACAATCATATACAAATAGATTATATTCAATTAGATGAACAAATTAAATTAATATGAAAAAAAAATACTGTTAAGATCACTAATAAAAAGTCCTCTCTCAGTGGACAATTTTAAGTTTTACATTTTAAATATGTTATATAAAATTCAACGGGAGCAACAGGCCGGTCAGATGTCGCTGATTTTACTACAGAGTAGGACGGGTTGTAGGCAGGGCTGGACTGGGACAAAAAATCGACCCAGGCATTTTGACTAGAGACCAGCCCACCAGGTATTACAGGAAAAGCCATAAAGCCTTTGAATGAAAACAGATGCTGTTGTGACAGTGATGTACACTGTCTTGTTGGTAAATTTATGATTTCTATACATTTTACATCAGATAAAAACTTTGGTTGTAAAATTCAGACAATAATTTAATAAAAGCTAAACATTTTAAATGAGAATAAGAAAGAAAAGTATTTCTTTGTGCCCCCCTTCCATGTTAATGCCCTACCTGGCCCCCTGGCAAAACTTTGCTAGACCCGCCCCTGCACAGTTATGGTAAATGGTAAATGGCCCTGCCTACAACCCGTCCTACACTGTAGTAAAATCAGCGACATCTGACCGTCCTGTTGCTCCCGTTGAATTTTATATAGCATATTTAAAATGTAAAACTTAAAATTGTCCGTAGCCTGCGGACAAATATACATCTTTTATTAGATGAACATGTGGTTTCCATAGTAGTACCTGCAGTAAAGATCTTTTCATACATTGTACCATAGGCAAAGTTGCAAAACAGTGATGTCATGTATCGTGACGAGGACCCAGGCACAGAGAGACTTGATGAATTTAAGAATCTTATGATTTAATAAAGAAATTTGCAGACTTGCACAGAGATGGTAAAATTATGATGACTGATAACAGAGACGAGGACAACAGACGATGAGGACAGGGAGGTACAGGGGTTTAAATGCACCGAGGAGACAGACAGAGAGAACTCGGGACAACTGGAGACATGTAGGGATGCAGGGACTGACAGAGACAGGGAAGACGTCTCATCGTGATGAGTAAAGTTGATCTTGCCTGGCCGAGCAGCTCTCTGGGTGCTCAGCACCCCCAAAGCTCTGACCCTAGAATCGCCCCTGCTACCATGTTTCCCTCTCACCAGATAACCAAACCGATATCATGACCAGCAGCTTTACAGCTGTGGCTCCAGCAAACATCAGCTGATACTAGAAATTAATATTAAATAAATTCTAACAACAGCTGATCAAGCTTAAACGTGCTGCTGTTGTTTAGTGCGACATCCGACGGTTTCCTCTTTCTGGCGCAAAGTGAGTGATAAATAAACAAGAGAGAAAAGCCGATCAGCTGATCATTGATCAGTTTCATGATTGAAGTAGCAACAGGAGAGGGAGGGGAGAGAATGAGAGGAGAAGAGGCAGCAGCTGTGCAGCAAAGACACAGAATAACTCCAGCTTTGTCTTTTTCATTGTAGCTCATGTCCGGGACAAACTGTTCCTTTTCAGCTCAATACGACATGCGTAATATTTTCTGTGAATACGGGAGGGTTGGCAACTCTAACTAACCTTATGAATAAAATAAAGTTCACTATCAGTAACATCAAAGCACCCACCCAGCTATATAGAAACCCGGTGTTCCAGATCAACTGGCGTTTAGATCAACTGCCGTTGGTCGAACAGATGTGTGGCAGTCTTGCGTTTCAGGAGCTGCTACTGACAAACCAGCAAAAAAAACCGCCAAATGTGTCATCTGTGACACTTGTTAGTTCATCTCAAACACACTCCGTCAGTCTTGATGCTGTTGAACAACAAAATGTTTAAAAATGTTGTGAGTTTACCTGGTGATATCCTCATGTGCGACGCGATCGCGAAAACAGCAAACAATTAACACCACGCCGATGTTGTTCACAGGACAGCGAGAGTAAACGATCGGGAGACTCTTGTTGTCGTTATCGTCCCCCTCGCACGTTTTATTTCTCCGGTTTCAGTGTTTTTGCTTCACAACCAAAGCGTGCAGTTTACTTTGTGTGCACTAACATGGACTCGAGTCAGCCAGCGCCACCTCTGGCCAAGTGCCACAGCCTACAGCCAGATCAACTTGTGACACACATCTGCACCACGTTTGAATTCGTTTCATGCACAATACATTTGTACCTTTCAATTGTGTCTGTTTGTTTTGTGCGTCATGCAAATAAACCTTTGAAATGAATGAAATGACACTAATATTTCACTAGTGTTGTAACATCACATGTCGTTAGCGTAGTCTGCCTGTGTCTTTTCTCTGCGAACAAACATTTTAGAGTTGGTTGTTATATACAGTCTGTATAAGTGTGGTCAATCTAATAAACATTTGTAAGGAGATGGCAGTTACTGTGAATGTACAGCAGGTGATTAGTAACAAACAGTCAGACAATGACCCTGACAATCTCATTCAATCTTGCAGATTGAATGCACCTTCTGCGGAAAGTGGTACCACACAGTGTGTGTGGACTTCCCCTGTGCAGAAGGCGACTACAAATGTTGTGGGTGCTAAATAAACAGAAAAAATTGATCCCTGTTGTCTTTGCTTACTGATTGTTTTTAGTGTTGACAATCCACATTGCTGGGATTGCATCTTTCAACATGTTTGTGGGTAGATTTGGATGTACCAGGTGTAAGTGCAGCCACTCAGCCTCTACTCAATGTGATCATAGCAGCAGGTGCAGATGTGTCACAAGTTAATCTAGTAGTAGGTTATGGTACTTGGCCACAGGTGGCAGCAGTGGACTGACCTCCATTTGAGACTGCTCCAGCTGCTATGTGATATTGGATCTGCTAAAAATTGAAGATCATATGCAAGTTTTGGAACTTAAGCCTTATATTATGTTGAAAAACAAAAAAATGATATTGATTTTGTTGCGGGTCATTTTGGCCCGTACTGTGTAAATCCACTCAGAATTGTCAAAAAACTGCAATAAAACAATAGCAACTTTATTTTCCATTAGATCAACATGTGGAACGCAGACATACAACAGTTAGACTTTCCATAACTATTTTAGGAACAATTTGGTAAAGGTTTTTCGTTCTTACAAACACATTTCTTTTGAACTTGCCCAACGTTCTCAGTTTTTCAATGTTCAACATTTTCAATTTTGTCCACATGATGGACAGAATGTAATTGTGTGCTTTCTACAGATGTACTTCTTGCATTTCTCACAAAAAGTGCTTGTTTTAAAACAGGAATCTTCCTAACTAAGATTTAAAACAAAAGATTTCTACGTCTCCTCCAGTCCCAAAAACAGATGACACACCTGAGTCACTGACTTTCTTAAATCCACTCACTCTCACTGGCTCTGTTTATTACTAATCACTGTGTAACTGCTGTAAATTCACAGTAACTGCCATCTCCTTACAAATGTTCATTAGATTAACCACACTTATACAGAGTAACTACCAACTCTCCAGCCATGTTGATGGATTGCCTATATTGGCTGGAAATATTCATTTCCAGAGAAAGGACACAGACAGAAGATGCTTACAGAATGTGATGTGACAACACTAATGAACCATTGATGTGTCATATTTGTGCAAGGCGTATTTCATTGTTATGAAAAAAGAGAATATTAAAATCATGATGACCAATTGGAGTGGTGATTTCTATGACTTTGTGTATATAATTTGGAATTTTGTACAAATGTAGGCCAATAATAAATACATGATATCATTTCATTCATTTCAAAGGTTTATTTGCATGACGCACAAAACAAACAGACACAATTGAAAGGTACAAATGTATTGTGCATGAAACGAATTCAAACGTGGTGCAGATGTGTGTCACAAGTTGATCTGGCTGTAGGCTGTGGCACTTGGCCAGAGGTGGCGCTGGTTGACTCGAGTCCATGTTACTGCACACAAAGTAAACTGCACGCTTTAGTTGTGAAGCAAAAACACTGAAACCGGAGAAATAAAACGTGTGAGGGGGACGATAACGACAACAAGAGTCTCCCGATCGTTTACTCTCGCTGTCCTGTGAACAACATCGGCGTGGTGTTAATTGTTTGCTGTTTTCGCGATCGCGTCGCACATGAGGATATCACCAGGTAAACTCACAACATTTTTAAACATTTTGTTGTTCAACAGCATCAAGACTGACGGAGTGTGTTTGAGATAAACTAACAAGTGTCACAGATGACACATTTGGCGGTTTTTTTTTGCTGGTTTGTCAGTAGCAGCTCCTGAAACGCAAGACTGCCACACATCTGTTCGACCAACGGCAGTTGATCTGAAACACCGGTCATGCTAGCTAGTACACAGTAGGAGTTATTGTAACCGACTGTAAAAAGTCAGCACAACGAAAATAAACTACACCTAAACTTGGTTTATATCTGACCCAGATAGACTGCAGGTCATAACTTCTTACCTGAAGTTCAGTTCACCTGACACTCAGACCGGCGGCCGCCTCGGGTCTCTCCTCATCCACCTGCTGGCCTCTGTGGGAGTTCCGCCATAGCCTTCTTCTTCTTCTTCTTCTTCTTTGTGTTTAACGGCGGTTGGCAACCAACGTAAAGGAGCATTACCGCCTCCTACTGTTCCGGAGTATGGGTCAGACAGTGAGCTTACAATCTGTATCCAAATCAAACAAACAAACAAACAAACAAAAAAAAAACACCTTACACTCTTTCATAAACACCTATAGCCTTCAAAAACCCCACCAGTTCCCTCACCTGTGCCCTACTACCCTCCAACACACTCTTCAGATTAAATTCCCCGATTCCCCGCTCCTTCAATCTATTCTGCAGAACTTTCCTCTCCACATCATAACCCTTGCACCGCAGTATTACATGCTCTACCGTCTCCTCCTCCTCCTGGCACACTCCACAAAGCCCCGTCTCATGTTCTCCTATCATCTGTAGTGTTTTATTTAATGCACAATGTCCCAGTCTAAGCCTGGTAATGACCACCTCTTCTCTCCTATTACCCCTATACAACCTACACCCTGCCACCTCCTTCTTAAAATGATACAAGTGCCTGCCCTTACTCCCTGAATCCCACCGCTCCTGCCACTCCTGAACAACCTGCCTCCAAACAATACCTTTTGCTTCAGATCCGCTGCTTTTAATTTCCATCTCAGTCCTATTTTTAGTCAACGCTCCTTTTGCCAACCTATCCACCTTTTCATTTCCACTGATTCCTACATGAGCTGGCACCCAAAGAAAGTGAATATTTTTAAACGTTTTAAAAGCTCCACAGCACACTCTAAGGGCTTCCGATTGCAGAACATCCAAACGTCTCAACACAGAACGAGCTGCTGAACCATATGCCACACACCCATAATCGAAGACAGATCTAATTAATGCCTGGTAAAGTCTTTTCAAAGCAGAAGAGCTTGCTCCCCAACCCCTCCCAGCTACACACCTCATAACATTAACAACTTTTTTACATTTGGTTTCAATCCGGTCAATATGCTCCCTCCATGTCAGTCTTGAATCAAACACCACACCTAAATACTTAAAAGAGCTCACTTTCCCAATTACCTCGTCATACAGTTTCAATGTCAAAGTCTCACTCACTGTTCTTTTGGTAAAGAACATCATTTTTGTTTTTTCCACCGAAAACCTGAATCCCCAGTCAAATCCCCACTCAACCACCATATTTACAGCCTCCTGAACCTTGCAGGAACATGGTCTGACTCCTACCTAACTATATAAAGGGTAACGGAAGGTAAATGCGGCTAACATGTCCTGTTTTAAGCCCGGCACGTACACCTCTGCTCCGCTGTGTCTCAGCCACCATTGTTCTGGCAGAAAGGGCGCTAAAGCCAGAGAGAGGAGAGGCGAGCTGGAACAAACCAGTTTTTTTCGGAGGGGGGATATCTATACTTTTATTGTTCAAAGTTTTGTTGTTAGTTTTTAGTCGACCTCGGTCGCTACATGATCATTTCCTAGCACCAGTTCTTTGTTTATGTGATTCGGTGGCTTATTTTCATCAGTGCTCCTCATCTCTCTCCTATGTGCCGCCTCCGCTGACAGCGCTACTGCTCGGGATATGAGTGCCCCTCCCTTACTAACCAATCGAATGCCAAGAAGCTGGTAACTGAGGCAAGACACGCTTCCTATTGGTTAGCAGCTGTTTCCATAAACGTGTCGCTAGGGGCGCACCTTGGACCAAGGGCAGGACACCTGCTATGAAAGGACGCTGAGAACCACAGGTGAGGCCAAATCAAGAGAGGAAAAATCCGTGCAAAGCAAGTCCACAGACACGTTGCAGCAGGATAACAGGCACCTTTATGATACGTAGCTGCACAAAGTAATATGGAGGTGAAACCCCTTCATTTTTGGATCATGATTATTATTACCCTTTTTTCACCAAGAACTCCCATTGATAACAGAGTGTCTTTTACAAAAGTAATCTTGCTACACTATCAACCATACAACCTAAAACATCTAAAACAAAAAAGAAGCTAGAAATACAAAAAATACACAAAGTCCTCAACATACTACACAAAAACATTACTTATTATGCTTTTAAATTGAATAATTATTTCATTTAAATTGATTAGAAATTTTATTTTTCAAATATTTTTTATAATTTTTTGTATTAAAAATGTATATTTTATTAATATTTTTTAATACAAAAAAATCAGCAAGGAGGACAATTTGTATTACCCATAGCGAGAACCGATGTAGTTATAAGAAGTCTTTTATATGGAGCTATTAAGGAATAGAATTGGTGTCACTGCAGATAGAGAGAAACACTTTTGACTGTGGTTAGAAACTGTTAACGTGAGCCTGGATCTGTAAAAGTTATATGAGTCATAATTTGTGCTTTGAGGAGCTGTTTTTTGTTGTTGTGTGTGTGTGTGTGTGTGTGTGTGTGTGTGTGTGTGTGTGTGTGTGTGTGTGTGTGTGTGTGTGTGTGTGTGTATTTTATAGCAAACCATCAAAACGTAAGGATTTGTGACCCCAGGAATAAAGCTGCTGCAGTACTTCAGGTAACAGGGATTCTGATAAAATAAACTGAAGATAGAGGGATGTTTAAATGTAGGTGTTTTTAATAAATGATCCCATGTCCAAGGAAACCAGGAAAGTAAAAAGTAACCATTTAGAGTGTAGCTGGTAGTTATTAGTATGTGGACAGAGAGGGATACAGAGCTCAACTGAAAGTTTATCTAGAATGGGTTTACAGAGGGAAACATGCCAGTGCTGTTTTAATAAGGAAATGTGTGTCTCTGTGTGCATGTCAATAAAATTGACATAAAATACACCACTGGTTATTTTTGCTTGCGCTTTCTTCCCTTCAGGTTACAGAAAGCCTTAAAGAATGACCAAAAATGCAAAACAGCCAAAATTATTTGATTGTGCTTCATGTTCGTTCATGTCTTTTTATTGTTTGTATTTCAGTTAAAAAGAAAGAACTTTCAGGAAACCAATATAGAGCCTGACACCAACAAACACAATCAAAAGCACACAACTCACACCGAGAGGATCCGTACCGAATTTTATACACTAAACGTAAACATATGCACATCAAAACAGCATAACAGGAAAAAAGGGCCTTGTTGGGATTCCATTGCTTCCATTTTTATTTATCTGTGCAGCTTTCCTTTTTCATGTCCTCAGTGTGTAAACTCCTCCACCTTTAATGATTGTCACTAAGTTAAAGCAGCTGTTTAAAGGTACATTGGTGCACTGGTATAGAAAAAAATCAGAGTCATCAAAACATGAAAGAAAGCTGCAAAAGTCCAGCTGCAACGTCTCGTGCGCAGATGTTCAGAGTGTCTCAATTCAGTCTCCTCATTGGTCAGTTAGTTAATTACATGTAACATGACATGCGTGTACAAAATGCTTTCATCCAGTTGCAGTCAGTCAAATGAGGAGTTCAGAGCAGTTCTCTTAAACAGCATGACTATAGCACAAAGACTCTGCAGCATGTTGGTTCAGTTTCAACATTAGTCCAGTCAAAGCAGATACATGTAAATGGAAGAATATGACATGAAATCAAGAATAATGGGGAAAGTTAAACAGACACCCAAAAAGTGATGAGGATGGAGGAATTGCAGGGCAAGAAGACAAAGAAACCAGTAGGTGGGGAGAGATGAATTGGAAAGCTTATCTGTATATAAAAATATGTGATCCATTAATATTGTGTCACTGGTATTTGCCAGTCCCTCTATGTTTGTCCCACAGCTTCTAAACTTCATACAAAGTTCACCACAGTGACGGGTTAGGATCTATGTGTGCATTTTACAAGAGTCATCTAAACACTTTTCTTGATAGACTTAAAGAATTTTAAGCCAGGGATGAAAAAAAGCTGTAAAACCACTATTTGTGTCCAAATATATTCATTTTAGGATATTTGGTGATTCTACCCTGGATGTGAGTGTGAATGTGAACATTGGTGGATGTCTGCCTCTACATGACTCTCCAGGATGTACCTGTATCACCTTATGAAGAAGGTAAGTGAATAAATGGAAATGGTTTCATTTCAAATTTCACTGCAAATATAAAGTCAATGCGTAGCTTGAACGGCATGTTGAGACAGTCATCTGCTGAGGGTGGTTGGTGTTTGTTTCTGGGGTTGTCATCACATTTTATAAATGTCAGAGGGCGATGAGACGGCACAGTGACTGCTAATTATTTACAAGCAAAAGTCTGTTGAAGCCTTGTTGAAGCACACTTTGTTCTTAAAGATGGAGTAAAACCATAAAAAGTAGCTTACAAAATGCTGTTTCTCTACAAATACATCATCAGGCATAGCGAGGTTCTGTGCTTATAAGTGACACCTGCTGGAGGTAAACGGGTGGCTGTAGCACAGACCCTGTGACGTCTCCATAAAGATCTGGACGAGGTAAGGCTTTTGCCGTCTTTCTTTAATGTGTGTTTCCTCTGCCAGTGACAGAGTAAAACTTCCACCTGCTCTCTGGTGGTCAAGGTGAGCAGGATGGGGTTGAAGGCACTGTTGATGGGGAGGATGAAGATGACAACCCAGCTGGAGATAGTATCCCGAGGAAGGAAACATTTCACAAGCGACTGACATTTAGAGAAATTGAACTGTGTTGATGCTTTTCAGCAAACTATTCTATAAAGTAACACAGTGACCTATATTAAAAATCCATGTAAAACCTCTAAGATACTATAAGGCAGCTGTTTCACTTCTTACCAGGTATCTGCACCTCCAGCAGCGGGAGGACTTTCACCAAAAATATAGGAATCCAGCAGAGGGCATCAGAGAACACTATGAAGAAAAACCTGCTGGCCATAGCTACATCTCTGTGCAGTCTGCTCCTCAGGTCGGTGGCAGTGATGCCGGTTTTAAAGATGGAGCAGAACATACTGCAGTAGGAGAATACAATCACCAGGAAAGCCACCAGGTTCAGACCTAAAGAGATGCTTTTCATGCTGGCTGGGACTATCAAACAGCGTTATGCAGTTCATACAGTATTAAACAGTATTTAAGCGGTTTTGAACTGAGGAAAAGTGTGCAAGCCGACAGTTCTGCTTCACAGATTTGTACTGCGTAGTTTTTGTACTTTACACTTTGTATATTTTGTGATAATGAACAATTTTGCATTGTTTGGATTTGCAATTTGCAAATCTGGAAATGGTCAGTATTTTGGGGACTTCTGGTGATATTCAGGGGTTACTTTATACCTCATATCATACCAATAGAACAAAGGATATCACTCTTTTGTTCTCCACACAAACTGTTTTCCCTTACAGCTAAGATTACTAGTGGACTAAAATGAGCCACCCGCACTTTACACCTACTGGAGGCATGAAGCTCGCAGCTAACAGTTTGCTTGCTGATGTTAATGCCAGAGGAGGGTTTTGTTGGGTTGATGTAACTTGAACATGTGTTGTTTTTTTGTGCTTTAAAAACAAATTCTCTCACTGAAGTCTTAAAGGTTGTTCCACACTTTCTGATCCACTTAAACACCAACCTAAAGATGATATTCCAGCAGCACAAACCCAGTCTTTCTTCAAAATAAGAGCGATAATTAGTTTGTGGACAAAGACAACAGTTGGATGACCTTCATCAGGCACATTATTATGACTAGTGCAACTTACCCCTGTCTGAAGTTTGCCTGGGCGCAAATTGCTAAAAGGGAAAACGATGACGAGGAACTACTCCAGAGTCAGGTAGGTCAGGAGGAGAACAGAGACCTGAGGAGAAACATGCACCGCAAATAAAAACATGTTTTTAACTTAAAAACTGTAACACTGCTTTGAATACTGAATGCACTGTTATAAGTAGAACCTCTAACAGAGGAATCAACATGCAGAGGATGGAAATTGGGCTCAGATCATTTATAAAGTCAATTTTTGTGCTAATGCAGTCTAATGATGATTTATCCTGGAAAGTGCAAGTTCTGAACAATAACAACAACTAAATGCAATGAGTGAGAGTGAATTATAAACACGATTTTAAAGTAAAAGAGGGCTTGATTTGAGTACTTTACTCTGAAAACATGACACATGTATAATGCAGAGCCGAAACAAGCTGATACGGTCAGTGAGTGGAACAAAGGATTATTTAAATCTTGAAGCTACTTTAGCTGAAAACAGCAGGGCAAAAGTACAAGCAAAGGCTGTCAGTCTGCTGTTTGCCTCAGATGTCAGTTTGTCTGCTGTCTATTTAATCACTAGGAGGCTGTAAAACTATGAAAGGAGTCCCATATGAGTCGATGAGCCAGTGAAACTCAGGTCTGATGACAGCGATACTGAAGTGATTGTTGTTTGAGATATGCTGAACTTTTGTGTTTGGAAATCAGACGAGAAACCATTTGTTACTTTTCAAATTCTATATTTATTAAGTTATGCAGGCTTGTTTGCACAACAAGGCTAAATAATTATATAAACCTTTCTGAATCTAAATAGTGGACTTTGGTAGAATTAAAAAATAAGTGCAGTGCAGGTCTATGATGATTTTCAGTCCTACTATCATCTAGTTTTGATTCTGCTTCTGTCTTGGTTAAGTCCTCAGTAGTCCTGATGTTGAACTGTTGTAGTCCTGTTTTAATTCTGGATCAGTTCTGGGTCTGGTTGAATTGGGGTTTAGTCCCTGTGATACAGCCCGACTTTGTTCTGCCTTGCTGCTTAATAAGGTTTCCTGCATATGTGATATATATTTTTTTCCTATATGAAGTCATTCTTTTTTTTGAGCAACACTCAAAACAAATCCTATTAATCTTTCAGTCATTTCTACCCTCACTTAATTTCCTTTGGCTGCTCAGCTCTCACACAGTGGCTCAGCTATGCTCCAATCCCTCCATATTGTGGCCAATCACATGCGAGGATATAGGATAATATCATTAAGTGAAAAACAGAGAGCGGTGAGGAGGGCTGTGCGAAAGCAAAACCACATAAATATGCCTGACACCCGTAAACGAAGCAGCATCTTTGTCTCGTCTTGGTCTCGATACCCTCTGGTCTCGGTTTAGGTGGTCGTGACTACAAGTCTAATCTACAGTGGGATGCAAACGTTTGGGCAACCTTGTTAATGGTCATTATTTTCCTGTATAAATGGTTGGTTGGTACAATAAAACATGTCAGTTAAATATATCATACAGGAGACACACACAGTGATATTTGAGAAGTGAAATCAAGTTTATTGGATTTACAGAAAGTGTGCATGTTGTGGAAAATTTAACAATAACCTGCAACACACCCAGTGAGCTTGATTTGAAGTGGGTTTAATAAACACATTGCAATGTGGAGAGAGCATCCCAGTGAAACACCAGGACCATCTGTGAATTGTGGCCACCGCCCTCACATCTTATATACAGACACACAGACAAAGAACATCCACAAACTCACATGTGGGCCCTTCTCACGGGGGGGCTATACCTCCTCCCTCACAGAGACAATTATGACCTCGTTTTCTGCTTGGCCATCACCTTTCTAACTACTGAACATCAGCACCATTGTGCACTCAAAGAATTCACAATGTGCATCCTCCCTAAAGTCAGGCGGAAAAAACAAATTCACATTTTATGGTCATCTTCTCTCCATCTGGGTCTCCACCCTTTGTTCGAAGGAGATCATATACAAAGGTCAAACAGCATTCGTTGTTCATCTGCAAAGAAAACTTCAAGCTGCTCTTTCATAAGAACCCGTTGTTAAGATAAGGAAGTTTTTCAGTGTGTGATACATTTTTCGCAGTTTATCATTAAATCCATCGACCCATGTTTCCCAATTTATTAACTGTTTCTGTAAAAGACCCTCTTCCCCCGTGTTATTAGGGATTGAGGCACACATGGCTCACCAAACACATGCCTTACTATGTTTACTCAGACAATGAGGGCCTAATGCACTTACGCATCAGGAACTGACATGCTAGATAATCAGTCTAGCTACCCCATGCTATAATTACTCCAATCACTTTTACTCAGGCTCAGGACTCTGAGTTTGTGATGTTCAGAGAGTCATGTAAATGCATATCATTTATAAAATGATTAGAAACGTCACACAAACGTAAAGGTAAAAACATACTAAGCTTTCCAGGGAAACTGATTGGCTGTTTAAGCAGGTGTTATCTGCATTCATTCGCTGATCCCTCTTAGGCGCCACAGAGTCTCACTCTGCAGTCGCTGAGGTAGAGCTTGGCACACTCTTGTTGGAGGAGGGCGCTCTTTTCACCCCTCACCCTCTCATTCCAATGCAGCTTTATGGTTATTGCTGTGGTTCTGGAATCTTCTCATGATGGCTAGTAGGGCTCCAAACCGCACGACCTTTGACCTCAACCACTGCCTGGGCTGTCAGCTATGCCATGAGTGTTTCCTACTTCTCGCTGGGTCTCTGAAGACTTCTGATCAGCACCCAGTCTCAGTCAGGAGATTCCACCCTTGGGATGATTTCTTCCAGTAATACTCTGGCTGCTGCACCTGTATCTCTTTACTAGGAGGGAAAACTTCTAACCACTTGGAAAACATGTCAACCATCATCAAACCACATTTTCCTTTCAGTTCAGTGACGTTTACTTATAGATCATCAAAACCTTATCTGAACATGGACTTACGCCCTGTAGAGGTTTAATACCTGTACATGAACTATTATCTCACAAACCACAGTAAAAAGCCATGGACAAAACATCAGAAAAAACTCGTGGAAAACATAGAAAACATTGTTTTATGTTAAACCTGGAATCCCTCCTTTTGACACATGGTCTCTCCCATGAGTCGACTCATCAGAACTAGGAGAACAACAAAAGAAAAGGTTTAGTTAGATCATTTCTCAGACAACATCAGGGCTTCTCCTCCGCAGTAACTTCTCTCTAGCCCTGTAAACCCTGTGTTAGAGAATAAAATCAGCATTAATGTCATGTTAAGTGGGTCTAACTCTTGGCTCCGTCTGGAGCCTGCATCCACACCACAATTACCTAGAAACCAAAATTGGTGTATAAATACAAACTTCACACTTGCAAACAAATGCAGGGTCATAGCAGCAATAAGGCATCCAACACCACAGACACAAGTGTGCCACGTGCAGTTTATTTCCCCAAAATCATTAAAACATTACTGTGTCCATAATTTGCACAAATCATGGATCATCCCATATGTTTAATCAAAACTACTGCAACCAGTAATTTTTCTTAAGTAATGTCACTTGTTTTCACACTTTGAGCTCAACAATGATATGATAATGAGCCCCACACTAAGATGTTCTGTAATCACTGCACAACCTGCTTCATTTCACTCATGCATGTCTGTGTCTGTGCCGAATCCTCCACAAAGACCCTCAGAAAAACAAACATTAGCCGCGGAGCGTCTGGAGGTCAGGTCTGGATCAACAGATTGCAGAGGTGCTGCTGTGAATCATGTGGTCAACCCTCCTTTTCTGTGAAAGGAGTGATACAGCATGTGTTTCACAGTGAATACACATTTTCCCACTGTACAGTGTTTTACTATAACCAACAAGCAGCCAGTAAAACACAGTTTTCTCCACACAAAATCAGTAACACAGAAAAGTAGCAGCTAAAGGTTTTTTCCTAAGTGCACCGTTACAAAAAAAACCCAAACATATTAGGCCTTGTTCAGGACATGTCTAAATATATATATAAAAATAAACCTGTGTTTCTCTTACAAAAAGAAAACAACCCTAACCTAACTGGCAAAATCAGCCTGGTACTAAAACAAAAAAACCCCCAAATCTGCCAGAAATCACAGGAAAAGTTTTGCTTTCTGGTGACACAACATGCTGTAGGGATTAGAACCTGCCATGCAGAGCTGCAGTCACTGCTTCTGTTCATGTTCCCCACATCATATTTACTGGTTGCCCACAAGTGCTCCAGAATATCACACAATGCTGGAAAGTCTGGGGCCAACCAACATAGTTCCACCTTATACACAGATAATTTTTTCCCCTTTTTTATTAGCAGCTGCACAGTTCACGCAACACCAGTGTTCACCCTTTAAAGCTTCCATATCAATGTTTTATCACTGGAATGTGAATTTCTTCCCCAGGTCTGTGCTTTTTCACTTATTTTTCATTTTCACAGACCCATCATTTCATTTAGCTTTTCTCCTTGTTCCCCTCCAAAAGTAAACGTGTAACATGTCATGATGTATTTCACAAAACAAGTTTGTTTTGATGTATTCAGAGGTGTGTATCTGGGTGCAAGCTTCACCCATACATCAGAAACAGGAAACTCAGCCCTCTGCTACATCTTATTCACTTTAATAATCCACTCATCAATATTATCACAGAAGAGGATTTCCTTCATCAGAAAATTACTTGTGCTGCACCAATCAAGCAGAAAGCATCTCACAATTCACTATATTAACAACCAAATTTATTGTCTGATCACTGGTTGGTCAAACCAGAATCTCTTTTCCCTTTCACAAAAGTTAAACTGTAGTCCTGCAACCATAGAGAGTTAATTGGCAGCAGTGGATACACTCAACATTTGATAACAAGTGTCTGTTAAATTTACACTATTTTAACACACACTCATTGCATGTGTGTGTGTTAGCAGGCAGGTGTAATGGATGTGTGTGCAGTGGAGCTGCAGAGTCAGCAGGGCATGTCCTTAAAGCTGCCTTTCCTTCACATTTCTCTGTTTATGTGTGTTTGTGTGCGTTTTATTTTGACCTTTTTTGTGATCCTACGGACTTTTCTGAACCTCCACAAGACAGCCGGCCACAGTTTTCCAACCCAATTTTCATGTGTTCTCACATTAACATTCATGCTTTTCAGTCTCTTCCTTTGCCATTTCAACTCCTAGTATGGCAAATGTGAAGCTCAGTCTTCTCAAGTCCATTCACACACAATGATGTCGCAGGTGAACACATGCAACTAGTGACAGGAGTGCTCTTACTATAGTAAAGTGAGAAAGTGATATTACTATAACTAATATGATATGATTAAATATGTGATTAACACACGAGAAAAAGAAATCTGCCACCACAGTGCAATAATTGTTTAAACAAAATCAGGCAGGCTCATAAATTTTGGCAACACAAAAAGCGGCTCTGTTGTGCTGTGGGCGGAGAAAAGGCTTCCTCTGCATCACTGTCGCATACAGCATCTCCTTGTGTAAAGTGCGCCGAACAGCGACTCCATCTGCTGCAACATGATGTTGTAGGTCTTTGGTGCTGGTCTGTGGGTCGACTGACTGTTCTCACCGTTCGTCGCTTCTGTCTGTCCAAGACTTTTCTTGGTCTGCCACTTCGAGCCTTAACTTGAGCTGAGCCTGTGGTTTTCCATTTTCTCAATATGTTCCTAACTGTGGAAACAGACGGCTTAAATCTCTGAGACATCTTTCTGTGTCCTTCCCCTTGATAGGTTTGTAGCTTAAACCTATTCGCTGGAACGTTGAAGACAATGTAATTAGGTTTTGAGACCCCCGTGTTGCTACTCTTCAGAGGAAATTAAAAGAGGAGGGAAACTTAGAATTGACCCCCTTAACCTCTTAAGCCCCAAGGGGGTTTCTGAGCTTCCTGCTCGAAAATGTAATGCCCAAATTAAATTGATTATTTCTCTGCAATTACAAACTCTGTCCTTACAATCTTGGTATCAAAATAAAGCTAACACTTGGGAAATTTAATCAGAGGTGCAAATATTAAAGCAGATATTACTGTGTCAAAGTTACTGAGACTGGAACACAGAAAAAGTAGATTTTATTCTCGCCTAATTTTTTTTGTAATTTTTAGCATATAACCCTTTTAAAAATATGCCTCAGCTCACATTTGGTTCCAGAAATCCAGTAATCAACATATAAGCATCATCTGTGCAAAGATTTATGTTTCTAAAGTAAAACAGTGAAAAACTACAGCCCTGTCAATACATGAATATCCAGACGTTGTACAAAAATGTCCAATTTTGGCACACAATTGGACACCATGCCAGTTAATTTTTTTTAGGTATTAAAGAGCAGAAAGTAATAAATTTTATTAACAGGCCTAAAAATGCTTTTTTTAAAAATATATTTTGGAACCACACATTTACATGGTAATGGCCCTTTACTGCAGTGGGCATAGAGCGCTTCATTGGCCTCTGGCCCTTTAAACTCCGAGGGGCTGTAACTTTGATTTCTTTTGGTCAATTTGCATGATTGACACCTCTTTTTAATCGTTTTAGCCAATAGATTCAAAATAACGATGCCACGTTCACGTCACTTCAACCAATCAGACGTTGTGATGCCAAAACCCACGTGGGTCCAAATTTATTGCATGTGGCGTCTGTCCAGTCACGTGTCTGTAGGTGGGTCTAAAATGGAGGTTGTTGACAGAAAACGGCTCTGATGCGGCTAGGTAGGCGTGGTAACTACCGGCAATCACGTGGTTACCGGCTACCGGCGAAAATAACGGAGGAAATCGGGACGGTAAGCCAATTTCTGTCTTAGCGCATTTGCGCCGCTGTGTGTTTTTGTGGTCTTCTTTTGCGGCTCATTCAGTGAATTTTGGTCAGAGTGTGGTGAAACTTGGTGTGTGCAGTCAGTGATAGCCCTGGAAGCTAACCAGCCTATCTTTAGCCGGTTACATGAAGTCTAAAGAATTTCTGGTTCGGTTTTGTTTGTTTAGCGGACCTTTGCGCATTTATGTAACTGCTCGTTTAATCACGGCTTGTTTTCGGTGTGTTTGGTGGTTGTAGAAATGGTTTATATGACATTTTAGCTGAGATTCAGAGGTTTCTGTGGATACCACACATGTCTGGACTTATATTTCTCACCCCGTGTTATAACCGATTAAACGTGATCTCCTCCTTTTTGCCCCCGATACCGGGGGCGTGGGGCTTAAGTGGTTTTAAATACTCTTTCTCATTATTGGATTCACCTGTGTATGTAGGTCGGAGCTCACTGAGCTTACAGCCAATTTGAGTTCCAATAATTAGTTCTAAAAGTTTTGAAATCATTAAAATAACAAAAGTGCCCAAATTTATGCACCTGCCTGATTTTGTTTAAACAATTATTGCAAACTTTCTGTAAATCCAATAAACTTCATTTCACTCCTCAAATATCACTGTGTGTGTCTCCTGTATGATATATTTAACTGACATTTTTTATTGTACCAACCAACGATTTATACAGGAAAATAATGACTATTAGCAAGGTTGCCCAAACTTTTGCATCCCACTGTACTTACTGTATATGTATATCTGAATACTGTGGTTTTAACGCGGTTCACCTTCTGCAATGACCGACCATCACCATAATCATCCTCATCTGATTTCAGGCTGGTTTGGGAATATTTGCGCCTACATTGCTTGGAATAAATCCTTTCAAAGGAAAGTATTTCATGATCCAGTTCATGTGTTGATGTGCACAAACAGCTCCAATATTTTAATCTTCTCACTCTTTTTTGACTTGGCCCCGGGTCGATGTTCATGGGACTCGTCCTCCAGGCCATTTTGCCTCTTGTACCAGTCGAACAGAGTCTTCAGGATGGATGGCAGGCAGTACCCAGCAAGAGAACTCATAGAGCTGATCAGCTGGACAGATGACAGGAAGAAGAGAGGGAGCCAAGAGACAAAGGATGGCAAAAAAGGTTAGTCCTGTTCAGAATATGTGACAGTGTATAGTAAGTATGTGTCCACATGAGGCGCACACACCTGGTCAAACTGTGGCTCTTCTCCTCTGCAGAGATTTGTTTAGCGGCTTCTCCTGCCAGATAAGAACAGACAGAGGTGGAGAACAGCTTCTATTTGATCGCTGACTGTGGAGTGTGCGTGGGTTTCTCAGGTAAAATACAATCCAGTAAACACAGCGATAAAGAGAAGGCCTTCCCTGATTTACTGCTTTGTCCATTTAATGCTCGGCTGGAGAGTAAAAAAGGTCGAAACTGAGATTTGCATAAAATGTTGAGCCAATAAACACCGCCATCAAAAGGTACTATGACTAATAAAATGAAGTAAGATGGGCAAAATGCGTGTTTATGATGCTGTAACACAGACAGAAGTGGACTAAGCGTCATGGAGAGAAAAGAAAGAATCGCAGCTCGGCCGCTCACCAGTGGTTCAGCCATGATGATACAGCTCTTGCGTTCAGAGAGCAAGGTGAAGATGGCAAATAAGCTTTCTAGGACAAACTCGCCCGGCTGGCTCCACGTTGACAGGCGCCATGACGACGGGGCCCTTCCTCTCACCCGAAGGGCCGCTGGCTGGTGGGATGGATGGCTTCAGTCCCACTGGAGAAGCTGATGACATATAAGACAGGCCCGTTAGTCTGAAGTGCTCTGACTCTGTGGGTCCCCCCTAAGTTACAGTAAATACTTCTGTGCTCCCAGCCTGCACACATTCTTATCAGCGTCACTGCTAACCAATGTTCCCTCTAAGCTGCGCACTGCTGGCACGGTCTCTGCGCACAGAAAATCTGTGTTGCACACAAAAAAAATCTAACCTGAATTGAAATTAAAATAAATACTTTAACAATTCTGTTTTGCAGTGTGAGTCAGTGAGCTATGGGATTAGAACGATGCCACCTCATCTCATAGTCCAGCCATTGATGCGATTCACATTCGTATATACGCAGCTAATCAACGTGGTTGACAGGCTCTGACAGCGCCCTTATGCGCCCACACCGGCGTTCTAGCTAGCAAAGCGGCGTGGCTGATGACGAGTGAAGCCACGTTAATGACAACGTGTACAACCATTGTGTGTGTCAGAACAATGAGGCGACTGCTGAATGTTACAGGTGTTACAGCAGTGATACATCCACTGTTGTCAGGCCTGCAGGTATCAGGCTGTTGTTCTCCTTCATCTCATAGTGGACAGAAATTATTTTTTGGAGTGGCACAAATAATTTGTGTGGCATCAGATTTGATGCAGAACAGCTGATTGTTCTGTAAATAGTTTGAAATGTTTGTTTAAAAAGACGCCTTGGCTGCATTTGTAGGTAAAAACAGCTGCAAAAAACTTTGTTTGCATAACTCAGTTACTTTTTTAAAGTAGTAACTATATCATTAATTGCCCAACATTGGTCATTATATCCTGTATTTTGCAGACAGAGTTACAGGACTCTCTCCCAGACCACAGACTCATATTACAAGTCAGAGCTTTATAAATATATAAAAAAAGGAGGTTGTGTTTTCAAAACTGGAGTTCAAGTTATTTTTACTTCCAATAGTGTTAATTCCAGGGAGTTTGTGTGTTCGCTCGGACACATGAAAAATTAGAGGGAACGTTGCTGCTAACTGGAGCATATTTAACGCTAAAGTTGTTTGAACTACAGATGTCATCATCTTGGGGCCTTCAGCCTGTTTTTGCTTTCTGAACCATGACAAATGGAGCTGAATATGCATTAGAAGTTCATATTTGCAATGCTCTCATGGTTGATGATTCTCACTTGTAGAGTAACCAGGAATGGGGAAGTGTTAAAGATCACCTTCTTGAGCATAAGTCGTATTCAAACGAATAAAAACCACATCTGTGTATTTAAATGTCGACTGAGTTGTGGCTCGGTGAAAGACGCCGACTCTGGCGATCCTTACACGATCCTCCCTGCTTTGCATTCAGGCAGCTGTGGTGCAGACTCATGCTTTCTCGTGCTTGATCAGATGAGAGTCGAAAGTCGTGGCGTCCCAGGAAAACTGCGGTAGAGCACTTCCTGCGACCTTCTGTAGACCATTTGCATGACTCAGCAATAAAGGGGGTAATTCAGCAGAATTCTACCATGTCCAGTCAATACAAGTCTGCCTTGGTTTAATTACACTTTTATATTAATTGGAGATTGACAATAACAACACTGTTTTCCTTTGAGCCAAAATTTCATTGAAGGAAATTTCACTGCAGCTTTGATGCTGGATGGAGACAGCAACACATTTTAAAACCCTGATTTGGACTGTCTTTACAACACACACACACACACACACACACACACACACACACACACACACACAGCACTAATGTCTCTATTGTTACCCTCTTCTGTTTTATATTGTGCTGAGTGAGCATGCCGTCAGCCTGACCAATAAGAGCCGAGAGCTGCAGTGATAGGCAGGCTGAACCAGCAAATAGCCAGAAACATCTGGTCAGTGCAGCACCGCCTCAGGTACCACGTACAGCTTTTAACTGGCTTCTGACCCCAAACAAACATTTATTATAGCTCTATTATGTAGGAAATGTAGGAGACGCGGACATAAATACACAGAGGGTTAACGAGGGAAGTGGGAGCACACGGGGAACACAGGTGACACTGATAATCATAACGAGACACGGCAGGAGTAACACAACACTGACGGAAGACTATCAAAGTAAAACAGGAAGCACACAGAGACGCAGACCAGATTGGAAGAGAACACAGACGTAGCGGGCTGGGGAAAACATGGAATAAAACACAAGGAGGAGAAATGAGGCATGGGGACTGGCAGATACACAGAGGGGGCACACAGGGGGTAAGGTCACGAGGGGAAATCAAATAAGCAACATCTTAACAGAACAACCTAGGGACCCTAAAACTGACAGCAAATCAAATTCAAATTCAATTATTTATTTGTCACATACACAGTCATACACAGTATGATATGCAGTGAAATGCTTACACAACTGCTCGTGACCTAAAGAAGAAAAAAGAAAGACTATGAATAGGATAAGAAATAAATATGAAAATTAAAATTAAAATGGTACATTTGACTAGGAAAGAATAAGATAAAATATAAAAATTAAGTTCAAAATAAAATAACTGTACAACAACAAATTAGAATGAAGGGTAAATTTAACTGGGAAAGAACAAGATAAAAATATAAATTAAAGTTGAAAATAAAATAACTGTACAACAAAATACACAAATACACAATATAGAAATATATAAGAATGTATGAAGAAATATAGAGTGATAACAGCAGCTGTACAAGTATTAAATGGCAAACAAACAACAACAACACAAGACACACAAAAAACCAGGTAGAAGTCCCGGGACCATGACATGCAGGTGGTTACATATGGTTAAAATGATTCAAATGCACTAAGTATGCACGTTTTTCATATCAATATAGGCCATAACTTGATTGTTGTCTGTAGCCCACATGATTAAACATGTGAGTTTAGATTTGATCTACTGTATAGCCTGTATAATAAATTAATATGTAGCCCAATAAGTATAAAATCCAGAAAGCTACACAACATGGGGCGGTTCATTTACAAACACAGGTCTAACTTGAGTTTCACACAGTTTTTATTAGAAACAATCAAATTGTTAAATGCTTAAAGTACACAAAATGTCAGAAATCTGCACCGTCATGAACAGAAATTTAAACCTAATTTTTCGTGATTTGTTGATTAACCCTCCGAGGTCTGAATCCCACGTTGTGCACATCAACATCACAGATTTGTACAAATAAAGTTTATATTTATATGTTTTGTTGCCATAGCGATGCCTCCAGGGAAAAATGAGGGCGCAGCGCAAGAATGAGACCATATTAGTGGATATATGCTTTGATAACTTTGCCTAACAATCATAAATGTTTTATATTTTGTGTGTGTCCTCATTATTGAGCTTTAATCCTGCATGAAGGCCAAGATGAATCTCTTAGAGTAGAACTTTACAGGAACTATTAGAATAAATGAAAATAATAACACATTGACTGCTTTAGTCTTTTACATCCACTTCTGTCTGTTTTTTTGTCTCCATTTAAAAGATATCAAACTCTGATCAAACAACTTGATGTAAAAAGAATCTCTGCACATTCTACAGTCTTTGATGCTAAAATGACATCACAGCATTTAAGCATGTTTTGAATGAAAACATCAGCATATGAACACAAAACTGAAGACACTGCAACCGTATGAACGCAGACCACTATTTAGTGACATTTCGACGTTTCCCCGAGGATTAACTGCTCTGTAATTTACCAAGAACTAAAGTAAGCTCACATTTCAGTTTGTAAACTTAAGATCATTTACTTAAATATATGAAGCCTGATTTTCCTGCCTGCCAGGACAGTATTTATGTACTTTACATTGTGCAAGACTAGACTATATTTTCCAGGAAAACAAATGAAGACTTAACTATTTGCCAGCTGCTGTCATATTTGACAAATTATACATAAATTAGAAAATGTTCTTAATCATATCTTGGAGTGACAGAAGCTCTTTTTAACACGATTATTTCTGAGATTATTTTGTTCATTTAGGAAAATAGAGAAGACTTAAGTTTTGTTCTCAAACAAACTATTGGAATTTCTGAGAAACTGAGGCTGCGTCCACTTGTACACGGCTATTTTTGAAAGCGCAGCTTTGTCTTTTTGTTTTTAGCGTTTATATGTGGAAGGAGATATTTTTTCAAAGCTGCACATGTGGACTGGATTTTTTTTTTTAAACGAAAAAGGAAAACGTCCGTTTTCAAACATAGCCGTGTACGTTCGGACGCAGCCTAAAGTCATCACCAAAAAAGCAAATTCTCTGAACATTCTGAGTTGAGGTTTAGTGATCATTGCTGTTTTGTGTTCCTTGTAGTCAAAATGAGTGAAAGTGGTGATGGATCACAAAACAACCGTAACGGTAAGCACATGTGCTCAGTCTTGAAATTGATGAAAAACAGATTTTCAGCAGATAGTTATGGATGCTAATTAAAAGATTAAATGATCTTGCAGGCCAACAGGTTAACCCACGATCAACTGCAAGTGGAGATCAGGAACCTGCTAATCAACCAGTTAACCGACGAGCTAACCGGCGAGCTAACCGACGAGCTAACCGGCGAGCTAACCGACGAGCTAACGAAGATATTGGTGGACTCCGGGGCTTCGCGAACGATCTTTATCTTGCTCTTTGTGATATTTGTTTGTTTGTGGATAGGCTAGTAACTTCAGTGCTGGAACAATATGACAATTACCTTTACGGTGACACTGACACTGACGATGACGATGAAGATGATGATGACGATGACAACAATGTCATCGTTCAAAATATTAATGTAAGGGAATTTAATGCCAATGCTGTCAACAATGAACAGCATGAGGATCATAATGCTGTGGTTGTTGTTGGCATTGAAAATGAGGATTCGGATGAGGCATTTGAAGACTGTGTGGATGTTGACCAGCACATCCCAGAAGAGGACCCTCAGCCAGGTGTATCCAGGAGGAGGTCTAGAGAGATGGATGAAGAAGATGTGGAACCATACAAAAGAATCAGACGGAGCGAGGAGTTTTCTGATGATGACTCCGACTTCTTCTCTGCTTCTGACACTGATGGTGAGGGCTGTCCTCGTGTTGGTAATATTGCTGATGAGGACATCAATCAGCAGTCAACAGAAGAAGAACCGCAGCCCGGTGGATCCACGAAAAGGTCCAGAGAGGAAGATGTTAACGAAGAAGAGCGTGATAGCAAAAAATCCAGGCTTGCACACTCTGATTCGGGGACCAGCTCAGCTGTGTACGACCACTCTGAGAGCAGCAGTGATGAACTTTTTGAAGATGCACACGAAGAGCTTGGCAACCATGAAGCTGGAGGCTCGAGGAAGTGTTCCCGAGAGGATTTTGAGGAAGAAGAGGAATACTTGCCTGTGTGCAAATTTCGGAGGTGTTCAATTGAGTCCAGCAGCAGCAGTGATGAAGACTAACACTCTTTCGACGGGTTTCTTCAGTATCCTTTTAGAAGGCTGATGGCCTACTCAGGTGACCCTGAATCCTCCATGCTGCAATAAGCTGGGCATACACTGTGCTGCGATTTTTTCAGTCGCGTTATTCAGCTCCTGCTCAAACTGTACGATTGACTCGCAGGGGTGAGTCTTTTCACTCTCATTTCTGCTTTTGCGCGTGCGCAGTGTAAGACGCTGCGGTGACGCCCTCAGGACGACCGACAGGATTTCAAACAGGTTTGATTTTCTTACCAGCAAACGATTGATGATCGGGAGCTGGTCGAGAAGTGTTAATCGCTTCTCGTTACCCCATATAGACGATGCACGACACACGATCCTCCAAACGGTCGCACGACTGAAAAATCGGCTCAAAATGGGCCAAAAATCGCACAGTGTATGCCCAGCATTAGGCTGCCGGGGGATTCCCATGATGCACTGGGTGTTTCTTCTTCACCCACTATGTTTAATAGACCTCTCTGCACTGAATTGTACTCGTTATTAACCTCTGTCTGTCTTTATCCTGTTTTCCTTGCCCCTCCCCAACCGGTCGCAGCAGATGGCCGCCCCTCCCTGAGCCTGGTTCTGCTGGAGGTTTCTTCCTGTTAAAAGGGAGTTTTTCCTTCCCACTGTCGCCAAAGTGCTTGCTCAAAGGGGGTCATGTGATTGTTGGGGTTTTCTCTGCCCTGTCTCTTTCCTTCTTTTTATCTATCCCTCCTTTTTCCCTCCACCCCCCCCTCTACCTGTCCTTTAATCTCTTCTTTTTCATTTCCTCCATCATCTCTCTACCCTGTGTTCGCTTTTGAGAACACAGGGTAGATGATAATAAATGATAATAAAATGATAACAATTGGCTACATTTTGCATGTGTCAGATCATTTAAGTCTGCTTTTGTGTATAATATGCATACTTTACTTGTTGCTTCCAAATCCCAGAAGGAAGAAGAAGACAAATAAAAAATGAAACAAAAATATATTTCTCTTTCTTTAGTGGATAGCTTTAGCAGGGAGTTTTTCCTTCCCACTGTCGCCAAAGTGCTTGCTCATAGGGGGTCATATGATTGTTGGGCTTTTCTTTGTAAGTATACCTTACAATATAAAGCGCCTTGAGGTGACTGTTGCTGTCATTTGGCGCTCTATAAATAAAATTGAATTGAAAATTGAATAGATGTCACTGTGATGATTTCTTCCCTCCATAGAAAGCTTAGACCCAAATGCAGATTCAATGCACATGGTTAAACTATTTATGAGACTTTGCTTAAAGAGAGGGAATGGAGAACGTGGCTCGAGCTAGGAGTGTCAGCAGAGAGCAGGAACCAGAGGAAAAGCTATCGAGAGACTGAACACCTGGCTCCTGATGGGAACAATCCAACGGGAATTCTGCAACAGAGGGAGAAGAAGTTGCAGGACGGGTAAGGGAGTTTGAGGGTAGGATTAGTATGTTGGCAGAGGAGACCTAAACACAGGGAAAACAAGGTTAAACACAGGGAAGGAGCAAGCCAGAACTGGAGCAGAGGTGAAGCCTAGTTACCACTGGAGATGGCAGAACAAACTGGCGAGGAGTAGCAGGCAGCGCTGGTTTAAGAAGCCCTCCTGCTGATTGTTTGCAGATGAGGCCCAGGTGAGATGCTGGAAACTCGACCTCTGAAGTGTGGACACAGTATCCCGATTCCAAGTGGAAAAGCCCCTCAGACACTTCCATGGTGCATGACAAGAAGGACGAGAAAGCATTCATTGTCCATCCATCCGTCCGTCAGCGTAATGCCTAAAAGTTTATTCAGATGTAAATATATTACATTTTTAAATAAAGATCATCAGTGTTTTTAATGACGCTGCATTTCATTCACGTGTCTCTATTGGACAGTGTTGTAGAAGTTAGAGAAGACAGGAATCACTTCCAGCTTGGCCTGACGTTTGATCACTAGTGATGTTCGATACCACTGATTTCCTTTCCGGTCCGATACCAAGTAAAATTCAGGGTGTTATCGACGATACTGATCCGATACTTTGTACAAAAACTTTACTCTTTTATTTTATCTCAAATTATAGCGTCATAATGATTACAGGACATCAGATTACTTGTTCTTATCACTTAATAATGCAGAGTTCATCATATAGAAATAAAAAAACTGAAGTTGTGCGCTATTTGAACACCTTGCCTGCCTGCAGCATTAAAGGACTCCCTGAGAGACGTCTGTCTCACCCTAGCAGCACCTGTCCTTCTCCTCCTCTTCAGTTCGCCTCAACATAAGCTCCTCATATTCTGTGATATGATTTACTCTGAGGTGTTTGACAAGGTTAGTGGTGTTGCCACAACACCTCACTTTCTTGCCACATGTATCGCAAACCACGTCTCGGCTGTTTGTGGATGTAAAATACGTCTGCACATGACTCTAATTACGCTCAGCCATTGTTGTGAGTGCGCACACCAGAGGCTGCCACACATTTATACAGCCGTATTTCACACATGACTATGAAAGGCGGAAGAAGAAGTAGTTCCTTCCAATGTAGACAATCCGAATGATATAGTTTCTTTCCACTGTGTTCCTGTTAATGAAAAACTACAATTTTACCCTAGATGATTAAAATATCGAGATTTTAATGTGGAAACCTTCTGTTTGCACATCTGGACTTTCTGTTGCTGCCCACGCAGGTGAAACTTTCTTTGAAGTGGCTCATCGAAGTTGTAATTAATCATCAATTCCCACACAATGTGAGAATGCAATCAATTTGTTTATCAGGGGAAAGGTGGGATTTTTTTAGGACACTGGAGCCTAACATTAACTGGTTTCATCTTTGCTTATTTCCATAAGAAGAAAAACATACTGAGAAAGAGATCACCAAAATATACATGTATGTATAAATGTATAAAGCCACTTACATAAAACATGAAAAGGCGGAGCAGCGATGCCCATCTCAGCCAGCGTATGATGGTGGGGCAAGATGGCAGCTTCCACAACATGACGCCAGCTCCTATGTATTTTTAGTAGATAAATGATACGTTTATGACAATGTATCAATTGTTGGAAGATGTAATTACACCTTAATTATGTAATTAGAAGCAAAAAATGATTTTTTTTAATCAAATCACCTCAAAAAATTACTGTACTTACTTTCTAATTGATTCTTTACCTCTAAAAGGGGCGGCTGTGGCTCAGGAGGTGGAGCAGGTCATCTACTAATCAGATGGTTTTTGGGTCGATCCCTGGCTGCTCCAGACTGCATGCTAACTGTCCTTGGGCAAGACATTAACCCCAAGTCACTCTCTGATGCATTCATCAGAGTATGAATGTGTGTGAATGTTAGATAGAAAGCACAGAAAAAGGGCTTCTATGAACAGGTGTGAATGAGGCAACCTGTACAGAGCGCTTTGAATGTTCAGGTAGAAAAGCACTGTCAAAAATGTCTGTGTTGATTTCTTTTGGACCTCAAACATTACTCACCTTGTTGCAGGTTTCTTTATTAATGCTGAAAACCCAGAATGGAAACTGACCTTACTGCTTCCTTTAAGCATCTAGAAGCTGCTTGACATCTTTACAGATCTATCTATATCTTTCAAAACTGTCTATAATATTTCTTTACAAATACATATTACATATTGTAATTTTGCTGTTGTTAATTCATCTTTCCACCTGATAGAAGAATCCCTCCCTATTATGATTTCAATTTCATCGCTGGACGAAGCTTCAAAATTTTCATTCATGCCACCAGCATTCTGTATATCCAAACTATTGCGGCTCCTCCAACCAAAGGCCGCGGCAGGCTAAACATGAGGACACAGATGACGCGCAACAGTAAACACATGAGATACACCTCTGTACTATTTGCTACTTTTATTCCACACACAACTGTCCACTATACAAATCGGCACACGGGCTCAAACCTTAAACAAATGCACAGACTGCACAAATAACTGCACCATTTACTATGCCAAATTACAACATTGGCCTATTGCATAACTGCGCTCAAGCTGCAGTCAACAGAAGGTTTCGCCTCATGCTCACCCTACCTTTCTGCTCACCAACATCAGGTGCCGTGAACAGGTGAGTGCAACCACATTTATCACCGAACACACCCATGAGTCACGCCCCACACCCGTGTACCAATACAGTGAGTGCATTTAAACCAACCCACTTAATCAAAAAAGGAACAGCTCATATGACTCCTACACAAACTACTGGCTAACACATAGATTAAGCTCGTCAAACATCTTTCTCATCAGTTCTTTGGCAACAACAGAATGACTTCAAGGCGTTGCCGTGCATTTGTGTAGTATGTTGGGTTGATGGTAGCAGGGGCGATTCTAGGATCAGAGCTTTGGGGGTGCTGAGCATCCAGAGAGCTGCTCAGCCAGGCAAGATCAACTTTACTCATCACGATGAGACGTCTTCCCTGTCTCTGTCAGTCCCTGCATCCCTACATGTCTCCAGTTGTCCCGAGTTCTCTCTGTCTGTCTCCTCGGTGCATTTAAACCCCTGTACCTCCCTGTCCTCATCGTCTGTTGTCCTCTTCTCTGTTATCAGTCATCATAATTTTACCATCTCTGTGCAAGTCTGCAAATTTCTTTAGTAAATCATAAGATTCTTAAATTCATCAAGTCTCTCTGTGCCTGGGTCCTCGTCACGATACATGACATCACTGTTTTGCAACTTTGCCTATGGTACAATATATGAAAAGATCTTTACTGCAGATACTACTATGGCTCTGTAGATTTTTTTTAAATTTTATTTTAACCCATGTCGCCTCACCTTGACTGGCAAATCTGTCTATCACTTTTTGGTAGTCAACTCTCTCAAGCAGTTGAACGGTTTCTGTTTTGCCTGTCACTTTTCCTTGTCTGTTTTCTTACCTGCCTCTTCCTGACCTTGTACTTTCTCCTCACGTTCCCCTCTTTCCTCTCTTCCTCTTTGGACTGACAATCATATACAAATAGATTATATTCAATTAGATGAACAAATTAAATTAATATGAAAAAAAAATACTGTTAAGATCACTAATAAAAAGTCCTCTCTCAGTGGACAATTTTAAGTTTTACATTTTAAATATGTTATATAAAATTCAACGGGAGCAACAGGCCGGTCAGATGTCGCTGATTTTACTACAGAGTAGGACGGGTTGTAGGCAGGGCTGGACTGGGACAAAAAATCGACCCAGGCATTTTGACTAGAGACCAGCCCACCAGGTATTACAGGAAAAGCCATAAAGCCTTTGAATGAAAACAGATGCTGTTGTGACAGTGATGTACACTGTCTTGTTGGTAAATTTATGATTTCTATACATTTTACATCAGATAAAAACTTTGGTTGTAAAATTCAGACAATTATTTAATAAAAGCTAAACATTTTAAATGAGAATAAGAAAGAAAAGTATTTCTTTGTGCCCCCCTTCCATGTTAATGCCCTACCTGGCCCCCTGGCAAAACTTTGCTAGACCCGCCCCTGCACAGTTATGGTAAATGGTAAATGGCCCTGCCTACAACCCGTCCTACACTGTAGTAAAATCAGCGACATCTGACCGTCCTGTTGCTCCCGTTGAATTTTATATAGCATATTTAAAATGTAAAACTTAAAATTGTCCGTAGCCTGCGGACAAATGTACATCTTTTATTAGATGAACATGTGGTTTCCATAGTAGTATCTGCAGTAAAGATCTTTTCATACATTGTACCATAGGCAAAGTTGCAAAACAGTGATGTCATGTATCGTGATGAGGACCCAGGCACAGAGAGACTTGATGAATTTAAGAATCTTATGATTTACTAAAGAAATTTGCAGACTTGCACAGAGATGGTAAAATTATGATGACTGATAACAGAGACGAGGACAACAGACGATGAGGACAGGGAGGTACAGGGGTTTAAATGCACCGAGGAGACAGACAGAGAGAACTCGGGACAACTGGAGACATGTAGGGATGCAGGGACTGACAGAGACAGGGAAGACGTCTCATCGTGATGAGTAAAGTTGATCTTGCCTGGCTGAGCAGCTCTCTGGGTGCTCAGCACCCCCAAAGCTCTGACCCTAGAATCGCCCCTGCTACCATGTTTCCCTCTCACCAGATAACCAAACCGATATCATGACCAGCAGCTTTACAGCTGTGGCTCCAGCAAACATCAGCTGATACTAGAAATTAATATTAAATAAATTCTAACAACAGCTGATCAAGCTTAAACGTGCTGCTGTTGTTTAGTGCGACATCCGGCGGTTTCCTCTTTCTGGTGCAAAGTGAGTGATAAATAAACAAGAGAGAAAAGCCGATCAGCTGATCATTGATCAGTTTCATGATTGAAGTAGCAACAGGAGAGGGAGGGGGAGAGAATGAGAGGAGAAGAGGCAGCAGCTGTGCAGCAAAGACACAGAATAACTCCAGCTTTGTCTTTTTCATTGTAGCTCATGTCCGGGACAAACTGTTCCTTTTCAGCTCAATACGACATGCGTAATATTTTCTGTGAATACGGGAGGGTTGGCAACTCTAACTAACCTTATGAATAAAATAAAGTTCACTATCAGTAACATCAAAGCACCCACCCAGCTGTATAGAAACCTAGTACACAGTAGGAGTTATTGTAACCGACTGTAAAAAGTCAGCACAACGAAAATAAACTACACCTAAACTTGGTTTATATCTGACCCAGATAGACTGCAGGTCATAACTTCTTACCTGAAGTTCAGTTCACCTGACACTCAGACCGGCGGCCGCCTCGGGTCTCTCCTCCTCCTGCCTCCCCTTTTCCTCATCCACCTGCTGGCCTCTGTGGGAGTTCCGCCATAGCCACAACCAAACAACTGAGTTATTTTTACACACCGCTCAGCATCCAGCTGGCCAATCCACCACCTTTCATTGTTTATACCGTTACAAAAAAAAAAGAAAAAAAGAAAAATCATCGGCCCATAAAAACTAAAAATCACAATACTGGGTTGGCCAGTCCAGCTATGGTTGTAGGGTAGCAAACGTCGTCGGAAAACACGTTTTCAACACGTTTTCAACACTGCAGGTTACCTGGGTGTAATGTTTTTCAGCTAAAAAGGAACATGGTCTGACTCCTACCTAACTATATAAAGGGTAACGGAAGGTAAATGCGGCTAACATGTCCTGTTTTAAGCCCGGCACGTACACCTCTGCTCCGCTGTGTCTCAGCCACCATTGTTCTGGCAGAAAGGGCGCTAAAGCCAGAGAGAGGAGAGGCGAGCTGGAACAAACCAGTTTTTTTCGGAGGGGGGATATCTATACTTTTATTGTTCAAAGTTTTGTTGTTAGTTTTTAGTCGACCTCGGCCGCTACATGATCATTTCCTAGCACCAGTTCTTTGTTTATGGGATTCGGTGGCTTATTTTCATCAGTGCTCCTCATCTCTCTCCTATGTGCCGCCTCCGCTGACAGCGCTACTGCTCGGGATATGAGTGCCCCTCCCTTACTAACCAATCGAATGCCAAGAAGCTGGTAACTGAGGCAAGACACGCTTCCTATTGGTTAGCAGCTGTTTCCACAAACGTGTCGCTAGGGGCGCACCTTGGACCAAGGGCAGGACACCTGCTATGAAAGGATGCTGAGAACCACAGGTGAGGCCAAATCAAGAGAGGAAAAATCCGTGGAAAGCAAGTCCACAGACACGTTGCAGCAGGATAACAGGCACCTTTATGATACGTAGCTGCACAAAGTAATATGGAGGTGAAACCCCTTCATTTTTGGATCATGATTATTATTACCCTTTTTTCACCAAGAACTCCCATTGATAACAGAGTGTCTTTTACAAAAGTAATCTTGCTACACTATCAACCATACAACCTAAAACATCTAAAACAAAAAAGAAGCTAGAAATACAAAAAAATACACAAAGTCCTCAACATACTACACAAAAACATTACTTATTATGCTTTTAAATTGAATAAATATATTATTTCATTTAAATTGATTAGAAATTTTATTTTTCAAATATTTTTTTTTATAATTTTTTGTATTAAAAATGTATATTTTATTAATATTTTTTAATACAAAAAAATCAGCAAGGAGGACAATTTGTATTACCCATAGTGAGAACCGATGTAGTTATAAGAAGTCTTTTATATGGAGCTATTAAGGAATAGAATTGGTGTCACTGCAGATAGAGAGAAACACTTTTGACTGTGGTTAGAAACTGTTAACGTGAGCCTGGATCTGTAAAAGTTATATGAGTCATAATTTGTGCTTTGAGGAGCTGTTTTTTGTTGTTTGTGTGTGTGTGTGTGTGTGTGTGTGTGTGTGTGTGTGTGTGTGTGTGTGTGTGTGTGTGTGTGTGTGTGTGTGTATTTTATAGCAAACCATCAAAACGTAAGGATTTGTGACCCCAGGAATAAAGCTGCTGCAGTACTTCAGGTAACAGGGATTCTGATAAAATAAACTGAAGATAGAGGGATGTTTAAATGTAGGTGTTTTTAATAAATGATCCCATGTCCAAGGAAACCAGGAAAGTAAAAAGTAACCATTTAGAGTGTAGCTGGTAGTTATTAGTATGTGGACAGAGAGGGATACAGAGCTCAACTGAAAGTTTATCTAGAATGGGTTTACAGAGGGAAACATGCCAGTGCTGTTTAATAGGGAAATGTGTGTCTCTGTGTGCATGTCAATAAAATTGACATAAAATACACCACTGGTTATTTTTGCTTGCGCTTTCTTCCCTTCAGGTTACAGAAAGCCTTAAAGAATGACCAAAAATGCAAAACAGCCAAAATTATTTGATTGTGCTTCATGTTCGTTCATGTCTTTTTATTGTTTGTATTTCAGTTAAAAAGAAAGAACTTTCAGGAAACCAATATAGAGCCTGACACCAACAAACACAATCAAAAGCACACAACTCACACCGAGAGGATCCGTGCCGAATTTTATACACTAAACGTAAACATATGCACATCAAAACAGCATAACAGGAAAAAAGGGCCTTGTTGGGATTCCATTGCTTCCATTTTTATTTATCTGTGCAGCTTTCCTTTTTCATGTCCTCAGTGTGTAAACTCCTCCACCTTTAATGATTGTCACTAAGTTAAAGCAGCTGTGTAAAGGTACATTGGTGCACTGGTATAGAAAAAATCAGAGTCATCAAAACATGAAAGAAAGCTGCAAAAGTCCAGCTGCAACGTCTCGTGCGCAGATGTTCAGAGTGTCACAATTCAGTCTCCTCATTGGTCAGTTAGTTAATTACATGTAACATGACATGCGTGTACAAAATGCTTTCATCCAGTTGCAGTCAGTCAAATGAGGAGTTCAGAGCAGTTCTCTTAAACAGCATGACTATAGCACAAAGACTCTGCAGCATGTTGGTTCAGTTTCAACATTAGTCCAGTCAAAGCAGATACATGTAAATGGAAGAATATGACATGAAAGCAAGAATAATGGGGAAAGTTAAACAGACACCCAAAAAGTGATGAGGATGGAGGAATTGCAGGGCAAGAAGACAAAGAAACCAGTAGGTGGGGAGAGATGAATTGGAAAGCTTATCTGTATATAAAAATATGTGATCCATTAATATTGTGTCACTGGTATTTGCCAGTCCCTCTATGTTTGTCCCACAGCTTCTAAACTTCATACAAAGTTCACCACAGTGACGGGTTAGGATCTATGTGTGCATTTTACAAGAGTCATCTAAACACTTTTCTTGATAGACTTAAAGAATTTTAAGCCAGGGATGAAAAAAAGCTGTAAAACCACTATTTGTGTCCAAATATATTCATTTTAGGATATTTGGTGATTCTACCCTGGATGTGAGTGTGAATGTGAACATTGGTGGATGTCTGCCTCTACATGACTCTCCAGGATGTACCTGTATCACCTTATGAAGAAGGTAAGTGAATAAATGGAAATGGTTTCATTTCAAATTTCACTGCAAATATAAAGTCAACGCGTAGCTTGAACGGCATGATGAGACAGTCATCTGCTGAGGGTGGTTGGTGTTTGTTTCTGGGGTTGTCATCACATTTTATAAATGTCAGAGGGCGATGAGACGGCACAGTGACTGCTAATTATTTACAAGCAAAAGTCTGTTGAAGTCTTGTTGAAGCACACTTTGTTCTTAAAGATGGAGTAAAACCATAAAAAGTAGCTTACAAAATGCTGTTTCTCTACAAATACATCATCAGGCATAGCGAGGTTCTGTGCTTATAAGTGACACCTGCTGGAGGTAAACGGGTGGCTGTAGCACAGACCCTGTGACGTCTCCATAAAGATCTGGACGAGGTAAGGCTTTTGCCGTCTTTCTTTAATGTGTGTTTCCTCTGCCAGTGACAGAGTAAAACTTCCACCTGCTCTCTGGTGGTCAAGGTGAGCAGGATGGGGTTGAAGGCACTGCTGATGGGGAGGATGAAGATGACAACCCAGCTGGAGATAGTATCCCGAGGAAGGAAACATTTCACAAGCGACTGACATTTAGAGAAATTGAACTGTGTTGATGCTTTTCAGCAAACTATTCTATAAAGTAACACAGTGACCTATATTAAAAATCCATGTAAAACCTCTAAGATACTATAAGGCAGCTGTTTCACTTCTTACCAGGTATCTGCACCTCCAGCAGCGGGAGGACTTTCACCAAAAATATAGGAATCCAGCAGAGGGCATCAGAGAACACTATGAAGAAAAACCTGCTGGCCATAGCTACATCTCTGTGCAGTCTGCTCCTCAGGTCAGTGGCAGTGATGCCGGTTTTAAAGATGGAGCAGAACATACTGCAGTAGGAGAATACAATCACCAGGAAAGCCACCAGGTTCAGACCTAAAGAGATGCTTTTCATGCTGGCTGGGACTATCAAACAGCGTTATGCAGTTCATACAGTATTAAACAGTATTTAAGCGGTTTTGAACTGAGGAAAAGTGTGCAAGCCGACAGTTCTGCTTCACAGATTTGTACTGCGTAGTTTTTGTACTTTACACTTTGTATATTTTGTGATAATGAACAATTTTGCATTGTTTGGATTTGCAATTTGCAAATCTGGAAATGGTCAGTATTTTGGGGACTTCTGGTGATATTCAGGGGTTACTTTATACCTCATATCATACCAATAGAACAAAGGATATCACTCTTTTGTTCTCCACACAAACTGTTTTCCCTTACAGCTAAGATTACTAGTGGACTAAAATGAGCCACCCGCACTTTACACCTACTGGAGGCATGAAGCTCGCAGCTAACAGTTTGTGTGCTGATGTTAATGCCAGAGGAGGGTTTTGTTGGGTTGATGTAACTTGAACATGTGTTGTTTTTATTTGTGCTTTAAAAACAAATTCTCTCACTGAAGTCTTAAAGGTTGTTCCACACTTTCTGATCCACTTAAACACCAACCTAAAGATGATATTCCAGCAGCACAAACCCAGTCTTTCTTCAAAATAAGAGCGATAATTAGTTTGTGGACAAAGACAACAGTTGGATGACCTTCATCAGGCACATTATTATGACTAGTGCAACTTACCCCTGTCTGAAGTTTGCCTGGGCGCAAATTGCTAAAAGGGAAAACGATGACGAGGAACTACTCCAGAGTCAGGTAGGTCAGGAGGAGAACAGAGACCTGAGGAGAAACATGCACCGCAAATAAAAACATGTTTTTAACTTAAAAACTGTAACACTGCTTTGAATACTGAATGCACTGTTATAAGTAGAACCTCTAACAGAGGAATCAACATGCAGAGGATGGAAATTGGGCTCAGATCATTTATAAAGTCAATTTTGTGCTAATGCAGTCTAATGATGATTTATCCTGGAAAGTGCAAGTTCTGAACAACAACAACAACTAAATGCAATGAGTGAGAGTGAATTATAAACACGATTTTAAAGTAAAAGAGGGCTTGATTTGAGTACTTTACTCTGAAAACATGACACATGTATAATGCAGAGCCGAAACAAGCTGATACGGTCAGTGAGTGGAACAAAGGATTATTTAAATCTTGAAGCTACTTTAGCTGAAAACAGCAGGGCAAAAGTACAAGCAAAGGCTGTCAGTCTGCTGTTTGCCTCAGATGTCAGTTTGTCTGCTGTCTATTTAATCACTAGGAGGCTGTAAAACTATGAAAGGAGTCCCATATGAGTCGATGAGCCAGTGAAACTCAGGTCTGATGACAGCGATACTGAAGTGATTGTTGTTTGAGATATGTTGAACTTTTGTGTTTGGAAATCAGACGAGAAACCATTTGTTACTTTTCAAATTCTATATTTATTAAGTTATGCAGGCTTGTTTGCACAACAAGGCTAAATAATTATATAAACCTTTCTGAATCTAAATAGTGGACTTTGGTAGAATTAAAAAATAAGTGCAGTGCAGGTCTATGATGATTTTCAGTGCTACTATCATCTAGTTTTGATTCTGCTTCTGTCTTGGTTAAGTCCTCAGTAGTCCTGATGTTGAACTGTTGTAGTCCTGTTTTAATTCTGGATCAGTTCTGGGTCTGGTTGAATTGGGGTTTAGTCCCTGTGATACAGCCCGACTTTGTTCTGCCTTGCTGCTTAATAAGGTTTCCTGCATATGTGATATATATTTTTTTCCTATATGAAGTCATTCTTTTTTTTGAGCAACACTCAAAACAAATCCTATTAATCTTTCAGTCATTTCTACCCTCACTTAATTTCCTTTGGCTGCTCAGCTCTCACACAGTGGCTCAGCTATGCTCCAATCCCTCCATATTGTGGCCAATCACATGCGAGGATATAGGATAATATCATTAAGTGAAAAACAGAGAGCGGTGAGGAGGGCTGTGCGAAAGCAAAACCACATAAATATGCCTGACACCCGTAAACGAAGCAGCATCTTTGTCTCGTCTTGGTCTCGATACCCTCTGGTCTCGGTTTAGGTGGTCGTGACTACAAGTCTAATCTACAGTGGGATGCAAAAGTTTGGGCAACCTTGTTAATGGTCATTATTTTCCTGTATAAATGGTTGGTTGGTACAATAAAACATGTCAGTTAAATATATCATACAGGAGACACACACAGTGATATTTGAGAAGTGAAATCAAGTTTATTGGATTTACAGAAAGTGTGCATGTTGTGGAAAATTTAACAATAACCTGCAACACACCCAGTGAGCTTGATTTGAAGTGGGTTTAATAAACACATTGCAATGTGGAGAGAGCATCCCAGTGAAACACCAGGACCATCTGTGAATTGTGGCCACCGCCCTCACATCTTATATACAGACACACAGACAAAGAACATCCACAAACTCACATGTGGGCCCTTCTCACGGGGGGGCTATACCTCCTCCATCACAGAGACAATTATGACCTCGTTTTCTGCTTGGCCATCACCTTTCTAACTACTGAACATCAGCACCATTGTGCACTCAAAGAATTCACAATGTGCATCCTCCCTAAAGTCAGGCGGAAAAAACAAATTCACATTTTATGGTCATCTTCTCTCCATCTGGGTCTCCACCCTTTGTTCGAAGGAGATCATATACAAAGGTCAAACAGCATTCGTTGTTCATCTGCAAAGAAAACTTCAAGCTGCTCTTTCATAAGAACCCGTTGTTAAGATAAGGAAGTTTTTCAGTGTGTGATACATTTTTCGCAGTTTATCATTAAATCCATCGACCCATGTTTCCCAATTTATTAACTGTTTCTGTAAAAGACCCTCTTCCCCCGTGTTATTAGGGATTGAGGCACACATGGCTCACCAAACACATGCCTTACTATGTTTACTCAGACAATGAGGGCCTAATGCACTTACGCATCAGGAACTGACATGCTAGATAATCAGTCTAGCTACCCCATGCTATAATTACTCCAATCACTTTTACTCAGGCTCAGGACTCTGAGTTTGTGATGTTCAGAGAGTCATGTAAATGCATATCATTTATAAAATGATTAGAAACGTCACACAAACGTAAAGGTAAAAACATACTAAGCTTTCCAGGGAAACTGATTGGCTGTTTAAGCAGGTGTTATCTGCATTCATTCGCTGATCCCTCTTAGGCGCCACAGAGTCTCACTCTGCAGTCGCTGAGGTAGAGCTTGGCACGCTCTTGTTGGAGGAGGGCGCTCTTTTCACCCCTCACCCTCTCATTCCAATGCAGCTTTATGGTTATTGCTGTGGTTCTGGAATCTTCTCATGATGGCTAGTAGGGCTCCAAACCGCACGACCTTTGACCTCAACCACTGCCTGGGCTGTCAGCTATGCCATGAGTGTTTCCTACTTCTCGCTGGGTCTCTGAAGACTTCTGATCAGCACCCAGTCTCAGTCAGGAGATTCCACCCTTGGGATGATTTCTTCCAGTAATACTCTGGCTGCTGCACCTGTATCTCTTTACTAGGAGGGAAAACTTCTAACCATTTGGAAAACATGTCAACCATCATCAAACCACATTTTCCTTTCAGTTCAGTGACGTTTACTTATAGATCATCAAAACCTTATCTGAACATGGACTTACGCCCTGTAGAGGTTTAATACCTGTACATGAACTATTATCTCACAAACCACAGTAAAAAGCCATGGACAAAACATCAGAAAAAACTCGTGGAAAACATAGAAAACATTGTTTCATGTTAAACCTGGAATCCCTCCTTTTGACACATGGTCTCTCCCATGAGTCGACTCATCAGAACTAGGAGAACAACAAAAGAAAAGGTTTAGTTAGATCATTTCTCAGACAACATCAGGGCTTCTCCTCCGCAGTAACTTCTCTCTAGCCCTGTAAACCCTGTGTTAGAGAATAAAATCAGCATTAATGTCATGTTAAGTGGGTCTAACTCTTGGCTCCATCTGGAGCCTGCATCCACACCACAATTACCTAGAAACCAAAATTGGTGTATAAATACAAACTTCACACTTGCAAACAAATGCAGGCTCATAGCAGCAATAAGGCATCCAACACCACAGACACAAGTGTGCCACGTGCAGTTTATTTCCCCAAAATCATTAAAACATTACTGTGTCCATAATTTGCACAAATCATGGATCATCCCATATGTTTAATCAAAACTACTGCAACCAGTAATTTTTCTTAAGTAATGTCACTTGTTTTCACACTTTGAGCTCAACAATGATATGATAATGAGCCCCACACTAAGATGTTCTGTAATCACTGCACAACCTGCTTCATTTCACTCATGCATGTCTGTGTCTGTGCCGAATCCTCCACAAAGACCCTCAGAAAAACAAACATTAGCCGCGGAGCGTCTGGAGGTCAGGTCTGGATCAACAGATTGCAGAGGTGCTGCTGTGAATCATGTGGTCAACCCTCCTTTTCTGTGAAAGGAGTGATACAGCATGTGTTTCACAGTGAATACACATTTTCCCACTGTACAGTGTTTTACTATAACCAACAAGCAGCCAGTAAAACACAGTTTTCTCCACACAAAATCAGTAACACAGAAAAGTAGCAGCTAAAGGTTTTTTCCTAAGTGCACCGTTACAAAAAAACCCCAAACATATTAGGCCTTGTTCAGGACATGTCTAAATATATATATAAAAATAAACCTGTGTTTCTCTTACAAAAAGAAAACAACCCTAAACTGGCAAAATCAGCCTGGTACTAAAACAAAAAAAACCCCAAATCTGCCAGAAATCACAGGAAAAGTTTTGCTTTCTGGTGACACAACATGCTGTAGGGATTAGAACCTGCCATGCAGAGCTGCAGTCACTGCTTCTGTTCATGTTCCCCACATCATATTTACTGGTTGCCCACAAGTGCTCCAGAATATCACACAATGCTGGAAAGTCTGGGGCCAACCAACATAGTTCCACCTTATACACAGATAATTTTTTCCCCTTTTTTATTAGCAGCTGCACAGTTCACGCAACACCAGTGTTCACCCTTTAAAGCTTCCATATCAATGTTTTATCACTGGAATGTGAATTTCTTCCCCAGGTCTGTGCTTTTTCACTTATTTTTCATTTTCACAGACCCATCATTTCATTTAGCTTTTCTCCTTGTTCCCCTCCAAAAGTAAACGTGTAACATGTCATGATGTATTTCACAAAACAAGTTTGTTTTGATGTATTCAGAGGTGTGTATCTGGGTGCAAGCTTCACCCATACATCAGAAACAGGAAACTCAGCCCTCTGCTACATCTTATTCACTTTAATAATCCACTCATCAATATTATCACAGAAGAGGATTTCCTTCATCAGAAAATTACTTGTGCTGCACCAATCAAGCAGAAAGCATCTCACAATTCACTATATTAACAACCAAATTTATTGTCTGATCACTGGTTGGTCAAACCAGAATCTCTTTTCCCTTTCACAAAAGTTAAACTGTAGTCCTGCAACCATAGAGAGTTAATTGGCAGCAGTGGATACACTCAACATTTGATAACAAGTGTCTGTTAAATTTACACTATTTTAACACACACTCATTGCATGTGTGTGTGTTAGCAGGCAGGTGTAATGGATGTGTGTGCAGTGGAGCTGCAGAGTCAGCAGGGCATGTCCTTAAAGCTGCCTTTCCTTCACATTTCTCTGTTTATGTGTGTTTGTGTGCGTTTTATTTTGACCTTTTTTGTGATCCTACGGACTTTTCTGAACCTCCACAAGACAGCCGGCCACAGTTTTCCAACCCAATTTTCATGTGTTCTCACATTAACATTCATGCTTTTCAGTCTCTTCCTTTGCCATTTCAACTCCTAGTATGGCAAATGTGAAGCTCAGTCTTCTCAAGTCCATTCACACACAATGATGTCGCAGGTGAACACATGCAACTAGTGACAGGAGTGCTCTTACTATAGTAAAGTGAGAAAGTGATATTACTATAACTAATATGATATGATTAAATATGTGATTAACACACGAGAAAAAGAAATCTGCCACCACAGTGCAATAATTGTTTAAACAAAATCAGGCAGGCTCATAAATTTTGGCAACACAAAAAGCGGCTCTGTTGTGCTGTGGGCGGAGAAAAGGCTTCCTCTGCATCACTGTCGCATACAGCATCTCCTTGTGTAAAGTGCGCCGAACAGCGACTCCATCTGCTGCAACATGATGTTGTAGGTCTTTGGTGCTGGTCTGTGGGTCGACTGACTGTTCTCACCGTTCGTCGCTTCTGTCTGTCCAAGACTTTTCTTGGTCTGCCACTTCGAGCCTTAACTTGAGCTGAGCCTGTGGTTTTCCATTTTCTCAATATGTTCCTAACTGTGGAAACAGACGGCTTAAATCTCTGAGACATCTTTCTGTGTCCTTCCCCTTGATAGGTTTGTAGCTTAAACCTATTCGCTGGAACGTTGAAGACAATGTAATTAGGTTTTGAGACCCCCGTGTTGCTACTCTTCAGAGGAAATTAAAAGAGGAGGGAAACTTAGAATTGACCCCCTTAACCTCTTAAGCCCCAAGGGGGTTTCTGAGCTTCCTGCTCGAAAATGTAATGCCCAAATTAAATTGATTATTTCTCTGCAATTACAAACTCTGTCCTTACAATCTTGGTATCAAAATAAAGCTAACACTTGGGAAATTTAATCAGAGGTGCAAATATTAAAGCAGATATTACTGTGTCAAAGTTACTGAGACTGGAACACAGAAAAAGTAGATTTTATTCTCGCCTAATTTTTTTTGTAATTTTTAGCATATAACCCTTTTAAAAATATGCCTCAGCTCACATTTGGTTCCAGAAATCCAGTAATCAACATATAAGCATCATCTGTGCAAAGATTTATGTTTCTAAAGTAAAACAGTGAAAAACTACAGCCCTGTCAATACATGAATATCCAGACGTTGTACAAAAATGTCCAATTTTGGCACACAATTGGACACCATGCCAGTTAATTTTTTTTAGGTATTAAAGAGCAGAAAGTAATAAATTTTATTAACAGGCCTAAAAATGCTTTTTTTAAAAATATATTTTGGAACCACACATTTACATGGTAATGGCCCTTTACTGCAGTGGGCATAGAGCGCTTCATTGGCCTCTGGCCCTTTAAACTCCGAGGGGCTGTAACTTTGATTTCTTTTGGTCAATTTGCATGATTGACACCTCTTTTTAATCGTTTTAGCCAATAGATTCAAAATAACGATGCCACGTTCACGTCACTTCAACCAATCAGACGTTGTGATGCCAAAACCCACGTGGGTCCAAATTTATTGCATGTGGCGTCTGTCCAGTCACGTGTCTGTAGGTGGGTCTAAAATGGAGGTTGTTGACAGAAAACGGCTCTGATGCGGCTAGGTAGGCGTGGTAACTACCAGCAATCACGTGGTTACCGGCTACCGGCGAAAATAACGGAGGAAATCGGGACGGTAAGCCAATTTCTGTCTTAGCGCATTTGCGCCGCTGTGTGTTTTTGTGGTCTTCTTTTGCGGCTCATTCAGTGAATTTTGGTCAGAGTGTGGTGAAACTTGGTGTGTGCAGTCAGTGATAGCCCTGGAAGCTAACCAGCCTATCTTTAGCCGGTTACATGAAGTCTAAAGAATTTCTGGTTCGGTTTTGTTTGTTTAGCGGACCTTTGCGCATTTACGTAACTGCTCGTTTAATCACGGCTTGTTTTCGGTGTGTTTGGTGGTTGTAGAAATGGTTTATATGACATTTTAGCTGAGATTCAGAGGTTTCTGTGGATACCACACATGTCTGGACTTATATTTCTCACCCCGTGTTATAACTGATTAAACGTGATCTCCTCCTTTTTGCCCCCGATACCGGGGGCGTGGGGCTTAAGTGGTTTTAAATACTCTTTCTCATTATTGGATTCACCTGTGTATGTAGGTCGGAGCTCACTGAGCTTACAGCCAATTTGAGTTCCAATAATTAGTTCTAAAAGTTTTGAAATCATTAAAATAACAAAAGTGCCCAAATTTATGCACCTGCCTGATTTTGTTTAAACAATTATTGCAAACTTTCTGTAAATCCAATAAACTTCATTTCACTCCTCAAATATCAATGTGTGTGTCTCCTGTATGATATATTTAACTGACATTTTTTATTGTACCAACCAACGATTTATACAGGAAAATAATGACTATTAGCAAGGTTGCCCAAACTTTTGCATCCCACTGTACTTACTGTATATGTATATCTGAATACTGTGGTTTTAACGCGGTTCACCTTCTGCAATGACCGACCATCACCATAATCATCCTCATCTGATTTCAGGCTGGTTTGGGAATATTTGCGCCTACATTGCTTGGAATAAATCCTTTCAAAGGAAAGTATTTCATGATCCAGTTCATGTGTTCATGTGCACAAACAGCTCCAATATTTTAATCTTCTCACTCTTTTTTGACTTGGCCCCGGGTCGATGTTCATGGGACTCGTCCTCCAGGCCATTTTGCCTCTTGTACCAGTCGAACAGAGTCTTCAGGATGGATGGCAGGCAGTACCCAGCAAGAGAACTCATAGAGCTGATCAGCTGGACAGATGACAGGAAGAAGAGAGGGAGCCAAGAGACAAAGGATGGCAAAAAAGGTTAGTCCTGTTCAGAATATGTGACAGTGTATAGTAAGTATGTGTCCACATGAGGCGCACACACCTGGTCAAACTGTGGCTCTTCTCCTCTGCAGAGATTTGTTTAGCGGCTTCTCCTGCCAGATAAGAACAGACAGAGGTGGAGAACAGCTTCTATTTGATCGCTGACTGTGGAGTGTGCGTGGGTTTCTCAGGTAAAATACAATCCAGTAAACACAGCGATAAAGAGAAGGCCTTCCCTGATTTACTGCTTTGTCCATTTAATGCTCGGCTGGAGAGTAAAAAAGGTCGAAACTGAGATTTGCATAAAATGTTGAGCCAATAAACACCGCCATCAAAAGGTACTATGACTAATAAAATGAAGTAAGATGGGCAAAATGCGTGTTTATGATGCTGTAACACAGACAGAAGTGGACTAAGCGTCATGGAGAGAAAAGAAAGAATCGCAGCTCGGCCGCTCACCAGTGGTTCAGCCATGATGATACAGCTCTTGCGTTCAGAGAGCAAGGTGAAGATGGCAAATAAGCTTTCTAGGACAAACTCGCCCGGCTGGCTCCACGTTGACAGGCGCCATGACGACGGGGCCCTTCCTCTCACCCGAAGGGCCGCTGGCTGGTGGGATGGATGGCTTCAGTCCCACTGGAGAAGCTGATGACATATAAGACAGGCCCGTTAGTCTGAAGTGCTCTGACTCTGTGGGTCCCCCCTAAGTTACAGTAAATACTTCTGTGCTCCCAGCCTGCACACATTCTTATCAGCGTCACTGCTAACCAATGTTCCCTCTAAGCTGCGCACTGCTGGCACGGTCTCTGCGCACAGAAAATCTGTGTTGCACACAAAAAAAATCTAACCTGAATTGAAATTAAAATAAATACTTTAACAATTCTGTTTTGCAGTGTGAGTCAGTGAGCTATGGGATTAGAACGATGCCACCTTATCTCATAGTCCAGCCATTGATGCGATTCACATTCGTATATACGCAGCTAATCAACGTGGTTGACAGGCTCTGACAGCGCCCTTATGCGCCCACACCGGTGTTCTAGCTAGCAAAGCGGCGTGGCTGATGACGAGTGAAGCCACGTTAATGACAACGTGTACAACCATTGTGTGTGTCAGAACAATGAGGCGACTGCTGAATGTTACAGGTGTTACAGCAGTGATACATCCGCTGTTGTCAGGCCTGCAGGTATCAGGCTGTTGTTCTCCTTCATCTCATAGTGGACAGAAATTATTTTTTGGAGTGGCACAAATAATTTGTGTGGCATCAGATTTGATGCAGAACAGCTGATTGTTCTGTAAATAGTTTGAAATGTTTGTTTAAAAAGACGCCTTGGCTGCATTTTTAGGTAAAAACAGCTGCAAAAAACTTTGTTGTTTGCATAACTCAGTTACTTTTTTAAAGTAGTAACTATATCATTAATTGCCCAACATTGGTCATTATATCCTGTATTTTGCAGACAGAGTTACAGGACTCTCTCCCAGACCACAGACTCATATTACAAGTCAGAGCTTTATAAATATATAAAAAAAGGAGGTTGTGTTTTCAAAACTGGAGTTCAAGTTATTTTTACTTCCAATAGTGTTAACATGCTGCACAGGTCATGAACAAGTTTTAAATTTTCATTGTAAGTGGGCTGAAGCAGTTAATTAAAAGTAGTCTAACACAAATGCTGTAATTTGATTATTTTAATAAACCATGTAACTTGGATGCTAGCGTGACCACATTGCACACGTCTGCTGTTGCTCACAGTGGTCCAAGGGACGCTCAGGGAGTTTGTGTGTTCGCTCGGACACATGAAAAATTAGAGGGAACATTGCTGCTAACTGGAGCATATTTAACGCTAAAGTTGTTTGAACTACAGATGTCATCATCTTGGGGCCTTCAGCCTGTTTTTGCTTTCTGAACCATGACAAATGCAGCTGAATATGCATTAGAAGTTCATATTTGCAATGCTCTCATGGTTGATGATTCTCACTTGTAGAGTAACCAGGAATGGGGAAGTGTTAAAGATCATCTTCTTGAGCATAAGTCGTATTCAAACGAATAAAAACCACATCTGTGTATTTAAATGTCGACTGAGTTGTGGCTCGGTGAAAGACGCCGACTCTGGCGATCCTTACACGATCCTCCCTGCTTTGCATTCAGGCAGCTGTGGTGCAGACTCATGCTTTCTCGTGCTTGATCAGATGAGAGTCGAAAGTCGTGGCGTCCCAGGAAAACTGCGGTGGAGCACTTCCTGCGACCATCTGTAGACCATTTGCATGACTCAGCAATAAAGGGGGTAATTCAGCAGAATTCTACCATGTCCAGTCAATACAAGTCTGCCTTGGTTTAATTACACTTTTATTTTAATTGGAGATTGACAATAACAACACTGTTTTCCTTTGAGCCAAAATTTCATTGAAGGAAATTTCACTGCAGCTTTGATGCTGGATGGAGACAGCAACACATTTTAAAACCCTGATTTGGACTGTCTTTACAACACACACACACACACACACACACACACACACACACACACACACACACACAGCACTAATGTTTCTATTGTTACCCTCTTCTGTTTTATATTGTGCTGAGTGAGCATGCCGTCAGCCTGACCAATAAGAGCCGAGAGCTGCAGTGATAGGCAGGCTGAACCAGCAAATAGCCAGAAACATCTGGTCAGTGCAGCACCGCCTCAGGTACCACGTACAGCTTTTAACTGGCTTCTGACCCCAAACAAACATTTATTATAGCTCTATTATGTAGGAAATGTAGGAGACGCGGACATAAATACACAGAGGGTTAACGAGGGAAGTGGGAGCACACGGGGAACACAGGTGACACTGATAATCATAACGAGACACGGCAGGAGTAACACAACACTGACGGAAGACTATCAAAGTAAAACAGGAAGCACACAGAGACGCAGACCAGATTGGAAGAGAACACAGACGTAGCGGGCTGGGGAAAACATGGAATAAAACACAAGGAGGAGAAATGAGGCATGGGGACTGGCAGATACACAGAGGGGGCACACAGGGGGTAAGGTCACGAGGGGAAATCAAATAAGCAACATCTTAACAGAACAACCTAGGGACCCTAAAACTGACAGCAAATCAAATTCAAATTCAATTATTTATTTGTCACATACACAGTCATACACAGTATGATATGCAGTGAAATGCTTACACAACTGCTCGTGACCTAAAGAAGAAAAAAGAAAGACTATGAATAGGATAAGAAATAAATATGAAAATTAAAATTAAAATGGTACATTTGACTAGGAAAGAATAAGATAAAATATAAAAATTAAGTTCAAAATAAAATAACTGTACAACAACAAATTAGAATGAAGGGTAAATTTAACTGGGAAAGAACAAGATAAAAATATAAATTAAAGTTGAAAATAAAATAACTGTACAACAAAATACACAAATACACAATATAGAAATATATAAGAATGTATGAAGAAATATAGAGTGATAACAGCAGCTGTACAAGTATTAAATGGCAAACAAACAACAACAACACAAGACACACAAAAAACCAGGTAGAAGTCCCGGGACCATGACATGCAGGTGGTTACATATGGTTAAAATGATTCAAATGCACTAAGTATGCACGTTTTTCATATCAATATAGGCCATAACTTGATTGTTGTCTGTAGCCCACATGATTAAACACTTTAAACATGTGAGTTTAGATTTGATCTACTGTATAGCCTGTATAATAAATTAATATGTAGCCCAATAAGTATAAAATCCAGAAAGCTACACAACATGGGGCGGTTCATTTACAAACACAGGTCTAACTTGAGTTTCACACAGTTTTTATTAGAAACAATCAAATTGTTAAATGCTTAAAGTACACAAAATGTCAGAAATCTGCACCGTCATGAACAGAAATTTAAACCTAATTTTTCGTGATTTGTTGAGTAACCCTCCGAGGTCTGAATCCCACGTTGTGCACATCAACATCACAGATTTGTACAAATAAAGTTTATATTTATATGTTTTGTTGCCATAGCGATGCCTCCAGGGAAAAATGAGGGCGCAGAGCAAGAATGAGACCATATTAGTGGATATATGCTTTGATAACTTTGCCTAACAATCATAAATGTTTTATATTTTGTGTGTGTCCTCATTATTGAGCTTTAATCCTGCATGAAGGCCAAGATGAATCTCTTAGAGTAGAACTTTACAGGAACTATTAGAATAAATGAAAATAATAACACATTGACTGCTTTAGTCTTTTACATCCACTTCTGTCTGTTTTTTTGTCTCCATTTAAAAGATATCAAACTCTGAGCAAACAACTTGATGTAAAAAGAATCTCTGCACATTCTACAGTCTTTGATGCTAAAATGACATCACAGCATTTAAGCATGTTTTGAATGAAAACATCAGCATATGAACACAAAACTGAAGACACTGCAACCGTATGAACGCAGACCACTATTTAGTGACATTTCGACGTTTCCCCGAGGATTAACTGCTCTGTAATTTACCAAGAACTAAAGTAAGCTCACATTTCAGTTTGTAAACTTAAGATCATTTACTTAAATATATGAAGCCTGATTTTCCTGCCTGCCAGGACAGTATTTATGTACTTTACATTGTGCAAGACTAGACTATATTTTCCAGGAAAACAAATGAAGACTTAACTATTTGTCAGCTGATGTCATATTTGACAAACTATACATGAATTAGAAAATGTTCTTAATCATATCTTGGAGTGACAGAAGCTCCTTTTAACACGATTATTTCTGAGATTATTTTGTTCATTTAGGAAAATAGAGAAGACTTAAGTTTTGTTCTCAAACAAACTATTGGAATTTCTGAGAAACTGAGGCTGCGTCCACTTGTACACGGCTATTTTTGAAAGCGCAGCTTTGTCTTTTTGTTTTTAGCGTTTATATGTGGAAGGAGATATTTTTTCAAAGCTGCACATGTGGACTGGATTTTTTTTTTTTAAACGAAAAAGGAAAACGTCCGTTTTCAAACATAGCCGTGTACGTTCGGACGCAGCCTAAAGTCATCACCAAAAAAGCAAATTCTCTGAACATTCTGAGTTGAGGTTTAGTGATCATTGCTGTTTTGTGTTCCTTGTAGTCAAAATGAGTGAAAGTGGTGATGGATCACAAAACAACCGTAACGGTAAGCACATGTGCTCAGTCTTGAAATTGATGAAAAACAGATTTTCAGCAGATAGTTATGGATGCTAATTAAAAGATTAAATGATCTTGCAGGCCAACAGGTTAACCCACGATCAACTGCAAGTGGAGATCAGGAACCTGCTAATCAACCAGTTAACCGACGAGCTAACCGGCGGGCTAACCGGCGAGCTAACCGACCAGCTAACCGACGAGCTAACCGACGAGCTAACGAAGATATTGGTGGACTCCGGGGCTTCGCGAACGATCTTTATCTTGCTCTTTGTGATATTTGTTTGTTTGTGGATAGGCTAGTAACTTCAGTGCTGGAACAATATGACAATTACCTTTACGGTGACACTGACACTGACGATGACGATGATGATGACGATGACAACAATGTCATCGTTCAAAATATTAATGTAAGGGAATTTAATGCCAATGCTGTCAACAATGAACAGCATGAGGATCATAATGCTGTGGTTGTTGTTGGCATTGAAAATGAGGATTCGGATGAGGCATTTGAAGACTGTGTGGATGTTGACCAGCACATCCCAGAAGAGGACCCTCAGCCAGGTGTATCCAGGAGGAGGTCTAGAGAGATGGATGAAGAAGATGTGGAACCATACAAAAGAATCAGACGGAGCGAGGAGTTTTCTGATGATGACTCTGACTTCTTCTCTGCTTCTGATGGCGAGGGCTGTCCTCGTGTTGGTAATATTGCTGATGAGGACATCAATGAGCAGTCAACAGAAGAAGAACCGCAGCCCGGTGGATCCACGAAAAGGTCCAGAGAGGAAGATGTTGACGAAGAAGAGCGTGATAGCAAAAAATCCAGGCTTGCACACTCTGATTCGGGGACCAGCTCAGCTGTGTACGACCACTCTGAGAGCAGCAGTGATGAACTTTTTGAAGATGCACACGAAGAGCTTGGCAACCATGAAGCTGGAGGCTCGAGGAAGTGTTCCCGAGAGGATTTTGAGGAAGAAGAGGAATACTTGCCTGTGTGCAAATTTCGGAGGTGTTCAATTGAGTCCAGCAGCAGCAGTGATGAAGACTAACACTCTTTCGACGGGTTTCTTCAGTATCCTTTTAGAAGGCTGATGGCCTACTCAGGTGACCCTGAATCCTCCATGCTGCAATAAGCTGGGCATACACTGTGCTGCGATTTTTTCAGTCGCGTTATTCAGCTCCTGCTCAAACTGTACGATTGACTCGCAGGGGTGAGTCTTTTCACTCTCATTTCTGCGTTTGCGCGTGCGCAGTGTAAGACGCTGCGGTGACGCCCTCAGGACAACCGACAGGACTTCAAACAGGTTTGATTTTCTTACCAGCAAACGATTGATGATCGGGAGCTGGTCGAGAAGTGTTAATCGCTTCTCGTTACCCCATATAGACGATGCACGACACACGATCCTCCAAACGGTCGCACGACTGAAAAATTGGCTCAAAATGGGCCAAAAATCGCACAGTGTATGCCCAGCATTAGGCTGCCGGGGGATTCCCATGATGCACTGGGTGTTTCTTCTTCACCCACTATGTTTAATAGACCTCTCTGCACTGAATTGTACTCGTTAACCTCTGTCTGTCTTTATCCTGTTTTCCTTGCCCCTCCCCAACCGGTCGCAGCAGATGGCCGCCCCTCCCTGAGCCTGGTTCTGCTGGAGGTTTCTTCCTGTTAAAAGGGAGTTTTTCCTTCCCACTGTCGCCAAAGTGCTTGCTCAAAGGGGGTCATGTGATTGTTGGGGTTTTCTCTGCCCTGTCTCTTTCCTTCTTTTTATCTATCCCTCCTTTTTCCCTCCACCCCCCCCCCTCTACCTGTCCTTTAATCTCTTCTTTTTCATTTCCTCCATCATCTCTCTACCCTGTGTTCGTTTTGAGAACACAGGGTAGATGATAATAAATGATAATAAAATGATAACAATTGGCTACATTTTGCATGTGTCAGATCATTTAAGTCTGCTTTTGTGTATAATATGCATACTTTACTTGTTGCTTCCAAATCCCAGAAGGAAGAAGAAGACAAATAAAAAATGAAACAAAAATATATTTCTCTTTCTTTAGTGGATAGCTTTAGCAGGGAGTTTTTCCTTCCCACTGTCGCCAAAGTGCTTGCTCATAGGGGGTCATATGATTGTTGGGCTTTTTTTTGTAAGTATACCTTACAATATAAAGCGCCTTGAGGTGACTGTTGCTGTCATTTGGCGCTCTATAAATAAAATTGAATTGAAAATTGAATAGATGTCACTGTGATGATTTCTTCCCTCCATAGAAAGCTTAGACCCAAATGCAGATTCAATGCACATGGTTAAACTATTTATGAGACTTTGCTTAAAGAGAGGGAATGGAGAACGTGGCTCGAGCTAGGAGTGTCAGCAGAGAGCAGGAACCAGAGGAAAAGCTATCGAGAGACTGAACACCTGGCTCCTGATGGGAACAATCCAACGGGAATTCTGCAACAGAGGGAGAAGAAGTTGCAGGACGGGTAAGGGAGTTTGAGGGTAGGATTAGTATGTTGGCAGAGGAGACCTAAACACAGGGAAAACAAGGTTAAACACAGGGAAGGAGCAAGCCAGAACTGGAGCAGAGGTGAAGCCTAGTTACCACTGGAGATGGCAGAACAAACTGGCGAGGAGTAGCAGGCAGCGCTGGTTTAAGAAGCCCTCCTGCTGATTGTTTGCAGATGAGGCCCAGGTGAGATGCTGGAAACTCCACCTCTGAAGTGTGGACACAGTATCCCGATTCCAAGTGGAAAAGCCCCTCAGACACTTCCATGGTGCATGACAAGAAGGACGAGAAAGCATTCATTGTCCATCCATCCGTCCGTCAGCGTAATGCCTAAAAGTTTATTCAGATGTAAATATATTACATTTTTAAATAAAGATCATCAGTGTTTTTAATGACGCTGCATTTCATTCACGTGTCTCTATTGGACAGTGTTGTAGAAGTTAGAGAAGACAGGAATCACTTCCAGCTTGGCCTGACGTTTGATCACTAGTGATGTTCGATACCACTGATTTCCTTTCCGGTCCGATACCAAGTAAAATTCAGGGAGGTATCGACGATACTGATCCGATACTTTGTACAAAAACTTTACTCTTTTATTTTATCTCAAATTATAGCGTCATAATGATTACAGGACATCAGATTACTTGTTCTTATCACTTAATAATGCAGAGTTCATCATATAGAAATAAAAAAACTGAAGTTGTGCGCTATTTGAACACCTTGCCTGCCTGCAGCATTAAAGGACTCCCTGAGAGACGTCTGTCTCACCCTAGCAGCACCTGTCCTTCTCCTCCTCTTCAGTTCGCCTCAACATAAGCTCCTCATATTCTGTGATATGATTTACTCTGAGGTGTTTGACAAGGTTAGTGGTGTTGCCACAACACCTCACTTTCTTGCCACATGTATCGCAAACCACGTCTCGGCTGTTTGTGGATGTAAAATACGTCTGCACATGACTCTAATTACGCTCAGCCATTGTTGTGAGTGCGCACACCAGAGGCTGCCACACATTTATACAGCCGTATTTCACACATGACTATGAAAGGCGGAAGAAGAAGTAGTTCCTTCCAATGTAGACAATCCGAATGATATAGTTTCTTTCCACTGTGTTCCTGTTAATGAAAAACTACAATTTTACCCTAGATGATTAAAATATCGAGATTTTAATGTGGAAACCTTCTGTTTGAACATCTGGACTTTCTGTTGCTGCCCACGCAGGTGAAACTTTCTTTGAAGTGGCTCATCGAAGTTGTAATTAATCATCAATTCCCACACAATGTGAGAATGCAATCAATTTGTTTATCAGGGGAAAGGTGGGATTTTTTTAGGACACTGGAGCCTAACATTAACTGGTTTCATCTTTGCTTATTTCCATAAGAAGAAAAACATACTGAGAAAGAGATCACCAAAATATACATGTATGTATAAATGTATAAAGCCACTTACATAAAACATGAAAAGGCGGAGCAGCGATGCCCATCTCAGCCAGCGTATGATGGTGGGGGCAAGATGGCAGCTTCCACAACATGACGCCAGCTCCTATGTATTTTTAGTAGATAAATGATACGTTTATGACAATGTATCAATTGTTGGAAGATGTAATTACACCTTAATTATGTAATTAGAAGCAAAAAATGATTTTTTAATCAAATCACCTCAAAAAATTACTGTACTTACTTTCTAATTGATTCTTTACCTCTAAAAGGGGCGGCTGTGGCTCAGGAGGTGGAGCAGGTCATCTACTAATCAGATGGTTTTTGGGTCGATCCCTGGCTGCTCCAGACTGCATGCTAACTGTCCTTGGGCAAGACATTAACCCCAAGTCACTCTCTGATGCATTCATCAGAGTATGAATGTGTGTGAATGTTAGATAGAAAGCACAGAAAAAGGGCTTCTATGAACAGGTGTGAATGAGGCAACCTGTACAGAGCGCTTTGAATGTTCAGGTAGAAAAGCACTGGCAAAAATGTCTGTGTTGATTTCTTTTGGACCTCAAACATTACTCACCTTGTTGCAGGTTTCTTTATTAATGCTGAAAACCCAGAATGGAAACTGACCTTACTGCTTCCTTTAAGCATCTAGAAGCTGCTTGACATCTTTACAGATCTATCTATATCTTTCAAAACTGTCTATAATATTTCTTTACAAATACATATTACATATTGTAATTTTGCTGTTGTTAATTCATCTTTCCACCTGATAGAAGAATCCCTCCTTATTATGATTTCAATTTCATCGCTGGACGAAGCTTCAAAGTTTTCATTCATGCCACCAGCATTCTGTATATCCAAACTATTGCGGCTCCTCCAACCAAAGGCCGCGGCAGGCTAAACATGAGGACACAGATGACGCGCAACAGTAAACACATGAGATACACCTCTGTACTATTTGCTACTTTTATTCCACACACAACTGTCCACTATACAAATCGGCACACGGGCTCAAACCTTAAACAAATGCACAGACTGCACAAATAACTGCACCATTTACTATGCCAAATTACAACATTGGCCTATTGCATAACTGCGCTCAAGCTGCAGTCAACAGAAGGTTTCGCCTCATGCTCACCCTACCTTTCTGCTCATCAACATCAGGTGCCGTGAACAGGTGAGTGCAACCACATTTATCACCTAACACACCCATGAGTCACGCCCCACACCCGTGTACCAATACAGTGAGTGCATTTAAACCAACCCACTTAATCAAAAAAGGAACAGCTCATATGACTCCTACACAAACTACTGGCTAACACATAGATTAAGCTCGTCAAACATCTTTCTCATCAGTTCTTTGGCAACAACAGAATGACTTCAAGGCGTTGCCGTGCATTTGTGTAGTATGTTGGGTTGATGGTAGCAGGGGCGATTCTAGGATCAGAGCTTTGGGGGTGCTGAGCATCCAGAGAGCTGCTCAGCCAGGCAAGATCAACTTTACTCATCACGATGAGACGTCTTCCCTGTCTCTGTCAGTCCCTGCATCCCTACATGTCTCCAGTTGTCCCGAGTTCTCTCTGTCTGTCTCCTCGGTGCATTTAAACCCCTGTACCTCCCTGTCCTCATCGTCTGTTGTCCTCGTCTCTGTTATCAGTCATCATAATTTTACCATCTCTGTGCAAGTCTGCAAATTTCTTTAGTAAATCATAAGATTCTTAAATTCATCAAGTCTCTCTGTGCCTGGGTCCTCGTCACGATACATGACATCACTGTTTTGCAACTTTGCCTATGGTACAATGTATGCAAAGATCTTTACTGCAGATACTACTATGGCTCTGTAGATTTTTTTAAAATTTTATTTTAACCCATGTTGCCTCACCTTGACTGGCAAATCTGTCTATCACTTTTTGGTAGTCAACTCTCTCAAGCAGTTGAACGGTTTCTGTTTTGCCTGTCACTTTTCCTTGTCTGTTTTCTTACCTGCCTCTTCCTGACCTTGTACTTTCTCCTCACGTTCCCCTCTTTCCTCTCTTCCTCTTTGGACTGACAATCATATACAAATAGATTATATTCAATTAGATGAACAAATTAAATTAATATGAAAAAAAAAATACTGTTAAGATCACTAATAAAAAGTCCTCTCTCAGTGGACAATTTTAAGTTTTACATTTTAAATATGTTATATAAAATTCAACGGGAGCAACAGGCCGGTCAGATGTCGCTGATTTTACTACAGAGTAGGACGGGTTGTAGGCAGGGCTGGACTGGGACAAAAAATCGACCCAGGCATTTTGACTAGAGACCAGCCCACCAGGTATTACAGGAAAAGCCATAAAGCCTTTGAATGAAAACAGATGCTGTTGTGACAGTGATGTACACTGTCTTGTTGGTAAATTTATGATTTCTATACATTTTACATCAGATAAAAACTTTGGTTGTAAAATTCAGACAATAATTTAATAAAAGCTAAACATTTTAAATGAGAATAAGAAAGAAAAGTATTTCTTTGTGCCCCCCTTCCATGTTAATGCCCTACCTGGCCCCCTGGCAAAACTTTGCTAGACCCGCCCCTGCACAGTTATGGTAAATGGTAAATGGCCCTGCCTACAACCCGTCCTACACTGTAGTAAAATCAGCGACATCTGACCGTCCTGTTGCTCCCGTTGAATTTTATATAGCATATTTAAAATGTAAAACTTAAAATTGTCCGTAGCCTGCGGACAAATGTACATCTTTTATTAGATGAACATGTGGTTTCCATAGTAGTATCTGCAGTAAAGATCTTTTCATACATTGTACAATAGGCAAAGTTGCAAAACAGTGATGTCATGTATCGTGACGAGGACCCAGGCACAGAGAGACTTGATGAATTTAAGAATCTTATGATTTACTAAAGAAATTTGCAGACTTGCACAGAGATGGTAAAATTATGATGACTGATAACAGAGACGAGGACAACAGACGATGAGGACAGGGAGGTACAGGGGTTTAAATGCACCGAGGAGACAGACAGAGAGAACTCGGGACAACTGGAGACATGTAGGGATGCAGGGACTGACAGAGACAGGGAAGACGTCTCATCGTGATGAGTAAAGTTGATCTTGCCTGGCTGAGCAGCTCTCTGGGTGCTCAGCACCCCCAAAGCTCTGACCCTAGAATCGCCCCTGCTACCATGTTTCCCTCTCACCAGATAACCAAACCGATATCATGACCAGCAGCTTTACAGCTGTGGCTCCAGCAAACATCAGCTGATACTAGAAATTAATATTAAATAAATTCTAACAACAGCTGATCAAGCTTAAACGTGCTGCTGTTGTTTAGTGCGACATCCGGCGGTTTCCTCTTTCTGGCGCAAAGTGAGTGATAAATAAACAAGAGAGAAAAGCCGATCAGCTGATCAGTTTCATGATTGAAGTAGCAACAGGAGAGGGAGGGGAGAGAATGAGAGGAGAAGAGGCAGCAGCTGTGCAGCAAAGACACAGAATAACTCCAGCTTTGTCTTTTTCATTGTAGCTCATGTCCGGGACAAACTGTTCCTTTTCAGCTCAATACGACATGCGTAATATTTTCTGTGAATACGGGAGGGTTGGCAACTCTAACTAACCTTATGAATAAAATAAAGTTCACTATCAGTAACATCAAAGCACCCACCCAGCTGTATAGAAACCCGGTGTTCCAGATCAACTGGCATTTAGATCAACTGCCGTTGGTCGAACAGATGTGTGGCAGTCTTGCGTTTCAGGAGCTGCTACCGACAAACCAGCAAAAAAAAAAAAAAACGCCAAATGTGTCATCTGTGACACTTGTTAGTTCATCTCAAACACACTCCGTCAGTCTTGATGCTGTTGAACAACAAAATGTTTAAAAATGTTGTGAGTTTACCTGGTGATATCCTCATGTGCGACGCGATCGCGAAAACAGCAAACAATTAACACCACGCCGATGTTGTTCACAGGACAGCGAGAGTAAACGATCGGGAGACTCTTGTTGTCGTTATCGTCCCCCTCGCACGTTTTATTTCTCCGGTTTCAGTGTTTTTGCTTCACAACCAAAGCGTGCAGTTTACTTTGTGTGCACTAACATGGACTCGAGTCAACCAGCGCCACCTCTGGCCAAGTGCCACAGCCTACAGCCAGATCAACTTGTGACACACATCTGCACCACGTTTGAATTCGTTTCATGCACAATACATTTGTACCTTTCAATTGTGTCTGTTTGTTTTGTGCGTCATGCAAATAAACCTTTGAAATGAATGAAATGACACTAATATTTCACTAGTGTTGTAACATCACATGTCGTTAGCGTAGTCTGCCTGTGTCTTTTCTCTGCGAACAAACATTTTAGAGTTGGTTGTTATATACAGTCTGTATAAGTGTGGTCAATCTAATAAACATTTGTAAGGAGATGGCAGTTACTGTGAATGTACAGCAGGTGATTAGTAACAAACAGTCAGACAATGACCCTGACAATCTCATTCAATCTTGCAGATTGAATGCACCTTCTGCGGAAAGTGGTACCACACAGTGTGTGTGGACTTCCCCTGTGCAGAAGGCGACTACAAATGTTGTGGGTGCTAAATAAACAGAAAAAATTGATCCCTGTTGTCTTTGCTTACTGATTGTTTTTAGTGTTGACAATCCACATTGCTGGGATTGCATCTTTCAACATGTTTGTGGGTAGATTTGGATGTACCAGGTGTAAGTGCAGCCACTCAGCCTCTACTCAATGTGATCATAGCAGCAGGTGCAGATGTGTCACAAGTTAATCTAGTAGTAGGTTATGGTACTTGGCCACAGGTGGCAGCAGTGGACTGACCTCCATTTGAGACTGCTCCAGCTGCTATGTGATATTGGATCTGCTAAAAATTGAAGATCATATGCAAGTTTTGGAACTTAAGCCTTATATTATGTTGAAAAACAAAAAAATGATATTGATTTTGTTGCGGGTCATTTTGGCCCGTACTGTGTAAATCCACTCAGAATTGTCAAAAAACTGCAATAAAACAATAGCAACTTTATTTTCCATTAGATCAACATGTGGAACGCAGACATACAACAGTTAGACTTTCCATAACTATTTTAGGAACAATTTGGTAAAGGTTTTTCGTTCTTACAAACACATTTCTTTTGAACTTGCCCAACGTTCTCAGTTTTTCAATGTTCAACATTTTCAATTTTGTCCACATGATGGACAGAATGTAACTGTGTGCTTTCTACAGATGTACTTCTTGCATTTCTCACAAAAAGTGCTTGTTTTAAAACAGGAATCTTCCTAACTAAGATTTAAAACAAAAGATTTCTACGTCTCCTCCAGTCCCAAAAACAGATGACACACCTGAGTCACTGACTTTCTTAAATCCACTCACTCTCACTGGCTCTGTTTATTACTAATCACTGTGTAACTGCTGTAAATTCACAGTAACTGCCATCTCCTTACAAATGTTCATTAGATTAACCACACTTATACAGAGTAACTACCAACTCTCCAGCCATGTTGATGGATTGCCTATATTGGCTGGAAATATTCATTTCCAGAGAAAGGACACAGACAGAAGATGCTTACAGGATGTGATGTGACAACATTAATGAACTATTGATGTGTCATATTTGTCCAAGGCGTATTTCATTGTTATGAAAAAAGAGAATATTAAAATCATGATGACCAATTGGAGTGGTGATTTCTATGACTTTGTGTATATAATTTGGAATTTTGTACAAATGTAGGCCAATAATAAATACATGATATCATTTCATTCATTTCAAAGGTTTATTTGCATGACGCACAAACAGACACAATTGAAAGGTACAAATGTATTGTGCATGAAACGAATTCAAACGTGGTGCAGATGTGTGTCACAAGTTGATCTGGCTGTAGGCTGTGGCACTTGGCCAGAGGTGGCGCTGGTTGACTCGAGTCCATGTTACTGCACACAAAGTAAACTGCACGCTTTAGTTGTGAAGCAAAAACACTGAAACCGGAGAAATAAAACGTGTGAGGGGGACGATAACGACGACAAGAGTCTCCCGATCGTTTACTCTCGCTGTCCTGTGAACAACATCGGCGTGGTGTTAATTGTTTGCTGTTTTCGCGATCGCGTCGCACATGAGGATATCACCAGGTAAACTCACAACATTTTTAAACATTTTGTTGTTCAACAGCATCAAGACTGACGGAGTGTGTTTGAGATGAACTAACAAGTGTCACAGATGACACATTTGGCGTTTTTTTTTTGCTGGTTTGTCAGTAGCAGCTCCTGAAACGCAAGACTGCCACACATCTGTTCGACCAACGGCAGTTGATCTGAAACACCGGTCATGCTAGCTAGTACACAGTAGGAGTTATTGTAACCGACTGTAAAAAGTCAGCACAACGAAAATAAACTACACCTAAACTTGGTTTATATCTGACCCAGATAGACTGCAGGTCATAACTTCTTACCTGAAGTTCAGTTCACCTGACACTCAGACCGGCGGCCGCCTCGGGTCTCTCCTCATCCACCTGCTGGCCTCTGTGGGAGTTCCGCCATAGCCTTCTTCTTCTTCTTCTTCTTCTTTGTGTTTAACGGCGGTTGGCAACCAACGTAAAGGAGCATTACCGCCTCCTACTGTTCCGGAGTATGGGTCAGACAGTGAGCTTACAATCTGTATCCAAATCAAACAAACAAACAAACAAACAAACAAACAAAAAAAAAACACCTTACACTCTTTCATAAACACCTATAGCCTTCAAAAACCCCACCAGTTCCCTCACCTGTGCCCTACTACCCTCCAACACACTCTTCAGATTAAATTCCCCGATTCCCCGCTCCTTCAATCTATTCTGCAGAACTTTCCTCTCCACATCATAACCCTTGCACCGCAGTATTACATGCTCTACCGTCTCCTCCTCCTCCTGGCACACTCCACAAAGCCCCGTCTCATGTTCTCCTATCATCTGTAGTGTTTTATTTAATGCACAATGTCCCAGTCTAAGCCTGGTAATGACCACCTCTTCTCTCCTATTACCCCTATACAACCTACACCCTGCCACCTCCTTCTTAAAATGATACAAGTGCCTGCCCTTACTCCCTGAATCCCACCGCTCCTGCCACTCCTGAACAACCTGCCTCCAAACAATACCTTTTGCTTCAGATCCGCTGCTTTTAATTTCCATCTCAGTCCTATTTTTAGTCAACGCTCCTTTTGCCAACCTATCCACCTTTTCATTTCCACTGATTCCTACATGAGCTGGCACCCAAAGAAAGTGAATATTTTTAAACGTTTTAAAAGCTCCACAGCACACTCTAAGGGCTTCCGATTGCAGAACATCCAAACGTCTCAACACAGAACGAGCTGCTGAACCATATGCCACACACCCATAATCGAAGACAGATCTAATTAATGCCTGGTAAAGTCTTTTCAAAGCAGAAGAGCTTGCTCCCCAACCCCTCCCAGCTACACACCTCATAACATTAACAACTTTTTTACATTTGGTTTCAATCTAGTCAATATGCTCCCTCCATGTCAGTCTTGAATCAAACACAGCACCTAAGTACTTAAAAGAGCTCACTTTCCCAATTACCTCGTCATACAGTTTCAATGTCAAAGTCTCACTCACTGTTCTTTTGGTAAAGAACATCATTTTTGTTTTATCCACCGAAAACCTGAATCCCCAGTCAAATCCCCACTCAACCACCATATTTACAGCCTCCTGAACCTTGCAGGAACATGGTCTGACTCCTACCTAACTATATAAAGGGTAACGGAAGGTAAATGCGGCTAACATGTCCTGTTTTAAGCCCCGCACGTACACCTCTGCTCCGCTGTGTCTCAGCCACCATTGTTCTGGCAGAAAGGGCGCTAAAGCCAGAGAGAGGAGAGGCGAGCTGGAACAAACCAGTTTTTTTCGGAGGGGGGATATCTATACTTTTATTGTTCAAAGTTTTGTTGTTAGTTTTTAGTCGACCTCGGCCGCTACATGATCATTTCCTAGCACCAGTTCTTTGTTTATGTGATTCGGTGGCTTATTTTCATCAGTGCTCCTCATCTCTCTCCTATGTGCCGCCTCCGCTGACAGCGCTACTGCTCGGGATATGAGTGCCCCTCCCTTACTAACCAATCGAATGCCAAGAAGCTGGTAACTGAGGCAAGACACGCTTCCTATTGGTTAGCAGCTGTTTCCATAAACGTGTCGCTAGGGGCGCACCTTGGACCAAGGGCAGGACACCTGCTATGAAAGGATGCTGAGAACCACAGGTGAGGCCAAATCAAGAGAGGAAAAATCCGTGCAAAGCAAGTCCACAGACACGTTGCAGCAGGATAACAGGCACCTTTATGATACGTAGCTGCACAAAGTAATATGGAGGTGAAACCCCTTCATTTTTGGATCATGATTATTATTACCCTTTTTTCACCAAGAACTCCCATTGATAACAGAGTGTCTTTTACAAAAGTAATCTTGCTACACTATCAACCATACAACCTAAAACATCTAAAACAAAAAAGAAGCTAGAAATACAAAAAATACACAAAGTCCTCAACATACTACACAAAAACATTACTTATTATGCTTTTAAATTGAATAAATATATTATTTCATTGAGATTAGAAATTTTATTTTTCAAATATTTTTTATAATTTTTTGTATTAAAAATGTATATTTTATTAATATTTTTTAATACAAAAAAATCAGCAAGGAGGACAATTTGTATTACCCATAGCGAGAACCGATGTAGTTATAAGAAGTCTTTTATATGGAGCTATTAAGCACCGGTTTGAGCACCGTTTAAGCACTGGCACCGTTTCAAAAGTACCGGTTTGGCACCGGTATCGGATAAAACCTAAACGATACCCATCCCTACTCACCAGTGCTGCTTCTAGCCTTGCAGATGAATTTGTTCTTCATTTTGGTATCTCTGGCACGGATGCTGCCACTACGTGTACACAGCATCACTTGTGGTCCTCCAGTCTAATCTATCATTCAGGTGAACACCAAAGTACCTCTATCTTTCCAATGTTTCGACATCCACAACCATTTTTTGATGGGCATAGTCCCAGTTTTTTTCCTCCAGAAGTAAGCCACCATCTCTTTTGTCTTACTGACATTCAGATGGAGGAGGTCATTTCATTCTGGCCACTCAACAAAGTTCCTCAACAGCTTCCTGTGCTCTGATTTCTGCCCACCCTCAATACACCCAACCAATGCAGTGTCATCAGAGTTCTCTACCTGTTGCAGCATGCTCCAGTCCCACAAGACTGGTGAGCAAACTGAAGAGGGTCAACACTGATGATACTGCATTGGTTGGGTGTATAAATAAACTTTTAATATTTCAAAACTCGATGTGGATTGAGCATTAAAATAGTGGAAAATTCTAGGATACAGAAGACTCTCGTGTGGCACTATGCGTTCCATATCTACCCGTACCGTAATATGCATAACAAAAGTGCAACAACATTGTAGGTGCGGGCCGTTGTGTCCAAATTCATGGGCTGCATCCCCTATGGGCTCAAAATGTTGTCATAAATATTTTGTACTTGTAAATCAGTTTTGTACTTGTAAATCACACACACAAATTCTTTTTACACATACAAATCTTTTTTTACGCACACACAAATCTTTTTTACACATACAAATCTTTTTTACGCACACACAAATCTTTTTTACACATACAAATCTTTTTTACACACACAAAACTGATTTACAAGTACAAAATATTTATGACCACATTTTGAGCCCATATGCATCCTCCTGAGGACGCATTTGTAGACCGATTACGTCACAGCGTGACTTCGCATGTGAGGGCTCACTTGACCGCGGTCAATTCCCCAGGCTGCCATCGTTTCTTCTCATCTGCACACAAGAATACCACAAGGTAAAAACTTTAAGTCTTCTCCTGCTCTCATTCATTAGCGGTTTTTGATAAAGGCGACATGGGCGGTTCGTGGTCGGGGCGGCATCACGGGCATCGGCAAAAAAAGTTGCTCGTACTCATGCTGCCCCGACATCATGCCAGCGCATATTTCGGATGGCATAGGCACCGATCGGTTTCCTGTCGCCCATTTGCTGGGATAAGTGCGTCCTCCGTTTCCTAGGTGCGCCTGCTGCTTGCTTGGCACAGGGAGGAGAGGGCGGGACGGAGGGGAATTCTGCGGCTGGCTGGAGCGGCATCTAATAACTAACCCGCAAAATAAACAAAATAAAAAACAACAACAACAACAACAAACACGAGACATAATGATACAGACTTATAATTTGCACCGATGTTTTTTTCGAAATTCTATACGCGAAAAGTGAGCGCGAGAGCCCTCGGTGCGCCTTGCTTGCTGCTGAAGTCAAAGTAAATTTTATTGTCATCTCCGCTATATACAGTACAGTATATAGAGACGAGACGACGATGCTCCAGTTACAGCAGTGCAAGAACACAAACAATAAATATAAGGAGAGAAAGAAAATAAATATACACTTTAGGACTAGGGGTAAAGGGAGCAATAACAATTTAAAATTTATAATTTATAGCTTGATGATCTCACACAACCTGTCGAAAGGGGAGGGGAGGGGCGGGGGAGCTGCTTCCAAATAGAGCACATTTCCTTGATAATGTTGTAAATCCAAGCCCATTATGTATTCATGATTTGAATCCTGGGTTGTGCGAAATCCCATGACATTTTCTGGATGACTAACCGTGTTTCCTTGCATTGGTAACGCAACTTGGCAGGACAATAACGTGACAAGTAGCAATTGTAGTGTTACTGAAGCGTACAAAAATAGTATTTGGCAGAGACACAAATAGCTCCACAGCCTATACTTCGTAGAAATCCTCTTTTTCTGTCACTACATGGATCTAGAAGAAGGCACAAAGACAAATGTTAATAGTGCTGACCAAAGTTATTATAGTTAAGTAAAACCAGGGGCGATTCTAGGATCAGAGCTTTGGGGGTGCTGAGCACCCAGAGAGCTGCCCAGCCAGGCAAGACAAACTTTACTCGTCACAATGAGACTTCTTTCCTGTCTCTGTCGGTCCCTGTGTTAAGTATTTCACTATAAGCAAAGTCATGTCCAAGTGACGAGATGACGTCAGAGAGGTGCGTGCCTGCGTGCACGAGATTGTTATTGTTTTCTCTTGTGAGCATGCGCAATAAAACGGCCAGTGTGGTTCCCAGGCCAAAAAGGAAGATGGCTATCGTTATTTTCTCTCCGTGAATATTAAGCCACTAAAGAGTGCAAGCTAGCCACTTTGGAGAAGGTTTACACGCAAGACTGCTGTAGTAATGTCTACCGCTACAGGTTATGGGCCCAGTCATACCAGCCAAAGGTGGTTTAAGCTTTTATTCGACGGCGATGAGAAAAACTATGAGCTCTGGGAAACGCGGTTCCTCGCGCACATGGAGTTGCGCGGCCTCGGTGCTGTCCTGCAGCAGGAAGCAGAGGACGACGAGGATGCCCGCGCCGAAGACGAAGCGAAGAACGGGGAAGCATACGCAGAGCTGGTACAGTGCTTGGATGACAAGAGTCTGTCACTGGTCATGAGAGATGCAAGAAATAACGGAAGAAAAGCGCTGGAGATTCTCCGCGAGCACTATGCAGGAAAAGACAAACCACGTGTCGTAAGTTTATACTGTGAACTGTCCTCCCTCCAGATGACTAGTAAAGAAACAGTAACTGACTATATTATCAGAGCAGAGACTATATTCACGTCATTAAGAAGAGCTGATGAAAATATAAGTGATGGACTCCAGATAGCCATGGTAGTAAAAGGGCTACCTGATTCATATAAACCCTTTGTCGTGCACATCACTCAGACAAATGACACGGTAACGTTCAGCGAGTTTAAAACAAAACTGCGGAGTTACGAGAGTACCGAAAGATACGGGAGGAGTGACGTGAGTGTAGAGGAGGACAACGTGATGAAGACCATCGGCGGGACAAGGTCGCGGGGAAGACAGAGAGGAAAGAAAGTGGACATGGCTACTATCGAGTGCTACACCTGTGGTAAAAAGGGACACATGGCCAGGACTTGTCTTGCAGATCCCCAGTTAAAGAGAGAGGAGCAAAACTGGGGCACACCACAACGAGGAAGAGGACGCGGTCGTGGACGAGGCCGTGACTACATGAATAAAGCAGAGGAAGAGGCTACATCCTTTTGTTTCTTTAAAATGAGTGACTGTCCTATGCAACAAGAAAAGAAAAGTCTTTTAGTAGACTGCGGTGCCACCACACACATGATTAACGACGCCACAAAGTTCAAGACAGTGGACAAGAACTTCAAACCAGAGAACCACGTGATCGAACTTGCAGATGGAACCAAGGTGAAAGGAATGGCGAAGATGAGGGGCGACGCAGAGATCTACATCCTGGACAGCGAGGGACGGCAGGTGAAAACAAGGCTGAAGCAAGCACTCTTCGTCCCATCGTTTCCTCAGAACATTTTCTCAGTTAAAGCAGCAACAGCCAACGGAGCCGAACTCCATTTCAAGAATGGGGATAACTGGTTATTCCACAAAAATGGAACCAAATTTGAGGTGAAGGTGTACGGTAGGCTGTATTACCTGAACACTGTAGAAAATGAAAATGTTGATGAGATATATGGTTGTCATGATATTCAGACCTGGCACAGAATACTTGGTCATTGTAACCTAGATGATGTTGCAAAACTTGAAAAGGTGGTTAAAGGCATGACCATAAAAGGAAAACAGGAAGGGTCCAACCAAAACTGTGAAGTTTGCATACAGGGAAAATTCACACAAAACAGAAACAGACAGGCAGATGCTAAAGCTAAAACTATACTGGAGCTAGTACACACAGATTTATGTGGCCCTATAGAGCCAGTAGGCAAAGATGGGTACAAGTATGCGATAACATTTACTGATGATTACAGTGGAATGATTTTTCCGTACTTTATAAAAGCAAAGAGTGGCACAACAAAAGCTACAGAAAAGTTCATTGCAGATGTAGCTCCATATGGAAAGATAAAATGTATAAGATCCGACAATGGTACAGAGTTTACCGGGCAACCGTTCCAAACTTTACTCAGGAGTAATGGGATAAGGCACGAGACTAGTGCACCCTACTCACCACACCAGAACGGAACTGCAGAAAGAGGTTGGAGAACCTTATTTGAGATGTCACGATGCATGCTGTTGGAGAGCAAACTCCCAAAGCATTTATGGACGTATGCTGTGCAAACAGCTGCCCAAATCCGCAACAGATGTTACAGTAGGCGACTGGAACAGACTCCTTACTGTGTATTCACTGGAAAAACACCTGACCTATCAAACATGAAGGTATTCGGTTCTGAGTGCTACGTGTACAAACAGGATAAAAAGAAACTGGACTCTAGATGTGAAAAGGGAATTTTCCTAGGCTATGACAAATATAGCCCAGCCTACAATGTCTACTATCCTGAAGTAGGAAAGATCCAAAAACACAGGCTGATAAAATGTCTTACTAAAAGTAGTGCAGACAGTCAGACACAAACAGATTTTGACGTCAGAAATGTTTTTGAGATCCACAAAAATACACCACCAAACATGGTTGACCAAAATGACGTAGAACCAAAGGCGAGTGTAGAACCAAACCTAGATGAGTTTACAGGGACAGATTCAACAGAAAGTACTCAGGAAGGAGAAGAAGTGAGGTATCCTACAAGACAGAGAAAAGCTCCAGAGTATTTAAAGGATTATCAATGCAAAACTGAGTGTGACAATGATGATGATGAAGGTGTAGACTATTTCTATAAAGTGGCTTATGGGGTGCCAATAACATTCAAAGAAGCCATGGACTCTAAAAAATCAAAAATGTGGAAAAATGCCATGAGAGAGGAAATGAACTCTTTAAAGGAAAATGAGACTTTTATTTTGATGCCACTGCCAGAAGGTAAACAAGCAGTGGGAGGCCGTTGGGTGTATGCAGTAAAGGAAAGCCCAGATGGATCTGAGACTTACAAAGCAAGGTATGTTGCAAAAGGATATGGACAAAAAGAAGGGATTGACTATAAAGAGACTTTTTCACCAACAGCGAGTATGACGTCTGTTCGAGCTTTGATGCAGGTGGCGGTGCAGGAAGACCTCACACTGCACCAAATGGACGTAAAGACTGCTTATCTCCACGCTCCGATGGACTGTGAAGTTTATGTGGAGCAACCAGAAGGTTTTGAGGTAAAATCCAAGACAGGAGAACACTTAGTGTGTAAACTGAACAAGTCACTGTATGGTTTAAAACAGTCGGGACGTAACTGGAACTTGTTACTGCACGATTACCTTGAAGAGAATGGTTTTGTCCAAAATGATGCTGATCATTGTGTCTACAACAGAGGTTCTGAGAGTGGGAAGGTCATTCTATTAGTGTGGGTAGATGACTTGATCATAGCAGCAAGTGACAACACCTTACTCAGGGATGTGAAAGAGATGTTAAAGAAAAGGTTCAAGATGAAAGACATGGGTCCACTTAAACATTTTCTAGGCATCGATTTTTCACAGGATGAGGGAGAGATTAAAATGACTCAAAAAAGACATATTGAAAAGGTGCTGACAAAATTGGGGATGTCCGATTGTAAACCGAGATTCACGCCAGGCGAGCAAAAGTTAAGTTTTGACAGTGAAGGAGAGATCATTGATCCTACAGGGTACAGAGAGATGGTGGGAAGCTTGATTTACATTATGACATGCACCAGACCCGATCTAAGCTGGATCGTTAGTAAATTATCACAACATCTTGCGGAACCAAAACAACAGCACTGGTCTGCAGCAAAACATCTATTGAGATATTTGAAGGGTACTAGAGACCAAGAGCTTCACTATCACAAAAGTGAGAAAGGTCTAAAGCTTGAAGGGTACAGTGATGCTGACTGGGCGTCAGATAAAGATGACAGGAGGAGCACAACTGGATACTGTTTTAGTCTAACTGAAAATGGTCCAGTTATATCCTGGAAAAGCAGAAAACAGTCAACAGTAGCTCTATCTACGTGTGAGGCAGAGTATATGGCGCTGGCTGCTGCTACTCAAGAAAGTATGTATCTTGTACAACTACTTAGAGGAGTAGATAGTAGAGAGCATGTACCTGTTAAGATATATGAAGACAACCAGGGGGCGATAGCTTTATCAAAGAACCCGGTATGCACACAGAGGAGCAAACACATAGATATAAAGTTTCACTTTGTTCGATCTGCGCACACTGAGGGAAAGATATCTATTGAGTACTGCCCTACTGAAAATATGATAGCTGATGTTCTTACTAAGTCAGTGACAAAGGTCAAGTTCGAGAGTTTCAAGGAGTATCTATTTGGAAAATAAAATGGATCAGCACAGAGAATCCTAAAAAATGAACAAAGGAGCGATGCAAAAGTTTTTTTTTTGGTATGGCCAGTATTGAAAAATATATCTGTATATTTTTTTGTTTGTTCTATTTTCTATTACAGAGAACAACGAACATGTCTTTGAGTGGGAGTGTTAAGTATTTCACTATAAGCAAAGTCATGTCCAAGTGACGAGATGACGTCAGAGAGGTGCGTGCCTGCGTGCACGAGATTGTTATTGTTTTCTCTTGTGAGCATGCGCAATAAAACGGCCAGTGTGGTTCCCAGGCCAAAAAGGAAGATGGCTATCGTTATTTTCTCTCCGTGAATATTAAGCCACTAAAGAGTGCAAGCTAGCCACTTTGGAGAAGGTTTACACGCAAGACTGCTGTAGTAATGTCTACCGCTACACCCTGTATCCTTAAATGTCTCCAGTTGTCCCGAGTTCTCCGTGACTGTCTCCTTGTTGCATTTAAACCCCTGTTCCTCCCTGTCCTCATCATCTGTTGCAGGCACGTGCAGAGGGGGGGGGCTAGAGGTGCTTGAGCACCTGCCCCTTTCCTGATGGGTGCCCAAAGTGCCCTTTTCTTGAGGCAACTTTTTTTTTTTAAAAATATATATTTTTTTAAATGTGTGTGTGTGTGCGGAGTCCTGTCTGTGCCCCTCGACAATAATATTTAACTATTAATCACAATTTGCTAAATAAAAGGATCTGGCTTGCATCAGTCACATGATCACCATTAACCAATGATCGCCCTTGACGGCAGAACGCGCTGGTTACGAGCCGGGAACGAGCTCATAAAGAGCACGCGCATTTTTAGCGGTCCGGAGCTGTAGGAGAAACACAAGTTACCTCAGGCACACAGACTGATGCGACAAAACCAGTAAGTAGGTGTACAGCGCACACTGTAGTGTATAGCACACAGGAGTATTAGCTTATTATGTACACGTTGGTAAGTTGTCTTGTGACAACTGACGAACTGAAACAAATGAGCGTGCTGTGTGTGCAACAGCGCGACAAACATTACCTGTCCTTTTATTAACTACACAAGTAGTGCTGGTCACAGCTGCTGGCTCACTGGGTAAGGCCGTCATGGGTCTGTAGCTCTGTCACCGTTTTAGGGAACATATTTAGTTTTAAAGCAAGTTACAGGACTTTTCCTGCCTTTCTGGAGGGCTTATATTTCACTAAAAACGATCTAATATGCATGTCCACATAATTATGGATTATTATAATTATAATATTTAAAAAAACATACGCTGTATTTTAAAGAACATACATTAAGACACAGATTATAGTAGATTTATATTTTAAAATGCTGATTTTATAGCAGTAAAATTTTGTATCTCTACAGTTAAAAAATGTAATAAGCTTTCTCCCTGCACAGAGTGGATAGTGAAACAAATGGAATCATCATAAATACATTATTTCATATTTATTATTGTTTTTCCCTCATTGCTTTATTATTGTAGCTCTAGTAATAAATAATAATGGAAGGATTCTGGATCAGCACCATGATGCCTACATTATATACAGTATTCTGAAGGTCTAAAATGTCCCTGTGTGTGCGTGCATGTGTGTGTTTTATGTATATGGATTTTTTAAATTATTACTCATGATATAACATTGTCCAGACATGGCTGGTAAGGACATGAGGAGGAAACAGTAGGAGCTGTGTGAGGCTACTAAAGGCAGTGGATCCCTCAGCAGCTGGATTACAAAGAACACAGGTAACATTAACATGTACCAGTTGTTGGAGACGTATTCAAGTATAAAAATAATAATAAGCACAACTGGAATGTTTTTCTTCTATAACATTTTTCTGTCATCATTTTATTATAGATTAAATGCAGCAGTTGTTAGGTGTGGATAATTATATAATAGTTTATTGCAATAGCAAGTTGTGCCTTGTTCTCAGATAGACAGCAAGTGGAGAGTGATATGTGAAATGAGGGGATGGAAAGAAGAAGAGAAGCAGCGTGATTCACAGGCAGAGCCTAGTTTATTTCTCACAGTTTTTTGTTGCTTTGTGGTTCCAAGCCCATTTTCTTATGTTCTTTGCATTTAGTTATTATCTCATAACACTTGTTTAATCAGCTACCATCTCTCCTATGAACATTTTAATGTCTACAGTCTCAGATCAGCACAGCCCTACCCTCCAGCACTATCAGCAGCAGGAGCAGCAGCAACCCCTCAACAGCAACATTGTACCCATCAGGTAAAACATAGGCTACGTTTGCTTTGCCTTGTTGCCACCTCACAACAGTAATGTAGTATGATGCGATCCCATATTAGATTCTTGATGAATGTGTGTTGTTGTTATTCAGCCTGGTTCAATGTGCCCCTTTTTAACTTTGAGCACCCGCCCCTTTAAACGTCTCTGCACGGCCCTGATCTGTTGTCTTCGTCTCCGTTATCAGTCATCATAATTTTACCATCTCTGTGCAAGTCTGTAAATTTCTTTATTAAATCATAAGATTCTTAAATTCATCAAGTCTCTCTGTGCCTGGGTCCTCGTCACAAAACATGACATGACTGTTTTGTACATTTTAACACAATTTAATCCCCACATTTGTGAAAGAAAAACAAAACACTTTGAAAAGTCTGTAACAAAACCATCAAATCTGATAAAGGTTATTTAAATGCTGCAATAGAAGAATGGATTGGAATAAAAACAATACATATCCTAACCTTAATTACTGGGGGAGAATAATGAATGATGCTCATAGTGAGTAAAAAGTAAACTGAGTGCATTTTTTGGACAGAGATTCACTTTTAATGAGTATGTATAATATAATACAAATATATGAAAAAAACACTCCCAAAACAGAATAAATTATTACAAAATATTAAAAAAAAACTATAAAAATGGAGGCAACTTTGCCTGTGGTAGAATGTATACAACGTATGAAAAAATCTTTACTGCAGATACTAATTTTACTAATTTAATAATACTAATTTTGTGTTGTAAGATTTATGAGTTTCATGCTTTCATAGTGGTACTTGGGAGAGCTTGACATTTTCTCAGGTGGTACACACTGTAAAAAGTTTGAGAAACACTGATAAGGTAAGTGTATGTGTGCTTTTGGAAAACATTTAAGGCTGCAGTACAGAATCTTTGAAACAAGCTAGCTTAAAACATTTTTAGAATATAAACAGAGCACTCTTCTTCTCTTTACAGCTCCTCACTCCACCAGGGCACCATTTGGCACTTTCGGATAGCGCGCAAATGTGGTGCACGTACTGCGGCAGTCATACAGACAACTGAACGGTCCAAATGTTGGCCTACCTATTACTGGCTGAGGTTTTAGTAGAGTTGTGGCTGAATCACATAAAATATATATCATTAATTTTAATCTCCCCAATCAATTATAATGTTATGTTGGAATGTTGTTAAAGAGGGTCAAAAATGTTTCAACCCAGTTTGTTTAGCAACTTTAATATAGGGAGAACGCAACTCCCAGATTGTGTGAGTAAATTTTTTTTTTTTTTCTCTTTTTCAGTTTAACAGTTTCTGTTTTGCCTGTCACTATTTCCTGTCTTTTTTCTTACCTGGTTCTTCCTGAACTTGTACTTTCTCCTCACATTCCCCTCTTTCCTCTCTCCCTCTTTGGACTGACAATCATACACAAATAGATTGTATTCAATTAGATGAAAAATTACATTAATATGAAAAAAATACTATTAAGATCACTAATGAAAAGTCCTCTCTCAGTGTACTTTCAACCAAAAGGCAAATAACCAAACCACATGTACATCTAATAAAAGATATAAATATTGAAACACTGATCCAACATTATTCTTGATTGACGGATCATTTGCTCTTACACCTTTACCTGAATGTGGCTCCTTCTTTTGAAAAAAACTTCCTTATGTCCATTAGGAACCTGGCTGTCTCTCTGTACACACACACACACACACACACACACACACATCAGGAGTTATAAGGTTAGCTAGTTAGTATCCATTTCAAACAGGACAGTGGTAACAACAGCAGGCTACAGACAAATTTAAGTCTTAGATTTTAAACAGGCTATATAAATTTCAATGGGAGCAACGGGACGGTCAAATGTTGCTGATTTTACTACAGAGCAGGACGGATTGTAGGGTAGCAAACATCGTCGGAAAACACGTTTTCAACACTGCAGGTTACCTGGGTGTAATGTTTTTCAGCTAAAAAGAAACATGGCCTGACTCCTATTGAACTATATAAAGAGTAACTGAAGGTTAAATGCAGCTAATATGTCCTGTTTTAGGCCAGGCACTTATACCTCCGCTCCGCTGCGTCTCAGCCACCATCGCTCTGGCAGCAACGGCGCTAGAGCTAGAGCAGGGGGGGAAGCACCCCCAAAAATGGGCTAAAATCACCCCTGAGTAAAACTAAACCAAAGACTGAATCTAGATGTGAAAGACGATTTTAGTAAATAAATATTAGACTTGAAAAAAGTTACAATTTGGAAAAATAACTAAAAATGTTATAAAGACATAATTATGAAATAAAAATACAGAGTAAATATCCTTAGTTTTAGCTTTTGTTGATTAGATAAAAATGGATGGACGCATTGGATGTCTACAAGACTGTGAGACAGCTGCTTTCAAAATAAATAAATAAATCTATAATTCTTACACTTTACAATGAAAATTACAAAAAGTTTTTTTTGTTTTTTTTACAAATTCTGTATGAGTTAACAATATATTTCCAAAGCATTGTCTTCTCACTATACAGTACATTTGTGTTCAACCTGACCTTATCCCCAACTAAATAAAATTGTAGTACTGTATTTTTGATATTGTGTATTTTTTAAATTTTATTACAGGGAAACTGTTAGAGGTGACACAAATATTTCGCTGGATTCTTACTCTGGATCACCCTCAACCTTCTCTTACATTGACATGTAAGGAGCTGCGTGTATGATCATGTGCTTTGCTGCTCATTTTTTCCCCCATGATGATGAATCTGTTACCTAGTGGTCATAATGGGTGATAGAGTTACATGACTGAAGTGATCTCCACCTGTTATCAAATAACCAGTTACAACTTTTAGCAGCAGTGTTCACTAGGGCTGGGTATCATCTCTGATTTCTATAATTGGTTCGATTCCGATTCACGCTTCAGACAGTCAGAAATATTATAATTCTGATCACTTATCAGTACATATCTATATTTTTATATCTATAAAAAGAAAGCTGACACTTGTGAGACTTCATCAGAGGTGTAAGCATCACAGCAGATGCCTTTGTGTCAGAGTAACTGAGGATAAAAGACAGAAAAACATGAAGATTTTCCTGTCCTCGGTTTTCATAGCAGATAACCTTAAAAATAATCTGCAGTAGAACAAAAATGAAAGAAAACCATGAATCGACATATGAATATTACCTGATGCTGCTGAAGTGAAGCAGAGCAAAGTTACAGAGGTTTTATTAGAGACACAGCGAAGAGTTTTGCAATTTGGCATCATTTTAAAAAGTTTCAATTTCGTCAGTATTGAACAGCAGAAATGAGGCTGTCTTAATTAATGATGATATTTATAAATATATCGATATATTTTTCGCTTTGTGTTTACGTCTTTGTGTGGAATCCGTTTATCTGCTCTCATTTACTGTTTTTGCTGTTTGGTGGTTGTTGAAATGAAGCTTTAACCTGAGATTCTGGCGTTTCTGGCAAAATACATTTATATTTAAAAATCGATTCAGGATTTTTATGAATCATGGCGTTATTCAAGCTAGAATCAATTTTAATTCGAAAAGCAATAATTGAAACCCAGCCCTAGTGTTAACAGGGCCATACCCCCTGTGTGTTTTATTTATGCATCTTAGAGAGCAGTTACTGTTGAGAAGAGACTTTGTAGGCCTGAGGTAGAAGAACACCAAACACCAGGCCAGAGCCATTCGTTAAATAAATAAACAAATCTCTCACATCATCTCTTCAATTCCACCAAACTACATTACTTATATTACTATAGTTTTCAGATGGGGAACTAAGAATATTGGGGGCTTCTTCTCACTCTGTGACCAGTGAACTTTCTGTTCTTTACAGCAAACAAAGGAAGCATTCATTTGTGCCGTGAGTTCAGGAGAAGCAAAAATGGGAAAAGTGAACGTCTGCTTGAAACGGAGTTATATTGTCGTAATAAGCGTGATTGCAGTAAGTGTTTATTTTTAGACCCTTTCAGTTAATTCTATTAAGCAGAATTAATCATTGCAATTGTAACTGAATATATGCATTTTTTTAATTATTATAATTAGGTTAAGGTGTTTGAAGAAATTATTTGTGACTCATAAACCTTTAGGAAATGTGTTAAAGCCTTGAAAGTAATGAACTGTGTGTTACGGTTTTCGCAGGTGATCAGTTTGGTGGTTCTGGTATTCACTCCGTTTCTGTTTTCTGACCACGAACTGAAAGAGGTAACAGGCGTACTGGAGTAGTCTATCAACAGCAGTAGATGTTGATCAATATTGCATTATGGTGTTACTACTACTTTACTACATCACACATAGCCAACAATGGCAATTTTGTAGGCCATGTTACTCAGCAGTATACATGAGCTTTTCTGGTTTTGTGTTTTTTCTCCACAGGAAGTACTCAGGACAGCAGTCATGTTGTCTTTTTATTTTATAATTCTTTTGCGCCATTGGTGTCTGGAAAGAGAAGAAGTGGGCTCTAAAAGTGGTCGGCAAAGAAAAAAAACACAAGATTCCTCATATTTCTATTAAAATACAATTTATGACAAAAACAAATAGATCTTTCTTTCTGTATTTCTCTGTGTGCGTGTGTGTGTGTGTGACAGTATGCAGTTGGAGTGATTTTAGAGAGTATCGTCTTGTTGGTGGTTATCATTCTATTATTCGTAGGACTGGCTTCCCACACTGAGGTATTACCGAGTTGACTTTAAAATGTGGAGTTTGTGTGGGGGTTTTTGTGTGTGTGTTTGTTTAGTTGAATCCAAAATGTGTTTTAGAAGATACAGTATTGTTTGTAATAATATTTTTAATATTACTTTGTTTTTGTTGTGCAGCTAGTTGAAGAGCTGAAGAAGGAATACCTGAGGCTTTTGCCGCTGACGGAAAGCAGCAAAGAGTTGCTCGACGATTTACAGACAGATGTAAGAAACCTCGTAGTTTGAGGTTGCGAGACAGGATGTCCATGTTTTTGCAATTACACTGAAGCATACCTCTGTTAATACCTGTAGCCAATTTGAGGTAATTAGGAAGTGGTTGTTTTGCAGTTGTCTCTAAGTATCCTTATGTTCTCCTTTGACTTCCATCTCAGTTGGAGTGTTGTGGACTTCAGGGATACCAGGACTGGAAGTCCAACATCCCAAAATCCTGCCTTTGCGCCAAAGAGTCCACTAATCCGTGTGTAAGTGTGAAAGCTAACATGCCTACACTGTGTTCTTCTGTAATAGAACCTGTTGATATAAGGATGTAATTATTAGTAGTGTTCATTAATTATGGAGGACCAATTGATTTCAAAACACTTGAATGTTGAAATGTTGCTTCGAAGATGGGGACTAGTTCAGTGACCTCCTGTATCAGCTGCCAACTTCAAAACAATTTTAATGAGTTGAAATAAGGCAGAGTCGGCCTGGCATCACTTTGTGATTGAATGGCATCAAGTTGGCAATTACATGCAATCTGTTTTTGAAAATATGGCAGTTAACTGGGATAAATTTGCAAATTTGCTCTCCACATACGCCAACATTATTCTGATTTTTTTAAATTACAAATAATTTTTAAACATTACTCTGGTCTCTGTTATCCCTGGTTGTCATCCCTTTTTTTCATAAAATGAATATGTTTTCTAGGTGGAAACTCTTGGAGGCATCTGGGAGGAAAATCAGACTGTTATGGTTTATGAACAGGTATTAAAGACATTCTCATCAGTTTTTCCAGGAACTTGTGTAAACTCTATAAGCTGTTATGGTGTTATCTGATGCAACTGGGATGCAAATTGTTTTTTTCCTCTTTAGAAAATATGTATCCTATTTATCCTTTCCTGTTTCAGGGATGCCTTACGTACCTTGTTGAAATCCTCATGCATGGATTTAAGATTTTTTTGGGCATGTTACTGGGATTTTTATTTATTTTTTATTTATTTATTTATTTTTTATTATTGTGGGTAAGTACAGTCGCAATCTACTAATTTAGCATAAAAGACCAGAAAAATGGAGAAAAGAATACACCAGAGGCGAGCAAGTGTCTGTTTTCTTTGGCTTTTCTGCCCTCCTCAGTCTCTTTCTAAAATTGCAAGATGACTCAAAGCAACTCAAGAAACAACAGAAGATGAACAGGAAGTAAAATAAACAATCTTTCTTTCACTGTCCTGTAGATGTTGTCCCTCGTGTTGTGTAGAGCCATCTTGCGCCAGCTGAATCGAAACAGAGACACCCCGGTAGTGAACTAAGGTGCAGAGGCAAAAGCAGGCAACTACACCACCCACACAGAGCCTCCAGACCACTTCCGATGTCTTTGCTAGTTCTGATGCTTCCAGCAGTGATGGCCATTATTTAAGCATGCTAAATAATAAATATATTTATGACAATTGCTTATATTGAATATATTCTACAAGTGCATTATGGACTTCTTTATTATGACTTTGTGAATTTCAACTCAGTTGATTGAGATTATGGATCTGAGATATCAACACGGAGTGAAAACGCATGATTTAAATGTAATATAACTAAACATTAAACATGTATCTAAAACAAACTGAATATTATGTCTGAATTGTTTTAATACTTTCTGATTTGGTAGCTTTTAATTTTTCTACACTGTGTAAATTTTGGTTTGTCTATGTTTCTTTTTTTTTCTTTTTCTTTTTACTTTTTTTTTGTATTTCAAGTTTTACATTTCTACTTTATGTTCATTTTTTAATACAATGTGTTTGTTATATACTGGTGTTTAGTATGAGGTGCCTTTTTTCACTGCACTGTATCATTTAGGACAGCTGCCAAAATTTAATACATTTAAAATGCAACTATCATTTACATACCTCAGCATCTGCTGCTGGGTTAACTGAGCTGTTAGCATCATTACGAGGACGGGCAGTTTCAGTTTTGTAAGAAAACAAAACAAAATGAAGATGTAAAAAAAAAAAAAAAGACAAAACTTGTTTTATTCGTTATATTTACAAAATATTACATCATGTCATGCCAATAAAAAAAAAAAAAACAGTGTGTGACAAACAAAGACACCATACGTTGCCAGAACATGTGTATATTAGGCAATAATGGTTAAAGTGCACAGGTAGACACTGGATCTGCTGCTTCAGATTAAATTAATTTGACAATATATGAGTCGAGTAGACGTTTCAACAGCAGGCAGCTCATGCAGCAAGTTAAAGTAGACTCAGCGTGGCATAAAGGCTTCTTTGGTGAGAGTTGCATCAGTTGGAGCATTACAGTCTCTGCAAGAAATTGGGTGGCACATTTTCCTACAAGAGCCTCTCACAACCTCTTTGCAGCGGCCTTGCCAACATCTGTGCAAAACCTTCAAATCAAAGAGGATTTTACTGCGTGTCTACTGTATGTGCAACAAAATAGAATCCCCTCTCCTCCTCCTCCTCCTCACCCACTCCTCTCTGCTGGGCATGATCACACAAGGTCGAATTTTTAGATGTGCTTTAAGAAAAACTGAAATCGGCGACAAGGTTTCAGATATTCAGTGTGCATAACAAGGCATCAAAACATTCTGCCGTCCCAGAGACGTGAATCATTCCCTTGTCTCACCTGATTATGCAGTAATATGCATGGCTAAATGAATAACTGAATCAAAGCACTTTGTAAACAGTGTTTAAAAAAGCTGCTACGTAAAGCTTATTAATATTATTATTTTGCAAAGATTATTAGTTGCTCTAATGCTTGAAAGTCAATGTGTGCTTAAGACAAGTATTCGTATTTCATTACGCCATCTTGACTTGAGGTACATATGTCAAAACTCAGAACTTACAGTTGGCTTCAGTGAGGCAAGCTTTCAATAAAACATCAAAGCAGATTAATTATTATTAGATTAACATCTGCCTTTTGAAAGCCTCACTGATATATATCCAAAGTCTTAATGTACAGAACAAAAAGCCAGAAAAAAAAGCATAAGAAAATGTGATAACTAGTTCAGATTGATTAATGTCATTAAATTGCACTTTTTTCTCTCTCTCTCTCTTTTTTTTTTTTTTTGTACAGCAGTAAGGCAGACGAGTCATTTAAATCTTATCTACTGTGCGCAAGTAGATTACTTTTAGACATGCATTTAAACATCAACACATAGAAAAATCATAAGATAGCCAGATTATAGAAATTAGGATGTGTGTATTAAAACAGCAGGGGGCTAGAAAGCACCGGGAACGTATCTGTTTGATTCTAGAAGAGCCATAAAGTCCTGTTTCCTTCTGATCTGGTCCATCAGCTTGATGCTCATAACAAGTAAAATAACCTGGAATAGAAAAGAAAAGAAAAGTTAGCACAAGGAAAATATTTCAAGATGCTTTTCACTAGCATATAACAATATAACAATATATACATATATATATATATATATATATATAAAAACACATACACATACCCAAAACACTCCGCTTCCAAACTGTATACCCATCGACAATGAGAATGCAAGCTTCAGCTCGGAAACGTAAATTGGAAGGCAAGGCTGTGAATGGAAAAGTGAAAGTACAGGCGGGTAAGGGAGCATAGTTAGTTTTGACTTCATCTGTGCCAGATAACAAGATTATATCATTATACTTTAAATATACTGTGCAGGAGGGACACCTCCAGCAAAGTGGTGATGATTCACTGTGCTGGGGTTAAAAAACTTTGCCTGAATTTAAAAATCATCTACAAGAAATCAATCAATTTTTTTATTTTTAAGAATTTTCTTTTTACCTCTTGATAAACATACTGGTTCTTTGGTGCCCCGAGTGTGGCGCTGCCTCGTAGTCGAATCTGTCGAAGAGTACAAAATCTCACTGCACAATGCAACAAATTGAGGACAATTTCACCAGTTTTGGTTTTAGCTGTGCCTGGCGTTGATGGTTCCTTTCAGATTTTCTTGCTATTGCTTGCTGATCAGCACAACACACTCTCATGCTGATGAAGCTACACTGAAACCCAGAACTAAAAAAAAACATAAGATGATTTAAGTTTAGAATTTCCCCAAAAACTAGGTTCGCTAAAAGATGATCTAACTAGAAGAACCCAGAATGAGGTTAAAGTGTATGCGAACCCCAACCAAGTACCCAAAGCCTGATTTTTCTTTAGTAACTAACAAGTACTGTAACTCCTTATTTAAACACAGGGTGGCATGGTGGTGCAGTGAGTAGCGTTATTGCTTCACAGCAATCAGCCTTCTGCTTTGAGCCACGTCCTCCAAACACTGATGGTACTTCCTCCCTCGGTCCAAAGACATGCATACGACATGTAGGTTTATTGTGCATTAAACTGTGCATATATGCGAGTTAGATAAAGCGCTTTAACTGTATAGAATGAAGTGGCGTATGAATGTATAGATAAAAATGTCACAATAATACAAAATGATTAATTATATTTATTAAAAAAGATGGAAATGCCACAGTTAGAATAAGAGCTATAGTCCTTGCCATTTTTTTTTACCAAGTAAAAGAATAAAATATGCACAGTTAGCTTAATTGTTAGAAATTGTATTGTCATTTAGGGCCAGATTAAGTAACTGCACCAGTGAAAAACCCTTTTTTGGCATCAAAAATCTACTGTGGGGTTTACCAAAAAAACACTTTTGTGAAATAAAGCCACAGGGCACATTAACATGATGATACATTTGCAAAAACAATGCCCCTATGAGAATGGAAAGTCTGATGGGTGATCTATTAATGCACTCATTTGTCCACAAAGACGCAGTTACTTCGTATACAAATACAAGTGCAGATTCGTGGCTCCAAAACATGCGCAGCTGATGAGGAAGTGAGGACGAGCGATTTATATCCTAACAAAAATGACAGTGTAAGCTCAAGCTTTACACGTGTCTCTAGATGAGAACAGACTGAAGAAAACTGTTTTTTTTATAACTGTGAACTCATCTTTTCTCCAAAGGACAGAGTGTAGGATTATTATTCAGATAAGAGCTGTGTTATTGCAAACCTTTCCACCACATAAACCTGAAATCTATGACAGCTGCCCTGTGTGATGCGCAGAAGAACACCAAACATTATTTAACCATCAGATCATGAGTTGTCCCTGCATTAATTAAAATTTGTTCCACATGCACAAATATGCACATTCTTCTTGTTTTTTTCTGGAGTCTGTGTGAGGCTGCATGCACTAACAGTGTAAGTCTGACACACTAGCACAGTTCAGTTAATCGCTGTATTTTGGCAGACATTTCAATATGGCTCCAATGTAGAGACTTTTTTTTTTAAAGAGAAAATACCCAAAAGCCACTCTGTGTGTGCACTGCTGAGAAAAGGCATCTAGAGACTTTTTAATTATGTACCAATTTCAGTTCTGCTCATTTTCAATAAAATACTAGCATTAATAGTGAGCGGCAAAAAGAAATGGCTATAAACATGCAGGATGAAGACTGTGAAAGGTGACAGAACATATAAAACTGCTCTCATGGCTTTAAGTCGTCCACACATCACCGTTACACGCTCTTCCTGATAACATTTCCCCTTCTCATTCCCAACTATCACAACTCATACAACCAAAATAACACATGCTTTTTTCAGCATTAAATTTAGCATTGCACTGCATGCTACAAAAGTTAATAAATCCCATTTGCAAGATTCATGTTCTCCTTCCAAAACTTTGTGCAGTGACAGGGAAATTCCTACTAATACATATACAGTAAGGCCAACCACCAAAACATCTTTCTCTGCGTTTCAGTCAGAAAACTGACACTGCACCCCTTTGTTAAATCCTGACAACAGCTTTTTAAAGCCTAAAGAGGGTTTCACTGTGGTGCTGTGTTAGTGAATCTTGCCCATGGACACAGTTATTTTTGCAGTTGATCTCATTAAATATGTATTTAGATTCCCTTTCAGAGCGCCGCAGGGGAGCCACAGCACGCATGCGGGCAATCGGGATATTTTTTAAAGTGAGCCAACAGATTTGCAGCATTTTAGAGTCAAATTCATGCTACAAATTACAGAAAGGTTAACAAAATCATAAATGTAAATGTCTGACTTTGACAAAAAATGGTCGAAATAAATAACCCAAATGTGTACGTACTTGCATGATGTGCTGAGAGCACTAAATAGCACTTACTTTTTTACCTTTAACTATATTCCTTTTACATTTGAGTTTACAGTGTAGATTACATTCAACTTTAGTTTCCATTTAGATTTGTTATTGAGGTATGCCTGAATCTTTTTCGGAAATGTCTCAAATGCAGTATTCCATTAAAACTATATGAGTTCTACTTTGCTCTGCGGATAAACAACAACTAGTTAACCTCAATCCAAGACAACTTAAGCTATACACAGAGTCAAAGAGGAATAAATAACTGGCAAATTACACTGGCACTTGCTATGGGGAAAACCAATTGTGTCTTCAAGTTTCACCAGTGAAACTGCTATTATCTGGGATTATTGAAAACAGTGAACAAATCTATCGCTAATTTAAATATGTAATTGGTGCCTCAGTTTCTAGAGGACAATGTGTCGTTACAGGACCAGAGATGAACGTAATGAGCACTGTTCTTATAAAAGAAAGACACTCACGCATTTTCCTGGATATTGGCAGTTACAGGATGAAGGGATGGAAGAGCCCCAGTCTTTGTAACCTTCAACGAGACCGCAGCATTCCAACTGGAGGTGAAACACAAAGGTTCAAAGCAGGTCCAGCAGTAATTATTTTTGTATCATTTAGTAAAAAGTTGCAAAATTCTTTAAAGTTTCATTAACACAAGGTGTAGCACTGATTTCTGGCCTTTAGTTCGGTTTGGATTCGGAAACCTTCACTACAGACTTGTGTTTATTTCAAAGATACGAGTTTCAGGGAGGCTCGTGGCGTCAGAGGGAGAGTATTGTCATTAAAGCAACGGGCCAGAACATCGCTACTATAATGGGCCTATTCTTTTGTTTAAACATAATGCATGCAACCCAATATTTCCTTCCTGAGGTAGCCAAATTAAAAAAAACAAAAAACAAACAACACTCACGAGTGGTCAGTGGTGACCAGAAAACAAGTAATAGCAGATGTTTCTGGCGTGCATGATTGACAACAAAGCACTTTCACACTAGCAAAGTGTAGCTAGCACAGCTGCACTATGCTAGCTGTAAACAAAAAAGGCAAAAGTCAGCAGTTAGCAGAGGCAGGCACACTTTGGATCTTTTTAATACTCAAAAAGAGGTTAGTGTTTTTAACATACAACCTGCTTTTATGTCAGAGTATCCTAACATACTGTAGATTTAGGAGTTGCTAAAAGCTGGCTGAAACAAACAGGGCAAAAATAAGTCATATGTCCTACGACCTTTATCATAATGATGTTACATTATAGTTTCTATTTACAGTTCCATAACTAGCAACACTTATCAGCCAAATTGCTATGAAATACAACAAAAAGTCTACCAGGGTGAACCACGCCTCTTGCTCTATGGTAGCTGGAATAGGCTGCACACCGCCCGCAGATATAAGGATAAGTGTAAGAAAATGGATAAATGGCCAATCAAATTCTATTTTTTTTATTACAGCGGAATATACTGGGTTTGGGAGCTAGCAGGGAGCGTGAACTTCAGTTTCTTCAGTTTGTTTCTAAAGGGAATAAGCAAGTATATAATGGTCTGTGTAACAGTTACCACAGAGAACCAAGGTTGTATCGCCAAGGTGTTTGAGATGTTTGTACCGGAGAACTTAAACAAATAGTATTAAAAACTTGACCCTAACATGGGGGAAATAGTTATTTGATTCCCTGCTGAAATGATAGGTTTGCTCACTTACAAAGAAATAAACTGTTTAATATATTTTTAAATTATTTGCATGTAAATGAGTGAAATAAGTATTTGATCGCCTCTAACCCAGCCAGAATTCTGGTTCGCACAGATTTGCTGTTTCACAATCGGTCAATCGACTGCAGATACTCCTGATCTCAAAGTTATGTGTGTAAATCCCAGCTGTCCACAGAATCCATTTCTTGCATTCCAACCTCTCCACTACCATGGGAAACACCAAAGAGCTTTCAAAGGATGTCAGAGACGAGATTGTAGACCTGCACAGACTCAACGAACACCTTCCCAAAGTTAAGCACACAGTTAAGGGTGCAGGATGGCTTCACCGCACTGAGGGGTCAACAGATGGGGCAGTGTACCGTTGAATGTACTTCTTCCGTTAGACAGTCATAACACGGTAGATGGGTCATGGATGGATCTTCCAGCATGACAATGACCCAAAACATGCTAAGACGAATCAAAGGAGTGCATAAAGAAGAAGCTCATTAATGCCTACCCAGTCTCCAAATCTCAGTCCTATAGAAAAAAATGTCAAAGGAGCTGAAGCAGGAGCCAAGAAACTTGAAGGATTTAGAGAGTTTCTGTAAAGAGAAGTGGGTCAAACCCCCTCCTTAGATGTGTGCAAACCTGGTGACCAACTACAAGAAACATCTTATCACTGTGCTTGCCAACAAGGGTTTCACCACCAAGTCAATGACATGCAAATCAAGTTATCACTTTTATGTAAAATGAAACTATCATCAAAATCAGTTCAATTCGATTTTATTTATATAGTGCCAACAACAACAACAGTTGCATCAAGGTACTAATTAGAAGGCTGTCCATTTATATGGACAAACTTACAAATTCAGCAGGGGATCAAATAATCATTTCCCCCACTGTATAAGTAACTTCTGCTTACTTCTTGCTGAATATGATACAGCCGTGTCTTGTTGGCTTGGCTTGTCGTAGTGAGTGGCATCATGGACAGCAGCTTGGACTCTTCATTGACCACACGTTTCTGAGGAGAGAGAAATCAACATTAAAATCTTCTCTTAGCATATTAAGACCACAGCAAAAACTTTTTTAGCAGCTTTAGGTGACATTTTACTGCAGGGCCTTCACGTAATGCCATACCTCATAAATATCTTGGTAACTTAGTGCTGCTTTAACAATTATTGTTTGACTGGCTGCTGCCATCCCAGCTGCATACTGCACACAAACAAAATCAGTGAAAGTTTTAGTGGCAAAGAAATCGAATGAACGAAATCTAAAACAAGAATAATGAATGAGTCAAGCTTTGTTGTTTGACATAGATGTGACCCACATGCGCAGTAGCAACACAAACACACTTTTACCAGAATAAAACACCATCTCTTTTCTTTGAAGGCTCCGAACACGCCGAGCACAGAGAGCAGCAGGCAGCCAATCTCTATCACGTACAACATCACTACGGAAACAGTAGACACCATCTGAAGAGGAAAAACCACAATGGTGTTAAAATGATACACCGACTGGACTTGTCGGTTTTATGTAATGAATAAGCCTTGAATCAAACATTTGTGGAAGATTTCACCCGACCTGAATTTCGCTTACACTTAACATTCACTTTTAAGGTTTGTTTGAGGTTAACAGTCATGCTTGCATTCAGAAGATGTGCACTGAGCATGAGGATTATTCACTGTCTTCCTCAAGGACACTGATGAGACCCCTTGTATAAATCCCCAGTTGTCTCCACTGAAGCCTGACAAGCATTATTGCCACCTTCAATAAATGCACACATCTGAAACTATTTTACCCCAAAACCATGAGAAGTCGGTCTTACTTTTCCAGTTTGTAAGATATCTCGATGGTAAGCCACTGTCATTGTCAGCAAGAAGAAGCACAGCGCCTTTGGAGAGGAAGAACGCAAACATTTGTTAAGTGTGCAAACAGCTTTGAGTTAAGAGGATGTCACAATGCAGGGTGTAAGGCTCCAGAGGATGGATAAATGAAATAAATATTTGAGGTTAATAATAGGTCTGCTTGTTTTGCAGCTCGGGGAATGTGGAACTGCAAAGATTCTCAGTTTAGGGCTTAAATCATGGGTGTCACTTCTTAAAGGAGCAGCAGCTCCTTTGAGTGCAGATGGAAGGCAGAAGTACTGAACAGCAAGGTAACAGCACAGCAAAACAGAAGGCCTTTACATGTGACTCAGCTGGGAAAACACAGAACACTGTAAACATTACCAATGTGAGAATACTGCATATGTGATTTGAGGGGAAGATGCTGGGGTGAAGATGGACGGAAAAGGATGGGTGTCCTTATATTAAGGCAGAAATTCATCACAATGGCGATTTCACCCTGATTTCTGATGACTTCTTAGTGTATAACCTTAAAAACACATTGGAAGAACCATACAGCAAACACTGCAGTACACTACACGGGATACGCGTGGTATACAGACAAAACAGCATTGTTTGGTTTAGATTAATTGATCTGAGTGGGAACACGACAACAAATGAACTACTTAACCTTATAAAAAGATATCAAACAGGCCCCTGGGCTTTAAATTCATTGATTAAAAATTCCTACCATATGGACTGAATTTGCAAAAATAAACGGCCTTTTCAGGCTCGTTTTATCCGCCACCACGACCACCGCGCTCCGCTGCATTCTGCTGCTGCTCCCCCGGGCTTTAAAACGCCCTTTTACATGGAGAAAACGTTACGGATGTAGACCTGGGACCGTAGCAGTCAGGGCATCTGTCTGCTGTATCCGCACAGGACGTCACTGTGATGTGCTGGATGAGGGGTCTATGCCGCTTTCAGGTGCATTCGGAAATATTGGAATCCGGGAGTAATGCTTAGCTTAACCGCGGTTAAAGGCAGAGTGGCTCTTGCCACATGGCCACAGCTAGCATCAAGGAAGCGCTCATATCCTCTGAACAAAACTCAGTAAGACAGGCTAATTTATTCGAGCCGTCAGATGTTAATCTGTGCATGTCTAACTACAATGTGACAGGTTTGCTGAATCCATATAGGCATAGAAATGTATATATATTTTTAAAGGGATGGTTTAAGGTTTAAACACCCTCTTAGCTTAATAATCATAACTAATATTTGCATACACATGATTCATAATGTGTGCTTGCAATTGTGTATTTGCTTTATTTGCTGATTTGTTAACCTGCAACGAGCCATTCTAATGGGCTAACATAGCTTACAGGTAGTTTTGGATTATGCACATAGAGAATATTATGCATTGTAAGATGTATTTATTTAAAATTTAAAATACAGTTTAGTTTTAGCTATAGCTTTTTTTAAATCAAGACTTCGCAGCGATAATCATATAAAAAGCCTCTTACAAGGTTCAAGGTTCAAGGTTCTTTATTTGTCACATGCATAGTTATACAAGTATAACACACAGTGAAATGTATCCTGACACGCTCCTCAACATGTGCAAAAAAAAAGGGGGGGGGGGGGGGGGGTAGAGGAATAACATTATAAATATATATATATATATATATATAGTGGTACATGCTTTTAGATTGAGCTGTTGAACAGAACAGAATGCTTCCCACTACTCTGTGCATTCACATGCAACAGCAAAATGTACAAAAATGCTGTATTTCACCTAAAAAATGACAAAACGAAAGTACACCCTCTATGACTTCTAAGATTTTATGTGTTAGGATACAATACAAAGTTATGTGGTCCTTAAATGGTCGTTTTTTGTAGTCTTTAATTATGAAAATACAGACTGAGATGAACATGGCATTACATGGCATTACACCATGTCATTATTTATTGAACAAAAATGAAAGTAAATTGCAGATGCAGTTTTTGAAAGTACACATTGGGAGTACACCTGTGGACCTATTTTGCAGCCACTGAGTTGAATATGAACTCCTCTGTGCATCTAAGTGTTCTACAGTCAGATTCATCTGATGTACATTGATGTACATGAGGACATTCATCTGATGGCTAAAGCTTGGCTGAAAAGGGGTCATGCAACATGACCATGATTCCAAGCACAGCATCAAATCTACAACAGAATGGCTGAAAAGGGTGCTGCAATGTCCCAGTCGAAGTCAAAGCTTCTACCTCAACCTCTCTTAAGGTGAGACCTTAAGAGAGCTGTGCATAAATTAGTGAACTGAAACTTATACAGTAAAACGAATTGGGACGAAGGCTGACAAAGTCACAGTAATTCCTACTAAAGTTGGTGCTTCAAGCTACTGAATAATTAAATATTCTCAGTTTTTCACACATTTCTTGGATTTTTGTTTAGTTTTTCCTAAAAAATTTTTAGAAACTAGTAAGGCCGAAATTTTTACTATGTCCTAATATGCAAAATCTTAAAAGTGACAGAGTGCACTTTCTCTTTCCCATCACCATATGCGCCTAAAATGTAACTAGCTTTGAATTCAAGTATAATACTTAAACAAATATGCTTAGTTTCAATAATGTAATATTCTCTGATTTTCAGCAGACATATTGTGTGTGTAGGTGGTCAACAGACTCCATTTCCCAGGATCCAACAATGATGCTGGGCTGGGTTACTTGCGAAAAGCAGGTAGAGCAGGTTTCTATTGTTACGACAGGTGATCTAAACAGCGAAAAAGAAAACAGGAAGAACTGGTGAGGGAAGAAAATAAAAGGGAGGGAGAGAGTCAGGTGGAGGAAACACAGTGACACGTGTGTGAAAGAGCAGCAGGTGGATTAGACAACCTGGATTACGGACACACATCTTTAAAAATTCTTATTTTGAGGAATCTCTCCTTTGCTGCGACAGCCAGAACCTGTGCAAAGGGGCAACAGGCCGGGATGCGTGTTTGTGCTGTTTTTTACTGGGGGCTAAAAAGTGGGTCAACACCTGAGAAGGAGCTGAAAAGAAAAGCAGAACTCAGACGGTTTTGTTTGAAAGAACACAAGAGGGGCAGACTGAACTAAAAGCAGAAGAAATGCAGACTTATTAGGAAACATTTTTGAATGACTGGATGGATTGTCTGAAGCTTTTTTAACCTTTGAACTGCTCTCTATCTTGACAAACCTTCCACCAGCCTTAAACTGGTTTTGCAGGCCATATTTACCTAAACCTACTCTGCTGATGGAAATCTAGTTGCTTACCAACTGTAGATTTTGTTAGAAGAAGAAGGAGCCAAGGCATTTTTTCAGTAGTTCCCTGTTGAAACACACCACAAGTTTGATATCCATATTCTTTCTTGTGACTGAGTCTTGATTCAAATTCAAAGATAACCCAGCATCTCTTACCCTCAAAGAAAACCCATTCCTAGCGATCTACAGTACTGGAGGGCTCATTTCCTTCCATTTATTCCCAGGAAAAGACACACACTCCGCTGTGACTTCATCATGGAGATGCCAGCACCTGAACATGATGATACTTTTGACTTCCTGTTTAAGTTAATCCTTATTGGAGACTCAAACGTGGGGAAGACCTGCGTGATTCAGAATTTCAAGTCTGGGATTTTCTCAGAGAAACAGCAGAACACCATCGGAGTAGATTTCACTGTACGGACACTGAACATTGAGGGGAAGAAGGTGAAGGTGAGTTCCCCGTAATGTGCGTGTCTCTGCGTGTGTGTGTGTGTGTGTGTGAAAGGCAGTTGGTAGCGTGTGTGGGAGAGAGTTTGGGTTTTTCCTTTTCTGAGGATTAAGTTAGGCTAAAAAAATCCAAGTTAAGTTTCTAGCTTACTAGTTAATGTACTAGTTAATACATCCATTTTACGTCACTTTACCCGGTCCATATGCTGTTGATTAGATTAAATATATCATTTAGGACAGGTCTGCTCATGTCATGAGGAGTGAGGAACATGGAGGAACCTGGATGAATGGAACAATAGTTCTTTTAAATGTGCAGATGTGATTAACTTCTCTCAGTTTCTCAGTAAATGACATAACAATGGGGAGTCGTTCGGTTACAGTGCGAGTTACTGTATGCTGAGTTGTAAACGGGTCACGCCAGCCACTCACACGAAGGACCTGTAGTTCAGGTTTCTCTGCTTGACCTTTTGTATGAGTAAAAATAAACTTCTCTGTGCTGTCATTACACACAAAAAAAGGAACTAATTGTTTGGGTGGATCATGATTGCTGTGATATACTTCTGGTCTGAATGCCTACTTGGATAAATACATCTAGCTCCTTATTCATACAGTTAAGTTGTGGCTTATGTATAATACATGTTCATTCACTATCTGCACTGATCAGTAAACACAGACATGGTAGTGTGGCTTTTTAATGCCTCCTTTTTGTTCCCCTAATTGCTAACTTCATCAATCACAGGGGAAGAAACAGTATGTCATTCAAGACAAACACACAAATACAGTAACTGCAGTGTTTGGCTGACAAACAGATGGTTGCATGATATAAAGCCATGGCATGCATTCTCTCCTTAACTAATAGATCATCTTTTTAAAGCTAGGGGAAATATTACAACTATCCGCACTACAAATACTGAAGTATTACCAGAGCAATGATGTGAACTATTTCTAAAAACAAGCACGCAAAGGGAAGTAGTCCAACTTCAAATGGCGAGTTTCAACTGTGGATGTTTAATGATTCTGTGTTAACTGGTATCATTTCAGCTGCATTAAATCTTCTGAAAACTTTCTATTTTTCACTTTAGCCTGTCTGTTTTTAAGCATCCGCAAATCACAGTGTAGGATCATCTTAAAGATTCAATCAGTTCATAAGTAGTCTTACAGAACCATCTAATTTTGCAAGCCTGAGACCTCATAATTCAGACTATTGGTATTAAAAATATCTGGATATCTTGGTGATCAGAAGTTATATCACAGTTGTATGGACCAATAGGAACTTATAATTAATTTCTTATAAATTATTTTGTTGGGTTCTTCTGTTATTGAAATGGTAGACTTTTCATATGATGTTCATTAAGGCAGAAAAGCATGTATTTGAAAGCCCCTACAAGGAGTTACTTAGTCACAAAACAAGGCCGTTCACATCTACATAAAAGAGTCATTAGCCTGTTTTAAAGGCATTGCAGATTTATATTGATCAGCATCATATGCATGTAGAAGTTCATGCTCAAAAAAGATCTGAGCACATGTCTATAATCTGCATTAGGTGTAACCATCACATAGCATTAAAACAAATGGGGTGGGGTTGGTGAGTCTCGTTTGTTACTATGACAGTTGTTACCACACTAACAAGGTCTGTCTGGTCCTCGGGGACTGTTCTTCAGGGGAAGACTAATGAGTGCTCAACTGTGTGAGCATTTATGTGTGTAGGTGGGTGGTCCAGATAGCACTCGTGTTGTGGGGCACTCCATATCACATTTTGAAAGATTAATATCTGTATCCGCTGAGCTGCCTTGCATTAGGTGGGAATTTTCATGTTCCAAAATCCTGATACCGTTATTTGGAGTAAGTACTTCACTCATACAGAGCACTGAGAACAAAAACCTTAATCCAGAAATGATTGTCTCGATATAGTAATAATACTCTTTACTTTACTATGATACCATCCTCCTGTAATTTCTTAAATATGATTTATTGTTGCAGATGCAAGTATGGGACACAGCAGGTCAGGAAAGATTTCGTACGATCACCCAGAGCTACTACCGCAGCGCTCACGGCGCGGTGATTGCCTATGACATCACACGGCGTTCAACTTTTGACTCAGTGAAGCACTGGATAAAAGAGGTGGAGCTATATGGTGCAGCCAATGTGGTTCTCGTCCTCATAGGTGAGTGCTGACAGGACTGATAACGACTGAAAGCATTTAGGAAATGAAGATTTTCTGGTATGCCGTTAGCCCTAATGAATACCGGGAATTTGATTACAATAGCCTTTAAATGAGAAAAAGCGTCTTCTCCTGGCAGTTTTTACACAGATTACTGTGAAAACGTTCTCATGTGCTGTGGCTAAGGAGTTTGAAAGGCTTGTTCACACAGATGTTCAGTGGCTGAATCATGAATGTCTTTCCCAATTCCCCCCAAAAACTGGTGGGATGCATCAGTCGTGTAAATAAGTGAATGCTGCTTGGTGAGTAGTATGCTTTGACTGAAGAAATGCACTTTTGTTTTTAAATGAAAATCATACCAAAAAATATTGTAGTTAGCATGGCCTGCTTATGCAAAATATACAATTGTATCATTTTCAACAACAACTTTAGTCTGTTCCTGCGATCTGCAAGCCACTTTGCAACCCAGCCACCTCTGTTTTTGGTCTTTCTAGCTTAATGCCCTATCTTTAGTCAATTAAGCCTGATTTGTTTTACATGGGAGTCTTGCTGCTGCTTACTACATTTTAAAATTAACATGTTTTACTGCTCACAGTACTGTATCGACACCAGTAGAGTTTGACTTTATTATGTAAATTGGGTGCAAGGTAATATTAACAGAACCTGTGTCACTGTGTATACATCACTTAGCTTCCTTATTCTCTACATTTAGGTAATAAATGTGACCTGGAGCAGGAACGAGAGGTTCAGTTTCAAGAAGCCTGCAATCTGGCAAAACAAAAAGGCATTTTGGCTGCTCTAGAAACATCTGCAAAGGTAATACACGCATATAATAAATAGATGTGACCATTTAATGCTGATGATACTTGTTATATAGAGCTTTTTTATATTTTTCTAGGATAGTCAGAATGTGGACGAAGCCTTCATGCTGATGGCCAGAGAGCTGCTGTCTCGTAACGGCCTTAACGTGCAGCCCGAAGACTTCGAGAGCAAGGACACGCCTCGAGTTCTGCTGCGAGCCAACTCTCGGCCAATCAACGGCACCATAAGTGCCAACACACACACACCAGAAAAAAAATCGTGTTGCTGATACAAATGCAGACAGGACAAGAAAAGGGACCGACGTTGGATGTTGGCAGCAAGAGAAAGATGGAGCTGAAGAACTGAAGGAGATACATCACTGTGGGAATAAGGGCGAGCACAGGCTCAAGAACATTCAACAATATATGCATCGAGGGGATTCAGGCAATTATCAGAAAATAATTGCCTTAAAAAAACAAGCAAGAAAACAACCAGTGTACTTTTTTTATGACTTACCTGACCTGAAAAATAGTTGACCAGTCTTTTCATTTAGAGAATAACAGAGTGGTGATGGGAATAATCAGTGTTGTGGGAAAGTTCCAGTAAACCTTTCTCATTCATGTCAACCATTACTTGGACTGCTTTTGTCTCCCATTTAATGCCATTTTATTTCCACAAGAGGTCATGAGGCTACTTAAAATGAATCCAGCAATTCATTTATAAACTGAAGGGCTATTATGGCTGGTTTTTACAAGTTACAATCACACCTACTGGGAACAAATGTGCAATCAGTTAAACACAAAAAAGGCCCAATTTTCTTTCTTTCTTTCTTTTTCTTTTTTCTTTGTGCCTTTATAGAGTTTTTGAAAAGCCAGTGAAAGACAATTAGATGTTGTTACTAAATGCTTTCAGAGGACTGAGTATTTCACCCAAGTGACCTCTTGTGTTGTCTCTGTAATGAGCTGTGATCCTCTGCTGCTGCAGTGTGTTTGAAAAAGTCCAGAGGGGGGTCTGCTATGAGCCAAAACACTGTGAATAATGTCATTTTTAAGCCCTTGTTTTTTTCTAAGATACAAAAGATACATGGATAATGATATCTTACATGCTTATAAATGTCTGTGACAGGTTGCGCTTTGTTGTGCTTTAATGCTTGTGAAAAAAATGAAACTGCCTTTAATGCACCATGGTCTGCGCTTGTGAAATTTTCTGAAGGTTGTTTTTTTTTTCAAGATATGTCCTTATTTTTAGTGTGTTAATGAGGGGGATCCTGAGACTATGAAGGCCACATTTGCCAGAAATTAATATAGTTCACAGTTCATACAGTAATTCATACTTGCTTTTAAGTTGCCATCCGTTTATAGGGGAACTTTCCTGAGAAGGGCTGGGCTGAAGAGTACTGAATGGGTGCCTTCCTTATGAGTTAACACAAGATGGCACTGTGCTGTTACACGTTGTGCATAAGGTAGGCTGATTGTTCACTGACTTAAAGACTAAGGTTATTTGGAACATCTGTCAGTGCACTAAAAAACAATTAACCAAGTTTATATGAAAACCAGGAGGCAGGAAAGAGTCTCATTAGCCTAAAGGCAGAACCACGCCAAGACTACTTCCTCTAAACATAGCTGACAGGGTCAAAACCAGGATGCAAAGTTGGCAGACCTCGCTGAAACACCAGCCTTGAAGCAATGTAACAAATGCTATGCTGATCATCAGTGTTTGTTGTTTTGGTTATCCAGTGCTTAAAAAGACCATCCAGGTGTAGCCTGGTCCCTTATCAGTAACATTGTGCTGCATCTGACAAGCAACAAATTATAAATTCATGTTAGTTTTGTATTTTTTTTCTCCTTGATCCAGTCTGTGAGTTATTCCTTAAGAATGAATTATTGCTTGGATTATCATTTCTTTGCACGCAGCCTGGTTTAATAACAGTTAGATTGCCATCATCGGTGCTCACTTCCTTTCCTTTTAGTCAGTTTTGTCTGATTAGTTAGCTTAATCTTTGTCATCTGTAATGTAATGGACTGTTATGTCATTATGGTTTAACTGACTGTGCTGTTTGTTCCAGACTCCTTTTTATGTTATATACAGTACTGAGCAAAAGTCTTGAGCCACTCATCAATTCTTTATATTTTGTCTCAAAGGAACCAGACTTTTAAAAGCCATATTTTAAAGTGGTACTTTTTCCACTCATTTTCAATCCAGTCCTTGTTTCTCACTAGAAAAGTGTTTTTTTTTTATGTCAAGCCATTTAACACAGACCTATGAATGATTCAAGCTTAAAAAGGCATCTAGGTTTAAGGGCAAACCAGTGTTGTGTCTATGTGCAACAGACAACTTAGCAAAGAACAAGTTTTAAAATTACATATCTTTACTTCACTTTGTTACTAGCAGGCTTTATCACAAACACATTTGTTCCCATTTCTTTGGGTGAATCCAGGAAAAAAATCCAAGGATAACACAGATCAACAGGCATAAAATTGTAATTTTGCAATAATAAGGAGATTCCCAAAGCCAAAAACCATGAAATTAGACAACTGGGGAGAAACAAAGTGGTAGGTGTAAAAAAAACTATCTACAGCAGATGAACAGTATCTGACAGCCATGCCCTTAAGAAATAAAAAAAAGAGTCCAGTAAAGACCTAACAAGGGACCTGAGAGGTGGATCTGGACCTTCAGTTGATCCATCTGCTTTTCACTGAAGCCTCAGTTCACATGGTCTCAGTGGAAGGATGGCTGTCAAGAATCCTTTCTTAGGAAAGGGAAACAGGAAGAAAAAGCTGAGGTATGCCAAATTACACAAGCACTGAACTGCAGATCACTGGAAACAGATCTTATGGAGGGATAATTCCAAATTTGAAATTTCTGCCTCAAATAATCACTATACACAGAGAAATGAAGGAAAGGGGTGTCTACAGCCATCTATAAAACACTGTGGAGGCTCGGTGATGGTTTGGGGCTGCATTTCAGTGGTATAGGAGATCTTGCCTAAATTGATGGAATTATGAATTCAAGAATTTTTCCTATAAGAGTTCAGGGTGTGTTGAAGAATAACAGTGGTCACACTAAATACTGACTTTAAAGCTTGCTTGGCTTCTGCAAACACACATTTCCCATTTTCCTAGACTTTTGCACAGCATTGTTTCCATGCTACCTGCTCCATTCTCTCAAGTTTTGACCCTGTTTTATTAAATTTTTTCCTTCCTCTATTTTCTAATGGCCTTTAATTGTGTTCTTTTATGTTTTATAGCCCTTTAATGGATAATTTAACATCTGGCCCAGGAACAGCAACTCAAAATGAGCCATTTGGCAAAAAATAGCACATTTATACTAATGGTGATTAATGTGCCTTGTCCTTGAAAAAAAAAAACGAACATTAAATTGTATTAGGTTCGTTTTGGGACTCAATATGTTATGTATTTAAGAAAAAAAAATACATGAAAAATACATTATAAATTTAAGCTTCTTGGGTACCTTTTAAATTGATCAGTATTACACTGTATGGATAATTTTTCATTGCTTGGGAGTCTCCGGTGGTGATCAGTAAACAGCAAGAACCTTCTTATCGTGTTGGGAGTTTCTATGTGGTGTTTAGATACCCTCTCTGTGCCTGTGTGTGTTTCTTCACAAAGACATTCGTTAATTGAACTGGTGAAATGTCCAGGGTGCACAGTGCCTCTTGCACAATTTCAGCTGAAATGGGCTCCAGCGCCCCCCACCATAAGCAGCTAATGATATGGAATATGGAACACTTTAGCAAAAATCATTTGTGATCCTTGACGCATTACTTGCAATGTATCTGGAAATTTTCGATCACATAGTAAAACACATTTTCAGAAAAAAACAATACAAAAAACAACAAATTTTATTTCCTGAAAACAAGTAGACAAAAATACCAAAAGACCAAAAACTACTTTTTAGAAGAAAAAAAAGTATATCCTGAAGTCAAAATTAAAATTACTGTAAGAGAGAAAAGTGATAAACAAAAAATAAACTCCAAGTCGATGTTAGGTGTTTCTGCAACCCATACAAAACAGGGAAGCTTTATCCCTAAAAGCCTACGTAATGGATTTTACCACAAAACACAGTTCCTCCTTTTATTAAGCCATTGTTCAGCTTGTTCTCAGACATCCATTTCAATCTTATTGTACCAGTCCTCTGAGCCGTCTGCATTTTAGCTCAGCCTGATGATTTTAAATTTGTTTGGTGCAGCCTTTTTCAGGTGTTGTGGAAGATTTGCACCCTGTCCATCACTATTGTCCATCCCTGGCTTCTGTGCATCATTTTCTGACTGTTCTTGTGCCCCCTGTCCTGTATCTGTCCCTTCTGTTTGTTTATCTACAGGACATTCCCCGTTGTAGGTCTTCACGTAATCCGCGACACGCCAGCCCTTGAACTCCGGCGGCTCTGAGCAGATCAAGCCAGTGTGATGGACGCCAGGATGGTGCTTGAGCCAGTAATTTAGGTAGTGGATGTTGTAGTCGCAGAACCACGGGTTGTTGTCCAGTGAGAGCTTCCGTAGGAAGTAGAGGTCCTCTAGTACACTGTACTGGAAGTATTGGAGACTGTTGTTGGAGAGGTCAAGCTCACGGAGGTACAGCAGTCCTGCAAATGCAGCTGGGAGCAGGGAAAAGTGCAAAATAAATTAGTTAGCATTCTGTTGGCATTCATGAGGTTTAAAGAGCCATTTAAGACTCAACAGAGAATAAAATGACTAAAAAGGAACAAAAATACACACAAAGAAATTGCCACAGTTTAAACTCTACCACAGTTTCTCACAGTCTTTGACATATTTTTTGGCTTTTGGACCGTTTTAATTCATTGTGATTGACTGATTGATTATCTTTAAGAATAATCAAGTAATCAAGTCTTTTTATAACCAAGTTCCATAAAAGGTGCAAAACAACGCAATGATTTGCTTGCAATGCTTTGCAAACCTAATAAACTTTTTTTTCTAGCTTTTTTCTAGCTTATCAACAAACCTAGGTCTTCTAGGTCACATTTTTGGTTTCATGCTGTGCCAAATTTTTTCAATTGGTGAAAGGCTGATTCCATTCATGACGTATGAAGTTTAGCCTTGTGTTAAAATATGCAAGACCTGAAAAAGATGCCATCTGAATAGGAGCATACGTTGCTCTAAAACCTTTCAGTATAAGCTGCCAAGGCCAGTTTCCCTGTATAGACACTGGGTTTCAGCTGGGCTTCATGACACGCAAAATCAAACATTTTGAGTTAAAAGGTGACTGCTGACATTCTCAAATGTTTCCAGTCACTGTTAGCTGTCTGATTTTCTAATGTGTGCACGTGCATGCCCATGGATGCATTCTCAGTGGGAGTAATGGGACAGCAAAGACCATTTCACGCTCTCCAGCCTTTGGCCAGGCTTTGATCTTTACAAAGCGGAAAAGGGGGGGGGGGGGAATAGAAAACAGGAGGAGGAACGTATGGAGGTAGAGAACTAAGAAGGAGGGAATTGATGGCATTGGGAACTTGAAAAGGAAGACTGAAAAAGTTTTTTTTGGTTTGGTTGGGTGTTGAGATTCTTTCAGTGTCTATATTAGCTTTATGAACATTCAACTCCAAGAACAACACAGACAGAGGAAACTATAGCAGAGGAAGGAAGTGTAATAAAGGGGGCAGGGATGCTCTTGTTTCACCTCCTCCTCCCATGTCTTATCTCTGGACTCATGAGGCTTGAGGCTCTCCCAAATTGGATACTATTCATGTGCTTGTTGGAGCCACAATGACCACATTCATGCTACTTTCCCAGGAACTGAAATACACGAATCCTTTCATCCAACTTTGCCAGAAAGTCTGAAGCATATTTCCTAAAGGCTAAACTGTTTATTAGGGACACTTACCTTTTCTTCCATGCTCTTCAAGAGATCCTAATCTAAGCATCTAAACTTACAGTCGCGATCCGGTCACTGAAACTTCACTTGCAGTAACACAGAAATAATGCCAGCTGGATAAACTGACTTAGTTAAAGACTATTACGAACTTTTATTTATTTATTTATTTATTTTACCTTGGGTGGGACCCTTTCCTTTTACATTTTCTAAGATATAAAGTTATTAGTCTGAGGAAAATTAGGAAAATTAGGCTTTAAGTACACTGCATTATCCTGTAACCATCAAATTACTGCTTTGTCTATTCTGGGGTTTTGCCTAGCCTAGAAAAACCACAACAATCTGCCAAAACAATTGGCCAAAGCCTTCCATGAAAAAAATAACACAAATAAGAGAACACTGATGCAATGTGCCAGATTTTTTTTATGTTGCATTTTCATTCATGTTTCTTTTCTCTCTGGCCACCCTTCCCATGAAAAGCATAAATAAACAACTTTTTCTTTTTAATATACTCTGAATGTGGACATGATTAAAAAGAGGGTTTGGGGATTTAAACCACATGTCACTGAATTTCTGTTTGAGTTTCCAGAGAATTTTTGACACAGTGGGGTGAGCTACAGTAGATTGTTTGCATGTGCCGTTGCAGGATAATGAAGCTTTTTGAATTTCCCTCTTGGCCAGGAAAGGGATGGAGTCGCACATAATTAGCTCGGTGAGATTAATGAATTTGCACTTTTTAATGGTACTCCTCTATTTCTGAGGTCGAATTTGTATTCCGAATACCTTCTCATCTAGTGTAATAAGATTGACCTCTGAAACCTACATTTGTATTTATTTTTTTAAAATAGTCAGAACCCTCCCTTTAATCTCTACTTAGCACTTCATGTCCAATATTACATATTCCCATAAAAACTGCTTTTTTTTCTCATGAACTGTTGGGTAATTTTACATTACTTTGGGAACTGCTGAAATAAACAAGGAAAGAAGTACTTATGTGCCTCTGAAGTAAGGAAAGGATTTGGGAACTTTCTAATAAATCAGTCACAATGCAGTTAAGTAAACTACATTGCAATTTTTTGCCTCTTGAGGCCAGTTGCGTGTAGTTGTAGTGGTTGGTTGCCCAGTGGTTGAGCATGCAACAACCTTCAATGTGTGGATGACCATTTTAGTTGGCTAAACAGGTCACCTGGTGGGAGGCTACCTGTCTCCATAAAATCTGTAAGCACTCTTAGACATTTTGGTGAAGGTTTGCCAATTAATTTATAAATACAGACAGATTTCCAACACTTTGCAGTCAGTCTGAATCGATGAGCAGAATTCATCTAAAACGTCACTCTTTGCAACATGGGACTCATCTCAGATCCCTGCCTACCAGTTATTGCAATATAAAAGCAAGGTTGACAAGCAGCTATGTAATTTTGCAGTTAAATTGCTGTCCTGCAGCAACTATTATATGTAAATGGCAACTTGACTTAATTTAATCAGAAACTGACAGCAGACTTTTTCCGTCTTATTGCCATTTTATTGCTGCCTTGACTTGCTTGAGTTGCTTTGAAGATAACAGCTAACTGCGAGTGGTCACAGACCTGGTCCCTGTCTTCAAAACAGCCATTTCAAAGGTAATGAGATTGCAAGTTCATTGCACATTCAATCATTTTGCTTGCACTGCAGTTTCTAGCCACATTTTCCCCAGTGTGTAGCATGAACCTGTTCACAATTTTAAATATGTCACATCTTGATTGACTTGGATGTCCTCGAAATGAACCCCGAGCACAAGCCAGTGAGGCTTAGAGATGAGGTGATAAACAACATCTTTCTAATAAATCACAGATATCTGTTTTCCCTGTGAGTGGCACACGTGCTTCTTTCTCAGGTTCATCTCAATAAATTTTAAATTAAAAAAAATAATAATTGTGCAGTATTTCTTGAGAAAAAAAAGTGAAATATCACAATGTGCTCAAGGAGTTTAATCCTCTAGTGGGACATTATAAGACATTCCTGAATAGAAAACTGTGGGAGAATCTGTAGGCAAAGAGGAAGGTTGTCCTGCCCCTGCCCTCAAGGAGTAGCCAGAATTTCTGCTTGTTATCATTACAAAAATGTAGTCAAGTATAATTATTGTTTTTCTTGGCTTATTGTAACTAAAATATGAAATTGCATGGTCTTAGTCATTAATGATGCGTAGTAAATGCAAGTTAGAGGAAAACACTTTTTAAATCTTATTTTAGGAAAAGCCTACAAATATTGTTTGAGTTATTTTTAAAATCTTTTGATGCAGGACTCAAAATATTGCTAAGAATGCTATCAAGTTATCGCTAGTGAATGCAGCCATTCCACAAGTACGTCTGTCTGGCAAATAGCAGAAGTAAAAGTTCAAACTTTCAACTTTTGATTTATATTGTTGATTAAAAAACACTTTCTCAACAGCTAGAAGCATCTATATGATATCATGGGTATGGTAAAATGTTTTTTAATCTAGGATTACCCTCTGTTTTGGTTAATTGTTTCACAATTATCCCCGTCTCTAACAACTTTCAGATCATCCGGTTCTCAATCGACTATGATTTGTAACAAATTGCGTCACAGGGTCTTACTCTTAGTCATTAGTACAACAAAATGGGGATGTGTTGATACCTTGATACATCCTGTTATCACTGTATCACTGGCAACTTTCTTGGTTACTTTTAAGATTAAACTTAAAACTTTCATTCTTGATAAAGCATATACACTGTCTGGCCAAAAAAATGTCTCCACCATAAAAAAGGTCACACACTCTAATATTTCATTGGACCGCCTTTAGCTTTGATTACGGCACGCATTCGCTGTGGCATTGTTTCGGTAAGCTTCTGCAATGTCACAAGATTTATTTCCATCCAGTGCATTAATTTTTCACCAAGAACTTGCACTGATGGTAGAGACTGACTGCTGCGCAAAGCCTTCTCCAGCACATCCCAAAAACTCTCAATGGGGTTAAGGTCTGGACTCTGTGGTGGCTAATCCATGTGTGAAAATGATGTCTCATGCTCCCAAAAACTCTATTTCACAGTTTGAGCCTTATGAATCCTGGCATTGTCATCTTGGAACATGTCCATGCCATCAGGGAAGAAAACCTTGTCATTCACTATAGTCAGACCTCCTTCTTGGAGCACATACTGTTGCTGAACCTAGACCTGACCAACTGCAGCAACCCCAGATCATAGCACGGCCCCCCACAGGCTTGTACAGTAGGCACTAGGCATGATGGGTGGATCATTTCATCTGCCTCACTTCGAATCCTGATGCGCCCATCACTCTGGAACAGGGTAAATCTAGACTCATCAGACCACATGACCTTCTTCCATTGCTCCAGAGTCCAATCGTTAGGCTCCCTAGTAAATTGAAGCCATTTTTCCTGGTTTGCCTAACTGATTAGTGGTTTTCTTATGGCTACACAGCTGTTCAGTCCCAATCCCTTGAGTTCCCTTCACATTGTGCATGTTTACTATTAAACATAGCTCTGAGTTCGACTTTTTTTTTTTTTTTCGATTTGATTTCACCAAATCGCCGATCACAATAATTCAGGATTTTTTTCCGGCCACATTTCTACCTCAAAGATGATGGGTCCCCTGTATCCTTCCATAATGCACTAGACAGTTCTTAACCCAATTTTAGTAGTTTCTGCAATCTCCTTAGATGTTTTCTCAGCTTGATGGGTGCCAATGATTTAACCCTTCTCAAACACACTAACATCTTTTCCACGATCATGAGATGTGTCTTTCGACGTGGTTGTTTATGAAATGAGAAAGAACTCATTGTACCAGTTGGGGTTAAATAAGTTGTTGCCAGCTGAAAGATAATCGCCCATGCAGTAATTGTCCAATAGGAGGCTTGTACCTATTTGCTTAGTTAAATCCAAGCCAGGCAGTGTAGTTAGGGCATCAGGTGACCCCGAATCCCGCAAAAGCTCCTGTGAAAAGCTGCAATAGGCCTAAGCGGCTGAGGCTTCCCATGATGTACTGAGCATTTCCTCTTCACTCACCACTTTTCAATCTCTTTGTTTATACACCACTCTGTATTTAATTATTTTTTATTATTAATCCCTGGCATAAAACACCTTAAGGAGATTGTTGTGATTGGCTGCTATATAAATACAGTTGAACTGAACCACCCTTAAAAATGGAATTTATCTTATCTCTGAGTTGTGCAGTTGGGTCTGTTTTCTGTGCTGTGACAACACAAAATACTTGGATATCCAGATACAAATGCTCAGATTCACATGTGAGTGGGAGAGAGAGAATATGTGAGCGGTGCTTCTGTTACCTGTGTCTATATGGTGCAGGTTGTTACTGCTGAGGTTGAGAAGTTTGAGGTCTTTGGACAGCACAAAATGTTTTGGCTTGAGATGTTTTATTTTGTTGTTGGACAGATCCATCCTCACTATGTCAGATGGCAGGTCAGGTGGGATGCTAATCAAATCTGCAGACAGAAAAAATTCAGAAACATTAGGCCTTCAACTTTCATGATACCTGAAAGACAAAAGTTTTTACTATCATCAGTGCACACAAAAAAAGATATGTGAACAGAGGGTGTGAACATTTCCGGCTCTTCAACTCAGACAGAAATATGTCTGCATCTTTATGGCTTCAAGATGGTTTGCAGGTTGTGTGCAACTTTTTACATTTTCAAGATGGAGTCAAAGGGGACATCATGTATTACAACATTTCACTTATTTGCCAGAGGGATCTCTTTTCTGCTTACACTGGAAGCATCACTCACACACACTCATACTTGTCTTTGAAGTCAGTAATGCACTAAACAGTGCGTCCTACGTATCGCAATCTCTATAACAGAGCCTCTCTGGAGTTTTGAATTAAAGTCCCACACCGGAGGTAGATTTTATGAATGTTCCTCCTGCCGTGATGGGGCAGGTGAAATAAAGATTTGATGCTGTCAGTCCAAAACCACTGAAAATAAAAGGCTGAAACCTGTATGTTTGGCACTAACAATAAGTAGATGCAGGTTTCTCTGATCACAGTTTACCTTTTGGAGGTTTTGGATCAAAGCCTTCACAGATTAGACTTTGTGGCTTTGTGGTTCCCTGAGTCATTAGACTTGTTGAACCTGTCATGGTGGGCAACATCATGAATATCTTTTAAATTGGAAGTCCCATCTGCCGTGCCAATCACGTTGTAGCGCTGTTTAAAACAGACTAGGTGGCCCATGCAACCTGTATCATCAAAAGGATCATAGCTGATTGTTTCTGAAGCAAAATAGTTGCAGATGGGAGGAAACATAAGTGTGCAAAGGCAGCAAGCGCGGCCTAAGACATAATTAAACAATGCTTTGTTTTGGTATGGAATGCCAAGTTTTTGTAGATTTGTAAGTAAGATCATGAATGAAATGTGTGTGGCAAAGCATACAAAGACGTTTCCTGAATGTATTTATTTACGCAGGCTGCATCAGAAGTATGCTTATGGACACATTTATAGCGCAGATGTTGCAGTCTTTAGACAAGTACTCTTTACTGCCACAGATGTTGTAGCTGGTTTTATCATGAAGGCATGGTGCCATTAATCATCACAGACTCCAAGAAAACACACACACATGCAGGACACACACAGATGTAGCCAACAGACTCAGGAAGTGTAATGATTATTGTTTTGTGATGTGATGCAGGGAAGCAAAAAGTGTCTTCAGAGAGCATTCCAGCATATGTTATCAGTCCAATGTGGTGAGAAATTTTCTTCTGGAAAACCTAAAGGGAATCCCAGCCTGCCAATAGGTGTACATGTGTCTGAAATGTTGTCAAAGCAGCTTTTTAGGAAAGGGAAATGCGGTCATTCTAACATTAGACTTAAACTTCCTGATTCCCTTGTGAGAAATCGGACTTCAGTTTTCCGAGCCAAACGCAAATCCTCTATTGCAAAGACAGATACATCTGTGGTCTTCGGTGTTTTACCATAAATAAAGACCTACGCCTACACTGTGTATTCAGCTGTGACAGTAGTGTCTGTGACCAGAAGTCCATGTTTCCCTCTGGCTAATAAAAGTTCAACAAAAAGCTGAGCTACGGTGTTGGGTGAGCAGAGACCGATTTGCTTCTTCTTCTTCTTTTTTTCTCTAGCATTAGCCTTCTGGAGATAATTGTGTTTTCAGGAAGTTTCAGGAAGCTTTTATCAGGAGTCACTTTTTTCATGGCACAGATATGGCAGATAAAGCGTTAAGCACTTTCCTGCTTTAACATCTGTTAACATGGCTCTACTGATGAGACAGATGAATGAAGGAAGATACGGAGAGAAGGAGTAGGAGAGACAGCATGTCAGGAAATGTGAAAGTCATTTATCACTGCACTGGGCTCTCGCTGAATCTGCTGAAGTCATTAGTTCGGTGAACAGCTGTACCTCTTGGACTTTTCTTTTTTTTTAAAAGGACTTCATGCTTTATAGCTGCATGAGAAAATGTTTCCTTTTTGGAAACCCAATCTATTAAAAAAATCCATTATAAATATATATATTTTTTTATATTCTCGCAGATGTCATAATCTATTATTTGTAGTCTAAGTTGAATCACCTGGTTCACTTCGACAGGCCAACTTTAAATAACTTTTTTGCAGTAATATACGTGGCCACTCACCAATGCAGTGCATAGAGGTTCCTGTATTAGTATAACTAATAGTAGTTAAACACAGGAACACAGGGAGTAAATGCAGTATTTACACAGTCTCAATACAAAGAATGAAGCTATTTACATTATTTAGTAGGAGTGCAGAGCATCAATCTGGAAATTTATCTGTGTAGCCCACTCTACTATTTATGTGCTAGCACTCTGGATGATTTAAATAGATATGTGGAGTGAAGTACAGGACCGTAGACAGAGAGTTTTTCTTTTCTTTCTTGGCTTCAGATTCCATAAAATATCATGAAGCGCTTCCGCAGTCATTCCTGCAAAGCAAATATTCAATTTGTGCAAAAACACTGAACTCACTCAGAGCATGTGTTGCAAAACTTTTTTTTACTGTTTAGACAGCAGAAAGAGAAGCCATTAATTTTTTACAGTGCTGACGTGATTACAGGGGGTCCACTGTGCATAGTGAATAGGAAGCAGCCATTTTTGGCTTTTTTGGAAGCACGCCCCACTTTTGATGGGGAAAAGGTTACTTCACATGTTTATGTTAGGCAGTATTATGTGTTGCGCTAGGATGCAATAAAGTAGTTTATATATTAGGATGGGCCTTTCTCGGTTCCACATGTCATGTGAGGTCAAATGCACCTTACTTGTTAAACTGTAAATGTACCGAAAATGTTTTCATGGCAGAGAAAGAAACACAAATACGCAGTGCAATGAATGTTAGTCTATTCAGAACCCTTAGCAACAGAGTTGAGGTTATTATTAAGTGTAAAAAAGTGGAAAACCTATTAGTAACTCTGTTTACTTTATATTCATTACGGTGACCAAATCAGTGCTCCTCCCATGCTAAATTGATTGCTTCTGTGACCGTTTCACCCCAGGGTGAAAAAGTAGAAAAGTTTCCCAAAAGTTAAACAGTTAACATTGCAGTCAGGACCCTTGAAACCACAGCAACTGTTGCTCAACCTAAAATACGGTCATTTTTTTTTCTGCTAACGATCTGCCCGCTGTCTGTGAGCCACGAGATCCATAGAGAGCTATAACACTGCTATGAGTGTGGGTGTATGTGCAGCCGAGTCACCATATACAAATGACTCATTTTTGTGCTGCCTACTCAGATGTCAAATGTCCCAAGTTTTTACACAGCACTTGTTACCACTGAAATCTATGATTTACCGGCTGTAACAGCAGCTTTGAAAACAATGTCTAGGAACATAAAACTGGGTTTCTGAGCAGCATCATGAGATTTATAATGTTGGGCGGGGGGGACTGTTAAAAGATGGAAGATTTTTACTCTCATTTAACACGTCTGGATTATGTATAACATCTTACAATATCAGAAGTGATGGGGCTTACTAGAATATTTTATATACTCTAGTGTAGTTAAGTTTTCTGTTATGCATAGACACAACACTGGTTCATCCATCTAGTTGGGTGCTTTTTTTATGAGTTGAGTAGCCTGACAGACATTCTGAAAATGGTCACGTACCAAGACTGGACTAAAAATGAGCGGCCAATGTCCAAAGGAAAACCTTGAAAGCTCGTGAAAAACACAGAAGAACTATTGCTCAAGAGCACTTTAACAACTAAAAGATAGTCTGGGTCCTTGGAAGCAAAATATAAAGAACTCAAACTGTTCTTATAACAGTGGCCAAGGACTTTACTAAGACACTGTAGATAAATGGGCATTAACGTCACTCCATGGCCCTAAAACCAATATAATCACAGTGGCCAATATAATCACAGTGCTCTGTGTAATCTGAGGGGGGAGGTGTCTACTTATCCCTCCTTCTCCTGCTGGGTGAAGATGTTTGGCCTTAGGTCTTCAGTACTCTTGGGGGCTGCGGGTGGCCCGGTTTTCCCTGATCCATCTCTGTCTGCTTCTGGCTCCCGGGCTTCGTTTTTGTGGCTTCTCACCATCATTTTCAAGTACATTCGTGACAAAGACACATACACATACATACACTCACACTCGACACTCTCTCTCTCTGTCTCTGTCTCTCTCTCACATTCACACACACACTCACACACACACACACACACACACACACACACACACACACACACACACACACGTATATTGTTGATTTATGTACCTGTGTATTTTCAAAAGTTTGTGTTCCAGGTGTTGTATGTCTATTTTTCTTACAGATGTGGCAGTTGGAGATACATTGTGCATTTCTATTTGTACTCTATCCTTTTATTACAGTGGCTTGCAAAAGTATTCGGCCCCCTTGAACTTTCCCACATTTTGTCATTACAGCCACAAACATGAATCAATTTTATTGGAATTCCACGTGAAAGACCAATACAAAGTGGTGTACACGTGAGAAGTGGAACGAAAATCATACATGATTCCAAACATTTTTTTACAAATAAATAACTGCAAAGTGGGGTGTGCGTAATTATTCAGCCCCCTTTAGTCTGAGTGCAGTCAGTTGCCCATAGACATTGCCTGATGAGTGCTAATGACTAAATAGAGTGCACCTGTGTGCAATCTAATGTCAGTACAAATACAGCTGCTCTGTGACGGCCTCAGAGGTTGTCTAAGAGAATATTGGGAGCAACAACACCATGAAGTCCAAAGAACACACCAGACAGGTCAGGGATAAAGTTATTGAGAAATTTAAAGCAGGCTTAGGCTACAAAAAGATTTCTCAAGCCTTGAACATCCCACGGAGCACTGTTCAAGCGATCATTCAGAAATGGAAGGAGTATGGCACAACTGTAAACCTACCAAGACAAGGCCGTCCACCTAAACTCACAGGCCGAACAAGGAGAGCGCTGATCAGAAATGCAGCCAAGAGGCCCATGGTGACTCTGGACGAGCTGCAGAAATCTACAGCTCAGGTGGGGGAATCTGTTCATAGGACAACTATTAGTCGTGCACTGCATAAAGTTGGCCTTTATGGAAGAGTGGCAAGAAGAAAGCCATTGTTAACAGAAAACCATAAGAAGCCCCGTTTGCAGTTTGCCACAAGCCATGTGGGGGACACAGCAAACATGTGGAAAAAGGTGCTCTGGTCAGATGAGACCAAAATGGAACTTTTTGGCCAAAATGCAAACCGCTATGTGTGGTGAAAAACTAACACTGCACATCACTCTGAACACACCATCCCCACTGTCAAATATGGTGGTGGCAGCATCATGCTCTGGGGGTGCTTCTCTTCAGCAGGGACAGGGAAGCTGGTCAGAGTTGATGGGAAGATGGATGGAGCCAAATACAGGGCAATCTTGGAAGAAAACCTCTTGGAGTCTGCAAAAGACTTGAGACTGGGGCGGAGGTTCACCTTCCAGCAGGACAACGACCCTGAACATAAAGCCAGGGCAACAATGGAATGGTTTAAAACAAAACATATCCATGTGTTAGAATGGCCCAGTCAAAGTCCAGATCTAAATCCAATCGAGAATCTGTGGCAAGATCTGAAAACTGCTGTTCACAAACGCTGTCCATCTAATCTGACTGAGCTGGAGCTGTTTTGCAAAGAAGAATGGGCAAGGATTTCAGTCGCTAGATGTGCAAAGCTTGTAGAGACATACCCTAAAAGACTGGCAGCTGTAGTTGCAGCAAAAGGTGGTTCTACAAAGTATTGACTCCTTCCCCATCATCCTCACCTATAACATCTCAGTTTCTGGCTTCAATCCTCAACACGTTGGTAGGCAGCTCTAAACACCACATCCAGAAGACATTAGATTTTGTTGAGAAGGGATGTTATTACATCTTTCGTTACTTGTGTTCCATTCACTGAAGCAGTGGACGCAGCTCGTAAGAAATTACAGAATGACCTCAACTTCAACAACAGGACCACTCTCAACACTGACCAAGTGTGTTTGCTTTTGGAACTGTCTTCTTTCCACATTTTTCACAAAAACGGGTCAGTACAAAAAACAGAAAAAAACATGGGCAAAAAAAATGGGTGCGCAATGGGTTCCCCAGTTTCACCCACTGTGGCCAACTTGTTCATGGAAGAAGTGGAAAAGAGGGCTCTGTTGTCCTACCCTGGAACACCATCAAGTCATTGGTTCAGGTATGTGGATGACACCTGGGTGAAAATCAAATCTGACGATGTACCACAGTTCACTGGTCACGTTAACTCAGTGGACCAACACATCAAGTTAGCCTTCTTAGACTTAGATTCAAAAGTTGATGTGTAACATAAACCAACGCATACATATCAGCATTTAAGATTTGTTAGTATTTAAGCCACAGAGACACTGTGTCTCTGTGGCTTTCAAACACCAAATACTCTGTGCCAAAAATTGGTCCACCCCAAGGATCTGGTCCCCCACAGAGTAACGGGGAAAACCCCACAACCTCTGGTGAAGTGCATGGCAAAACACAGAAGAGCTAACTCGTCAGACCAAGACTCCACACTCTATTCACACCTACAGGTTAGTTGAAGAAATCAAGGAGGCCGTTTACTGGAAAAGGGAAAGACCATCTCTGAATTGAAGGAGGGGGCCTAAGGGTACATCTTTCGCCATCTTACAATGCTGTGATTGCAGCCATTCCACAACCCTGTGTGAATGGCCATTGATCAGTGGTCTTTGATCAGTGGTTGTTGTTGGTCATGACAATTTCCATATTAGTAGTCAAGAAACTGACCTCAGTCGTGCTAGTTTCAGTCATTATGCAAATACACTCTTTATAAGGTTGGAGAAACGTGCAGTCAGTTGAGACTGAAGAAGTCACTTGGATGAGTGACATTTCTTCCGCTGAAATGCTACATCCAGATGAACAGAATCCAGCATTTGGAGATTTTCTTACCTGAATGATTGAGCATGCATCAAGACACTACAACAGTAGTACATTTGGGCTGAATTACAGCAAAGAAAACTCTAAGCACTTAGATTGTCAAATAGACAAAAGATTAGGGGGAAATCATGTAAGTGTAATGCTTAGATTAGATTTCACACAGCTAATACAACTATTAAATGAAAACACAAGTGCTGGAAAAGAACAAAATGAAAAGTAAATATGCAGCGTGGGCATCCTTTCAAATCAAAAGCACAAAACCATGAATTAACTGTCATGCACAACAGCTGCACTATATTAAGCAATATTCACACATCACATACAGCTTTTATGGTGCGGTGGGGTTTAGAAAGAGGCAGGATGGGGGGAATCATTACTGGGCATAAAAAAGGAAAGTTGTGGAGAGATGGATGGGATGTTCACCCTGTGAGCGAAACAGAGAAACCTTATGATGCTTCAGATAAAGAACAGATTCAAATGTCTTACTGTAGAAAAAAAATAATTAGGAAAATATGCAAAAGCTTCTTCAGGCCCTTACAACACAGAAGCTGCATTGTGTGGTTTTGGCTTGTCGATTCTCTATGAAAGACTGCTTTCTCAGGAGGATACAAGCTCACCATTGATAGATGTATTCAAATCCTCATGTGGGACTTGGTCAGAATAATGGACGCAGAAAGTGTCAGAGTTTCAGTGTGTGTTAAACAGTGTGTTAAATTAAATGGATGATGAGAGGACAACAAAAAGAAGATAGAAGAGCAACTGGAGAGGCTACATGAAAGTAACCACGAGGGATCTGCACAAATTCAGAAATTGCCATCTCTGTCTTTTTGAGGGCAACACTGGGGTCACTATGACAACAGTCTCATAGTGACAGCTTAATGCAAAGACAGAACCAGATGTGAAAACCTGGGTGAGAACTTGGACTATATTTGCAAAGTTTAGAGCGCACATGTAGTGCTGTGATAAAGTAATTGCCCCTAAACCTAAAAACTGGTTGCGCCAGTCCTTGTTAATCAAGTGTTTGCAATGACTGGCAGTGAGTCTTTCACATCACTGTGGAGGAATTCTGGCCCACAGGAACGACCTGTTGAAAGTCATGCAACAGCATCTCAAATGCATTTAAGTTTGCACTTTGACTCGGCCAATCCAAAATGTTCATTTTGTTTTTGGGTCAGAAAAGGTGGATCAGAAAAACAAAGAAAGCCTTTAACATGACCCACATGTTAGACGCTGCAAAGCCTCAAAAACCCTCCAATGTGGCTGAATTAAAACAATTCTGCAAAAACGAGTGGGCCAAAATTCCTCCACAGAGATGTCAAAGACTCATTGGCTTCATTGCAATTTTTTTTTTCTTTTATTCAGGTAGTCTTTGTCTAATATTAATATTTATTTGATGATGTGAAAAATCCTACGAAATTCACACAAAAAGAAAAAAGAAAAGAAAAGAAGAAGAAGTCAGGAAGGGGCAAATACTTTTTCATAGTACTGCAAAAGTTTAACTCATCAAATGTCACATTACATGATGGGTAATAACAAGAACAAGCCTAAAATACTGTGTGATAAGATAAAGAAAAATGTCCAAATCTGCCTTCACACAAAAACCTGTACATGTATGATATATATGAAACCTTACTTTTTAATCCTAAATTTTCCACTACTGAGCAAGAGTTTGAAAAAGGAGAAGAGAGTGTACGCCTTTCCGCCCACCGAGGCTCAGACAGCCAGTGTAGAAATTGCTAATAAAACAAACACATCTCTGCTTGCCGCCTGCTTATAACCCAAACATAATTCAACAAAAAAACTCTTGCGCCTAATTTCAGTGAACAAATAAGCATGACTGTGTCCCGAAGAGCGCTGAGCAAAGCTAATAAATGTGCCTTTTCATATGAAGTACTCCTCTCACAGCAGTTTATTTGTTTGCAACAAAGAAGCGGCTAAGTTTAGCAAAGCACCTGAAATTGGTTGGATTCAAACAAATAAACACTTTCTGATTCAGAAACAATGAAATTGTTCTTTGTCAGAGTTTATTTCATTCCTACATTTAGTTTGATTAAAGCTGATCATTTTTCTGCTATTGCACTAATAATAAACATCTCAGTGTTTTTCTATAATGTCTTTTTAACTCTGACTAAAAGTTATATCAATATACTAAAGCTAGAATGATACACGGGGTCAAAGTCACATTCCAGAACAACATTCCCTCAATTAGAGAAAATTTATTAAATCTGATTGACAGGTTAGTGAAAACAACTGTTAAATGCCATAAATTTCCTTGTACTGCACCTTGGCTTTGCTTTCAGTGATGTCCTTGAGATACTTTGTCAGTGATAAGAAAATAATCACATCCTACTGCCTACATGGCTTCTTCTTTATGTTGCGTTTATGGCTTAAATGTAAAGTTGGGCTCGTGCTACTCAGCATTTAGTTAGTGGTATAGAAGAGGAGTGAATATGAACGGAGTACTTTTTAAAAGTTGTAGTTAATTTGCAAAAAAATGCAACTTTTCTAACAGGCAAACAAACATGTAGTATAAAGATTACTATGTTTCACCAGCTCAGTACATGGTAATATTTTCTTATTTTCACCACATTTCCAAGAATAAAGCTTGGATGTAAGATGATTTTTGTGTGGTTTTACTAACCACAACTTCCCCAACCAGTATATAATGCTCACCGTCCAAAAAAAGTATTTTTCCCCCCATTTCACAGTTAATAAAAAACCATTTGAACATAACAAACTCTGTAAATGAGTTTTTTAATAAGGTGCTTTTAGTCCAAGATTTTCTGCACAAACCTTCACACCAGTCCTTCTAAAACATCTGGACAAACCAGCAGCCTCATAGCAATGCTGCTAATAGGTAACCTCTGCTGACCCAACCGAGACCTACATATGTCAACTTATATTATAGTGGCATCCAAGTTGTGTCTTCTTGCCTCAGATTTAAAGCCAAGAAGACACAGATTTAAAGAATAGGTCACAATGTATAGATAAAGATATAGAGATACAGAACTTGACAATCTCTCACCTTTGTTGCTGCAGTCCAGCAGCGGTTTGGGAAACATGTATGTGCGGCACATGGAGGTGGCATCTGGCTTCCTTATTTTTGGCGGAGGCTTTGGCCGTTCTACAACTCCATGTTCTGGCCCCTTGTCTTCCTCACACAGCGAGTCTACATTCAACTTTTTCAGTTTTTGACCCTTCAGTGAAAAAGGCTCTGCACATATGGCGTAATTGCCCAGGTTGCGGTTGCCTGGCAGCTGCAGTTTTCTGATCAAGCTTTCCAAGGGACACAGGCAGCTCCACGGGTTGTCATAGAGACGGAGATAAGTAAGGCGGGGTAGGGGGAGCAGGACCTCCTCGGAGGCTGTTGTCATTTGGTTGTGCTGGAGGAGCAGGGTTTTGAGCTGGGAGAGGCCACTGAACGCATCATCCTCCACCCTGGAGATGCGGTTCTGCTGGAGATCCAAGCTCTTCAGCTGGGTGAACTGAGCAAACATGTTGTCCCTCAAAACCTGAAAGGAGAGATGTACTCGAGTTGTTTTATTTGCATTTCTGGACAATATGGTAGCATTCACCATCAGCTTACTTGTGCATTACTCTTATCTTTACTGTACTAAAAAACTTCAATCATCTGCAGTTTGCAGCTTGTAGGAATTTAGCCTCCTACAGCTATTTGACCCATGTTATACCACAGATTCTATATAAAAGATGGCCATAACTACTGTGGCATTACCCACTGGTGTATGGGCAACTGTGTCAGAGCCTGAAGTTTAAAATTCCCATATTGCTGGAGCCAGATGTCAGACATTTGGAAAATACAGTGGTCCACTATGTTAAGATTACCATTTCTGAACAGCAAGAGTAAACCCAAAGTGCTGCAAGTGGTGAAAGACCCAGCATGGGTCAGTTTTCTCTATCCGTAATTCCAAGTATCTAACTTTTCAAATTACATATTTTTAGTGTAAAAAATAAATGTTAAAGATGTTTTAAATTATAAAATATATCCTGTTTAAATCCAAAACAAAGTGCCGAAGACACAAATAAAAATAAAACAAGATCCGGTTTCCTTCCCGCATAAGTTATACCTGTTTTCATTGCTTTCATCAGTGTCTATTGCTCAGTCATTTCCACTTATTAACCTGCAGGCTAACATTTTCAGTTCTCTCAACACCTGCGGCATAAACATCCTGTACTTGCTCAGACATGCAAAAAACTGCACACATAAGGAAGAAAAATCTGTCTTTGATCTTGCTCCCAAATAACTGGTGCACAGATGCTCATGGCATCAACAAGCCATCTGAAGCATTGAGAGTAAGAGATTATGGATACTTAACTCAGGCTTAATTGCTGCAAAGAACCCAATTTCTTGCAAAAAAAAAAAAATTATCTCCAGTCCGCTGTAATTAACATCAGTTGTTATTTCTGCACCAGGTGAACAGAAATCTGCCTGTAAATACCTGAATCCTATTTCTCGCCAGCAGTAGGTGGTGGATATCTTTGGGCCAGTCCTGCATCACAGTGGTCAGCTGCCTATCCTGGCAGTCAAGGTATTTTTCTCCTGACTCCATGTATTCCAAGCACACCTCAGTTTGACGCCTCATGACGCCAGGCCTGCCTCTACCCCGTACATGGCCCCTTGCACCCCTCTCCACAGCCTTTGACCGACGGCCTCTCCGGGGTTCCGCTGATCCAAGGAGTAGCAAGAGCAGGAGGGAAACAAGGAGACGCATGACAGGAGAGGAGAGGAGAGGATGGAGCCTGGCAATCAGGTCAGTTTCGGAAGTTGGATGAGGAAGGGATACAGGTCAGTCACGGCTGGTGGCACAAACAGAGGAAGAGAGGGAGAGAAGAAAATGAGTTTTCAAAGGTCTTCAGTGGAAACTTCTCACAAAATCCTAAAAGATTTGCAAGAGAGTCCCTAATAAGACCCTGCATCTTGGGCCTTACTGTGTGGAGTTTGGATGTTCTCCTGGTACATGTGCAGGTTTTCCTCAGTACTCTTTATACCAGGGATTTGAGGATTACCTGAACCCATTTGCTGAGAATCACACTTATTTTTAATTTTTTGTCAGAAGCCACTACTTAAATCTTCATGAGCACTTTGCATTGAATGCTTTTATAGAATACAAAACCTAAAAATGTCAGTGTTTGACATCACATTATTGTGTGCATTTATGTGCAAGATAAAGGAGAAGTTGACACAGATAAAGAGAATCTGTTTTATTAAAGCATATCTGTCCCGGTGGCAACAACTAAAGCAGTAATGCTGAACATGTTGAAAGAGTTAGTGGAAAAGCTGAGCGATTGTGGAGTGGGCAGAAATGGGGTGTGGGGGTGGAAAAGGGGGTTTTGAGAAAAAATGAAAAGACATTTCACGAGGTTGATGTGTGTTCATAACAGTTTTCTTTTCTTTTTTTCAGTTTTCTTTGTTTTCTGCCTCCAGCCAAACAAAGCTGTATTTTCAAGATTTTTTTAAACATATTTTTTCTCCTTATAATATAGGAATTGTTTATGTTGTAGAGTAGAGGGTGATGGGGTGTATGTATTGCATTTGAAATCATTTAGTTTCATGTGTTTAGAGCTCATGTGTTTAGAGCTTGGTGTCTTTTATCTAAGACACCAAGAGTGCTCAATACAGTAACAAGTGTGTTATGTATATATATTTGCCACCTGTACGAGTGTCAGTGTACGTGTTAGTTGGATAGTTTGACAGTACAATATATGTTTCATTATCTGTGAGGTTCCCAGAAAACCAGTGAAGATCATCCAGAACCACAGAAACCTGGCCTGGATGTAGTACTGCACATAAAAAACCATGTAAAGCCACAAGTTTGCGGTTTGTTTACACACCATTTACTATATAGATCAAACCACCAAAATGTGGCGTGTTAATTAGTGAACTTAAAAGGTAATGTAAGCAGTTTTGGGTTTAAAAAAAAATAAAAATATCAGGGCACATGCAGGCAAGCTGTTTCTACTGGTTTCCAGTCATTTTGCTAAGCAAACAAGGCTGATTGTAGTTTCATATTTACAGCAGCCTACCAAATTTCCCAAATAAACCATTTCTTTTAAAACCACATAGAGCCTGTATGTCTGTTTCTTGGTCTGCTGTTCTTGCCATTTGCACTGCCAAACTCCAACACTGTCATCAGGTACAAATATGAATATGTCAAGACTGCAAATATTATTATTTATTGCCTAATAATGATGGTAATTGTCTTTTTTTTTACTCTACAGTCGGTTGTTCTCACAGCCTGCTGGCTATGTTAATATGCGCATGTGTATGGGTGTGCACATTTCATGCCAAAATATATGAGTCATGAATCCCTTGTGTTATCAGAGCCAAAAAGAAAAAAAGAGGGGAAGGCCCACAGGTCTGCCAACGTGCACCGCGCACACACATACAGACACACGTGTGTGCTGACTAAGGCCAACTGTACCAAACCGCAGCTCTCTTACCGTCTTTCAGACTCATACAGTGGAACAAGCCTGTCAATGCAGATGGTGTCGCTCCATTGTGAAGAACAGACAGGGCATGATAGCTAGCTACAAGCAAAAACAGCTGAGAATGTATCTGGGGAAATACTTTGCACTTCACTGAGAAATCTTCTGTCCATCTACAAATGAGCTCTAATCAAATGAAGCAAACATAAACCTTCAGTTTCTTTCACTGAAGCCATCATATGCAGCAATTCCTTTCCAGCGAGCTGTCTCTCCAAACCCAAGAAGAACTTAATGAATTGGTCTTCTAAGTCACTACCTATCATTATCTGCCTAACTGTGCCTGTCTTTCTTCTTTCTCTGTATTTATGTGCCGGTGTGCAAGCAAGAGAACATGTTATAGATCCTGTGTTAAATGTTTATGAAGCTGATGAGTGGCATGTTTTAACACAATGAGAGACTTGTGCCACGTATAAAGTCCAGACTAGACTAGACTCAGGTTGAAAGCACAGAGAGACTTGTTGAGGAGATCCAGACACATCCCCTGTGTATCACTATTTAAGTATTTGCCAATGTAAGTGCTTTCAGTTTAAGCCATTTAAACTGGCATAATAATAATAATTATATTATATTATATAAATGACCTCTTCTTACAACCAAGCTATGCAGAAGAGCATCACTGAACCTAGAAGCAAACATGCTACAGCAGCAAAAGATCACACTGGGTGCCGTTCATGTCCACTAAGAACAGAAAACTGAGGCTACAGTTCACACTGACTTGCTCAAAATTAGACAAGAGATGATTGGAAAAATGTTGGCTTGTCTCATGAGTATCAATTTCTGCTGTGACATTGTTGGCTGAGTTAAAATTTGGCATAAACAACATGAAATCATGGATCCACCCTGCCTTGAATCAATAGTTCAGGCTGCTGGTGGGGTAATGGTGTGGAAGATATTTTCTTGGTGCATTTGAGCCCCATAAAATACTGAGAATGATTCAAACACCACAGCCTGAGTATTGTTGCTGACCATGTCTAGCCCTTTATGTCCACAGTGTACTGATCTTGTGATGGCTACTTTGACCAGGATAACAAGCCATGTCACAATAGAGCACCTTTGGGCTGTGGTGGAATGGAAGATTTGCATAACAGATGTGAAGTTGACAAATCTGCAGGAACTGCAGATGCTATCATGTCAGTATGGACCAAAATCTATATAGAATATTTCCAGAAGCTTTTGAATATATGCCATGAAGAAAAGGGGGTCAAACCCACTAGTGATGTATACCTACCCATTTATACATATAAGTGTGGTGCTGGTCTATCTCTCTTTTATCTAGCTAGCTAGCTAGGTGGTTATCAAGCTTCTAGACAACTGTTGGCATAGTCACTCTACATTATCCAGCACACATTCCAGCTGTGACCATAATAAACCCACTCAGGCTAAACCCGTCCCTTTGGTTAGCCCCATGGCCACAGCAGACTAGTTTAGTCCTTCCACTCTGGTATTATTTCCCACTCCAGCTACCACTGGTCAGTGTATGCCAACCCAAAGCGGTCAAAGAAAAAGAAAAAAAACTATCTCCCTCCATCTTAGAACATCTACAGAAGGCCCATTTATCCTCAGGGGCGTCTCTAAATATCACACAGACTGTTTTCCTGCCACTATAACATCTGTCCTGAACAAGAATAGAGTTTGGTCTAGACATAAAATGTGGTAGCAACTAGTCCTTGCGTTTTGACTACGTGAAAATAAACCTGTGCAAAGAATTCGAATCCATTCTTGTGCCTCAGAGACCTTAATCATAGTTCATTTTTTTGTTCATAATTTTTGTGTGGATAGTGTCATGTCTGTGCCCAGTCTGGAACACAGTTTTATCCACAAGTTCAGCAAAAGTCCTGCCTGCTAGCAAGAGTGACATTTAATTGTCTCCGGGTTACTTTACAATGGTAGAGATACAGCATGTTCTTTGAGGGGTTTTTTTTTTTCTTGTTACTAATTACTTTTTTGCATTTCTGGCTCAGTTGTGAGGAATTTATTTTTCAAAGAAACCAATAACTTTTTAACAAGACAATTGATGCATGCAGTCTTAAGATAAGCAAAAGAGCTTGAAGTTGTCGACACAAATGAAAACAAACCACTGAATAAATACCTAAGCCTGAGGAATTTGTTTTGGGGATAGTTTGCAGAGAGTGTTAACTTAGAAATGATCTAACTGAATATATTGTCTCCCTGCTGAACCAGCTTTAATGTGCCTTGTCCAAAGTGCTATTATTTTTAACCCTATGTCATTTTATGAGCAAAGCTTGGTGTAACACATCAAATAGTAACAGATTATAACATTCATATTACATTCATACATCTGTAAACGCACGACCATTCCTAACTTCAGTATTGGCATTAGAGTTACTACTCAAACAGTGAGATTACTTGTGTTGTAGTCTCAGTTTTTAAGCATTCTCTGATTATATACAAAAAGCATGTGATGGACATGAAAATCAAATTGGATTTTAATTTTCATTGCAACAATTGCCCGATTTTAGTTCACGCATGAGATAGGACGTTGTTAGAGGGTGTGGAGATTTGCACATATGAATCGTAAAATATTTCACATAACCCTGCCCAGAGGCAGCTCTGTTCTGTTGAGAACACAACATCAAATGCCTTCAAGCACCTACCAAAGTAACGTGTTATAATAAAGCAATAAGTGAAAGATCTCCAGACCCAAGCTGAGTGTATACTGACCCCAACTAAGCACCAATTAAAAGTAGCTTGATTTTTTGGACAGGGATTAAGGCAGAAAACGTCATCCATTTCTACAGTAATCTCTCTTACATTTTTCTGTGAAGTGCTCTTCAGGTTGGTTTTTACCAATTATGCTACACTGACCAATCACTTTGTCAGGTACACCTGTCGAATTGGCTTTTTAACACAAATTACTAACCAGCCAATCACACAGGAGGAACTGAATGCATTTAGGTATGTAGACAAGGTCTAGCTGGCCTGCCGACATTCAAACCAAGGATGAGAATGGGGAAAAAAAGGAGATTTAAGTGGCTTTGAACGTGGCATTCTTGTTAGCGCCAGACAGGCATGTCAGAAACTGCTGATTTGTGGATATCCCCACACAATCTTCTCTAGAGTTTACAGAAAATGGCCCAAAAAACAGGGAAAATATGCAGTAAGTGGCAGAAAAAGTGCCTTGTTGATTTCAGAGGAGAACTATCACTCTTATAGGAAGTTAACAGTAACTCAAAAAATGTACGAACTGGTTTGTTGACCATGACATTGGGTTCACTGTACTCAGATGGTCTGACACAGTTATCAGGTCTCAATCCAGTAGAGTACCATTGGGATGCGGTGGAAGATTTGAATAACAGGTGTGCAGCTGACAAATCTGCAAAAACTGTGTGATACTAACATGTCAACATGGACCAAAATCTCTGCAGAATGTTTTCAGCACCTTGTTGAAGCGATGCCATGAAGAGTTGAAGTGCGTCCAACGACTAAAGGATACTAGCAAATTGAGTGTCTTGTGATTATATCTTTAAATACAACATCTTCTGTATGCAGACAAAATAAGGTATTAGGGATTTGTTTTCATATGTGAGTATTTGTATGATTACTCTCAAGGAATTTCTAGTAGTGTAATAGTAACGTAATAAAAGTTTACTGCATTGCAATAAAAATGGATATTGTGCAAAAAACGAAAAGATACAAGTGATTCGTTGACTGTATGTACAGTAGTACCCATACTGCACAAAACATACACATAATTTAGGGCTGTGAGTACTGGATAATAAAGCAGATAGTAAAGTACGCATGCAACAGGCACCCGTAGACATATGCCTGACCATGCTCTGTTTTTGAGTGTCTGTGTATGTTTCCTGAATTGTCTGTGTGGGCTCAAATGGGCCATTTGGGCTCAGTAGACCAGAGCAGACAGGTTGGCCTCTAACACCATCGCATACCACCTACATCAGGAAGAGGGAGTTAGAGAAGAAGAGGCACTGACTGCAGTTTGGACAAATACAGATGGTGGCTGCTCGTTTATTCAAAAACCAGATGCAAAAGATGTTTCAGACTAAATAGAAACCGCAGGAAGAAAGTGCAAGTCCCAAAGGCAAAATTAAAGTTACCAAAAAAAGTGACATCAGCTAAAGGGAAATTCCTGCTGGCAAAGAGGAGATATTTTTTGTTTGGTTTTAAGTGTCACTGTTTTTGTTAAGCCAAGAGCAAAGAAGAAAGCCTTTTGGTTAAACCCTGGCCAGCTGGGGGAAAACTGCAACAGCAAAAGGTACCCGTGTAATAGATCTAGTCAGATTATATCTGTGGGTCAAAGCACAGACCACCAGTGGCCTCTCGATGACTGCAGGGATATTACATAATCAGGATAGAGCGCTGTTGCTGGTTTACAAATGACAAAAAGAAAAGTCAAAAGCACAGCAATGACTTCCAGGCTGATGATGAAGCAGGGCATACCTAAAAAGCTAAAAAAAAAAAAAAAAAAAACCTGAAAATTGTAGTGATTAGTGGAACAGTATATCGCCAGCAAAGCCTTCAGACTGCACAGTGGCTACCTGCACTGGTCGACCACAGAGGATCTTGGTGCTCCAGTAACAGTGGACTTGGTATGGAAAGAGTTCAGACCGCCAGGGGAAACAGTTCAGAAACACAAGGGCCACTGTGTTAGAGAGAGAAGTGAGAACAAGAAGGGGAGGCTGTAAAAACAAGAATGAGGTTTTCCTGCTTAGCTACTAATACGAAATGTAAAAATTCCATCCAAGTCACATGCACACGGAAGCCATCAATTGGTAAGTCAGACAGTTAACAAGAGAAGAAAAAAAAGACAGAAAATTGGAGCGCATGGACAAGGAGTGAGCTTATATGTGATAGGTGACTTTTCTTCTTTAATACACTGGAAAGCCTCCCAATACAGTGACCTTGCTTTGTTTCCTTTGGGTTAACTCTCCCTCTTGCATGTGTGCCCAAGTGCAACTGTTTAACAGACCTGCCGACAAGCTACTCTAAACAGACAGAGATGGAGACAGGGAAATAATAAAAGTGCAGACAGTGGGAATGTATAGAAAACAGAAGTGGGAGGGAAGTCTAATAATAAACCCATAATGCTAAAGGAGAGGATTAGACAGTAACAGAGACAGACATGCTGCGCATGTAGAAAGCATTCAAGAGAGAACCCTCACACGTCCCTGAGAGCCTAATTGAAACCATACAAGTTCATTTCTGCAGTGGAGGAAAACTGAGAGTGCTCTGAAAGAAATGTTTGGAGACAGAAAATGAACGCTTGAGTGTTTCGGAGAGGGTCAGAGGTGCCCCCGCTCACAAAAACAAACAGCAGAAGGAGGACTTTTCTGACAGAAACGAGCCATTTTGCCTGTCTTTGTGTCTTCCCCCTGCAAGACCCACGAGGAACAGCTTTCTAGAACACTTTGAAATCCAAACACGTGCAAAAGCATGTCCAAAATCAGCAGTTGGTCCCCTTTGAGAGAGGCCAGCGTCCAGCTGCATCTGTGCAACTCCTGTATGGGAAAAATGGTCAGCTTTAAGTAAAGATTATGGAGTCATTACCCTACCACCACCACCCATCCTAAAAAACAAAGAGCAGGGGAGGTGCTTTATCTTATAATTATGCAATATTTTGCGGTGTTTGGTAACATAGTATGTCCTCAACCTTCAGTGTCTACTTTTTTAAAAGGGAGTTCAAAAGCTGACACAAGATGTTTAACAGAGTTCAAACGCATGCACAATGCCTTCCCCCACCACCCAGCTTTGGTTTGGTGCCAGACACATCTGAGCGGTAAAGACAAACAGAGTTCTCCCACTCGTGTTCTTACCCCAGCGTGCTCTTTTTAAATGTAACTGCAACAAGACTGAGAAGGAAGACGTTTTACTAAAAGGCACTGATGCACTTTGTAATCAGAGTAAACCTGCAAGTTTACCAAGTTTCTCTTCTCTCCTTTTCTCCCTGAAGAATTTCAGGGTGAAACCACATGCTGCTCCCACTTCCCAAGCATACGTTTGGAATTTCAGTTAAAAGAGGGCATGTAAATCTGTGTGTGCATATTGCTGCAAGGACATGCACAAATATAATCAAATATAAGCAACCTGCGAGAAAACAGCACAATCTGTGCAGCAGTGTGTGGATCCTTTAGAATATTCTAACATCAAACTTTTTGAAAATGTTTTTTGCCATTTCTTGAAATCTCTTGCAGTGCTTCTTCATTTTCAACGAGATAGAGAACCGGCTGCACTCAATGAACATGAAGTTGCACACAACAGGAGGGTTATAAGGGCGTGGCTATCTATAATTTCTTCCTTACAGTGCAAAGAGTGTCCAAGAAAAGAAATTCACCTCTTTCCCTGGCAGAAGTGGTGCTCGGCTCAATCTGTCGCAGCAGTGTGAGCGGGACCACCAGCCAGTTACATAACATAAGAAGGAAGCATCTGAAACAAGAACTTGGATGTTTCGCTCCTGATTTCAAAATTAATCTCTGGCGACAATGATCCCCATCCGCCCACACACACATTTTAAAATAAACTTGGCACCTCTTCAGCACTTCCAGCTAAAAATTTCATAGTGGAAAGAATGCTTACTTCAGCAATTCAACAAATCAAGAAATACAGAGCAAGAAACAAGAGAGAGCTTTGCTGAAATTATTTTTTTTTAAAAATTCTAATCTCCTCCCTGTTTATGAGTTTTAATTGCATTTTGCATGCTCTACACACTTGTGTGTTGCTCATTTCTCCCCTTTCAAAGCTTCACATTTGTGATGAGTTGTTATTGAGTTACTGCCCGACGCTCAATCCAGAATTTCAATTTTGCTTCTGCATTTGCCAAAACTTGTCTTTGACTCTCTTACTATCAATCCTTTAGTAAGTAATGAAAACTGACAGAGTTTTTTCATTCATTGTTAGTGCACGCCTCTAAACTCCCTGTAATTTCTAAAGAACAAAGGGGTTAAAACAAAGGGGAAGTTACATATGTCTGTTAAAATTAAAAGTCAACACTTTGGTACATTTTATTGCTAAATACTCTGCAACTTTGCACCCTTGTACTTTATGATTTAACTGGTTCACTGTGGCCTTTTGTTAACACTTGGAGAATCCGATTTTGTTAAAGAAATATACTTTGAACAATCCCGAGGTTGCAAATTTTTATATATGCATGTAGAAAGGTCTGATGCACTGTTTTTTTTTCCTACCTGTGCAGGGTGAGAATCTGACCTGGGCTCATCCACTAGGACCTGCAGATCTCCAGTTGATCCTGTATCCCAGGCTCCTAATCCTGTCATGAGCGCTGCATCCAAGCCAAGAAAATCTGCCTGGCTGCCTGTAAACTTAGAGCCTGGAGTGAGGGACGAATGAGTGGCTGCGCTTGCTCGCGCTCTCTCTCGCTCTCTCTCTCACCTTCCCTCTCTCTCTCTCTCTCTCTCTCTCTCTATCTCTCTCCTTCTCTCTCTCATGAACTCCTTGCTTTTCACCCACTGAGCTAGACTGTACTGAAAGTGTGAAGAGAGAGACAGAGAGAGAGAGACTGCAAGCAATGTAAAACTGATTCTCGAAGGAGCTACAAGGCTTTGTCTGGTTTAGCAGTATGCACACACACACAGACACGTGTGGGAGGGCTCCAACCCTGCACTGATTCCGTCTCGAAGCAGTGGACTTACCCCAAGATGTGCTGCTAACTGGCCTGATAGAGAGTAAGAGAGAGCTTGTGAAGTCATGCACTCGCCCACCAATGCAAACACCAGTGTGCCAGCCTGTCTGTCTCTTTCGTTTTTCTGTTGTGCTACTCAAGGAAGAAAGAACCTTCTAGATTTACCTTAAATCTTTACAGGCTTGTTCCAAAATAACTTTGGTCCACTTCCAACATCTGCTTTAGTGGTGAAGCACTGTTTTGTTATTAGTCCTTGGAAGATGTTACATACATCTTGCAAGCAGAGCGTGTGGTTTCACAAGGTTTTGCAAACAGTTTGCCACTAAACACCTGGATTGCATCAATTTAGGATACAACAGCACAAGAGAAGTAACCAGAGCTCATTTGGATTTTTATACTATGTCGTCACAGTATGGGTTTAAGTATCAGCACCTTAACATTTGTGCTTTGTACTCCCCGTAAATCATTGCCATTACATTTGGCTGATGTTCATGCACCGATTAATCTGTCATATTTGATTGCTTGTTGCAAAGAACCATGTCAGAAATTGTCTTTGGAAACTATTTGACAAAGGGCAGGTGCTTTCACAAACAGATGACTGAATGGATCTTCTATTTTTAACCAATCAGCAATGAAACATTGGGTGCAGAGAGCATCAAAGAAGAAAAACAAGCTGCAATCTAAGAATTCAAGAAAATTAACAAGCAGTTTGTGTTGTCAGCTGTGTATTTAGTATATAATCAGATGATTCTGCATTTGTCCATAAAAAGCAAGCAAGCCAATATATTCTACAGGTTGCTGAATGGCAAGAACCTGCAGCAGTTCAGAGAGCAGATTTCATGGTTCTATCAATAGCAAGTAGCTATTGATAGCTATGAAGCAGCAAAGCAGGCCCAGACCATCACACTCCCATCACCATGCTTTGCTACTGGCATGATCATCTTTTTATAAAATGCTATATTAGTTTTACACCTGATGTAATGAGACTCAAACCTTCCAAAAAGTTCAACTTTTGCCTCATTGGTCAACAGAATATTTTCTCCAAACTCTTGTGCACCCTTATTTTTGGTCAGCAATGGTTTTCTCCTTGGAAATCTGCCATGGATGTAATTTTTTCCCAGTTAATTGTTGAATCATGAACACTGACCTCAACTGAGGTAACTGAGGCCTGCAGTTCTTCAGATATTGTTCTGGGTTCTTTTGTGACCCCCTACATGAGTCATCGATGAGCTCTTGGAGTAATTTTTGTAGGCCAGCCACTCATGGGAAGATTTACCACTGTTCCAGATTTTCTCCATTTGTGGATAACAGCTCTCGTCATGGTTCACCGAAGACCTAAAACCATACAAATAGCTTTATAACCCTTTCCAGACTCATAGATGTCAATAATTTTGTCTCTCACCTGTTCTTGAATTGCATTAGATTCTCATATAATATATTTGTGGCAGTGCGTGGTCTGTGGCGCTGCATCCACAGTCATGCTGAAAAGCATTGAATTGTGGACTGGTCTGCGGTGTGTTTACTACAATATTGTTTACTGAGATCTTAATAAATAAAATCATCATTTAAAAACTGCATTTTGCATTATTATCTTATCATCTTTGTCTAACATTAACATTTGTTTGATGATCTGCAACATGTGAATGTGACACATATGCAGCAAAATAAGAAACTTACACTTCTCAAGCACAGTTCTCACATCAGCAAAAATGAAATGGCACACACACTCTGCAGTAGGGAGTTTGGAGGGTGAAGACTATTTAAACTCTAATAATACTGCAGTGGGCATCTACATTCTCAAATGCAACTTAGGACTGCAGTGGATGTACAAACAGTGTATTTTTTGCTTTAGCACTTGTCCTGTAACACAGGACTACTCGCGCATTTTTAATAATTTCTTTGATAAATGTTGACATTTTTTGTTAAATAGTAAACATATTAGCTTGACACACTTTGCAATTTGTTGCAAACATGAGTAAGAAAACAAAACAGAATAGTGTTTTGTTGATCTGTGAAGTTTAATTTAGTAGGAGACAAGTAATCCCTGATAGTCAACATACTGCTCAGCACTTCTGGTCTCTAGATCAACACTGAGTGGAACAGTTCCATATTAGGACCACCATTCTGCAGCTTCTTAAAGGGATTGTTTACTGCCAAACACTTCAAAAGGCCTGGGGGTACTTATAACAGAACACTTATTTTTAGTATGTAGGACAGCAGGTATGGGGACATGCAAAGTGTTTTTAGTTTCTCAAAAGGCTATATAACCTGCCTACTTAACAGTGGTAAATGAACATACACTGAAGCTAATTATATACACACACATGCACAAAAGCAGGCATGCAGGACAGTCAGAAAACCTTTGCCTGAGTGTGTGTTTGTTAATACCCAGGAATGAGAAGATCTGTTTGTGTGCCAGGGCAGCTGTGCTGCCAGTGGGGAGATGAAGGATGTGTGCCTTGTTAAAATGTCTCAAACATTCTTTGAGAGCCAGGTCAACCTGGGAATCCACTGCATCTATTTAAAACTTTTTTATAACCTCCAAACGGCATATAAACTTCCAAAATAATCTTTGATGAAAGCAAAATGTGTGAATATTTAATTTTATTAGACAAGGCAGCTAAAAGTTGTGTTTATACTTGGTTATAGCTCTAAAAATAAAGCAGTTCTAATAGAAGGCTTAAAAAAACAAAGCAAAACAAAGCTTATAAAATCACTCTATATATTTCTATTCTACTCTATACAGGAGTAAATGGGAACTAAAGGCTTAAATCAACGAAGAAATTCATCTAAATCAATTAATGTTTAATCTTTTTATGGCCTTTTGCTTAGCCACACAAAAACAGCTTTCTAATGAAGCTTATGTGTAAGTTCAGCAATTAAGATCTGTAATCGCTCATCTACCTGCTTTTCAGCTGCTAGTCTGTTCTTCATATTACTACCACTTTCCCACGCTGTCTAGCTCAATACTCTGCTCCAATCATCTTCTTGCGTGCCTGCTTTGAACCAATCAGCCTCTACTGCAGGGTTTAAATCTATGCTCTCTGTCATTCTCCCTTTCAGACTGTGCTTTGTGCAACTCATCTCCTACCGGAGTCTAATCTCCAAATACACTGATTTATTACATTTAATTTTTCCAAATGATCTCTCCTCATTCAAATGAAGTTAAAGCTGAATTTCATTCAGACTTTTCCCCTGTGAAATGGGGGTGTGAAAGATACACAGAGAAGCAGGAGCACTGAAAGTAATTGAACAGTTGCACAAGGACACATATTGGATGTTGTTTTCTTTGCAACAACATCAGAGATCTTGCCAAGCCTTTAGTATTGTACCACCTATGAGACACTCTTCAATAACCTGCATGTTTAGTCACTTAACTCTGCTCTCCTCTTCTCATTTTTATTGCCTGACTTTATTTGAATTTGGTTCTGTCTGTCTAACTCCCTCTGAATGTTTTTTTCTCAGAGTCCCATGCTTCTCTACCTGGCCGCAATCCATAACAGTCTGGAAGCATGCTGAAGCAACACATGTACACGCTGTTCATGCGGATGCAAGTATTTAGACAAACCAGATGACCCTGTATCTCCATCTGCTCTGGCTATAAATGTAGATCCAATTTTAATCAAAGTGCTGCACACTGAATCCCTTCTGTTACTCTCTGTCAGTGTACAGCAGTGATTCAACACACACTCCACAGGTAATTGCTCACTTCAAAGACAACAAGCATTAATAACTCCTTTGCTCTGGAAATTACGTCACCTTCTTTCCCCCCCGTCTTTATTTCCTCACTGTTTACATGCCCCTTTCCTCCTCTTTCCACTCCTTTAGGTGATTAATTTGTTTTGCGTTGTCATCTTTCAGCCGCTTCCGCTTTTCTTCTTCAGTTTTCTTCTCCTGCTTTTTTTCACCCCCCTTTTGCTTTATTGTACCTGAAGAGGAGTTTAAGGAAGTAAAAGATGCCAGAATGGTAGAATATGGCTGTTTTACTCAGTGAAATAGAGAGCAAAACACTGACTCCAAGAAATAAAAAGAGTCATTCTTATACTTTTTGCTCTCACATGGGTAATTAACTGGGTGTCTGTGACAGTGTGTTTCTCTGGATGTCATTGTGGATTAAAAATCATAACATTTCCCAAACAGACAAATGAAGGTTGGACTGAGAATAGAAGAAATAGACATCAATAAGACAATAACACAACTGCCTTCGGCTCAATGCTCTCCGATGATTAAGACATTGCTTAGCTGTAACTGCGTTTAGCGTAATATTGACCATTAATCGAGGCTAACAGGAGGGTGGAAAGGAGATATTTTGGATATATTTTCTTCATCAGCTGCTGTCACAATTTGTCATCCCGAGAGCCACGGCAGATTTGAATCACATCGTGATGAACTGTAAGTAATATTTTCTGGAATTTGGCAATGATTATTAAATAAGTGACAGTGTTGGTTTAAACCCTGGGCGGTGGATAATTCCAGACAAATATGAGCAATGTCTCCATGGCAGTATGTTGCAGCTCTCAATATAACTCTAAACCATGGTTCATCCCTAAAGTATTCCTGAGAGTAAGGTGAATAATGACTACTGACAGCATTTATGGGCTGCAGGCCTCATGCTCCTCTGTTCATTGTTTATTTGAAAAATGAATACAGTGATGTTGTGAGCCATCTAGCTCCGTAGCTCAGTTGGTATGCTATACCCAAATGGTAGGCGGCTAGCCGCTAGCTAATGCCTAGCTTTAACCACTAGCTAGAGAACACAGTGGAAGATTTAGCAGGAAAGAGCCTTATTTTGTACCGTGGATTTAGTGAAGACCAAATCCAGAGATAAAACTAGAGAATTTGTTATTCTTAATCGTAAACTATTCTAAATGTACATTCTTTTCAGTGTCTTCATTATTCGTTATTCTGTGTTCTGCCAAAAGGTCAAAAGCAATAAAAAAAATTGTAATAAAAATCAAACACATTATTTTCATAAACAACAATGTGCCTTGTATTGAATTCAAGATGATGTGTTTTTATGAACAGCACTGTGAAAAATTCTTGAGCCACCCCATTTCTTTAGATTTTGCTTGGAAAATAGGAAATAGGTGATTTATTGAAAGCATGCAAAAAGATACAGCATATAATGAAAAACCAGAGTTTGTACAATTCCAATGAGCCTGAAAATGAGCAATATTTGGTACGACCATCTTTTTCAACACAGCCTGAACTTTCTCTCTTATGTTTGGCATCATTGTCATGATGAAAAATGAAGCCACTGCCAAACAGACGCTTTCCAGATGGTATTGCATGTGGATCATGTAATACCATCTGTTGGTACTTTTCTGTGTTCATCATTCCATCATTTTTGACAAGATCCCCAATACGTATTGGGGCCTTTACAGATGGCTGTGGACACTGTTGTACCTCTCTTTTGACCTCCTCCACAAAATGTTGACACTGACTTGAACCAGAAATTTAAATTTGGATTCAATTATCCATAAGACATGTTGCCACTAATTTACTTCACTGTGTGATTCATAACTCATCCTTTCCCCCTTTTTTTTCTCTTGACAGCCAGCCTCCGACTGAGACCATTTTCTGATGAGGCTTCCGTGAACAGCAGCTGGAGCCGCTGCAGGGCCAGATGCATTTCTCAGGTTCTGTGTCAGGTCTTTGCTGGATTTTTTCCTATGACTTTTAAATGTAGATGTAGATGGGTTTTAAGCCTGACAATTCTTCTCTTTAATCCTCAATTTGTTCACTGTCCTGTTTTTCTAAGTATGCTCACCACCCTGGGATATGCCAGTGTATCCATCATTTCTGGTTGCATTAGTATTCTGTGTGGCCTGTGGGTGTAAGGTGGGCTACAGTTTCTCTTAAAAGTATCACATAAATGCCAACAGGGCAGGACAGAGTTTACTCAACCTTTACTCCAGTGTCTTCCCAACGGACACTCAGAGCATGTCGAACTCTAAAAACAGGCACTGCTAGTTAGGAACCAAATTTACCGCTCAAAAGGGGCCATAATAAATACCCTAAATCAGCGGTCCCCAACCCCCGGGCCTCAGACCGGTACCGGTCTGTGAGTCGTTTAGTACCGGGCCGCGAGAGTTGAGGCTCAGGTGTGAAATGTATGGTTTTCAGGGTTTTTATCGGTTTTCAGTGTTATTTTGTTATCGTTTTTATCGTTAACTCAGTTTTCCTGGGTCTTTTCACGTGTGTTATTAATAAATCTTCTTTTTTTCGGTACTGGTACTAGTTTTATTTTGTTGTATTTATCCGCGACACCTTAAAGGCCGGTCCGTGAAAATATTGTCGGGCATAAACCGGTCCGTGGCGCAAAAAAGGTTGGGGACCGCTGCCCTAAAAGTTACACATAAATTTATAAGGTGAGGTAAATGATAGTAAAGTAAATAATTATATAATAATCTAGGATATGTAAAAATCATGCAATATTAGTGCAAAACATATTATGAAGCATACATTTATTTTATAATCTACACAACTTCAGTGTGACTAAAAGTAAATACATATGCCAAAACTAAGGTTACACCAAGTTTTTAGCTAATAGCTCTCTGGGAATCACCTTGTTGGTGCAAAAAAAGGTCTAACTGTTTTGGAGATTACAAAAAAACCCTATTGCTCAAAGCCAAGAGTCTGGAGCCCAAGATCAAGAGTCTGGAAGCAAAATATCAAGAAATGAGGGGTGGCTAAAGACTTTGGATTAGTTTTTTAGATTAGCTACTGCAATTATTTCCATCTTACTACTTGAGGAGTTGATACATATCACTATTAGGTAGGCACAACTAAATAAAAACCAGACTGGACATAGTAATAAAATCATCACACTGAGTTCTAATAAAAGCTCCAAAGTAAACTAGCATGCTTTCTATTGCTCCTAATGGCCATATCCCATTTCAGAGTTGTTACCATCATTTCAGCGCTTTTCTCCAATGAGATAAAATAACAAGCCAGAGAGGCAGGCATGGTTATCCAACTTATCTTCCTTTCTGTTTTCCCTCAGGACCAAAGATTATAAAATGGGAGTTTGAACAAAGACAATGCAAACTTTAGTCAACCTGACAAAAGCTTAAACTAAAGACATAGTATCCCTTAGGCAACATAGCTGCACTCCCTGTTTGGAGTGCACCATGAGGTCACCAGGACAAGTTATCCAGGACCGGAAATTTCCTCTACCAAGCCCACACTATCCCAGGGAAGCTCAGTGTTTTCAGTGCTGAGAAAGAAAATATAGATACATTCATTTAAAAATAATCTGCACAAATCATTTGACCTCCTTCTAAGGAAGCTGCCAGATGAATGGTGTTAAGAAAGACCCTTGCAGATAATAAGGATTTTCAAATAGTATGTGCAAGCTGGGGCCAGATGTATCTTGTTGTGCTGTATATTTCCCCAACAGAGATAAAAGCAGGAACATCCAGAGTAAATCATATTTAAATACAATTCTGACTGGCTACAAATGTTTCTATCATTGATCACAGTCTGTATTAGTAGTCTACTTTGTTCTGTGTTTTCTATTTTTAAGATTTAAAAGATTAAGACAACAATGCTGATATTGGCTGTGTCGCCAGTTACTATTCCATATAGGGGGAAAACTGGGAAAAGCAGTAGAACAGTTTTCCACAAACCCCAAATAGCTCTGTCTTTGAGATATCAAGGCCAATTCCATAACTTCTTCAAGATGTCAAAATAAATTTCAGTGTTGTTGTGTAAAGCAATTTCAGCATATGAAACTGTTTTAATTAGAAGGACTGTGGTTAATTACTGCTTTGGTCTGCTGTTTTTAAAAGCGCTTTACACTGAGCTGTGAATCTGAAAATATCACAGACTTATTTATTTGCTGGGGTTTTATTTCCATTTGAAATTCTTCATCTTTAGTTTATTTTAGTTGACTTGCCCTTAGATTTATAACTTGACTTCACTGAAAATGTTGAAGAAAATCCTGACACGTGTCCAAACTTTACCTGACTTTCTACATCAGCTCATCATTTGCAAACCATAATATGCTCTCATTCCACATTACTTTGTTTCACAGCTGCACAAGAAGCAAACCAAAAGTGACAGCATTCTGGAAAGAGTAGAAGGAACATCTTTGTAGTTTGTTCCAAGCAGAATTGCATTGACCTAAGACTCTCTGCTCCCTCTGCTCCTCTGCAGTAAAGATGAGTTCTTCTTAACGTCAAAGATAGATTGAATTCAAATAGAACACAGAACATTTTATAAAAGAAATAAAAGCTCACATTGCCTCAATGCATTTTTATTTTATAACTTACACAATTTCCTCAGTGTGACTTATTTAATATCTAATCTGCTCTCATTAACTTCTCCCTCTTTCCTGTAAGGTGGATTGAAGCTTCTATCCTCACTTCTGGCTTTCTCTGTCTGCCATCGCTCCATTTTCTTAACCTCAGTTATAGAATGAGTTATATTGTTCTTTATCTATTTTGCTGTTTAGTCCTGTTCTCAGTTTTTGGTTGTTAAGAGTTTAGTTCCATCATCTTCATTAGTGTCTCTTGCACCATTCAGTAATCGCTTTGTACTTCCTGTTTTAATTAGAAACTATTGTCTTTTTTTCCCCTCATCTTATTTTCTCCAGTTGTTCCTTGCATCTGTCTCCACTTCCCTTTTTCCCTCAGTGTGTGTGCTTTAACCCGGTCAGTCCTTTGTTGCTGGCGGTGCTTTGTTATCTCCCATCATGTTTCTGGTTGGTTTGGTTTCCTGTTCTCATGATTTTTCTAAACTTTCTGGAATTTTGGACATTTTGGACGCAATATCTTCTGGATTATTTCATTAAAAGTCCACTAAAGGTTTTCATTCTGCCTGTCCGTATATAGGTCTGCATTTATTTATTTTAAATGCATATCCTAGATTATTATATAATTATTTCTTGTTGTTGAAGCTTGTGTCAGCTTATTTATAAGATAATGGTGATGAGCGTTGGCTGGAGATGCCCCCCAACAGACTCTAGAATCACCACTGCCTAGACCCATGCCATCAAATATAGATAATAATCTCCTTTTGACTAAATGATGAGTCATTCTGAACTAGCTTTGTTTCCAGAAATGTGTGGTGCTTGTCATCTCCTGGTTGAATTTTTGTGTTGCTAAGCTATTCTATGTCTAGGAAAATGAAAGAATGGGCTATTCTTACTCAAGTATAGCAAGGAGCTGCAGGCTATATTATGTACTGCACTGAGTACACCCAGATGTGTTCTCTGGCTCTCAACTGTCTTATATTTAACTTAAAATGGTTTCAATCACCTTAAACATTCAAAAGTTGCATCAGCCCGAGACCAGTAATGAATTCTCCACTGTGTTAAATATCTGGTTTCAGTGTTTCCACTCGTTTTTCTGATGTAATGGCCCTGTCAATAACTAAAATTAAGCATGAAATGGAAATCTTCAACATGCCCCCTTCAAAGAGTAAATTTGGTTTAACTAATAACACAATAGCACATGCTAGACTGAAGAATCTGTGTAAGGAAAATAAACTTTTCTAGGAGTGGGGTAGAGTCTGCGTAGTGCACCAGAGGGAGAAGGGTGTCACCTTTTGAAATACAAATAAATATAAATATATGTATATCAGAATCTGAATGTTACCCCTGATAGCTGGGATAAGCTCCATTGATACATAGTTTATGGATAATTATGAGTTTGAGGCAATATGGGAAAATGTGACATTCACAGACTTTAGGTTTTTGGCTAATGTTGCAGGGCAGGGTGATGAAAATAGCATGTTGCTTTGCCTGCAGACAGTCCAACACAGATAGAAAAGAAGAAAAATAATCACTTTCACTTCACCATCACCTTCTGTTGTGACATGGTAAAACTCCCACTTAATCCTGATGTTGCTAAAAGTGCTCACAGAACCTCTCTTGCACTTCCTTCTGCTACCAAGGAGACCATACTGTGGAGGCCAGCACTGTCCAAACATACCACAGCTGTTCATCTGTCTGTCCACATTACAAGACTGCTCTGCCACTGATAGGCAGATGGGGGAGGATCAAGAAAGAAGGAAACATGCTGTGATGAAGAAGAGACGTTGTTACAAGAAGCGTTGGGTTCATTATTCTAGACCTGTGGTCTTGCTTTGTAGAACTTAATGCTGATCATCATGTTTTATGTATCTACACAGGCTAATGCCTAATAGCAGGGAGATTTCTTACTATTGTTAGAGGTTGTCCTTCTCTTGTTGTCTGAGAGCTGAATTTAAGTGCAAACATAGACCTTTATAATATCCTCAATTGATTGTGTACCAATTCTTGTCTCTCCAAATCAAGACCAATCATTGCGTATGCAATCTGGAAGCAGTTTTAGTTTCAAAACTACTAGTGCAATGTTACAAATGATGAACATAATTCAGATTTTTTTCCTTTGAAGCCAACATTTCAAGCTGAAACACGAGCCTTGCAAGCTGCTATCACTATTGCTTTCATTGCCACCAAATGCTTTTTTACCCCATTTTTGTAAATAATTCCTGTTTAAAGCAGAGCTGCTTTTTGCAGGTTTCATTTATCTCTTTTGTCTATGATGACATCGTTAAGCCTTTAATCCAAGGACACATAAAACAAGGAACATGCTCTGCAGAACCCAAATTACTTGTTGAAGATGTATCACATGTCATTCCATTTAACTGGATGTTCCAAGAATCATTGGTCTGTGTTATGAGTCCACACATAAATACACAGCTCCAGAGGAAAATATGTCTCAATTATCTGCAAATGCAATAGATTTTAAAGGCTGTGGATTATTAATAAAAACTAAATTCAATACTTTGTATTTGTTGTTGTCCTTGGTTTGACTTCTTATTCCCTGTTTTCCCACTGCTCTCTTCCTCATCTATGTGGTTCTCTGTCTATGTGAGCAGTAGGAATGGCATTTCTTCCCTTCCTGCCTAGCTTAATTTAGGTATCATATAGGAAATCTCCTTCAGTGTTGCTTAATTTTATTCAGGTTTGCAGGCATTTGTAGTGCACAGCTTTCCCATAATACCATTTCAGGCTAAGGTCTGAGGCCTTTTACAGAGCCATTGCAATACCTTTCTTTATTCTTTGTTCATTTTCAGCCATTCTGCTGTAGATTTGCTATTGTGACATTTGACTCTAGAGTAGTCAAATGAGTACAGACAACTAGAAGTACAGAGGACTTCATTGTCAGCTTAATGACTGCAAGGTGCCCAGATCCTGCTGCAAAACAAGCCCAAATCATTATCCCTCTACCACTGCGCTAGCAATCAGTACAGCGTGTTTATGCTGATATGCTGTGTTTAGATTTCTCCAAAAATGGGGTTGTGCCTTATTGCCAAGCATCTTCACTTGGGTCTTGTCTGTCCAAAGGCCATTGTTCCAGAAGTCTTGTGGTTTGTTCAGATTTAACTTTGTAAACTTAAGTTATGCTGCCAAGTTCTTTTTAGAGAGAAGAAACATTCTCCTGGCAACCCTTCCAAACAAGCCAAACTTGTTCAGTTGTTTTCTAATTGTGCTGTCATGAACTTTAACATTTAACATGCTAAATGAGGCTTACAGAGTCTGAGATGCAGCTTTTGGGTTTATTACAGTTGCACAGTCTGACCTTGGGGTGAATTTGCTTGGACTTCCACTCCTGGGAAGATCATCAGCTGCCTTGAATGTTTTCCTCTTGTGAATAATCTTTCTCACTAAATGATGGACTGAACGATGGACTTTAAATTATTTGGAAATGATTTAATAACCCTTCCTACACTGATTGTTTCTTTAAGATCAAGCACACTGATGTTTTTCCTCCTTGGCACTCTCCTAATGCACACCTGATGCACACAGAAACTGTCCTACAGTTTCTCAAGTACACTCTACACTCTGCACTGTGCATTTCATTTTTTATCTTTATTATCATAAAAATAAAAATAAAAGCTCTTACTCTGCAATATTGTACTAAAGGCCATTTTAAATGTTGTACTGCTCTAAAAATTTGCACTGCTGCTCACTCTTGCCACTTGATCTCATGTGCAATTACGTTGCACACGTTTTTTCACCCACTGCTTCAACATTTTGATATAGTTGTTTGTTTTTAATAAATAATGATACAATCCAATATGTCAAGGTTTTTGATGTTGTATTTACCTGATTTTATCACCTGCTAAAGACCAGATTATATACCAGTATGTTCATGCATACTCTGTGATTTAATCAAGATCACAAGCCTAAACTGCTGTGGGAAGTACTCTGATTTCTGCCACCCAATGGGCCATTTGTCAGTGTTGCCAGCCAGCTTTATACAGCAGCTGTCACAGTATAGTGGACAAAAACATAACAAAGAAGATAGAAATCATCCATATATACACACACTCATGCAGTCTATTTTAAGAACCTCAAACAGTTTAGTTTATGGGCTTACTCGCTGTAGTTTTAAGTAGAGTAGTCTCATAGTTACACCTTAGCTAAACTGCAGTTGTCATGCATGGATATTTTTGGAATAATTACTTCAAAATATTAAGTGTGATCTTTGGAAATAGTTTCCATGGGATGTAATCATCTAACATCGGTGTTCTGGGTTAGAATAAGAGCTCAGCAGAAGCCATAAAAGGAGGCTGTTTATGTGATTTTATAGTCTACAAATCATTCATCGCTGTAATAAACCTGAATGTGGTTCAACTGTACTTGCAATATAGAATAGAACTTGTAACTTTGCATAGTCAAACTGTGAAAGAGTAAATGGTCTGTATGTCTTAAGCCAAAGAGGATGTTTCTGCTGATTCCCATGAAAGTTTAAAATATGTCTGCAAAACATTCTCCTCTCTTCTGGAGGCTGTTTTTCCCCCCATCCCAGCTATGTCCAAAAACATTTATTCAACCCACATCCCTTCTCATCACTGCTGCCATCTCTTCCCCCACTATTTTCACTCATCCAGTTTCCATTTGTACATCCTAGACTGTGCATGGATTTTTTTTTTTTTTTTTGTGTGTGTGTGTGTGTGTGTCTTTTTTAAATCATTTTATTCAGTTTATTCTTTTTCTGACCCTTTATTTTAGCCTCTCTTTTCTCCTCTTTCTGTTTACCTTCCAGATGTCTTTGAACATGTCAAATTTATACCAATGGTAAGCTTTCATCATACTCCCCTGCTTCTTTTTTCCACAAAAAAGACAACGTTTTCCAAGCCAAGCCTTTTGGGGGATAGAATAGAAACTCGCATGAGGGGAATCCAGTCTACTTTTAAAACTCTATCATGCTGATGTCCAGGTGCGCATTATGTTGTCCAATAAACCCGCTCACATTTCTCTCAGACAAGCCAAATCTTTGGGGAGAAATGGGGGCTGACAGTTGTTGTCATGTCATTACTTGAACTGCTATAACTTCTGGCTACGATACCGTACATGTCGTAATGTGATCCAAACTGAGATTACTCATAATCTGAATGTTGCAAATGTGCACAGGGTGTCTTTAGTTTCAGTCTAGAAATAGCTGCTTAAACAAAAGAAGAGTAAATTATGACCAACATTATCAGATGTGTGAAAATGTAATAATGCGCCAAGCACATGTGATGTGCCACATCTGGCACATTAATTTGAGAGGCCACCTAAAACTATTATGCTTGAAAATCAATGTAGCATTTGAACTTTATTTGTGTTTCATTATATTTACAGAGATATTTTACAACTGGCTTATGAGCTAATAATCTACAGCTTTGATAAGGCAGAGGTAAAATTGTTGATATTGGCTGGACTCTTGCAAATCTCACTGTGGTGATAAGGATAAGGAGCCTTACTGCTTTTCGGAATTCTTCCAAGTTTCTCTTACCCATGAAGCCCAAAGCTGTTTAAGGCGTTATAAACCTGACTGCACAGTATTGTGAGTCAATGATGATCTGATGCCTTAAAATATAGTTATTAGACTCTTTCCGTTAACTGGATGTCTGCTTACAACAGTGAAAGATGTGAACATAGCTGCGTTGAGCTGGAGAAAATATCCCCTTTCAGATATTACAGCACATTTTGTGGTAAATTACATATCTGATAAACATGCTCCTAGTGCTTAAAAACTATAGCATTATGCAAAAGAGCCTGTGTAACAACTTTAAAGCCACAGAAAATGCATGGCAGACACCAGAGGTCAATGCGTAAAAAACATGCAGCAGTTGCATGACAAACTGTGCATGTATATCTAGCAACACTGATGGAGTTGTTGGTAAAAGCATGTTTAAATATAAATAGTGAACCTGTGGCATCGCATATGGAGGAATACATTTGCAGTGTGGTGTATTTATTTTTGTTTGACTGTCTGATACCTGTGCATCACGCATTTTCACCTTCACAATCAATGTAGAGTCAACAGTTAATGAACTGAGGGCGGGGTGCAGGGACAGCAAGAACATGCAAACTCCACACAGAAAGGCTGCGTGACATTACAAGCCACTGCACCTAAACTTGATTTCCCGGGTGGTGTCTTGATGCTTGCTCAATCATCCAGATAAGGAAATCCCAAAAAGCAGTTTATTAAAACATGTTCTAACATAACAGGTTTGTACAGTTTTAACAACCTTGAAAGTCAATATTTGATATGATGAGATTCCTCAACTTTAATGCCATGCTGGAAATCCAGGCTTTTGCTGTTCTACATTTATAATTTCATCAGTTTCGACAAGCTCCCCAACATTACTGGCTAAAATGCATCCCCAAACCACAGTAGAGCCTCCACCATGTTTTAAAGTTGGCTGTAGACACTCACTAACCTCACTCCTGACTTACTCTGTTCAAATTGGCACTTTGAACCAAAAATGTAAAATAATTTCAATTCATCACTCCATAAGTTATCACTGGTTTCCAGTCCAGTTCTTGTGTAATTTGGGGTACCTCAGCCTTTTCTCCCTGTTTCCCTCCCTTAAGATTGGCTTCATGACAGCCACCCTTCCACTGAGACCATTTCTGATGAGGTTTCATTGAACTGTGGATGGATCAACTGAAGGTGCAGTTGTGTCAGGTCGTTGCTGGTTTTTCTTTTCCTTAAGTGCAAAATTTCTAGCAGCTATGTTTTCAGGCCTACCATTTCTTCTTTTGCTCTATACTTTCAGACATTTAGAAAGACTGGAGAACTATTGTTTGAAACCACTTTAAAATAATTACGAGAAAGTTCAGCTCCTTGGAAGCATAATATAAAGGAATGAGGGGGGACTCAAGACTTTTGCACAAAGCTTAATTTCATCTAAAAGACTGCAGCGTGTGTCTCTGTGTGTGTCAGCCACTTTGTGTGAACCTGGATCCAACACAAGTGTTTCTCTTACACACATCATTTGAGAGATGAACCAACTGTTTCTTGGCTGAGTGCATCTCCCACCGTCTCCATCGATTACACTCCACTTTAAAATAAGCCGGGTCAGCACCACAGATACTGCATAATATTTTTTTTGTGTTTTTGCAAAATCTCCTTCAACTTCCAAAGAACTCTATTAGACAGTTTTACGTAGTTTCTATGTGTTCTGGGGAAAATTCCCACTTTTTTTCTGTCTTCCTCTTACAGACAAAGAGTGAAACAGTTTAGGCATTAAGTAGAAAACTGTCCTACATTATTGTCTGTCTATACAAACTGTGTATACACCTCTGCTCACATGTTCTGTTCACTGAGATAAATAAATCTTTTTGTTATGATATAGGATCTCTTGGTGTTTTCTTCAAATCTGTTTGTGATTTAGGGTGTACTCGGCTTCAGTATTTGCCAGAGTGTTTGCATGTTGGAATGAAATACATTCATGGCGTGTCAAAGGGTGATTTACTATTAAGGGTAACTTCTCATTAGAACATCTGCGTTCCAACACTAACAAGCTAAAGTCTGCACATATATGTGTGTGTGTGTGTGTGTGTGTGTGTGTGTGTGTGTGTGTGTGTGTGTGTGTGTATGCGCTGTCTGTTGTAAGAAAGCCGCAGCTTTGTGGCTTTCTTGTTTTCTTGTTAAAGGAATATTCTGGTAACTCAAAATTCTATAAAATCTGCCCTGAGAGATAACTACGGTGGCCCTGAGAGGCCAAACGGACTGCAACTTAAGAAAACACCAGCAATAAGTAAAATGCTGCAAAAGCACACAAAATACAACGGAAATAGTAAAAACGACAATGGAAATAGGAAAAAACAAAACAGAAATAGGAAAAAACACATTTCCAAAAGCATAAGGGAAGTGTTTCTGGGGAGACAATAACACGACGGACCAGTTGCAGGAAGCAAAATATGCTAAGAATTGCGCTGAGAGACACTTAAAAGAAGTGGAGGATCTATCGGTTTTGTGAGGAAAGAAAAGATGAGAGGTAAGTGTGTTAGCCTAACTATTAGACTAAAAATCCGTCATCAGTATTATATGAATTATGATAAAACACACCTAGCGTGTTTTGGGTTCCTGCAACTGGTCCGTCGTGTTATTGTCTCCCCAGAAACACTTCCCTTGTGCTTTTGGAAATGTGTTTTTTCCTATTTCTGTTTTGTTTTTTTCCTATTTCCGTTGTAAAGTCTGTTGCCAGGTGAGTGTCAGGGGGGAGGGGAGTAATGGGAAGCTGAGATGTCCGACCTTTTCCTTTTCCAGAGTTCCGAGGATTGTTGCGAGCAGGGGGGCAGGCAGTTAAGTCTCTAGTTAGGAGCAAAGTGGACCCGCATCGTAAAACCAGGTGAGCAGCAGGTCAGTAGCAAGTACTAATCTAAGAGTGTGGATAACTGGAAAAATTATGTTAACATGAAGAGCAACAAGAAACTAAGATAGGCATTAAAGCCAATTGATCTGGCAGAGAGTGAAAGCTTAGGCTGGCCTTAAATACTGGTAGGTGATTGCTGATGAAGCTCTGTGGGTAAGGCGAGGCAAGAGCGGGAAAACTGGAACTCCGGCCAGGAGTAAAGTAAACATCAGTATATGTGACATAGGATAACTATTTAAGTTGCTTTAGCAGATATTGCTGTCTCTGCAAGCTGCTTTGCAACCTCTGTTGCAAATATATTTGATTATGTGTACTCCAGAAAAATATAAAAGCAATTGACAGAAGAGCTTAAGATACTATTATACTATTTTTTACTATTTTGCTAATATTGTAACATCAATCAGTCATGTCAGTATTTCATTGTACAGTGATTTTAAGGTACTGGTTGTCCATCCAGCTCAATATCACGGCAAAGTAATACTGTTTTATGGTAAGTGCTTTTGGTGATATAGCCTTTTAATTCTAAAGTCCCTGTTTCTGTTTTGTGTGGCTTTTTGTTCAGTGTAAGATATGTGTCATATGGTGCTGGGCATGTGGAATTACTGCAGTGGAAAAGTAATGGATAGATCATGTGGACCATTCCTTGAAAAATCAGTTTGATTAGAGACCTTCAAAAGGAAGTGGCTCAGAATTTTAGCATTTCCTTATTTTTCTAACATTTTTGAGTCCCCATAACCTCTTACATAGTCAGCTGCATTTTCAGAGCTTGTTAACCCAAATAACTTCTGAATTTTTTTTAATTTATTTATCTTTTTTAGTTTTTTCAACAGTCTTTTTTTGTATGTGTGCTGTTACTGTACTACAAATTCAGTCGTCTGTATTCAATTTCTGGTGGAAAGCCTGAACAACAGGAAGCGTCTTTGAGTGACAGAAAGCCCAGTTCTTTAAATAGTAATATACATGTCTCCATACACTAAACTGTGGTTCATCAAAGACACCACAATAAATAAAACTGATTGGTCAAAGGTTGCAATGATGTCAGTCGACATGTTTCCATGCAACATGATGGAAAACAGGTCAGAGAGAAACAAAGGAAGAGCAAGAGGACTTAAGTGACCCAAACTAAGTTTTGTAGGCATCATTGTTTCCTCTTGCCCTAACGAAAAGCCGTAACCAAACATTTCACAAGCAATTCGTGTTCTATGCCATAGAGCTTGAAAAGAGATTTTATTTCATTGGATTCTGGGGGAAAACTGAAACATTGCCATGATAGCCAAGATTACCTTGTTCATATGACGTGGGGAAGCCCCCTGAAACATGACGCTTCTGTAAGGGCGACCCTGTCAAAAGCAGCCGATTCCTGTGACCTTATCCTTACAGTCACTAACCTATATCGCCAGTTTGTGCCCATAACTCAGGATTGAAACATTTTTACCCTTACAGTTGGTAGGCTGTTTCTATTTATGTGTACAATATAGTACACATGCATGTGAACTATAATATGTTTGTTTGCAAATGTCTTTGAACTAAACCAATACTACTACCATAAAATAAAAGCCATAAAATGGAACCAAACCACTAACATTCCTTCATTCACATGTTTTCATGGAAGACTTTGAGTTATTTTTTTTCTTCTTCCAAATCTCTAATATTTTAATCAAAATTCAAGTCTTGTTGTCCTTCATTGAGCTCATGAATGGCTGCTAAGTTAAAAACTGAAACAAGGGCATTGTTCATGAACGTGTAATGACATTTTACAATTTAAGACTCAAATTGCAAACATCATAAGGTTTTTTCCCCGTGAAGAGACCTTTTGAGCTTCATTTGGGATAGCAACAGAGTAAAGGTTTCAAACAAGCATAAACAGGACATTAGAAGGAGAGTGGTTAAAGATTTTTTTCCACCAACTAACTAAAGCAAAGCAAATGAGTGATGTAAATAATGCAGCTATATTGTTTTCTAGGCTTTTTATACGTTTCGAAAGGGAATTGATAATATGAGCCAAAAATGCAAAAAGAGTCTGCTATGCATCATAAGGTGCAGTGTAACGAGCTGCATATTACTTTACAATAAAGGCAGACGTGTTTTTACATGCATGAGCTTTGAATTGGGTGGCCATAGCATGTTCCCCAGATAAATAAGGGTTAGAGATGACTAGGGGATCCCTTAGTTGACTTACATTGTGGACTTACATCCGTCACTTCAAATAAAATTCTTCCTACAAAACGATTTCCCCGTCTTAACACAAGCTGGTCATTTGGTCGTCTGTTATATATTTCGTGCTTCTGGTTTGCCATGGAGAGACCTCAAGAAACCGTTCTCAAAACAGTGGTGGCTGAAGGATTTGGGAATGCGCATAACAGCTCGAAGACATGGTCGTTGTGGGGGGTCGGTTTCCAGCTCAAACTGAGAGTCAAACAGGCAGTGAGTCATAACCCATTTAAGAAGCCTTAGTGTGCTCACTGAAGAGGTCACAGATACGTATAGAAACATTCACATTTAATGATTTGTCTATTGGCTAGTTCTTTTTATCGCTCTCTGTTTAAGTTGAGGCTTCTCACAAGTGACTGATGATATATATCTTTTTTTAATTTAAGAGCTTAATTGTCCTTTGAAGGTCAGATGTTTGCAGCATTGTAGCAGAGCTTTCTCTGTCTCCCCCTCAATCTGAGCACTGCAGTCTATAATTTTGGTTTTGGAGTGCAGGCTCCTCCCTGAGGACTAAACAGAAAACCCTCCTTACTACCTAGAAACAGCTCCAGCATTTTTTTTTCTGACCACAGGCAGGAGAGACAGAGCGAGAGAGAGAGAGAGAAAAACACATTTAAAAAAGTTGCGGATGGATCATTATAAACTAAACTGTGCCTTCTTCAAAATGGCACCGGTGACCATGGAAAATTATAGTCTGTCCCTGTGGTTTGTACATTTTTGCAAACTATATATGAAACAAAGGAGAAGAGAAGATGGTACTTTTGGGATGTAAAATAATTTACAAAAATTTTAACAAAAAAGAAACAGAAAAAAACCCACTGGTTGCCCTGAAAGTTATTCCTTGTCAGTGCTGAAAAGGCTTTTATTTCACCGTTGTGATTTAAAACTTCAATCATAGGATGGTGTATTAGTTTAAAATTCATCAGTATCTTCATGTATTGAGTAGTTTATATTGTAGTTGCCAAACTCTGCAGCTCACCTCAGCTTGAATATTCAAACATCTTTCAGCTCATCATTATTAGCATTTTTTAGCACTAGCTCGTATTAGCACTGTGGTTAAGGCAGAAGTAGATAACTCAAAATGATGATGAGCGCAGCTAACACACAGCTCCAAGTGCTGAAATTGTTTTATGTGAGCAGATGTGTAATTAGCCTCTATTAGCTGATATTGTGCTTTGCTTACACTGTGTTTCCATTGCCTTTGGGTGGCCAAAAATCTGTTATTGCAAGTTGAAATTTTGAGATATCGGACCCTGATGTTCCTGGTTCAATAAAAATCTTACAGCTACTTAATACTGCTTTACTGAAAAACCTCACTGTGTATAGTACTATATGATTTCATTTAATAAGAGGTATTACGGTATCACTCTGTGGCCACTGTGCTGAACACACATGCACAAATTTCCACAACAGTGAAGAGGTTTTCCAACATGGACCTGGAGTATAAGCCCAACTGAACCTTTTAAAGGAACGTCTATTTTTCCTTGAGGGATTTTGCTATCGTCTTTTATATTTGGTGGTAGATGTTGTGAAGGCAGGTGCTTATTTTCATTGTGTGCACAGTCACATAATCTGTATTTGTATATGAGTAATACTAGGGCTCAGTCTCTGGCAGGGAATTCATGTAGTGTGATATGTGTTGATAAATGAAACAGAGAAACAGAAACAGAGAAATTGATTTATCATGAGGGACATGAAGGAAAAAAATGAGAATTTATAATGATAGAAATAGAAAGCAGTAGGAGAAGATTTGTATCTTAGATGTTCCATAGTCTTAACCAGCTTGACCAGCAAGGGCAGCGTTTGCAAGGATGTGGCTGCCTGTTGACGACTGTGGCTGGGATAAAAGGGAAGGAAGCCAGACGGTCCTGGAGGATTTCTCCAGTGGATCTGTGGGAAACACACACACGCACACACACACACAATTCTAAGACGCGAACATGTATGTAAAGAGAGGCTATCCTCTAGATCTGGTGAACAGATGAAGCTAATTGTTTCCATCCTTGTCAGTGTGTCACACTCATAGAAGCCAAATTACGCTCCACAGACACACATCATATGGTCTTTCTTTCTTTTGCTTACTTTCCTCACAGGGCATTCCAGTGTTAGCAATAAAGGAGACTGATACTCTCAAGGAGGGGTCAGCTACAGATGTTAGCAGGTCATTAAATTTCGCCTGTGGTGACGAGACATCAATTACTGTGTTTTTCCACTTTCTTCTGTCTGTTGTGATTTTTTGTTAAATTTATTACACTGCACTGTGAAAACTCGTAATGATTAAATTACGGCTACAACACAGCAAACCTACTCTGATTCCAACCATTTTTACATTTTAATTTAAGGTTTTACATGTATCCATTTATTTGGCTGTTTCTCTGACCCTTGCTTATTGATAAGGGCTATAACAGACAAAACACACTCTTTTATGTGTCCAGCAGAGAGAAGAATGGCAGCTGAGAGGAAGACAACAAAAAAACATGTGCAGTGAAGGTTTCACAAGCTCAAATTCTGTCTGTGTATTTAAGTAAACCCTATACACACTATATCAAGCCATGACTCATACAGTGGTTACCATATACAGGTTTCTCTGAATGAACAAAGTTAACTTGCTACATTGTAAAAGTGGTTTTAGTGGCACTTAGTTTAACTTGTCCTTGTATTTTTGTTCAACTTTACATATTTTAGTGGCCTATTTGCTATTAGCAGTATTCCGATTTAACCTCAAGATCCTTGGTTGTAAAATTTATACAGGTTTCTGGGAAGCCATAAAATAGATAGGGGACCCTTTATCCTTCCCTAGTGGAAACTGGAAGGTTGTGGTAATTTCACTCTAATCCCCAAGGCCATTTTGTAGTGTCCTGGGGGAAATCCACTTCAAAGGTCATGGGGAGTGGGAGGCTCCAGATACCTGGAATCAATTAACTGGCTGCAACTTCAATCCAAGCTTTACAGACAAATGTTTAAACTGAGGATGTAGGAGTTTTCTCTATGGAAACTCTTTGCAGTCCAGTGAAAAATAAATACACTCCATGATTCAGTAGCTATTGGCAGTCAGTAGCAAGAAGTAGAAGTAATCACTTTATCAATTTCTCACATCATTGTGGAGGAATTTATGCCCCATCATCTTTACAATGTTGCTTTAGTCCATTGAAGTGTGTTAGCATTCATCTATGCACAGCTCTCTAAAGGTCCTATCACAACATTTCAATCACACTAAAGACTGGACACCTTGATTATTTTCATTTTCAGTCCTGCTGCATGAGCCAGTTTTGGCTAAGCTTTGGTTATAGCACAGATTCGTCTCACATTCAACTCTAGAATATTTTGATAAACAAGCCTAAATAATCACCCTTCGCCACCATTCTTGACAGTTGGTACGTATGAGGTATTTGTACAGAAACATGGTGCCGTGCATTATAGCCAACATCTCCACTTTGGTCTCGTCTGTCCAACGGAAGACCAAAGTTTAAAGTCTTGTGGTTTGTACAGACTGAACTTTCCAAACCTAAGCCAGGCTGTAATGTTTTTAGAGAGGAGCGGCCTTCTGCTGGCAATGCTTTGAAACAATCCGTTCTTCAGTTAACTCTTTTTCTGATTGTACTGTCATGAACTTTAGCATTTAACATGTTAAGCGAGGCCTGTGGCGTCTGAGTGTGTTAAATCAAACTTCGTTTTCCCCCTTGGTGCAGCTCGTTTGTGCAGGTGTGAACACAGTAATTGCACTCTGGTGAGGACCAAAACAACTGAAACTGAGACCCTTTGGAGGAGGTGGCCTCGGTACTTTTCCAAACAAACTCCAGAGTGGTTCGTTTATGGTGTAAACGTGCGGAAAAGTAGAATAAAAGTGCAAAAGTCTGCGCTGGCAACTTGCAGTGAAATGACCATAAATTCTCCATTTTCTCACACAACACCGTCTTCCTGTATTTACTTCTGTTTCTCCCACCCCAGACACCAATCTGACCAATGAGTGGACCCAACATTCTCACATGGTTTTTAGTGATGCATTTTGGTTTCCTTGTAGTTCAGTTGCAGTTTTCTCTATGTGAAAACAAAACAAATGACAGGGAAAAGCTACAAGTTCTCAAACTCTTCGACTGATTTGGACCAGAGTAAGTGAAGTATAGGTGTGAAAAATCGTCTGAACCTGGAGGTGAATTTGGTAGGACCTCCTCTTCAGGGAATGCCTTGTGTTAACACACACCTGAAGACCAGCAAGCTTCCAAAACTTCTGCTTTTATAAGGATTTACTGACACAATTACTGATGATCAGTTAATCAAGTGCATTTGATTAGCAAAACCTGGCTGCTACTTCTTAATTCCTATTGAAGCAGTGCTTTGTTTTTCAAAGGACTGCATAGAGTCCTGTGAAAACTCTCTTTTTCACACGACTGCATATAATGGCATGAATTACTTTGATCTCCTGTTGTTGATAGCAGGGTTTTTTGCTACACCGTTCTCTTCTATGAAGACTTGTGGGATGAAATCTACTTTCTTTACCACACACGGCTCTGGTTACAATCCCAAAACCTTTGTGTGAACAAAGACAGTGAGTCAGTAGACTCCAGTTTTATATATAATTAGAGTGGGCATTTAAAGTGAAAGGCAATAACTGAAGTAGATTCAGCCTTTCAATTAGTGGCGAGCTAGGCCAGCATTCTTTACCCCCAGAAAGCTGTGTAATTATCGTTTAAACAATGCTTTTTCCATCGATTTGCTCCAGGAATTAACATTTATATGCACCAAGTATAAATACAGTCATTGTTTGATGCATTAACGGTCTAAATGAGCTGGATTATCTAATTGAGGGAATTTATGTGGTGGGAGAAGGCATTTATTTATGAGTAGACACAATAGAAATCCAAAACACAAAATTGCTGATGTAAAAAACAAAAAAAAGTGAAAACAAATTCCAAAGTGTATCAGCAAAGTGTCTAATGATAGAAGTGAATAAAAAATTCCTACCAAGTATAAACTAACATGATGGTATGAATATATACTATATATAACTATTTTGTTTTACCTTGTTTTCTTGTGATATAAAATTTATACTCTTAGAACGGTGGACGCTCGATCCAAAAGGTTCCAAAAATAGGATTAGTGTATGTAATTCTTAATTGTCTCTAAAGGCTCCGTTTCAGATTTTTTATTTTCTAATCTAGGATATGCATGTTATCATTGAGAAAGATTGTCCTATGTACAGCCATCTCTGGCACAAACGTCTGGATATTTGCCTGAAATGTCCCTCCCACTTCCTGTTCAAATCTGTTTGTTGCGCATGATCTGAGGGGCTTCACCAGGCCTGAGTAGAAGAAATATAAATGCATGTGCAAAGCGTCTCCATCAGATTCCAAGTACAAAAGTATGGCTAAAGACAGATGAGTCAATATTTGTTATATGCGCACCAGCAAACGTTAGCTAATTCTCTTAGAAGTTGAACAGGCTTTCTGAGGAACACACAGCAGCCTAAAATGGCAAAAAAAAAAAAAAAGACATCAAAGTAAGGAACAGACTCATACCATTAAAATTTTACTTTAACACTACCACAAAATGACCCTAAAACATGTTAAAACTAATATAATTCTATTTCTAACATGTCTTTGCTTGTAGACTTTCTGAATGAGTGAATCTATGAAGACATTACTGTCATTAGTCTCAGCAATCAAAGACCTTAAATATTTGTGATCACAAACACCAGATGTTGGTTAGTAGTATTAATAGCTGAAGTATTCTCTTTAAAATGAACAAGTAAAGCACTTTGACAGGTTCTAATGGTGAATATTTTGAATATTTCGACAGCCATACAGATCCAAGTAAAGATCCAGTGCATCCTGTAAGGCAGGGGTGGGCAATTCATTTCCCCACTGGGCCACATGATAAACTGGAACTGTTGTGAAGGGTTGCACCAGTAAGCTTATAAAGACATCAGCTTAATACTGAACAAACTTACAATTGTCCAAGTTTCTCATGTGGCTTAATAGGAAAATTAATAGGTATGGTAAACTATATTATGTAATCCAGCATAGAAAGGTAAAGCTGTAAATGAAAAGTGCATATCTGATTGATTTGACATGATAAGGACACCACATGTAAATCTTCTGATATATTGTACTTCAAAGACTACATTTCAAAGATGCAAATGATAAAATACAAATGAATGATTAAACATTCTTTAAAGATCATACTTGTGTCCTAAAATGTACACAGATGCTGGCTCACACATATGGCCCCAATTGCCAGTTCCTGTAGACATACTGAAAACACATTCAAGGCTGTCCAATACTGCTGATTTTCTTTTCTTTTCTTTTTTTCCCTTTTTTCATGAGAGCCAGTGGTTCAAGCTGAAGGGGGTCTTACGGTTTGCATTACAGCAGAACAGTTTTCCTCTGAGCCTTCTCTCTGTCCACTGACTCACTATGGAACAATATCCCGGAATCTCCACAGAGATCCCACCAAGACTCTGAATAATGACATCAGCCTCACCGTGTGCCAACAGCAGTTCTGAGTTCCTCAGTGATTTATGTTTTAAATAGTCTGCTCAACCGAGATTTGATGCTGCAAAAATATTTACACTGAATGCCAGCTCAGCAGTATGAAGTTTGATCCAACATTAAAGACAAAGGGAAGCTGGGTTAAGTTTCCGTCCCAGGAGTGAAGCAAATTACAGTAATCACAACATCATGTATCATCTTGTGCAATATTGTTGCATCTTATTCTATCATTAAAATTCAGGTAAAGATCTCTCATGGACACAAACTTTATTTTAAAAACGACTGTGCACAAAAGCTGGTTTCACCGTCTGTTCAAAGACTCTCCGGTCGTTGTCTACAAGGTTATTGGACAAGAAAAAGCTAACAGCACACTAAATGTACAGACAACACACGTTGAGTGTGTGTGTGTGTTAATTAAGTTATTTAGAAACTGTTTTCCAACAAGGAAAGCGAGGGTCGTGGTGGTGAAGGCTTTTGTAAGATTACACCAAATCCCCAAGTTGCATTTGTTGTGACTACAGTACTGCAATAAAACAGGGGTCTGGAGTCTGCATGTTGCATAAAAGTCACTTTTTCCTATGACCTGATTTGTACGTGAGCTCTGGAGCAAACAAACACAGATGGGACATGCATGCACATTGCGCGACACCCACGGTAACATTGGGTTTTCACCTGTTTTACAAAACCGCAAGAGAGGAGAAGCAAATACCCCTGGTACCCCGACTGTGCTCGGATTTGCTGTCAGCGTAGATTTTGTTTAAGTATTTCACATCTTAATAAGGTGGATGTTTATTTTCCTTCACACAAGACTAGCATCGATATCCGTAATCCGATCTTGATCACTTGCACATAGTGTGTAATCGTTGTTTCTGCCTTGCTAAGTCCCCCATGTTGCCTGACACAACATGCATCATCAACATCTGTTGTAGATTGTCGAACTTTACAGGAGTTACTTTGAACTGTGGTGAAAACAAAATCTAACTCATAAATCCCCAGCCAGCAATTATGGTTAGGTTGATGAGAAGACATGGTGGAACAGACTTTTATAACATATGTAGTCAGCATATTTTGACACTTGAAAAGTTAGTTACATCAGCAAAATATGAACAAAGTCAAAGGAGCCCCCCCACCCCAATGTAAAGCACTGACTAGCTCAACAACTAAAGAAATGTCAGCTTTATGCACAAATTCCCACAATACATGGCAATCCTGATTTATTCACCCGAGAACAGATTATTTTAGGGTCATGTTTTATTTACCCAAATATGGTGTACTTAGGGACATATTTTTTTAATACCAAAATAAACTAAATCCTGCCAGGACTGGAGAGATAACATATCCAGACTGTTGGAAGCTTTTCAGGGTTAATTTGGAAATATGACTGTGTCAAACACGTTTATTCCAAAGTACTAGAAGATTTATTTAGATTTAACGAGGGGGTGGTTATTAAGTTATTGACATGTTTGCTTAGCAAGTAAGCTAAAAAGAGAATTTTGTTCTTTAAGGGGGTGCGGGTGCTATTATCCTTCCATTCTCCAGCTTTTCACTTATATGAACTATGCTGTCGTCACTGATCCTTTTCCTGTTTTGTTATATCTGTAGCAGAAAATAAATAAATGTCACAAATTGGAAAGATCTCATTTTAGCTGATGACTTTGAAGACAAAAAAACCCTTTGAATAACCAACTTTCTATCAGTTGGTGGGACATCATGTGGAAATGAGTAACAGGCAAATTTGTTGCTGTATTGATGCAGTGAAAAGTCTAGTACATATCTGAATGTAAGTATTACTGCAAATTTGAAGGGGCAGCTTCTGTTTGTGTGCATTCACTAACCAACACTTACGGGCTGCTTTGTGAGTTAGGCCTGTTCAACTGCGTGTTATACCAGATATCTAATCAGCTCTGTCACATGGCAGCAACTCAGTGTGTTTGGATATGCTCAAGACAACCTGCTGAATTTCAAACTGAGCATCAGAATCGGGAAGAAAGCTGATTTAAGTGACTTTGAATGTGGAATGGTTGTCGGTGCCAGATGGTGGTCTGAGGATTTCAAAAACTGCTGATCTACTGTCAATTACCTGCACAGTCCCCTCTAGGGTTTACAGAGAATGGTCTGGAAAAAAGGAAATAGCCAGTGAGCAGCAGTTCTCTGGCTGAAAATGCCATTTGACTGCCAGAGATCAGGGGAGATTGCACAGACTACTTTGAGCTTGATAGGATGGCAATCAGCCAGGCTGTACTTTAGGACCAGCTCAGTTCTCAACATTCTGGCAGATTGTTAGCTGATGGTGTCATCTTTGGCCTTGGATCAGCAGCCACACTCTTCAATCATTCTCCTGATTTCCTCTGACACTGGTCTTCCTTGCCTACTGGATACCTCTCAAGCACTCACCTGCTGGCTTCTGCTGCTCACTCCTCCTCGGCTGTCGGGAGCAAAAAGAAAAGGTAAGATACCTCACCTGCCTGCCCTCCTGCTCACCACTACACCCCATCAGTCTGAGAAAGAAAAGGAAATGTTGGACATCTTGTTTCACTCATTCAGTCACACTCTCTGACACTCACCTGGAAAACCACACCATCCTCAGGAAACCCAGCTCCCCAAGTAAACAATCAGTCATCGCTCGTATTGTGTGCAGACATGACTCATCACTGCCTCATAGTGGCAGTGATGCCCTGTTTTAACTACAGTGATCCCTGTGTTCAATGAGGTGTTGTTAATAAGAAAGAAACAGTCTATTGAGTCTGCTTTTGGGTCCTCTTTTGTATTCCTGCTGTCTGTCTGACACTCAGATGATTTTTAAACTGGGGCCTTGAACATGACAATAAGTTCGCTGTACTCAAATGGTCTCCACAGTCACCAGATCTCAATCGAATAGAGCACCTTTGAGATTTGAGAGATTAGCATTATGGATGTGTAGCCCACAAATCTACAGCATGTACATAATGCTATCATGTGAATATGGACCAAAATCTCTAAAGGAATGTTTCCAGCATTGAATCTGAAAGTAAAATGATGTCTGACCCTACTAGCAACATTTACCTAATAAACTATATGTGTGTGTTGTCAGGGCTTTGATGTATGAATCTGCATCTCCACTGGGTGCACACATGGCATTGCGAATGCACATGACTGCATTACTATTCACAATTTATGACTTTTCTAGACAAAAAAAGAACTCACACTTAGAAGATGAGTTGGTTTTTGTTTTTTTGTGGTGTGTGTAGCCAATAGACATATTGGACATGCCAAGTAAGTGTAAAATAAAATTCAACAAATAACAAATGTTTGAGGATTGCCAAGCCCCTAAAGAAATGAAGTCCAAGAAGGTTTCTCTTTCCTGGTGCCAGTAAACTCACAACTTTTGTAGTAATATCACATCCTTTCCTAATGGAACATCTTGAACGGATCGCATACCAGCATGCACACGTACATACATATACTGCTGAGACAACACATCTCAGCAGCTGTTGCCGGGAATAAGTTATGGGTCATGCCACCTCCCACAGTCCACTGTGGGAAAAAAATTTTCAACACCACAGGAGAACAATGACTTTGAATGACTGCCATCTTTCACCCTGGATATCATTTTAAGGTTTTCAACACTCACCAGTTCAGGGTGTTCAGCCAGCTGGCCACTGATGTTGTTCCATGGAGCCAATTTTATTACACATGGCGATTAAGCGCTAGAGATAAAAAAGCTTAATTAACCTGTAATTTAACGCCATCTGCAGGACATGCGCTGCAAGTGTAAAATGAGTTTTGTTTTTTGTTTTTAAATCTCGGATTGAATGAAGTCCGTTGGGATTTTTGTGTATTAACAAAACAGGAGAAAACGGTAGATAAGTAGAAAAAATAACCATGGCTTGCGCATTACTTTTCAGTAAAGGTGAAATAATTCAAGGCTTTCTCCTTATATTAAAGTGGACGTATAGCGTCGTTGTTATGGTAACCACAACACACCACGAAAGTGAAAAGTCGGTGATTGGGTTTTGCTGAGATTGGCTGTGAAATTATTTAAATATATATTTTTTAAAAGTCCTGCGAAGACTCCAGAGATATAACAGTAAGGAATGTGTTTCCTTGTTTATCTAACAAACACCAAAAAACCGGACACAGCAAGTAAACTGGCTAATAAGTAAGTTTCCGCATGCTTTAAATGAACAACACACTTGTTGTACACTTGGGCTGTATTTTTATGTTGTATACACCTTTTTGTATCACATTAGCCCATTTTTTTCCTATTTTTATGGCCTTCTCGTGTGCCTTAACAGAATGTAGAAGCAGAAACTAAGCTGGAGCCGCTTAGCACCAGTTATAGCCGATAACCTGTCATTATTTGGTCTTTTTGCGTTTTCCGAGAAAGTACGCTTTCTGTGTGACGTTTACAGGTCTAATAATATGCATGATCTTAAAATTTTTTGAACATGTTTAAGGACAGTGCTCACAAATTACTTTGTGGGATCTACGTTTAAAAAATAATATTTATTGATTTTGATTTCCGGCGGAAGCGTAATCCTTCAGAATAAAAGCAGGCTTTTGCATGTCTAATTCGGTGTATTCCGCACATACAATACTTCTAATCATCCATCCATCCTCTTCCGCTGATTCTTCTCGGAGTCGCGGTGGGGCTGGAGCCGATGCCAGCTATAATAGAGCAAGAGGCGAGGTACACCCTGGACAGGTCGCCAGTGTGTCGCAGGGCTAACACACAGATAGACAACCATTCTCACCTACGGGCAATTTAGAATTACCAATTAACCTAACCCCGCTAATTGCATGTCTTTGAACTGTGGAAGGAAGTCGGAGTACCCGGCGAGAACTCACGCAAACACGGGGTGAAAACATATATAATCCACACAGAAAGGCCCTGGCCAGATAGTGGAGTCAAACTCAGGACTTTTTTGCTGTGAGACAACAGTTCTAGGCACTGCACCGCTGTGCTGCCCACTTTTAGTCATATTATGTTTTATTTATTGGTAAGCAAGCATAGGAAAGGCCATTGAATGTTGAAACTGTGTGCCAGGACTTTGGTGTAGCAAATATTTACATATTTTCGGATTCCTGTCCCACGCAGCCTGTAGGATACTAATGTTTGTTTAGTGTGTTTCTGTCCTAAATATTATTATGTTTTGATCCAATCACTAGTGAATCCATCCGAGGAAGAGACAGAATGCAGACCTCAGAGTGCAGAAGTTGAAGTAGAAGAGCAAGATGAGGATAAGGGAATGGAGGAGGACACCCCTCTAGTGGCCGTTGCACCCGATGCTTCACTCCCAGAAAAGCAGCCCTCAGCCTCCATTGCGGTCTCTGCTAGTCCTGCCTCTCAGTGTTTAGATGAGGTAACAATCATGTGCATTGTTATGTTGTTATTTTGTGAATGGCATTTTTAAATTGTTTTCAGAAAGACAAACATCCCTATTTGATATTTATAGTGACAGATTTAACTCTCATGACTCAAAAGAAAAGAAAATAGTATCAGATATGTTATAGATGCATGTATTTGCACAAGGCTAATGTTCAGGACTATTATTTCCTCCATTCTTTTGCAGTTTAATTTCTGATATCAAAGTATTGCACATACATAATGTGCGTTAAAGTGTTTGTCATAAACATTAAGTGTGAAAAAAAAGTGAATATTTAGGACTTGAAGTCATCCTGTGAATGAGCACAACACTTTTATTAACTTTATCATCACAGACAGTAAACAGACAGTAAAGTCACAGTCCCACAGTTTTATCATCTTCTGCGAAGCCGATATGAAATCTGCCTTTTATTTAGTGGCTTTATTGGTTCAACACCTCATAAACCCATTTGTTATGGGCATGCAGCACCTCATCCTGCATTTTTACAAGCCTCATTCAGCCTCGGACACTAGACGGCAGACACTTTCAAAGACACTCATGCGAAACTTGTATACATTTTTTGTATACATTCATTTGAAAGGCGATTCCAGTACACAAGTGGAGCAGGCATGAAAAGGATTTTAAACCGACCGAACACTGAAATGTGCAACACAGCCATGGAATATTAATTTTATTTTTTCCCCCAATATAAAAATTGCATATCTATTGGCACAACAGCTGAATATGAATGATAGAAAAGATCAATCTGATTCACACAAAGAATTCCAATTTTACGCAGATATTTACTATGAATGATCACAATTATGCCTAGTCCTTGTCATTACTCAAATGTCATCAATCATTAGACTCTGTACTGCATGACCATTGTATCATATAAAAGCTATCATACCTCTCAAAGTAAAATAAATACTGTACACATCCTCATAGTGAAGCATTTCTTTCCCCAATCCTTCCCATTTACAGTGTGTATAAAATGAAATAAATGGTGCTATACAGTTTCCTAACATTAGATAGCAGTATTGTACAAGAAGAGGATTTTACAGATTATGGCATAGAGAAGTGTGCAGTAATTCGGTGCATCCAAAGCTTGGAAACACATTTTTTTTCCTCACTGCAATGTCCTGCTTCGTGGCTGCTCTCAAGAAGAATCTAGTAAAACATCAATAATGCAGTATGCACACACATACATGACTCAATAGAAATTTATTGGATGCTGCGTATTTATACTGGGATGTCTTCTGTGGTATGGGATAATGATAAATCAGCAAGCTGCCCCAGAGCAGTGAGATAAATGCCAGAGAAGGGCCAAGTAAAGCTATACATTTATTACTGACTGTAATTTTTCTAACAGTTTGACTCTCCAGCTTGAAGTCTTTCGTAATGATTATCGGACCCACTCAAAACTGTATCATCAGCTCTCGTATACCTCACTTGGGTGGCTGCTGTTAATTACAAAATCATTTACAGCAGAGAAAGTGATAGCTCATTAGTTTTTACTACTAGTATGTGCTGTGCTGTGTTTCTACGCTGGGTTTATGGCAGGAGGCAGCAGGACAGAAAGAGAAAAAAAAATGTCAAAGACCAGTGAAAAAATCTCTTCTGGTAACCCTCAGTTTAATGTTATGGCCCACGTAGGAGGCTGGCCTACACTGCATGGGAGGTTTTTTAAAAAAAAAAATTTTATTAGTCCATCATTGTTCATAGTCCATTGTCCTTTATTATCATCATTTTAATCCAACATTTTGAAGGCCACACTCACTAGAGTGGAAAAGTAATAGCACACTTAAATTTTTCACAATTATTGTTATCATTAGTGCACCAAACTACTTATAGTCCTATCGGTGCACACGTACGCATGTGTAAATGTGTAAATGCATGACTACTAGTGAGTGTATCTGTGTATGAGTCCTTATGTACTTGCTCTTCCATTTTCTTTGTCTTTGCCTGCATGACTGCACTCACCAATTTTTACCTGTCCTTTTAAGGACCATAGTTCTTGGGCCGTATCATCATTTTGACAGTTTTAAAGGCCTGCCTGTAGTTGGTGGGGTAGTACTCGGTCGACATGTTGTGCCACGTTCCCCAGAAGATCCCGTTCCTGACTCCCTTGTATCTCTTGTGATAGTACTTCCCGTTGAGGTTGGCAGACATGCAGGCGTCAAACCACCAGCCGGAGCTGTAGTAGCCGCCACAGTTCCCAGAGGGGTACATGTCGTTGTCGCGGTCGGGTGTGGAGAAGAACTTCTGGTCGTGGTTGAAGTGCTTGTTGAAACTGAGGGCGTTCCCAGCCGTCCCACTGTAATGAGACATTGATATATAAGGTGTGCTGTTCCAGTTTAAGGTGTTCTAGCAGCAACTGAGAATGAGAAATATTGCATGTACAGAAGTGAACCCTGTACCTGTATCCACTGACAGACAGACGGTAGCGTAGGTACTCATTGGCCACATAGAACTGATCATACTTTGCATACTCCCGGACACCCTCAAAGTCCTCTAGCTCGATACGCAGAATCATATCTTTTGCTTTTGTCAGCAAATGGATATGGTCATTGCCCAGCCAGAACTCACCTCTGCAGGATAGAAAGGAACAAAATGAGGCATGCTGATATATATATAAAGCTCACATACTGGGTTAGAATTTCAATCGGGGTTTTTTTTTAGCAAAATGCATGTGTACTCCAATAGAGGAAAATAGGAAAGGAGGAGAGGAGACATTCTTTTAGTGGGAGTTTAATGCTGGATACTCAGACATGCTTAGAAGGTTGTTTTGAATAATTTGTTTTATATCTGCAACTTTATGATCAGTTGAAATGGGGTCAGATCATCTACTGTGGTCATCATTTCCCTAAGGCCTAGTCCACATGTAACTTGAGTCTTCTTTTGAAAATGGTGCCTTTTCTCCTTCATTTGCTAAGTAAATAAGTCTGCACAAAAAGATAAAAATGAAATGAATGGGGTTTAAGAGCATGCCAAACCAACAGGCAGTATTACCCTAACCTCAAAGCCATAAACTCTTGTTGGCCTTATGTCATGAGCCAAAAATGTTGTTTTTGTACTCGTGATCATTCACTACTCTCTACTCCCTGTATAAGGAGTTTTATGTAGAAAGCTAAATAGCGAGCCCAATAACAAAATGAAAAATGGCTTCTGATAATATTTGCCCCATTTTCTCTGTCTTGTTACATCAACGCTGTCACACAGTTAGAGCAGAATAGATCAACATCAGTTAGATAAGTGATTAATAACGTGCATATTTCTGATAAGTGCATTGAACAGAGTGTAATTCCTCAAGTTGATGAATCTAAATACTTTGTGGCAGTTTATTTAGTGTTCTGCTTTCTTTTGTTTCATTACTCTGTCTGTTTTACTTCAACACAATGCATGATGGAATGCAGCACTTGGGTTTTCCACTTTGAATACTTTGAATGCACTAAATAGGGTATAACAGTCCTTCCTGTACATACAACAGCACTACAGATATGGCAGACTCACAGTGTTTTCATGTGAACCAAAGACCAAAACACACAGAAAAAGTTCTGATCTTTTTTAAATATCTCTATACTTGCCCTTAGTGTTATGCATGATAATCAATCACTGATAATGAAAACAGGTGTTGAACAAACAGTGATATAGAGAACAGGTGTGCATCATTAGCTCCTCTAAGTACTGAGGGATTAGACTCTCTCAAGTTTTGGTAAAAGTATTCTGTAGCACATGACATTAAATGAGCTCTAATTCACTGGTAAAAGAACAGTATAGATGAACAATTTCCTACTAGCAAGACAAAAAATAAATACATTGAACAAACTGCTTGTTTTTGTGTATTCTTTAAAACTGTATAGCTTGCAGCTAGTTAGATGAGCAGGTGGTAGACTGGAGTGTAATGAGGGTCCAGAAAATAGTTGAGTTTGACTTAATGCAGTAGTGTGTAGTGCTGACTTAAAATGATACAGGCTTGACTTAAAACAATGCATGCTAATTAAAAAAGTTGTCCAACCTTTGCTGGAACTGCTTAATGTCACTATGTCACATGACATTAAAAACTCGCAGGAGTTTTCAGTGTCAGTCGTTGCATTTGCAACCAGATACATTATGTAAGGAGTTTGGTTGCAAGCCGGCAGCGTAAACTTTGAAGCTTCTCTGTGAACAAAGAACCTTGCTCTCACTGGCTTAAGGCTTCACTGATACACATGATGCGTGGCACATTTTGTTATTCTAAGAATGTCTTTCAAGAGGGGATGCTTTTGTTTCTTTTAGCTGTTGTTTCTGACAGCTAATGCTATTTCTATGGGAAAAGTATATGGATTAAGCCTTTTATTGGCTTTTTGAAAAGGTTTATATACATTCAGATCCAGACTGTAAACAATAACTGGACAGATTCCTGTACTAAGAAGCAGTTTTTGGGCTTAACGTCTGGTAACTTCGAGTTTAACCCTGTGTTTTCAGTATTACAAAAGCAGTTTGTGTCTTACTATCACCATGGTAACTTGTGGTGCACACCTAACCTGCTCCACAACAGGTTATGGTCGAGATAAGAGGTCCACATGTATGAAATCACCATCTACTGACCAATCAGTTCCCTGGAAAATAGGATCACCATTCCTGGAGGATCGCTTAGACCTTGGTGCACAGATAGTAAGAGGGCCTAAAGGTTTTTCAAAAGGATCTAGGCATCTAGGATCTTTTTCTTTACTCGATGAACCTCAGTAATAAATCTAGATTCTTAAAAGCAACGTTGTTCCTTCATTTTCTTTTTCCTTCGCTGCAGGCCATTTTGAAACCATTTTATTGTTCGATTAGCCTTAATATATTGTTGGGGAACATGGCTCTCAGACATCTAGGCCTCCAGGTGAAAGAATAAGGCAACCACTATAGTATATACATATCTAAACACTAATTTGAGTGAATGTGTTCATATATTGGAAAGCTCTGGGTTTACTTATCCAGTTCATAACCACCGTTGCGTGACTGCTTAGGCTGATTGCTGATGTTTAAATAAGTGAAGCCAGATAAGGAAAAGATATCCTGGATATGCTGAACATGCTTTGTAGTACAGACCCCAGGAGGGCTTTGCCTGCCTATACGTTATCCTGATATCCGGTACAGCAGAAGCCATTGGCTATTTCCTCTAGGAGCTAAATTATCAGAGGAATGCCCAATTGTGGGGGAGGAGGGGTAAAGAAAATAACTAACCTGAGGTTCCCAAAGCCTTTCTTATACTCAGCCCAGGTGCGGTTGAAGCTGACAGACCCATTGAGGCGTTGCTGTATCACAGTCCAGCCACCTCCGAAGGACTCCATGTCACAGAATACCTCAAATGTCCCATTGCGAGCGTCAGGTGTCACGCGATATACACCATTCCTCCTCACTTCCAGCACATTGTAGTCTGAACAGTCCCGAGGGGCTAAGATGACTGCATGGGTGGCAGTGAGAAAGAGAGAAGGGAGAGTAGTTATAAGCAGATGTTACTGGATGATATTCAGTAATATTTTCACTTTGGTCTGGCATTGTTCCCTGAGACAGTAATAGAAACAGGCCCTGAGGCTGAGGAAGGCTGGAGAAAAGAAAATGAGATAGGTTAGTAGGAAATCCAGTGTGGAAGTTCTCATCCCTGCCTTCATTTAAGAGGAATGCATTCAAACACAAAAACACCACTTCACCACATTCATTTTGCCTGTCAGACATCTTCCCGTAACCATTTCTTATGTATAAAATGACATTAAAAACAAGCTGATTGTGAAATATGTATTTCACAATATATCCACGCTTATCTGAAATATAGTATTTAGAACCATTGAAGAAACAGCCTCTGCCAGGGAATAAATTCCTCTAATCTCCCCATGTGCTACAACACAGGTCCATTTTGTATACCTTCAATGCATTCTGAGCACTTTTTTTTTACCTGGCCACTTATTCGTCTACCTTTTCCTCCTGTCCCTTGTGTCGCATTGCAGGCTACCGAATCAATCCAAAGCCAAGGTCCAAAGACTCCTGTCAGTTAGGATTTTGGAAGTGAATGGAACAGTCTTGTTAAAACGTGGGAAAGTGTAAAACTGGATTAGAGAGCCATACCCCCTCCATGCACACTGGCACCTTGGGTCTAAATTGTCCTGACACTGGGCAGGCAGCATGTTGGACTCCTTTTGAGTGTTAGATGCGCTCCATTGATGATACAATGTTCTCATAGTCCTTAATCTCTCTAGAGGTGCAGTAGATTATAATAGTGCTGGGGTAGGTGGTGCTCATACCCCAGCAGTAGTACTGGTATAGGAAGGAAAACAAGTGTAGGGAATGAATAGTGTTTGTAGAAAAATGCATGTTGCTGTGGATAGTTGTATTTCTATTTTAAAAGGAATTGAACTAGCAGATGGAGCACAAACATTTATTTTGCTCACTAAATAAGCAACTTCGTTTTCTGACAACATTACACCTGAATGCTTCAAGTGCAAAATAGCTGCAGATGGTAAATCACTCCATATGGGAGTTGATCGCAAGGTTGAAATGTATCCTTGTCACCTTAACAGCTCGGTCGGCATTTGGCAACAAAAGAATTGACCCGTAAATTCTTTCAGTGTCACACTCACTTTCAGCGTCTGACTGCAGTGTCGCCACTTCACATCTTCTTTTCTATTTGTCCCCATCTATCTGACTGGGCAATCAGTGTCCCGAGACAGACAAGAGTGATCTCCATTTCAGTACCTCTGGCAATGTGCCTGACCTAAATAACTCTAATATCAGCCACTTACTCGTTCCTGAAAAACTCTTGGCTGATGGGTTGTCTATGTGACTGTTGAGGCAAATTAATAGCTAATTGGTCTGGGACAAGGAAAGTGATATCCGTCATTTCTGAAAATGATCCCAAAACAGTATATGTTTACAGTAAAAGGACAAAGCCCGCTAGGGGATGTACTCATTTCTGAGTTGTTGTTTGTGGACAGCAGAGAAACAGCATGAGGTAAAAGCCTGACTGGTACCCACATTACTATTCTAACCTTGACAACGAAGGCCCTGTAAACTCATCAAAGCAGTAATTTTAGCCTACATCATGATTTTTCCCCCAAATCCCACAGCAGTGAGAAGTCAGAAGTCAGACAAAGCACTGGAACATGACTCATATGTTGTTTTGCTCTGAGGGGAAAGTTCAAACAACTTTACCAGAGCAAAGTTTCCCCCTTCTTCTTCTTTCTTACTCACTGGTTTGACTGGCAAGTCGACTGACATAGGCTGATGAGTCCCACGCCATATTGACTGACATGCTTTTTATAGATGACATTTTGACAGACTGATTTGACTCTTGGCGCTTTGCCTGTTTGACTTCAGACCATACAAGTGATTCTCATAAAAGGAAGACAATTATTATCAAGAAGTATGCCTCATGTCAACTGAGGAAATGTGTATCGAAAGTGATAGCATACTACTGCTTATACTACTTCAGTTTTGATGGAAAGAAACTAAAAAAAATGCGCTTCCCTTATGAAGTTGCCCGACACCAAATTTCCAAACGAGCAGTTCTTGATGGAGGACTGAACATCCATTCTCATTTTGTATGATTGAGTTAATGTAGCTGAACAGGGACATGAATTTCTATGCTTCCTGCAGGAGTGAAAGTGAAGATCAGTGCTCGTTGCAAAAATGGAAATTGGCAAAATGAGCGAAAATGAACGCTTAGAGCACTTTGAGTGATAACAGCATCTTGACAAATGTAGTTTTACTCCCTATTAATGGTGAAATTGCAATTCTACATTGGGTTAAATGATGGTTACGGTCCTCACAAAGTTGGCATTTTTTAAATTTGTCAGTGTAGTTTGTGTAAAAGGCCTACAGCAATTTTTTAACCTGCTAGAAATGCCTTATGTAGCTTTAGTTAAAATGCTAGATAGTTTATTTTTTGCTTCACTAAACACTTTTGACATTGTGGTAAATAACCTGGAAACTCTTCTCAGTGAAAGTCTGTTTTACTCTGCCCATTAGGAGCTCGCGGAGGAACATGATCAGCATCTGGTTCTAACATGGAACTATTAAAGTTTTAAGACAAGAAAAATTCTAAAAGATGTTCATTTAGCAACTTTTGGAGTAACTTTTCATCGCGATTTCTAATTTGAGTGATCTTGTGAAACACCCTAACACAACGTATTGGTCGCTTTCCTCAGTAACAGCAGCTGTTTCTTTTCTGCTACATTTGGATGGAATTCAGACACCATTAGGCACAGTTTCCTGAGCTGAAGTCGGATACTTATCCAGTTCTTGACCTGAACAAAGCAGATAGATGTACAAAGACAAGTGCTACTGACCCTGGGTGCCATCCGTGACTACTGTAGTGTCAGGAAAGCCGCCTTCATTATTACTTGTGGTATTGGCAAGAGATAATGAGCGCTTGTCTTTTTATGCAGTAATGAGCATCCAAGAGCATGACCTCCAGAAGGAGGCAGGGAGGGAAGCAGAGAGAAGGGACTAGGAAAGAGAATCAAAGAGGGGGAGACAGTAAGAGGTAGGTCAATAGAAAAAGAAATATGAAATAGAGGAAAAATGAGGAGATGGTATAGATGCTTTGAGGATAAATGCATAAGGGAGGGGGAAAATGATCAGGTTTGAAGGAAAAAGAAGCAAGCTGGAGAAGCAAACAGAAGAGAAAGGGATGGGATTCCCTTCACACCACTGTTCCAGCTAATCTGCTTAGAAATAAGCTCACATCTGTTTTCCACATAAAAGCCCCAATATAGTGTAACATTCATACTGAAGTACTGGATAGTATTTGCTTTCTGAAAGTGCCCTGCATTTCTACTGTGCTCGCATCCAAAAGAGCTTTTACATCAATGTAAAGTGGGGTATTTGTTTTGCTTAGCTAGTCTGCAACCCCCACTGTTTCTAGATACAATATCACAGGCTTGTTTAAACGGTCATAAAACTTCCAAGCAGGGAAGCACTGATTAATCTGCAAAATATCGATATCAGCTAGTGTTGGTTTGTTGGCTGATATCTCCAAGTACAACAGCATCTACTGGTGTCAGTGATATTCATCTATTTTGCTCGAATCAATTTCATGCTGGCTAATTGTTCAAAGATAGCGTGATGCTGTTACACTTTAAAGCATTTCACTGTCGATCTGTATCGGCCCAGAATTTCACAATGTGTGCATTCCTACTTTCAAGTGTGGGTCTTTTTCTGCCTTCCCTTTTTGAGTTTGTGCGTATGGAGAGTAGTGAGGGGTCACTTCGGTTAGTTATGTAAGAGTTAAAGTGAATTCTCACTTTGAACCAAGTTCTATTGCTTCACTCCAGTACAGTATGTGCTCAACTTAAAGCTATTTCACTCTGTCCATTTGTGCACCGGCTACTCTGAACCAGCCACTCCACTCCAGTAATGTAATGAATACAGTAACCTTTTGGTACGCATTAAGATGATGGAAAATTCCATTTCTCAAATCTAGACTACACCTAAATATATAATATTCTTCATATAAGTAATGGAGAAGACATGTAGCAACAGACCAGTGAGTGTGGTTGGCAAGGACACAGGCAACATAGAAGATTTCACTTTTCATTTCCCAGGAAGAAAGGTCTTGTTGGGTGAAAGTAAACACCCTGACTCTGATTATTTTTGAAGTTGATTATAATGTCCACTCAGGAATGATTGGATACAGCCTATGCCAGAAAATATATCCCCCTGCAACCCTGAACTGCTAAACTTATTTAACCAACAGAGTTTTATTACAATAATAACTTTTTTTTTTTTTTTTTTTTTAGGAAATAAAAAATTGAAAAGTGCACTCTTGATCATGCTCAGAAGGATTACAAAAATGTATGAGAAGAACAGAAGAGAAAAGGGGGGGCGAAACATGAAATGGCAAAGATATAACAGAATAAAACATAACAGAAAAACACATTCTCTTTTAACTGAAAGCCCTTGTCACTGGGAAGATGGAGAGGGCAGATCACAAGATCAGACGAAAAATAACAGGACCAAAGGAATGGAGGGTTAAGTATAACAATGTAGAGAATATTATTATTATTAATTATCTTAATAAAAGCAAGCTTACACTGAGGGCCAGTCTGGGCTGGACATTCGGTGGTACAGCTGGAGCTGAGCTTGTTGACCACTCCGGTGATGTTCTCCACCCGCCTGTCCACTATAGCCTGCACATTCTCCATGTTAAGGAGGTTGATTCCCTCCAGTCGACCCTGCAGAGCTGAGATTTGGTTCCTGGCGTTGCGCAGGCTGGCTGACATCCTATTCAGCTTCACCTGAGAAAGGCCAGAGCAAGCGTGAAGGAATTTATTTTTGGCACGCACTACAAAGCAGGCAGATTACCGAAGTCACCAGCCTCCTTCATTGTTTCACCAGCCAATTTGAATTTTAGAATGGAAACAAAGTCTGCGTTACGATTGGCTGTCTGCCAAAGTGGCTGTGAGAGTCACTAAGCTTACCAGGCGGCAGAAATCTACTGTCACTGGGCTGGTGTCTAACTCTGATTTTCCCACCCTGCTTATTGTACCAGAAATTTTCCCTGGCGGAGTGGCGCCAGGTAGGACTTTGCGTGTCTTTTAACATCTGGTCAGTTTGCATTCCAGCTGGGCGCATCTGACTGGAAGCATGAAGCACGCTTCATATCAGTGTCCCCTAACACTTTCACAAAGCTGCTAAAGATCTGGCTTTCTGACAATTTGCAGGGTTTTAATGGAAACGGAGGAAATGGTGCAGTGCTACTATTTCACATGTTGTACACACCTCTGTGCTCTACAGATGTAGCAGAAAATGCACACTGGATTGAACTATACCAAAACAATTTTAGATCAAGGTGAAAAAATGATAAATTTGAGCTCAACCAAGTCTATTTGTAAGGTAAATGATTTATTCCTTGGTTCAGTCCTATATCTTTTCCTGTAAGTGTTAACTTTGCCTCTTACCTGCATCTCCTGCATGTTTTGGCTCGGAGCAGGTTTCCCAAAAATTGAACCCGGTCTTGCGGCATCCACAGTAGCTCCAGGAACCATCCCATCTCCCCTCTCCTCTTGGCTGGATCCACCTTGCACCTCCTGCCCCGTCACTTTTTCCCCGGCATCCCCCTGAATCGGGATCTGGTCTGCCTGCTGGTGTCCAAAAACTCCATTGCCCCGTGCCCCACGGCACTCCTGGCACCCGCTTTTCAGCTTGTTCACTACCTCCTTCAGGCTCTGCAGCTCCTTCATCGTCTTCTCCAGCAGCCTGAACTGCTTGGGCAGCTGGATGGTGAGGGGAGGCAGAGTGATCTGGTAAGGGCAGTCCTCCCCGTCCTCTGCCCCAGAGCTCCCACACTGGCCCATAGGTCTAAGTTTGACAGGGCAAGAAGTGGGAGTACCAGACTCAAATCCCAAATGGTAGGATCCTCTAGAGTCCCATCGCTGGTGAGAGTTAACAGGAAAGTCTGCTGCCTGGCTGATTCTGAGTAATAAGGTGCCTGTAAGCAGGAGACCAGCACAAACGCAAAGTCCAATTGTCCTCATTCTTCTGTGAGATTTTTAAATAAGTGTGTGTAAAGAGAAAGCGTCTGTGTCTGCCTCTGATATGAACTTGGAGTGTATAGTAGTGTTTTTGTATGTGTGTGCATGTGTGTGTGCCTGCAGATTTCCTGTGTAAGTGTGTGGATGTGTGTCCAGTATCTTATTTGGTGTAAGAGAGTGTGTGCATGTGTATGAGTGCAGTCTGCAGGAGGGAAAGAGCGCAGGGGAACTGCCGCTGCCTCAGATAGCTGTGTCATTAATATCAGGACAAGTGAGGGAGGGAGGGAGGGAGAGAGAGGTAGGGAAAGGGATGTGAGAGAGGGAATGTGCTGATTTTCAGGGGATGGGAGGGGCAGCACTATTGCGTAATGCAAAACACCATATCAACAGCACTGTAAAAAAAAAAAAAGATTGGTGGTGGTTGGTAGATAGAGAAAGAGGCAGAGTCCTTTGCCTGCAGTCCATGCATGCTGCCATCCTGCCATATTCTCAAGTCAGCTCATTTCCCCGAAGAGCAGAATGACTCAGTCCACAGGAACTATTCCCTCACTACTCTTTTCTTTTTTTTTTCATGCTGTTTTTTTCCACAGTTTTTAACATTTAAAGACCCCTCGTTGACCTGGTTCAGATTCCAAAACCTTACTGAAAACACTTGATAACATCCACTGCGCTAAAGTCTCTCAGTTGTCTCTGGATGGGCTCAATTCCTGTATATATATGGTTTAGTACAAGAGAAAAGGTTTGTTTCAGTTTGTTTAAGCTGGCAATTTCTTTCATCTACTGAGCCTGCTTGGGACCTTGCAAATTGAGCATAACATTCATTAGAGACTTTTATAAAATGAGTTTCACCTGAATGCTGAGATTTTCTGAATATTGAGTGTGTACTGATACGCTGTCGTGATAAGATTTAATTTTTGCACTGCAATACACTTGCAGACTACAAACCTACATTAACATGAAGAAAAACATTTCAGTTCAAATAAGACATGGCACTAGAGAGCTTCTATAATCATATCTTAAAGGTGCCCTTTGGATTGTCCTTGGACACAAATTCAAATACATATTCATATTTAGCGTTTCTTACTAAAGCCAGTTGTTTGTACCTGTCCTGAGTGCTTGTTCGATGACTGGATAGCTGCAGGTCCCCCTGCCTACACAATGTTCAAAGTCAGACAGCGTGCTTGGTTTAAACTTGTTTTTCATTGTTACAGAACTATTTCTATGATTTCCCCAGTACTCTGTTTCCACCTTTCTACCTTTCTTTTTTTTTTTTTTTTTGGTGTTCAGTTGCTGGTGATTATGAGTCTGGAGCATTTCTGACACAATGCTTTTATGTGTCATGTCAGGAAATGTTTGGAATGGCTGTTCAATTCTTTTTCTCTAGTGTGGCGAAAATATGGTAATGAAAAGCACGTTTTATGTAACAGCAGGCACGTAACACATGCAACATTTTACTAAGAACAAAACAGCTTTTTTTAACTGAAGTAGCTTCACTTCCAGTCAGGGTGAACGTGATTAACTGAAGGTGCTCTTTATCTGACCCACTTAATAATTCATCAGGAAGAAGGTCTAGTTTTTTAATGAAGGAAAACGGAAATGTTATAAATACAAAATCAGGAATTTGCAAGGCTTAAGTTTAATGAACAATGCCTTGGCTGGCACTTCAGCAATATGTTTAGGCATTTATGTTCTCAATGAAAACTTTACCTTGTCTCCTCTAGTGGTGGTGATCACAGAATAACTTAAGATACACTCCTACCATAATACATCCCTATGATAACGATGGTGTCGCGATACAGTGATTCAGTAGAAATTGTCATTTTCATTGTCATTTATTATTCAGTTTTGCGTAGATTCCCTTTTTTAGCTCTGACTTTTGTTTGCCATTTTTCTCCTGTGTTAATTACCCTCAGATAACCTTATTCTCATTCATCTAATCAGTAGCATCTCAAACTCGCAGAGTAAAGACAAAAGTCGAATATCCAAGAGAATCTGTTCAGAGCATCTGTATGTTTGAATAAAACTATTAACAATTGCATATAATTGGCAGTATACCAGTAATTCATTGCCAGCTGAAAGATTACTAAGAGAAAACTAGGCATGCTGTCTGGACTACAGACACAACAGTGAGTTTCTGCAAGTAAAAATCCTGTTTATATTCTCCATAGGGATTTTGACCATGAGCCATAATGGTCATAACCATCCAAAGCAGCATAACTTCGAGTTACAACATTGTGAAACGATGGGATGTGCTCCCATAGCAACCACATGTTTATATGATAACAACCTTGTTTTAATCAAAGAAATCGTTTCATTTGTGATGTAGCAAAAAAGTACAACTCCTAAATTGAAATAGCGAGGTCTCTGATTGGTGGAGGTCGCTGTTACCATGAACTTGTTGGTCCATGGTAACAGCATTGGATCGCTTAGTGAGTGTGAAACTTTAGAAACTTTGATACAATGACTGCACACAATTCAATTCAATTGTATTTATATAGCACCAAATCACAAGCGCAGTCGCACTAATTTATGACATTACCAAATTATCATCTACAGAGGAGACCAAACTTTTTTATTAGACACAATCATAGTTTATTCGTTTTTATTTATTATTATTTATCTGGTGAAGCAGACAGCAGCTAGCTATCGGGCTAACAAAGCTTGCATTTGTGTGAAACACCATTAGCTTGCATGCCCAGTGCATAATTCAACAGTGTCAAAGCAGAAATTAGATTTAAGAGTTAGTCCTCATGAGGTTTTATATTCCTGGACAGCTGAAGAAAGCGAGTGAACTGCTACTTGAGTTGTATTGGGCTGTCACTTGCACTCACTAGTGAAGAATTGGATCATGTCAATAACTAGGTTATACTTTACTAGACACACACAACGCTCACTATATTATAAACTCTTTATATAAGGATTTCACTAGAGAAATCGAATTTGAAGTTCATCTCCAAAACTGAAGCCCTTAAAACAGCGGTCTGTCACTCTGTTACAATAAATGTATAGGAATGGGCCTGAATGAATCTAACCAAACTGCAGTCACATCCATGAGCTTGCACATGGTTTTTGTGTTTCAAAACTGCTATGAAGTCACCAATAATGGATTTATGAATGGGTCTATATTGTTTATTTAAATATGTAAACGGATAATGACGCCTTTCTTAATCAGCAAACGAACAATACACTTGCTTTTGTATGTAATGAAAAAGTGGTGCTGTGGTTATTTTCAGTGGTTTTTGTATGGTCATAATTAATATTGCAGTCATACTTCATCACAAACATTACTCATGAATGAGCCTCCCTCCTGGAGCATCTTATAGAAATTATTAAGCAATGAAAGCCATTAGTATGAACTCTGTAGGGCTCATAGTGACTACATGAGGCTGGATGCTTGGAGGCTTCTTTTTGTGGCTTCATGAACTTGGCACTGATTGTTTGTTTCTGGGACATAGCTATGGTTTCAATTTCTTATGTGATTCATAACCACGAGATGTGCAGTTGTTTTTTCTTACTCATTCTGGAGCATTTTTTGCCTCGTTACATGTCTTATTTCTGCAGAAGTGATGTCACGTTTCTACAGAATAAGTTTAAAAACCTGGCACTCCAGGAAGGAAAATGTTCCTGAACAAAACTTCTCCTGACAAAGAGATCCAGCTTGGCCGTAGGCTCCACTCCAGTTCAGTCATTCGATATGAGGAGATGAGGGTAGAAACAGAGAGCAAGAGATCATGCCGTGGAATTCATGGCTTTGCCTCGTAGCTATTGTCATTATTTTTCTCCCTGAGGGTGCAGAGTATTAAAGCCCAGAGTGTCTTTTTGTTACACACTCCACATACCTGCTGCACTACACACTCATATTCCTGGAACATTTTACTGCTGTTCTGCAGCACAGATCACATGCTCGCTTATGTGTGCGGAGGTTGGGGGAAAGATGGACAGCCACTGGATGTGCGTCCGCATGCCTGAGTAAATATCTTCCAGTAATTGTCTCCACCTCACGTCAGAGATGCTTTGCCACATGTGAGCCTCATGCACCCATCCCTTAAAAGCCTCCAGTACCCTCCGCTGCTCAAGATAAGTCTTGGCACCAGAATTAGAGAGTCTGCCTGGAAGCGCTTCAGGCTGCTTCTCTCAGATAAATGCCCAGTGTACAGCCAGGATGTTTGTTCCATCACTGGTGTCATCTGTGCTGCTGACAACACAAATGGCTGTGTAGAATTTAGCGTCAGATCCTTTTTTTTTTAAGTAAATTAGTTTCAATTTTGCAATTAAGTCATTATAAAAGAGTAATTCAAGATGTATTTTGGGATGATCCACCTGCCACAGTTGTAGTTACACTGATATGACCTTGGGACTGACCCCACCCCCTTCCAAAAAAACAGAAAAAGCAGAAAAAACAACAACATTGTAATAAATCATATTAACCAGAGAGTCCTAATCTAAATCATTCACAACATTCATATCTTTGTCCTTTCGGACCTTGGAACGTGGTTGGGTACTTCAAGCACTTTTGACAATAGCCAGATAAACAATATAATAGGATGAATCTGAAAACATAATCGCCTATCCCTAATGTTTGTAGGTGAGATATCAGCCCGCGTGCGTGCATATATATAATCAGAACGTTTGTGTGTGTTCATTGCCGTTAGATTACTTGCTACACAGTCCGACCTGAGATATCCTCAGTTCTGCAGCTCTTTGATACAGACAAGACTATCCCTCATTACTCCCTCCTCTCCACCAACCTGGCTCTAAAGATAAGCCCGGAACAACACCTGTCCTCTGTTTCTATCACCGTTACACACACACACACATACAACTCCCTTTGCGAGGAGAGAAATTTCACAACTCTTGCAGATTATTTCCCTTTCGCGGTGCTCTTGACCTGATATCTTCGTCTGCGCTGTGTTTTGTTTTGCTGGTTTCCAAAGTTTCACAGCTGTGTATTTTTTTTTATCTTAAACCTTTTTTAATCATCCAAAGATTGATTGTCTTCAATTGCTTGTAGTTATTATATATGGTCCATTTTCAGTGAATGCTCTTGATCTTTTGAGATTGGCCATAGTTTGATGTTTGTTTGATTTTTCTTACTGATCTCGATAAAGTGTTCTGATTTTCTGATATCTGCTGCGGCGATAAAGGTTTATTCACCCCAACTCGGGATGAATCCTTTTACGGATATCGGGAGGTTGCGCTTTGTTGTGGTTGATCTCATTATGTGTTTGTGCAAGTCCACGCAGATATAGAAAAAAATTATTTTTCCTACAATAGTAAGTGATGCTTTTGCACACTGCAGCACAGAAACAAGTTTTTTTCTTTTTTATTTCAATTTGGACTATTCTGATGTTTGAAGCTGGAATCTCTATTGATTTAGCTTTCAACTTCTTGGACTTAATTTGTCACAAGATATATTAAAGAAAACTGCTTACTGGTCATAAGTTTTGTTTTTTGTTCTGTTTTTCTGTTTCCTAGCAGTTTTACCTTTGTGGATATTGAATCGGGGAGAAATGGGGACAAGAGGTTTCTGCAGGATGTGATATTCTATTAATTTGTCCTTTTGAACAGGCAGCTCTGGGTGCAACCACATTTTCTGTGATAATGACAGCTGAGCTGGCAAACCCTAGCAGGAGGGTTTGAGCCCGAACAGTCTAAATGCTGTTGTAGCTCCGATATCTTTCTTCATTCTTAATTTCATGATGATGTTAAACTAATATTCTTTTTGTGTTCTTTAGTTGTTGTCAATGGGCAGGATCAGCCAGACCAAAGCTGCCAAACTGAAATCTACCTACAAGCTCCTCCATGATACCTTGAAGAGGTATGTTTGATAAACCAAGTTTTTTTGTGTTCTACTTTGGAATCATTTTTTGACTACAGTGACATTTCCTTGGGCAAAACCAGCACTTTGTCAGATCCAGTTACGCTTCACTTGTTTACCCTTTAAAAGCATTGATGTAGTTTTAGAACAGAGAAGAGCAGCTTTGTTTACGTTAATAGAGAATTGTAGAATGCAGGTGAGGAAGTGTGAAGACGTTACAGACACTACAACTGCTGTATAGGCTGAAACACTTGTCAGTGAGAGAAAAAAGTCTTCAAGACATATTTCTTTTCCACTGTTATTGTCTCCTGATTTGAACACTAGTTCTGATTAAATCTAGTGCTGTCAGCGTTAATCTATTGTTAAAATGACGTTAAAGCCATAACCTCATAACGCGGCAATGCTGCACGACGTCAACGCGTTAGCGCAGTTAGCCCGTTAACGTGTTAGCGCCGTGCAGCCCCACGCACGGGGCGATCCACGTTAACTCGCTAACGGAGATTTGCCGCATTATGCGGTTATGGTGTCATTTTAACAAGATTAACGCTGACAGCACTAATTAAAACATTTCTAAGTTTAGTTTCTTGTGACAGCTGATTATGCATGTTGAACTTTATTAGCTTAACAGTAAATCAGTGACAAAACTAATTAGTCATTCAACAGCTTGTAGACCCACCTTTAGCAGCAATAACTTGAAGCAATCATTTTCAGAATGACTTTATCAGTCTCTCGCATCGTTGTGGAGGGATTTTGGCCCGCTGTTCCTCACAAAATTTCTTCAGGCACTGATTTATGCATAGCTCTCTAAAGGTCCCGTCACAGCATTTCAACACCTGTGCTTGAGATTGTTGACCTGTTGCCCAGGCCCAGTTTAAGCAGTTTAAGCCAAGCTTTGGCTGTCAGACGGCCAAATATTTTTCTCTAGAAACCTTTTTTTTTACAGAGGAGTTCATGGTCCACTCAATAACTGCAAGGTGTCCAGTATTATGTACTGTAGCTGCACAAAAAGCACAAATCATCACCCCTCCACCTCCATGCTTGACAGTTGGTATGAGTTTGTGCTTTTCTCCAAATGTGGCTCTGTACGTTTTGTTCTCATCTCTCCAAAGGGCATTGTTCTCATATTCTTGTGATTGTTGTTCAGATTGAACTCTACAAACTTAAGCCATGCTGCCTATGGTTTCCTCCTGGCAAGCCTCCCAAACAAGCCATGCTTGTTCAGTCTTCTTCTAATTGTGCTGTCATGAACTTTTAACAGGCCTGCTAACTGAGGCCTGAAGCTGTTCAGCTATTTTTTTCCACTGGATTCTCCTTACAAATGATTGTGTATAATAAATTCTGATCAGACCCATTAGGTTTATATGGATTTAAAGCTCACTTATTCACAAAGAGTCGGCACAGCAGGTTGCGTTTTGTGATTTGGCAGATACCCTTCTTGATGCAAACCTGAAAGGGATTTGTGTCTCCTCCTGTGATCAAACTGAGGCTATTTTGCTTATTAGGTGAATATGTAAACCACTGCACTATGGACCTAGGTTTAGAAGGATTTAAATGGATTTTGCTAGCTTAAAACAAACAGCATTAATAATTGCATTATTAACTGAAAGCAGAAAACTTGGCATGTCCTCGTGGAGATTATGTGAACTGATATTTACTGTTTAATGACAAAATAAAACCACACATTTAAATCACTCTTCCATACAACAGTGCCCAGGATTCTGAAATCCACCTTTTAGAAGAGGCAAAGAGGTGTCGGGCTGAGCTGAAGAGGCTTCAGGTGGAGGTGGAGAGCATAGAGGAGAAGAGCACCTCTGAGGAGCCAGGAAGTGAGGTCAATGAACTGAGGCAACATCTCCTTCAGGCATACAATGAACTAAAAGCAGCTGAGGAGAGAGAATATAAGGCACAACACCAGCTAAAGTGGTGAGTGTATAGGTGTGTGTGTGTGTGTGTGTGTGTGTGTGTGTGTGTGTGTGTGTGTGTGTGTGTGTGTGTGTGTGTGTGTGTGTGTGTGTGTGTGTGTGTTCATTTACACACACTGTTACTACAATCAGCGAGGCTACACATTCAATTTTCAATCAGGTATTGAATCAAAAGCCAAATGAATCAAACAAAGACACAGAAAGTTACATACGCACACCTACGCAAAATAGTGACACACTGGTAGGAAGCAAGAGGGTAAAAGGGAAAAACACAGAAGTGAAACTGCAGTGGTGAAGAGAGAAGTGGACACACAAACTGACTGGAGGATACACGCAAACACGAGCGCGCTCACATACACACTACACACACCCGCAGTAGCACACAAAGTCAGGTAACTGGGGACCAAACACTGAAGTGAGCTACATGAGGCAGCATCTTTTTATTGAATTTAGAAGGTGAAAGAGTAGAAGACACAAACACACTCAAATCAAATTGGTGCTGTGTTTGTGCAGCGCTTGGCCAACAGCGCACTTCCACACTAATAGAAATAAAAACATTGCTTTAGGACTGAAGGTTATTGCATTTACATCATTTCTATTGCATTCCTCAGTGTTACCGCATGGCGAAAACTTGATGTACGCAATTACTGATACAAATACCAGCCTCAAGTGGATTTGTGTTCAATCCGGATGTAACATGGTTACTCATCTGAGCTCTGTACACTGTTAGTGTTTTTTTATTTTTTTATTTTACACCAGTCTGGTACTTTCTGTTCCTCGTCTCTCTTTACTCTCATCCTGCTGGCTTCTAATGGCAGGCTTTCCTCCCAACCACTCACTCAGTCCAGCTCGTGCAAAAGGTCAAACACACCCATAGAAATGGAAAATACCAGACTCGCTCGAGTATCTCCCCTTCCTCTGTACACAAACTCAACTTTTTTCAAGTGGCAAAGGGAGTTTAGAGAAACATTGCTAAGCAACATTATAACACTCTCTGGTGGTTCCCAAACATTATGAGCATTAACCCTCAAAACAACGTTAAAAATAAATGCCAGGCAAAGACATTCAGCATGATTAAAGAGCAAGAAAGGGGCATCTGAAATGTATATGAAAATCAGCTTACTAAAAAAAATAATGAAAACCTTAAACCTACATTGAAGGATAAAAGTTGACTGATTAAAAGGTTTTCTGAAAAATCTAAAGAGTTTCTAAGTTTGAAGAAATAACTGTGTGTGGTGGAGACTGTTTATAACTGATAGTCAGATTTATGGTAGCCTCCCAGGTCGGCTTTTGGCACCGAACCCCTCACAAATACTGTTAAGAAACACTGTATTTAGAAAGAACTCTGCAGAGACACAAATAAAACACAGTCAAAGGTCAGAAGAAGATGAAAAGCTTGTTGTGATTTTGCTAAAAGATCTCATTTACTCAATCCCCGCACTTATTTTTCCTGCACTGCAGTGACTCCAGATCACCCCGGCAATATAAAACCACTCACTGCACATAAACTCACCACTCCGCGGCAAAGATACGATCTGTAGGATACAGTGATTTTTAGTGCTGACACCCAGGCAGAAAGTTGTAGTCTGGACAGTAATTGAAATATTAAATGAAAACCAATTGCAGAGCATTCTCCTAGGATGCAGTCATAGGCATTATTACATTCTGACTGTGCATATTGTTTGTGACAGCGTTTGCTGGTGAACTCTGTTGCACTCCCACCGTCTCGGTTTCTCCTGCCACCCTTCCTTTCATCGCCTCCAGACTAAGATATTCTCTCCCCCCATTCCTGCCTTTTCTCCTGCTTATTCCCCTTTCCCCTCACTTGTCCACATGGCTATCAGTCTGCATATGACAAGCAGATGCTCACCATGCAAATATGCCTTTTAAAATCACTGCGTCCTTCATCTGTAGCCAAACAGATACGCAGGAATTCAGCACATTTTTCCGGTCACATTTTACAGCCTTCCTGCATTTTTCTCTATAGTTTTTTTTGTGTATAACTTAATATCCAATATATCAGCTTGTCAGGAAGATTAATATAATTTACTTTGTGAGCTGTACAGTATGTGCTTTTGTAAGGTTTTTCATTATGACAGAGCTGACTTGAAATTATTTCATACAAAACTTTAATCAACTGCTCAAAAAAAACATCTGCTGCGGGGAGATGAAAAATGCAAAGAAATTATATTTTATATACACAGTCAAACTTTGCTGGACACAATTTATCTGTTTCTATAGGATGAAGCATATGCTCTAAGTGTTTAGCACTGTCGGTGTATTTGTCAGTATAGAATAAAGTGTTTTATATTAATTCACCAATGCAACTTATTTGGCATGCTCTTTAATAATATGTTGATTCTGCTTCATTTGCTTTTTTGGAAACTGCACATTAGTCAAGTTTTAACAATATAAGTGCAGGTTTGTGTCAGTGTGTTCCTCTTTTTGTTGAATTGAGAACTGAAAACGATTATTTATTCCTCTTGAAATTCCTGATAATTTTGTTTTCTTCTTCACATTCTCCTGTATTCTCATGTGATCTACATTTTTCACCTCCCCTCACCGGCCTGCAGTCTCTGGGAAGAGAAGCAGTATCTGGAGAAAGAGAATGAAATTCATATGAAACCTGCTGTAAGTTCATTATTGCACCATCCAGTTCTAGTTTCAGAGGTGTGGATTACTATTCCAACAATGGTCTTGAAAGAGGATAAATATGAGTTTTACTTTAAGCCTCTATGCAGGCGTAATCCCTCCATATAAAGAGCTGGAACTGTCATTTCAAGCAGTATGAAGCTAAATCATTTTTATTCCAGTGTAGCAAAAAGGAGGGCAACAAGTGGAATGAGATTTAATCCTTGATAACAAATCGACCTAATAGGCCAAATTCTTATTAACCCTTGGATTTTATTTTAATGATAAACAATAACAAGCAACACTTTTGGTGAAGAACATTTTATCAGATGCTGCCAAACAAGCCTGAGGGTTACTCTCAAGGAGCACTACATTTATAAATTTCATCAAACTTTCTAAATTTTATTGCTGGTGCTGCTCATGTCAAAAGACTCTGAGCTTTGCAAAATTTACTGAATAAATTCAGCAGCAGTGCTAATAACATTTGCATGTGTTTATATGCTACCGTTTTAATTGCTGAGTGCAACACCAGATCATTACAAATGAGCCTGAACTCAAAAAGTGTTTTTAATGAGTCAAAGAGGCTCATGGGTAGTATTTAACCAACCAAACAAGTTATTAAAAAATATAATAAAACTCTAAACTCAAAGATCATCAGGGCCAAAGAAGTAATCAGTTCCACTGCTGGTGGCGTGCTTGCTGTTCAGGTAATTTGTTTGCTTAAGTGCTTTCTATCTAACACTCACACTCTGATGGATGCATTACAGAGCAACTTGGGGTTACTATCTTGCCCAAGGGTATCTGGCTTGCCTGGCTCCCTGGAGCCAGGGATTGAACCGCCAACCTTCCAATTTACAAATGACCTGCTCTACCTCATTGGAACCAACTAGAAGACTTTAGCAATTTAAAGAATCCAAATTTAAGGCACGTCTCAACTGGCTTCACTATTTAGGCCAGGGAGCTGTACAGTATATACCACATACACTTGAAAAAAACTGAAACCTACTGTATTATTATTTTTATATACACTAGATTGAGACAGATGTTGAACTAGTATATTAGATTTAAAATAAGTTATATTTAACAGGTAAAGACAAAGTAATCCAGCAGTTTTTAAAGATGTTGAATTTCAACTGATTTGTTCTGAAAAGTTTAGATTTAAAAAAATCTGAAAAACTCTGGCTTTTTGTTTTTGTCGGTCTGGGTCATTAACTTGAAATACTTAAAAACATACACTGTGTATAATAATTTTTTTATACAATATATATAATTTTTATATAACATTTTTATCCTTTCACCCATCCACCAGTTTGAAAAATATGAAGTGTGAGCTTCAATTCGTTATAATGTACCTGATATTCTGTATTATCAGTCTGTGGTTTACACGGTCTATGGGTCCTCTAGGAGCAGGAGGACAAGACAGAGGTCATGCAGGATCAATATGAGGATCTGAGGAGAGAGGTGGCACAAAGACAACAAGAAATCAGGTATTATATGATGAAGTTTTAACATGCATTAGCCACTATCTGTGTTCTGTGTGAGTTTGTGTTTTGTGTCTAACTGCAGATATTATCACTTTATTATCACGCCTTTAATGAAAATTGTTCCAGAGGTTAATGTACTTGTGTTTATACCTCACAGAAGTCTGATGGAAGATATAGAAACCCACGAAAAGCAGATATTGACAGAACAGAATGAGCTGGAAGATAAGAAGGCTCTCATAGAGCTCAAAGAGGTCTGTGCGAATGAGGGGGGAATAGCTTATAGGGTGCCATCAATAAAATAGCAAATCATCTGCCTTCTTACATGTGAACGTCTCCATATGTATTACAAGGCTGAGAAGGCCGAGCTCATCAGAATACCCGACCAGATTTTAAAGGAGACTGAAAGGAAACGCTCGAAGAAGGAGTAAGTATATTAGTAAACTCCTCCTAATCTTTGCTGGGGAAGAGCAAGGAGAATATAGTTAGAAATTCCAGGAATGTCAATGAGACTGCTAGGGTGCTTCAGAGAGACAGAAAAGAAAAGACAGCTGGAGCAACTTTCGAAAAGCCACTGCTCTAACCTGCCTCCACCCCTTCATCTGGAATTCGTACACAAACAAAATAAAAGTATCTGGATGGACCTTTAAGATTCATAGTGGAAAGATTTTCTGTTTTTAATTGTTTATGCTCAGTGTAAATGTCTGTTTGGATATCAGTCCTTTTCTCTTTTTTTTCCCTACTGAAAACCATTTTCCAGTTTACATTTCTGCAGATTCTCTGGCTTTTGATCTAAAGTAGTACCAAATAAAGGACTGAAATGAGGGGTACTTTTTGTTGTACTACCCAAATTCTCAAACATTTTCAGGCATCAGTCTTTCTAATTTGGTTAAAAATAAATGACAGCCACATGTGTCAGGCCTCAATACATTTTTTTTTGTAATTCAAGTGCAGCTGCGGGATGGTTCACTTGCTGCGTCACTGCAGTTCTTTTATGTTTCTTTTAAATTAATATTTGGCTTGCGAGTATTGCGGTGGAACTGTCTGTATAAGCTGTTTGAGCACTGACTTGTAATTTCAAATTCACAAAGCTGAGGGGTACTGTGGGGTGTATGTAAAAGATGCATGCGCATGCTGTTATTTCATAAGATATGCACTAGAGCACACTTTTATCCTGTTCTCATACTTGCGTTCGTTCTTTATTTTTTACATTTCTTCCAATTCCTGAAACACAAATATCAGAGCTGCAATGAAGAAGATGAAAATACTAAATATGGAGATTTCAGAAATTGAGCAGCAAGTAAAAGCGGTGGATGAGCGAAACCATTCCCTCAGGATGAAGAAGGAGGAGGTGATGCAAGAGCTGGAGGGTCTGAGGGTCCAAGTAGAGGCTAGTCAGAGGATGCAGAGGCAGCTGCTGAAAGAGCAAGAGATCAAGAAGGAGGAGCTGAATGAATTTATGGGCAACAGGTACTTTTTTTTTTTTTTTCCATTTAGTCTGAGCGATTTTGACTATTCCTAGGGAATCGAACATAGTGCTTTTCTGGTAACACAACTCATATCCCTTTAATTGACACATTTAACCAATCATAGGACCGGCACTAGGAGTACACTGGCTTGTGGAAGCCCCCCATGGCTGGGTTTCTTCATTAGATAAATAATGTATGTTCAGATAGGATATTTGTCATGCGTGTCACTGTGTTTTCCCATTACCAGAGGCATCTTGGAAATGAAACTGCAGAACATCATGTGTGACAGAAAGCATCTGTATGAGAGACGGTCTCTGCAGCTCAAGGAGAAAAACAGGTACAGAGTCATATCTCACCAGTAATCTTTTCCACATGGAAATTAGTCTTTACATACTGAGAACCTTGACGGTGACCTTTTTCTGAACACAGAAATGTTAGGTTTGCATTTAGTGTTAGCATCTTCACGTGTTATTTTAGTAATTTAAATCAGTCTTCTCTGCCACTGCTGGTGTCTATGTCATATATGTTTTAACATACAAGGTCTTGAATAATCAGGCCCCATCTTATCTTAAAGACCTCATAATTCTGTATCACCCCAATAGAGCACTTAGCTCTTAGGTTACTGGCTTACTTTTGGTTCTTAAGGTATTTAAAAATAAGGTATTCAATTTAATTTATATAGTGCAAAATCTCAACAGCAGTCACCTGGAGGTGCTTTATATTTTAAGGCAAAGATCCAACAATATTAGAGAACCCGCTCCTTTAATTAACCAGCTCCTAGTTTGGATTCAGGGGACAGACACCCTGTCTACCTTAAAATTGTGCTTGAAACTTTCCTTTTGGTAAAGCTTATATAGGCCTGGGCTGCTGGAGGCTTCTTCTGGAGGTGTTTCTTCTTCACTCACCTTTTGTCACTAACTATGTGTTTATACACCTCTCTGCATTTAATCATGAGGTTATTATTAACCTCTGGCTCTCCTCCCGAGCATGTCTTTTGTCCAGTCTTAGCATGACTAGGGAAACCTAGTCATGCTATAAATCATTTAATGATATATTGTAATGTGAAAGCTTTAGCGTTTATAATTAAAGATCCTTTAAGTATAAAAAAATACATCATTTTGAGCAGTAGCAGGTGTGGTTCTACAGTTTTTCAGCATCAGTGTGCATCAGTATGCAAATATTTTAAGGTTTAACAGCTGTTTAACAAGAGGTGAGTCTTTAGCTGCATTTCAAACACAGTTCAAAACCATCATATTTGACAGCAAACCATATGCAGTGCTGTATAATTAGCTAGATGTGAAACAATAGATTTTAGTGTTGGAGAGTCGGTGTCATGATAATGAAATATTTAAAAGGGGCCTGTTTTTTTATCCTCAGGCAGATGCAAGCCCTGAACAGGATGGAGCACGCATTGACCGCAGCCACGGAGCAGCTCGAACACACGCAGAATATCTACGAGAAGTTAAAGGCTCAGGTGATCTGTGAAATGTTGCTTTCACATGAAGACATCTGGTGAAGCAGTTAAAGTGTCCAGTGTGATTGCTGTGGTTCCTTTGTACATGTAACACCTGTAATTGCAACTTAAAAGCTTCACAGTACTGTATAAATTCGTCTTCATCTTCTCGCTGGAGTTAACAGCGGATTTGGAAAATTTTCCAGGTTTTGACACAGGTGTTGTGTTGTCACTGTGCCAGTAATTAGCACATAAATTGTTGATTTATATTAGACCAAGCTTCCTGTCATTTTCCTGATGTGCACATTTTTTAACGAGAAAGTGGAAGGAAGAAGAACAAGCGGCTGATTGGAAATGCATCAGCACATCTCAAAAGGACATAATGGCATGAAAGGAAATCAATATGACACATCTGGGAATTTGCACATTGAGGAAACAGGGAAACAACGCTTCTGAACATTATGATTCATTCAGTTTGCTAATCAAGAATAGCTCACACGAACAGCCGCGCGTAATAAAACTGAACTGTTTGGAGGAGTCTGTGGTTTTACCACAGAAATTCATCACATTTAAATCGAACGCGATGTGATTGATGGGTTTAATATTTTCATACTGTTGTGCTCAAACTTTACCCAGCAAGAGGGCTAATAATGAATATTTATTGCTCTATGTATGCAGATGAAACTTAATTATGGTATTGCATTATCTTTTTTGAAGTACTTGAACTTACTGATGTAGTCTTCTTCTCCCTCCAAACTTTTATAAAATATGCGGCTGCGGAGATCAAACCACTAAAAACGAGACGCTGTTATAAGATCAAATAATCTAACACTGCTGTGTTTGTTTTGTAGTAAGCCTTTTTGTGGGATTGAATATTCACTGGCCAGATTAGATATTGGGTGTAGGAGGATTAGGACTCAATCCTCATGGTGTTTTTTTCTTTACACTGTGGTCTGAAGAACATTGCATTTGAACCCAATTCAAAGGATACTTGCCAATTTATACTGAAAGAAGACTCTCATTTTTTGAATTTTCAGTTAGATGCTGTCCCCAAAACAGAAGCCAGCATTCAGCAAAGGATGGAACTTCAGAAAGAGGTTGATGCTCTCAAAGTCAGCTTTGAAAAGCAGGTGGGCATGTATGGGCCAACCATCGATCCATTTTCTTCTGCTCATTGAATTCAGGGTCGCAGTTCGAGCTGGAGTAGGATGAGAGGCTGCATTTACCCTGGATAAGTCTCCAGCCTATCAAAAGATATGCTTTAAATACCACATAGACTTTATTAATCCGACACTGGGGGAATTCACGTTATAGCAAGAATAAGTGTGAGCAAGAAAAAGCGAATTGGAGATATATTAGAAAAAGAAAAAATAGAACAATAAATAATAAATAGTGTTTAAATACAAAAAAACCAGACAAAAAAACTACACGAGTAATTTCTGCTATTCACAAATGGTTGCTACAGTATAAACACTCACAAAGAAATTTTCATATGTACTGTGGGAGTGATAATATTAATTATAATATGCTATAATATTAGTTATCTTTATTAGTTTTAATAAACATCTCAGGCTTTTTCCACTTCCTGGGTCTTGCACTTTTACTATTAAAGTTCTCACTAAGTCGTTTTTCATGTCTTTGTATCTTAATTTCAAGAAATGAGGGACAAAATGAGATTTCTGTTTACATATTTTGTTCATGACACACAATAAGAGAAAATTGATTCCAGTGATCCCCCCGGGGATCCATAATATCATTAGGTTTTTAATTTTTTTTAAGGTGTTTTTAAACTGTGAACGGCTCCTAACTTGTTCCCAAACAGCTATCGGTGGCTGAAGAAGAAAGCGAGAGAAAGCAGCAGTATCGGGTCATTCAGGAGCTGCTCGGTGACTCAAACCGCCTCAGAGAGAAGGTCCATAACCTGAGATGTTTAACACAAATCAAAGCAGAAGAGAGAGGCCAGAAGCACCGTGAACTGCTCAGGGTCGAGGTGAAGTTTAAACACACAGACACGCACACATATTTATTTACATTTTATGTCATCATTAGTGCATTTTAGTGCATAATATAATCATTTATGCAGACACAGAGCAGTTCAACTAGACGTGAGAATCAGTGGGTTTGTATTTTAGATACTTTGGGATGTTAGCATCACAGTCGAGAAACCAGCGAGCAAGAGCGCATCTGTCATCTACATTAATAATATTGGGGATATTGGGATTGAGGAAAAAAACTTTTTTTTTAAATTAAAAAAAGATTCATCGACTCTTTCTTAATTAGTACATAAGAAAATCCTGGATCAACAGCAACCAGCTCGAAAATAAATGAGAAATTCTTAAAAATAAAAATTAAAAGAGGGACTAATTACGAAGAAAACAAAGACTGTTAGATCAGTTATTTGAATTTTTGTTTATCCTTCATTTACTTACAGTTTAAAAATGGAAGCTATTTTAAGGGCACAAGGGAAGTTTGATATCTGGCACAAACACACACATGTGCATACACACAGCAGATGATGATGCTGTTCCTTGTTAAATCTTCCAACAGCAACTGAACGAGCGCATTCAGCACGAGCTCAAAGAAAAAGACCTGATCATCATGGACCATAACAAGCTCAACACTATGCTACAGCGCAGGTGCACCTGTTTTGTTTTTTTAAAGATGTTATAGTGTTGTTAATGATGTTGTTAATTTCAGAAATAAACTGTATAACAACAGTTTATTAGGGAAATAAACTGTTGTTACTGTCTCTGTCTGGCTCTCTCTCTGAAATAAAAGCATTTTATTACATTTTTATTTCCCGATGCAAAATCCTTGATGCGTATACTTCATTTTGATCTATCCATCCATCTTTTCATCTGTAATTGGATGAAGTAGCATGAATTTAAATATCAGAACTTTTGCAATGACTGCCTGAAGTCTAGAACTCATGGACATCACCAGATGTGGTTTCCTCCCTTGAGATACTCTGCTAGGACTTTACTGCAGCCATCTTTAGTTGCTGCTTGTTTGTGGGCCTCTCTCTCAGTTTTATCTTCAGTAGCTGAAAAACAAGTTCGAGTTTTTTGTATGCTTTGAGTTCTTACCCATTTCTAGCTTTGTGTTTCTCCAAAAGGATCACAAAGCCAGATAACATTACAACTCAGCAGAGGAAGACGCTGTTAATGTTCATATCCTCTCACATTGTCACAAGCCACAAGGTTTTTGGATAAATTTGACATTTTAAGTGCCATTTACTTCCATTAAACTAAAGCAAATATCCACCTCCAAAAGCACAAAACTCACACCAAGTATGTAGATTTTGGTTTTCAGTGAAATATTCCTTTAATATAACCATTTTTCACGACTGATAATTGATTCCATGTTATATGTTTGGCTCCTCTGATCTGCAAAATATCTGCAGCCACAATTAATTCAGACATCTGTGCATGTTGTCTTGGTAGAAAACAATTTCTTTCTAATTGGTCATACTTGAGTGTTCAGACACAGACTAATGCATAAAGCACCACCCAGTATAAAAGCAGATTTTTAAAAAATGCATTCATTAAGGTCAAAGCAGCAGAGTTCAGTTTGAAGTGGTTGCACTTGACATGGAATCAGACAGTGTATCTCCTCTCTGTTCTCACATTTAGCCGTCGTTCGTCACAGCACACACGCCTTAGATGCATTTTAAACCCCGTGAGACTTTGGTTCTTTCATAATTTTGTGATCCACTGATCACTTGTAATGAATATGAGTCACTGATATTAAGATTACTCTGTTGGGAGTATAGCATGTGTTGATGACAACATTTCTGTCCATAGTTTATTTAACAAGCGCACATAGACCTAAAAGTCTAAGAAGAATAAATACAAAGCATTAGTGTAACGTGTAAAGAAGTTGTTCTGGATTGGGAGTTTGTGTTATAGATAAATAATGTGTTCATTACTAATCTGTGTTTTGTTACCTTGTCAGAATATTACAGTACTCTAAGCTGTGCGATATGGTTATGGAAGAGAAGAAAAAGTATGTCAAGCTGAAGCAGATGGCCTCACAGACGATCACAGAATTGACGGAGCAGATTAAGGTCCTGGAAAATGAATCGGAAATCCAGCGCACCATTGCCATCAACAAGGACAGGTGTGTTTAGGATACGTGGTCATAACCAAGTACTATAATAGCATTATAACAGATCCTGATTCTTTAAAAGTTACAATGTCCAGCTGTGTGCAACAAGTTATGTTTTATTGAGTTTCTGTGTGTAATTTTTATCTTTTTCCATTTATATACGTCTATTTCAGAGGACTCTCAAAGGCTCGTATGAAGATCTCTAATACTTCGAAAACAAGGGACAAGCTACGCAATGACATTTCCAAGGTTCACACACACACACACACACACACACGCACGCTTTGCAGTATGTCAGTATCACAATTTAGACAGTTTAAACAAACATTAAATGAGCTGCAAGACATCCAAAGTTGTATACAGACACAGATAAGACAGGGGTGAAGTCATTGCTAGCATTTTATAGTAAAAAGAGTAAAGATTAATGTGTGTTTTTTTTGTTGTTTATCACTGTAAACAAAAACGGTAAAAGGTTTTTAATTTGCTGGCTCTTGCAGTCTTCTTTGTTAGGCATAGCTAAGAAGACCTCAGAAAGCAGAACAAGCCGTATGTAGACGATGATGATGATGATGGTGATGGAACACCTATGGACACTTTTATTGATAATTTATTTAAAACATTTTAGAAAATAACATTAATTCAATTTATATGTATAGTAAATATTTATGAAAAATGTGAAAAGATTCCTGACTTTGATTACCCAAATGACATTTTAAGAAGGTTCCTCTCCTGGATGTTATACTTGTACCATCTTTGCTGTTGCAGAATTCTCCCACAGATTTAGATTCAGGATTCTTTCAGTGCTATGTCTGTGTTTTGTGATACCTCTGGCCCAAAAAACCTTCATCGCAGAGCTGGTTTTGAGTTTGATGAGCGATGACCGGTGGATAACAGTGATGTGCTTTTGAAATGACCTGGGTTTTTTAGCTTTTCGGTTAGTCTTACTTCTGGTCTTTGTTCTGGTCTTCCCTGTTTGTTTTTGTTAGATTTCTCTCCAATTGTGTGCACCACCTGTTATTTAGCTTCGTTTTGCCAGCTTGTCCTGTCACTTCCAATAGTCAAACATTCCAGCCGTTTTCTTGAGTTCCTGGTGTTTTCTCCTTTTAAAACTTGCTCGTGTTTTAAGAGACTTCTGACTGGTCTGTGCTTGACCATGGCCTGTTCTGCATTTCTCCCCATCACACTAAAGGACAACACAAGTATCTAAGGAAAGGGCAAACATGGAAGAAATACTTTAAAAGAATGAATACATAAAATGTACTGTATTAAATCTGATACGTCCAAAGTTCTGTCACACTGAACCCCACTGACCATTAAAAAATAAAATAATTAGAACTGACTTTTCTGAGGGTCATTAAGTGCTTTGTGCCGATCTTGTTTCTGATGCTGTGAACATGCTTATTACTTTCTCTTTCTCTCTGACTTGTTGTAGGCTGGCGGGAAGCAGTGCCAGATAAATCAGGAGTGTGAGGACAACAAACTGGAACTAATGAAGCTCACACAAATGATCAGCCATCAGCAGGAGACTCTGCTGGAAATAAACAAGAATCACGAAACTGCCATACAGCGGCGCAACTTCCTGTATGTTCATAGCTTAAAGCTCAAGTAATTGCTACCCGAATGCTTACATAATGACCTAAAGCTCATATATACTATATGCACTTCTCAAATCTACAGAGGAATCCAGCTCCTGGAACATGAAGAGATTTTGTGTAACTACTATGAGAAGGTGAACATCCAGGAGGCAGCTATCACTAAAAGAAACTCAATTCTGGAGACCCTGGAGAAGGACATGAGAGACTTGGAGTTAGCGATTAATGAGGAGAAGAGGCAGATAGACCTGAAGAAGAAAGATGTACTCCTCAAGAGGAAACTGGAGGAGGAGATTACAATGCTCCAAATAGAGGTAGAAAAACATTAGATAAACCTACACACTCATCCAGACGGTTGACAGTCCTTCCACAAAGGAAGCAATTACACCAAACTTGTGGAAATGCATACTAATTACCTGAGAAGTTATAGAGTAGGAGGAAAAATGTGTCTACTTATTGCATGCTTAACAGGTTTTGAGAATGCACAGATTTCTATGTAGATGTAGAAATCCTTCATTAAACTCATTTTTCTTGTGTAAACAGTGCTGACAGTGTTCCGGCAACAGTCTCACAACGCCCACTTCTCTTTTCTCACTATCTTCTTTTATTCCTTATTAACAAGAAATGAAAACTGGAAATGCATCATACTGTACAGTTCAAGACATTTTTGCATTGCCTAATGTTAGAGCCACCCATCAGGTATATAATCTTGAATGAGCACTGCATCCTATAAAATGCCCCTGCGCTTTCCATAGTGGCATTTTGCTAATATAGCCACTAATTGGTGCTATACGCTGCTGCCCACATTTCTCCAACAGTACGACCATGACTATATCATGAAATGCCTTTGCTTCGTGGATTTAAAATCCCCTCTGAATGTAGTTAAACCTGCCAATTAGCATGAAAAAAACAGATGCTGTGAAAGTACAGATTTTCCTGAGAATCTTCTGGCACATGTGGTGTCTGTAGTTGTGTTCGAGTTAGCATGCCTGGTCCATCTGCAAACCAGGGACTTTCTTCAACAGCACTTCCATGCGTTGTCCAGCTAGGTGTGTGTGTTCCCATTACTCCTTGTCATAAAAATAATATACGCGATTTATTTTTTATCCGTAGAGGTCTGAGGGAGTGTATGACTGCGGGTGTATGTGAGTTGAATGGTGTCAGAGATTTTACAGATTATTGCTCAACTTTTACTGTCTCTGTCAAGCCAGGGGAACTCCAGCAAGAACAGTTAAGTGCAGTGCTTTAGAATAAAACCCATAGAGCAGTGGAGACACTCAGAACATCACTAATGAGCAGGTCCTTGTTTTGAAACACGTTCAGCATTTTATCTCACAATGAGACTTCTGAATTACTCTAGTAAACATGCTGTGTGGGAAGGCTTTCGCTTTACTTTAATGACAGGACTCGGTGCTCATTAACGTGTAAACATTCTTAGTTTGACCATAATCAAGACTGATTATGCTTGAGAGGTGTCTGCTTGGACAAACTAGTGGAAGAATGCATGCATCTATTCACAATTTAAAACAAAATATTTTGAAATAGCCACACAAGGGATGATGATTGGGGGGAATTTTCTTCCCTATTGTCAGATGAGAGCCTCATTTTGCTGAGCAGATCTTAATGGAGTGAAATTTTAAGGATGGACACTTGCCAAATAAAGTTCAAGACACACACGGATACTCAGAAAGAAGATAAGTATCTAAAACAAAGGGGAAAAACCCAAGCGATAACACTGTGCACACAGAGACGAAGAGAAACAGACACACAAACATGCACCGAGTTCCCCTTCCAGCAGCTACATCATGGGATTGGGTGTGTTACCTCTCTGGATCAGAGTGATTGGCTTACAGTTGCTGCTGGACCAGACGTATGTTATCCGAGTCTTATGCTCTTTTGGATGAACATAGCGTTGGATAAGACTTCACCGTGTGCTGCTCATTTGAAAAACACCCCTCTCCTTTTTGTCCATCTGTTTACTCCTTCTGTTGTTTATGTTTGCTACAGGGAGCCCTGATGATGCCATCTTTTTGCTTTCACTCATGTTTCATTAGTTTCTTTACTCTTTCCCACACTTTGTTTTAAACAAAATTCTAAATTTTATTGTTTCCACCAGGATTTTTCTTTCACTTGTGTTCACAACTTCAGCCTTTTGTTATGTTCTTCTTCCTCACACAAACTAACTATGTATTTGGATATTTTCATCGATGTTAGGTCTCTGACTCTGAGGATTGCAGTGCAGCTTGCCTGGTCTATTTGGGCTAGACTGAAATATCTCAGCAACAGTTGGACTTATTAAAACTTCATACATATTTTCATGAGGCCCAGAGCACAAATCCTGCTGACTTTACCTTGACCGGTACCATCAGGTTGGCATTTCTGGTTGTTAGTAAAGTTTAATTTGGAACATTGTGTCTAAAACATATCTGACTTTCACTTTCAGCACTTTTAGGGCAGGGAAGGTGATCTGGATCTTTTTGTTATTCCACTGCTGTTTCAACATGGTATTTATCCTATAAATATTCTTGCTGACTGTAAACCAGTTGCCTAATCATTTACATCATAATTTCCTACAAACCTGAATTCTGAACGTTCTTATTAAACTTGTTGAATTGCAGTTATGCGCTTGGGCTGTTGTCGCTGGCATCCCGCTGTTAGAATGCCTGCCTATGAAGGGCTGTTCTGAAAAAAAAATGATATGCACAGTTTGGAAGTTTTGCTGGAGATGCTATAATCGTCCAGTAGAGAGGAACGGACCCTCTTCTGTGCAGACAGCCCAACCCTAACCTGACTATCATTCACTGCATCATTCACACTTAAAACCTGTGACCAGCACATTACAGAGCAGGCTTATTTTCACACATTTATTGAGTCAGAACCAAAACTCCAAAAGTATGCTGCTGATGTTAATAGGTGGAACCAGCTTCCTCTCTCCCTGTCCAAAGATTTGCTAATGTGGGTACAAGAGCGTGACGCCCTGCAGGTGAGCAGAAAACAAAAATCACACCCTGGGTGTATCTAACTGAGAAAACAGGACACTGTCTGCTCATAGGTTAGCATATGTCAATCACAAGGTAGCCACACTGTAATGCATACCCTTCTATCTCATGTATTTGACTTAAAATGGGTCCATCATTTTACAAAACAAACTTTATTGTATCAAATAAGATTTGAAAATAGCAAGTGAGAACAAAAAAGTGTTTCCTGAGGTCATTGATATGGTTTAAAAACACACGTGCTACTTGATGGCAGATCCAGACACTAATATCCATCTTTCATATACAGTCTATGTTTGATTCCCAAGTTAATGAACAAATACTGTTTCCTTTAGCCTCAGCTGTACTTTTGCTCTTTAGCAAATGTTAACATGCTAACATATTGAAGTAAGATGAGAAACATTGTAGCGAAACACCACTTTAGCAATGTTAATATGAGCATTTTAGCTGAAAGCCTTGGTGTAGCTGAGCACACATCCTCACAAAGCTGCTGTCGTGGCTATATGCTTTATCACGTTTGAATAGACGTGCTTCTCCTGAAACTTTTAGTATCAACAGTTATCTCCTTGATTAGTTTATCAGTCCATGTTTGTTCCTCTCTCTTGCCATTCAACCACCCAGTTATTTAATACTTCTCCCTCTCATCTGTGTGTAAACAGCAAATCATTTTCTAAATTACAGTTTTCACTCGTACAGCCATCTAGCTCCCCCGGGTACAAAAAAGTGAATCATGGGGGTCTCTACTTTTGCAGGAGGCTCACCAGCTCAATTCATTCTCCCTGCAAATGCATTCTCTATGCGAATTCAATCTCCATGCAACTGCCTTGCTGTCGATTTATCATATATATTGTGTATTTGTATTCATCTGTGACCAGTTTATCTGTTCATTGCAGACAGACCCCCCCTTTCCTTTGATGGGAAATTTTGACAAAGATAGATTGGGCCATCTGCGAAACTATTGAAGTTCAATATACTCTGAGGCTTCCATTTGCTCTGAGGAATTTTAATTGCAGCAAAATAAACAGAGGTTGGGGTCGGAATCTAAATTTGCTGCTTGTTTATGAGATGCGGGCGCGTCGACGTCTCAAACGCGTACAGGTGCACACGCATCAGTGCGCACACCGAGATCTGCGCAGCGTTCGTGAAATCTAAATGTCGATGAACAAACAGTCATCTAATGACTGGTTACACTTCTGTTATGCACAGCTGCATGAGCAATCCCACAGACATACAAAGACACAGTCAGTTGTGGATTTATAATAGGGTGGAGCTGGTGACAGATAGCACTGTCCCTATGGTGGTGAGTCATATTCTGTCCCTCTTAAATCTTCGTCCAATCTGTCTGGAACCTATTACTACTGGGAAACCCTTTGCCAATAAAATCGCTTTGACAGTATGGGTGTGGAAGTTCATGTATATTGGATGGCGGGAACAGGTAGAGAGCAAAAAGAGCAAGAAAAAACTCTCAACTTTGTATAAGTTCTGAAAAAAAGTCATATGATACACAAAGATAAGTTGTGAAGCAAGTACTGGATTAAAATCAAGCAAAGACAAGGTACAAATCAAACGGGCACATAAACAGAATAATGTAGTGAAGGTGAACCCACTTTCTGTGAGTGCGCAAGTGGACAGAAGCGTGTTCACGTTAAATCAAAGACTCATGTGAATGTGAGAGAGGTAAATCACAATCAAGTATTATTAAATAGGAAAATTCAGTTCACGTCGATACTAAGTGTGTCATTGAAATTCATGAGGGAATTAGACTGAAATGCAGTTTTAATGTAACTGCTCCATAACTTAGTTCCTTAGTTTAAAGTGTTTTAACGTCTAGGTCTGGATTGTTTAGTCTCTTGATTGTAGTATTACTTCCCAGTACTTATTAGTTTTGATATCTATGTTTCTACTTCCTTTCCATAGCCAGGCTGTCCTAGTCCCATGTCTATTTTGTCCTTGGTGTGTCATATGTGAAATTCACCTCTCTGTCTGCCATCTGTTTAGTTACTTCCTGTCTTGCTTTGGTGGTCTTTTACCCTCTGTGCTTTTATGTCTAGTTTAATTCCCTTTGTATCATCTTCCCTGATTATCTGGGTTCCTTGATGTCCCAGTGTCGTGGCCTTCTCTAAGTTAAGCCAGCTTCCTGTGACTTCCTGTTTCATTGTGATAACTGTTGCCTTCTGTGACTCATGTTCATGTCTGTAATTTTTGTAGTTTTGTCTCTGTCTCCCATTCTTTGTGCCTCATTCCCTCTTGCGTGTGCCCTGTATGTTCCGTGTCTCCCATGTGGTTTCCTAGTTAGCAAATTCCTACTGTCTGCCCAGGTTTTTGTGATCCACATGAGCCCATCAATAAAGTTGCATTTTGAGTTCAATAAAGTCGTGCATATTTGGTTCTAATCTTGTCAGCCACACAGCAACACATGACACAGCCCCCATGAAATGCCACTCTTGAGAGTTGGGATGTAGGTTAAATGTATTTCCGGTACAGCGATACAATAATTCAGCAGTGACATATTTTTGTGGAACCATCACGAAGTTAATTCATGGATCAAACAACAGATTTCCAGTCACAGTTTCTCCATCTGTTTTCCAGACACAATGAAAACCCCATTTCTTTCAGTACAAATTAAATGCTTTTTGCTTCTTTTGTATTGTTACAATGTTATCGGGTACACGCCACTTTATTTAGCTGGTTTTGCTTGTGGTTAAACTGTGGGGTCATTAATTCTAAATAACCAGTGATTATTTTAAGTTATGTATGGTTTTGCTTCACCCTAGTTGTCTTTCTATAGCCTGAGGTTGTCTGCAGGCCTAACCTATACTTTATAACCATTGGTACATCTCACAGTGGAAAGCTGGGGCTTTTTCATTGTCAGAGTCTTCAAGGCTGTGGAATGACTTGCCTGATAAATGCATGCTGGCAGAGTTTGAGTCGTCTTGTAAATCTCCTGTCAAAACGTACATCTGGCTTTTATTTCTTCCTTCCTAGTTGCATTATGTGACCCGGTCAATGTGGTGGCTATATTTCTTCATTTTGATTTCATTGTTTAGACATTTCAAAAAAAAAGAGAGAGAGAGAGAGAGAGAGAAAAGAAAAAACCTCCTCTATTTGACATTGTTTTTAGTTGTAACTTGTACTTGGTCCTCATAAATATATAAATATTCCTTTGAGCTGCTCTACTCCCATATTTTTCTAATTACCCTTACATCATCGTATTATATTAATATGATTTTAACTTGCTGACCTTTATGCTTTACTGATCTGTCCCTTTGTCTCTTATCTAATTACAAGGCTTTTTGTAGACCAATTTGTGGACGTTGTATATAAATAAGGTCATTATTTGTTTTTTTTAATGGTTACACTTTCAGGCATTCGGTGTAGCATCTATTATGAAGCTTTTTAAGCCATCATGTTAATTTCAACCTGAGCTGAAATTATGTAAATGATATGCTAATGGTAGGCTGCTCGGATGCTGTCATATCTACAATGTTTTACTGCAGTCATGAGCCAAGAAAGCAGCTATTATTTGTGACTGTCAGATGAAGAATACAGAGGCAGGCAAGCAGGCAGAACAGAGACAGATGAATACAAAGGGAAAGACGTACGTCAGTGTGTATACGACTAGAAGGAAGAGGACGGCTATAAAAATGCTACAAGAGAGGGCACTACAGAGAGAAAAGAAGATTGATTGAAGAGTGGGGAGAGGAGAGGGAGGGTATCAAAGACACACTTTGTGCCATCCATCATGTACTGTTTAAGTGACTTAGGGTGGTTACATATGAGGGTGCAACACAGATTAATCAGTCAAGTCAGAATCGAGTACATATTTGTCGCAGTCGGAATTTGACAACTAAAGAAGTTCATTTAAAGCTATGAGATAAAAAAAAAAAACATTTCTTGAGTAAAAAACTTTCCTTTCATTCTTTCGTCAGCCATTACACTGTAAAAAGATCTGGATTTATTTAGACAGACATTTTTATAGATTAGCTTGGTGTTTGCTGTGACTTGTGGTGTATGTGCTGATTTTTTTTTCAATATTATTGTCGTGATTCCTGGGTTTTGATAGTTAGTTCTTTTCTGTTTACTTTCCTTGTCATTTCTTGTTCTCAGTTATTCTTGACTATAACTTGAAATTTCAATGTTTAGTTCAGCCATACATCTTGTCCTGTATTACCAAGTCAGTTCACTATAGTGAATCCAGATAATGGAAACATATCACAGGATATGTTTCCATTATCTGGATTCACTCACCCGAACTGGTTATGAACTGCTAAGTTATCCTTGGATATAAAATCACAGAGCGGGGGCAGCAGATGCTGAAGCGCATAATGCGCAGAGGTTGCCAACTTTCTGCAGTCAGTCGCTACAGACCTCCAAACTTCATGCGGCCTTCAGGTTAGCTCGAGAACAGTGCATAGAGAACTTCAAGGAATGGATTTCCATGGCCGAGCAGCTGCATCCCAGCCTTACATCACCAAGAGCAATGCAAATTGTCAGATGCAGTGGTGTAAAGCATGGACCTACTATATTAATAAAGTTTAGCCTATTTGAAAGCAGGAAGAAAAACTAGCAAAAATGCTCACTGTGTAAAATAACAGACTTATCCATTTCACAGCTCCACATTTGATGTTATTCTTGTTATTGATTGTTTTTCCATTAAAAAAGTGTATGTAAAACAGTTTGCATACTATTAGTATGGTCTTTAACTCTCTCCTTTGGAAGGATTTGTCTTGCATTTCTGGGGAGGTTGGAAACTTAGGAGTCTGAATAAGCCACTTTAAAGACTTCCATTGCTGAGTCAGTTGGCAGAACCTGTGGTTCTAAAGTTATCAGTGTCTGTCGTGGTAGCATCCTGCAGACCAGCATGGCTGTCAGTCTGTTGAAGGACACTTTCTGTGCTTGCTTGGCCATGGGGCCTCCTGAAGCAGTAGACAGGCATCAGAGAGACTGTGGCTTTGGCACTTGTGGAAGCAAAAGCTCAGTTGTGAGAGGAGTCCATGGGAGGCCACAGAAGAGGACTTTCAGCAGGTCTCCTTGAAGAAAAGCAGGGCTTTTCTGTTGAACTAGACTAGGAATATCTTTGGGCAGTGGAAAGAGCACTTGAGGAACTGTTAAACCCAGCCAAAATCTCCTGTGTGGAGGAGACAGACCCTGAAGAATAAGGGAAAGCCTCACCAGTTGCACTGGCAGAGCTCGGTGGGGTAGTTAGAAAGCTCTCTGGTGGTATTACACTGCTCAGCCTCCTAGGGAAAATTTATTCCAGGGTTCTGGAAAGAATGTTCTGACTGACTGTTGAGCCTCGTATTCAGGAGGAGCAATGCTGATTCCATCCCAGCCATGGAACAGTGGACCAGATCTTCACCCTATGAGATGCTTATATAACCAATCAGCGCTCTCAGCTGATTCTAAACCCAAACTCTGAACACATAACCTGGTTGGGAGCAGTTTATGTGTTTATCATGAGTTACTATGGTGATACAGCCAGATAAAAAGAGAGCCTTAAAGCTTGGTACAGTTCACTGACTCATTAATATTGCTTTATAATACACCCCTCAGTAATCAGTGTGCATTTAAAAATTCTAATTGGACCTCTTGGTGAAATTATTCCCAATAAACACAAAATACTGATTAGTACAAAGACATTGCATCCATGAAACAAAATGCAATAGGCTGTAATAGCATCCAGCTTGCTGACAATGCGAACGCAATACTCTGTATTCTGCCTCTGTAGCCATATAGCTGTTTCTTGATTCTGACTATCTGTGTTTTATAATCCCCAAAGTCTTCGTTTTCACTTCAGTAAAAGTAACTGTTGTTAATTATTTATTAGCTCCAACTCTTAACACGATCAGCTCAGCACTGAGAAAAAAAACCCTCAAGTGCACAGAAAGCCCACCACCAATGTAGTGCTTTGTGGACGGTCTCATTGTGGATTCATCGCATGTAAAAAATCAAGCTTAACGCAGTAGTCAGGATCCTGCCAGTGTAGCCATCAACCGTTTCCAGTTGTACAAATCCATTCTCTCTTTTTTTGCGGTGGAGTAATTTCAATTAAAGTAAAAGTCGTCCAGCATTTATTAGCTCCAATTCCGACATGATCTGCTGAGCTCAGTTGCAATTGTTTAAAGCAGACGAAGAACTTGAGCGTAATAATACTTCTGAAACGCTATTTGGCATTGGGTACTATGCGGTACTATATACTGCAATTAAGCACTTTATTTTAAGGTTTGTTTGAGAAGCCTGACATCAGAATTGATGGATTTCTAAGTCTTACTTCAGCTCGTATTCCCGCTAGACGATTTGGTGACCTTCATTTGCATGTCGAGCAGGGAACAGAATCAGATTTGTTGCTTAATTTCAGCTTTCAGATGATGTAATCACGTATTCAACTCCTCATACCACGAACAGGCTTTTGTTGTCAAAGTCATATTCTCTGTGAGAAGTGCACATTTCCCGGGTCCCTCTTGGTCAGCCCCAGTTCCTGTTTCTCAGCATCTCTTGTCTTTTTAATTCTGCCTTTCTTGTCTGCTTTCACATCCTATCGCTCGCTCCTTTTTCTGACTCTGGCCTTTCTTTTGCTCCTTCTCACTTTATCTTCCTCTGTCTGTCAGCCTTTTATCACTTTCTCCAAGTACATTTCCTCCACTCTTATCTCTGTCTTCGCTTTTCAGTAACTTTAACCCAGCTCACACCTTGGCTTATCACATGACAGCTTTAATACATAGTTAAAACCTGAGTCATATGACAGTAGGCTTTTTAATAAGCTGATCACCCATGTCTGTTTTAATCAGACTCGCTGCCCAACTATAGGAGAGAAGCTTCATTAATCCCATCTATGAACGACGGGAAAATGGGAATCATCACGTTGTTCCGGACTGTCTTTCTTCGCTCACATTAGATGCAGGCGCGTAAACCTACACTGCTGCATATATCCACACACAAACACACGCACACACACCTCTATACTCAGTATGGTTGAATGGACTGAAGCTGCTGTTTCATAAGGCAGGTCGTGTCAGGTCAGACCGCCTCTGTACTTTATTCCACGTGTTCTTTTTCTCTCTTCAACTCTTCTGTCTTTACTTCGCGCTGTATAATCAATCACTTCTTCTTCTCTTATATTTGTTTCAGTGCCCCCAGGCATCTATTAATATTTCTCATGTATTTTCCTTTTTCTGTCTTCTATCAACTGATCGCTGTTTTTTTTTCATTGTTTCTATTTTCTGCTTACATTCATTTTATTTTGCCTGTCATGGCTCCTTGATCAGCTGAGATTCATATTTTTTTTATTTATATATATATATATATAGCTTACCTTTATCTTGCTTTAATGGGGCCACTGGGCATTTATATTAACTTCACTGTTAAGATACTACAGCCTTCTTAATTGCCCATTTCCATCTCTAGCCCCCGCTGAGGTTAGGTGGACACCTGAGTTACTATTTATCTTTGTCTTCATAATCAGAACAGCCTTTTTCTCATGAAGTTGCCTGACCAGTCGTAGCTTTGAGGTAACATTGTGTCTTTATGATTTTGTTTGGTTCCTGGCATGATCCCTCTTTATGTGGAGTTTGCATGTTTTCTCTGTACCTGTGTGTGTTTCCTCAGGGTCCTCTGGGCTATGGATGTAAGATGCATAAAGTGCTATGGCATTCATTTAAAATGCTTTGAGTGCTCAGTAACAAGTGCGTAATATTTTCTCCCGAATTCAGTCTGGTTTATTTGGTATTTTCCTAAACTTTCCACTGTAATTTTTAATTCTTGTTAGCCTTTTTCTCCCTACCAGACTTTATGACATTGCTGCATTTCATGGTGTATTTCCAGTCCTGCATGTTACTGGAATAGCGTTAAACCAGTGGCACTGTGTGTCCATGTGGACTAGACCAGAAAAGCAAAGCAGGCACCCATTCATTATTCTTAGACAGGTCAAAACTTTAATTAATGTTCTATATGTTAATTTTCTGTCATTCATTTAAGCACTTTGTAGGTCATGTGCACTTTTTTTTTTACTCTGGCAAACCTCTAACTCCGTCTCCACTCGCTAATTGCAGCTGTTTCAGAATGAGCATTAGCTAAAGGCATTGATCGAACATGCCTGCCCTGCCCCTTCACTTAACTTTAACGCCTTGTCATCCTGTCTGCTTCTGAGCCTTTTGCCTCATCTTCTTCGTGTGTTTTTTTCCTTTTGTGTGTATCTTTGCCTCCCCTTCTATTTCTGCTGTCTTTGGGGATGTCAGAAAATAAAATAAAAAACAGGCCCTTGGAGGGATGTTGTAGCTTTTTAAACTGTGGTTTCTCTTATCACAGTTTGCCACTGGCTTGTCATGTAGCAGGAAGTAGCTTCCATGTAGGCACTATGTTTAGCAAAAAAGGCCCTTAAATCCCCAGTGCAATGAGTACCTTCCATCCATGGAGGACAAAGCATTCAAACACACACAGACTAATTCTAGATTCTTACTTTGTATTTTCCGGTTATTTACCTTTGGAAATTACTAGATACAAGTGACAATAGCTTATTGACTTCTGCCACAGTCAATTTGTTGTCTGTTTTCGTCTGTAATTCTCTTATTTTCTGTCTCTCAGCTGTCAGAAGCCAGGGACAAGACACTTGAGGGTGTGAAGCGAAAAGTTGATTACAAAGAGCTAAAGGGCAAAGACCCATCAACGGCAGAACTGGCCAAGAAAATTGAACAGGTACGCGACACTTTTAAAATACTACTTTATTGCAAACGTTTTCAAAGGGAATACAAAAAAGGTGTGTCTCCGCTCTGTCTCTGCACTGTAGCTTGAGGTGAATCTAGCTGAGCGCGAGAGGCAGTTGCTGGAAAAAGAACTCCTGGTGGACCAGGTGACCCGGCTCTCAAAGCCACTCAGCGAGCAAGCTGAGAACTGCCAAGAGGACAGACTCTCACTGGCAAAGAAGGTAGACTCTTGTATATACATAGAGAAGAAGCTCTGCTCATATAGACACAGATAGGGTGATACAGAGACAAACACACACACTCCCACACAATACAATATACTCTCAGATACAGAGAAACATATTATTCACCCGTTATCTGCAGCGTGGTCTTTTATCTCTCTCTTTGTCTCCCTCACGAACACACTGACGCATTGTTTGAGGAGCATGTGCAGCCCATGTGAGGAGCGTGCAGAGTGAGCATTTGGGAGTTCACTGAGCATTACAGTTTCTTTGCACTCCCACTTACTCTGCTTTTCCTCTTCGGCTATAAATACCCTCATCAAAAGCTAGTGGAACAAGCTTCATAGCCCATAATCATTTGTAGAAATAAGTCCCAGTAGCACTGAAAGGAATTTAATTTGAAATGAAGAAAATCTTGAGCTCAAATGTCCTCACACGGTAGACAGGCAACTACTCTAGTTGCAGTTTACATCCTTGCTTGAAGACCTTAAGGGGATCTATTAGGCGGAGCACAGAGATTAGTGTCATTCATTCAGCATTCATTCAAATGTGAAATAAGGTCAATGGTCCTGGGTGGTTTTGCAGAACGTCATGGTGTCACATCGTAGTTAACCTAAAAGACCATCTCTTCATCACTTGTCATCTCCTCAGACAGTGCTGTTAAATTTTGTTGAAACCAGTCTATTAATTCTTAAGTGAAGGGAAAAAATGTTTTTTGTATACGTGATATTTGACCACCAACTTCTCATCAGTTCATCCTCGAGTCAAACTAACTAGATTTAATGAAATTCCCTCCAGGTGTACTGGGATGTTGCGTTCCCAAGAACGTGACAGTAAAATTCCTTTGCTAAGTAAACGTTAACATGAAAAAATCTTGGGGTGTCATGTATAACTGTATGGCATGCAAGGGAGAACCCAAACACAGGACTTTGAGTAGCTCCTTTGCTGTGACTACTTAAACATAAGAGCACTAAAAAGGGAAAATTCAGAAACAAGAAACTAGGAACAAAAAACTAGAAATAAACAACTAGATATTTACCACTACGAATTAACAAGGGAAATGAGGGAAACATGGAAACATACAGCAAACGGGGACGGTGTGACAATGATCAGAGCAAAACAACTGAAGCAAGGAGCACAAGAGTCCAAAACAAAGACCTAGCAGTTCAGAAGGCAGGAGGTGTGCCCTGTGGCAGAGACGGAGCAGTTCAGGAGAGCACATGAAGGAGCTCTGCAGGATGACCACGTGGTCCAGAAACTTAGAAACACTGGGTCACAGACCCAGTACCATGATATGGGGATTTCTTATTGATGTCCTATACACTGCACGTTTGACAGTTAAAGAGAAAATTCATGAGATCTCAGTGACCCCATTGTTTGACCTTGATCAACAATGAAAATCTGTTCTTCCCTTAGTCCAGGTCAACATCTGTGCCAAAGGGTTGAGAATAGGAATAGGACAAATGATCTGAAAACATTATCCCAGAGGCATGACAAAGTACACTAGACCTGTACAGGTGATATCAAATGTACACTCTCTGATTAGCTTGACACTGAACATTTATGAAGAATCATCTACTCTGTGCCTTTGTCTATGTGTTCTCTGCTTCCAGCTGAATGAGCTCCGAACTAACATAATCAACACCACCCACCGTATGATGGCCATTTCTGCAGAACTTTCCATGAAGCAAGCCGCTGCTTTATCTCTACAACAACAGATCAAAGAGAAGGAGCTACAGGTCAGGGGGGGGGACACATGTAGCCACAACAAAGGGATCCAGAAATCTACACCGAGCTCTTGGATGTGCAACTCCACAGTGTCCCACTGTTTTTCCCATCATTTTTATTTCTAGTCACTGATCATGATCGACAGGAGCACTGGCTCATCATATCCAGTCCCAAAACAGTGAGGTGGCAACAGCATAAACTTTCAACTTGAGATGCCCATTTTTTATTAACCCTCTCAGGCTCAAATTAAGTTTTTTGTTGCTAATGCACAACCAAGTCCTGCAGTGGTACTTCTGAGTAAAAAAAAACTCATAAAATATATATGTGGGGTAATCAGGTTGTTAGTTTTTAACTGTTGCAAATCTGCAACGCCTGCCCTGAGAGGGTTAAGAATCCGTGGAATCAATATCTAGAAGTTCAATATTTACAGAATTTAATTTATGCTTTAAACTATGGCTGTATAGTATACTGACTTACATATTTGCTTGGCTAACAAAAGGTTGACGGTTCAATTCCAACTAAACATTACAAATTTTGGGGGGGGGGTATATTATTGCAGGTGCCTGGTTTGAAACTGCCAAATCAAGTCAACTGAATCAGACAGAACATAAAAGTTTATTGTCTATAGCCTTATCTTGCCTATGTCCTTAGAATAACCTTACGTCTTTGTAACTGAACCTCATAGATGACCAGGTTGCTCTTCTGTAAAGAATCTATGAGAACAATATTTAGCAGGAAGAAAATGCCTGAATAGATGGACGTATTTACACATTTGAAATGTGTAAATACACCAGGTCATCCACTTTAATTATTATTTCATTCCCTTTCAGCAATTATTCATATTTTAGACCAAAGAAGGAGGTTTTCAATCAGGCTAACTGCAAGCTAAGTACTAACAAGTAGCAGCTAGCATTACAGTGTATTCTGTAACTATAGCAACTATAGCAACCAAAGAGGCTTATTACATTTTTACGCTTCCATTAAGGGTAAGTAATGTGTATGTAGTGGCTCTGACTAACAGCAGCTTGTTTATCGGTTTAGTTATGAACTGCTGTTTGTCATAATTTAGCTAAATCAGTCTCTACATGTTCACCAGGTAGAGGTTAGTGTGAGTTCAACAAATGTAGAACAAAAACTATAAGCTAAAAAAGTGAGAATACTACAGAAAGCATACTCTTTTTTTATAGTAAATATTTGATCACATTATATATAATGTTGCTGCGATAGCCATTAGGAGATTGTGGACTGCTACTTTGAAACCTCAACTTGACCATTTGATCATCAACATCTTGTCTACTCTAATGTATCTATTTTAGTAAAAATGGTAGAGCGGTTTACAAAATGAGCAATATGTCGTATAAAATAGGAACTGAAATTTGAAACAGAGTCCATAAATTATTTAAGAAAGTGTTTATTGAGGTCTTACTAATGAGTGAAGACAGTGTGTACTGAAGATGGAAGGAGTCCTTTGAGGAGTTCCTAATTGAGGAAAATGTGAGAGAACGGAGGACAAATTGGAGGAAAGTTTGTGAATCAGGAAATGCAGAGGATTAGTAAGGATGAAATGAGGGCAGCTATGAAGAGGATGAAGAGTCCCGATAACCTACCTGTGGAGGTGAGGAGTGGACTTTCTGACCAGATTGTTTAACACGATCCTGGAGCGTAAGAGGATGCCCGGGGATGTGTACTGGTACCGATTTTCAAGAACAAGGGTGATGTGCAGAGGCGTAGTAACTAAAGAGTGTAGTCACTAATGAGCTGCCAGGCAGAAGGAGGAAGACTGCAGAGACGATTCATGGGTGTAGTGAAGGAGGACATGCAGAGGGTGGGTGTGACAGAGAAGAATGCTAGAGATAGGGTGAGATATATAGAGATGATCTACCGTGTGACCGCTAAAGGAAGCAGCCAAAGTCGGAAGCCGTTTACTGAGATCATAGATCGCTTCAGGGTCATTTTCTTACAAATTTCATGAGAACTGGACTTTTTTTTTTTTTTTTTTTTTACAAGAGCCACTCCCTGCTGGCAATTAGGGAGAATGCAAGTTTAAGGCACTTCTTCACAGGCTTTACTTTTCATACATGCTTTAGTGACTCAGCAATCAGTCCATTATCATAATTAGTATAATTGTTGAGCTTAAGTATGAAAATAATGAGGCACCATCGCGTTATTCAACCAAGAAATGCTGAAAATCAGAAACTGGTCTCAACAGCAACCCCACTGCTGTGTTTCTCAGTAAAAATAAATAAATAAACAGGTAAAAATGAATGGATTTCCATCATGCCTTCTATATATTTCAGGAGATTTGTGTTAATAACCTGAAGAATCCCTGCAGTTGTCTGCCTGCAGTGCACCGCAGACACAGCTAGAAGCAGAAAATGCCAAGGCTTAATTTTGCCTGGATTCTGACACTAATACAACCATCTGTTTTTGGGTGCAGCTTAAATTGAATCAGGCCAGGAGAGTGCAGAGTGGACAAAGTGAAAGGAATACAAAGTGAATGTTCCTTCCATTTGTCCTGTGTTTCCAGATGGACAAGTGCCAGCGGCGGCTGGAGCAGGGCCTGTCACCATACCCTGAGAAAGAGGAGGAGTGGAGGAAGATGCTCCAGGACAAGAAGAGGAGGCAGAGGGACAAAGAGGAGAAAGAGAGGGTAAAGAAACACACAAGACTCACAAAGATCACTGGTCAGAAATTGATTAGAGCACTGAGGGACAAGAAAAGAAGATAGACTGGCAAAGAGAAGAGTGCAGCAGGGACACATTGCAGGGGCAGGAGTCGATTAAGACTCTCCAGAGCAAAAAGGCTGTGAGTGAAAGCGTGAGCGAGAGCTACCCACACACAGACTCGAACTAGAATCTGCAAAAAAACAGGAAATGACAGGCTGAACGGGTGACAAACAAAACTAGCGGCTGTCTACACAAAGAAGGAGCACATACACAGATCAGCTCTGTCTGAAACCAGTCCAGCTGCCTGCAGCCATTTGTTTTCTCCCCTTTTTATTATAGCTACTGATCAAAAAGGACACCACAGTAAATTGCAAGCACATAGCCAAAACAAGTAACAGCAAGGAACCTGGAGATGTGGAAATATTAGAGTGTATCTGAAGAATTTTGGAGGGGTGTCATTGTTAGTTTTGCATTTTAAACTTCTTAAAATGTCTGCAGATATTTCTTCTTGTTTATTTTTTGGCAGTTTCTGATATGTTTTTCGCGGTCAGAGCCATTATTTCTCGCTTTGTGTGCCCTCCTCAGATCACATGCCAGCGGATAAACTTTATGCATGAGAAAATCGCCATCTCTTTGAAGTGTCCGTGAGATTTAGGCACAGTTAATTTGCATGCTGTGGTGTAGTGAAAGTCAAAGAGAGGACTGGAGTGTCGTGAGGATGCGTGTTCACTTGAACTTGATTTTTTTTTTCTCTTTTTTCTCAGCAGGAGCTCACCATGGTTACAAATATATCCATCAGCCACAATAGGATCAAATCAGTTTTGTCAGCCTCTTAACAGTTTCAGTGATTTCATCCTGGTGCTAGTTTTTAACACAGTATGCAAAAAACTTTTAAGGTCATGTGTCATTAACTCGAGCAGGAGGCTGTTGAATATTAACAGTACAGGCAAACAGCCTGGGCCTGTCCCAGGGAGTTATCTGAGGCTCACTAATAACACATTAAATCTTGTTGTTTAATCTGCACACAGACCCATATATAAAAATTGAACTTTTTGTGCTTTTTTCTGTTTAGCTAATAAGGTCACAGTAACAAGAAAACAGTAAGTAGCTGTGTGGTGATAAACAGTCACAGCATGCACCGTAAATCCTCCCCCCTCACAAAAAAAAGAGAAATAAATCTGTCCAAGTGTCCTTGAGCGAAGCAGCAGACTCCCAAAAGCTCGTGATATGTAAAATGTAAGCAGCTTTAAAGGAAAGAGCTCCGAAAATATGCACAAGCATTTGCACAATTTGTTGTTTTACCAATCTGCGTTTACTCATAGAAGTACTATGGGGTGAACACAGTACTATACCTAAACTAAGCCAACTCTCATTTCTTTATGTTTTGCTGGGAAAATGGGAAAAAGGTGCAGCGATTTATTAAAAAACGTCTGAACCCTCTTAGGCAGCCTTCTTGTCTTTTCTTTAAGTAGTCTTCAGGAATAGTTCTCCAGGCTTCTTGAAGGACATTCGGGGCTATGTTTAGGTAATGAGGTAATGTTGAGGTCCGGGCTCTGCGGATGCCAATGCATGACTGATAGTGTTTTTATGTAGGTATGTATCCAGCGTGTTTGCAATCATTTTCAAAATGGAAAAATGAAACTAGCTAATCAGATACTTTCCAGATCATATTGCATGGTGAATCACAGTATGACTGTACTGATCTGCTTTCACCTGATTTCACCAAGACCCCCAACGCCACTGGCTGAAATGCAGCCCCAAACCGTAACAGAGCCTCCGCTGTGCTTTACAGATGACCTCTCTCCTGCCCTTCTCACACACTGGGGATTTAAACCAAAAATGTCACAGTTTTTGGCATAACTTTGAAAGTGTGGAGAACTGTTACTTAAGACTGCTTTAAAAAGAAAAAGTTACAAGAAAGTCTGGCTCCTTGGGAAAAAAATACAAAGAAATGATGATTGGCTCAAGACTTTTGGAAGAAAAAATGCTGCTTTGATAGCAGAGAAGTGAGGGTGGCATATTTTTATAGGAAGGTAGGTAAACTGGTCTAAATTCCTCACTGCTCTCCACATGTCAGTGCTCCAAGATGCACAACAAGCAACATCAGCAGCTATTCCTTTTTCTTTTTATTATGCCTACTGTTATTAATAAGACTTAAGGAGAGGTAAACAAAGTTGTTAATAGCTTGTATATCAAAGTGAATTCCCCTAAATCCATGGTTTGGTTCACACACTGTGTGCCAGGGTGCACAGATTGCCTCATGTCAGCTGTAGAATCTGATTTAAGATGAAATTGAGCAAACCAAAATGACTGTACTTTAGTCAGCATGACCACCTTTATTCTCAAACAGGCAGGCCTTGCTTTGTTCTTTTCAGTTACACAACATTCCTTTTGGTTTTCGTCATTTGAGGAAAAGTTCACAGGAACGTGCACTCCAGTGATCCAGCGGAGGCTGTCAACCTCATTAATAACCAGAAATGTGGACCATTTTTTTCTTGATATTTTTTTTGTTTAAAAAATAGAATAAATCATAATATAATGAGTAAAATTTAAAAAAAATAGTAATAATTGCAAGTGCTGCTGTTCTCAGGATTTAATCCAAAATATGAAATTCTGCACACGTTGTGTGTGTTTTCAATCACTGGAGGTATAATATGAAGAAAAACAGGAGGAAAAAAACACAAATTAAACTTTTAATCAGCTTTGTTGTCCCGAGCTCATGCACTCGACTGTTCATCTTTGCTTTTGCATTCATGCTGAGATATAAAAAAAAATTGCAGAACTGATTATTCCATTTACTTGATTAAAATTCAGGATCATTTGAAATTGAAGTATTTACTCCAAGGTCAAGCAATCTTACATCAAATATTAAAACTGCTTCTGGTACATTCTTGCGTGTGTGTGTGTGTGTGCAGCTTGCTGAAAAGGAGTGGAGGCAGTTACCTAATGGAGAGTACACCACAGCCGAAGCACGTCCCAACGCGTACATCCCGCTGAACGCTCGGCTGCCTCTGCCCAAACCCTACGGAGCCCAGGCCCCCTTCAAACCCTCCCAACCAGGGGCCAACATGAGACACTTTCGCAAACCTGAGCTAAAACTCATAGAAATATAGAAAACATGTCTGTGGACAAGGATGACATATTGATAACTATATGACTGTTCTGTTTTTATTGGCGTACTTCAGGCACACACACACTAAAAGAACATGTGTTTCATTGATTTGTGTTATTTATTTCCACACTCCTTCCTCCTGCTCTCACTAACATGTGCATGTTTGTGTCCTGGCTGCTCTGAGCATGTTCTTGTGGTCTGCATCTGGTTGTAATTTTGGTTCCCTTACTGGCACTTGGTTGTTTACAGTAAAGCTAAAAAGTGGAAGAGAGTGGAAGGGAGGACAAGGAGACTCAGTAATGTATTTCTGTATTCTTTTCTCCACCTAGCAAAAGCATCATCACACTTTTACCACCTTTCTCTAGAAGATAAATTCATTTCTCAGGGCCACTGGAATATTTCTACGTAATCTTCACTCTTGTTGTTTCATCCCTCATGCTTGTAATCTCCGAATAAATTGCAATGGTTTTAAGCTCTATGCAAGGCTGGGAGTGTCTCCTTTAAAGCCTGAAATGATAAATGTAAATACGGAGAGGAAGCTCAAGCACTGAAAGAGCATAGAGAATGACAAAGAGAGAGGAGAATTTAAATGAAGGGGGAAGGCAGCAGAGGAGAGTCAAAGGAAAAAAAGGGATAAAAGCGGGGGATCTAAATTGGGTGGAGAGTTCAGAGTTGGTGACTAGTGACCGAAAAAGTTACCAGAAGCTTTTTTCGATCTTAGTTTGAGATTAAAGCAGTTCTGGTATTAGCTTGTTTTGCAGATTGTAAGCATGTGACTGCCCTGAAAGGATCTAAATTGGTTGCTGGTGCCAGACGGATTGGTCTGAGTATTTCAGAAACTGCTGATCTTCTGGGATTTACCCACACAAGCCATCTCCAGGGTTTACAGAGAGTTGTCCAAAAATGGACAAAATGCCTTGTTGATGCTGCAGGTCAGAGGAGAATGGACAGATTGGTATGCAGAAGAGCATCTCGTAGCAGCAGAAGACCACACTGTCAGCTAAGAAGAGCTACTCATGGGCTCACCAAAATTGTAAATAAAAGACTGGTACAACTTGGGACACTTTAGGACCCTTAGAACCAACTGAGCACTGTTTATTTGCCTCAGCCTACCTGAGTATCGCTGCTGGAACGCTTCTTCTTCCAGTTGCTCCCTTTAGGGGTCAGCACAGTGGATCATCTACATCAGCAGTCCCCAACCTTTTTCATGCCACGGACCGTTATGTTCAACAATGTTTTCACGGACCGGCCTTAAAGGTGTCATGGATAAATACAACAAAATAAAACCAGTACCAGAAACAAAAAACAGAAGATTTATTCATAACACATGGGAAACAAAGTTAAAGATAAAAACAATGAAAAAAATAACGCTAAAAAACTATAAAAACCCAGAAAACCATAAATTTCACACCCAAGCCTCAACTCTCGCCACCCAGTACCAGATGACTCATGGACCAGTCCATGGTCCGGGGGTTGAGGACTGCTGATCTAATTATCCCTAGCATCCTCCTGTGTCACACCAACCCTCCATGAATTTTTTTCCTCCTGCCTGGCAGCTCCATCTTCAACATACTTTGCCCAATATATCTACTCTCCCCTCCAACCATCTCCGAAACATCTCAACCTTGTCTTTCTGACTTTGTCCTCAAAGCGTTCAATATGAGCTGTCCTTCTGATGTACTCATTTCTAATCTTGTCCATTGTGGTCACTACCTGTGAAAATCTTAGCATCTTCTTACACCTCCAGCTTGTCAGCGCCACCCTCTCAAAACTATACGTCACAGCAGGTCTCACAACCATCTTGCAGACCTTCCCTTTCACTTCATCTCCTGTCCTGCTGTCACACTTTTTTCCACCCATTCCCCCTGCCTGCACTCTCTTCTTCAGCTCTCTTTTGGACTCTCCATTGCTTTTGATGGTTGACACCAGGTATTTAAACTTGCCTGCTTTCACTACTTCTCCTCCACAAATCTTCACTGTTACACCAGTGTCCCTCTCAATCACACACGTACTGTATACCGACTTTCATTCCTCATCTCTCCCGTTCATACCTCCACCTGTCCAGTGTCTCTTCCACCTCTTCACTACTGTCAGTATAAAGGCTTAAAAAATGCTAAACAAGTGGTTTTGATGAACTTGAGCTCATTTGACAGGAATGACTGGCATAAACCAGCTTTGCGCTACACTCTGTGTGAGTCAACTTCCGAAGGAGGTGACCTGCTGATGTGATGTGTGTGTGATCATCCATCGCACGCTGACGCTGAGGGCTGTCAGATTAACTTAGCCCCAAACTGTTAGCTGCCTACATAACACTGACTGCATAACAGAGTGCGATAGGGGCAATCAGGTGAGGAGTGATCACATTTAAAAGAGGAAATGCCCACAGGAGAAAGGACTGAAGGTGAAGCAGCAAAAGTGATGAAGCTGAAAGCTGCTAATAAAACATTGTGGGTTATGTAACGAAAAAGGGAAAAAAAAGCTTGATGGGTGTGTTCCTGATTAAATGTGAGTCAGTGTGTGTGATGACTGACGCTGAGATTATTTCCTGACTTCACTGGAGGTCTGCTGAGCCTGTCCAAAACACTCAGATATTCTCGAGAATCAGAGCTCACTTCCACAGAGCCTTTCACGCTACAAATTATTTCACTGGAAGCAGACGTCTTTTCCTAATTTATCCCCGCGCTCCAAAAGTGCTAAGTTCATCCCGTCATCAAAATTCACTGGGAAGCAGTGCACAGAGTGCCTACCTCAAAGCTTGTGTCTCTGCCATGTTCTTTTAAAGTGAGGCAAAAACGAGAAAAAAAACACCATTTAAAAAAGAAAAAACATTTATTTACATTTCGGTGTAAACATGAGCGATTGAGAGATCCCTTCTTCCAGAGCACTGGTTTTGCAATCAAAACACAACATGTAAATAATCTGTGGAATTCAGTGCTGGATGATGCGCAGGGTGCAAACATCCAGGCACTGAAAGGATTAGGAACATTTACAGCACGATTTTTCAAAGCACACGTCTGAACATGTGTGTGGAGGCAGACTCTTACTGCCTTTTATGGAAAGGTGCCTATGTTCTCTTTATTTAGGTTTGGTAACACTATTAAGTGTTACAAACAGTGAACATATATATATGTAGTTGTGGTGTCAGAGAGACAAATCATTCTGCATAAATCAGCATTAAAGGGGACCTATTATGCTAATTTCCAACCTCATATTTTATATTATATTCTTGAATTTGGCTGGAGTAGCTTGGTATGATTCGCAGTTCTGAACAATAATAATTCCTTATAGTGGGCCTTTAAGAAGCTCTTCCGATTGGCTGCTCCATGTACACAAAAGGTTTGAACAGCAGGTGGGTGGGGCTAAACCTACGTTCACGAACTACTTTGATGGCTGAGTTCTAGTGATCTTTACAGGACAGAAAGTGGGAATTCCTTGTGTGGGGCGCCAGGGGCTGTTATAAAGGGGGTCAGTGGGGGCCCAGTCTCTTTGAAGTGATTGGGCTGTGCATGGTAATGGTGGAGCTTACATGATGGTCACAGCAGAGGGCGCTTCCCATAGGGATATACTGAATGATGCTTGAAAGACAACTGCATTTATACAAGGACCAGCCAATCACAGTGCTTAAAGAGTTCTGTTAATTTTCTTTTGTAAGTTGTATTTGAAATTCTGAATTCTGAATTTGAACTTGTCTGAGCTTTTGGCGCTTACAGAGAACTTGCACATATGCTGACTTAATCATTCGAAACTCCAGCCATGTTTGATGTGAGCATCCACCACTGTAACAGCACATGCATGACAGACAATAAGGAAAAGCATAATAGGTCCACTTTAAAACCAGAGCAACTGACCACATCAAACCACAACCATCAAAGCTTTTGTCAGCATATAATCAAGTTGATGGGGTGCAGCAGCATTACAGGAAGTGATTTATAATTACCATTCACAGCATTTGACATCAATGTTCATAAATTCTATGAAAGCAAGAGGAGAAGCTGAGGAGACGATGCAAATAACTGCCTGCAGTTATCGATTTCAAAAAAAAAAAAGTTTCCCAAAGTTTAATTAAACCGTAAGTGAAGGTGTACCCGTTTTGGTTATTGTATTCTAATTTCCGCTGTTGCCAACAATTTGTTTGGTTTGCGTAAAGCTGCAGCTGTTCCTCGCACATCGCAAACCATCTCAGCTCTTTCCTGAAAAGCAGGTGGGAAAACTGGGGTGATGACTCTGCCTCCTATTCTGAGCATCTCCATCCATCTACCCCTCCGTCCCGCCCTAATTCATCATCGCACAGTGAGAACTTGTTTATGTCTACGCCTCTGCCTTTCAATCCCGCCGCTCATTTTTCATCTCTCGCCCTCCCTCCTTCCATCATCCATCCATCCGTTTCTTGTCCTCGAGGCCCCCTCGATGATGACTGGTCTCTCAAACACATTTTCCTCCCCATCTCTTTCCCTCTCAATCCATCCGCCCCGCGTCCCTCTCCACCTCTGCATGTTTATCATTTTCTCTCGAAGCCCAGCAGAATTAGCGTCTGTTTCAGAGCCGTCTCCTCCACAAACCTGGCGTCCACGTTCTCCTGCTCCTCGAAGGGGTTCGGAGCTGCTCAGAGTCAGAAAGAGACAGAGATTCTTATAGAAAACAGAACAGCAGACTTTGTGATACAGAGTTGCTTTCTGGCCAGGCATGCACGCACACATGCACACACATTCTGTCTTAATCCTCGAAAGGCCTCTATCTAAACACAAAAGCGCGCACACATACATACACACACACACAATACCTTCTTCCTCTATATCAGAGAGTATTTTTGCCAGGTAGGTAAGAGGCACAAACTCAGGTCTGAAGCCAGGCTTGTCTTTGCCTGTGAATGCAAGTCCCTAAGGAGGAAGGAAAAACAAAAGCACAACTTCAGGGTTTTTTTGTGCTTTTTTTTAAGAAAACAGTCAGACAAATCTGCAGCAAATCCAGAAACTGAGTCACCTTAGCTCTTTTCTAAGATAAACTTGGCTGCAGTTTAACTTTTAAGGCACCAACAGACTATCATTGCACCAAATGTCACAGGCTTCTCTGTGAGCCAATTAGCTGACTGAGACTTGGCAATAGCATCACATCCGACTAAATTAGTGGGTGACTGCTTTAACATGTTCAGTAATTATCTATTTTCTTATGTCTGTGCAGAAAAAAATAAACCAAAAAATAAAACTTTCTGGTAGTAGTTTATTTTTTAAAAATGAGAAAAAGCCAATTTTTCTGTATAATTATTTGATTAATATAACCATAAATAGACCTGTGGGTCTGAAAGATAACCTATGGAAATGCATGTTCAGTGAGGGTTTATAATTGAAAAGACCATGCCCTAAGCATTAAAAACAATGGGAACACTAAAAACTACTGATTAAGAACATACAGTCATGGTGAAAAGGACGTATACCTCTCTCAGTTCTAAGGTTTTAGACAGGAGTTGGTAAAAACAACCTCAGATGACTGACAACATGTCATTGTTTATTGTTCCAGTGTTGCTTCAGTTCATAGAGGTTTGTGGGCATCCATTCATGCACAGCTCTCTTAAGATCCAACCACAGCATTTCAATCTGAGTGAGGCCTGATCTTTGACTGAGCAACGGCAACACTTGTAGATTTGCGCTTGTGTGCTTGTGATCGCTGCTCCGTTGCATGAAGCTAAAGCTTAGTCCAAACTGGACTCTAGAACATTTTGGTATACTGAGGATTCGTAGTTCAATCAGTGGCTACAAGGTACCGAGGTTCGGCGGCTGCAAAATTAGCCCAAATCTACATAAAACTATCCCAAAGCTACATAAAATTAAACAGAATTCAACTTCCCCCTACTGACCCTTAGCATGAGTCTATATTTATGTTCAAAAACCCACAAAATTGATGGTATTTCCATAAAGTAAAGGTCAACACCACCCTGTTAGCACATTCGCTTTGAAGCATAAAACAACACCCTTACATAGCTCCTGGTATGGTTATACCAGGAGCTATTCTCATTTTGGAGGATTTAAAAATAATGCATCAATTATCAAAATCAAATCATGGCACATTCCAGTGCAAACATTTATCTCTGTTTTTTGTTTTTTAAATGCCTGAATAACTGTCTAAAAACGTCTGTGAGATTAGGGTATGTATGAGAGTTGGCATGTGTGATACACTCTTCTGTGTTACCTTATTTTTGTTGTGTTTCTCCAGCAGAGTCTTGACATAATCTCTGGAGATTGAAGCAGAACTGACAGGATGATCCCACATATGGTAGATCCTCTTCACCATAGGCTACGCATACACAGACACACACACGCACACACATAACCGAGTTTATATTTTAGGCATGTAGTTCATGCTGTCAAAATAAAAAATATCCCTGGAGCTTATGAACACCTGTCCCTCTCTATTTTGCCAACTGGAACACAAAACCATTATTGTGGAGTGAACTGCTAATGAGGGGTTTCAGAGAAATACGCATCTGTAATTTTTAGTGTTTTTGTCGCAATTTCAACACAACTTCTTTCCACACAACTGCACTCATTACTTAATCACAAAATAACTAAACAGGATGCTGCACTGGGCAACTTATAAACTTCATACCTGACTGGAATATATGACTGAACTTAGTATAGGGATTATTACACCTATAGAATACTGCAAACTATGAATATGAAGAAATTAGTTTTTCAGGATGGAAATAACAACAGGCTCTTAATTCTGCTAGGGTAGTCTACACTTACTGACCACTTTGTTAGGTACACCTTACTAGTACTGAGTTGAACCGCCTGTTGCCAGGACTGCGTTAGTTCTTTGTGGCTTAGATTCACCAAGGTTATGCTGCTGGGTGCAGGCATCATAGGATGGCTACACTGTGGTCATAAAGGGATGGATATGGTCAGCAACAATACTCATATAGACTGTGAAGTTTAAACGATGCTCCATTAGTACTAAGGGCCTCAAAATGGGCAAAGAAATGATCCTCTATACCACAGGTGTCGGACTCCAGGCCTTGAGGGCCGGTGTCCTGCATGTTTAGACAGGAGAGGACCGCCATCCTGCACTGGTCTGTCCTCCAGCATGAGGCCTATCTGCGCGGATTTAAGTGCAAGGATGTCTGGGTCACCACTCTGATCAGCAGCCATGGCGGAGTAGTCTATGCCGACATAAACTGGAGAAACCAGCGAGACAAACAGTCAGCCATGTGGTTGGACTTACCAGCCACATGCTGAATGTCCGTGGTAAACTCAGAAATGGCTGCCAAATGGCGCTGCTGGCGCGCACTCCATGGGTCAGAAACTTTGGACATCGCAAACGTCAAGGGTTTGTGGTCCACGTATGCGGTAAAGTCACGCCCCTCGAGAAAAAAGCGAGAATGACGCATTGCCAGGTGGAGAGCCAGTAGCTCCCTGTCAAAAGAGCTGTATTTGCGCTTGTTGTCCCGTAGCGTGCGGCTAAAAAGGCAAGCGGTTGCCAGCCACCTGAGATTCGCTGTTCTGGCACTGCACCCACCGCTACGTCCGACGCATCGGTGGTCAATGCAATCTGCGCCGATGGGGACGGGTGGGCCAGTAGGGCACCATTAATTAATGCATACTTAGCATCAGAAAATGCCCGGATGCGTTCCGGGAGCCATTCAACAGAGTCATTAGCCTTTTTACCCTTCAATGCGCTGTACAGCGGCTGCAGCAGGTGGGCCGTTCTGGGGAGAAGGCGGAAAATCTGAAACAGCCCAGACTTTGTCTGGCAACGGAACCGCACCCTCAGCAGAAATACAGTGCCCCAGGAAATCGAGAGCCGGTGTTCTCACAAACCATCCTACTTTGGCAAACCGTCCTACCGGTAGGATAATTTTACAGTGATGTCTGACAAACCGTCCTACTTTGGCAAAACATCCTACTTTGGTAAACCGTCCTACCCGTAGGATAATTTTATGCTGGCTTTTGACATACCATCCTACTTTGGCAAAACATCCTACTATACATTGTTTATGCACATTTCTGCTAATTCCAGCATAAATCTAAATTGGTAGAACAGTTTGCCACTTATCTTGGGCCATCAAAATATGCCTCTAGCTCATCTTCATAAAGGTAGAATGGTTTGCCACTTGTCTGTAGAAGCAGTCTGCATGCCAAGGTGCTTAAAGTTATACACCTGTTACCATGGAAGTGACTGGAACACCTTACTATATAAACTTTGACAATGAACTCACTCCATTAGACTCACAGCATATATTTACTGAATATATTTACAGATACATATACAGTGGTCCCTCGCTATAACGCGGTTCACTTTTCGCAGCTTTGCTGTTTTGCGGATTTTTTTATGCAATTTTGCATGCTTTTTTTTTTTCCTTTTCTTTTCTTTTTTTTTTTAACAGTGCTATGTGTTCTGCTTCCTGATTGGCTGTAGACTATTGTCAATCAATCTCGTGCCGTGTCTCCTGTACAGTACAGAATGCCTTCAGCTTGTCAAATATACATAAATATACATAAATCTTGCCATCGCTGGCATGGAACGCACGCCACTGCCCATTCCTTCACAGATTTGAGAAGGCCCGGCCAAACAAACTTGAAGCTGACTTGAAGCTTTGGCAAACCGTCCTACCGGTAGGATAATTTTACAGTGATGTCTGATATAGCCGTCCTGATTGGCTATATACCACAGGTGTCGAACTCCAGGCCTCGAGGGCCGGTGTCCTGCATGTTTTAGATGTGTTCTTGTTCCATCACAGCTGATTTAAATGGCTAAATTATCACTTCAACATGTCTTGAAGTTCTCCAGAAGCCCTGTAATGAACTAATCATTTGATTCAGGTGTGTTGAAACAGGGTGATATCTAAAACCTGCAGGACACCGGCCCTCGAGGCCTGGAGTTCGACACCCCTGCTCTATACAATTACAGAACCAACATCAGTCTCACTGACTGTTGATACAAGGCTGGATGGATCTATGCTTTCATGTTGTTTACACTAAGTCCTGATCCCACCATCCAGTCTCAAATTGTAGCCTCTGTTTCCTGTTTTTAAGTGAGAACAGTGGCACCCAGTGGGGTCTTCTTCTGCTGCTTCTGCTCACAAGTTCAACATCTTGTACGTTCAGAGATGCTCTTATGCATAACTTGGTTGCAAACACTGGCTAATTGAATTACGCTTCCCTTCCTATTAGCTTGTAGTGATCTGGCCTTTCTCCTCTGACCTCTGGCGTCAAAAAGGCACCTCTCACAAAGAGAAATGCTGGTCACTGGAGATTTTCTCTTTTCTGAACTATTTTCTGTAAATATATAGTTGTGCTGGAAAATCAGAGTAGATGAGCATTTTCTGCAGGATTTTTGTTTTGCTTGAGAGATATGGCTGAGTTGTCTGTCAGTCTGAAGGTTGGTGGTTCGATCACCACATCCTCCAGCCTGCATGTCAAAGTATCCTTGTGTAAGATACCGAACCCCAGGTTGCCCCGATACATTCATCTGAGAGCGAACGTGAGATTGAATGTTACAGAAGGTACTTAGGCACAGAATAAAGCACTTTATGAATGTGGGTGTTTGACTGGGTGAGTGAGGCTTGTAGTAAAAAGGTGAATGAGTTGTAAAAAAAGGGCTTTGAATTCTCAGAGTAAAACAGCTGCATCTAAGCACTAATCCATTTACCATTTTTCTGAAATACCCAGAAATACAGCCTACCTGACATCAACAGCCACTTTCAAAGTCACTTAAATCACCTTTCTGTTCAGTTTGAACTTGTCTTAACCATTTCTACAAGCCTAATCGCTTTGAGTTGCTGCCATGTGAAATTTGCTTTAACAAGCATTTGAATCAGTGTACCTAACAACGTGGCCAGTGAGCATATTAAAAAAAAAAGTAAAAAGGTCATGAGGGAGGAAATTAGCAGCAGAGCAAAAACATCGCTGTACCAGGCTGTAAACATGTTAATTTCTGGTGTTAACAAGGGAGCCTATTTGGACTGACTCATTTTTGGAGCCAACCTCAGGAGGCTATTTCAGTAACCGCAAGTTGGCTTATTTTTTTTGTCTCTGAACCTCTCTGACGCGTGGCATTAGGTGAGACGTGTCGCCACATTTAATCTTGATTTATGCAGCAACAATTTTATCAGTTAATTTTAGTTAGCCAGGCCACAATTACGTCTGGCAGCTGGAGCATTTCATTAAAAATTAATTCTTGCAATGAGTTTCTGTGGCGTATCCTGTTTTAGTTTAGTCCCACCACAATAACTGTAGTAAGCATTTATAATATTCCTGCATGAATTGACAAAAGAGCTGGTTCAACTGCATTCTGATCCCTGGTGTTCCTCTTACAGTGCAAATATTGCTTATAAACATTTAATGGAAATCCTTGGTGGTCGGGGGTGGGGGGTCAAGCACACACAGGATGGGAATCATGAGAGGTGATGGGCTTAGTCAAGGTGAAATCTCCTACATCTCCTGTTTTCTAACTCAGTGTGTGTGCTGTACCTGCTAAATCTCTTCTGCCCGCCAAAACCCAACCAGCAAAAGTGTAGCAGGCAGGAAACAGAACAGAGAAGCTAAACACTGAACATTCCTGTGATCACAGTGCAGACGTAATGCACACACACACATGCACAAACACACACGCAGCTACAAAAGAAATATACTGTACCCACACAGGAACACGTGGAAGTTACACAAGGGCTAGGACATAAACAGACTCAGACTCAGTAGACAGCTATCTATGGAAACCCACTCCCCAACCCTCTGCGCTCACATGCGCCTTCACTCTCGTACCAGCTGGTTACACAAGTGCTCTGTGATTGGCTTGAGGGGGGCTTGAGGGAGATGAGACCTAAAATAACTTCAAAATCCTAATTGGACCGGAATGGGAAGTTTGGGTAGAGAACCATTCGAGAAAAGATGACAACTCCCCTCCACCCCCACCCCACTAATAAAAGGGATGAGAATAGCCTGTGCATTGTTATATTCTTTTACTCCTTGCGCCTTTCAGGCTGTAGTTTTGCTCTAAATTCCTAGTTTGCAGACTTCGAGTTTGTTTCAATGTACTGTTTTAGGAATTAAGACCAGGAAAAAAGCCTTTGCAGAGATGCACATACCTCAGGAAGTCTCTTAAGGATGCTGAATTTCAGCCTCTCATTGGCATCACTGTTGTCCAAATCTAAACACACAGAGGAAACAGAGAGATGACATGTTGCTAATTAGTCTGCTGAAGACAAAGCCCAAATGCTAGAAAAATACCACAACACCTCACTTGAAATAAATGCAAATTTCCACAATCCTCAGCAATCAGTCTAGACGGCATGTAAAACTCTTCTTAATGCTCCTTCAAGTGCCACATTTATTGCGAGTGATTAAAACGAAAAGAAAATATGAAGAAATAGTCAAATATCTTGATGCATGCTCAATCATCCAGGTAAGGAAATCTAAAAAAGCTCATTCTGTTCATCTGGATGTAGCGTTTTCAGCGGGAGAAACGTTTCGTCAATCATCTATGTGACTTTTTTAGTGTCAGTTGAATCCAGCTTTTCCCAACCTTATAAACAGTAATGAAATCTAATAGAGGACATTTAAAATTTGATGTTTACCGTAAACCTATGCATCAAGATCACTATCAATGGTCCTTGATCAGTGGTTGATCAGTCGATATGACAATTTGCATATTAATGATCAAGAAACTGACATCACAGCCCATTGTTCATCACTGATGCTAGTTTCAGTCATTATGCAAATATACTGTTAAGGGTTGGGAAAACCTGGATTCAGCTGAGACTGAAGAAGTCACTTGGATGAGAGATGAAATGTTTCTCCCACTGAAAACGCTACGTCCAGTTGAATAGAATTAACCTTTCGGGTAATAGTAAAATATATTTTACTTATATTTTACTTTGAAACAAGCAGATAAAGCTTCACACGTGAGTACTAATTGCTAAGGTAATTCTTAGAACCACTTGTGACAGCAGTTTCAGCACAGACATAACTCCACACATTCCAAGCAGCAAAGCAATATTAATTCCTAATAAAGTTAACGATACATAAATAAATAAAACAGCCAATAACTAATGTGAAAATATGCAAACATGTGGCTAAAATTAGATTATTATTAATGTGCATTAAACCTTATTATAGTAGCTGTTATAAAGGAGCTCCTGAAGCACTCAGACTTGCACTTTGGTGCAATCAGTCTTTGACTGAAGGTTCTGCTGTTGATAACCTCCAGGGCATGGAGCAGGTGTGTAGGGTTGATCATAACTTATTTCAGCTTCTGGAGCATTTTTCTCTCCACCACCTGCTGGACTGTCTCAAGTCCAGCAGGATCCAATTATTTCACACATTGCTCTTAAATGGCACGCAGAGGTGGGACTACAGAGCTCTGCACTGCACCTAGAGAGTACAGTACCATGCCAAAGCTTTCAGGGGGCTGAAGTTGGTGGGTGGTCAGCCCACCATTTATGGTTTGAGCTAAAAACCACAGGATGTACTACCACTAACTTTTATATATGTCCCCAATTGAACATTTATGTGATGAACTGCCTTGAAATTGGGTAAAAGTGGCATTAATAGCTTTCCAATGAGCCTCAGCTATAATTCTTGGTTTTATGCTGCTTTAAATTAAGACAGTGAAACCTGCTTAACAGCAGGATTTTAGCATTGCCATTCTGAACACACAGCATGCTAATCTTACAATGTTGTGTATCTAGAACATATATACAGTATATGGATTGGATGGGGAGAACTTTCAGTAAAAATATACTAAGAACATGAGGCAGAGCCAATTACACCAACTTTGAATACATTTAGACTGTTTGAAATATTTCATCTTCAGATATTTTTGGGTCTGTTGATCTTTGTGACAAGTCAAAAATGTTTGGCCTTTAAACAATGCGCTCTTGCAAACATGCTCCCTTAATACCCACATCTCTGTGGTGTGACCTCTTTAACAGTTTCAGTGGTTACGAGCTACTTTACTTTACATTTAGGTGGCATTCTGACATAACAGGTGTGTGTTTGTCCAACTATTCCTCATTTCAGCTTTTCCTCATAATAGAATCAATCATTTAACAAAACCTGCAGCATGTATACGTAGCTGAAAATGATTTACCGATTACAGCTATAAGTTGACGCCTATCTGGTTTGAGTCATTATGTTTGATTGAGCTTCAGTTGGCTTGCAGCAGCAGGTAGCAGCAGGAGGTAGGTTCATTAAACACACCTCGCTGAGGAGTGAAAAAACACACAGTTTGTCCCAAACCTATACTTCATACTGATCGCGAGAAAGGTTTATGATTAAATGAAAAAACACAAACAAACATAGATCACCCACTTTCGAGAGTGAGTTGTTGTACTCGCAATGCAAAGCACAAAATAAGTTTTCTGTTCACAGCACTGTGAGGGGTTACAGTAACTGTGGGAACATACAGAAAACCAGAAGTACTGAAACTTTAAATAGTCATCTTGTTTCTGTTTGCAAAGGTTAGCTGGCAGTGACAGTTCAGTAAAGTGAAGTGAAAGTCAGTTTTAAGAACATCTAAAGGTATTTCGAGGCACTAGTTGTGTCAGTTCCTTTTACTATAAAGCTGTTATGTCATGTTGATTTTTGTATTATACAGACACACTTTTATAGTTTTTATACAGTGCATTGGTGCGTATAAACATGGTGAAGACGCTTCAAGATGATAGGAAGGCACTTGTTACATCTAAGGTATCCAGAAGAGCATCTCTGAATGTACAACAGCAGAAGACCACACACCATGTGAAACTCTTGTCAGCAAGGAATAAGAAACTGAGACCACCGTTTGCATAGACTCACCAAGATGGGACAAAGAAGATTAAAGCAGAAACGCCGTTTGGTCTGATCAGTCTCGATTTCTGCTGCAACATTCGGACTATATAAACATGATCATTCCTTGTATTAACAGTTCAGGCTGCTGCCGGTGGTGTAAAGGTGGTGTAAAGGTGTGGCGCATATTTTACTTCCAACTCTTGGGTTCCTTTGTACTCACAGAGAATCGTTTAAACACCACAGTCTACCTGATTATTGTTGCTGACCATGTCCATCTCTTTTGACAATATATTTTGATGGCTGCTTCCAGCACGATAATGCAACATGCCACAAAGCTCAAGCTCTTAAACTGGTTCCTTTAACATGAAAATGAGTTCACCGTACATAAATGGTGTACCTAGTTAAGTATATATATATTAAATGCTAAAAATGCTGTGATGATTGCAATATAGTGCATACTGTGTAGAATTAGTATTATGGATTTGGGACATATCCAGAAGTCCTGGTGAGTGCTAGTTTAACTGCTAGGCAAAGTAAATGTATTTTATCTGCATGAAAGCTGGTCCGCATGTACATCTGTTTATCACTGTATGAACGTTTTCTAGGTTTCTGGGGTAATTCAGAAAGTAGTTTACAGCAGCTGTGATCTCTGGTGACAGTGGTTTTCAAAATGGCAAATATAATCAGTTGCTTTACTGATTGAAAAGACAAATTTTTTTATATCAGGTAAAAAGAAGTAAAAATGTGTAGTATTTACAGTAAAGCAGTTGGGTATTAGATATAAGTAAATAAACACAGAAGCTTACTTTCACAGATATGGATTAAACCTAATCCTAGAATAAATACTTCTTTTTCTCCATGGCTCGCAAAACACCTGCAGAAATCTACAGCCACATTAAAAACTCTGAGAAGTTGTGTTCCTTTGTGCTAAATGCTATTGTCAACACACGGACAAGCAGTCTTTTTTTTTTTTTTTTTTAAAAGGCAAACTTTTGTTCCTCAAAAATAATACACTGTATAAAATGTAAATTATGTCATCATTCCAAACCTTCATTGTCACCTTCAAATACACCTCGTCACAGGAGTGTCTTTCAGAGGACATTTATGGATGCTTGTGGATTTAAAAAGGTCTCTAATTAATTTCAATCTGAATGAATTTGCAACAGACAGATTCAGCCTGTGTGCAGACTGTCTGGCATATGTCTCTAAGAGATTTCTTCCCAGGATCTGCAGGTGATTGTAGTGCAGTAACAATTTTGACCCACGTGGGAGACCCACACTAGAAGAAATAACCCTAAAAGTTTGGTAAAAATATAAACACAAGGCCTTGTTGAATAATGTACTCTGGACAGACAAATCAAAGATAGAACTGATAGAAAACACACAGGAGGAGATTTTCAGGAGGATAAACTTAAACCAACTGAAATGTATGGAGGTGGTGGTGGTGGTGCTATGTTTTGGGTCGCTTTGCTTCCTCTGGGAGTGGACTGTGAATGAGCTATGAATTCTGCATTACATCAAATACTTTTCAAGAGTGATATGCAAAAATAAAAAGCTTTCCTTTTTACATTATTTGTGGTTATATTGCTTCTTGTCACTAGAAATTGCTAAAGGACACTGACTTGTGACTGGCACATCCTTCGACTGTCTTCTTGTGTGCATGCAGCTTAACTTTAAATATCCCTTGTGAAGTATTATACATAAACAAAAGAAGAAAAAAGCTCTTGTTTACATGTGATTTTTTTCCCCTTAAATATACCTCAAGACCACAAACCACTAGGGTGTGTGCAAAACAGCATGTAGGTCACACAGCTGAGCTGGATACAACATGGGCTATACCTCTTTCAGATTTAATTAAGTCTCACTATTGCTATATCTTTCTCTTTCAACTTCACAATGAATACCGAAGACCATTCCAACACCTCCTCCATCCTCTTCTTTTTACCTACATTCCACAACTGCTTCTTTTCAGAATCGTGCCTCGATCCATGGTACATTGCTGCTGGTGTGGTTATTCTATTAAGCTCCATACTCGGCATCTTGGCAAACATCAATGTGACAGGGAAACTCATTCAGAATTTGCGCGGTTCCTCCATGTCGCAGCACCTCATCTGCAACCTGGCATTGTCGGACCTCCTCTGTCTGCTCATCCTGCTGGTCGGCAGCATTGTTTTCTGGACCGGGCTACGTTTAAACCATTCAATCTGTCAACTTCTCGTTTACCTCTTATTTTTCTGCAACACCACCAACTTAAACGTTCTGGTGCTGATAAGCATCCAGAGGTACTACCAGGTATGTATTTATCAATCCTTTGAATATGTTGTCATTTTTTCTGAAAACAAGATCACAAGTAGGACTTTTGTTTGAGTCAATTAAGAGTGTTTCTTATCTTGGGAAATAAAAAACAGATGTACAGTACTGTCTATAAGTACTGTCTAAAAGAGCCACTGCACATTTGTTTATATTTTCCTTCCAATGAGCCAGACTTTCCTAAAGTTTTTAAAGTGGTCTTAATCAATTGTTTAAGGCTTTCTGAAGGTCTTTCAAAGTTTTTCTTTGGACATTGGCAGCTTTTCATTTACTTTCAGTCCATTTGGGATTGTTTTTGTTTTGTTTTTTTTAAATTTAGCCTCTTAACACTGATCTTTGAATCATTCAAGCATATAAAAGTTACAGGGATGAACCAATCCCTGTAACACATCACAAAAAACTGAGCAAATAACTAGTTTTTATCTTTGGGTACTTTGTTACAAGGAGCCTATCACCACTATGGGGAACAGAGCCTTCAGTCGCTCTGCTCCTCGGCTCTGGAACTCTCTTCCTCCTGCACTAAGAAATATTGACTAACTTTCCGTATTTAAGACACAGCTCAAAACACATCTGTTTAAACTGGCTTATTGGCTTTAATGCTCATTTTATCTGTTGTCAAGCTCTGTTTTGTAATTTTAACTTATTTTATGTATTTTATGACTACTGTTCCTTTTATTAATTTTGTTTTTTGTAAGGTGACCTTGGGTTTTTGAAAGGCGCCCTCAAATAAAATGCATTATTATTATTATTATTAAAAATGCATCATTTATTCCCATTCCTCTAGTTGAATCTATAAAAAATACCAACAATAACACAGTTTGACAGGCATAAAATAGTAATATTGCACCAACAATGTGATTCCTAAAGATTTGTTAGATGAAATCTATATAAACTGAAAAAGTGGAGCACAAAAGTGAAAGTGCTAAAAACTATCTAGAGACGATATTTGAAAGTCATGTCCTTAAGATATAGGGGAAAAAATCCAGCAAAGACCTGACACAGGACCTGAGAGATGCATCTGGCCCTTTAGTTCATTTATCCACTATTCACTGAAACCTCATCAGAAATGGTCTCAGGTGGCTGTCAAGAAACCATTCTTAAGGAAGGGAAACAGGGAGAAAAGCCTGAGGTATGCCAAATTACACAAGAACTGGGCTGAAAATCAGTGGCAACAGGTCTAACCTTGGAATATTTTTGTTCAAATCATCCTCAGTATATTCAGAAGAAGAGGTCAAAATGGAGGTACAACACTGAGTGTCTACAGCAGCTGTAAAACGCAGTGGATCCCTTATCCCCTGGTTTGGAGATGGATTTTTTTCAAAATTGGTGGAATGAAAAATACAAAAAAAAGATACCATCAGATTTTGATCCATCATGAAATACCATCTGGAAAGAGTCTGATTGGCAGCAGCTTCATTTTTCAGTATGACAACAATCCTACACCCACTGCCAATGCAGTAAATGCAAACCTGTATAGAAAATTGCTCAATGGAACACTATGAGTCATGGATTGGCCTCCCCAGAGCCCAGACATTAGCATTTTTGAAGCGGTGTGGGATCATGTTGACAGAGAAAAGAACAAAAGGCAGCCAACATCCAAAGAAGAGCTTTGAATGTCCTTCAAGAATCCTGGAGAACTATTCCTGAAGACTACTTAAAGAAATTACAAGAAAAATTTCCTATGAGTATTCAGACTGTTGGTCATCTATAATATGGACTTTCAAGCTCATTAGATTTGTACAGCGTCTGCTGTTGTTCACATACATTAACCAATTATTCTTATAAAAGGAAAGAAAAGAAAAAGGTAGCCAAATAAAAACAGTAAGAGAAACAAATGAAAATCTACTTAGGCATACGCGTAAAATTACTTCCAAAGTGAAGCATTTGTCATGCTTCCTACATGACAGAGTCAATAGTATTTATTCTTCCAGTTCCACTACTGTAAATGCAAGAAAGAATAATCTTAATCTCCTCCTGGTTCCAATATACTGTATTTACATTCTAATAAAAACCCCATTGAGATAAACTTTACAAGAGAAAATAATCCCTGCCGCTCAGTAATGTACCTCACTGGTCCCACCGGCATTTTAACCAGATATGGTCTGTAACAAATAAGCCAGCAAGACAAAGCTAAACGAGAAAGCCAAAAGACTCCCCAGTGAGGCGCAGGAAAGCTGAAGGAAAGGCGAAGGGGAAGAGCTGTATTGCATGAGGTGAACATCACATTCTGAATACACAAACACTGATATCGCTAAATGCGTCTTATATTCCCCTGAGGATACTAGTATACCCAATTTCCATTCATAAACCCACTTTAAAATCGTAGGAGCTTGTCTTTGTATCATTATTAACTTTTTTTTTTTAACATCAGAGTCATCCAGTTTGTATATCCATGCGCACAATGCAAACAGAAACTTCTAATATTTAATCCAGCACAGTATTGATGATGCCAATTTGATAAAATTTATATAAATGTAAAAAGAAAAGGTACAAGCTCAAAAAATAGAACAATACCCTTTAAAATATGCCACTGCAGGCAAGATTTAAATAACAGTGACTATAATTCTTATTGGTGTGGAGATTAAAACCACCGATCACATAAAGGTAATATTTAATGTTACACCAATTCTTCTAGAGAATGAAATCCAGATTGAATGGGTCGGTGTGGGCTCAATACCCACGAACACATGCAGCAAACTTTAATCTAAAAATGTCCTTTTCATTTGCCAGGTTCTGCGCCGTGAAAAGTGGATCAAAGTGACCCCGACACAGCAGAAGATTTTTTTGTCCTCTGTGTGGCTACTCGGAGCCCTGCTTGGTATATTTTTCCTAAGTGAGGTGAAAATTAAGGGGAAGTGGACGGATAAGGGCTCCTGTGAGAATCTCAGCTTCTCACTGGTACAAGAATGTATCTACATCACATTCACAGTTATCAGCCATGTCGTCTCGTTGGCCTGCTACTCACTACTTGTTAGAGGGATCAACCGAATTCAAATCTCTGACAAGAAAAAGCTGAGGATTACCAAGTTATTTCTTCGCATCATCGCTGGCTCCCTGGTATTTGCTGTTATTGCTCTGATATTTCGCACAGCGTATGTGACTCTGCGTCTCGCAGCACCGGAAAAACTGCTTTACATGAGCAAAATGTTCATATTAATGGAATGTTTTTACTTTTTCAAGCACTCTCTGAACCCATTACTGTATTACTTTGCCTCTCTACATGAAAGCACCGATAAGGAAATCCGCTTCTTCATGTCTCTTGATGACAGCTCCTAATATGTTCTCCCATATTTTTGGCCTCCTCATACTAATGTGGCTTGATAGCCATGAAAACTGATGGAAAAATATGGATCCTTTGTTTGGACAAAAGAATTTGGATCTTTTTTACTGGACTGTGTGACTAAATGACTAAATGTATCAAGTTAAATACTAAAGTGACTCATTAGCTCATTTTCCTGTGGTATGATTATTCTGCCTTCACATTTTATCATCCATTAGGCCGGAGCCTAAATCCAGGGTACACCCTGGACAGGTTGCCAGTCTATCGCAGTGCTAACCATTCACACTCATATTCACACCTACAGCCAATTTAAAACCCAGTTAAGTTAACTCATCTGAACTGTTGGAGGAAGCACGGAGAAAAAACACGCAACTACAGGGAAAACATGGAAACAAGCTAGCCAGTGGATTCAAACCCAGGACCTTTTTGCTGCAAGGCAACTGGACTGCCACCATCCTGCTCTACAGTTTATTACATAATATATAATAATGTATGTCATTGGATGGCCAAAAGAACTGTACCACATCCAAAACTAATAGATAGATCTGTTATTTTGGTTCTTTAAATCTCAAACTTTGTTTGCTTCACCGAAAAAATGGGCACATAAAAATAATAATAAGGAGATCTATTTGGAGATGAGACTTATTGTGTTTTGAGCAAATAAAATCAGATTTTTAATGTTTATAGTGCATTTATGTGCTGTTTAATAAATGCGAAATCTCCAAACATGTCACATGAACCCTGTGTGAGCAACTTAGAAAGACTGTAAAATGTTTTGTTTGGTTGATAATCAACTTTTAATTTTGATTGGTATGAATTCATGTCTAAATTTTGGACCAGTATTTATTTTCTAACGCAGTTTTAGGTTGTAACTGTTAGCCGCACTAGGCACAGACAAGTTATTTTTAACAGCAGCAAGTAGTGCAACAATATTTATTTATCACAGGCTCAAAATAGCTAACAGCATGTTGTTTAAAATACAAAACATCTTTGTAGCATTAATGTAGTTTCCACATTATGACACGGTAAACTTCCTGACTTCAAATCTCATAATCCCATATTTTATTTACACTAGAACATCAAAACATGTCGAACGATTATTTAACAAAAGTCTGTATTTATCTGGGAACTGTGGAGATTAGCTGCTGGAATTTTGGGAGAATATTTTTCATTTCATAATGCTCCAGATGTTTTCGGTGGGTGAAAGGTCTGGACAGCAGCCAGGCCAGCTCAGCACCCTGACTCTTCTACTACTAAGCTATGCTGTTGTAATAAATGCAGCATGAGGCTTAGCGTTGTATTGCTGAAACGTGCAAGGCTTTCACTAAAATAAATGTTGTCTGGATGGGAGCATATGTTGCTCTGCATTTGTGGATGGCACTGTGACAGCAAAAGTTCTTTTTTGGGGGATGTGTTGCTGCCATCAGATTCAAAATGAGCTAATATTTGTCATGTAGTAGTAAAACGTTCTAGTTTAAATACTGTCTGTGATTTACTGTGAACAAAATATGGTTTCATGAGGTTTGCAAATCATTGCATTCTGTCTTTATTTGCATTTTACACAGCGATGGTGACAATCTGAGAAGAATGAAAAGTTACATTTATAATGTTAGTTTGCAGCTTAGCGTGTTAACATTAGCACTAAATGCAAACTGCACTTGAGGCTAAATCAAATGCATTAACTACACTGAACAGTCACTTTATTAGGTACAACTTGCTAGGAGCAGGTTTGACCTCTTTGTTCTGATGGTGCTGTTGGATCTAATTCTAGCGACTGCGAGTTCAGCAAATTCACTGTTATGCTCAAGAAACCAGTTTGAGATGATTCAAGCTTTGTGACATGGAATGATATCCTGCTGGAAGAAGATGGGTGCACTGTGGTCATAAAGGGATGCGCATGGTCAGCAGCTATATTCAGGTAGGTTGGGCATTTAAATGAGGCTCAGTTGGTACTAACTGTGCCAAGAAAATATCTTTACACTGTAATCAGCAGCCTGAACTGTTCATACACGCTGGATGTGTCAGTTCAAAGTAGTCTGCCCATTCTCCTCTGACCTCTGACCTCAAAGAAGGATATCTGTATATCTTCTCTTTTTTACGAAATCAGTGCAAAATTAGATTCTTCATTTAAAACGTTTGAGCATTTAATACAAAAGAGAGCAAGGGCCTACCCGTCATGAGGCGAGACACAAAGGTCTCGGTGAGCTGCAGGAAACCGTGGTCATTGTACTGCAGAAAGGTGTGATGAGGGAGGCAGCGCACAGCAAACACGGCAAACAAGGTGTGATAGCCTGGAGAAACACAAAGGAGGCATCTGCTTTTTATGTTCCTAAATGCTCCTGCGGGCTGACTTTTTAGCCCGTTTTCATGTTTACCAGTTTTATGTGTTCAGTCTTTGTACTGTATTGTAAAAAGCCTGGCATAAAACAAATGGAACAAAGCATTTAGCTGACTGCTCAGCTTCAGAGGAGTGCATTTCTTACTTTTATTTACCAAAGGGATACACGCTCAGTATGCCTGCTGCGTTACATCTTCACTTCATTTAGACGCATTTAAACCTCCAGCCTCAGTGTTAAGGGTGTGTTGACGTCTCGCATTCATCATCCCCCCCCCCCATTCCCTTACAGTTTATGATCCCAGCACAGAAAGCCTTCGCTGGTGCTTAGGCTCCAGAAAATTCATCCAAATGATTAAAATGTATTCACACTTTCTTACTCATGTCTGCATATTGTTAAATGTTTAACATATTTTTGGTTACATTAGCGCAGAGGAAAAACACACACATTGTTATGCTGGCTGAGGCAGAGGCAGACCAGATTATAACAGCTAGTTTAAAAATGTGTGATACCGGGTGGGAGGGGCAGGCAGAGACTCCGGGTGGATTCCAGGATCCGAAACATGAAGTGAAAGACGGACCACTCAGCCGGACTGCCCTGCTGCGTCCTGGAACGCGCGCGCACACACACACACACACACACACACACACACACACACACACACACACACACACACACAATTCAGATAAGAACATTACATAAGGTGAGTACACATGTGATGAGAGGTTAACACAAATACACACATGTGGGCACACACGTGACGGGGAATGATGGTGCACACATACCTCGAGATGATTGCACACACTTTATATTACATTAGTTGGAAACATGACTGATTTGTACTTACAAGCACAAAACACGAGGGCCGAGTTTGTACTTCAGCCAGACTGACTCCAGCATGTGTCTGATGAGCTCCAACTAAACACACAAACACACACAGACAGAGACACACCTTAGCGCTTGAGCTGCATATGCTCGATTAGATTCAAATAAAATGAAACTTGAATGATTCGCGAGCCTGGAAACTTTTGCACAAAGCAGGGTGTTTTATCTGAAAACAGTTTCGACATGTTTTTCTGCTGTGGCGACAGTGATGTTCGCTTCATGGAAATTTACACTTGTCCTATGATCAGTTTCCTCACTTCTCCCTTTTCTTTCCTACTTCCCATTTTCATCTCGAGTAAACAAGTGCAACCCCGGTGCACAAGGATGTGAACACGTTTCACACTCGCCCATATTATTTCGCCACACGCTTGGGATCATGTGAACGGACTCGACCCGTCCTCAACGTGTCGGCCCGTGCTGAAAGATCCACGGGCTTCTTTCCACAGGTGACCACTCTTCCACTTGTACAATAACAGGAAAAACGATCTGCCTCGTCCATATCCTGGACACCAGTTGGAAACCTTCCGCCAGCTGCTCCAAATACCAGCAGCCAACATCCTCCACTCACCTCGGGGTGGGAATTAGCTGCACTTATGTAACAGACTAGCCCAAAAGTCAAAAAGGTGTTCAGGATAAACATAATAATAAGCTCCTCTGGGCTTTTTCCCCCACTTCTTGACGATGCTTTATTAAGTTTTAAATAATGTTAAACTTACCACTGCACCGTCTGTGCTAAATAACACCATAAATCCCCCCAAACTCTGTATCTTTAAAAGCCATGAAATAAATGAACCTATGTATGATAACAATTTTAAATGGAAACTATGACAAAGGAAAACTATTAATTTCTTATCTCTTTAGGTGTTTTTTTCTAGTTTCCATAGTGGATTTAAAAGTTTTGAATGAATTCTGATTTGACTTTGCAGGGGTGTAGAGTAAGGTCATTTTAATAAGCCATTAAAATTTGGCTTACATCCACCAAGGTCTTCAAGGTCAACTTAATGATTTATTGGTTGAAAATTGACAAAAAGCCTTACAAATGTGGTGTGTATTGTCAACATATATCTATACAGATTTAAAATAATATGTCACATTTGACCTCTAACCTTTCCTTCAATAGACTGATGTGAAGGCCAAAATGGTAATATTATTATATACAGCTATATAAAACTGTGTCTTACTGCCATTGTTTGTATTAACAACATATAGACATAAAAGGAACAATATATGGGGATTCTAAGTATCATGTTACTTTTGACCTCTGACCTCTTCTTCAAGGTCAAATAAACCTTCAGAAAATGTCTTTTATCTTTAAAACTGTTCTTAAAAATTCTACTGCCTTTGTTTGTACGGGCAACATTTTGGAAACAATACTGCTGTATAAGGATTCTAAATATCACATTATAGTTTGCATCCAAATATCAGGTCATAATTGACCTTTGACCTCACTTTTACATTTCGCATCTGCCTTTCTTTCATGCTGCCTAGTCAGTTAGAAATTATATGATAAGCTACAGTTATTCATGTCCATGTTATTTATGAATCAATACCTATTATCTACTCCTACATAATGTTTGTGTAATTAAAGTAAACATCTGTCATGCTACCCTTATTAAAGATCATTTAAAAAGAACAAAGAAAACAAAATGAACATATAAAAATACAATATTATCTGCTTTAAAGTAAATACTGCTCAGAGAGTGAGCTGCTTTGGTGGAGGGCTGAGCTCTCAGAGTGCTTCTTGTTTGGGGATTTTTTTCTTTATTATCTTTAATTTCTTTTAAATCCTTTTTCCTCTCCGTTTCCTTTTGAATTTTCTTAAAGCCCATTTTGTCAGCACTGTAAGCACAAATTAGGAAAGGAATGCCCCAAAAGACCATTGCATTCATCACGCATTTCAAAGTATTTTTCTCCAAAAATTAGAAACTGTAATCGGTTGCCAACTTTTCAAACAAAACAAATTCCTAGAAGCTCAAGCAGCTCCTTGCTGATGCAGGTTGCAGGAGCAGCGTTTTTGTGGAGAAAACGGTCAAACAAAAGGCAATCAAGTGATTTAAAGGCACACACACAAACACAGTTATCCCTCTGTGGCCTTCTGCTCCAATTTATAAAGTCGCCAATTTGTCTTAATGAACCTCGGCCCAGACAGGAAGCTGGATTTACCCGTGTGGGTCTCCTGTTAGCAAAAAGTTTAGTAACCTTGGGTAGAGAGCAACTTTTCTACTGCATAGTAAGTATATTCCAGCCTATTAGTTGCAATACTTTTTTTTTTTTTAGCAATTCATATTCGGCTATTAGCGTGGTTGTTCTTTGCCTTGACATTGGCTGTGTTATAAAAAGGAATGCATCTCCGTTGTCTGTGGCAACGGGGACAGGAAATAAATAACTATGACAATAATGTACTGCCGAGCTGTAATCTATCATAACAGAAGTTCCCCGGCTCTTAAAAGCTGTAATCTTTTTCACCGCCAACTTTTCCCCTGTGTCAATGCAACCATTAGTCTCAATAAGAACCAACAAGAAGGGGAGATGTTCTGTTTTGTAGTACCACCCTGAGTTTTTCAAGCATGAGTCAGCTTGATGTGAGTCAGTCTGCCCGTGAGTTAGTGAGCTTAAAGTCAAATGTGCCCCCCCTGTTTCTCATAGGTGTTTGAGCATCTTTTAAATGAGTCCGTCATCCAAATGTTCACTTTCACGCAACCAAAGAAAATAAATTATTATTTAAAAAATCATTTTCATTCCAAAGGCGCAGGTTAAAGCTCAGGAGCGTACCATACCAAGCTGAGCCATCAACAGATGAACAGAGAGGATTTCTCTGCTCTTCTTTTTTTTTACTCTGTTATTTACAATTCCACAATGCAATGTCCCAAAACATAATGCATCCTGCTTTCTATTCAATTCCCGCCTTACCCTTGGCCTGATTTAACACTGTTGTGTTGATGTATGCCGTATGTCTGCTTTTAAGGGGCTCCTAACTGTGAAGGGACTCACCCCCCAGGAATACTAAAAACTGACTTTACAGAGCCAAGAACCTCTATTTGATACTAAAACAGAGGTTGAGAAAGTCTTTCCACTTGGATGTGCAGATCCTATCTGCACGAGCTGTACATTTTAATGAAAATTTTATTTGTGCTTTGTGTAGCAAGTCACAATAAAAATGGGGAAAATTTTCTAAAACTCTTCTAAACAACTATTTTATTCACAGTAGAACATAAAAACACATCAAATGGTTAAATTGAACCCTATTATAAGAAAAAATACTGGCATTTGTATAGTAATTAATTTAGTTATTTTTACTGTCTTTTTGTATTTTGTGCATTTAACTGCTGAAAATACTTATTAAATACTTATTTTGGGGTTATAAAATAAAATGTTATGTTATGCTAATTATTTTTCCCATTTCTACTCTAATAGCGCTCACTTTGACAAGCTCATTTTTTCTATCATGATCCCAGCTGCTGTGAAGGCTTACCCGGGCAATGCAATTATCCAGCAGCTACCCCCGCAGGTTTGCTCAGTGCTCACAGTGACGACTTCATCATGGATAAATTCCCCAGTAATACTGATTATTGCCATTATGTCAAAAGAAGTTGTTCATGTTATTTCAGAAGTATCAGTTATATTTAAGTAATTTTTTTCCTGGTTGCAAGAAAAAAGACCATGGGAACTTCTTGTTATGCCAAATTTGAGAGGTTTTACTTAATTTACCTTTCCCCCCCCAGAATACCAGGAGAGCGATCACTGGAGTTTAGTAATAATGAATAAAAAAGAATACATAATAAATAAATAGTGATTTTTTTGTTTGTTTGTTTGTTTGTTTTCAATGCAGTGACATTTTCAAAATAAAAGCCTCAAGTTATTTATTTGCTGCTTAGAAGGTGTTTTAGAAGAAGCATTACAAAATTAACACATTCTGCAAAAATCTGATTTTCAAAATAAAATATCTGACTTTCAGTTGATATCAGTTTATCAGCATGCCTTATGGTTGCCAAACAACAGTATAATAGTATGCTTTTTTAATAATAAAAGACTACTATTTAAATTGGGTTTTCTTAAATTTTAGAAGTACCTACTATTCTATATTTACTACTATACTTGCTACTCTTGCTACAACTTTTTTGAACCTGGTACTTTTTCTAATGAAATCAATTGACAGATGTATTTTGCTGACATGTCACATTTAAAAATGATAAATGTGACTACTGATCTGCAAAATAAATGATGGCTTTCTAGTAAAGTGGCTTTTTTAGTAGCTTTACTTCCCTGAACTATATTTCTAACACTAGAAGCATTTCAGCTACTTCCAGTGGGAAGTAAATGGTATTTTGTAAAGCTAGTTCAAAGCAGTTTTTCCATCAGTCCCTGTTGAGCGCTGATGTCTTGATACGGTTTAATGTCTTTATAAACACACATCAGACACAATAGACAGTCCCATCAGTGGTTTCATGTAACTCCAAAAATCAACAGGTGTCTGCAGTGCACAAAGAAACACAAGAGCAAAAATTTAGTCACCCCCTGACTTCTTCCTGGAACATACTGGCTGCAATTGCCCCCTTGGTGGATACATGAAACAAAAGAAAAGAGTGGATTTATGGATTTAGCAAGTGGGTCTTTAGAGAGGACTGATGGCTGCTGAGAGGACTGTAAGTGCGACCTGACAGCTTCTAGAGGGGTTTTCTAAAATGGATAGTCAAATATTTAGTTATAGTGAAAATTCTCTGACTTATACACTGTGTAATCTTTGCTGTGAGTGTGACAAAACGTCCCCCGAAAAAGGTTAAAATTATGAAATAAGAAGAATGATAAAAGTGACAAATCTTTAAAAGAATAGATCCAAAAGGATATACAGAGCTCCTGGACCTCTCTCTCACACACACATGCACGCACACACACACAAACACAATGTGTACCAACCAGTTTGGCTACATAGTTGACAACCAGCGAGTCAATCTTTTTCTTCCCCAGTCGAGGAAGGTGTCTGCTGAGGTGTTCTCGAAGCTTGTCAACTGTCTGGGATGCAAAAAAATACACAAATTAACTTCTGTGCATGTATGTGTGTGAGTGAGTGTGTGTGTGTGTGTGTGTGTGTGTGTGTGTGTGTGTGTGTGTGTGTGTGTGTGTGTGTGTGTGTGTGTGTGTGTGAGCACCGTCAAGCGAAACTTTGTGTGTTTTAAGCATACTTTGCAGTGCACTCAGCAGGGTCAAAATGAGTTCACCTCAAAAGCTTCCCTCAACTATGTTATGAAATTGATTTAAGCATGGAAAGGAAAGGAAAGGAAAGGAAAGGAAAGGAAAGGAAAGGAAAGGAAAGGAAAGGGGTGAGCAGAGACGAAAAGAGTGAATGGAAAGAAAAGGAAAGAGATGTTGAGCTAAAAAATGTGAAAATGGAAGAAGAGATGGAGGGCAAAAGAGAGGAAGATAGCAAGACTGGGTCATTCTAAGAATAGCTAAAAGACTGCTTGCATCTCTACAAAACTCCATTAAATTGAAGCTATCTGCTCTTTGGAAACTATGCTGAGCACAGGGAAAACTAGGCGATATGAAATTGTCCATCAAACGATGTACTGTGGGGAAAAAAAATGCAGGACAGGGACCTTAAGATGGCCCTTTTTTAAAGTGTTGACTCATCTGAAGCAGAACGGGAACTTCACCTTAAAGATGACTATGGAGGAGAATAATCGGTTGTCAGCATTTCACTATGGATTTTTGGTGGCCTGTATGTCAACCCACAGTGTAGGAAAAAAAAATACTACAAGGAGATGTTAAGCTGTGGGAAATAAACAATCCGAGACTTTCACATACATTTTACAATCAACTTTTTTTTTTTTACTATACACCAATATAGTTAGTGTTGGCAGGGAGATAACACATCTATTACACATCTGAACAGCCCATCAAAATATATATATATATATATATATATATGTATGCAATTTTTAAAGACTACACGTAGCCTTCCCTCCTGTCTGCAAGGATTTGCTCACAGGCAGGACCCTAATGCTGTATTTGTGTCCTATTAGAATCCGGCTTGAAAGTTCCGTAAACAAGGACAAGGAGGACACACCGAAATGCAGATCAGGACGATACTGTTGACACATGCTCTACCAACTAAGCCTCTGCTGCAAATATACACTCGTGGACCACTTCATTTGGTAAACCTGTGGAATTTCTTGTTAATCTAAATATCTAATCAGTCGATGCTGCTGAAGTTGAACATTTAAGTGACAGTGGGATTGGCCTGTGTGAGGCTAATCCCACTGTCACTTAAAGTCACTGTAAACCCAAGAGATGGACCTACTGGGACCATCTCTTGGGTTTACAGAAAAGGTCCAAAAAAAACAAAAAAAACAGCAGTTCTCTAGATACTAGAGGTCAGAGAAGAATGGCCAGACTTCTTTGACCTCAAAATAACCAATAACTCAATTAAGTAATCAAGACATGAAGAGCACATTTTAATGGACAGCAAGTCAAACCTTGAAACAGATGGGCTACAGCAGCAGAAGACCACACCAGTGTTGTCTAAGAACAGGAAATTTAGGTTATAATTTGCACAGGCTCACCAAAATTGGGCAATGACTGTAAAAATGTTTTTTGATCTGATGAGGCTCGAGTTCTTCTGCAAGGATTTAGTGCAATCAACAGAAAGCATGGATCACTCCTCCCTTGTATAAGTGGTTCAGCCTGATGGCGGTGGTGTAACAGTGTGGTCTTATTTGATTTTAGAAATACACTCCTAAAACCTCATTAAAAGATCATGACGAACGAACCAAGGAAAAAGGATCTCCCCAAACTGTTTCCTCAAATTTAGAGACACACTTTTTTAAATATCACCGTCTGCATAGTAACATTAAGATTTTTTTTGGTAGTAACTGAAACTCCCCAGCCAAAAATACATCAAACATACTTCTGGACATGAAGTCCACTTTATTTGTGTCTGCGAAGATGCAGCTATTGAGCGCTCACTCACCAGGCCTATGAGTGCCCTCTGTTGATGATCCTCCTCCTGGAAAAGCGGCACCAGCTTCTTATCTAGAAGAGAGCAGGCAATAGTGAAAAGTGTGCGCATAAAAGGGGCGTTTGAAGATGGCTTTGATGCTGAAGCTATGCCAAATTAATAAAGCGCAGGTAGGCACGTATGTGAGTCCTGGAACATCATTAAACAAGCCATCAGTAGAAATGTAAGAAAGCAAAAAGTCTGATTTCTTTATGGCTTTTAAATTTAAAATAAAAAAGAAGCTGAATATAAGATATTAATAGATTCTTTTTGAGCATTTTTTGCTTTAAAAATAAATCCCAAACCTTTGGGGGTTACGAAGCTGCAGTCCCGCCATGTGTGTGTGTGTGTGTGAGTGCGAGAGTATTTTGGCATGGTGAAGTTGTTTTATGTCAATCTCACAAAAGTGGACCACACTGCAGCTTTAGATGAATTATTACATACGTGCATACACAAATACACACATCTTTTGATCCCTTTCACACATGCAAGAAGTGAACTTTTTGATGTTACAGCAAAAAATGTTTTTTACAGATATGAAAAAAAAGTGCTTGCAACGCACAGCGAACCTGCAGACTGTGCTGCCAGGTTCAATGTACGCCTTTTATCAGTTCAAAGCAATCAGCTGTTTTACATGTAGGCCGTGACCCTGAATTGAATAAGTGGATGGTTTAGATGGGGTCCCATAATAAACTATACTGCTGACATAATCATCAACAATACTGACACTGAAAAATAAATACGTGAAGATTCGTTTGAATTTAGTCTCTTTATTGGTTTTGCATCAGTTAGTGATCTCAATACATTATTTTGTATTTTCTTTGAGATCATCAAATTTGAATATAACTTAATTAAATATAAAATGCCAATTTTAAATGATGCTTTCATTAAAGGAAAAAATCCAAATCCACCTGAACCTGTATGAAAAAGGAATCACGACCCGACCCACATGGTGTTAATTTTTTACTTCTTGACTCTCATGGCCAAAAATAATTCTTTAAAATTATAATGTTTTAATACTGATAGAAAGCTTGGAAAAATGAGCCACATATTATCATATGTGTGTATTTAATTTCTATAAATATTTGATATCATGACATCCCTGCTCACAAGGAAACTGTAAGTCCAGCCAGATCAACACTGCCACCCTTAAACCACACTTTAGCATGAATCAGATAAAGAGAGGTTAACTAGAGAATAGTATCTGTGAGCATAAATCTGCATCACTAATTCAATGCAATAAAATTAAAAAGTTTAAAACGTCTTCGCCCACATAACAGATTTAATAAAACACCAAATCATAAACTATTTACAGTGAAATTAGCTTCTTACAAGTATGCTATTATTTACAAGTTAAAACAGGAACACAATCATATGTGCGTTTTAAAACTCAATCTGAGGGAGGATGTGGGTATGAGATTATCCGTGTGTGTGTTTTTGTGTGGGGAATGTCCTGTGTTGTGTCTGACAGGTTAACAGCTGCACTGGAGCTATGTGCGTCATACTGCATATGAGAGACATGTGAAAAGGGAAAGAAATTAAGGGAGAGAGCGGGATATGCAAGTACCAAGCTCCTCAGTGTTATGTAATCATGTATAGCATTCTTTCTCTTGGCTTTTCTTTTTCTTTCCTTCTTTGCTTTTCTGCCTCCTTCCTCCTTCGTCTCTGTCTCATTCCAAGATAAATTAGTGAGGTAGTTTTGTTTAGCCGCACACTCCAGTGAGCGTGAAGAATAGAGCCTCATAAGAATACACAAGCCCAAATATACTCACACACAATATAGAGTTACATTATAAGTCTATGTTTGAGTATTAATTATGTTCATGCTGCAGTATGTCTGTGTACTTGTGTATGTTGTGGGTCTGTGTGCGACATCAGTGTGCTTATGCCATCTTACCAAGACTCCAGGTGTCCACCATTGATAGAACTCTACAAAATAAGAAGCAAAGCTTTTTGTGAAAACAATCCCTCAAGCCAGCATTATAATAAGAGTCTTACATTTTATGCTGTAAGCTGAGGAGGCAGTATAATTCTACATTTGCTGCAGTGTGCAGCAAAAACTATGAAAGCAAAAAGTTTGTAAGCAGGTTCCAGAGTTTTGCCTGGAGGAAGCTAATTATAAACCAAAAAGGTGTTTGGTTGGCTCTCTGAAACAAACAGAGCAGGCTTTTAAACTATGGTGCACGCAGGTATGTGTCCATCATCAAGTCAGTCATCATCAAATGGTAAAAGGCTGTAGTTATGATTTCACTTTTCGGCTATGCAGACTTCTTTTATTCCTGCTAAGTGGTTACATTTGTGCCAAAAATAACTATAAAGCTTGGATGCTGTGTGCTTGAAGTTCGAAGCTTGAAGTTCAAAGAGAGGTTGATTAGTAAAAGAGTGGACATTATGATCGGTGAACTAAATGTTTTCTACAGCTGTCTCAGAACCGTATCGATCACACTATTACTGGTGTTACTTTCACACAGAGAAAAGCACCACATCAGTAACCCTCTGATCTGATTCATTCGTTTTGGCAGTAGGAAAAACAGAATAGACGTCGGCTGAACTAATTTAGTCTGTGTAACAAAGTCAACAGTGCGGTTGGATTTTGTTAAAACACAAGAGCCAAAAAGCTGAGTGTAAAGTTTGCACCAGCTTGTATACCAACAGCTTAACCACCAAATAGACATATCATCTAAAAACAATAAGCTAAGTTAGGATGTTCTGCCAACTTTTGTGTTTTTTTTAACGCTTTAACTTTGAAAGTGAATATATCAGGTTTGTTATTCCATACTGAAATACAGCCATGGGGTTTTCTAGTTTACTCTGACTTGTATTATAGCAACTAAACTTCTCAGATCCAGTTCTGAGAAGAGGCTCCCAAGGGGTCCTAAAAGTTATGAATGGAAAATCAGATACAACCCCAGTTCAGAAAATGTTGGGACACTGTGTAAAGTGCAAATAGAACAGAATGCAGTGATTTGCAAATCTCACAAACCCATATGTTATTCACAAAAGGACGCGGGAAATATATCACATTGTTAAACTGAGAATATCAAATGTGGTTCTAAAAAGAGTCAGTTGCAAGAACATTTTGCAGCTAATTAGGTCAACTGGACGAAGTCAGTCAGATGATTGGGTATAACAAGAGCATCTTAGAGAGGCAGAGTTTATCAGAAGTGAAGATAGGCAGAGCTTCACCTATCAGCAAAAACCTGTGTTTACATCTTATTGAGCAATTTCAGAATAGCATTATTTAATGTAAAATTGCAAAAAACTTTGAATATCTCATTAGCTACAGTGCATAAATATTAAGATTCAGAGAATCTGTAGAAATCTCTGTACGAGCCAGATGCAGGTTAAAGCTCTATCATGCAAAGAAGAAGCCATACGTGAGCATGATCCAGAAACTCTGTTGTCTTCTTGGGGCCGAAGCTCATTTAAAATGAACTGAGGCAAACTGCTTAACTAATTTGAGGTCGGACAAATCGAAATTTAATTCGTCCTCAGCAATCAAGCAGAGAAGGACCATCCAGGTTGTTTTCAGCCCTCAGTTCAAAAGCCTGAATCTCTTATGGTATTATTTCTCATGGGGTATAATAGTGATATAGAATTGGCAGCTTGCACATCTGGAAATGCACCATCATGGTGAAATGTATATACATGTATTATAGTTACACATGCTCCCATCCAGTTAATGCGTTTTTCAGGGAAGCCCTTGTATGTTTCAGCAAGACAATGTTAAACTACAACATACTACAACAGCATGGTTTACTAGTAATAGTTTCACCAGCTCATAAATGTGATAAAGAAGCCCCAGGCCTGTTGAGCAGCTAGAATCCTCTATCAGAAAAAATGGGATAACATTCCTCTACTAAAAGTCAAGCAGCTGGTCCTCTCAGCTCTCAGATGTTTACAGGTTGTTGTTAAAAGCAGAGGGGATGCTACAGAATGGTAAACATGGCCCTGTTCCTGCCATTAAATTTATGTTTGTTTTTAAAATTTGTACATTTTGGTATGTTTTCTATGTTCTACTTTGAATAATTTGGAAATCATTGCATCCTGTTTTTATTTACATTTTACTCAGTGTCCCAACTTATTCACAATTGGATTTGTTGTTCTATTTTACTTCTTCTCTGTTATGGACGAGAGTTTAAGCACCATCAACAATAATTAGAAACTGTGAATCTCCAATAAAACATAATATGTAAACAGGCTGATACAGGTAAACACTCTGTGAATATAAATATAGACAACCAATCATGCATGCATCATAAAACAGGAAGGTTTTCATAATCTGGCAAAGTATTCCAGAAGTTGGAAGTACAATGTTTGTTGTACCTTTCTAAACAAAGGAAGACTTAAGCTTTCCCATATGCTAATGTTAAGTGAGTAGATCCATGAGGTACTTAGGAGTTTTACAGGCAAGTTATCTGCTTTCATAGTCTAATGTTAAAACAACGGGTTGTCGATGCAGGGATCTTGTCATGGAAAAAGATGCTGGGTGAGAGCACAACTCTGGCGGCAAAGGCTTAGCACAGACTGCTTGTCCTATTTAAGTGGGACACATTTGTGGGACTATAAATTGTTTAAGTCTTTAATAAATTAGGCCAGCGATCTGATAAGAGTGCAGTCTTTAGGGGTTGTGTTTGATTGGAACAAGTGGGCTTAGAGCTAACTGGCACTGAGCATTGATAGGGACCTAAATAAACATTGTTTGTTCGGGTCGAATAAGCAATTATACCAGCCACATCCTTGAAAGATGAGCGCATTTCAAGTTTTTTTGTTTTTCTGGCAATAACCTGGAGCTGTGTGCCAGTTTTTGCAGCTACTGTGCTGTAATTTGAGACAATTTCAAACTGGATTTTAACAACCAATAACAGCTACCCCATCAGGCCAATCAGCCTATGCTTGTGAAAACTAAGGGCACGGTGCTGAAAAACATTCATTACGATGAAACCACCGGTGAAACTGCAGTAAAATGTTGACCTGGGAGCGCCTCATTAGAGAAAACTGTGCCTAATTTCAAAACTCATTGTTAAAAACACTGGAACATAATGCAGAGGTGCCCCCCTCCTCTCGTTTCAGGACTGTGAGTCTGCAGCATATTTCTTAACAAATCTCATGTGGGAGGCAGACCTACTTCTTTGTGTTCTCCTCTATGTGATTCATCTGGCTGGAGGGTCTCCTCTCGGACCTCTGAAACAAACACCCATCATGAGAGACGCTGAAAATACGCTTCCATTGTTTCACAAAATACCCCACCGGTATTTTGACAAGGACATGCACATTTTCTCACATGCATTCCCACCCCCACATGAAAGATCATGTTTGAACAGTTACCAGAGATCAGATGCATTTCATATACATACAGATACATGGGTGATTAACGGTCAATCAATACATAGGATGTTTTGGCATGCACATACACCCACACTCACCATTTTGTCCCAGTCGGCCTGCATGTGTGAGGTTCTGTATCGGGGGTTGGGATCGGCATCAAGATATTTTGTCCTCTCTGTGTTCCACTGCAGCTCTGACCAGAAGCCCTGGAGACTCCTGGCCTGCTCACAGATGTACACAGAAGCAAGCAGCACCGCAACAGCGACAAAGCAAGGGCAAAACAATCGAGGATAATTACATCGGAGCGGTGCACGCTGTTTTACATATAAATGTATTATGGACATCTGCATTAATTTCAGTGATTTGTATTTGGATGGGTAATATTTAATGCAACACACAATCTCTCAATTTAATCGCTTTTTTAAAGTTTAGTTTTATTAAATGTTTCTCAAAACAAAATTGTGCTGCTCAATGTCATGTTGTTTCAAAATAACTCCAGGACTTCAAGTGTGAGAAATGTGTTATTACCTTCCCTTTGAAGGTAGATTCAGTTTGAATCTCTGTGGTACAAAACACACCAGGAACCTTCAACAAACATTCTGGCACCTCCTAAAGCACAAATACAAAAAAAGTGTGTGGCTCAAAAGCAAGTGCGTCCACTGCATTTAAATCAATACTAACAGTACTGTGCAAAAGTCTTGTGGCCGGTCAGTTATTTATATTTTGCTTCCAAGGAGCCAGGCCTTCTTGGAATTTTTAAAAGAGTGATCTTTGGACATTAGCTGCATTTTCACTGATTTTCAGTCCATCATTTTCAGAGAAGTGGGTTTTTTGTGTCCTATTTAAGTTCAGGAAACCAGACAAGCGGCAGTAGATAGTGTCTGAAAATCATGTCCTTAAGAACTCCATCCTATGTCACCCGAGACTTTACATGGTTCCAGTGAGATCCAAAGATCCAAAGAGTTCTGGCCCTTCAGTGGATCCATCTACTGTTTGCTGAAACCTCAACAGAAATGATCTCAGCTGACAAGAAGCCATTCTTAAGAAACGGAAACAAGGAGAAAAGGCTGAGGTATGCCAAATTACACAATCAGTGGAGAAAGCAGTGTAGATTAGAAAAGCAGTGGAAACAGATGTGTAAATAAAACTGAATCTTTCTTTCCCAAATCTTTATCAGTATATACAGAGAAGGTCAGGAGAGAGGTACAACAGTGAGTGTCTACGATCATCTGTGAAACACAGTGGAAGCTCTGTTATGGTTTGAGGCCAGAGGTGTTAGGTATCATGTCAAAACTGATGGAATGATGAACACAAAAAAGTACCATCATCATTTTGATCCACCATGCAATACCTAGAAAACGTCTGATTGCCAACTCCATCATATTTCAGCATTGCAATGATCCCAAACACACTGCCAATACAGTAAATAATGTAATACCTGGGTAAAAAAAACCCACAATCACACACTATGGAACACTATCAGTCATGGATCGGCCTCACCAGAGCCCAGGCCTCAGCATTACTGAAGTAGTGTGGAACCAAACAAAAGGTAGCAAACATCAAAGAAGAGCTTTGAATTTCCTTTACGAAGCCTGGAGAACTATTCCTAAAGAAATTACAAGAAAGCTTGCCTAAGAGAGTTCAGGCTGTGTTGATGTTGACTTTCAAGCTTGTTAGATTTGTACAAACTGTGTTTTTACCTTTTCCATCTATGTTGACGTTTCAATAAATACCACAATACAAAGAAATTTGCAGAGGGGTAGGGGGTGCTGAAGACTTTTGCATAGTACTGTACACTGTAAAAAGAAAATGGGTGAACCAACTTAATTGAATTGTTTCAATTGGTAACACCTAATTTAATTAAGTTCTTTGAAATGAAGTTAATACATTAGATAACACAACTGATTTATCTAATGTATTAACTTCATTTCAAAGAACTTAATTAAATTAGGTGTTACCAATTGAAACAATTCAATTAAGTTGGTTCTTTTTACAGTGTACATTGAGTTGCCACTTTCAATTGCAAATGCCAAGGTATTGCTTGCACAAAGATATGTATATATGTGTGGTACCTTCTTGTCGAATACAGAGGAGTAAGGCAGGATTTTATCCAAGCTGAGAGCCTTCTCGTAGCTTATTCTGTACAACGAGGCTGTGTGTGAGAGGCAGACAGACAGGCCATCAGAGACAGAACAGACAAACTCGCTTTTAAACATGTAGAGTGTTTTATCTAGACATAGTTAGAAGGTAAATGAGGCACTTCAGCCCATGCCTCACCCCTATCAATAGGATATATGAGTGATGACAATGTACTAATGTATCCTTTATTAGGTCACAATTATTGTCTTCCTATACTATATGATAACACCTAAGTTAATATTATTTCTTAATACAACAGCAAGGTGAAATAGTCATTGCAGTGCCAATTAAATGCAAATGTATGCAGCCAGCTGCTTACAATCTAAGGCAGTCGTTGACTCTCTGGGTGATGCTTTAAATATGAAAATATCATCACGTACTATTCCAAGGATTTCTTTACAGGGAATGCCAAATGTGTTGTTAGTCAGCTTGGACTTAACCATATTTGCAAGTAGTCTGTGCAAACTATGTGTCTGTGAGGTTTCAGAGAAGTCAAAACTATTTTCAAACTCTACATATCTGCGTGTGGCGCCACTGGCACCAAAGCCAAACAAAACTGATGAAACCATTCATCTTAGTGCAGATAAGATGCAAACAATCTACAGTCACAAACAGAAAGACATAAAAAGGTAAGAGAGCAGTGAGACTCAAAAAGAAAGCAGAAGTGATACTCAGGAGAACTGTGTACCATTCTCCAGCTGCCACTGACCTAAAATAAACTCCTGGATCTGATCAAAAGATTCAAAGGTGTTCACGTTGTCACACAGCCATTCAATAACCTAGAGACATGATAAAAACACAAGGAGACGATACCAGTAAAAGATTAGTTTCTAGTTGTGCTGTTCATGTATATTTCAACAGTGACCTCAACAAGTGACAGGTAATTTTCTCCTATCCCCTAAAGGAATGGTTCAACATTTGTGAACAGTTAATTGATGGGACTGATACCGGAAGTTAGCAGAGAGGTCGTTAGCTTCAAAAGTCATTTTAAAAGTAACCAAACAGCTGCCTTGTCCTGGCTTCTCATCGCTCGTTAGCTGATTACTTAAAAAAGCTGCAACCTCCAGGGCTAAAAATTAGTCTAAAGTTGTAACCTCCCATTTTAAAATGCTCAAATTTACAAAAGAAATAGACATGTTTAGAGTGTGATTTAAAGTTTATTAAGGTACAAAATGTACTATTGAGGTCACAGACCTCACAAGAAGCTGTTAATTGTCTGCTTAGGTGTCACCTCTGCTAATTCTCTGGTATTAAGTCTCTGAACTGGGCCTTCTAGAGTATATATGTAATACAAATGTCTGCCAAAAAATATGCCTTGTGGTTCACTGTAACAGCCAGTTTGTTTTTTTGTGAGGTAGATTCTAATATTTTATCTGTATGCTAGTAATCATGAGCAAGTACCTCTAGCTCTGTAAAACACCCATATGGTGTGTTGATGCACCATGCTAACCAAGCTAGGCAGTGTTAGCTAACAACTTAAAGTAAGGTGAACTGATAAATAGCTCCTCAGGTAATTCAGAGCAAGAACGCAAATTAGCTAAGCATACTTCTGATGTTTTTTATAGCTCCAAAACCTGTGGCACTATAAGAAGAGGCCAAAAGGTCAGTAGACATAATAAGGGCTAATTAACAAATGCTAGGAAGTTAGCGGTAGCGGTGTGCAATACTGCAAATTTTAGTGTCTATTCCATGCCAAGTAAATACAGGGGCCAGTATTGGCCATACCAATTCTTTTAACTTATAAACGCAGCTAGGAGAGAGCAATGTGTCGTGATTTATGATATGAATTTGCAAATTCTGAACTCATTTTAATTACCACTAAACTGCGATGGCCACTTTCCACAATAATTAGCTAACACAACAAAACAGCTTTTAATGAATTCTGAAACTGCACTTTTCTGGAATATAAATGTGCAAGTCTCTAAAGCACGTTTGACCAACTACTGTTGTTTAATTGTTCTATAGGCTATAAATAAAATAGATGTGACAGTCAACACAAAAAGGTTCTGACATCTTCCATAGTACATGATTGAGGTCAGTTTTTTTCAATTACCCCCCAAAAATTGAATTTCAGTGACAATTCAGTGACCTACATATTGAACTTGCAGGACAGAAACAAACGTTACTATCGGTCTGATACCAATCACACGTTGTATCAATAATATCGATATTTAGATCGATCCTTTAGTTAGTTAGTTTCATTAACACACCCTATGCTGAAGAGGGAAGCAAGAACTTCAGCATTTTACTTTTGTGAGGATCCTGATGTCAGCTGTTTGGTAATAGCTGGTGACAGCTGTAATCACAGATAAGAATTTTTTGTATGATCTTGCTTTGATGTATAAAGACCCTCGCCCTGTAGCATAAGTCAGAGCTGAAGTAAAGTCAGAAGACAAGTTAGAAACAGAGTAACTTCATTTATGCAGTATTCCCAGTATTAAAGTTTCAAACTCTATGAACATTTTGTGCCACTTTATCAAAGTCTCGACTACACTGGTGCAGAGTCTACAAAAGATATAAAAGTTCTGTATGGTGTCCAATTTCCCACTGATAGCTTGCACTAATGAAGCTGGCGACTCATTTAACCTCTAAAGAAAGAATTTATGACAATCTAGAACATCTTAATTTAGTAGTAACACTGATACAGTCTGAGTCACAGCACCGTGCCAAAACAAAACACTTTCTCCCTTTCTCTCTGTCTTTAACTCTGTTTGATCTCTGCCCACTTCTCTTCTCTCCTCTCCCATTTCATTACAGCATCCCATCTTTTCTGTCTTTCTCTCTGTCTTCTTCCCTCTGGCTAACCGGCTTCCAACTCAAGGTTGACACCTACCGCATTTACACAAAAGTACAGAAAGAGCGCCTTTTCCTACATTTATCTACTCACTTCTTCTCAGTTGTACATCTTTAGTTCTTTAGGGAAATTGCCTAACACTGACCTTGAATGTTTACTTATTCAAACAGCTGCATTCTCCACTTTGTTGCCTATTTATCTTGTCTTTTTTGTGCGTTCTCCACTTCAAGGAGAACTTATTGATCTTGTAAGTTTGTTTAAGACTCAATAAAAATCAATGACTATTCTCCTCCTGAACTTATGTTCAACAAAAAGACAGTCATTTTGTTTTAAATGTGCTGGAAAACAAAGATGATGTTCTGCAGAGCAGTACATTTCCTTTGAAGGTAAACATTTTTGTCCACGAAACTCAATTATTCTCTGTGCATCCGCACCTTTAGCTCCAGGTTTGGGTCAGTTCCCATGTAAACCAGCAGGCAGTGGAGGGCAGCCAGGCGCTGAGGGTCAGCCTTACTGCTGGGACACCTTGAATGCAGGTGACATATAATAAATACACCATAATATAGAAAAAAGCATATACAAACACACAGGCAGAGGCACAGGCAGAGAGCCAGCAGTCAGGTACTACAATGTGATGTATGCATGCTGTTAAAAAAGTGGATTTAAGTTTCAAAAGTGAACAGAATGAAAAATTGTCCACTAAACAAAAAGAGAAAAGAGCCATTGCTGCATCTTTATCGAGCTAGGAGGTGACTCCTGGCGAAAGTTCAAGTAAATGCTAAATTTATTTCAGAAAGACACTGCAGGTGTACGCACACAAAAGCCTGTCTGCTCCCTTCCTGCCTATATCTTCTCCTATGCACTCCTCTTCCTCTCCTAAGTTTTGAGTCATGCCCACCTAGAATTTGTGTCTGAACGCAGGATCTTCAGCAGGTAGGCGGGGCTGAGCTCGGCACTGTGAATCCTGCCGGTGGCCTGGTCCAGCAGACAAGCGCTGGACTCATCCTCTGCATGCAAAACTGTGATGTTGGCTGACTGACACTGCAGGCCCAGGTTCACATCACGACCTGCATGTTGTGGAGTCAGACAGACAGAGAACAAGGCACAGACACCGAGTTAAATCATCTTATTTTGAGGCACACGTCTTATTGACAGATAAGGCAGCTTCCTCGTTTAAAAGTCACGTGAGAAATAAACAAGTATATATTACAGAGGGGAAAGAGAAAGAAAAAAAATGCTATTTCTGCCACTGCTTAGCACAGGCACTATTTCTTTCGACAAAACTTGCCTTACCAGAGAGAAAGAGGGAGTGACAGAGCATCTCCTGCTGCCTGGTGTTGATACAGTGGAGGAAATAACCCTGCAGGTATACCAGGATGTAGTAACCTATATAAAAAAAGCCACACAGCATCACTGTCAGTTAGTATGCTTCAGGCACACCAGGCATTTCTTGGGCTCTGTGCAGATAAACACATTCATCTATATTTGGTGTGCCTGTGTTTCTATTTGAAATTCAACCTAAAAACTCACAAATATTAGGATGCAGATATGTGTGTGTGTGTGTGTGTGTATTATACATCTGTGTGCGCAATGACCTATGGGAATGAAGAGCGGATGGAGCTGGGTGGCTTTCTGTGGCGATGCATCACTGCCCAGAGACACCCTGAACTTCTTGCTGCAGTCTGCAGGAAGTTAAAAAAAAACACATTTGTCTCCGTGTGCTCGAGATAAAAACTGTATAAGAGGCAGTAACAGATAGGGGGAAAAAATTAGGAGCTAGCACAGACACACCTTTGTGAACTAAAACCACAGTGTAGAGAAGTTCGTGTTTGTCTTGAAGAGGCTGGGTATAGCACACGCACATGCTTCCTAAGAGTAAAGCACAGAACAGGGAAGTTACAGATCAAACCATGGCATTATTCATGATAACCAATGGAAAAATTAGATCTGATATATCGTCATATATTATTATACCGTATACTCTATTCATATTGTTAATATTTAACATTACTTACTTTTTAATAGGACAAGCAATAAGAGTGAAATACTGAGATTATATTCAGAGGTTATAGAGTCAGTCATACAGTAATTGTAAAAATTACTCATGCCTTGTTAAAGGTTGGAATTCTGATTTGATTATATTATTTTTGAAATAATATGACCTCTTTTCCTTCACAGCACATTTCTTTGTGTAAAAAAATAAAAAATCTAAATGAGGAGAGTGCTCACTTAATCCAAAAAGTTAAATGTATTCCTATGGATGCTTTTAAAATTCTACAAACAACATTTCAGTGCATATGCATGCCATTACGAGCTTCTTACAGTTGGCAGTATATAAAAATATACGCTCGCTGGAAACTTTATTAGGTACACCTTGCTAGTATGGGGTTGGGCCCCATTTTCACCAAGATTCAACAAGGTGATGGAAATATTCCTCAGAGGTTTTGGTCCATATTGACACATAGTATCACACATTTGTTGCAGATTTGTCAGCTGCACATGAGTAATCTTAAATTTCACATTCATCTCCTGCTCCACCACATCCCCAAGGTGCTGTATTGGACCAAGTGACTGTGGAAGCCAATTTTCCAATTTTGGTGAGCCTTTGCAAACAGTATCCTCAGTTTCCCGTACTTAGCTGTCAGAAGAGGCACCTGCTGTGGTCTTCTGCAGCTGTAGAGTTCAGAGATGCTCTTCTGCATACCTTGGTTGTCAAAAGTGGTTTTTGGGTCTTTTTTTAGTTACTATTGCCTTCTGGTCATTCTCTTCTGACCGTTCCCATTATGATTTCTCATTTTTGTAATTATTGTGCAGCTGAATAGGTGCACCTAATAAGGTGGCCAATGAGTGTATCTAAGTGTATAACAAAATTATGTAAGACAGGTTCCAAATTAAAAGAATAAACAAGCAATCTTAAAGTTTTGCACCACATCATGCTGTCAGAAGAGCCGAACACTCTCTGGCATTGATTACGTTTTTCGCCCCCCAAAATGATCCCACCCACCTCAGGCGTTTTGATGATGGTGGTGATGAACTAGCACTATCTAATATGTCGATACAAATTTTCAAACAGGTAATCAGTTTGGTTGCAATCTGACGGCCATAGCATATGACCACTGTCATACTTCTAGGAACATTCCCTTGATGGGAGTTCTGCTATCAGCATGATGACGCTCCATCAGCATAAAAATGTTTCATCATAAGGTGAAGGTGATCACTCTGGTATAGCTGGTACCAGACTGGATTGAGCAAAGGGTTCCAGGCTTCCTTTAATTTATTACCCACCTATATACACACAAAGAAATGTACTGTTTACTACACATTCATGCTTGAGAGAGAAATGTATTGACCACTTTATATTCATGCTTGAGTATGAATACAAGGCTTTAACATACAGAACAAGTCTGCAGTCTGATTTTTCCCTAATTAATGGTAATGGATGAAAGTCAGTATAAGAAAGTAAATCCTGAAAGATTTACAAGCTGCTCGAGGCAGATGTTACTCTTGTATTCACATTAAAGCTCAAATAAAGCAGTTTCATTACAGTGCAGCTCATCTATAGTCAATGCGATTCTGTCCCTCTTTCTGTATGCCATTAAACCGTCTATGTTTAATCATGCAGCACAAAAAAAAAATACAGGACAAAAATCTGAGGAGTGTGAATATAACCAGGACAGCAGCATGAGCCAGAACAGATAAATATTAAGTGAGAAGGATGACAATGATGAGAGGAACTGACAGATCAGCTGAACAAATCGGCTTTTGAATTAATCACTGGCAAAAGCATCATCAGCTGTGATGCTATTGGAAAACACCTCTGAAACTTAAGGAGGCTTGTAAGATTTACAGTCATCTCAGAAATTGGTCAGAACCTCATTATAAAGTGATCATCTCCACAAATCTTTCAATCATCACTGAAATTGTGAATTGGCCAAGATTTGTGATCCCTGGAGGTGAGCTGAGGCGGGGACTTACCTTCTTGTTTTTACAAAGAGGGATAGGAATCGCACAAATGTATCAAATTAGTCTCATAATCTGACTTTTCAATGTGAGAGTAATAAGCATGCAAATAGACATGCGGTGCATGGATGTGTGTGAGGACGTCTTACCTATTTTATTTGTGAATACTTGCAACTTAACAAGCTCCTGCTCCGGCCTCTCGGTGTGATAATGGTCGAAACCGAGATTTGCAAACCTGTCATCGAGACGAACACATACACAAAAACAATGTTCAAATGAATGCAGAATATAGAACCGACATATTTCTATTTTATACTCTGCTAAAAGTTGCCTTACTTGACTGTGCGGAAGGAGTTGGCAGGCAGTTCTAAAGGGAGCTCGAACTGTTATCAGAGCGGTATGTTATTTCAAAGTAAAAGCATAAACAACAAATACAGAGCACAAAGAGTGGCATGTATTAAAATATAAGACACAAAGATAGCATACCACAGTTTCACAGTTATAGCTTGGGTAAAACTGAACGCTTCGGAGCAGAAACTTTTCCTGCAAAAGACAAGCCGTACATTTTGTGTTAATCAAACAAGTCCCAGGGTATCTGTTGCCAAATTTGAATGTGAGTTTGTATGCCTTGCCTTATATGTGAGATAGTAGAGTCTTTGCGTGTGCCTGTCCCACTGGACCCAGCAAAAATCCTCCACGATTCTCTCTGCCGTTTTGGACAAACGTTCGGGGTTCATTATCACCTGGTCAACACGCAAACATTTGAATTCAGCCATTTGAACTGTTAATGCAAGTCTCTGGCAGAAGACATGCAATGTATTTTGAGAAGGAGGTTGAAGCAGTATATTCTTTGCACCAGGTTATGCAAATACACCCCAACTGTTTTGCTTATTAATTACAAAATTCGTGCACCCTTGGAAAGAATTTATGTCGCTGCAGAACTGCACAAAATTTACCAGCCATGAAATCCTGCATGCAATTTATAGCTCAGATGAGTCAACTATCTGCAAACACTTCCTTCATAAGAAAAAAAAGCAATGTGTAGCATACCACTCTATATCCCTCCTGCTTCGTTAGCATCACGTGGTAGAGATCCACATCTAAGACACACAAAATGATAATTATGCAAATGCAAGAATGTACGGTAGAATATACAGTATGTATTATTTTTATGCATTATCATAGTTCTCTCTGGAATCTTGTTACACAGGCAGGCCAGCATAAGGACACAGTTGCTTACATCTATCTTCAGTCAGCAGCAGCAGATGGCTCTCCAGCACTGATCTTCTGTCAGTTTCATGATGGAGGAACTATGGGGAAAAAAAGCCACGGGAAAACTAAATGAGTGGTTTCCAACAATTTGCCAGATGAAGCTGAAAATTTGCTGCTTTTTATTCAAGGCTATGAACAAAATTGATGAAAAGGCATGACTGTAGAAGAGAAAGTGGAGAAGATGGGGTACACTGACTTTAATTAAGTGACAGAACCTAAACTAGAGGCCATAAAAGATATGTAGTATGACAGTCATGCCCTCTGAGCACTAACGCTTCGTAACTGCGACGTAAGCGCTTGTTTGTTAGTAAAATGTGAATAAAACACTCTACCTGCACTTTGACTCTGAAGTCCACTGCCTTGAGGACTTTAGTGTTGTTAATAGGATGGATCTCAATCAGGAGAGTCAGGCACTTTGATACTACAAAGGTAGACAGGCTAGGGTTAATATCATTCACAAATTGAAAATGCTGTAGGAAAAGAGTGTATTTAAACTGCTTTAAGGAAGTGGTTTCCAACCTTTTCCAACTCAAATACAAAAACTTCAGAATAAACCGTGCATAATAATTTTATATTTAAATTTAAGATCAAAGCTGATCTTGTTTTCAGTATAAAGGAACATGTTTATGCTTTCTAGGGAAGATTATTTGACTTAAAAGTAAATGTCACTATGCTTATCTTCATTAGAAACTTTATCTTTGAGTTATTCTTAAAAGGCTATAGTAAAAAGGAGCCTATCTATAGATAGGCTTCTTTTTGAATTAGTTAGGCCTAATTAAGTCAACTGGACTGTTTGAATATTTTAAGAGATGCAATGACAGTCTGTCTTATTTTAAGACATTTAATCAAGTTTTCTTAGACCCATAACTATTCTAATATCCAGAAAGTTTTGATGTTAATTTAACAGGCTATTTTATGACGTTCCCCACTAGAGGTGGGTTAAATAATCAAATATCGATAGTATAGACACCAATAGCGTATTGGTATCTATATATTGGTACTGTATTGGTATTGGATCAATACTAAGAGTGATACTTTGTTTCTATTGTTTAAGTTTAGAATATCTCTTTTTTAGTATTAAAAAATATACACCACATCCCTGTGCAGGTGGAGGTTGCTGTGCTTGCAGCTAGAATTATGCTGTTATAGCTATATCTAGCTAAATAGTGCTATATTAGAATGGAATGGAATAACTGTCTGAAAACGTTACTATTTGAGATCTTTTTAAATCAGTTTGATCCATTTCTGAAGTGCTTTCAGCTTACCATTGGCTAACAGATGAAAAATAGGTAATAAAAAGGTAATAATAAAAACTGCAGTAATAACAGTCATAGTTGTAGAATTTTAGTTGTAGAATAGTTAATGAAGCTGGCTGTTTACTGTTTGTTTCACATGATATTTCAACTGCCAAAGTTTAAGGGGTTTGGATCATATTCTTTCCTAAGTTTTAGTGTCTGCTGTGTTTCTGTCCTTCTGTGTGTCCGTGTTTGCCGTTCATTTTTCTGTTTCAGTCATTTCCTGCTTTATTTTCTTTGAAAAATCCGTCTGTTTACTGACACACTCATCCAAAACACGGTGTTTGCTACATAGCGGATTAACAAGGGAGCAAGTCCAGGCAGCTGTTGATACACTGTGGACACTTTCTGGATGCACTGCTGCAAAGTTATGCAACAGACGTTCCTAATTATCTCTGGTGCAAAACAAAACATCTGCACTACAACATTTTTGCTATTTTTGGATACAATACATGTTGTAGTTGAAGCAAAAACAGAGTTTGTGCAAATCTAACAAACTCCAAAGTTAGTATTTGGTGTGACCACCATCATTCTTCAACACGGTCTCTTAGACAAACAGTGTGGTTTTTAGGTTAAGATTTTTAGCTAGATTTTTGTCCTGGCACTTCTTCTTTTGTCTTTCACTTGTCCATTTTCTTCACATTTTATATGGACACACTGCACACTATGCTGAAATATGTCAAGTTTCCTTTTGGGGAGTCACCGTGTTAATGTCTCTCAAACTGTGTTATCTCGGTTCTTTCCTGAGTTCCCTGTTATGTGTTGATAAAACACTGCTTGAGTTAGATGCCTTTTTCTGTTTGAGTGACTCATAGGTCAGTGTTAAGTGTCTTAACAAAGACAAAATTCCTCTGAAAATGAGATGTACCAGAGTTGGACTGAGAATGAATAAACAAGCAGCTAATGTCCAAAGAAATACTTTTAAAGAGCTTTAGAAAACCTGGAGAACTATAGCTCAACTTAAAATTAAAAAGAAAGAAAAAAGAAAGAAAGTCTGAACTGAAATATAAAATGTAAAGAAATTACTTTTGCACATTACTATACTTTGGGTACACTGTAATCACGAACTAAATGAAAACTGTTACAATGCTATTTTGTACTAATCATGCATGCATGCTTGTTACTTCTCGCAAACACTTCATAAGCAAGCCACTTCACAACATATTGCACAGAGCATATTTCATTCTTTGACACAAACACGCCTTGGTGCACGTGTCCCAGTCAGTGGAGTGCAGTGTGCACTGCTTCTGCACACTACTTTATGGGGCATTATATATTAATGCTGAAATTTAGAACGGCAATGAAAATGTCTGACAATTTATCTTGTGAATGAGTCGACAATTCAAACACATTTTTTTCTCTGTTTTTTTGGTTAGTTTTACCTCCTGCCTTTGTCCTTCTTTTTGCAATTGTGGCATTTCCAATTCCCTGTTTTGTCTTGGCTTTTTCTCAGTTGCATGATTCTTTTTGTTAGGCTTCTAGTTGATTATCCTGCTATCTTCTGCAGGATAAAGTTTTCTTCTCATTGATAACTTTTCTAATTCAGCATCCTGAATTTGGGTCCAAATCAAATATTGTTCAGTTGTCCATACTGCTAACAATTTCAGCTAGTATCAATTAGGCCACACTTAAATTTACTACTTTAAATGTGTACTTTTAAGCCCTCTGGCTACTGCCAAAAATAACCCCTGGGGTATTTGCACCCCTGGTTGAGAATCACTGCTTTAAGAGAGGTTTATTGTCACAGTCTATGGATAAAACAGAAAAGGGATGTTACTTGGTTTGAGGCGCTCCTCTCCTCTGGTATTCTGTGCCAAGCTGACAGCTAGGAGAGAAAAAGCAAAGTTGGCATGTCACATGACTGAATTGGAACATATTTCCCACAATAATGTCTCCGGTGGTTCTTCAGGCACTAATCAGCATCCGAACAGCATCATCTCGTCTTGTACTTGTGGGTTCATGCGTTGCATGATCTGAAACTGCTTTCTCGACACGGGAATTTAAACTTGATCTGAGTTCAAGAAGCTGGTGTTGTTGCTGATAATTCATTATCTGCACAAGACAGAGGCTCACCCAGCAGTGTCTCCTCTTTGTTCAGGGAACAGCTGCTGACACACACCTGCTTGTCAAATGTGTACAGGAGCTGTTGGGGAAAACACACATGCGCACAGTCGCATGAGAATGAGTGCATGATTGCAAAGTGTGCAAAGCTTAATGGAATAATATAGGGACACACACACACAAACACAGTACCTTATTCTTCTTGCTGTTCGGGTCATATTTCCCAATCCTGGTGGTACCTGTTGCTCCCTATGAGAACATTAGTACACTAATTAAAATATTACATTGTACAATCTTAATCTAACAAGAAGAAGTATCTAATTTCAGTCTGGCGTCTTCACCGCATCAGCATGTACGGAAAGTCATCCTTGACTTCTTTATTGCCTTGGCCGACCCTACAGATCATCCAGACAAGACCTGCCCCACTTCAAACCATCGATTCATTTTTCACATTTTTGCATTCAAAAGGTTTTCAATAAAAGGGCGTCTGCTCTGAAACCCAAGGTGCAACCAGGCATGCATAAAATTTCAAACCTTGCACTACAAAAAAAAAAAGAGAGAGATTATTTTCCCTTTGCAGGCTGCACACTGTCTTTAACCTCCTAAACCCACACAGTCTTGGAGGGTCCATCATTAAAAATTTATGTTGTGCAGAGAAGCGCGGTTCAACACAGAGAATTATATTTTACATTCTACTGAGGAGCCCAAGGTTTCCACAAAAGTACCAAATGTGTCAAGCGGATACATGGCGAAATAAAACGAATCTAGATTTCTTTTTATTCTTTGGATATTTTCCATTTGAAAATGACTGTTGGAGCCATTAAAAAAATGACTTCTGAGATATAAATATCTGACTTGGTACGACTTTAATGAAGAACTGGTACAAGCAGCTTTTAAACATATGCATAAAAATGCTGTATTTAACAGAAGAGCCACTTAAGAGATGTAGTAACCCACGCAACAGTGTGTTATTTTTCGTGTGCTGAGCTGACAAATGGGACATCTGGTGGTTCAAGACAGAGCATTTGACATGCAAATGCAAATATCTTATTAGCCAATCACATGGCAGCAATTCACTTCATTTAGGCATGCAGATGTGGTCAAAGCAACCTGCTGAAGTTCAAACTAAGCATCAGACTGAGGAAGAAGACTTTAAAAGTGTTGTGGTTGCTTGTGTCAGACAGACTGGTCTGAGTATTTCAGAAAATTTGTACTGGTAAATGAATTGAAGCTTATATAGAGCTGCTTTATTCTAATTGAGCACTCAATGCACTTTGTACTACGAGCCTCATTCACACAGTCAAACATGCACATTCATACAGTGCTTTACTCTGTGCCTAAGCATCTTGCCTTGTCTTGACAATGACTTCACTGTGCTCAAACTGCTTCCAGTCACCAGATATTAGTTCAACAGAACACTGTTGGGATGGGGTGAAATGGGCCGTTAGCATCAATCGTGTCAATACAGACCAACATCTCTGAGTAATGTTTCCAGCAGCTTGTTGGATGAAGGCACTTGTGAAGGCAAAGGTCCAACTCAGCATCATTAAAGCATACCTAATAAAGTGTCCAGTGAGTGTATGTAACATGTGCAACACATAATATGCAATGCCTTCACTGTGGGCTTACCTTCCAGGAGTAAAGGATGCCCCCATCTCTTTCAAAATTCAGAATACGAATGTCGACGGCTCCAGAGTATTCTTCAGACACAGAACACACACTTTATTGTCTGACCTGTTTTTATTATCTCATCCACTGCTTATCCAGAACATACTAAATAAGTAGTAGAATTACCCTCTGTAATAGGTTGTTATCGCAAGCTAACGAGTGTCTGTAAATATATAAAGTAACCTAATTAGACATCATGCACTGTCTACAAAACAACCACTATCATACATTTCATCCAGCAAGAACATGGAACATTTTATTTTCATGATGTATTTTAAGTTCTCTGACGTTTTCTGTTGATGTTTTGAGTTATGTTCCAGTTACTGAGTCTAAGAGCTGTAGCACACGGATGGTTGTTTCATCTCCCCTGCATTTAAGTGTGCGTTAACTGATGAAATAGTGCCATCTGGTGGTCAGAATTAAAAAAAGAAGAAGTAATAAACAAATCACAGGAACTTTGTTTTACCACTGCTAGCTAAACTGCCTATGGGGGGAAAGGCTATAATAACAGTAAAGCTGCGATAAAGGCATAGCAAGAACGAAGAACATGACTTCGTTGGACCCGTTACTTTTATGTGAGATATTCGTTTATCTGTGAAAACAACTAAAACCTGGCCGTCATCGAAAAGACGCTGACCGTTAGCACCTGAACGCCTCACCTTCTACTCTGCAGACCGACGCCTCCTTCCTGAGGATATCAGACACCACATCCCTGTGCAGGTCGAACTTTGGCTGTGTCCTCAACATATCTGCTCCTACTGTCCCTTGGTTTTTATGTCAATAAAAATACTCTCCGCAGTTAGTTCCCTTGAATAGAGGCAGCAATTACAGCCCGGATCTGCTCAGGCTCCATATCATGTGACCGAAAGTTGTTACTAGTTGAAAACTGAAAGTAGAGTAGAGCACTCCGACAAATATTACCTTTAACTATCTATCTCTTCCTCTTGACTTCACAAAGTTTTTATTGCCATGCGGAAACGTCACGTTAGTCTAAAGGTAGCTCCTCCCTCGAGTCGGATCACAGAGCCGGGATGTCGCTGCCATAGGCCGAGGAGAGCATCAGTCTGGCGGGTTGGAATCTCTCACGCCGCTGGCAGCAGAGCCTGCTGAGCAAGGGACTTCACAGTGGTGTGTCATACATGTGTCCGCTTTTCTGTACATTAGAGCCCAATGGGTTGACTTTTTACGTGTATTTTCAATCCAATATGGCAACATTTTAATGTTAAATGTGAAAAACAGAAAGCGGAAGGAACAACGGCGTGGTAAAAATCTGTAAAAGCGGGAACAATCAGAAACACCATGCATCCTGTAGTTAGAATTTTCCAAATGAAAAACAGTTAAATATTTATACATTCTGGCTTCAGGCGTGGCTGGAGGGGATCTTTAAAATGCAGCTATGAATCAATTGAATTATTTTTATTTTAATATTCTCTAGGTCCATCTTTTTGATGATTATTTTAAAACTTAAAACCACCCATAAACTCGAAATAGATGTATTTGGTGTATTTATGCTTATAGAAACTTCTCAAAGACCATCTCATTCCTTCATCTTTTTAAACTGAATGAAATTAATATTTGAAATACCTCAAGACCTACTGGTGAGACATCATTAACCCATGAATGAGTTTTTATGGTCTCTTATAACCTTAAACAGCTGTACAGCAAAGTGATATAAGGGGTGAATTAAACTAAAAAGAGCTCATATCAGCCTATAGGGAGAATAAAGTTCAAGTGAAAAAAAAGACAAAAGGTGGGAAAAGAGCAGGTCCAACACATTTTTGATAACCATTTTTTGATATCAAGATAAAAAGGGGAAAAAATTGTGTTTCTACCTTTGTATCATCTTCTAAAAAACATAACAAAACAATCTGTACGTTAGTCATATCTAGACCTATTCAGAAGATTAAAAATAATGAGCATCTGCCTAATAAGGGGAATAAATCAATCATCTTCTGAAACCAGACTTCTGTGTACAGTTAATGTGCTGTTGTGATTTCCACATCACTAATTCCACAGAGGTACTCTAGGTGTTTTCACTCACTTTTGCTTCTTCACGTTAAATGTGCATGGTGTTCGTCACTATCCAACATTGACCTGCCTTTTTACTTTCACCTGTTGAAGGTGAGACAACTTTCACCATTACTATTCTTACAGGTGAAAGAACCTAGTATGTGATGTTCTGTACACTGGGTGAATGAATTCAAATATTTTCACGTGCAGGGTCTTTAATTAAGATTTACTGGAATTCCTACAATCAATCAATCAATAAATCAACCAACGGTGGAAACTAAGCAGGTCCAAAAGCTTATGTTGGAGCTGTATTTGATGGCCAATACTGCCCTCATCTGCTCAGCTTGAGAACTGCATGTAAGAGGGCCCAACGCGCAATCTAGCCGAGTGATTCCGGATATACACGACGAACGTCGGAATTTCGATGTGACGTATGCGCCCGCCCCCGAGTCCCCGCCCCTTCCCCTGCCCGTTCTCTATGCCCGTCCTTCCCCCCTTCCAGGCTACACACAAGGCTGGAGAGTCTCCGGCAGCACGGCGCGTAACACAACCTACTGACAGCTGCGACTCACAACCAAGGAGGGAAAAGATGGAGCACAGAGACACCGACTTCAACATATTGCTAGCGACCGATTCATACAAGGTACGGTACCCGTGATGGTCTCGGGCGAACGAGGCATTAGGTGAAGGGAGAGTCGTTAAGAGTGAAAATTGACAAAGTCAAGGTGGTTTCATCATCAGTACCAAGGCCATCACACTGTTCTGTGTGGCCGGTATCCATCGGTTCACCGCAGGCCAAATTAGTTGGGGGAGGGAGAAGAGGGCTGGTACAACAGAGACGGTGTACCACATTCACAAAGCAGGCATCCCTTTTTTGCCTAGATTTCATGTAAGATCGCTGCTATTATCATACCAGTCTCCCCTCGGATTGCTAGTCATAGTGGTCTGCAGCTAGCTGAGTTAGCTAGCTAGCGCATAGGGAGCGCAAGAGAGAGATGAAGGGTATTGATATAAAAAAGCTAGTATTAGCCCCTAGCTAGCAAGTGGTGTATGAACTGCACATGGGCAAAAGCTCAGTCACAGCAGCTCGACGTCGTGTTAGCCACTATAGGGCTAGCTCGCACCACTCATAATGCAATTCATGACTTACGAGAAAACAAAAACGAAAGTTAAAAAGGAATCACAAGGCAACTTGACGTTCAAAGCGGGTTTTTAATGATGTTTGGCAGTGGGTAAGGGTTTATACACTGGCTAACGTCAAGAAACAACCCGCTGATAACCAACAATATAAACAGAGGGCAAATGATCTTAGAGTATTGTTTAAGCTCACGTAGCAAGTGGTTGCCGGGACGGCTGCCAGGTCAACTGCCATGTGACACCATTCAGCAATTCGGTGATGCTGATGATAGGAAAGAAAGTCGAAAATGACAGGAGAGGCAGGAAGCCCAAGTACCTCGACTAAACCCTAGGCTCAGACTGAGATCAGAGCTGTACACCAGTTGAATGAATGAACAAAAAACTTGGAAATGTAGTCTAATGATACAAACTAACATCTTAAATGTATGTGTACATGGATGTACTTTCATTGTGTTATCACTTGTTAAAATGTGTATCATTTACTACCACTGTGTAAAAGAATCTCTGATTAACATTCTGTCTTTTGCGAGCCTGGCAGTCTATCTGCCATATTCATTTTATACAGGAAAAAAACCCAAAGAGGTGTGTTTTCATTTAAAAAAAAAAAAATCCTTTATTAGCTATAAAATGTCAGAAATATACTACTGGTAGTGTGGTTTAATTTGCCTACAGCATATCTCTTAAGTGTGCTGTTCAGTTATATTTCAATATTTCATGTTCTGTACCCATATATATCAGCTGCATTGCCATATCATAATTTTTTTCACTAAGGAAATAAAAAATAAAAAAAATCATCACTTAAATACCTGCAAAATCTCCCGTCAGTGTGTAATGCACAGTCACACCTTACCTTTCATTTCATCCAAATGAGTGGTTTTGGTTTCATTTCATTGTTTCATTTATACACATTACAGTTTAACTTTCACTATAGAAAAAAATGAAAGTAAGCGTATGCCTGATTCTAGAAGTATTGATCGATTGGGATTATCGATGAACAGCCAGTACCACTGCTGACTGGTGTTAAGTGGATGTATATGTATATTATATAGTGTGGGTGTTTGTTTGTTTTTATGAGCAGAAACGTCCCTTTGGAAGAGGTGGCGGTTTCGTGTTGAGTGGTTTCCAGAAAGTCTTAGCTTTCTGGCATCTCCTTTCATTTTAAACTAAGTGTAAAGTATCTGGATTGACTACCTTAATAAAGGGCGTATGTAGTTAACCCCTTTATGAGACATCTACAGTGAAACTCAGTCTAGAGTATCGGATATTTCCCGATGCAACAATTACATCAAGTCCATTAAATCCTCCCACAGAGCTCATATTTCATTGATCTGACTTTATTCAAGTTATTGGAAAACAAAAAGTAGATTTCAAACAAAGACCCAGTATTTTCTGCTCCGCTTCACCACATTGTCAAAAATCAGAATACAGCTGACACACATTTCCATTCATAGAAAACAGTTTTTCCTTGTAACTTAAGAAAGCTCACGAAGAGCTACATAATGTCAAATAGAAGAAGGCTACAGATGTTTTTGTTAGGTAGCAACAAAGTGTGCTCAAAGTAAAGCACAGCATTGTGTGAGAAGTCGTGTTTTCAGTCAAGTAGTGATAGTTAAAGCCCAGGGAGAAGCAGCAAATGCCTGACAAATGACAGTACAGATAAATGTGTCCTCGCTGCAGCGCAGGCAAGTTTTGCTTGTGTTGCAACACCTGTCACCCAGCTTTACCTTGTATGTGTAGCTTGGCCGTGCATGACCGCAAGAGAAAGGTTAATTCAAAGAAATGCTCGGTGGTCTCTCAGAACAACTGAAGGCACACACAGGACATAAAAACAAACTCCACCTGAGCACCTTTGTGTTTTGTGTGCTTGATTTCAAAAGCGAAGCTCTCTGTCCCAAAGGCACGCCGGCCTATTGTCTGGAAGCATGCATCCAAAAAATCTCTGCATGTTCGACAGGGAGGAGTTATATTGTGTTCTATTATTAGCACAGATTTTTAAAGAAAAGCCACATTAGTTTGTCACCATGTGACCACATTTACATATTACACTCTTCTGACCCTTAAATCCAGAGTGAATGATGGTGAGAAAGTAAGCAGGGATCCAGGGTCTTACATTAAAGTATCTGGAGTTTCATTTTATCTCTTCTTTCATTTTTTTAATGCATCCCCTTGCTCTTATTTTGAAAGTTCGGGTCCTACTGTCTGGCTAAACCCGGCACTTCCTGCTTCGTATTTCCTAATCAGAATTGTTGATACCTTTCACCTGGTTCTCCAGCGTGTCTTTCGTCCCATGATTGGACAGACCAACTGCATGTGTTGTTTGCGTCTTTGAAAACTGGCTGCAAGCTGAAAAGCCACTTTGACAGAGAACTGTTTCACGTGCCACTACAGAGAGGTGATCAAGCCCAGTGTTGCAGAGTTGGATTTTGTCTTTGGGACCAGACTAACTGAACTGTCAGTATGTGTTGTTCCAGTATTTGTCTTTGAATTGAACTCTTAACTTCAGGTAATGGGCCAGTGCCCTGCATGTACTGCATTTCAGGCGTGGTGATGATGGAAAAGGTTGTAGTAATAGATTTAAGGAACTTTTGTGAAACGTTCAAGCGTTTTCACAAGGCTGCCTTCATCATCTCCTTCCCAGTCTCGAAAGAGCAAAGGAGAAATTGCTTGATGTTTATAGATGGCAACTTGTGTGTGAGAATATTACTGACATTGCATTAACTTTCTGCGCTGTCATTGACGATCAGCGTCAGTGTATATGTTTGGTGTTTTTGATTTTAAGTATCATGGAATCATTACACCCTCAGTTACCTCAGTATCCTCAGGGTTTTAAAGGAGGAAGGAAGGAAAAAGAGGAAGCAGATAGCAAACCCCAAACCTTACTTCAGTTGCGTTTGTGTCTGATCAGTTCTTTCAGTACAAAACCCAGACTGAATGAGCTTGTGATTCTATAATGAGTACTCAAAATATCATATCCTCAAATTTATGAACCCAGAGCCTGCTTACCAGTTATTCATATATGAAAATAGTAAGATTTACTTAAAAAACATCTCCTTAGAGTTAAGAGGTACTGATAAGTGATGGCACTCTGCGGTTTTACCACTACATGCACCTCCTTCCATTACTGATACTGTTACTGTAAAACTGAATTGTGTAGCTCAGTAGTTGGTCTTGTTTGTCGTAATTAGGTTCATGTTACAATAGATGAATGTTTTATAATCAAATATTCATATGTGTGTCCTCTGCTGACATTTAATAATATTGTTGGAGGACAATATGGACGTACTGCTCGTGCTTTGAAACTCTGATTAGTTTTGTCATTCTAAAGCATTGGTTGTGTGTTTGTGTGTGTGTATACAGTGGGTGCCAGTGAATATGTACACACGTGGTTGCACACAGTGTCATGTTAAGTGTCTTGACTCTATTTTGAGTCCTCGAAAGCCCAGAGGAAAGGACACATATGGGGGTCAGAGTAACTGAGTGGTTCATTGACATTTATCTCATCTATACTCAATGTGGGTGTCAAGCGGTTTTGTATCTTACTGCATATTAAATGTCTTGATGCATGCTCAGTAATCCAGGTAAGGAACGCCCGAAAAGTTGATTCTGTTCTTCTGGACGTAGCGTTTTCAGTGGGAGAAACATTTTGTCACTCATCCGAGTGACATCTTCAGTCTCAGCTGACTGCAGGTTTCCCCAAACTTGTAAAGAGTGTATTAGCATATTGACTGAAACTAGCCCAGTGAATGAACAATGGGCTGTGAGGTCAGTTCTTGAGCTTTTATATGGATATTGTCATGACCATTGATCAACAACCACTGATCAATAGCCACGAGTACCATTCACAGAGTTGGGGAATGGCTGCAATCACAGCATTGTAAGATGGCGAAAGATGTACCCTTAGGCCCCCTCCTCGATTCAGAGATAGCCTTTCTCTTTTCACGTAAATGGCCTCCTTGACTCTGCGCTCAAACCAGCATTCCTCCCTGTCCAGGATGTGTGCACCCTCATCACTGAAAGAGTGGCCACTGGCCTGTAGGTGTGAATAGATTGTAGAGTCCTGGCCTGACGAGTTAGCTCTTCTGTGTTGCCAGATGTTGTTTGGTCATGGTCATAACCCTTTGCATATTAATGATCAAGATAAAGAACCACCAAACTTGGAAAAAGTGGGAGTCAAACTGGAAATGGAGAACATTCTTTCAGAGTTTCACTAATGCTTAGCAAGTAGTTAGTGTTTTCAGAAAAGTCAGCGTACAAACTGCAGGCAAGCTGTTAGTGACCAAAACCATCGCAAGGTGTTTTTTGGTGCAGCGCTGTAAACTCCTTTGTGAATCAATTTCACATCCTAGCGAAAGCAAACGGCCTACTGCAACCACTTGCCAACCTGTCAGCAGTCAAACTTTTCCCTAGCAACTGAAGGTTACTACTGATTCTCTGCACTGTCTATGGGTTTATGTGACTGGGCCTTAGCAATCAGTTTCATAGCAACAACTCGCCAACTGGTCATTGAGTACTTATTTTTCCTTAGTGACTAGTGTTTGCCAAGGCGATCACCAGCCGGTCTCAAGGTATGTTTGATCAGAGTCTAATGTCTAACAATAATAAATGACTCTTGCTTGTATTGTGACTTGTACTTTGACTGTGTACACATTAGGTTCTCATGTGACACATGATGAGGCAGGAATATAATTTCTAAATTTAAGTGCACTTCAGTTGTGGTAGGAGCGTTGCTGGTTATTAGTTAAACCTTTAGTGCACTCTGGAAATCCATTAGCTCATTTAGGGATTTAATTAATGACTGATGGCTACCACTGACTATGTATAGTCTCCTTTTTGTGAGACTGTATCATATGGGTATGATAGTAGAGTCTGTTATTGAAACATGTCTGGACTTGCCTTAAGCTGTTGACTTGATTGCAGACACTGGGGATTCAATTTTCACTAGAAGTGCACATGAAGCTCCAAACAACTGTTTTATAGAGAAAATGTATGTGTGAGAGACAAATTTGACTTTTTTCTCCCTGAATGGGATTTTTTTTTTTAATAGAATTATTTTTTTTATTTAATGCATGAAATTGAAACACTTTGATGAACTGAAATGTTTCATGCGATCACAGATAAGTTGTGAAAATGTGCGTTTATTTGGTAACAAGCTATTGATTCTATGGGATTTCTTCATTTCTGTGAAAGATAAGTTGTTTTTTCAGTTTGAAAATCCTGCAATTTTCCTTTGAAATCGCTTCGACGCCCTGAAGTCAAGAAGGGTGTTGGTCATATTGCGTTGGTCCAAATTCCATGTACACTAAATATTTTTTAGAGACTTGCACAATCTTAAAACACATTCAGATAACATCAGTTCCTTCGAATGGTGGGATTGTGCAGTATTGTACAGTACAAAATGTACAAGATACATTGTGAAACTGGGCTACAGTACAGGCCCATTTCCTCCTGACACTAATGATAAAATCTAGATGAGTCAATTTGCACAGTTGGCATGTTAACACGTGCATACTAAATAAAAAATAAAGTAGTTAGTGATCACGTTTGGATGGGGTTTGACTCAACTTAGAAGTCAGTACACTTTCACCAATGTATGTCAGACTGAAATAAGATAAATTGGAGATGTTGTCTTAGTGTTCCTGGATCCAGAAATTTATTCATGCATGGTGTCTAGGGAATTTTCAGCTGTGGCAGAGGTATGCGGTATCAGACTGCTCTTGTTTTAGTTTTCTCCTCACTCGGTTAAACTGGTTAGTCATTGTTTATGGCCAATCTAATTTGTCTTGTGCTCTGTTTTGGCAGGTAACGCATTATAAACAGTACCCCCCCAACACGAGTAAAGTGTACTCCTACTTCGAGTGCCGCGAGAAGAGGACAGACCCCAGCAAAAACAGAAAAGTCAAATATGACAAAACTGTCTTTTATGGCCTACAGTACATCCTGCACAAATATCTAAAAGGTAAGTTTGGCTTTCGTTTTAGTAAAAGCTCTGTAGCCAGACTAAACGAGTGAACATGACCTGCAACTAAGTCCAAGCTTCTCAATGGCAAATAAACACAGATGGGAGGGAGTCTGGTCACATGCAGCCACCGCGTTGTGATTGCGTAAATAGAAGTGCTTCCAGTCCACTTAAATTAAATAAGGGTAACAGTTCAATACTTAAATCACATAACCAAGACATGGAAGCATTTTGAACCAGCTGTGCACATGATGTTATGATTCTAGTGCTGTGAATGCAGTTTACACAACCGCTATTTTGCTGTGGTCCAGCAAGCCTCAGTCTCTAGTCAGGCGAAAGATTTTTACTGGTTAGTAAAAAAATAGTGTAGCTGAAAAAGTCGACATCCAGACTTTGGAGGGCCTTTTACAATACTTGATTGGTCCCTGTGGGAGCACTCTATTGTTTTGGCCTTCCCCCTACAGGGCAAGGTCAGCATACAGGGTCAGTTGCAGAGCAGTGTGCCTAAGGCTCTTCAAAGTCATTGCTTTGCTGAAGGACACTTCAGCAGGGCAGGTGGTTTCTATCGAGTCCTGCAGCAACAGTTCTTTTATTCATTCGAAAAACAGCAAGGCTGAAGCGTGCTGCTTCACATTGATTAGGCCGTACAAAACAAACATACCACAAAAGAATCCAGGTTGGGAAAGAAGTGAGAAAACAAGACCAGCCTGAAATAAGCCCAAAACACTCTATGCCCTAATTAACTCAAGATGATTAACGCTGACGCTCACGTCCTGAGAGGCAAAAGAGAGGGCAAGAGAGAGTGTCGAAAGAATGCATCTCCCTCATGTCTGTTAAGCGGATTTCATGGTGTGGTAACAGAGGTGTGGAGAGAGTGCCACGGATAACAGAGAACAGAGACGGAGAGGACAAAAGCACAGCTGCTCTTTCGCTGTCCGAGGGAGAAAAGCTGGCTCGGCAGAGCATCGCTCGGAGCACAGCGATTAGGCCATGTACCAGCGATGCATCCTCGATCCTCTAACCGAACTAATTTCATGAACAAGTGAAAGTAAAAAAACAGAACCTCTGTTTACCCAAAGCTACAAGAAAACCTCACCATTCAGACATTTTAACCCGATAATGCATTGTTGAAAGAGGGTTACATTAAAGTAGCTTAGTATAAAATCTAGAAACCAAAGAAAGCAGCTAGCTCCACTTACACTTCATGGTTTTGTAAATATCGATAAAAATGATTGCACACACATGTAACACTTTTTTTTTTTTTTTAATTTCTCAGACTGTCAGACCTTTCTTTTGCATTTCCTAATAAACCACAGTATCCCCTTATAGCGCCTTTCCTATCTGTGGTATGCTGTGTTTAATAGTTTCCATGAACTAGAAACTAGTCAGACTTGAAATGAGACAAGGATGTAGTTGGTGTCACATGTTTTCCGAACAAAGATGCCTTCTCAGCAGCTTCAAACTTGATTATCGTGGTGGACAGTAGAGAAGCACACCAGTGCTGCGGTGTTTGTTTCACCAACCTCTTTGTCTGTACTGTCTCCCGCTTCCTCCCTTATTCCCCACCTACTTCCTGCTCTCCAGGAAAAGTAGTGACTCCAGAGAAGATTCAAGAGGCGAAGGAGGTCTACAGGGAACACTTCCAGGATGATGTTTTTAATGAGAAGGGGTGGACTTATATTTTGGAGGTAAGAGAGTATTGAAAGTGCTTAGAAAAATGTTTTTTTGTGTCTTTTTTCTTAATGATGAAACATTTTTATAGGTATATTTGTAGACAGGTTTCCTAAACAATACAGACTGTTTCAGGAAATGGTTTATTAAGGAAAAAACTGTGTGTACATGTACACAAGCACATCGTAATGTTACCACATGAAACTCTGTGGTGTTGATGTGTCGCGCATCAGAGAAGCTAGAGGTCACCAGGAGATTTGGTGTGTTGCTAGAAAACTGTTTTAAGGCAATTTTTTTTATAATTAAAAACTAGTTATTTAAAAAATCATTACTAAAAAGGACGCTTCTATCAGATGCTCGTTTGCAGCAGTACAGACACAAAACTGTCATGGCCTGCTCCGTTTGACACATATCACAGTACCAGACCAACAGGAACACACACTCAGCCTCTTCCCCTCACTAGCAGCACTATATGAGGAATTCTGAGGGGTCAGTAAAGCATCACGTTCAACAACATTTATCTATTAAACAGTTAATGTGAATGGTATGTGTTAGCCTTAGCCATCTAACTATTAGCAATTATCAGTGAGTCAAAGTAGTGGCTACGGCTAATAATAAAATAATATCGTTAATGTTGTTGCTAGGAAGCAAACATTAAATCTTCTCTGTATCTGTAATGTTAATACATGGTTCATTTCACTGGATAATGTATTATTTGTGTGTAGAAAGTGTTAGGTTTAACAGAGGCAAAGAAAAGTCTACTAACAAATAGACAAAAATAGTAACAACCTACTTTACAGATTCCACTCTAACAGTAATTAAAATATAGTCCTGAGCCAAGTACAGCACTACCCCAGGCAACCAAAAATACAGTTTTTTGGCTTTTATTTGTTTTTTCTGATAGAAATGTGTACCTTACTGTTATGTTATGTCCTCAATGGAAATTGTTTTTTCTTTTTTGTTTGTTTGTTTTATTTAAACTGAATTATGCAAACCTAATCGACAATGAAAAACTATGGAAATGAACATAATACTTCCCTTTAATTTACTTTTCCCTCCAAGTAAATGGCTTACCTCTGAAAATCTTTTGCTACAGCTTAGATATAAATCTGTTAATATATCCAGGAAAGTGATGCTGGTAACCTTATATATATTTGTGTGCATTTCTTTGTGTTTACAGAAATACAACGGACACCTGCCCATTGAAATCAAGGCGGTGCCAGAGGGGAGTGTCATTCCTCGAGGCAATGTTTTGTTCACAGTGGAGAGCACAGACCCCGAATGCTACTGGCTCACTAACTGGGTGGAGGTACGTTTGGTTCATGGACACGGGTCGGGGTGGGATCTGAGAGGGCCCTGACATGACGTGTTTAATTCATTTATGGATTTGAGGTGTACTTTTTATGTGTAATCTATAGCAAAAAACTGAATTTTGACTGTTGTTTAAATCTGTCTTGTGGGGTTCTGTTGCTTTTCAGTGTAATGCTAAATCACAGGAGAACCCCTTCACAGTGTAACTACTGGAAGAGCTCTATCAAGTTAAAAGCCCTCGTAAATTTCATACCCTTGTGCCCTCAAATAGCAGTGAAATTTTTTATGTGCTCATCACATTGCTACTAAAACTACATTGCTAGGCTTAGCGATACCATTTAATGGTTATTTGATAATTAATAGAAGAAGGAAGACATTAGCAACGTTTAGGTCCCATTTATTACAGTAGAGAGGTAATAGTTTTATAAAAGCCATAAACAATTTAGTTTGGCAGCATGCCCTGCGACACTTCATGATTTCTTAAATCTCACTGAGTTGCAATTCTGCCAGAGTTTATAGCTTAATACCCACTTGGAGATGTACTTGTGTTACAACTGCAGCAAAAGGATAGTGGCAGGAAAATCCTTACTTGTTGCCTTTTATTAAACGCTTTCTTTCGGAAATTATTCTAAGAATGTTATTTTACATTTAAGACACTGTTAAGTCATTCAGAGTAGAGATTTCATTGAGTAGTCAAAGAATGTAGTAGTAGTAGTAGGTAGGTTCATATGGTCATTGTTGTACACTTACACTTCTTTGACACCAAAAAAAGAAGTGCAAATTGAGTTTTGTGTGCTGCAGACGGAAACACCTCAGTGGTTCTGAAAAATACACTTAATCGCTTCTTTGTTGAGACCAAGGTGAAAATATTGATACCACTTTGGTGGCTCTGTAAAAGGCATACAAAAGCCCATTTTAAACTCATTAACTAGAACATAATGCATGATCCCTTTTATTTAAAGGTCAGGGTGAGGAGCTAGCTCCACTCGAGACTATACAAGACTGCCGTGAACTGATATGCTGCACATCAACAGAATAACCTGAGCATATACTGTATATGTGATTATTTATATCTTCAGAACAAATCTACCAATGCCAGATATACGGTGTCTAGTTCAGTTAGAGCTAGCTGGATAGCCAGGCCTGCATCACTTTTGGGTATTATTGCTTTGTATATTTACAGAATTTATTGCTGTCCAAAATGAACATGACTTTTTGCTTCATGACTTAGTATCATGGAACTATGGTCACTTAGTATTTTATCTAGTAGTATTGTTAGCAAGAAAGCTAAAGTTAGCCTTGGGGCATTAATATGGAAATTATTGATTTGTTATCTTACTGTACTGATTGTAGTTCATATATGAATATATGTCTGTATCTAACCCATCTCCTCCTCAATGGGTTGACTAATTTCAACGAACCTTTGCACAGACATCGTCACATATGCTGCTATTATGTTTGTAAAAATTGGTAATTGTATTTGTTAAGTTATATTCTCTGATTGCGTTTATGTACATTGCTCTTATGTAACTTAACAGTCACCAAAATTTGTGCCTGTGGTGTTGAGTCAACACTAAATACAAAATGGAGATTTTCAAAAAGCTAATAAAGTTAAAGTTATTGGTTATCCCTAGTTATAGCTAGGTGGCTAGCAAGCTACGGCTAGGTTTTTTAGATTAGATTATATTTTGCTATTAAAAAAGATGATGGGGAGGGGGCTGTTGTGACCCTCAGAAGTAAAGCATGGCACCTGTAGGTGCTGAATACCCCACTGCTGTAGTTTTCCCAGTGTTTGTCACCCATCTGATTAGATAAGATTCATTGTATAAAACCTTAACCCTAATATTAGCTATCTTATAGCTAATAGCAATATTGCTAGTTTGCAAATGTAGCAGCTGGCTAGATCATCTTAGCTTATTCCCTGGCTAAAGTTGTTTCTGGCAAAATGCTATCACGCAATTTCTGTTCAGTGTTAGTTGGAGGTGAAAGCTTGTTGATTTGCAGACTACATTCATTAGCTAATGTTAGCAGGTCATTGACTTTCCCAAAGTCAGTAAAGAAGCTTTTAAATATCAGGGAAGGTTTAGTTTTTTGAGATTATATCATATTTGATTTTGTCTTGTAATGATGTCATATTTTACCTTTGTTCACAGCCAGACTACCCGTGCTTTTCCTGATTCTACTATTTGTTCTACGATGATCTAATTAGCTTTAGTTTTATTTTTTACTACACAGAAGAATGATGTCACTATTTCCATCTAATAAATAAGCATATTTAGCAAATATCTTTTAACCATACTGTAGGTTTCACATAAAATTCCAGAGAAAGTTAAGTAAATTTGAGTGACTTTATTCTGGTAGTTTGAGTACTGCATTTTTACACTGAGCTGATCCACAGTGTGACTCCTCTCTGAGATCAGGATTATCATGAACTTAATGCTGCATGAACAGACTGTCCTCAATGACTCGGCAGAACTAGATTCATTTGCCAAGCACTTTCTTGCACTTCACTTTCACTTTCTTTTCTTCAAACTGCTGTCTTGTCTCCTGCTGTTTCTTTGTCTTTTTCACCATGTCAAACCAGTTCATAAATATCACGTTTGACTGCTCCTACAAATGAATCACGCCGTGATTACTCAGAAACGGCATTCTTTTGTTTATGTCTGTTGATGCAAAAAAGCTTTTTATAATCTATATGCACACACTTACCAGCACATTAGTATGTTCAGAAAGTCTAATGTATCCTGAAAGTGGTCTGCGTTTGGAGCTATTATGTGACGCGCACACTCTCGACTCTGTAATGGCATAGTACTTGGAGGTCACCTACAGCCAAGAGCACTGTGACGACACGTCCACAAACCCATTTACACACACACTTGGTAAGTTTCTCTGGCTGATATAAATACACACATAAACAGACACACACAGGGGGTCATTCTTCATGGCTGTGAAGTAAAATTAGCCGCAGACTGGTGTCCTTGAGCTGCGTCATTAGGTCATACTCTATTTATCTCTTTCCCTTTCACTCTTGGTGTCCCTTCTTGTTTCGCTTTTCTCATTTTCTTCTTTGTCACATCCTTTTTTTCCCCTTTCTTCTCTATTGCTTTCTCATCCTTTTTATTTATTTATTTTTTGCCATTACCTTCCCCATTCTCATCCCGCTCTGTGGTTCCTTATCGCCGTCCATTTTGTTCTGGGACATTGACAGAGTAGTTGTGTTGTTGTTGTGTGTGGGGTGTGCATTCCTTCTTAGTGTTGCTTTTACTGCCCCTCCATTTTACCGTGGCAGAAAGTGTCCTTTACAAACTATCGCCTGACAATGACAATGATAGAAAAATTGCAGTGTAACAATGCTTACACTGTACTTAATCTGTTACACACAAATGCAGAATTGGTTATAACTACTACATGCCCATGCTACAGTGTTGTTTGATCTGTTTGTGCAGTTAGCGAACCGATACAATTAATCACATTGAGAAAAGTTGCAAAATAGATGGCGTTTGTATGCTAAAAACGGGCATTTTAGCACCCCGCTAGGTGTGTATCATTTGGCTTTTGTAAATAAAAATGACATAGTATTGCCATAGGATGCTTTTATAAGGTATAATATGTGTATAAAGCTCAAAACAGGGTGATTAAGCCTGTTGCCATGCAACACAATGCCATCTTGACATCATAAAATCTCATGCATAACTCAACTTTTCTAAGATATAAATTAGATGTTACTGTTGTGAAATAAAAAATGATACGGTTCTTTTAAACAGTGTTATAAGTGCATAAATGCTACCAGTGGGTCATTTTAACCTGTTGCTTCTAGGCAACAAAAGGACATGATAATGTGTGATATAAATAAGAACTTTCAGCAGCCTGTGCAAAGTTTGGTTGCTCAACTGCTTATAGTCTAGGAGGAGTTTGCGGACAAGGAAACAAACACGCACATGCGCACAGAGTTTTTGTTTTATTGTAAGAAATTTACAGCTTGCAAAAGTAAAATAATAACTATAACTTGAAAAAAGAAGACAACTGGACTCCTTTTGGTTTGTGAAGACAAGAGGCTTCTTCAAGTCTAAAAACTAATGGTGGAGAGTCCCAGAGATTTAACTCCAAGTGGTAGGTGGAGGTGGTCCTGAGGGTCTACCGCCATTTGTTTTTAGGAGTGAAGAAGCCTGTTGGATAAGAGCTCAAGCTCTCAAGACTACCAGGTCCTGGAACCTACACAGAAATAATAACTAGAACTAATTCCAAATTTAATTTTAATACTTATCTGATTTCATAGTATTACGATTTCCAGGAAAATGATAAAGAGCCATCATAACACAGTCAGCATTTAGATAAGTTTTTAAAAAAGCCTGTGTTTTCCTTTATGTGTACCTCTATGAAGACATGAGTTCCAGAGGTGGAGAGTGGGGATATTTTGGCCTGCCTGAAACTCCTACGAGAGCTATTTAAGTGCTGAGACTCGTTTTAAAGGTTAAGGCTAGCATTAGCATTAAAGGACAGGGTCGGGGCTAAATGTCAGTGAATGTCCTCGCAAAGATAGCCTTACAAACGCGTGTGTGTGCGTACGCATGAACTTTGGACTTTCTTTGGCAGTCACATGAGTCCATATTATGGAATTATAATTAGGCTGAGGATGCATGTGACCTGCTCAGTGTTATAAGGTAGAAACACACCGCATAGTGTTAGGAGGCACAAAGAGTGTGAGCTGGGTAAACAGAGAATTTTTATAGCCTTAGTTATATTTAGAGTTTTAGTCTTGCTTGGTCTCTTTATCTGCTGTTAATGAGGTTCAACCTACATAGTATAGTACTTGGTTGTCATTCCTAACATGAAATGTTTAAATCGCAGTATGCGGTTACATAGTGTTAGTTTAGTGCTCTTGTTCATAATCCTCTTGTCACCATATTTCACAGGTTTCTCTTTCTATCAAACTTTTTCTGCATTATCTGTTCTTACCGCAGCTTAAATCTGATGATTGCTTTGACAAAATGGATTTTGAATTTACAAGGAGGAGAGCTTTAGAAAGCGAGGGCAAAACACTGACTGGCAGATCTTCACAGAATCACGCTCTATGCTTCAGACTGCAGGAACTATGTATTCCTAAAATTTCCCAGGTGGTGGAGAGTACAGATAAGCCACTTGTTTTCATATTAAAGTCATTGACTGTGGTCCAGAGTTGACATGAAGCAACAAGGAATGTACTTTTCCCAGAGTTTGTCTTTGGTGAATGAGCAGGCTGCTGTGATCCCTCTGAGCCTGTTAGTTTTGGGTTTTAGTACCATTTAAATATTGGGAAAGCAGAAGAATTGGGCCAGACATTCACCGGTCTGTTGCCTGCAGGGAAAAAAAACTTGACTATGCTTGCTTTTTTCTTTTTTGCTTACCATTAACTGTTATGAATATTTAGTCCGATAACCTGATTGTTTGCTATAATAAATGCACATGGAAAAACTCGGAGCATAATCACACCCTGAAGTTATAAATATCCAGTAAAGTGAACTGAACTCTCCTTTCTTTCTCCGTCAGACCATCCTGGTTCAGATCTGGTATCCCATCACTGTGGCGACCAACTCTAGAGAGCAAAAGAAGATCCTTGCCAAGTACCTCTTAGAGACTTCGGGGAATTTGGAGGGGCTGGAGTATAAACTACATGACTTCGGCTACAGGGGCGTGTCCTCACAAGAGGTATGGAGAAAGCTAAAGGATTTAAATCTGGTTAATTTAAGGACAAGGACAATAAAGGTCATCAGAGATTTCAAAAACAAAGAAAATTAAGACTTGGTCTAGTCCACAATTTGCTATCCCTTGCAAACGCAAGGTTTGAACAGGAGATGGGCGGGGCTTCTCTGCTCAAAGCCATCAAAGAGCATCTGCAATTGCAAATCTATAAATGAGAAAATAAGGGGAAGCATATTATTTCCACTTTAAGGTTGTTTAAAGCACTTCAAGGTCCCTAACCCCCACCCTATCCTCTTTATTCACAGACTGCTGGCATAGGAGCCTCCGCCCATCTGGTCAACTTCAAGGGCACAGACACAGTCGCTGGCATCGGAGTCATTAAGAAGTACTATGGCACCAAGGACCCTGTGCCAGGCTTCTCAGTGCCCGCTGCCGAGCACAGGTACACACACGTTTTACTTTACTGGCCTTATTTATTTAGTGTTAATCTGTAAAGGACTTTATGTTCCTGCTTAGAGATGGAATATTTGTCTGTGCAGTGTACCGTTCTGAGCTGTGTTTTATTGCAGATACGACCGCACAGTTTACAGTGCGGTTTCACCACCTGCTTTTAAACTTTTTGAGATTTACTTCCAGACTCCATGTAATGACGGGTGTCTGAGAAACACTGCTTTCAAGGGACTCCAAAGATTTGCACAAACTTTAAGCAGCTCATGCAGGTTGCTAAATTACTGCACACAGTTTTAATTATCTGCATTTAGGCCACACATTCACCTGTTCTCTTGGAAAATCTCAGCTGTCTTCATCTGTATTGCTGCTTTTCATGAAATGGTGCACAGTTTGGCCAAGATCCCGCTCTGAAATCCAGCTTTTCATCCACAGGGAAGGAAACTTGCTTCAAATAACACCTAATTATATGCCAAAGCTGTTGATGTAGAGATTTTTGTCAGCCAGAGTGAATATTTATTCAACATTTGGCTCATGATGGTGTTAATTTTCTCTCCTGACTTGTGCTTGGTCACCCTCGCAGTCATTATCTGGTTCATCTATTTCATTCGGTGAATGGTGCTGTGATTAGTTGGAAGTGAGAGTTTTGATTGGCTGCTGCCCCGGCGCACATCCCTCTCCCATTTATCCTGCTTACAGACACCTCTCCCTTTCTGTTTCGCTCTCGTGCGCGCACACACAGCAGCTTCATACTGGCCGCCAGCGCTGTTACTGCTGCACCAGCGCACCCTTCTTCCCCATACCAGTGCATTGTGGGATAGTGGCTGGAGTTGTTATAGCAACTGTTATGCAATGGCCTCCCTCCTGAAATCAGTTTCGTTTCTACCTCCTCGGTGGGAGGAGTCGCAGTGATATTCCAGAGGAAAAGGGAGGGTTGATTTTTAGAGAAAAGGTGTGTCACCCTTAGTTTGAAGAAATCAGTGCCAGCAGTGTGTGCACACTGCACACGTTTCATGTATTGGGGTTGTGCCAAGAAGCTCAGGAGCTGCAGCGCATAAAACTAAAATTATCTTCAGGGCCAAGTTGGATTCTGGAACAACACAATGGAGAGCAAAGCAACATGATCATTACAAGCATCTGCTGTCCAAGACCTAATAAGCCTAAAGTCCAGATCTTCATATTTTTCTGCACTTTTTCATTTATCTTACCTTATTATCATGGTGCGTGATGCATTAACATTAATATTTGATGTATTCATCAGGAGCTCTGTGTGGGTTCTATCGCCTTTTTCTCCTTGTCTGAGTCTACACTGGTGATGCTAGGTGATGCAGAAGAACGCCAGCATCAGAAGTGCACACAGCTGTTGTACAGTACCTGTAAGATCATATTTGGGCTCGTCTTAGACTAAAACCTGGAGTGCAGCCCCCTCTTCTGGACACTCTGGGACATTATCACTCGATCACTGTGTTTGGTCTTTCCTGTCTTACTCTTCTTCAGATGTATATTTAATAGCTCTGCCATTCTCTCTGCAGTACCATCACAGCTTGGGGGAAAGATCATGAAAAAGATGCCTTCGAGCACATCATCAAGCAGTTTCCCAGCGTGCCTGTGTCCATAGTCAGCGACAGCTACGACATCTACAACGCCTGCGAGAAGATTTGGGGAGAAGACCTGCGGGCGCTGATCGAGATGCGCAGCGCAGACGCCCCGCTCGTCGTTCGACCAGACTCAGGAAACCCGCTCGATACGGTTTTGAAGGTGCGGTCACACAAACAGCTTTACTTTCATTTATAGTCTTTAACCCACCCAGGAAACTCAACTTTTCCTCTCTGTACCTCCTCCATCCTCTGTTCTTTGACTGTTTACAGGTTTTGGAGATTCTAGGGAAGAAGTTTGCACCAAAGGAGAACTCTAAAGGGTTCAAGGTTCTCCCTCCTTACATTAGAGTCATACAAGGAGATGGAGTGGATATCAACACACTGCAAGAGGTACAGACACATGGCGCCAGATGTTCAAAGTTTGAAGGCAGCAGCAAGGTTTGATTGTGTGTATTTGTTCCCCAGATTGTGGAGGGAATGAAGCAACACAGATGGTCCATTGAGAACATTACCTTCGGGTCCGGAGGGGCTCTGCTGCAGAAACTGACCAGAGATCTGCTCAACTGCTCATTCAAATGCAGCTACGTGGTCACCAACGGACTAGGGGTGAGGACCGGGTGAATGGGTCTACATTTTTTAGGTGGCTTTGTAGCTGTTTAAGTGCACTTTGTGGAAATCTTCATTTATTCATCCATGATCCCAGACAGACTTTTCAGGGATGTCCTTTCTGTTTCAGTGTGACATAGATCTTTTTGTGCTGTGTCTCAGGTGAACGTGTTCAAGGATCCGGTGGCAGACCCCAACAAGAGGTCGAAGAAAGGTCGTCTGTCTCTACACCGGACCCAGAGCGGAGACTTTGTCACTCTGGAGGAGGGCAAAGGAGATCTGGAGGAGTATGGCGTGGTGAGTTCACACAAACCTTTTTCTTTACTCAATTGTTTTGATTGTTCACATGTAATTTGATTTCATACGAACGCCGCCGTTCTCACTTTTTTTGTTGTTGTTGTTTTGTCTTTACTCTTTCCTCCAGGACCTGCTGCACACTGTCTTTCGTAATGGGAAGATTGTGAAGACGTACACATTTGACGAAGTCAGAGACAATGCTAAGCTCAAAGAGAGCGAGCTTGAAGAGCTGCACTGAGTGCAGTCCTGCTAATCCCCACATAATATCCAAACCCCCCCACCCTCCAAAAAAATATCCTTTTCCTTTCAATCTTTCACCTGTAGGCCTCCATTGTCACCCTAGAGAATGGAGGTAGTGTGCACTGTTAATAGACCCCACTTTTGAAGCCTGAGAATCCCTCAGTGTCCCTAAAAAGTCCAGATTTCCTTAAAATTCCTGAATTTTCACCCTCTGTTCTCCAGCCGAGTGGGGAATAAGAAACTTTAAAAACGCCTCAGATCAGTGACAAAGCCCTTTAGAGTCGGGGGGTGGGGGTGGGAGTCGGGGACAGAAGGAAAATGTGTTGTTGTGAGCAAAAGAAAAAGATGTGAGAGAAGTTGTGATTGTGAAGTTAGAACATTCAAATCCTTGTGCTACTGCCCTAAGTTGATCACCAGCGCGTTGCACTGATAGGCCGGCTACATCGCAGGTTAACGAATATGTTGGTCCGGCTGCTGGTAGGAGGCGTGGCGACAGACCTTTTCCGTGACGCCACACGCGCGAGGGCGCTTGAGATGATTGTAGGTTTTTTGAATGAGCATTTCGACGGCCGCGTGCCGAATGAACCTGAGATGAGTGAGAAGGAACCTGGCGGAAGCCACACCCACACGAGTTAACATTCTCCATGTATCCTGTACAGAACTGTTTAGAAAAAAAAATACATGTCTGAATCTACTTAGCGTTGTCTTTTATGTGAAGAAAGAAAACGATCACGGTATATCACAATGCACCGATTACACTTGGACTTAAGGAAAAATCATGAACGCTCGGTCTTGGAGCACGAGTAATGAAAGGTTAATTTCCTCCACAGTTCTTGCTTTTTAATAGTTACAATAAATAAACAAAACTAATTACAATAGGCCAATATTTAAGTCAAGTACTCCCACTGTCCCACCACAAAATTATTGGTGCATCTCTGGAGGTATATCTGATCATTTACTTACTGTTATGTTGCCCACAGCGCATTCCCATCATGAAGGTTTGATCCACAATCCAAATCACACCACAAAAATCACAAATGGAGGAAGACGGAGCTTAATAAATCACTTTTTTTTTTCTTTTTTTGTAATTCTCATTGATTTTTCAGATTCAGGTTTGATTACGTTCAAATAATCATTCAGTAATAGACATTTAAATCTATCGGAAATTAAAAAGGCCCAGAGATTAGATGGTTCCCACTCAACTTTAAAGAGTGGGGTTTTTTGGATTAGGTCTTCATGATGGTGAATGGCCAGTCTTTGCTGTTAATCAGACCAAGAGTTGATGTGAAATAAATACATTGCAGAAATCGTCTTCACTGGAATGAAGAGGACAAAAACCTTATGTGTTTCTGAAAGATGACGTGCATATATGTGGCGCCTTGGCTGAGATGTTTGTTCAGTGTTGGTTCTGATGTCTTTGTGTGTGTGAATGTGAGTGTGTGTGTGTGTGGGGGGGTGAGAGAGATGTTGTCTTCCTTTAAACGACTGTGTGGTATTCCTTTTTCTGCAAATGTGCTTGTTTGTCGTGGGAATAAAACAACATTCTTCCCGGCCTTTTATTCTGAAAGGAGACGTTGTGACAGTCTAGTGGAGAGTTAGTTTAACTTTTTGGAAACCAAGAGGTTTATAAATAAAACAATTTAAAAAGCGAGAGTACTTTCTGACACTAACATGCACCAGCCATGCATTGGTAGTCGGTGGAGCATAGTTGCTGGTCAGCAAAGCATTTCCCCTTAGTATCACTGCCTTAACTTTTGAAGGGGAGGAATGGTTGTTTGGATTTATTGCCCTGGTGTAAATGGGGGTTTCGCTTGCTAATGCCTTTCGGAGTTGATCAACTTTCCATTCAGAGCATCTTAGCCAGATTGTGGTGGGTGTCATTTCCTGAGTTGGCCTTTTTCAGAGTGAAGGGATTTTTCTAGTAGAGCGCTAGGAGCTGGTGACATCACAGGAAAAAGAGAGTTGCGTTTTTTTTAATAGCAGTCGCCAAGTTGTGAAAGTACCAGAGTGACTCAGTACAGTCCACAGGAGATAAATCTTTTGGTGCTCCTCATAATTCACGTAGCGCCACCAAAAGGATTACATTTGAAGCTCTCGGGTTTGTGGACTGCCATTTGTGATTCCTTCCATGGGGTTGATTTAGTCGTAATCACATGACACTGTAATCGTGAGCGTTGCTGGTAATTCAGGCTCAAAGGCACTCTCACAGAGCTGCTGCCCCAGCTGTAGGCTGTCTTGTTTAAACTTTAAAGTGTCCAGGTGGTAATTTATTCCCTGATTGTGCACGCTCTTCAGACACTCAGCTGCTTCACACGCTACGCCCTCTGGGAGCTCCACAGAGCCGCAGCAGCCTCACCGGAGCTATTAGAGCATCAGCGACCTCGTTTTTATTTTTCTTTCTTTCTTAAAGGTTTCCTCACAGACACTGACCCTGCTTCCCCCCCCCCCCCCCCAATGTAGCCAACCTTGATAACGCCTGTGATGTCACCAACTCCCATTCCTCTCCACTGGCTCAGACCCATCGCGCTCAAATACAGACAAGCTGAGCGAATCACACACTGATACAACATCGGACCGTTATTCAATCTTCCTTCTTTTTTTCTTTTTTTCTCCTTCTTCCCGCTGCTGTTATCCGTGAGGTCATATGTCATCCAGCTTTCACAAGTAATGAACCTGTAGTCCTTTTACATTCAGTAAAATTTTCATTTTACTATTTTGATACTGTCTCGGTTCTTACCTCAGAGAGATATTATTTTGTATGACAAAGGAAAAAACAAAAACAAAACTAATAATATGCCAGAAATCTAGCGGTAAATATCCTTATTTACAACTGATGCGGCCATACTGCCTTCTCACTTGTACATAAAAACAAGTAGTTTGACTGAAAGTGGAGAGGGCAAGTTAGGGGAGACGACCACACTTGATGAAATTATTATTTTTGTCAAAACGATCATTTTTGTACCAACAGAAGAATATCCAAAACTGCTTGACAGACCTAGCAGTGCGACTGTCAAGCTTTTAGCTTCTGTTTGTGTGGGCGTGTGGTCCGGTGGGAGTGCTCTGTGTGTGCGTGTAATGAATGAAAGTGTTTGTGGATACTATTTTTTTTTTTCCTCTCTCTGTTGTTGTTGTTTTACTTGTATGTATATGTTGATTGTTCCAAATTCTCTCCCAGCACAAATGATATTTTAACTAACATAACATGCTATGTTGTCAACAATACATTGATTAAAGATGCCACCCTGTCAGTTTGAAGTGCTTCATTTATCACGCCTCCTTTTTGTTTTTCCATTGATAGCATTGGCCTTTCCAACAAGTGCCTCCGAAACGACTTAACAGCCCTAATGCAGAAACAGGTGGGAGGCTGTGTGAAATGTACATAAAAACACAAAGTAGTGAATATGAAATCTTATAGAGCCGCTTTTTATTCACAGAAGAACACAGAAAACACATCACATGTTTAAAAATGAGCAAATATACCATTTTAGGAAAAGTATTGGCTCGTCACATTCACTGAATTTGATGGCAGCATTACAAAATACTTGCGACACGGCCATGTTTACTGCTGTGTAATGACAGTCTGGGAACTGAAGGGACCAGCTGCTGGAATTCTGGGAGAGGAATGTTTTCCTATTCTTGTTTGAAGGCTTCAGCTGGTGAGAGGTCTGGACTGCAGGCAGGCCAATTCAGCACCCGGACTCTTCTACTATGAAGCCACGCTGTTGTAATTGATCCAGTATGCAGTTTAGCATTGCTTTGTTAAAATGTGCAAGGCCTGCCCTGAAAAACATGTCTGGATGGGAGCGTATATTGCTCTTAAACCTGTATATACATTTCAAATCGATGGTAGATGTGCAGGCTGTTAATTCCACAGGCACTAATGGACCCCAATACCAACAGAGATGCAGGCTTACGAGCTGGATGGTCCTCCTCCTGTACTCCAGAGGATGTGGCGTTCATGTTTTCCAAAAAGAATTTCAAATTTCAATTATCTGACCACAGAGGAGTTTTCCAATTTGCTTCAATCCAATTTAAACGAGCTTTGGCCCAGAGAAGACGCCAATGTTTCTGGATCACATTCACATATGGCTTCTTCTTTGCATGCTAGAGGCTTAACCTGTGTTAATAAACAGTGATTTCTGGAAGTGTTCCTGAGCCCATGCAGTGATTTAAAGGACAGAATCATGCCATATTTTTAATGCTGGGCTTCCTGAAGCCCCAAAGATTGCAGGTATCCAGTACTGATTTCTGGCCTTGTCCCCTCTGCATAGAGATGTCTTCAGAGTCTCTCAATCTTTTTCAAAATTTTCCTTCAGCTGCTTCTCTTTAGTACCGCTTACTTTTCCAGCCTTAGTATAAATAGTGAAATTTCCCAGTTTAAATATTTGATGTTTTCTGTGTTATACTGTGAATAAACTGTGGGTTAATGGGATTTGCAAATCAGTGCATTCTATTTTCATTTACATCTTACACAGAATCCCAACTGTTTTGAAATTAATGATAAAGCCTTAGTTATTTTTACAGCAGCAACGTAGGAAGGCATTAAACAGTGAGCCCACATTTGGAGATTTAATGGTCAACCAGGTATCAGACTTTAACACAGGAGGCTGGTGTTTGTTTTCTTTCTCCAAGTGACAGCAGCCCCTGAATCATAATGTTTCTTTAAACCTAGTAAATCTTTAATCGCAGGTTGGAACAGTTTGTATATTTAACGAGTTAAAAATGCTGACTTTATAATGTTTATTTGAAAATTTAAAATCCTGATAAAGTTAATAGTATAAAAGATGGCTGCAGCTTTTAGTACTGAAAAGTAAAAAGCAATTCAAAAGTGCGTTAAACCTGCATTCACTTTAATCACCAGCAGGGGGGTACAAGAAGACTTCTGGTTGTTTAGAAGCCTTCTGGAAAACCTCCCTCTGCTCCCTCTCTGTGACCTCAGAAAACACTTTCCTAGTTTCATCACAAACTTAAGTTTAATCACAAGTTTAAAGTCAAATTGAACAGGGCGTTAGTGTCATTTTGTAAATTATGGTCATTCTAAGAGTCCGGAAAGAAGGCTTAGGCAGGATATTCTCACTGGCTAACAACTTGCTAATTATAACCACTCCTCGTCCATCACACATGGTTTCACAACAGAAAGCCCAAGCTCAAGGCTTCATAACAGAATTTCACTAACTAATGGGCGACATCATGGTGGTTATGTCCAGCTTTTATATTATCTGCGGTACAGATTTGAACATAGAAATTCCTTCTCCTGCAGTTTCTTCCTCTAAATGAGCACAGGCAGGCTTTGTGTCCCTCACCCTCCATTAATAAACTTTTCAGATGGATGGATTTGAATGTAGCCCCTGTGACGGCATCAGTTTGTTTAGGATTTTTTTCTTATAATTTGAATGCTGTAAAGTTGAACATTTTTGACAGGAATCGATCTATGTGAATCTATCTGCTTTTAGAGCCAACCCCGAGTGGCCATTACAGGAACTGCAGTTTTCTAAATTGGATTAATTTTATAGCTCTGGCGACTACTGCTTGGTTTAATTGAAAAAACTAAAAATTAATTTTAAAAAAATCGTCACGAGCATGTTACTAATTATATGTTACTGCTAGAGAACAACTTGGGGCACCTTATGATCTAGCATATTTGCCTGATATCAGCCTAATAGCTTGAGAATGACTTCAGGAACCACACCGTTTCCAGTCGCTTTCCCATCCCGTGAATTCTCACGGTCAGACATTCAACCTTTCAAGAAAATCGAAAACCCCAGCTTTATCTAGAAGTGCACCGCTACTCTGGGTCCGCTACTTTTAAAAGTCTGAAAAGTGATCTGAGATAAGGTGCAAGAGTCTAGTCACCTCTCAGATCACTTGATATGACATGATGAGAAATTGATTGCTTTTGTCCAGTGATTCCAAACATATGCTGAACGCCTTAGATTTGAATCTTGCTGTGGAAAATGTGGCGTAGTATCCCTTTATTTTAACTGGTCCTTGCAGCGCATCCTTAATAGTAAATAAATGTCAAGAATTCTTCCCTTGCGCTTTGCTAAGAGTCATATGACCCAGTCAGCACTAAAGGGGCGGTGCACAGTTGGTGCAAACGGCGCAAGGGGCGGCAGCTTTTTGGAGAATGGATCCGGTGAGACCCCAATAGGACACTTCCGATAGTTTTTGGCACTCAGAAGTGAGTTAACGATAACTTTCGTGCCTCCTGGTGTGAATTTGCATGGGTTTTCTGCGGTAAAACCCCGGTGCTTACCTCGCAGATGTAGGGTTTTCCAAGTTGTCTTTGCGGTTTTTATTTTTTTATTTTACCTGGCTCGGGGGAAAGTACGCTTCTCTCAACAAAAAAAACCCCAAACTAAAGAGGTTTTCTCTTTTATTTTAGCCATGATTTTCCTGTAACCAAATACACGGCACGCGTTCTGATCAAAGGCAAAGCGAGTTTTGGCACTCTTTACGCGCGTATCTGCTCCATCTGAGCATCAGCACCAGTCCAGAGCAGATCTACACTGGAAATTAAAAAAAAAAAGAAAAAAAGACGAATAAGGAAATTCAAATTAAGATTTGTTTAAAAAAAAAAAGATTGTTAAACGAGTGGAACTTTTTATCTTCCACGCTAGAGACACTAGATCTCCTTTTTGGTGGGATGAGAAGTTGGGTTGTAAAACTGAATCTGCTCCCTGTTTTTTTGCAGCGTTAGCAGTAGAGACCACGTCACTCTGTCTACTCCCCCTTTTCCTTCCCTTGTTGGAGCAACATCCACAGCTTAGAAACAGCTGGATAAAGATTTTGGATCAGAAAAGCGCAATCATGATGACCGGATTTCGACTAAACCTGTCGCCCCTGAAGGAGCCCCTCGGCTTCGTCAAACTGGTGGAGTGGGTAAGTTGGACGCAAACTACTGTACGCGTATTTTCTGAGTTTGCAGGGAGAGTGTGGGTCCTACCCACAGGACAGGACAGGGAGGTCCAGTTCTTCCTTGATTCTTGGGTTTCCCCTTCTCCCTACAGAAGAAAGAAAAACACTAGTTAGAACGTTATAGCAGATTATTAGAATAAGCCTCAAAAGCATGACCACAACTTGATTAAACATTGGTTGAGGTTTGAATTTAAGCCAAGAAGAACGTATATATATGTGTAAAGTTAATTGTTGTTCATTATGACACTAGAATAAATATGATAAAAACACTAACATGATTAGAATGAAATAATGTAAGGCCTCTAGACAAATGTGTACAGCATTTTTCTAGGACACAAGAAAGTCTGCTGAAGTGGTGCAGATCAGTGCAGCTGGACTTGCCTGCCCTTCAGACAACACAGTTACATATTAATGCATCTTTTACCAATAATTCACCTCCGAGTGACTGCTTGTGGCTGAAACGTTTCGGTTACACGTACACTCACTTAAACATGCAGGAGATTTCTTGCGGAAAGTCCAGCGATCAGTTGTTCTCTGCATAACTGGGTCAGGAATCCAGCCCGGCAACGCTTTCCCTCAGCTGTTCTATTTTTTCATAACACACACAGGCTGGAAGAGCTTTATGGCAACAGTAACACTCAGTCATCTGACTCAGAAAGTGTTGGTTTTATACAACACAAAATCATTTCTCATTTACGTGGGGCTAGATGATGAAACATGTGCAGGTATTCACACAATAATAAAGAGGCTTAACCGACATGATGGTGCTAATAGTCCAGGAGAGGACATGGACACAATATGAAGGTTATTCTGTGTAAGGTGTTTTGGGCACGTCCTACTGGGAGGAGCTCCCAGGACAAGCGGGAAAGATTACATCTCTTGGTTGACTTTGGTCAGTGGGGGGGCATTCCAATCTCCGGAAGAGCTGAAGGAGTTGGCTGGGGCGTCTCTGCTTGGACTTGGACTCTACAATCCAGACTCTGATAAGCAACAAAGAATGGATGGATACACTTTTTGTGACAAACACTACATCCTAACCAAAATTTTCCCACTAAAAGATATTTTTAACATGAAACTAGTGTGTGTGTGTGTGTGTGTGTGTGTATGTGTGTGTGTGCATCCCCCGCAAACTCTTAAACACACAATCCTACAGACAGCCTACAGAAAGTATCCTGCCTTCAGGTGATAGCACGCTCAGTAGATCTAGGGACAAAGTTTAATGTAACATGAAAATTGAAGGTTATCAAACAGATTTTTTTTTAATCCAGAATTCATCTCCCTTATAAATTGTTTATTGAATCAAATGCCACTTTACTTGTACTCATAACTGGCATGTCCTGAACAGTCGTACCGCCCAAGATGTTATCTCCCACACAGTAGGACACAGGGAGGAGTCTTCAGCAAAACAAACGCTACAAGGATGCCCCCATTCCCTCATCGTTGTTTAATAAGAATGATAATAAAGCTTTTTTTCTCTCTTTATGGACTCGTGACTCCACCACATTTCTCTGGCTAAATATGGAGAGCCAGTTTGTGCAGGGCCTCTGGAGGGAAACACAGTGACACGAGTAGGCGTGCACACACTCAAGTAGATTTGGGATTCGTGGTCAGACTGACCAGAGCTCTGCGACTTCTGTGTGAGAAATGAAGTGCTGATTATACTGCTTTTCTGCCACTGTTTCTAACTTTTTGGAAAATTTATCTTTCCTTAACAGCTTGTCAAAGTACAGACCCCTCCTTCTGCAAGCACTTTCTCTTTCCTTATCAGTTCAGGTCGGCAGCCTTAACATGAAATTTCCCCTTGTGGGACTAATAAAGGTATCTTATCTTATCTTATCTTTTACAACATACAAAAAATAAAGAAAAGATATCTTCTTCTGCGTATTATGAATAGGTGCTGTGTGTGTGGATTGTTTATTCTCCCTCACAGCTCAATTATGAGCTCTAGTTTCAGGAATGTCCATAATTTGACACTGAGGGATTTGCAGATGTTTTGGATGCCAAACAAATGGAGACTAAGGACTGATAAGGTATTGCTGTGTTGCCACAGTTTTTAGAGAGTCACAGTGTTTTAAGAAGATGCCAATGTGTGTTTGGTCTATGCTGGCCCTTGCAATAGTTCATAAAGGCAGAGAAAATTTGAGAGAAGTACGTTATTGTAGACTGCAGCCAAGAAAAAAAAGAGAAAAAAACAGGAAGTGGCAGTCAGTGACATCTGGAGAAACATCTGGAGAGAAGTCTCGAGGTGTGGGGGTTTGTGGTGTACATAAAGTGTTAAAGGACAGCTGCCCCCGTTGAAAGCACTTTTCAGCGTGACCGTGTGTGGTACAGTTTTGCTGACAAAGAGAATTCAGGAAGTGAGTTTAAAGTATTGTAAAGGTTTTAGTTGGTGTGTCCTCCTAAATGGGCTGATTTTTTTGTATGTTTTTCTGTATAAGGAAACATTCTCTATGTGCTTTGAGTCAAAGGCCATTTCTTTGTTTTCATGATGCAAACCACTTCCTGGCCTTCAGGCTGTAGACTCCCTGTACAAGGAGATTCAGAGCCAGTTCACATCCACCTTTATCTCAGGGAACTAATTACAGTATTATTAATTGGACAATTCTCTTTGAGGAAGCACTTGGTGATGGTGGGGAAGAAGAACCTCAGTTTGTTTTATGTCATGTTCTGCTTCTTTGGGTTCTCAGAGTGCTGTAGCTTCATCTGCTTATCCTGAATTTGATAAGTGGAAGAAAACGAATGGATTGTTTGGCCTTTAAAAAGCATTTATTTAAAAATTCCTCATAGTCCAAGGAAGTATGTTGATGAACATCTATGGCCAAGAGGGTTAGTGAAGTGCATCTGTAACTAAATAGGATGCTAATTAAATACATGCAGGCTATAAATCAGGGGTAGGGAACTCCAGGCCTCGAGAGCCGGTGTCCTGCAGGTTTTAGATCTCACCCTGGGTCAACACACCTGAATCAAATGATTAGTTCATTACCAGGCCTCTGGAGAACTTCAAGACATGTTGAGGAGGTCGTTTAGCCATTTAAATAAGCTGTGTTGTATCAAAGACACATCTAAAACCTGCAGGGCATCGGCTCTCGAGGCCTGGAGTTCCCTACCCCTGCTATAAATCATTAAAAAACTGAACATCCCACTCCTTAGAATATATTTTAGTGCAACTTCACAGTAAACAAGCAAGGTGTGGATGTGAGTTAGAAATGGAGGACACTGCACACTCAGAGAATCATGGGGTACCCAGACATGGAAAGAAACCTGTTGGGAAGGTTTATGTACTACATCATCCAGAGTGACAATAATGAGACTTTGTATCAGGAGGAAATCAGCAATTTGTAGTACAGAGCACAGAAAACAACCTACTGCTTAACAGAAAAGAAAACTAAGGATCTGACTACTGATTTCAGCTAAAAGAAAGCAATTTGATGTAGATTAGTAGAGCTGATGAACCTTTTTCAATATGTTTTTACTCACAAAGTTTTATAAACGTAAATTAAATGTGAGAAGAAAAAGAGTGTGTCAGGAGTGGGATTTGAACCCACGCCTCCATTTGGAGACCAGAAGTCCCTTACTTTTGTCAGGAAGGAGTGAATCCTTGAGTCTGGCGCCTTAGACCACTCGGCCATCCTGACAGCTGTGAAGTACTAATTAACAAAATCACTCATGACATCACAACTACACCTAAAGACTTGCACAATCTCAATGTATTTTTCACTTTGCTGTGACTAAGGATGTAGAGGGCTGGTATAAAAGTTAATCTAACATTATTCTCTATCCTTTCTAATTATGGTCAGTTTTCTGTAGCAGGGATATAAAATGAATAATACTCAGAATCACTCAACAGATTGAAATCAGAAGCTGCTGTGCCTACATATTTACAGAAGCTGGGCTCCGTTTTCATTCAAAACTCAACAAATTCACAGAGTATGCCATTTCCCTCCAATACACCTAAATCGGAATGTTTGTTTGTTTGTTTTTTGCTGATTTTAGCTAAGCATTCATCCATGTTTCTCCATGGAACTAAGTGGCACATTCTAGTTAAGTATCACACTTTGCAGTTGGATGTCTTTGCAAACAGATTTCAGACAGTTTGGACAGGCAGTTAAACCTCCTCCACCCCCTTAGGGTTGTATGCTCAGCCCTCTTCCTGTTCACTCTGTGCACCCTTGACTGCTTTCACAGGCATGGAAAGAAACCTGTGTTGATGTTTGCAGACTACACCTCCATCTTCAGGAGGAAATCAACATTGTTGCATTATGGTGGACAGAAAACTTCTCAAACTCCATGAAACAAAGGAGCTGATGATTCATTTTAAGAAGAGTCAATCATTCCATGAGTTGTAATCAAACAGCTTGATTGAAATTGGAGAGTAAAAATTTTTTGTCAGGAGTGGGATTTGAATCCACGCCTCCATTTGGAGACCAGAAGTTCCTTTTTTGTGGAAGGTATCTATCCTTGAGTCTGGCGCCTTAGACCGCTCGGCCATCCTGACAAGCTAGCTGATGGCGTCATCTAAGTCAAGCCTGACATTACAAAAACAAGCAAACAATTCTAACTTTAGCCCTTTTCTCTTCTGGGGTTGTATTGATGAGCAATACGAAACATGTGATGTGAGGGAAAATGGAAATGTTGACATGCCTGTCTTTGTCAGCTAGAATTCATTCCATTCATTCTATTCCAATTCATTCTCTCATAGTCACAGAAAAATATCAACATAGTAACAAGTGATATACTGCCTGACAGCAACATAGCTTTGAGACTCATAGTGGAAGCAAGAACTAATTCTTCCCTTTCTTTGTCACTCAATTATTTAAAATTGATTTTCACCCAACATGGGGCTTGAACCCATGACCCCGAGATTAAGAGTCTCATGCTCTGCCATATGAGCTAGCTGTGCTGTGAAGCCATGTTACAACACTGGTCTCAGTTTAGTTTAGCTAATGGTACTATGCATCCTGCTTGCAAACTCATCTGGACTAAATTATGGATTTAAAGGGTTTGAAAACATGGTATAAAAGAGATCAAAGAGTGAGTTGCATACCTGAAGCAGCAGGCTTTTGTGTATCATTCTATTGTAGTTGTTTAATTAAAAAATAAGTCCAGTATTATAGAATGTAACCAAAGGCACCCGCGGTTGCCTTTGAGGGTGCAAAACGTTTCGTCGACATTGTTGTGTTTGTTGGGGAGAAAACTTACAAACATACAGTACAGCACTTCAGAGTCACACTACTAGTGATCGAAGATTTATGTAGACTTGACAAGCTGAACGCATTCTGTACAGTACAGGAGACACGGCATGACAATGGTCTACAGCCAATCAGGATGCAGAACACAATGCGCTGAAAGAAAAAAAAAAAACATGCAAAATTGCACCAAAAAAAAAATCTGTGAAACAGCGAGACCGCAAAAGGTGAACCGCGTTATAGCGAGGGACCACTGTAACTAAAAAACACTCTACCCTGCTTTATTTCCTATTTCGCACCCAGTGGGACTGCACTTAAAAAATTAACATTGTCCTGTATTTGAAAAGGCTGGAAACTAGCATTTGAGAACCTAAAAGCTTCCTCAATTACCCTTTTTTTAAAGACATGAAAGCTAGGGATGGGTATCGAAACCCGGTTCTTGTTGAGAACCGGTTCCCACTGTTTCAATTCCTTGGAATTGTTTGCCATTTTTGCAAACGATTCCCTTATCGATTCCAATCGCCCCGAATGACGTCACCACGTTGCGGAGCGTCATTTACCTGGCAGGAAACATGGCGGCTCAAACGCTCAAAAGTTTGGTTATACTTTACGAGAACGGATGACAACAGGGCAACTTGCAATACTTGCAAAGTAGATATTTCATTTAAGGGAGGAAACACTACGAATATGCAAAAGCATTTGCTCACAAAGCACACGATAACCTTAAATGAATGTCGTGTTTTTAATTCCGCTCCGGACTCGTGAATCTCAACGCAGCAGCAGTGGTAACGTTTGCACGTCCTCTCCCGTTAATGCGGCAGGTAAATAATCAACTAACAGTGCATATTATGTTACGGCGATCTGCCTTATTACAAAACCGGCTATTACTGTTAGCGTCTCCTTTCAGGACAGGATAGACGAATGTCACCGAGCAGTGACTAAGTTTGTGGTAAAAGGCTTGCACCCATTTGCCACAGCAGATGCCCCCGATTTTTGGTAAGTGAATGTGTTTAATTGTAGGCAGGGACATTACTGGATATTCTTGTGTAATTGCTACAGAATAATTTATGTTATACTTTGTTATTGCTACAGAAGAATATTTATTTTATTATTTTACGTTTACAATTTTTTTTCCTGGGGACCCTGTGACACCCCATTTAAGAGCTATAGGCTGTGGATCTCTTAAGATCTCACTGTTGGGTTTGTAAGGCCATGTTACTCCTAAATTTCTATCTTGTTCAAAGAGAAGATATAAAACAAAGTTCTAAGCTAATCGACCTTAGTGTTCTCCTTTTTTAAAAAGAATCGATAAAGAATCGAATCGTTAAACAGAATCGAAAATGGAATCGGAATCGTGAAAATCTTATCAATACCCATCCCTAATGAAAGCCACTGTCATCATTTATTTACAGCCTTTTACAAAATCATCCTTCTTGTGGGGGCAGCAGCCTAATCAGAAGTACCCAGACATCCCAATGCTCTGCCACCTCCAGCTCTTCCAGGGGGGCACCAAGGCATTCCCAAGAGATAGTTTAAAGTAACTTAGGACAAAAATATGGTTGCGTATAAGATTACCACAAGAGACAAGCAAAGTTAGTAACTAGATAATAATTTTAGTGTAATATTTAGTAGCCAAAGAAAGACCCACAGATTTCCATAAATAGTCGGTGGAGGCCAAAACAGAGGAAAAAGGAAATTGAAGTTTACTTCAAGATTACCGTGCAGCCAGATACAGAATTCCAAATGTAAGTTTCTATTGCATATCGTTGCAGCATGTCTGCTAGATGTGCAAACATGGAAGCCTCTATTTGCTGTGATCTTCACCATATTAACTGTTAAATGCAACATTAGTGGTCAAAGGGCAGTCAAAAATCTAAAATTCATAAATCTAAGAGCTATTTATTTATTGCACTAAAATACGAAGCTTTCCGCGACACATGGTGCCTATTTTCACTTGAAATCATTGTTACCCATCATGCTGCTCAGTGATTTCTATTATCACTGGTTAACCTTGTTTAAAGGTTGAGCTGAGGGCAGCCACCCTCACGAAAAGAATTCTGTTTGTGTTGGTTTAAAGGGGAGCATTAGTGTCACATGGTCAGCAGGCTGAATCAGATGCTTTTCTGCAAGAAAGAATTTAAGAGCTGAGTGGCAGGATTAGTGAAACCATGCAAGTCACATTTTTACATTTTGAAAAAATGATGTGGTTCTTTAAAGGAAATACTTGATTTGTGCTGTCATGTTTTTTGTTTCGTTTTTTTTTTTCAATGGCAAATAGAAAGTAACTGACCTAATATTTGAGCCTCTTTTTCAAATTCTTGAAACTCTTCTATTATGATCCTGTAAAAATTGCTCAGTTGTTGTGTGTATTTTTTTCAGGCGATTCTTTATATTGAACATACTGAGCATAATCCCACCACTTAGAAACTCTCCAGGGCCTTTGCTTTCCTGGTTTTGATGTTATTAATAACATTTTTCTCATGCCACTATCTTCTTGCTGTCCAAACAGCTCACAGCCATATTTGCTTTTGGCTGCTGCGGTGGATTTTCAGGGAAGAACGTCATATGTATCCTCTGTGGCGATGACAGTAATGAAACTCTCAGTGCCATGTATCAATACCCATTTAGGTGAGCATTTCAACATATTTAATTTTCACGTACATTTTAAGTTAATTATATAAGAAATTACCCATTTATTCTGTCTATTCTGTATCATTCCCAGGTTAAGCCAGTTCCCACTCATTGATAAAAATACGACTCTTTGTAACCACTCTGTCACTACAACACACATGATGGGAGACTCGGCCTCCTCGGCGGAGTTCTTTGTAGGTGTTGGCATTGTCTGCTTCCTTTACAGCATGGCAGCTCTGCTGGTGTATTTAGGCTACATGCACGTCTACAAGGACTCTGACTTTGGACCCATTTTTGTGAGTCTTGATCTTGCCTCCTGTAATCGTCCCAGTTGATGCAAGGCCTGATTTGAAATGTATTGAAATTGTTCATGTATTTACCCTCCTCTCCAGGACTTTGTGATCACAGCGATCCTGGTTTTCCTGTGGCTGGTGTGTTCATCCGCCTGGGCTAAAGGCCTGCAGAATGTAAAGAGTGCCACAGACACTGAAGGCATCATTGGCACGCTGGCACTCTGTAAGGGCAGCAACATCACCTGTGAGGTCACGGAGTTTGCTAACATGCGGACCCTCAATATATCTGTGGTGAGATGATGATGATGTTCGGGAAATCTGTTTCTGCTTTGTGCGTTTGAAAGATAAAAAAATATTGGCTGATAATCAAAGTTTTAACATTACTAAATATTGCATTGATATAAAAAAATATTTCTAATGATTATTTTTTTGTCTATATTATCCAGGTGTTTGGCTACCTTAACATGCTTGTGTGGGCGTTCAATGCTTGGTTTGTGTACAAAGAGACTCGCTGGCACTCCCGGAAATTTTCATCCCAACCTGGACCAGGAAGGCACCAGGTCCCTGCGCCAATCTAACATACAGATACACACAAAGACTCAGTACAAAACACAGAAAACGTGCACATGCCACATACAGAAAATCACCCTTAAGTGCACGCACACACATACACATACACACACATACACATACACAAAGTATGCATGCATGTTAAGTACACGTGGAGAAATGAAGAGATTTTAACACATAAACACACACACACACACACACATACTCTGTGAAAGTGATGAAGACACACAAAGTGAAGGATGAATGGGTAGCTCATATTAAACTGCTGACTGCAGTTAGGTTTTGCAGCAGTACAGATTTGCATTGGTGTTTTGTAACCCAATATGACCTGAAGTGGTATCAGGTGGTAGACAAGAAGCCATCCACACACAATAGCAGCACCAATGCAACAAGCATGCCAAATCCTTTTAAATGCGCATTTGTTCTATTATTCTTAAATGGCTTCAGATGCTTTGCACACGGTGATCGAATCCTATGACCTGATTTGGCCTTCATAGAAGTATTGCAGTTTATGAGGTTTTCTGCCTCGCCTGGTTTATTACACTTATTTTTACACAGATGAACGTAAGGTGCTCAGCCCTTTCTCTGTGACACCACACTTGGACATTTTATTTTCTAAGATCTAAGATCAACTGCTTTAAGGGCAGTGTGAAAATCAAATTTTGTGACCCCTAACTAAATGTGTTTATTTACAAAAGTGAGTGTGATCGATATTGCAAAATGTAATATACATTTTGCCTTGTATTTGCACATTTTTCAAAATATTTGTAGATTAAAAAGATATGCCTCATTCCAAAACCATTTCTTTTACGTCAGTTAACTGACTCCCTCATACCCTCTAGTGTCAGAAAGAGGGAATCACTGAAGTCTGGATGAAACTCGACTCATGCCAACCATTTATCCTTAGAGATTTTTCTCAGTAAAAAACAGGAAAGCAGCCTGACCTAGTTTATTTCCAAGGTTAAAATAACTGTAGTCTAGGACCTTTTTATTTTGCACTGATGAGGTGCTTGTGTGATTTTATCAATGTTGCATTAAAGGAACAATTCACCCTCAAAATCAAATATACATTTTTTTTTTCTAGGCGTACTACTTTGTGTCCAACAAACAGGGCACAACCTGTTTGTTTACATCCTGTCACGGTGTCAGTCAGCTAAGCAAATATGTAAATTTGATTTTTGATGTGAATTGTCTCTTTATGCACTGTGAGCATAAATCCATGAAGAATACTTGAGAGTTGCTTACTTTAATCCAAATGCAGTGCAGTCACACTTTTCTTCAAAGGTACCAGTTAAAGCATTTTCAACTTTTCTTGCTAATTTCATCACTTTTTACATGAGCAAAAATATTCAGCCAAAGCGCTATTTTCTTTTATCCTGGTTTAAGCTTCCTACATATCTCTTATGTGATTTTTAAGCCTGTTATTGTGCCGTTGTTTAAACTAGTCCATCCTGTTCTCCATAGTTGTTTTGGGTTTTTTTTTCCAGACCAAATGGTGAGCTGGTATTGTGTTTTAAGAACTGTGTCGTATTTTTGTATCATTTCTCATTTTCAGTATATCCAGATGTGTTTTTTGATTATTATTTTTTTTCTCCTTGTCCTTTCTGTTGTGTTTTGATAAAGTCTGTGTGTAGGGTGGTTTCATTCCTTCTATTCCTTTAACTTCAGTGAAACAGCAAGTGTCTGGTGTACTGGTTATGCCACTGCACTCCTGTAATCAGCTATAGCTTTTTTTTTTAATGATTCCTTTACATTTAACCTGCCAATTTTTCTTATGCAATGCACTCTGTCACATGCACAATTTGGATATACTTTTTTCCAATAAAAAACAAAAAAATGTGGACGTTTCTTTTAGTCTGTGTATGTGTGCAAGCCTACATTCATTCCCACAAGAGAAGCCATTTAAAATAAAAGAACTATTTCACTTTTGTGTCACTAAGTTTTTTGTTATATAAGAAAAAAAAACACAAAACCAGTAGCATGTAACACAAAACCAGTAGCATGTCCTCTGCTGAGTGTAAAAATAGCACTCTGCGTTTCCTATATTGTCCTGTGACCTTCTGATCGGCCGACCTCGATGTGGGGAAATAAACACAACACTGTGACTGAGTCATCTTTTGTGTGTGTGTGTCAGGAAGCAAGACAGGAAGGATTGTGTTTAAGCACAGATTATAATATAAGAATGCACAGACTCGGTGCTTGTGTCTGTATCTCATCTGATTGACACATCAGCGTAAACTAATCAAGTCAATTTCCTTGCCCTCATTTCTGAGCTGTCATTTCCTTGTAATCTCCGCCATTCTCTGTCTTTCTCACGCCCCCTCTGATTTGCCTAAAAAGATGACTATACGTTGTGTGTGATCTGAATCCATTTGTTCTGTTCAGGTTTCAGAACACAAGACCGATTTGCAATCAAGTGGGAGTGGAAGTGTGACAGAGAGTACTTAATCCCTAATCATCGCTGTCACACTGGAAATGACAAACATATTGTGAGAAAAGGGACAAAATCATGATTTATTTTTCTTTGACAAAAAATGTGTGTATATATATATACTTTAAAATAAGCTCACAAAGAGCACCTCATCTCTGAGGTCATCCAAAATCATTTATAAATAAAAACATGATTTACTTCAGAAGATATTATTAATTTTTTAAAAGTACACCAGTCCATTGGCTTGGTACTTCTTTGCACAGTGAATGCAGCTTCTCTTTTCAACCACAAGAGGTCATTGTAATGCCATGAGCTCAACCTGCACAAGACCCGCTGTGCATCCTTGCTTTCAGTGAAACTGGCTGACCGGGAGAATTCAAGAGAACTTAATGATTAAGCCTCCCACTCTGGTAATGGCAATGACTATTTTACTTACATTTTAAGTAAAATAGCCATTGCCATTTTATTACATGTAAACTCAATGTGCTTGACACAGAAGATCAAACATCAAAACAATGACTTAAGGCTGTAAAAACAGCAAAATATAATAAAACAAAAAACCCCGATTGCATTGAGCTATTAGTGTTTTGAGCAATTCGGGTATATACTTGAGGGTGAAAGCATTGAGAGCTTTGTGAACTAATCAAAGGATTTCAAAGGTAACTCTATATTGAACTGGAATAAATAATGTAACTTGATTACTGGGTAATGTGGTCAAATTTTTCATTTTGAATGAGCTGAAATCATCCTATGAATGATTTGGAGAGAGCATTACAATAATTGAACCTGCTTGATATTGAAGTAATTTCTCATAGTCAGTTTGAGGTAAGAATTTTTTAACCATAGATATAGATTTTAAATGATAGATAGTAGTTCTGGTAATCTTATTGATGTGATTGTCAAAACTGAATTCAATGTCCAGAAATAATGCCAAGGTTCCTGACATGTTCACTGTGTTTCAGAGAAGAGGAGGATAAATAATGAATGGCCTTCGGAGATAAAACATAAAAAGATTTCTTCTTCTTCTTCTTTTGGTTGCTTACTTCATTGGTCACCACAGCAGATCATCTTCCTCCATCTGGCCCTATCCCTAGCATCCTCTTCTCGCATGAATCTTTTCTGAGGTCTTCCTCTTTTCCATCTGTCTTTCAGCTCCATATTCAACATCCTTGGCTGAATATATGAATATATCCACCACCCCTCCTCTCAACATCTCCAAACCATTTCAACTTGCCTCCCTAACTTTGTCCCCAAACCACTCAACCTGAGCTGTCCCTCCAATAAACTAAGACCAAGGATCTTTCCCCAGACATCATCGTAATATTAGACAAAGATAACCTGAGTAAACACAAAATTCAGCTTTTAATTCAGTTTTAGTTTGCAGCTTTTAATCCAAACCTACTAGGCCCTGAGTGAAAAAGTAACTGGCCCATAAACCTAATAACTGGTTGTGCCACCCATGGCAGCAAGTACTCCAGTCAAGTATTTGTGATAACTGCCAATGAGACTTTAACATTTTTCAAGCATGGACAGCTTGTTTAAGGTAACAGAAAAGCATTTATATCTGCATTTTAAGTTCGACTTTTGACTCCAAAAACTTCCATCACACTACCAACACCATTTTTGCCTTTTGGTGAGATGTTATTTTTATGAAATGCTGTCTTGGGGATCATCAAGAGTTTTTTGTGTTCTTCTTGCTCAGCAGTTGTTTTCTCCTTGGAACTCTCCCATGGAAATCATTTTTGCCCAGTCTATTTCTAATTGTTGAATAATAATTGTGTATATAGCTTTTCTGCTGTAATAAATTATATCAATATTCAAAAATTGTCTAATATTAAAATTAGTTTGATTGTCTGAAACATGTAAACGTGACAACCTCAGACATAATGAGTACTTTTCACAACACTGTAGAGAGACAGGTGGACTTTAAAAATATAGATTTTTAAATTTAGCAGTATTGACTGAATACATCGAGGTAATTTCTAATATTTTCCCCCATGAAGATAGTTTTTCTTAGCTTTTTGAAGGGCATTACTAAAACATGCTATTGCAAAAATACTAAAAAAAAAAAAAAAGGCATTTATTTATTTATAATGCAGCCTAGTGTAATCTTTAAATTATGGAAATGGTGACGATGGATTTTTGGCTTTACCTGAACTATGCTGAACTTCTGAACTCGTGAATAACCATACTGTACCTGCCTTTCAGCCCCTCAACCGCCCCCGCCGAGAGTTGCCGGACAACGCCGAAGCCTGACGAGAACGACGTCAGCATATCTCGTTCTTTCGTTTTTCGCCTGCTGCGTGCGAAGGAGAGGCAGAAAAAAACGGCTCTCAGCAAAGCAACAAGAAGGAAGAGCAATGGCGACACTGGATCGCCAAATACCAAGTCCGGATACATTCCTTTGCGAGCCTTGGTCTTCCTTCGTCAGTGCGGCTAAATTACGTTTTGTTGACAGTAAGTTCGCACGACGGGTAGCGTTGTTGTTTTTGCGGACAAACTGTCGGGAAGTGCGTGGTCCAACTGTCTGTGATTGAGTTGAGTAAGCTCCTCCACCATGCAGGGTGTCTGTCAGAGCGCAGCAAAGTAACTGTCAAATAATATTACTACGAAATGCAATATTGATGTGTTGCTTTAACAGTCGTGCACATATGCGCGCGAGCAAAGCTATCGGTTACCGCGCGGAGTTTGTGTCGTTGTCGCGTGCAGTAATGCTATCCCCCAACTGTCCAGCTGTAAGTTTGTTAGCTTTGACAGCTCCACTTGATTTAGGAAGCCAGCGTAGGCGCTAGCAAGCTAATGCTAGCCTCTGGTGGTAGCCAGCCTCGGAGCAGGAGGAGCGGCAGTAGGGCTCCACGCATGGCCCCCCCAAAGTTTTCTGAAAGCCCCTGCGTGTTTCTAACTGCTTGTTTTGTTTGTTCAGACGCAGACCCGTCCTTGGATAACAGCGAGAAAGAGCTTTACTGCCTTGGTGAAGCCGTGAAGCTCCGCAGAGAAGGTAAGGGAAGTTAGACTACTAGATACGGTGGTGGTTTGTTATTGTTTTGTTGCACATGCTGTGGAGCATTAATGGTGCCATCTTTGACCGCTTCTCTCAGAAATCACATTTATCCTGCATGGCTGCTGCTGTACTTTATATTTACATACTTTAGAGGTCAGGTGTGTGTTTTTCTGATTGCAGGTGTGTTTTACAGTAATCTGGGACTGAAAATGATATTTTTGTCTGCTTTAATCGATCAATCGCTTCAAAATAAAAGGTTCGAATTGTGAAAAAAATACCGACACAAATTTATTAGAGACCAAGAAGATATATTTAGATATTTAACTGAGACTGACATATAGTTTAGGAGCAAAGGGAGTCTTGTTTACTTGCATATAATACAAGAAAAGGCTCAAGTCTGCAGATTTGAGAAGCTATAAACACATTTGTTCGATTTTAAACTTTGAAATAGACTAAAATTGTGAAATCATTAAAGTAGTAGATTCCATTTAATTCCCTATATTGTTCTGGATCTTCCATCATCAGATATTCTTACCCCAAACAAGGCAAAAGAAGAGACTGCATTGATGATGTCTTTGTAGAGCTTTTAATTGAAACATTATGGAAGGTATATAATTGAAAAACTGCTAAGTGATCTATAGAGTCTTGGCAAAGCTATAGCAAATTATAGGAGCAATATTTTTTGCTTCCTGTGTCACATATTTACATGGCCTAAACCATCAACAGCAAACAACTATGCTTGAGTGTGATGGGCTATTATTCATTGTATTTGTATCTATGTGTTGGAGGTTGATGATTTCAATCAGTGACTCATAATCTGTTAAATTGGCTTAGCTTGTGTGCAGCCGTCGGTTTTGTGCATGTGAAGAGCGTTGTGGGGGTGCCCCTGAGCAGGCAGTACGTGCCTCCCTGCTACCCTCCTTAGGGACAGAGCCAAAGGGCTTCCTTCACACCTCACCATGTATAAATACCCACAGGAGCACGCGCTGCACACTAACACAGTTGAGTCATCCCTGAGAGGTTAAGCGTGCTGTAGCCCTCGTAGGAGCACACTGACGCACATGCAGAGCCGGGGAAACTCTTCTCAGTCTCACTGGTCAAATACCAAAAGCCCCCTCCCACATACACACACACACTCTATCAAACACACTCTCACATGCCTCCTCTTCCCCTCTCTCAGAGCCAGACTAGAGCGGTGTTTCCAGAATTGCTGGTCTGTTGGCAACATGACACTGAGTGCTGCTGAGAGTGATATGCAGACACACGCTCACGAGCCTCACAAGTCTCACGAGCCTCACAAACACAGGGAAACATAGCTTTAATGTTTTATTTGTAAATTTGCATCAACTACTAAGTGATTCATCATTGATTCATATATTATGTGTTAACCCACTTGACTTCATCTGCATGTGTGCACATTTCTAAATACGGAGGCCAGTTTGGCAGTGACTGATGTGTGGTGCAGGTCATTATGGTTATGTCTCTTTTGTCTCTCTTTCACTCTCTGTGTGCAGTGGAGTTAATGCCAACCAAAATCAGCTTAGTTTTATTAGTCCAGCAGCCTCTGCTGTCCTTCATCTTGAAATAGCAGTACTTTAATATTCCTATTTGTATGTTTACTACTCACTGTATTCGAAATGGGATTTGCCTAAAACGTGACATTATTATGGCAATGCTTTGGGTGACAATTTAGTGTATGTAGGTGTTCTTTGACTGTATTCATTGCTGTGAAAAATGATTGATTACACTGTATTATGATTTAGCATCTCTGTAAGCATGCTTTAACAATTATCCCTCACCAAACCTACCTGGAATGGGAACACTGTTATTTGCAGCATTCTCACCTACAGGGTGACTTATGATATTGTACAAGCTATGGTAAAATACTGTGCATTGTCTGTGGCGCTTCCTCTGATGTTTGAAACTTTTAAGTTAAGTTTGGTAAGTCACAGTTTAAGAACAGTTGTTTCCAGATGTGCTGTTGCAAGGCTCAGTGGTGTGCCATGAGTCATGTCGAAGTGTGCCGCTGGAGTTTCTGACAGCCGTGCAGGAATTTATGAATTAAGTTCATAAAACAGAAACAAAAACAAAAAACTTAAAAAAACGTTTGTACAAGAGAAACTCAGTCCAGTCACTCAGTTTCTAAACACCTGCAAAGAGGTTAATAAATGGGCGAAGGGGTCACTTGTGAAGCAAACAAAACCTACCAAGCAGTGAGACTAAAGAAATAAACTAGTACATACCCACACTACTGCATTATTTGGTCTGTTTGTCCTTTTTCACTATGGCTTTATATTTCCATTGTTTTATTTTTAGTAATAAATGTCAATAACATGAGCCTGAGAAAAAAGTATATAATGAAATGTTGGTTAAAAAGGTCTCTTTTTTTTTTTATTTACTTTAATTTTTTCTTTTTTTAATTTTTGTGGGCTAGACTGATTCTCATGCCTTAGAATCCCTTTTACCTTAAATTCATTTGTATTTTTATTTATGTAACAAACTTTTATGTATTGCTTTTTGGTATAGTCATAAACTTTACTTCAGAAGCTATCATGCTTAATGATGTATAGTAATACTGATACTGTAAACCTAACAATCAAAAATAATCAATATTTGCTGAATTGGATGTTATTGTTGTGATAGTATTACAAGGTCTTATAAGTGCATAAACACTACAAATAGGTCATTTTAGGAACGTGATGACGCCATATTGTCTGATATAGATGAGAAGTTTCAGGCCTGGGATGTACTTGTATTAAAAAGCTAGGTTGCTCAATTCTTGGTTATGTGTCTTGCAGACAAAAACCAGACAGAGAGATTTTGTGTATTATAGTAAGAGACGTCGGTAGTTAGCTGCCTGTTTTATGGCTTCATCTGAACTGGGGATGCCAGCAGGTCTCAGCCCAAGTGCAGATGGTTGAAGGAAATGGTTACTTGGTGCCAGGCACACTAAAGAGGTGCTTGGAAACTACATATTCCCTTTAAGGGAACCTTTATTTACCTTAAAAGCGCACTGGCTGTGAAACCGAGACAGGAAGTTGTTGGTTTGTGTGAAATGGTTTGATAAGGCCATAGAAGTAGGGTATATGCTAGTGGAATGGTTAAAGTTTTGCAAAAATTAATGATAGGTCCTTGGAATATTATCCTGTCATACCTGGATTGCACAGACATGATGTATGCTCAAATATGCTTGCAAATGTTAAATATTAAAAAGTCTATATTTAACCAGAAATAAAGGTTTTAATAATTTCAGAGGAAAACTGTGAAAATAAATCATTGATTAACTATAAAAAATTAACCTTGAGATTGAGATATAACCTTTAAAAAACACCATGGACTAGAAGCATCATCAAAATGAAAGTCTATAAGCACAAAAGAAATAAGTGAAAAACTTTGATTCCTCTGTTCTTAATTAGAAAATCTTAAAGTTTTAGTCTGGATGGTAAATTGTAAATACACTCTGACAACATTGATTTTCTAGTAAAACCATCAACTCTGCTCTTACATTAAACCAGACTTTTTTAATGTTCACATAATTTCGAAAGGAACGGTCTGAATTAAACTGTACCGTTAGGTAGAAGTGGCTTTCAGTAGCGTTGCAATCATAAAACGTTTAAAACTACTATTTAACCTTTCCACAGCTCATTTGTAAACACTTTTCGTGACATTATGTCTTTACAGTTTTATTGTTGGCGCCAATCAAATGTTTAACCAGTATGTTGAACTCTAAAACTTAACAAGATTTTTATCTGGGACATTTATAAAAGAGGTGAGTTTGGCTGTACGGGTGTGCGTGTGTGCAGACTAAGTTCTGCAACATTAGCTGCCTGCCAACGCTAGTCAGTTTGTTTATACTATCAGAGCTTTTGGTGCCAGAGCAATAATTATCTGGTGAGGCTGTTCACAGAACAACTTAAGCTGAATTTGTCAATCTCTCACATTGCCTCCTCTGGAATGGTAATGGTGCAAAATAGAAACGCGATCCAGAGATAAGTTAATTGATTTATCCACAGAGCAGAGTTGCTGCTTGTTACAGTTGCCTTATTACTTTGTTAGTCAACCAACCCTTCCTTAGTAACCACTTTTGTTTTGTTTTTGATTTTTTTAACTGAATATTGTGTAGGATTCTTTGCATACACTCATTTTGCAATAGTAAACTGATTAGCTTTACTGATCACTGCCCAATGATGGATCACTTCAGTTGCGCGAAACATACTCATTCACTACTGAGTGATGTTTTTGGAGACTGCTTTTTTTGGCCTGTCAGTCATTTGGCAGACTGTGGCAGTTGGCTCGAGACACACACTCACACAGACATAATTCAGACTGAAGAAATATGCACTTAGTTTGCATTTGACTTGGCAGTTGCAGAGGAAATTACTTCCTTTTTGTTGTTGTTTTCTTTTTTTAAAGTGCTCTGTTAATGTCTTTTGATGTTGCTCTATTCATTGGAATTTGCGAAATGCCAAAAAACAAAAATCGAGTCATTGTTTTACGTTGTCTTGGCAAAAGTTTCCTAATAATGAGAGAGTGTGCTCATTTCCTCTGAAAACGATCACAGGAAAGACACGAACTGCGCCGATCAACTTGTAAACAAAAAAACGGTTCACTTCAATTGCTTATATTACAGAGTTGTTCATTTTTACCTCGTATCAATGTGTTGACAGCGCTCACATTATTTAAAGGTTGCTTTTCCACACAGAACCGCAGGTCTGTTAACATACTGTGGTATCAATCAAGCAATTCTTTGAAAAAGCAAACAGTATAATTTATTTGTTGGTGAATGAAATGGAGTTCTTTGTTTGTCAAACATTAGAAGAAGAGAGTTTGAATTGTGGCCTAAATCCAAGAGCAATGGTTCGATTTGTGTGTGGGAAATATTCTCCTCTTCCAGATGAGCTTGTTCAAAGCATCTGCCGACTACTTTACTGCAACTGTTGAGCAACAGATGTGGAGCTGTTTTCCTTTGCAGTGCTCATCAGATTGAATAGACATTGCTTGGAATTTATGGTCAGTTTTATTTGCTTAATAGTACAATATCCTAGCTTTCATTCTGCTTTATCACCAAATATGCTTCCCAGTGACTATTAAGCATTTCAAGCATTAAGTGATTACTCTGAAGTAATCACTTAATGACAGCCTCAGTATGTTGTATGTTATCCTTGAAAACCTATTGAGTAATGACCTTTTATGCAAATGCACAGAGGCACCGTCAGTCACCAGAGTGACATGTTCTGCACAACAAATGACAGAATGAAAAGTCATACTCAACCCAAAAGTGACTCTAAAAATCTTTTTAGTTTTTTGGCGTCGGTAATGGAACTAAATTGTGTTTATTAGTGTCAAACAAGTTTTTAAATGAGGCATAGGCTTGGCTGACATGTTCTGTTCATTTCTGAGCATAGTATTTTTCAGTCTCAGACCTAATAGCAATAGTCATGCTTTTGTTTTGCTGTCTATTGCTGAGCAACATGAGTCTGGGCCCCGTGTAACTTTTTTCACATTTACTGGCGTTTCACCTCGGAAATAAAGACACCACATCATTTGCGAACTGACTTAACCACAAATAGATGAGCCAAACTGGAAAATTCACAAAGGTTTCGCATCAGTCAGTAATATATGTGTCCTAGATGTAATTTGCATTAATTATCTGTGGGATAAATGTTCAAGCATTGTGTGTTGGAGAGCTAAAGCAGGGTATAAATAACAATAAGAATAAATAAAAAAATATATTGGTTATCAGTATCAGGTATTCAAACATCCAGCATTGGTATCGGTATACAGTGATTATATACAATAGTGACAGGGGATTTGTGCGCTGTGTACAAAGACTTTTGCTGCTGCTAACATTTAAAATAAAGTGAGTACTGCTTCAAGCTCTAATTTTTAGGCTGCAGAGTTGAATTAATTTTTCTTATCAACTGTAGCATATAGCCTGTATCCAACAAAGACTAGCCTGGCCCATTAGTTCATCTGTAATGTGCGTTCCATGTTTGAACCACCATTAGCCCCAGCTCATTTGTCTCTTGAGGTTTTTTCTTGCTGAATTAAACATAAGCTCCTCCTTTGTGTGCAAGTCTGTGCTTAAAAGTATAGTCTTAAGCGAGCGGCAGTAGGTTCTAAACACAAACTCTACACAATGATAACTTTCACCCTGTCTCCCTGATGTGTAATAGTATCAAGTGCAATTTCCCAATATAACAAAGTATTTTATTCTTTTTTATATATAGTATTTTATTCTATCTTGTCTTATTCTATTCTATTGTTTTTTTTTCTTTTTTCCTTAATTTTTGCTGCTCTTAACTTGTACTTTCTGCCGTGACCAAAAAATTTATCACGTGTGGGACTTTGTCTTTATCTTATCTGGCATGATTCTGAAACCAAACAAGTGCAAACGGGTTAAAGGAAGCACAGGCCTGCTAGAGGCCTGTGGTTAACATAGCCTGTATGTGTCATTTGGTAGTAACAAAGTTCACCAGAGACTCTTTAAGCAAAAATGCATGTATATGTTTAAAATAATAATATAATTGCAACATCCAGGGCGAGGAAGAATGTGACACTAGCCAGCAATGAAACCCACTTGCACCACCCGCACATAACATATAGTGTATAATGTGGTCTTCCGTGACCTTAAATAACCTTGTCTTTTATACATCTCTCTCTCACACACACACACACACACACACACACACACACACACACACACTGACTCTGATATGTATTAAGCATGACATCCTGTCTGTGCTTTTCTAGAAACTTGCTAGCAATTTAAGATCATGACGACACTCACTGTCAGACACCCCCACTTTTAAAATATATATATATATATATGTGTGTGTGTATATATATATATATATATATATATATATATATATATATATTTTTTTTTTTTTTTTAATTTATTTTTTTTTTCCTTTGCAACCTTATACAAACACACACATGCACATACATACATCCAACCTCTGCTGAGTGATTCTGGCTTAAGCCCCTTGCTAATAAAAAGCTCTGATTTCTGACAGCGGAGCTTGTTTAGGTACAGAAAGATTAGCTTCTCAAAGCTTAGCCAGAAGAGATAATAGATGTTTTCCATTGGACATATATGGGGGAGAGGGGTTCTCAATATTTAATTTAATCTTCAACTTTCCCTGAGTGGGTGGGGTGTAACCTACGGTGTTTTGTTCTAGCTAGTGTGTTTGAAGGTCTGTCTGTGTAGTAATTAGAAAAGACACTAATTATCCATGTGCCTGTGGTAGATTGTTGGTTTTGGTAGTAAAAAAAAAAAGATGATTAGTATTTGGTCCGAAGATGCATATTTTAAAGCCTCATATAGTATTGAAGTCTAAAGATGATATTAAACACAGTGCCACTAAATGTGTACATAAAAATTTGACATTTAATTAATCAAACTAGGGTTTTTTTCCTAACAAATAAAATAAAATGTAAAGATTTGTTCCTTTTTGTTTTGTGGCTTTTGAAATTGTGATTTCTTTTTTTCTTTTTTTACTATTTAATATAAATTGTAAAGGTATTCCCATTATTAGCCAATAGTCATGATGACTGACCTGTAGAAGGCATGAGGCTTCTACTCTTTCCATTGGTTTGGAATGTGCCAGGCAATGGGAGGTTTGATCTGTTAAGATGAAGCCGATGACAAGTGATTGTTCAGCTCAAGTGTCTCTAAATATCCTGCGTGTAACAATCCCGACTTTATCTTTGTTATTTTTATATACATCCCTGTTCTGCCAAAATATGTCATATTCATTTGCTGTCTTTGTGTCTGTTCCCTCGGCCTGCTTCTGTCATTCTATAATTGTGGCACCTACTCTTCCTGTCTCTTTCAGAGATGCTTGTCTACAGCCACTTCCCAGCACTGGAGGATTTTTCTCTTGTTGTCTGCCATGTCTGCAGTAAGGTGGTCACTCCTCAGGGCATTCTCACACACTATGGTAAGCCACACACATACACAAACCCCTTAAGGCAGACTACACGCACATAAAACTTCAGGGCATAATCATACACTTGACTAAGTTGCACGCACACGCTTGGGAGTATGGTGTTGTCCCACAAGAAGCCCGAAACAAACGTATGCATACATGGACACGCACACAGAGAAGTTTAGATCAATAAGTAAATTCTGTGAATCCCTGCAAGGCACTTTCAAACATGACCTCCCTGCTACTTTCCCTCTGTGCAAATAGACATCATACAGTTTTGCCCTCTAACACTCAGCAGATGGATCAAAGCTATGATACACTAAATTATTTACAGAAACTGGGTATATGCATTTTTATCTAAAACAATAGGCACATGCACAAAAGATTTAATGGACATCTCCACTGTTAAAACAATAGTACTTCAAGACTACATGAGGCTCAAAAATACCTCCACATCTTACATGAAGTGAGTGTCTGGATCCAGACCATGATGCATACATCATATGTATCATAGCAACATGATGTATATATACGGTGCTAAGCTGCATATGCTTCTTGCACAGGCAGGCTTACCATCAATTAAGGACATGCGACCATAGCATGTGGTCGCTATGGAGACTGCAGCCCAATGAGAGTAGCTCACAAAGTTGCTCAGTTGTTGTTGTTATATTTATTAAATAAGATAGATAGATAGAACTTTATTAATCCCCCGGGTAGGTTCCTCCGGGAAATTCAGTTTCCAGTAGCAGAACACCGACAGGAATTTGCATAGTAAACTAACTGTTGAAACTAACATATTGAAAATAATTGTTAGTCTTTTTTTTTTTTTTTTTTTTAAACATTCTTGTTTGTTCAGACCTCATTGGCCCCTCACACTGTCCAACTACCTCTTGTTTGTTTTTGATTGTGGCTCTACTGAGCTCGCTCACATCTGCCCATGAGCTGCTGCTTCCTTCTAGCCTGAGCTTTCTGTTTGTGCGGAAAGTGGGGGGGCATGGTCACGCTTAATATATACACACATACACTAACACACTTATTTCTTCCTGTGAGTAAAGAGGCCTGTGAAGTTTCATGCACACACATTCTCACTTTCTGTTTCTCAGCAGAAAGAGGTCAGTGGTATTGTGAGACACACATGCACACACTCTCTCACAGACTCCTGGCAAGCCAGTGTTGTTTTGTCCCTGCTCCTGCCCCCTGCAGGCCCCCTCCTCTCTCTCATTGGCAGCATTTCTACTTGCTGACACACACACGGTCGGGTGACAACAGGTCTGAAGCACACTCATGCACACACACAAAAACACAACACACAGTCGGGAGTGGGAATCTCCTGAGAGCTCCCCTATAAAACAAAGTGATCCTCCAGGCCACAATACCATAATAGTCAGGCACCAAGCAGACCAGCAGGGCAGTTCACATACTGACTAGTTGGAGACTCTGGTTTTTGAGGAATTCAGTGTGGATTTCATCATGTACTTTTATTTTTAGTTTTGCAGTGACCTGTAAGTCTTCCAGTCCAGTTACTGTAGTTAAGTCACTTGCTGCATACCTAAATAAGCTTTATATACACAACTGCTGTGTGTCATGGCGTGAAAAATCCTCTTCCTGACCTCTGTTGAGTAGATTGCCTCTAGGAGCTCACGCTGTCAGGATATTCTTATGATATTTTATGCATTTCCTCCCATTGTTGTAGATCCTAATCATGTCACTGCAGTATCCTCACAAGCACAGTGCCATTGTTCCCTGCCGGGGATTCTGCTTTAAATGTTTTGACCCTGTAGTAGTATCTTTTTTAGTCATCGCAGTTGCCTTGTATTTGATTTTGTGTGTATCCATCGTGGGATTAACTTTCATGCTTGACCTGTATATCAAAACGGCACTAAGGCCTTACATAAACTGAAATGCATGCATGTGCACACATACACACTCATGCACAGAGAACGAGGAGGGGATTGGCTGCCTCAGGGGTCAGTGGCTCCTAGTTATACATGCCCAGTTTGCTGCTCATTTCTGATGTGTTTGAAGAGATAACTTAAAGTTAGAACACGCACTGAATGCATTTTAATATATGCAGAGTCTTGTGTGCTAAAAGGTTAACATATACTTTCTTTTATACATCAGAGGCTTGCTCTATTTAGTGGATTTGTTTATTTAAATCTCCTTAGAGTAAAGCAAGCATGTATATTCTTAGCATAAGTGGCCCAGTGGGATATCAGCTAAATCCCTTACTCTGGCAGTGTTAGCAGCATGTTCGCTCCAGTGAGTTTGTAAAGACAAAAATGTGCAAGGAAACAGTATTTAATGCTTGTGAGTGAATCTTAAAGCTTTTTATAACCAGATCACGATGTTCATATGAACCTTTCCCAATGAAAAAAGTATGAATTCATAACTTTAGTCTTATAATCTTATAAGTGTTATCTCTACAGTGTCTGTGGGCAATGGACGATATTTTGGCAACGACGCTTGATTATCTTTGATCGCGTGCCGATAAAAGTGCACGTGGACAGCAAAAAAGAAACACATGGGTGGGAAAATAATGGCGTTATCTGATTGTTTATCTGCATTCATAGTTTGGCTTTAAGCAATAACCTCCACTTGGAACAGGAAGTAAGTCTGGGCTAGATTATTTGTTGTCTCTGGTATGCCCTGCCAGTAATGCCACTATCATTAGCTGATTGATGCCTATATTATGGTAATTATAGTTGGTATAGTGTTTCAAACAGCATTTAATTTGCACCTCTGAGTCTTGAAAAGCATTCGAAACTACAAAATGCAAGAGTCACAACTACTTTTAGTAACAAATGAGCTGTGCTTTTGAAGCCACGTCCCTAAATAAATCAGGTCTCCACAGTATGTTCAGATATTTCTTTTAATTCTCATTTCCTACCGTTTCCTCTCTTCACTCTTCTGAGCGTCTGTATTCTAACCTTGCTCCTGCTTGTGCCCTGCTGTGTGTGCTTGTGTGTGTCTGAGTGAGTTGAGTGCATGATGAAAAGGTTCATGTTGTTTCTGTTGGTTGCTTTACTCGCTTTCCAACTTTTCTCTGTAGTGGTGAATTAATTGAGCAACAGATCACAACGCAGATCACAACCATTTCTACCTTTAACAAGTGTTTTGGCTGCTTCTGTGTTTGACGTTGTTGTTGTTAAAATGTGTATTCTCGGGCTGTGGCGCACATGTTATTTGGCTGATGTTGGAAAGTTTTGCCCTTAACCACAGAATTTCTGTTGAGTTTCGTTCACGCCACAGTTGTGGTATTGCTATTGTGGCTTGGCTGTATGCAAGCTGTTAGCTGAGGTATGGGCCAATTAAAATGCCAACTGATAGTGTACATCTGAGGAAGTGTCTTCACATTTAAATTTTTTTTTTTTGTCTGCACTTTAGAGAAGAGAAGGACATGACTTTGATATATTTTTAACTTCATCTCAGATGCTAACAGAGACTTTTCTCAATAGTGAAGAGTTTTTCTATATACATATCTGTAGATACAGAAAGTGATACCCCCCCATAGCTGAAGGGCCTGTTAGTGAGCAATTGGCTTACCTCTTAATGCAAGAGAGAAGTGGCTCCCAATTTTTTTTTTATATTTACAGAATAAAAAATGTACATGAGTGTCTAACTGGCTGCAATACTTAGTGTAGCAGTTAAGGTACTTTAATGCTGCTTGGCTACAATAAGAAGTAGAAGTTTAAAGTATAAAATAAACTTAAAAAATATCCAATGAGACAAGTAGTGCAACATTATGATAGCTAACTTAAATCATTCTTTGAAAATCAGTAGTGCAATCTAAGCTTTGGAACTGCAGAAAATCATGCTCCATTTTTCTCTTCCTGTTAAACACAGAGGATGTGGCTGTCTCATTTGTAAAAGCTTCTGTTTGTAATGTCAGGAGTCAATGTGAGAAGGGGCTTGGTGTGTCTGTCCAGGAGGCAGATAAACTGCAGGACTGGTTTAAATTTTTAATCTAGAGGTAAAACTTGGCACATGTTAAATATAGAAAAACACTTGTTTACCCACACTTGATCGAAAAAATGTTCAGCTGTGGCATGGCTTCAGTCTATTTTTGTTGTTGTCGTTGTTGTTTCGTTGATTTTTTTCAGACTCTGTTTAGGGTTAAGATCAGCATCGACAATAAGAAATCTTTCCATCACTTGCTGTGACACTCCGTCTTTCTCACTGCTCTTTTCTTGTGTATTACTATGACAACCCATAACTTTGAGCTGCTGTTACCACTCTCTGACGCAATATAACTTTGTATCCATCATGCTTACTGCTTGTGATTGTGATATGTTTGAAACCATGCAAGTTCAGCCTCTGGTAGATGGTTTCTGGTAGATGAAATAGTTTAAAAATATCCTTTAAAAAAAAAAAGGAAGTGTTTCTTCAGTATGTCAGTCTGTCCGTATTCCTGGGAACTTCTTCAGTAGTGGTATTTTTGGAAACATGCTCTGTATACATCCATAATGCCTTTTTTAAATTCACTGTTTATCCCAAACAACTTGCTCTTTTTAAAATTCCAAGTCCAATGCCTTTGACTCCAACACACTCTGAGAATCTTCATCTGTATTTCAGATTTTTCTCATGCCATTCCTCTCTCTACTTCTATTCCCTGCTCCTCTGTCAGTGTAAACAAACCCAGCTGAGCTCTGAGAACTTGTGCTTCCTCATCATCAGCTGGCTCCTCCCACAGGATGAGTCAAGAGCCTATCAGCAGCCGTTGGGGCTCTCTGCATTGCCATAACAACCAGCAGGCTGAGAGCGTAGTAGGGAGGGTGCCCTTGTGGTTGAGTGGCTTAGTGACCTTGCCTGGGCACTCGCCCATGTATTGTACGGTAAATTAGTGTTATTAACTCCCAACTGACTCCTTACTCCCTGGATGAGTTCTGATATATAAGATATAAGATATATATCTGAGGCTGTTCTGGGGGGAAAAAGTTGATCATTATGTCACATACAGCTATAAAAGATTTTAAAAGTCCTGCAACATTTTGTTAAGAATTATTTTTTAAGTTCTATATCAGGTTATTTTGTTGTCTTATCATAAGCAAAAGCTATTTGTATAATAAAGCAAATAAAGTATAGTATACACATTGTATAAACCAGTTGAATCGCAGAGTATTGGGGGTGTCTGGCTTGGCTGAATAATCACAAGAAATCTGATATCATATTTCTTCAGATTTTTTTACCTTTTTCATTCCTGGGAAAATAATAAAATGCCTAAATCAGACAATAACCCTGAATTAGATACAATTTTTCCCCATCTATTTCTGCAGCGCAGCCTCATCAAACCTTACAGTGGAGTTAACTACTTAATGTAATGTAAAATAATGAGAGATTTAATGTGCAAAGTTTGCACTGTTGTAGGTGCATACTTTTGAATGTGTCGCTGGACTTTGATCCTACTACTCTGAAGACAGCTGCCTCTGTGGAGGTCTGCCTCCACTGGCTTATTTACACACCTGCCACACGCACACACACACCCACACATGCAAATTATGCTCTCACAAAGTAATCATAATATATTTCGTGGATGCCTGACTTTTGAAAACTTTATATTTGCCTCCACATCCGTGCCTCTGCACAGTAGTCTGTTTGCAAATGCGTATGAACAGGTGTAGTTTCAGCTGTTTAACAATGCTAGTGTTCATTTTTGATAAGCAGAAGGTAATGAGTCAAGTTACAGTAAAGCCCGCCAGTGATAGTGTCATCCCAAAATTAACATCAGCTTTTCTCCAGCTTATCTGTGAGCTAAGTCTTGCAGATGTTGGTTAGGTTTAGTTAGCTCACTTGTAGAAGTGACGTGCCTTAAGGGAAACAGAAAAAGAGGATGGCATTCCACCTAATTTGCATACTCTATTAGCTATCCAAAGCACCGTTTTACTGTTTCTGTCTTTTCCCTGCCTCGTTTCTCAGTGCTCACGATATATTCAATCCTCTGTTTTCATTCAGGTAGCTGGGGTATAGTTTCCCTGTGAGACAGACACAGAGACAGTCCTGGACCACACACCCCCACTCCCCCACCCACCCTGATCCCACAAAGACATGCATAGCAAAAACCGTAAGTGTCAGCTCCTCTCCTCTCCGCCATGTTTCCTCCCTGCTGCTTTGTGATTTACTCCCGTCTATGTTTCCTTCTGTGTTCTCAGCACCTTACTTTTTTCCAACTTGTGTATTCTGATCAGATCTGGGTCAAAAATATTGTAATTGTTGGCTCTTGTGGTGTGGTGGGGTGGGGGGTCAGGGGTCATCACGAAAAGGACACTTCAGATGGTCTCAGGCATACTGCTAATTAGAGAAAAGCATCCTTAGTTGATTTGAAATTTCTTTTTGTGGAGAAGTTCAGCCACAGATTTGCTCTCCCCTGTGTTACAACATAGCCATCTGGCAACTAAGCAGGGTAGAGTTGGTTTAAAAAGACTCGGTGCTAATTGAAGGCAAATCACATCCAAAGTTACCACTAGCAGTGCATGCTCTTGCTGGTCTGTTTTGATTGTTATAATGTGTTTATGATTATTTTTATTATTCATATTTTTGGCATGCATGAATAAGAGCTTTTTTTTCTTTCTTTCTTTCTTTTGGGCTTGATCTGTTTTAGAGAAGCAGCACAGCTCCCCAGTCCCCTCCAGGAGTCCTTTTTTGGCCATGAAGCCCAAAGCATCCACAGTGCCTCCCGCTGTAGCTCCCAGTCCTGGGGAGACACTGGCGTTCAGGATACCTAAAGATTACCCTCACTCCCGCTTCAGCAAGGCTCCACTTGCTGTGTACCCACCCAAGGGGGCGCGGAACAAGACCTGGTGCGTGCACAATGTGGTAACATTGTTACTAAGTCCGATAAAATCCCACATTTTATTCATTAATTGCAAAAAAAAGTTGTCTGCAACTCTCTTCCCACTATTCTCCAGCGTGTCGCTGCCAGTCGTAAGCCTGGAGAAGATGCCCTGTCTAAGCCGAGGCGACTCAGCGACACACGTGCGCCTCACCTCTTCCTCTTCCTCCCCTTCCTCGCATAAGCCTTCATCCCTCACTACCCAGGCCTCCCAGCGATCGAGCGAAAAGCTCACAAATGGTCGTGGCAGCAGCGGACCATCCACGCCGCGATCCATCACGCCTCCATCCTCTCTAGATAAGCGGCCCAGTCCAGCTCGCTCCCCGCTGGACAGAAGGGCGGCGTCAACGCCGTCTCCCTCCCCACTGGATCGGAAATCCTCCCTGTCGCCCTCGCCTTCTCACCGAGCTGTTGCTCTCCCAGCTTTGCCATCAGTGTCGCCGTTGGAGAAGAAGCAACAGAATGGGACTAAGACTCCCTCCAGGAGTCACAAAAGACTTTCAGGTCAGCACTTTCTTTCTTTCTTTTTTTTCTTTTTCTAGGAAGGGGGGGGGGGGGGGGGATCCAGCAGAGAAGTCTTACTGCATGTGTATTTTACTGTGACATATTGAGTCATTTTCCTTCCTGCCTTTTTTATGGTTGATTTAGGATTTCAGTCCATCAGCCTGCAGCTCAAGAAACTGATTCTTGACGCTTCAGACGATTGACATTCCTGTGCTGCAAGAGTTACATAATTCAGCCTTTGCTCATTTAATTCCTTCTACTGAGCTTTACATTAGAATTCCTACATTACCGCACACTTGCACCCAGATAAGCTTGTGCACTTTTCCTCAGTATTCTTTTGACAGCTTCCAGCCTGAGTGTTTAGCGGCACACTGGTCAGCAGCGTGTGAAACTGTGAGCTTCGGAATTGGTCAGACACCTCCCTACGTTTAATGGATTTCTCTCTCCTTTTTTTTTTCCTTTCTTGTTATTCACTGCTTGCCTGCCTATCTCAGCTTTTTTTACTAATTCTCACTCCCAAACTTTTTTCCTTTCATATTCACATTTATGCGCAAGTTAACTGAATGGATCATTCTGTATAAGAAGGGGTGAAAACACGTGGCAATAAAGTTAAAAAAATTTCCTATTGATATTTCAGGGTTTGTTTTTTTGTGTGTCACATCTCTCTATGCTGCTTTTCCTTCTCTTCCTCTTTTCATTTCACTAATCTTTCTCTCAGTTTGCACCAAGTGCCTCTATGCTCTGAGCCTCTGATTTACACCCTCTAATTCACGAGCTCTCACTGCCAAAAAGCTGCTTGTCTTCTTGAGAGATTTTCCCCACCTCCTGTGTGTCTACATTTTTTTTCCCATCCTCTCACTCTACACCGCCTGCCTCTCGACCTCCTTGTTTCCTCCTCTCTCTCTTTCACAAGCTCATGCTCTATCCTAATTTTTATTTCGCAGGCTCCCGGCTGGATCTTTTTCTCTCTGCACGTCACTCGTCTTGTTTCTTGCTCTTCTTGACCTTCTGCTTTTGGTGTTGTTTGGTTTGTCTTGCTCGGGTTCTGTTCACAGCGATCATCTTCCTTCCTCTGTCTCGCCCGCTCTCTCTCTCTCTCTCTCTCTCTCTCTCCCTTTTATCAAGTTTGTAAGAACTGAGGGAGCGCGCATGTGAGTTTGTTTATGTCTGAGTGCGTGTTTGTTGCTCTGGATATATCCACTGGAGCTGCTGTCTCATACTGCAAACACAGAACGATTACAGGGATTATAGGAAAGGCCAGCACAAGATTACAGCCCTGTGATAGTAACACTGTTCAAGATAACCTGCTGACTGGAGGCTGCTGTTTATTTGCAAGTCTGTGTGGAGGAAGAAAGGTCTGTCTGTCTGCAAATGTAGGCAGAGTAGAGAACTAACTGCTTTTTCTGTCTCTTTCTAAATGTCAAACCTAACTTAATGGTAAATGGCCTGTATTTATATAGCGCTTTACTAGTCCCTAAGGACCCCAAAGCGCTTTACATATCCAGTCATCCACCCATTCACACACTGGTGATGGCAAGCTACATTGTAGCCACAGCCACCCTGGGGCGCACTGACGGAGGCGAGGCTGCCGGACACTGGCGCCACCGGGCCCTCTGACCACCACCAGTAGGCAACGGGTGAAGTGTCTTGCCCAAGGACACAACGACCGAGACTGTCCAAGCCGGGGCTCGAACCGGCAACCTTCCGATTACAAGGCGAACTCCCAACTCTTGAGCCACGATCGTCAAACCTAACTTAAATAGTTAGGTTTGACATTTCAAGTTGACAAATAATAGAACACTAATTGAAAGGCTGATTTAAATTTATTTATTCCAAAAATAAAATTCTGTTTTGCAGTTTAAGACTCACACGCTTAACAGCTTAAGTTTTAGAGACTCATTAACTAAGCATAACTGTGTAATTGATGCCATTAACAAGTAAAATCATTTGTCGGGTACTTTTTTTTTTTTGTGTGTCGTGTCTCTAATGTTGTCATCCCAGGCACACTGCTTTTTGTTTTTGAAGGGCTGCCAGTAAGAGAAAGTTGACTTCAAAGGTGAGGAGCCAAATCAGCTATTTTGGCTGTAATAATAAGAATGAAACCAGAGAGAAAATTAGTATAATTAACCTTTTGGACATCAAGTGAGTAAACAACAAAGACAGAGACTGTTAAAAATGTTAAAACTCAAGCCAGAAGAAACTGCTGTTATGATAAGGAGCTGAGTCCTCATCATAACTGGCAGCCCCTCACAAACTACATATATGTATTTCATCCACTCTTACTAGAGTCATTTCATCATATACATTTTAATATTATTCCTACAACATACATCAGAGACTTGGGTAAGAAATTGGCCTTAAATTTTAGGGGTGGAGATCATTATCAAGTGCAAATTTTCCCCTCTGGATACAGTTCATTAAGGCTGGAGAGAGTGTGCTCGGCTGTCAGTCACTAGTGACTCTTGTCAGGCTGACAGCATGTCGTGTCAAGAATAATTTGTCACAGTATGAAGAGTCTTTCTTTGTTTTTTGCTTTTTTCTTTGTTTGATACTGGAAGAACTGCTAATAATGTCACACAGACTGGTACTATTAGAGTAGCTTAGACCACAACTGAATGATCAAATGAATATAGCAACATGTGAACAGACAAATGTGAGCGAGGACGCGAGTGAACTGCTGTCTCAGAAGAGGAAAATTGATTTGCTCGTGGTGTTGCAGCGCTCCCACTCCCATCAAATGTGATTTGATACTCGAAGGAAGGAAGGAAGAAATTACCAGATGACTCCAGTGTGTGTTTCTGTGTTGTGTTTGTTTTTGCAGGGAGAGTGTTTGATCCCAACAAGCACTGCGGAGTGCAGGACCCCGAGACTAAACGACCCTGCACACGGTCTCTCACCTGCAAGGTAACGCAAATAAACGCACGAGTGCAGGGTTACCCACACTCTCAACCTCTGCGTGCTTTCTGTGGAGATAATAGTAACGTCTGACCCTCCTGCTCTCTGTCTGACCACAAGAGCAGCTCTTTTTTTTTTTTTTTTTTAATTTATGAGAGTAATAGCATTAAAGGGCACATTAACGTCGCTACTGAAAGACGCCGACCACAGCTATGATCATATCTAGCTCTTTGGCTGCCTCTCTTGTGTGTACACCCTTTTTCGGTTAATGCTGGGTAGCATTGCTCAGGCATTACAGGGCCTACACTTCCCCTGATGAGGTAATTATAGATGTTGGATGAGGCTAAAACATCTTAAGAAGTAATACTCTATTTTACTGCCCTATAATTACCTCTGCTGAGCTTTACTAATCACTGCAAACTGGTTAAGTAATTAAAGATGTATCAGGCTAATTTGTTGCCATTTTTTCATGTGGGAGTGGTTTGTCAAAGTAATCTTGTTCAGATCTACTATCTCCAGCATCGCTAGACACATAGCATTTTGTCTTGATAAGCTAGAGGGCACATTGCCAAACTATCCACAAAACAAACCAAAAAAACACCAAACATATTTACAAGATGTAAAATTTAATATCGATCGGTTTTGTGCTGTTTGTGAAGCATCCGAGGCTGTAAAAATTTGTGAATGTGTCCAGTATGGGCTGATGAGTCACTGGAGCTCATTTCAGATCAATGATAGTGATATTGCCAGCGTTACAAAAAAAATGTTAAAATGGATTTTAATGTTGTCACACTCAGGCAATTGGCAAATAAACTCTCACACAATGTGAGAATGTAATCAAACTGTTGATCAGAGGGACATTGGCTTTTAACCAGCCAGCTCAATGTCAGCTATCTGGAGGCAGGAAGGTCACATGTCTAATCTGGAATAATCTAATCAGGAATAAATAGGCATGTTTATGGACATTTTCTGACGTTAGAGTCCTGATTTCAGGTCAGGAGATGAAGCTTTGGGTGATAAGGAAGAGGATGAGGTGGAGATGGGGGAGGAAAGTGCAGTGGTGGTGGTGGATCTTTAAATTAAAATTAACTTACATTTGACACTTGTCAGTGTTCAGATTTCCCCTTTCTTTCTGAATTCAGCATTACTTCAGAAAACCCTAATACATCACCATAATTTCGACTAGCACGCCAAACACTGGCATCTTGTTCAGTTTTTTAAAGTTTTATTTTCTTTCAAATGTGTATTCAGTAGTCAGGATAGTTAGAAATGTGATACATAAACCTTCGGGACCTTGTGGTTAAAGATGCACAGACCTTCGCTGCTCCCTTTGAATAAGTGCAGGAAGTAGTTTTCTTTCCAAACGCAGGCCTGGCAGTCCAAAGCAACCTCTCTGACTTGTTTGGTAAATATCTATTGGAAAACCAAATGTTTGATGGCTGGTTACCTTCCAAAGTACCTGGAAAGGTATACAGGCACAGGTAATATTTACCCGTGTTTGTGTGGTGTGACGTAGACACATACAGTGTGAGGTTATGGAAACTATCATGAAACCAAAGAGTCGTGTCTTGAGCCTCTCTCAATGCAGCATTCAATCCCAATGAAGTGTGTTTGTGGTACAGTCTGTTCTTCACAGATCAATATTTTCATTTACAAAGTCTCTCTGGAAATAACCCAGTATTTCTAAACGGTCAGAGGAATAAAAGAATAAAATAATTGGGTTTTTGTTTTTTTTCATTTGCTGCAGACTCACTCTTTAACCCACCGGCGGGCTGTCCCTGGCCGAAGGAAACATTTTGACATCCTCCTGGCTGAACACAAGGGGCGGGCGAAGGAGAAGGATGGAGTGAAAGAAAAGGACAAGGACAAGGACAGAGCGCAGGGAGGGAAGGAAGACTCCAGCCAGAGTATTACATCTAAAGAGAGCTCGTCTCCTAGCAAGTCTCACTGCCCCAATGGACGACCTCTCTCCACGTTGAAGCTGCGGCTGGCAAATGCACACATACCAAGGTACCAAGGATGTGAAAAGTATTAAATATGCAAATAATAAAAGCTTTAGGAATCTAATCAGCTTTAAAAATGAGGAGTGTGTTTCAGGAGCATTGTATATTATAATGCCTACTTTATATAGTTTTCTATGTACTTCTGCCATTTTTATGTTGTTAAACTTTGGCCACTGAAGTTAAACTGCTCTTTTAGAGAAAGGGAATTCTTTCTAAACAGAAATAATGGCTTATTTATTTTAGTCTTAAGTATGTTTACTTGTCATTTTGAGAAGATTGTGTTCACTTGCATACTTGAGCATTTTTTCTCCAGACAGATGCACCCTTTTCCACCAGGGGATGCTATAGACACAGTTTGCTAGAAGGGAGTAACAAAAGCAGAAAAATCACCCTATGTCAAATTGTTGTGAGAAACATATATCCTGTTTCTATTTAGAGCACAAAATCCTTCTTTAAAAATGAACTTATTTGGAGTTTGCTTCCTTTTTCCTTCTTTCTTTGTTTACACTCTTCGTCTTCTGCATTCACATTTAAATTTCCCTGTCACGGCTCCTATTCTGTCTCTTTTTTTTAATTTTCGTTTTTTCTATCCCATATGTTTCCCCTTCTTTAATCCTTAACCCACTTTGTCTCATTACTTTATTCACCCCTTTGTCTCAGGGTTCCAGGAGGCTCCTCCACTTCCACCTCAGGTCCTCTGCTCACGGTAGCATCTCCTGTCCAGGCCCCTAACCCAGAACCAGCTCCCCACAGCTGGGTGACCGCTGCTGGAGAAAGCAGTCGACTTTCCAGTGACGAGGGCGATGCAGATCCAGAGGATGCTGACAGACCTGCGGTTCACTACTCCAGTCATCACCCGCAGCCTTTAGGGGTAAAATAGAAGGACCAGTAATGCTGCACTACCATGCATTTTCTTATTCCATAACCTCAGGGCGTTCAGTAGCCCATTCACAAAAGTTTTAGTCATCCTATCTCCTATTTTATCCCTGCAGGGTCTGCTTTTATATGTCATTTAGCGGAAATATTTTTGTTCCAGTTCAGCCTCAGGTGTAGCTTGATAGTATGTGTTAAAGGAAAAGTTTGCTATTTTGGAAAAGAGATTGTGTTCTATGCTAAATGGTTGATCTCACACTCTTATCCAGTTTGTATTATCCTTAGAGCTAGAGCAATGAGCCAGCGTAAAGCAGGGGTCTCAAACTCACGGCCCACGTCACTCCTATGTGCGGCCCAAATATTGACGTGAAGAAATATAATGCTATTTGGCCCTTGAAGTTTGGGGGATTTGTTTGTTGTTGAGTGCAATGTTAAAATAGGTTCTTTAAAAAGCAAAAAGTTATTTAATATGAAGGCAATATGAGCAGACAGTACAAACATGATGAGCGAATGGCTGTGTTAGTTCAGTGAGAGAGTTATTTGTAAAGAAAACAATTTTGAGTTTCTTGTTATACGATATTTGAAATATCGTATAAAAAAAAAAACACTACATTTTTGGAAATATTTGTGGGTGTTTTCTCCAATTAGATGACAGTGCCAGCAGTGGCCCGCAACTCATTTAAGTTTGAGACCGCTGGCATAAAGATTAGAAATAAGATTGAAGTCTTTAAATAAAGTGTGTTGCCATTTTTTGCACCACCGTTTTTGTACAGGCGCCACATGCAGGTTGTGTATAGGCTCATTGGTAGGGAGTATTAATTTGCTGAAGTTATGCTGACATTGGAAGTTTTCCAGGCATGTCCTCTTGTTCCTTTTAAAATGGCGAGTACTAAGTGCCCATAATATTATTAAAATATATGGAAAGCTGATGCAGACATGTTTTTTTACTCCTAAAGTCTGCATTTTACTAAATTTAAAGAAATGCTTGATTATTATACTTCTTCAAGCCAGAGCTCTCACTTCATAGTCAGTTTCAACCTGAACGGTTAGATTAATGGGAGGTTCTAAAAGTTATCATACTCCATAAAAGTTGTACACTATACTGTATATTTCCTGTTAAAAGTTTCAGTTACATTTTTTATTTTCTGAAATTCTAAAAATATTTTAACATTGTTTTTCTCTTAAGCATCTGTTGTTCTTCATCTATGGCATTTTTTACATATGGACTGTTGTCTAGTTCATTTTTAGACATTACCCAACCTACGTAGACATGAAAACACAAGTATCTGATGTAATTTGAACTAAAATTACATTATTTTTAATCGACACCTCCTTTTTAGTCTTTATGATACCTGATGGCCAGAATTCACGCCCTTCGCCCTGCCTCGTATGCGTTGTATCCAGTTAGCACCTTCGCCTAAACCAAAAGAATTATTTCCAGGATTGAGAACAAATCTGAACTAGACTGTCTCCTGCTCTGAGCTCAGTATCAGAAAGGACAACTTGGCGCAGTGTCCCAACCTAATTCCCCTGATGTTGTCCAGAGCTGATGTGTGAAAACAGCTTATCTCTTTTGTTCCATCATTTGATGCCTCTTTTACTGCTTTTTACTCCTCCACTCTTCCTTTTTCTTTTCAGAATCATTCGCCTTGCCTCTTTTATGATTCTTTCATAACATTCTCACCTGAGCTGTCTTCTTTCTCCCCCTTACAGTTTTGCATATTCAGCAGCAGGCTGATGGGACGAGGCCACTATGTGTTTGACAGGCGATGGGACAGGATGAGGCTGGCACTCCAAAACATGGTGGAGAAACACCTCAACGCCCAGATGTGGAGGCGAGTGTATTCTTTGATTATTCTGCTACCATATTTTGCTTAAAGGTTAATAGGTTTGGGTGAGAAATGGTAAAGATGAGCAAAATGTAATGTTTTAATGGAAAGATGTGAGGGAAAGGGATGAACTCATCAGCTGTGGAAAACAGATTCAAATTCTGCTTAATTTTTTAGACGGGAAGGGTTTTTTTGTTTTGTTTTTTAAACAATAGAAGGTGAAAAAAAATCACACATGAAGCCTGTAAGTTTTTAATCAAAGATCAAAACTAGTAAAAATAGAGGAAAAAAAAGAACAGGTTTGCATGCAGTTAATGATTGCACAATCACAATAGATAAATAATTTCTGAGTTTTAATCGTGTGAAGTAAAGTAAAAATAGCCGAGGAGGCTGATGAAATGAGGGGAAGACACTAAAATGAGCTTAGAAAACCATTGTTCAGTAAAATACTGCATATTGATTGTTACTTAAGGTTTCCTACAAGCTATTCTAGCAGTAAAACAACTTTATTGGTACATTTCTCTTTTGAAAGATTCTCTTCTTCATGTTTCAGGAAGGTGCCTCTGGCTGCTGAGAGCCTCCTCTCCCCATCTGGTACATCCTCCATACCTTCACATCAAGCCCCTTCTCCCACCTCTTGTCTGCTCAATTCCCTCCCCAACTCCCTCTCGTACACCGCCACATTTCCTCAGTCTGCATCCACAGCTGGGGTGTTTAACATCCGAGACTCCCCGCAACCCCACACCCAAGTCTTCGCACAGGGCAAAGCCCGTAACGGCACGCATAAAGCAAGTCGTCCATCCAAAGACATGGAGGAACCTGTAGCGGGAACTAAGAAGAGAAAAAAAACTTCCTACTCTTCCTCCTCATTTTCCTCTTCTTCCTTGTTTCCCACTGTGGATAATTACAAAAGGAACGACAGGAGCTTTCATTCACAGTTACAAAGCTCGGGAGGGACAGCTGCCTCCCCAGCCAAGAAAAAGGGACTTGGTCATGGGGATAGCGAACTTTGGGGAAGCTCAGAGGACTGGCTATCTAAAGCTGATGGCCCTCAAAGCCACATATCGCAAAACAGGTGAGTCCCCAGTAAAATTAAAAAAAAAAAGTTGCATTAAGAGGCCACAATTTTGAAAACTTGTAAAAACTGTACTTTGATATTTAACTTTACAAGTAATTTTTTTATTTCCCAAAAATATTTGATTATACCTACATGTTATGCCATTAAATTCTCTTTTAACAAGTCATGATTGTAGTCAGAGGGAATGCAGACTTAGTTCAACATATTGTATATTCATATAACATGTAGTATACTTATTGTGAGTATGTAGACACAACATACTGTTTTCCTTCTTTTGCTTCTCTCCAGTCGTGAACTTGGCAGCACCAGTATACCCTACTCACCTAACAGGGAACCAACCTCAGCTGCCCACCAACCAATGGCTCCTCCCACAGGACCCTTAGCTTATGGGGGAGGAGCAGAAGGGAGGAAGAGGCGAAGTCCCAGCTCCTACAGAGGAAAGGGCAACAAGCTGAGCAGACTGGGTGGGTTAGATAGCCTCTTTGGGAATGGAAGCGATAGTGGGGGGATACTAGCTTCAGGGCCTGAATCCCCAAGACAGGTAAGCAGTCATTTACTACCTGGAATATATTTTAGTGTGCTGAGTTTTGAATTCTCAAGCCAGTCTGATAGTCAGCTAAGAGCTGGTGTGTAGGAGACCTTCAGCATTTATTACAAGAAGCTCCAGTCATTGACCCATGGTCAACAGCAAAGACGTACTTCACCATTCAGTGGTGAATAGATGAGCAGGTGAAGTTTGCGCACTTGTTATGTGACCACTTAAAATCAGGTGGTCCTTGAAATAGTGAGAGATATAAGCTACAGTGATGACAGCTGAGCAAATTCAGTTCCACCTTGTTTTTGAATGACAGAAGATGCAGTTTTCTGCAAAAGAACAAAAGAAGTGTCAGGCCTAAAAACTCTCTACAACATCTGAGCAGTGTCTGAAAGTCATGTCCTTAAGAAACAGCAAAAACAAAAACTCAGCAAAGACCTGACACAGGACCTGAGAGGTGCATTTGGCTCTTCAGTTGATCCACCTCCTGTTTACTGAAACCTCATCTGAAATGGTCTCAGTGGAAGGGTTGCCTTGTTAGAATTATACAAACTTTTTTGTCTCATACACAGCATTACATATTCAAGTGTTTTGCACATATTTCAATTCATTGCTGTACCTCTTTCCCATTTTCCTAAAATAATAAGAATAAAGGTAAAAAAAAGGTATGAGGGGTGGTTCAATACTCTGTATGCGTGGTCAAAATTTTGTTTATTCTAATTATTTTCAGCAATTGGGAGACCCACCAGTTTAGGTGATGTCTCTGTAAATCTGAGCGCCACGCCTATGTTTGTCACTCTTTGATGCATTAGACTTGGATTTTGGTTCATTGTCCTGAGAGGATGATCCTAGACTTTTCCTCTACCACTGTCACTGCCTCTACTAAAACATAAACTGTTGCAGATTTTGATTAATGAGCAAAAGTTGCAAGCTAATAAGTGATCTTTAAATATATCAAATCAAATCAAATCACTTTTATTGTCACATCACATGTGCAGGTACACTGGTACAGTACATGTGAGTGAAATTCTTGTGTGCGAGCTTCACAAGCAACAGAGTTGTGCAAAATACAATAATGTAAAACAAGCAAAATATAAAAAAAATATATGCTTATTATTAAATTGGTATCGTCATTAGCTCTAAGAATGAATGACTGTGTTGTGCAAATAAATTAATAAATTACAAATTAAACTTCCATCTGCTGTGAAACTGCTGCTTTACAGGCAAGAAATTAAAATCACTTGACAAGTGTGCGTTTTTCTCCACAGGCCAAGTTGCATCACTGACAGAAACCTGTTTAATGGACAGAATGTTGGGCAGCTGTTCAGGCCACCACCGTTTGTGACCTTTGACCTCACCACTCTTCCAGTTACAGCACCAATCAGACTGCTTCATCATGTCACATCTGTTTTATCCAAAAACAGTTCAGTTCACCTGCTGTGACAGCAGGACTCTGAAGTCTTTGCCCACAGTTGGCTGGCAGTGGCTTCCACCACTTATCCCTCAGTACGGATCATTTTGATGGAAAGCTGCTCCGCGCCGTTGTGGTCTTTACAGAACAGGATTTCAAAAACCTGTTATCCTCCTGATAAGGGAATTTTAAGGCACTGTTAATGATACCACCACTGTTGACTTTTGCAGGGGGATAACCAGAGTTTATTTTCAGAAATCTGAGTGGAAAGATAACTGTGATTTCTTTGGGGGAGTTTGATGTTTAAAGGACCTACTGACACGACTACTGTAGGACTCAGACTTCAGCTATGCCACCTCAGTGGCTCCACCCCTTTTTTTGCGTTTCTCTATTTTTTATTTTTATTTTTTTTTATTTTCCTTTTGCTTTAAAAAGAGATGAGCTGGGTTTTATCCAGCATTTACCTCTTCTTTAACCTCTTTCTTTCTGTACCAAACAACTTTGTCCATTTCTCTATTTACTGTCCCCCTGCCCCCCAATGCTCCCTGCTCATCCCAGCATGCCTGTGTTCAAAGTGCACTTACTGCCCTCAGTTCACCTTCCTTCCTTGTTCGCTGATTCCAGAGCCATCTCCAGCAGTGCCACACAAGAACCTGTTCAGACAAGGGAAGAAGAAGACATCTGTGTTACCAACAACGCCACATCAATGCATTGTATTTCAATATAGGAAGAAGTCAGATTTAACTTAAGAATGTTTTTGTATTTTTTTTCCCCTTCGTCCTGGTTTAAACATTGCAAGAAACTCCTGGACTTGCATCCAAAAATGGAATTATTGTTATTAATATTAAGGTGTTGGATGGCGCTTTTTTTGTATAATAATTTATCATTCTTTTGTTTTTGTTTTTGTTTTTTTTATCTAACTGACCTTTGAGGGTTTGAGACTTTTTTTCAGCAAAAAAAAAAAAAAAGATTTCTATTGCATTTTGAAGAAATGTTGAAAGTATTATTATAGTTCATATTATTAAAAATGTGTACATATCTGTTCTTATTTTTGTATTTATTCATAATTGTCCCCTTTTCCCAATTATGAGGTAGGAGAGAGGGTATTTTTTTAGCTTTCCTGTCTCTTAGTCTGTGTTTATTAATGATAATGAGCTCGGTCTGGTTTCTCAAAACTTTCAATAATTTGATCGTTAGTTAATAATCACACAAACTAAGTTGAGCCAAGGCTGCTGTCTATGTTTACTGTCATCAATAGGAAACAATACATGCTTTTTCTGTTCTTTTTAAATTTCTAATATTAGTTTTAAATAATTATTGTAGTCTGACAGAAATCTTGATCTCTGAAACTTTAGAACCATATCCCACATGTTGTTTCTCATACTACAAATTATGTGTATACACTTTAGATGCAGTATTGTGCAAGCATTTAAGGCTCTAAAAGGAAAGTGAAGTAGTCTGGTTCTACTGTGTTCTCGTTTAGATCCTCCTTTGTCCTGTCAAGAGATAATAGGCCCGGAGGTCACAATTATTTCTTCTTACTATTGCAAGACAAAAGGCTGGTTAGGTTTTGTTTTGTGAAACCAGGCCCTTATTTGTATTTTCATATAAAGGGGCACCACTTTCCCAATTTCCTGCGGGTTCACCCTTTTTCATACTTCTTCCAGTGTTCAAAACTATAGCTATATTTTTAAACTATCTTTATCTTCCAAGGCCTGTTGGCCTCATCTCAGTGCGATTACGCTTGGTTTGTTGTGTTATGTCGAGTCAGAACTGGGTCAAAATGTATCCGCTTGCTTCACAGCTGCCCAGCTCAAGCTAGGTACCGTTTCTTCTCCAGTAGCTCGGTAGTCATTCCTTTGAGCCCTCCCTGTCTTTTATTAGATGCAGCATCAGGTGTAAAAAAGCAGTGCTGATTTAAAAAGACAACACTTACATTTGAAGGGAAACTATATGCTTTTGTTTTCTATAGCACTGTGTGTCACAGGTTAAATGTTTAAAGTGTTACAAAATTTAACAGGATATCAAAAAAGTCGATCAGAAAATGTGAAGAGATTTTTCTTATTTCAAATGGGATCTCCTATGCTTGCTTCCATTAATAATTCAAAATAATTCAGATTTTCCTTATACTGACTTTTAGCTCCTCCCTTTGAGCCAGTTTTCATTTGATTGGTGGCCCTTCCCAACTGCATAAGTAGAAAAAAAAACTGTCTAAAATGGATTATATCAGTCTAAGGCTCAAGCTTTTGGCTTACAAAGATTACTTGTTAATACTAGACTTTGACAGCTAATGGAGAAAGGCATAACAGGTCCCTTTTGAAGTGCAGCAGATGTCGTAATGGGTCAAAAAACAAATGGCATAAACCTTTAAAATGTCAGAAAAGTACCCCCCTCTTTCTTTCATTGCTGCTGCCAATAGAGCTAACGTAACTGAAAGCATTTAAATTTGCTGTTTAGCAGTGTGACTCTCAGAAATGCACTCACCTGGTACTTGCCAACTGCTTCAGTGGAAACTAACTCTTTTTGGACTCATTGGTTGTTTTGTTTAAGCACTAATGATGAATGAATTGTACATAATCATTTGTATTTGTGTTACGTTTTTCCAAGTACTCAAAGTGCTTCCCATGACTATCCATCAGCGCGTGAGATTGTCTGCCAGTTTAGATCAGTTTAATAGAACCTGCATGGTAGGCTTTGTTTCGCTGTAGATACACATGGTTTAACTGGGTACTGGCTGTGTACAGTTAAATGGCTAACATACCTTTTATGACAAGATAAACAAATCTTTTAATTTTTCTTCAGTTTTCTTTGCTGTGCTCACTTGTTTAAATCAACAGACGTTTAATAACAGATCAACGCATACACTACTAAAGCGATGGTCGATACTTCTTTTTTTTGTTGTTATTTACTGGTTACAGATCTTGGTATCATTGGATAGATTTCACTTTTCTCACCCAGTACCTTCTCACATGTATCTACTGATCAAAGATCAAGTGTTTGTTGGGGAAAAGAAGCCAACCTGGGTTACTGGTTGAAGAAATAGAAATGGGAAGTTACGGTCTGTTGCAGCTAAAATGAAGACAAGGCTCATGGTTGCTGATTTCAGAGCAGTTGTATATTGTCTTTGCTGTTAAAGTTTGTTTTTGTTTTTTTTAAACCCTCCCTGTTTCTTTTCCTTTTTTTTTTCCTGTTTTGCACTTTGTCATTTTGCCCAGATCTTTAATTACTTTCTATTTATATAAATATTTTAGATATTAAAAAAAATCTTTATATTTGTGATAGTGTTTCTGGCAACTCCATTAAAAGAAGATGAAGAGTATATTGTTGGTCAGTTGGCCCCCTAAACCAGCACACTGTTGTTATTATCCGATCCAAACTGTGGTGAATGTTGAATGTCTGAAAAATGCCTTGTTAAGATTTTGGGGGTTTTATTCAGTCTTACTGCAGTTGTTTTAGAAAATGGATTTTCCACCAATACAACTTAACACATGCCACATGCTGTAAAAAAAAAAAGAAAAAAAAAAAGGTCTTGTATCCAAGCTTTTATTAAATGATTGAAAGTGGATTTGTGTTGTTTGTAAATCACATTTGCAGCTTTTGAATTGTAAAGAAAGTTCCACAGCTCTTTGTTACAGCTCTGTTTTTTACCTTCTGAAAGTATCTCTCTGCCGGAGGCGAGCAAACGCCTCTTATGTGGTTGCCGGTATTTCACAAGGAAGCTTTTTATATTTTGTAAAGTGCAACATTTTGGTACATTTTAATGCTTTTATCTTACCAGGTCAATCTGTAACTGTACAGCATAACTGTATTCTTTCTGTCTTGCAATGTTTAACTTTTTAAATATGTAGCAGCAGTAATGGTAATTATAGAAATCAGCTTTCCACTTTAGTCCATCTGAACAGTTTTACATACAAAGATTTATCCCACTGAGTGGGGTGATCTCTCGGTCTTGTTGTCTTTGTTGCCTTTTCATGAAATTTCATGACAAATTATCAGACAAGTTGTCTTTACTGTTATTCAGAGGACAAATTCAAATGACTTATGGATATACTTATGGCCTATGGTTTAGTTTATCTACTTCTTTGACTTTGCAATTAGCCTAGGCTTTTTGTTTAGGCAAGTATAAGAACCAGCTGCAAAAAAGTTGACTAACTAAAAGAGAATTAATGCAAGTGATTGCCTTGCTGTTTTCATAAGTTAAATGCTGTAAAGTTGTGGAAAACAAACTAGACCCTCTTTCTGGTCCAAAGTTTCACATATCAGGATATAACAAAAAAAAAAAAAAAAATCCCCCAAATCATCTTTTACATTAACAGATTCTAAAATGGTTTAAATACAACCACAGTTGATATCTTTCACCCTTCAGTTATTTTACATTAACTGAGAGCTTGAACTTTCACCCTTTCTGTTGTAGGTTTTCTGCTGTGCTTGGATTCATTGTCATGTAGCATGATGAAGTTTCAGCCAAGCTTTAGCTATCAGACAGATGACCTCCCATTTCACTCTAGAATAATTTGGTGTACAGAGTTGTTCATGGTTGGCTCAATGACTGCAAAAAATCCCAGTCATGTGGCTGCAAAATAGGTCCAAATCATCTCCCTTACACCACCAGGCTTCACAGTCGGTATGAGGTGTTCGTGCTGTTGCGCTTTGTTTTTCTACAAATGTTGTGTTTTTCATTATGGCCAAACATCTGCACTTTGAACTTGTCTGTCCAAACGACATTGTTCCAGAAGTCTAGTCTTTCAGAAGTCATACTGCCGTGTTCTTTTTAGAGAGAAGAGGCTTTCTCCTGGCAGCACTTCCAAACAAGCCAAACCTGTACAGCCTTTTTCTAATTGTACTGGCATTAACTTTAACCTTTAACATGGTAACTGAGCCTTGGAGAGTCTCAGGTGGAGCTCTTGAGTTTTTTGCACTGACCTTGGGGGGGGGGGATTTGTTTGGATGTCTACTCATGGGAAGATTGGCAACTGTCTTGAATGTCTTGCATTTGTGAATAATCTTTCTCACTGTAGAATGATGGACCTCAAATATTTGGAAGTGGCCTTCCAACTCTTTCCAGACTGATGGGTAGCAACAATTGATTTTCTTGGCATTGTGTTAACATACACCTGAATGATTCAGGTTCATTTGATTACAGCACCTTGCTGTTTCTTACCTTCTTTATTCCTATAAAAGGAGTGAAGGTGTACTTAGTTCTTCAACCACTATTTCCTAATTTATAAAATATATAGACAGTGTAATATGTCATGTTTTCTACGTCACCTGAGGTTGTATTTACTTAATTTTGAGACCTGATAAGGACCTGATTATTTTTATTATACCCTGATAGGTAAAGCCTTAGAATTATTTCTCATATGACTGTGTTTACTATTTGACTGTAATTTATCAGCTTATGAAATCAACTTAAATATTAGTTATTTTATTAAGTGTCTTGTTTAATTTGCGATACACTACCACAAAAGCAGTAAATGATGTAACTATATCTTCTCAAGTACTGCGGTTAATGAAGTTGCAGCCATTACTTATGAGCATGGCCTTGCATTATGTTAAAAGATGACTCATTCGTGATAAACATCAGAAAGACTGCTTGAACCTCATTTTAGAGATCTTCCGTCTTTACAGAGCAAAGCAGCACTCTGCAGACTAACATCAAAGAAATAAGCGGTCTGAAAATGTATGTTTAAATAGAGCTTATTTAACCTATGACATATTTCAAGTTTATCAAAAGCAATCAGTTCCATAAAGTGTAAGATTGGAAAAGAAAACCACACACGTGTGTAGTGCTGTGCCTACAACACAAAAAGCCTCACAAAGGTACTACTGTGGTTTCCAACATTTTTTACCCTATCACCTGTTATTACATAAGTCCAGTTGAATTGCCTGACCATCCAACCTCTATCAAAGCTTTCCATTTCTACAAAGGATTGTAACAGCAGCCGCATTAACAGTTCTGTGTATTTTAATTAGATCCTCTTGGACTAACAGAAAAGGGCTCTTCTGAACAAAACACGATGTCGACTGTGACTCAGAAGCTTCTTCTCCAGACCACCGGGGTTTACTTTCCAGGTCAAGGTCTAACCCTAAGGATTGATGACACAAAACGCTACAGAACAGTCACCTCTGCTGGCAAGCGAATGGAATCCACAGACTAATTTTGTGGACAGCACAACTAAAGCATAACAAAAGATCACACTATGCTTGTTGCGAGAGCAAAGCAAATTCTTTATTTGAGCATTTATCAACATCTTGGAGTCTCATGTTAAATCCCACAGGGCCTCTCAGTGACTGACCTTTGATCTCAAAAACCACGATCAGCTGATGTTTTGTTCAGATCAGATAGAAGCCCACGACGGAACACTAAGTCAGATTGTTCTGCTGTGTCATTTCAGTGCCCTTCTCTCCATAGCACTGATTCTGTTATTATTGTTTACAGTCAGAACAGGCAACCGAGACTCCATCTCTGCTCCAGACTGTCATTCAGTATCCTTACTCAGCCAGAGAAAGGACATTACAGGCAGTAATTAGCCATTTGCCCCTCCTCTGAGCAGTCTCTGTCCTCTGTTCTTTATGGACAGGAGTCCAAAAATGTTACGATACTTACACACTGACTGCCTTATTCACATTCTAGCAGCAAGTATCACATGTTCGTCATTTACGGGCTTTGGCGAGTGGGGTGAATTTAGAGATTCACTTATTATGTCAGTGATAATGTGGTGTCCAGTTAATATTTCTACAGTTTTACTAGTGTTTTAGATCAAAGAAAGAGTGGAAAACATTAAAACAGAGGTTATTTCTTTATCTTTTACACATTAAATGTTATTCACGTGAAATATATCTGGAAGCAGTGATCAGTTATTGCACATTAAACTATAAATGCTTAGTAATTTAATTTATATCAACTTCTTTGATGTGAGTAATGACCCTTCTTGAGTCCTTGCAGATGCTTGTAAAGAACAGCTGATATTTTTCCCCCCAAGACTGAGTCAGATGTGACTGTATAACCACAAAGTTTGATGATTGGAAACTGAACAAACGAACAAATCCCCACAGAAAAGCGGGGTTTTTGAAGTTCCCCAATTTAATTTTAAGAATTTATGTAGCTTTTATGTAAACTTATGGGAAGATGTTAAAATAGCCTACCATAGCGAAGTGAAGAAGAGTATGTCAACAATTGATCCCATGGCTAGATGGCCACGATACCTTAATGAGACAGTGTGCTGTACAAAAAAGAATGCTGTGTCCAAGGGGGTGAACTAAGTTTAGGCTAACACAATTGATCATATATCAAACAAGGTTGGTGCTTCAGAAATTACCTTTACATAGACTAGCGTTTTATTAGCTCATAAATTCAGTTTTTATTTCATAAATCAGTGACCGTCTTTTTCTTTCTTTGAGAAGTTCTATAGTAGCACTTTAAAACCTATATTACATTCTAAAAATACGATTTTTATAAACACTGTGTACCACAGACATGGCGGAGCTAATCAGAAATGTAGTCCACTTACCTTGAATGGAGTTGTTGTATGTGACTGTTTTATCTCCAACAAAGATTAGCTTGATGAGGCTCGGGTGTTTACTGTTGAAACATCTGAGGTCAACACAGCTTTTAGGTATTGGGATAATTCTTTTAAATTTTGCTGGGAATCTTGCTGATTTTACTTCCCAAATCTGTATCATACACTTAGCAAACATCTCTCATGATCACACCAATCTTTATCTGCTCAAGTTAGATATTTTTTTCTGCTGTTCTAAGTTGTAGTTGAGTACAGTACTGTGCAAAAGCTTCCCCTAATTTCTTTATATTTTGCATTTAAGGAGCCAGACTTTATTAAGCAAATTAACAATGTATTATGAATCTTTTAAGCATAAAAACATACCTGACTCTAACGATCAACCAGTGTTGTGTCTACACATAACAGATAATTTAGAAAAGAACCAGCTTTAAATTGTATTTTAGGGCATTATGTTACTAGCAATTTGGCATTGATAACAAAAACCCATTTTTGTTTGTTTGTTTGTCTTGTGCAGCAACAACAAGGTGATAATCAAAGAGCCATTAGGCCAAAACTTGGCATATCTCGGTGTGGTGTGCAGTCCTTACTTAAAAAATGTGAGGAAACTGTGTAGAGGATAAGTGTCCTTAGAAAACAGGAAGGAATCCAGCAAACCCCTGACAAAGGAAGTGAGAGATGCATTTGGCCCTTCAGTTACTGATGCCTCGTCAGAAATTTTCTCAGTGGAACCGTGACCAACAAGGAGCTATTCTGAAGGAAGTCAAACAAAGAAAAGGGCTGAGGTATGTCAAATTACGCAAGAAATTTTGGCTTATGGAGTAATGCATCCAAATTTAAAATCCGTGGTTCCAGTTGTCTTTAATACGTATGCAAGAAGTGAGGAGTACAACAGTGGGTGTCTACAGCCATCTTTAAAACACGATGGAGGCTCTGTCATGGTTTGGGGCTGCATTTCAGCCATTGTTGTTGGAGATCTTGCTAAAACTGATAGAATCATGAACGAAGGAAAGTACCATCAGACTTTTATCCATCGTGCAATACTATCTGGAAAGCACCTGATTGGCAACAGCTTTATTTTTCAGCATGACATGATCCTGCCAATGCAGTAAAAGCATACCTGCATAGAAAAACACAAAATAAAGCACTATCAGTCATGGGTTGGCCTCCCCGGAGCGCGTACCTCAACAGTTTTGATGCAGTGTGGGATCGTGTGAACAGAGAACATACTGAAAGGAAGCCAACATCAAAAGAGAAGCTTTGTCCTTCAAGAAGCCTCGAGAACTATTCCTGAAGACTACTTGAAGAAATTACAGGAAAGCTTTTCTAACAGTGTGTTGAAGAATAGAGATGGCTGTATGAAATGCTGACTTTTGAGTTCTTTAGAATTTTACAATCTCTGTTTTTTCTTATATACTGTATTTCTAAGTATTTTTGCACATTGCAAAAAAAAAATGAAGCTGCACATATGTCATGTTTTCTCAACAAACTATAAAGAACTGAGGGGTGGCTCAAGACTTTTGCACATTATTGTATATTGAGTCAAACAGGAATGCTGCAAACTTCATTTGGTCTTTCTCATGGTAATTTTTTTTGTTGTTGCTTTGAAAAAAAGTAAATAAAAGGAAAAAAACTGACTTGGCAGGGAGAGGTGGGAAAACTTAAATTACGCATGAAAGTGAAAGAAATCTCATAGCACTGCAATGTTATGGTCGGTTGATGTCCTGATACGTATCCCACGCATCTTAGGTTGGTCATTATCAAAGTGTCTCCACAGAAATGAGCTGCTGCATTATTTTTTTTTTTAACGCTCACCATTCTTGCCTGTCCATTCAACACATTTCCTAACATCAATCTTATTTTAAAAGGAAAGATTTAAACAAGAATCAAGAAATGAAAATAGACAAAATACAATGCACCAGGGATTAAATTGTGATAGAGCGCCATAAGGATGAAACCTGCTGTGTTAAGCCAGAATTATACATTACTGAGGCATTGGCAAGTACAGATGGCTCTCCTTCCGTCTATTCTCTCTGGACAAATCACTTCATCTAGTTAGATTTATGTGAGCATGACATCCAGTAGGCATTTATACCTGCTGCTTTCCTCAGTGCTTTCTCCATTAATGAACCAAAATGACACACGGCGAAATACATTCCCGGCAACATTGACACCTTGTGGTCAGTTAGCTCAAACACGACCCTGAATCTCATCATCAGCCACATAATAGATCAAAAGCACTCAGGCAGAAATGTGATTCAAAACAAATGATGTTAGCCTCAAAAGAAGAAACCTGCCCTCATTTAGTCTCCTTAAACTCAGATGCTACTGCTGGTATGAGCAATTACTGCACAGGTGGTCTTCTGAATTCATAATTGCAGCAGCATGTGCACGACTTGAAGGCGCGTGAGATCCTGACACTTCTTAGGAGGCAGAACGGTCACATTAGGAAAGCAATGTACGCGTCACAAAACGCTTCATTTTCATTCCTTTGCAAGAGATGAACATAAATCTGATTATGAGGAATGTTTGGAGACTATTAGCAGTTACAATATTTGCTCACATTTAATGCCCCGTTAGAGAAAAACAAAAAGATCTTACCAGTGTCATCTGTTTGTCTTGGAGTCCCTCTGGAAACGAGTCCCACCCTAATCTCACCAGTCCCTCCAAAAAAAAAAATAGGCCCACTGCTATAATTATAAACAAGCCATTTAAATTACCAACATAAACGAATTATTTGTTGTGCACAAAAAGTGTCCAAACATGTCACTAGGTGGTGTGATGAATGCAGCCTGCATGTAATTGAGAAGATAAAAGCTCTCAGCTCTATTCGACCACGGCCATGAATGCCGAGGAGTCCCCCCTCCCGCCTTTGCAAACAGCATTCTTATGATAATGGAATAATGCTGGTGCTTTAGTTAATTGTGTATAGGCGATAGTGGTGGGCACCTTTTGTTGTGGGCTCTCACGAGCTTAAAGGAAAGAGCTGGCGGGGATTATAACTCTTATGGAACTTCTTTAATTCCGCCCCCCTCTCCTTAAAACCATACTTTATTCCCACTTTGCATTCAATGTGTTGAGTGTTTTTCTTTATTTGATGTGGTCTAAGAGTTTGTCGGGTCGATTCAAGATAAGATTTCACATATGTGATGCTTATGATTTTTGCCAGTTAAATAACAGAACCCTTTATAACAGGTGTAACATATCAGTTTGTTCACAGTGCGCCCAAATCAAACTTCTACCCTGTTCAGGGTAAATTAGCACATTGACTTTGCTTGAGTGAGACACCTTTCTTAAGCATACCAATAGCAACACAACATGCTGACTCAAGTTCCAACTGTGAGGGGGTAAAGCTCCATTTTAACGGAAATCCTTGTATTTATATTTAAATGGTGCATTTCAAGGCATTTAGCTTTAGTTACCAGGAAGGCTGGTTTTACCAGATCCTGACAGACTGTAACAGCTTCAACAGCAGCTGATGGCACACTATGATAACACTGCATCACATCATACTATAAGAATGTAACTAAGATATCATAGTACGTAAGGTATAAAGAGTAGTATAAGATTTGGAAAGGCCAGAAAAAAACTTTCTATTTATTGCAAACAATCATGTTTTCTCTATAAACTGGTTAAACCTGCACTTTAAAAAGAACTCCTATTACTACCACAAAATCACCAGTTTTATTAGAATACTGCTACTAGTTAGGTAACATTTTACTCATTATTTGAGCAGCAGAGCATGACTTCCCATCTTCCACATTACTTATGTATCACATAGAGCTTTTATATTCTACATTTCTTTAGCTAAATACACTGACCTGCACTGATCATACCCTCTCTTACTTACATTACTTTTATCCACCGTCACAGTCAAATGTCTATGTTTTCTTTAGTTAGTACAGCTAGTCAACAAAACATATACATATATGCCCATTTCATCTGCACTGTAAAAATGGCTGCAATTACTACTACACAATAACTAGTTCTATTAGGCAAGGGGAACATTTTAAAATTTGCCCTTATCTAATTATTTAAGCAGCAGGTGCATAGCCCATGTTCAACATGAGTAATGCATAACATGAAGCTTGCATATGCTATAATTTTTGAGCTGAAATTAGTCACCATAGCATATATATATATATATAAATATATATATATATATATATATATATATATATATATATATATATATATATATATAAGCTAGATAGATATGTGCCACTATCAAATTCAGACATATTATGCATACAGTTATTATGTTTTAGCCAGCTGGCACCAATTAGCTTAACTACTTTACCTTTTTCTGCCCTTTTTCTATTTTAATTCGCACTTATTATTAGTGGGTGCATGAGCTTGGTAGCAAAATAGTATGTTTGTTTAATTCATTTAGATAACCTGAAGTGATAAAATGTAGTAAAAATGCTTCCTTTATGTGACATGACTCAAATGTAAGGGGGGGTTATTAGTAAGACCCCATGGCCTGCACCAACAGGTTTGTTTTCAACTGAACTTGTCTGGAAACAAGGTAGGCGTGCAGTTACAAACTTTATTTCTCTGTTTTGTAAAAAATCATTGTAGTTTAACATATATATGTGCGAACTTAAAACAAAAAAAGCTAACCTAGCTATATTACCTAAGAAGCTGTTGCTGGCCTTTTGCAGTTAAGCTAACTAGCTTAAGGATGCTAGGCGGGTTAAATTGCATTGATACCAGTGAAAATAGTCCCAGTCATGTATTTATATGCATCTGAAATATCACAAAACAGTTGGTTGTTTTCATTATTTGTTACAAACAAGTGAAGGAAGTTGTAATGAAGGAAGGACAGGTGAGGCTAAGTGCTTATTTGGCATAAGTTGGGAACGCTAGTGTTTAGCAGACTAGCTAGCCAGTGAGATGCCATTAGATATGTTTTAGTTAAAAAAATGTGATTATTCAACACCAACTATCCAAACAACTGAAAACATAAGGGATGTTATTGATGAGAAATGTATGATCACATTAGTGTTATTACTAATAAACTTGGTCAACAGCTGAAAAAGCTACTCATGCTTTTTTTTTAAAATGTAGTTTGAAGTCAGTATTTATAAACCAATGCCATTTGGAAATTTAAAAATAAAGTAGAAAACAACATGAAGTTGTAAGAAACCAATTTGTCATCTGGTATATTTAAGGAGATCAGTGAGAGTTGTCCTTGGAAACACATTTTTAAAAGGAGAACCTTATACTTGTTGTCATGTGTCACATATAACTTGTCATATAGTTACACAAAATTTTCAATTTACTTGAATTCATTTAAAGAAGAAAAATAAACTCGTCAATTTTCCCTTGGATGAAAACTTTAAGCGCACAACTGTGTTTTATGCACTTCTAAATCATATTCTGGATAAAATTGTGATTAAAAACTATAAATATTCATTTAGTATATTAAACCGTATCACCACAAATGCGAATAACTCGTTCACGTTTGTCAGTAATTTTGGTTATTTTGGTTAAATAGTTGGTATTTTATTAAATTGACGGTGTAAAATATTTTATCTGCCAATTTAACTTCTGGGTGGGTACAAACACCCTGGTGTACTTCGGAGTTTGCGTCGTGGACTCTTCTGGAGAGGTCTGTGTCCTCGAAAAGGTTGCGCGTTTTGGGGGATAAATCAACGCTATAACCGAGACACTGGATAAAAAGCGGGTCAATTTGTCAACTTTTTGCAATTAAAAAAGACCAAATGATCTCCCTTTTCCGTAGTGTCCCTCTAAAGTGCCGATATTTTTAGCTGAAATTGGACGTAGAGGGTGCACCTTTGCGCAGAGACTGGTTTAACGCTGAGAGGCTCCTCTGGGTGCACAAAGACAGCGGCTCGCAGAGGAACTTGTTCAGAGTGAACCAGGGACGCTGGGAGGCGAAATAAACAATCTCCGGACTCGAAGTAGCAACGGTCGAGCAGTTTTATCTCTCGAAACACGCTATTCCGCCACCCATCCGAGAAAAACAAGGTAAGGACTTGGTTTAAATACGTTTCAGCGGGACTTGAGGGCTACGGAGCGGGTTAAACCTCCTTCGCTTTGGCTTCCCGAGCATGGTTGTTTTTGCAGAAAATGGCGTCATCGCCCTCTTGTTTCTGCCTGGCCGCGGCGGGGAGAGGAATAGTTTCAGAGACTTGTAGCAGCCTTTTACACGCAGCGTTTACTTCCTCAATGGTAAAATCCCCTACCGCGATGTGTTTTATTCAACAGAGACCGGTCAAAATACGGGGTTGTTCACCAATTCGCTCGGTAGAAGGACGCGCAAAGATGGAAGGGTCACCGGTCCTGTGCGCCAAGCTGCTTCTTGGAAAAGGTGCCACGGAGCCGCAAAACGCAGCGTTTCACATTCGCCGTGATATCACCCCCGGCCACTCCAGGATAATCCAAATGATCGGGGACGTTTTAGTGTTGCGGTCACGGTGGCGATGGACGGATTCGTGCGAGAGCTGCACCTTGTCTTTGTGTGTATTTTATTCGGGTTAGCTCGTTTTTACGCCGCACTCCCCTGCCATGCTGCAATAGTTACGAGGGGCCTCTCTTTAACGGCGTGAAAGGTGCATTTTATACTTGGCCTTTTCTTTGATCACGTTAAGCTGCTCCTTTGTTGCTCAAAATAGTGGCGTTTTTTAGGCTGACAATATAACCGTGTAAAAGGAGATTTTCGGGGATAATGGGGGGCGATGCAAATCGTGCCATGAGAACGACGACTGCTCTGCGCTCTGGTTCGCGGTTTGCCAGACGAAGATAGCCTGAATGAGGTAAAAAAATAAAAGTCTTTTGAGCGAATCGCACAGTTTGCACAAAACTGGGGAAGTCCGGCGCTGCGCAATGATTGTGCTGTTGCTTTGCGCAGAGAACGGTGGCAGCTGCTGTAACCGCCGCCACCTTTTCGCCGCGATATTTTTTGTGTGTGTTGGCCAACCTTTTGTAAATAGTTGGACTCTTGGATAAAAGAGCACAATAGCATTCACGCGGGCCCTTTATGGCCTGTGAATGTGGTCCTAAGTCACACTCCGGCTGTCCTGTCTTTCGCCGTCAGCTACGTGCATGCGTCCTAGCTCTGGCCACCACACATCCACCATAGCGAGGCCACTGGGTTCCCTGTGTATACGCTCTGCTTGGTTCCTCCTGTGGCCAAAAGTCGATGACGGATCGTGTGGTGAGTGCTAGCACAGGCCACTGGGATTAAATCGAAACAACCACAAAAAATCAGCCACGGAGACTGCACATCATTCGCTCCGTGCACATTTTTATTAAGTTTCCTGAGTTATGCAATCGCATCCCCGTAGAGCGAACTGCTCATCCGCCTTTATTTACTCGTCCCCCGCCGTCGGATGGATATTTCTGTGGTAATATCTGGTGAATTGGACCAGTCCCTGTGGCGACGACACCGAATTAGGAAGATATGTCATTTGCAAATCACCCAGTGCCATTTGCGTCACAGCCCGCGGCCTCGCACGCCCATGGGGGGCGATGGAGTTGCAAATGGAGACTGTGTGTGTGTGCTGACGCTGCCCCAGCTGAACGAGAACCAATAGACACGGACTCGGGCGGCAACAATCGCCGTGCGCTTTCACTCTCCAGTAGTGCACCGACTTGGATTTCGTATAAACACGGAAGATCGCGCCGTTTATTCGAGATGGTTATGTTTCCATCGCTCTCCCTGGGATGCGTAAGTGGATGCGTACACACACTGGTTAAACCTGCTACAGGGCTCGACAGGCCAGCCGGAGAGGAGTATATCCGTCCGGTCCTTTCCTCATGGTGCTCGGTGCATGTGGCTATTGTGAACTCGCTCATGTGGATACACGTCTTTTCCATTGGATCGCGATGATATGGCCGTGAAGCATTTATGAACAGCGCAGAGAATGGGGTTGGATTATGATTCGGACACTGGATAAGCACTCGCTCGTTTTTTAGTAACATCCACGGCGCGCCACGCGTTTCTGGTTTGGAGATGAGCATGGCGTTTTTACCCAGGAACGTTTTATTTGTTGCCGTTGCGCTTTGGGGCACTGCGCATGGTTTGATCGGCCAGACCGAACTAGAGAACTAAGGCATAAAGTCGTGAAATGGTGATAATGTCAGCTACAGAATCCTTTATAAGATACTGTTGTGCAGTAAAGTCGGTTAAATCACTCTTTTCTAAGAAGTTTTTGGATTAAAGGAATGTAACGGAAATGCGTGAGCTTTACACGAATTTTGCAGCGATGTCAACATACAGGATTTTGATTCGTGAAATTAATTAATAATATTATCTCATATTACCTGAATTTTTTACCTGACTAACCCCCACCTATGTGTTTACATTGAGTTTTTTTTACATAGTTTTTTTACTGTGCAGTTTCCACTTCCTGTACTTTTATTTTAAAAAAACAAAAGGTTACAGATCAGTAGAGATTGCTCCCTGTGCTGTGAAACATGTTCCCTAAAGCACAGATGCCACCCTGAGGTAATGGAGTGATATAGGAATCTTTTCTTCTTTGACAGTTTAAAGCTCCCAACTTTGAACTTGCAGGTGGCTGTTATTTCAGTATTTGATTAACTGAAAACTTATTTTGCACTGCATGCTGTCAGAACCTGGCTGCACTGCCCCCTATTGCCTCTGTTTTCTCTATTGCCCTCTGTTCAAGCTGTGACACAGTGCATGAGTAACTTTGACAGTATAGAGATGGTCAGTCTAACCTTCGGGAGTGACATGAATGGGTAACAAGGCCATGAGTTTAGATAACAAAGTGAGTGACAGAGGACTAAAATAAAAAGGAGGGCTAGTCTGAAGTTGACAGAATTGTTCTTCATGAGCAACTACTATATATTTGTTATTCCCTGTATTATATATTGTTTCATATTACTTTTATATTTGCCATTTTTTTTGCAAATCTTTTAACTACCTCAGCTGGGCCTCTATTCATTTTATTCTAGGCGTTTATTTATTTATTTTTAGCAGCTTGAGATAAGAACAGCAGCCAAGACTGCCTGGCTTTCTTCCTTGCTGAGGCACCACAGGTATCTTGGTTTTCACCAGGGTGGATGCTGACTGCAACAGTTAAATGACGTCGCTGTATGATTCAGTCAGGTTAATGATGTAGTGTTGTGTTCAGTCTCTGAGTCAGCTTGTCAAACCAGTGTGCAAGTTCAGTCAGTCAACAAGCCTTTTTACCTGCCAGTCACACACCACAGTAGAAACACAGCAAAATATCCATTCAGCCAGGAAACAAGATAATCAATTTCAGCAAAACAGCCAGCAAGCTAGGTAGTAAGTCAACTAGTGAGCCAGGAAACTGTGGTGGAGTATTTCGAGTCTACAAACCAATTAAATACACTAGGGAAACGTATTTTGCAGTGTCCGTGGTAAAGGCAAGCACAGTTTTCAGTAGATATCAATCTGTCAACAACAAAAAAAGACTTTTTACCTATTGTGATAGAAATATCTGACTTTTTAGAACAGTTGTTCAAGGCTGTTGTCACAACAGTGTTGCCTCATTACAGAGTAGGGTGGGATCTCAGGTGATCTGTGTGTGTTTTGGATTTCATAGATTGTTGCTTTCTTTCTTTGCCATTCATTGTTGACATCACCCTCTTTGGGGCTTGTACTTAATTATACATTTATGTGTGATTTTTAAAGCCTCGATATGAAGTAGACTGTGCACTGTGCATCCACACCTGGCCTGAAAATGCCCATTATGCATCTCTTGTGGTTTTATTTATTTAAATCTGTGTCTGTGCTCCCTTTCCATGCTTTGCTGCTGCTGCATCTCTTTATGTTGCTCTAATGTGCTGTGTGCTTGCTTTGAATTAAGGCTACACGGTGTCCTGTGGAGAATTCGTTTCATATCTGGTTTGGTCTAATTCAGCTGTTGTGTGTACTGCCACTGAGTGTGCCTTTAAAGGGTGTTCTGGCTCAATTGGGTTGATGAAAATGATGACATGAAAGCAAGTCAAGATATTAAGTTTCAGTAAACTTTGCTGTGCAATGAATTCTGGGCGGGAATGAAGTTGCTGCTGGGGAGAATGAGTCTGTGTAATAACTCAGCTGGTGTGGTTGTGGTGGTACCGCTCAGGTATTTTCCCATTTGCAACCAAAACGTTGTAGAGAATGATTTCTTTCCACAGTGATTAATGTTTGTGAGTTTCAGTATAATATCTCAAGACCAACTGGTGTGTGCATGTATATGAGATCCCATATGTTCCTGGGCAGCAACCTGTTAATGCTATCACACAGGATGTTACTGTAACACACAGTGAGATCAGTTAATCATATTTGAATGTGAATGTTTATTTTCTGTCACCAGTACCTTTCTTGAAGTGAGAAACACCACCGAATTTATCTAAGCTTGTTTTAGTGTTACAGTTAGAGGGACTATTTTGCAGTTGTACAGATATGTCTCCAAAAATGTTGGGACACTGTGTAAAATGTCAATATACACAGATGCCTCAATCTTAAATGCTTGTCCACCACAGGGCCATGGAGGCGATATAGAGGGTGAGACACAAACTGGACAGCTTTCAAGTCTTTTGCAGTCATAACAAATATTTCTTTTGACATGGTAGAAACTCCAATCAGGCACAGGCAGAACATACAAGCTTCACATAGAAAGGCCACATCTAGCCATCCAGTTTGAACAGGATGGCTAGATGTGGTGTCATGCAAAATGTTAAGTAACAGGACAGGGGGATAAAACTTGGAAAAGTTGTGGAGGTTGAACAGATTAGTTTTTGAGCAGTTTCAGAGTAAGACGTCTCAATCTAAGATACTTTGGGATTTCCATCATCTGTTGTACATGTTATCGTTAATTAATTCAAACAGTTTGGAGAAATCAGTGTATGCAAGGGACAAATAAAAAACATTAATACAATTTGGTTGCTCCGGCAGCAGTGCATTAAAAGCAGATACGATTCAGTAGTGAAACTCACTGTGTGGGCTCAGGAACGCTTCCAGTAACCGTTCTCAGTGAACACAGTATGTTGCTGTATCCACAGTTGCAAGTTGAAACTGTCATGTATAAAAACAAAACAAAAAATTTCTCACAAAACATTACATTTCTAGTAGGCTAATTTTAGCTTATGTTAAGAGTTATTAGACAACTGCAACCTGCCGTTTTATTTTTATTATTATTATTATTATTTTTGCATTGCGTTAGTTTCTCTTCACCTTCCTCTCACACATTGTGTGTGTGTGTGTGTGTGTAGCTGACAGGAGACAGCTGAAGTGCAATAATATGAATCGAGTTAATGAGGACACCTTATGTTACTCAAGTCCAGTAAAAGCTTTCCAGCAAGAGTTACACCAAACCAACGTCCTTCCAGCTTCTACCCTGTGTAACGTCTCTGACTGAGACGGAGAGTTTTGAGCTTTTCAGTCATGCCAACTTATTTGAGGAGAGTTTGTGATAAAATGTAAAACTTCTGGAAATATTCAAGAAAAGCTGCTGGTGTAGTAGGTGTGAAACACCTCCGAACTATTCTTTTTTTTGCTCTTAACATCTTCTGTGGTACATTAGCTCCCACTCTGGTTGATTGTGTGGTGAAGTGAACACAGAAAATCAGAGAACTGAATTGAACAGATAGGTAGGTAGGTTGATAGATAGATATCAGTGACAACATGGGACCTATGAAAAAGATCAATACAAAAGATCCAAATACTGGATTGCCGTATTCTTGATCAACATCCTGCTTTTTCTGGGGCCCAGCTCACCTTGAAACCTGTTAGTAGCGCACATTTCAAAAGCCAGCATCCTGGGAACATTGGTGCATGTGACATGCTTAACTTGCACCTGTGCAAAGGTACTGGTAGTTAAACCAATTGGTTTCACTACTCCCTGTCCTTCAGTCAGACTTTCAAAGTATGGATGTGGAGAAAAATTTGGAGATTTTGGATAGTGATACTTTTGGGAAACATGAGGCGGCCAAGTGGACCTCCTCCAAGTGGACGTCCTCTTCCTATATACATATTGCACATTTTTGAGAATACAAGCAATAAAGGGAAAGGGTCACCACCACCGTATATAAACTGTCCATTCTGTGATTCACCGTGTGGAAAGTGTTTACATTCAAGCAGCGCGCAATATCACTGCCTCCATACTGTGCTGTAGTCAGTATTGGTATACCTGCCAGCAGCTAGCATCATGTCAGTGTATAGAGTTCGTCCATTAGGAGGAAGTCTTCTCCAGCGGCCACAGGAAATGACTAGTAGATCATGATTGCTGCCATCTATCTAATGGCTGTGGCGCTACATAAGCAGTACATCTTATAATAATGCACACTTAGATGTTTAAATATTATGTAGGCTAATATTTCTTTATTTGCTATACCATAAAAAGCTGAGGTTTCACTGCAGCATAGAAAAAGTTATTTTCTTCTGTTGTGAATTTACCTTATCTATTTTCTCTGAAAAGGAAAATTACGATTTTTCTCCTAAAATAAGAGATGTTCCCAGATGGGAAACTCAGTTTACAAATTGGATTCATCATAGTATTAACAGAATTCACTATGGATTACCACCAGGGCTGAAACTCACACTCAGGTGTAATTTGTGAACTACTGAGCAATGGATGCCAGCTTGTTTTGCTGGGAATGGGTATACTGGAGTATTTGAATTGAAATTTTACAGCTGGAAATGGTAATGGTACTCAGGCAGTGAGTCATACTAGCCAGGTAGTGGGTGATTTGTTCAGAGTTATATTAGTATATAGGAGAGGAGAAGAGTTGAGCACTTATTTTTAGAATATAAGAAACATGTGATTAATTCTTAAGATTGTCAGCTTTGAGACTGTATTTCCAAGTGCCTCAGGCAATTTAGTCCCAGCTCAGCCTTTCATTGCAAACACAAGCTCATATCAGTCATCTTTTTCTGCATTATCAGCTGTTGTTCAGCAGTTGTTTATCAAGTATTGTTCTGAGGAGGATGGAAGGAAATGCCTTTTTCAAACCTGTTTCTTCTTTATTGATCTTTTGAAATTGGTCTTACAGCATTTGTGGAGCATCGTTTTCTTTCTGAGAGACAATTTCACAGAGCATCACTGTACTAGATGTACAATGCATAGTTTTCTCAACAGATAATGTTTTTTTTAAACATGAAAGGTGAGGATAACAATAATCACTGCTGCCAATATATTTAAAAGGTAAACATTAGTATACATTAGAATGGAGTGAAAGATGATTGATGGCCCCAAAAGTAGAATTGTAGAACTACTTGAAATATCTGACATTTTGATAAATGTGAGGAAAATAACGTGATTTTAGGCCAATGTGCTAACCATGCTAATATCCCCATTTCCAGTCTGAGACACATCGGTGTCATTACCAGAGTCATAACACATATCAGTCCTTCATAACCACCTCTGTCTGTTGCCATACAAATCCGAGTCCCCTGTGTGTTGTTGACATGTGTGTTGTTAAAGGTGTTTGTTTTCAGCCTTTGCAGTACATGATGCCTCTTTAAGGTATCAGTCACACAGGCCTAGAAGACTGGTCAGTGAGTAACTGACATCCAGCAGGTCACCAACTGGTCTCTAGGACTCTATGACTGGAGCCTAAGGCAGTGTCCACACTGGGGTTTTTAAGGTAGGGTCAGCTCCAGCAGACTGGGAAGAATGGCATTATTAGCTGGAGTTATCAGTTATTAGCTGCTGCTAGTCTTGGGTCGAGATGTGTGTCTGTTTTGATACTATGGTATATTCAAACATGTAGATAAACTTATGTTTATAAGTTTGCTGTATAGTACTTGTCTTGTAGATGTGATTGGAAAATGGTAGCAAACATTTCTGATAGTTCTAGATTTAGTATGAAACTTAGATAATTTCAAATGTACGTTTTCATGCATAGTTCTTTGTGGTCAGAGTGACAGAAACTTGTAATCTGTGTTTGTTTTCTGTAATAATATATTCGTATTTAGGATAGTAGAGTGCTTGAATGCATCCCAGCATGCATTAAGTGAAACACTGAGAAACACCTTAAGCAGGTCATCAGGGGCCACTGAGCTAATGGATTAGCACATAATAGATAGCCAGTTTTTCTTGAATGCATACTAAGACCAATGTAGGGTTCTTCACCGGTATTAGATGTTTTTAGACTTTTAACAAACATGGTGTACAAATTACACTCAGGAAGACCAAGGATCTTTTTTTGTTGAGCGGTGAAGGGTAGGAGTAAGGATACTTCCACAGTGGCTTCAAATTTAGCACTGCCTTTATATGTTGTATTAACTAAGGTTAACTTTAATATTTTTTTAAAAAAAGAAACAGAAATTTTAAATGAGCTTGTTTCCTTACTCACCAGTAGTCGGGAGGGTAGACAGACTTTCCGGTCAAAGTCCTCATTTCCCATTATAGTTAATGGCTGGTGTTAATCTCCCTCATGATAAAAATAGAGCTTAACTGGGTAGGTGCATGATGTATTAATATACCTGCTCTTAATTTTAGTCGAAAATACATAAATTTAATTGAATAGTTCTGTTAGAAATTCTGACTTTGTTACAGTTGAATCTTAAAAAAGAAAATTGTGTTCAGCAAAGGTTTAGGAGCACTGTTGACCTGTTGCAGCCATGCTGTCTTCACCTTTTTGAGGTTTTTAGATAGACAAGATAAAAACAAATGCATTCCCACAGACTGACATTTTCTACGTCTCCAGCCATGGCTCCACTCTAGTTGAGCTCATCTGTTAAGTAGCTGCTCCATTATTGCAAGTATCCTCTGCTGTGGCATTATTGCATAGTGCTTGACTGGTTCATCATTAGTGCTAAAAGTCGGGATCCAGAGATGAAAAGGCGTGCTGTGGTTCTTAACGATGCCTGGCACACTAGAAATGTAAATTCAGGAACAATCTATATATAAAATCTCTCTCTCTCTCTCCCTATATATATATATATACTATGACTTATTTAACAGAGTTGCATTGATGGTTAAGAACAGCATCTCACCTGCTGTTCTTAACCATCAGGCCAGGCATAATTTCTGCCCCCACTTGAGGTATACTAAACATCTTTTGCATTAAGAGGAGTGTTGCATTGTGACATCCTGTGTCCCACACTGTCTGTATATCAGCTGTCTTCAAGCCCTTGGTCTTGTAGAAAACACTATAAAACTTTTCAACTAAAAAAACCCATTTCCATTACATGCTTTGTCTCCCTCTGCTGGAGTTTCAGTAGCAGTAAAAGTGTTTCTGAGTGGGAGACATGCCTGTACATGGGACAGCGTGCTCTGACATTGGCTTTGTCTTGAAGCATTCGGGGCCCCCGCTGCATCTACTGACACAACTGTCGCTGTTTGCCTAATGTCCCTTTCCCTGTAGTTGAAAGTCATAGTGATTAATTTCAGAATATTAGTTTCAATACTTAATAAGCTTAGTATAAAGTCTCAAAATCTTCGCTACTACATGTTTGCTTCAGGCATAGAGTCGATGTGATCTAATTTCAGTTGGTGATCTGTGCTTTCCCTTCTTGATATTCATCTAATTTGTTTTGTGCTTTCTTGCTGTCTCCTAAATCCAAATTACCACAAATTTGGGATGCTCATAGTATGTCATAGCCAAACTGCTTCAAGCCACTGTCACTTGCAGCAACTTATTAGTTCAACGTTGGACTCTTCATACATTTAAAACAACAAAAGTCACTCTGCAGATTGCAGTGACAGCTAACGTAGGCTTCTTGTTGATAGATCTTATGGCGAAAGATGGCAAATTTTGGAAAAGTGAGGTTGTTCAGCATATGCCTCTGAAGCTGGATGATCTTATGTTAAAAAAATACATCCAGTAATATGGTGTCTAAATGACCACTAGAGGGCAGCAACTCATACTGTTTCACACCTAAATCTGTAATACAAACCTATGGTAGATTTGGTATGATACAGAGCAACCAATGAAAAGCATCTTTACAGCATCCACAACAATTTGGCACTGCAGTTCTTAGTCTGACTCATAAAGGACTCAAGTGGGTAACTCATTCAAAACCACTGGCTCCGCACTTCCACCAATACTGTTCCTGTATCAAAAGGAAACTTGTAACAAAAGAAAGCCCACTTAAAAGCAGTTTCAGATTCCACACACCCAGTATCTATATTAGACCTTGTTATGGGTGTGTTTTCTACATGTTATATTGTAACTTATGTGGCTGTGTTTAAGAAGTGAAACTTTTTTTTCTACCAGTTTTCTTACAGATTCTTGATTTGGACACCACAGTGTTGCAAAAATGGGTAAAAAAAAAAAGTATTTTATGCACATTTTCTCTCTCTCTGTGGGTTTGCTGATTGCACCAATTCTTACTTCAGTAGAATTACCTGTGACAACTTATTTTAATGCAGATTGAATCAATCTTTACACTGCTGCAGAATGGTTGCAACTATATAGTGTTTTCTTAGAAGAAATATATGCTGCATATCAATTAGGACAAGCAATGTTCATGAGCCAGAGTACTCCGTTACAAATGCACACATAGAGATGGTGCAAATCATGTAGTGTATTGGTTCATGGTAACATGGCAGACTGTTCTCATCAACTTTCTGTAAAACTCCCACATTTTCTGAAGGCTAACGCATGTGGAAGATGATATTAAATGGTTAACATTGGTAGCATTTTATTTAAAGTTTAGATTGTGTGACTTACAATTCTTTCACTAGTCTGCTCCACTGATGTTGATAATGTATCATGGTAAAGCTTTGTGTAATCTGCACACAAACAAACCTTTACAAATGTATTGGAAGTGTACATGTGTAAACAAGAAAACAATGCACAGTTAAGATATAAGGAACTATAATTTGTTTAATTCTTTAGACAGCTTTTCATGCTTTAGTGGCTCTTCCAGCAGAAGGTAATTCTTTCAGTCCAGTTCTTGGCTCATGTGGAGTGTTGTTGCAGGTTACAGGTGTATGCTGGTAGTGAACGTGTGGGGCAGCAGGCCAGTCTTGGCAGCATGGTGAAGGCCCAGAAGTCAGCTGGGAGGAAGAGCTCTAACTGTCCCCGCAGACAGGTACTGGACAAAAGAAAATCTAACAATGCCTGTCTGATTGTAAAGTCACACTTCATTTATGTTAGATGCAAATGAAACCTAACCTGTTATTGAAATAACTCCTGCCACATGTTACAAATTTCACTGGATGTGAGCTAGGGAAAACTTGAATTCTGTCCTTATATATTTCCCTTTAAGTACCCTCTTTTATTTGTCCTAGCCCCTGTCTTGTTTGTATTTTTTGTAGCATGTGTATTGTGCCTGCAGTCATTACAGTGTGCACTCCCTATACCACAGCCTTTGCATATGGGAAATAGGGATTGTACAGATACACCAGGTAATACAATCAGTATTTTTATTGTGAAAAAGAGAAAATACGTCAGTGATTGTGTTACAATAGAAGCTTATTTACAGTCTAGACAAGGATATTTAGACAGCTGGGCAATTTGGAGAAAAAAAACAGTCAATACGACAAAGTGCAGAGTCTTAGCTTTAATTTGAGTTGTTTTTCATCACTGGGGAGGATAGTTTAGGAGCTGTAGCCCTTTACACATAATGCCAACATTTAGGGGTTTAAAAATAAATCAGACATAAACTAAATCATGTTATATGTTCTAGCCTCGCGGTCAATCTCAACACTCTTTGTATCTACACCAGTGAATCAAGTAGGTCTGCCCTTTCAGCAAGTGAAATGCAGCTCAGTTAGGCTGAGATTATGTAACAACGATTCCACGCAAGGACTTTCTTCACCCTGAAAAGCTTTTTGGGTGCTCTGGCCACATGTTAAGGATCATTGTCCCGCTGAACGATGATAGGTTGTCTGTTGTGTTTCAGCGTGTTTGCCTGAATATGTTTAGCAGTGTTTATCCTTTTTCATCTGTCAGCCGTTTAATTATCAATAAATTTTTGTGTACCAGCTCTACTGACAGCAATGCATGACATCACCATGTTTGACAAATGAGGTGCTATACTGAGGGTCATAAGCTGTTCCTTTTGTCTTATTTCTGCATGTTTGTTTTTTCATAATTTTGATATAGATGCATTGTTGTAGAGGTCTGTTCCAAGAATTCTTGCCAAAATTTTGTGTCTTCTGGCAAACTGACACTTTATCTTTGTGAGGATTCTGTGTATTTTGCAAGTTTTTTGAAGCTCCACTAACATCTTTACTTTTTCACTCTTCACGTGTTCATTTTCTTAATAACAAGAAGCCTCACTGCAAAGCGGGACACAAAATCTTTAGTAGTGTTTTTGAAATTTTGCAATTTGATCACCTTATTAAAGGGGCTATATCTCGAACAATTCTTTTAGTACCACTGTAAACCCTATTAATCTGTAGTTTTCATTATTCTGTTTTGATTCGGTTTGCTGATGCGCAGAGCCCAAGCAGTAACCAAAAACTGTAAATCCCCATATACAAATGCAAATCTACAAATCTTCATTAGAGCCCTGCATCTTTTTTTTGTTGAAGTTATAGACCTCATGATTAAATACCATTCATCGTGTGATTAATGGCATATTGCTGTCAATATCCATATGAAAATCAGTCTTGTTAAATAATTATCAGACTGATTTATCTGTGATTTTTTTGATACCACTTTCACCTGTTCGTTTTATTCTTTATTCCACATGACATTTTTTTAAGGAGTGGAATTTCATAGCCCGCGCACCTACTCTAATCAGTCTTCTTTCTTGTGCTTTGTGCTCACCACTTTCCATTGAAAATGAATCATGAATAGTTGACTGATTGACTGGCAGATGAATTGAAATTCTAAGTGAATGGTGGCACTCCCTGATGTTTTTTTTTTTTCAGCTCATGATGGTGATTTTTTCCCTCTTTTTCTTAAAGTAAAAACTTACTGTGTTTCTTTCTTTCCCTTCATCTTTGCACTTGAACCATTGGTTGAAATATATCTGTTTGGGTTCATTAGGTTATGTGTGTATTGCACAAATGTGATATTTTTTGGCTATTTTGCAGCTATTTGTTTATGCCATGATATGGCAATGTGTCTGTTTGTATGTCTTTGTGCGTTAGTGTCCAACTGGCCCACTTGTCCTGTGGTGATGTGCTGTAATGTACTTAATGTGGAGTCATTTATCCCTCTTCAAGGACAGTGGGGACACGAGGAGTTAGCGAGGCAGACACAGACAGAGAGAGAATGAGGATAAATTGGTGGGTGGCAGAGGAGCTAAGATTGGGGACTTGGATAGAAAGGAGGTCTGGTTAAGAGACATAAATACACACGCAGACAAACATGCTGTGTGTGCACACATTGAGGAGTTGATGGGGAGTCACTTACCTGCTGGGGGGTAGCTGTGTGTGACAAGGTTAATGTTCCTCTACAAAATTTCTGGATGCTCAGGAGACTTGTGCACAGAGACGTATACACGGCCAGCTGTTGTGGTCCTTCATTCTGCCCAACAATTGGCATTAATTCAGGACAAAGACAGCTACAAATTGTATTTGTAAGGGGCTCTCTTCTAATTTACTTGTCTATGAATAAGTTTCAAATTTTGTGTGCATGTGTTTTATGCATGAATTTTCTGTCTTCATTAGGTAACATTTATAATTTCAAACTATTTTTTTAAATTCTTGCCCATATGGAAAAGAAATAGAAAAAACTTATAAAAGACTTGCATAAGATGTGCCCTACTTCAAATAGTGAATCATATAAGGCTTATATGATTTACTCATGAAAGTGGCCACTTTCTCATTACTTTCATATATTGTTTTAGGAAGTATCCAAAACATACAAGTTTCATTTATATAATTTTTCAAGGGATCTTATATCTGTTTTCACTCTTATGTGCTTTTCACACAAGTTTCACACAAGACAGATACAAACTTTATAAGATTTATATATATCTTTTCCATATGGGTGGACTCTGTTAGAGTAGTTTTGTAGGATACACTGTTTAAAATAATCTTTATTTACTATGTACTAGACCTTGGTGCAGCTCTTTATATTCATCCACTGTCTAAAACAAGCCATTTTATCTCTTTTCCCTTTAAGGTCATTCTGTCTTTTAGCCAACTTTCTTCTAATTGGCTTCCCTTTGCAAACAGAACCTTTTACCAGGGGTGCGTTCCTGAGATGAACCTATTAAGTATAAAGAAGTTATTTAAAGCTTTTGTTTCATAAGCAGTCCCACATATGCTAGTATCCACCACTGCAGTGGCTTGCCCTTTTACCTACAGTGTAAGTCACTTTCCCTTTGACAGCTACTATCTAAAGCAGTTAAAGATTTTTTGGATTTGTCTCCCTCCAGTGGTTGTATATATCACAGTGGCAGGCAGCAATTCTTGCTGCTATCCACAGTACCCACAGGAGCATGGAGATTACAGTGGCTTTAATTATAAATGCAGTCAATTTTATGTGTGTGTCTTATGTTGTTATGTCTGGCTTTCTTCTCAGACTGGTGTTCAGCCAGAGATGGAGGGAGGCCAACTCCATTCGGACACCCAACATGAACAGGTGCAACCCCGACGTGAAGATCAGTGCTCTGATCAACTCCATCTTCAGACCTCTGCTTCAACTGAGGCGCTGCCGGTGAAATGGGACCAGAAGGAAACTCCAGTGGATGTTCAGGAAAAGGGCAACTCTGCTGGACAGCACCAGGGTAAGCCTCTGTGGAAGCCCATTCCTCCTCTACTGCCTGAGCCTCATAGGAACACTACCACTGAGACCAGGGACCAGAGCTGCCAGACTGAGGAGCAGCTTCTGCAGACCAGTGCCTGCAAACATGGTCAGAACACAGGTGGGTATGACTGTTGTGTGCAGACTCAAGCTGTTGCGCTTAAGGTTTTGAGTCGTCCATTTATCCCATTCTCATGAGCTCATTGTTTGAGGAAAGGGTATGGGAAAATGTAGCACAACCGTTTGCTTGGTCTCATGGATGAATTGATAGATGTTGCTGGTCAGAGCTACATAATTCAAGAATAAGACAAATGTTTAAAAGGACAAAATTCAAAGGGTTGAAGGTCAGCTAAATCAACATCAGTATGTTTTACAAAACCACTTTTCAGGGCAGTGTTTATCACTATAAAAGAAGAACAGACGAGACTATTGTTACCACATTTGTCATTTGGTCTGTTGCATTAGTCTTTTTGCTTTCCTTCAAGTTCTTCACCAAGTATATTAGTAGTCTGGACAGACATGGCTGTAAGCTGCAGCATGGCTGGCTGGCATACAACCTCATGGTGGGAATTTTAGTCTTCACTCTGCACTACTCGCTGCTTTGATTCATCCACCTACAGGCTAAAACTGTCTGTCAGCCTCCTGTCAGGGCGCTAGAGTAAGGCTGGACTCCAAAGTCAAAGTGAATGGTTTGTTTATACACAGAAAATGGGAACTGCCTTTGGCTTTGAGCACCACTGTGGGCACCACTGGTTAGCTGGAGCTGTCAGACGTTTATGAAAGTTTTATTTGGGAACTGATTTATTACACTAGTTGTTTTTTTTTTTGCATTACTCCTCCATTTGTAATGGAACTTGGAAGGCATTCTGCTGGTGAGAATGGGATTAAATCAAATAGAAATGTGTAGAGAAATGAACACAGTCCTAGTTTAAGAATAAGATGTAACCCTTTATTGATTAACTTGGAAAAAATAGTCCTAATTCTCCACTTAGGATGAGAACTTGGAAAGATTTTCATGGCCAGATTGTGCAGTTGTCACATCTGTCCTGCTTATGTGGTGTGATTACTTTTAGCTAATGTGTTTCATGACCCCAAAACCAAGCTAAGCTTTTGGCTAGAGTTGTAATTTGTACTACAAGGCTATGAAATCTACTTTTTATAGTGACAGATGTTCTGTCTGAATTCTGAAATATTTGCTTTATTCTATTCTTTTGGTTTGTTAGATGAACCTTCTCTGCCTTTCATTCACAATAGCATTCCTTCTTGTCTCATGTTTTCGGAATAGAAGAGGTGTATTTATGCATCTCACATATGTGTACACTGATACTGTGTTAATGTCATATAGTTCTGGTAGCAATAAAGAAACACTGCACAGAGAAGCTCTGGTTGATCTGACTCTCTTGCAGAGGGGGATGTGGAGGTCAGAGTGGTCACTAACCTTCACCCCTGGGATTATAGCAGCAATCGCAGGGGAGGTGTTGGGGGATGGTAAAGAGGAAAACACGTTCTGTCACACATTAATACATAATCTTCATCTCTGTCAAAGCCTCTCACACAGTTGTCATTTACCTTTCTGTCTCTGTGCCTTTCTGCCACCTTCTCTGTGGGTGTATTACTCTGTAAGCTAGTCTCTTTGATTTTTATGTGTCTCTCAGGGTGTTTTCACACCTCTACTGTTTAGTTTGTCAGAGCAGAACAACCGCACTGAGACCTATGGATGAGTGGTCTGGGTCCAGTTCACGAAAAAGTCCAGAGCAGTTTGTTTACAGTTAAAATGTGATCCAACCTCAGTCCGACGAACTGTGAAATATCACCTAGATATACTGCTTAAAGAAATTCTCCATGTTTTCAAGAACACAGTACCTTTTTCATTTTGTTTTATTGCTCCTGCCCCAGCAACATCTAGCCAATAAGCAGACTCAGTGTTCTCACTTGGTTCACTTGGAGTTTGCTTGGGCTTTTTCTCTGTGTAAAAAAGCCCAAGCAAACCAGAGTAAACCAACCACAATTACACCACTTTCACACAAAACAGGTCTACTCAAGGTGTGTATGGCATTTTGAGTAGACCTGCCTCCCAGTATTGTAGAAACTTCTTAAAAGTAGACAATTGATAACTAGATGAAAGTAATGTGATAACTTTGTATTGTTTATAAACATGCTGTTTAAAAATAAAATATTGATACCACTAAAGGACATGTGAAATAATTATGTAATTGTTCTTTTTGTTTGCCTTTGTTAAAGTTATACTGAGAGACTATATTTTTAATTTAACTTGATAAAAAAAGACAAAACACAAAACCTCTTATCACATTTTTTTTAAGATTTCTATACATATCACAGTAATGTTGTTGCCTTGATGCATTTTAATCACAGTAATCATGACTTAAAAATCTGACTGCCCTAGTTGGCATTAAAATATATTGTACCAGTGCAAAATTTTTAAACATGAAATGTCTCAGCTTCTGAATTCCAACATGACATTAATTAACGTCATCTTGGAAATAGCAGAGCTTTCCACGAATTAACAGAATGCCAGTCAAAGGGTACCGCTACAATCTCCAAGATACACAAATGGTAGTTTGTGGGCTGTAATATATGTGCATGCTTCAGAGGGAGACAAACAGTGGATATTTGTCACAGCTGAAAGCAATGATAATGTTTTATTTGGAGCCTTGTGGTAGCCTTGCTTTTACAAACAGCTCTTTTGTCGCAGTAGAAATAATGTTCTCAATGGCATCTTATTTTTTGAGGTGATAACAGGGTGTGTGGTGGTGTATGTGAAGGTAAACACCCCTGTGGTTGTTTGTATGCCCATCTCAGATTGTATTGATGTAAAAAAAATTGTTCATGGAATACCAAAAAATAATTACATACAAAATAAAAATTATGCCCTCATTCTACCTTTTATTATAGAGGAGGTAGGATGAGGGCACTTTACCTACCCATAAGTCATTTCAGTAAACCACTGCAGGTCTTTCAGCCACAGTCAGCTTCTATAAATAATGCAAGAACCAAAGCTCTGCTCCTGCTATGTTATATTTAATGTTTTATACAACAGAAAACTAAATTTGTTTGACTCTGAGACCAATACGTTCAAACTTCTTTCTTTCCATGAATATGTGCTGATTGTGTTCATTGTGTTGTGGCACAGGATGTTGTGATCACATCCTAATGATGCATTTTATTTATTTATTTTTTACAAAAAATGACAGTGACGTGGTGGTTGTTGCTTGGTAGCTTGTTTCTGATGATGTTTGTTTATGGTTCATCCAACATGACCACAGGTTTTGAATTGAAGACTAAAACAGTAATTGTATTTTTAAAAAAACAAAAGCAAAAAAACAACAAACGTATGGTCTGAAAATGGTTTAAAAAGCTTTAAAAAAAAGGTTTAAAAAGTGTTTCGTTCAATCAATAACAAACAACTATTATCACTAAGGCCAATAAATAACACTGTGGCGACAAATTTGATCTTTCATGCAGGTAGAAAAATTAATATCTGATTTACATTTTTTAAAACTTGTTGGCTAGTACTGTTACATTGAGAGTGAACATAAATCAATTCAACTTGCATGAAAACAAGAGAGGAGTAAAGGACAATTGTCTCCCTGTATTATATGACAATTGAATGAATGATTACATGCATTAAAGGGAAGCTAGTGCAAAAGCTGGCACATAAGTCAAACAAAACATTAAATCCCTGCCATGATCAGGATTGCTGCTTTCTCAGTCTACATCCTCCAGTAATTGCAGGTCATGCATAAGCAAAAAATATTCTCCAGTGCACATCAGTAAATTTCGCCATGTTCCTCTTTTGGCAGATAATGTGGCACTGTGCTAGACCCAAGTCGGAGTATCCAATCCTTTGCTGTCGCCGACCTCTGTTGGAGTTGGCACAAAAATTTGCCAGCAGCACGCCTCTGCCCTCCCACTGCACGTTTTTCATCACTCCCACTTGAGCTGTAGTCCTCTGAGCAATCCCTGCAGAGAGATTTCATTTGTAAAGGGTGTTTTTTCATTTACACCCATGTCCTGTGTTTCCTTTCCGTTATAATGCTGATCCTAGAAGGCAAAGATAGAAGGCATGCTTTCTCATTTTGTGTGTGTGTGTGTGTGTGTGTGTGTGTGTGTGTGTGTGTGTGTGTGTGTGTGTGTATTAGAAGGTAATGATTTCAAAACGAATCACTATCCTGAACAGACTTCATTGTCTGACTCTGATTGTATTTGCCCTTTAAGCACTGGCGTTGGCAATATACTTTGTTCCCACCAGCTCCCCAGAATTTCTAGGTGATGCTTTATTTCTCAGTGGCTTTCATACTCTGTTGTAATTACACGCTCACTTTAATAAAATGCTCTCTCTCTCTCTTTTTAGGTCTCTGTGTGGAGCCGGGTGATCCTCCTCTGCTCCAGCAGCCTCTGCAGACCTCCAAGTCTGGGATTCAGCAGATAATTGAATGCTTCCGTTCTGGTTTGTGTTTTCTTATTGTCCTTCATTTCATTCTTATTTATGATCTCCTGTCATTGCTCCCTTCTTTCAGTTGAATATGTGTTGACAGTTTTCACAGTGGAGTGCCACAAGAAATTGTGATCTAATCCCAGTAACACTTCAGCAGGATTGCCATCCTTTATACCACAAATTTTTTTGATTTCTAATTTGTTTATTTAATAGATTAATTGTTTAGTCTGAAAAATATGAGCAAATTGCTACATTGAAAAGATGCAACCCTGAACTGGATAAGGAGTTAAGAAAAAAAGATCCCTCTTTTCTATTCGTCTTGCACTTCTTGATTCCTGAAGCCATGATTATGCTCTTTTGCGTAGAAGGACATGAACAGCTGTAGACACTGTGGTCAGTCTGCTTGAAGTCTGCCTGAAAGGCACATATGTAGGTGATGTATTGCAATGTAAAGTCTCCATATCTGATGACAGTGAGCACCTATTAGCTGGTCTTCCTTTGCCCAGCAGTGCTTTACAGTTCCTCCTGGGTCTTCCCGAGGCTATATAACTATAAAACCTCTCCAGTGATTTCTGGGTCTACCCCCGGTTCTCTTCCCAGCTGGGAATGCTTGAAAAGCTTTCCAGAGCTCATGCCCATAGGTAAAGGTTGAGACACAGATCGACTATTAAATTGAAAGCTTTTCCTTCCAACTAAGTCTCTTAAAACAAATCAACAGTACAATACAATAGTCATTAATATTCAAAATACTGTAGATTATGTTTCTGTTGAAATAATGATTATTCTGCTTGAACTCAGCCAGTTGTGTTTAGTCTGATCTTCTGCTCTGTACCTCTAAATTGTAAGCTCACTGTGGTTATGACTTGCTGTTGTAATCCATGCCACTACACATATAGTTCTGAGCCAGTGGCAGAGGGCAAAGGATAAAATGAAGTGGCAGGTGTGTGTGTGTGTGTGGTTCTGACATCTGTGTGAGTCCTCCTAATGGTGTTTACTCTGATTTTTGCATAACATAAATGTGTCTGTGTGCATATGTGTATTTCTTGCCATTGACACATGTAAATAAAATGTCCAGGAAGGTGCAGCAATGTGTCACATACCCAATAAAGCACTGAACAGATGCACAATTGAAATGAATGCTGAATGACAGTTTTTGAAAAAGTAATGAAAGGAGTGTAGTCCTTAATACAAAGACTTCATTATCACTATCAGAAATCCTTTAAAAGAACAAAGTACTAATTCCAGGGATTATGATATCTATCACAGTTACCCTACAGGGTTTTCATGCATACAGGAACTTATCATTCCTCTGTGATTAATCCTAATTTTCTATGCGGTTTCTTATATCAAGATATAATACAGAGTCTTAAAAAAAGTGGAAATATAAATGAATTCAAATTTTATCTAATAAAATGTCCTTCAGCATAATGATGCTGCAGCCAACCTACGCTTAGGACTGTTTTTGAAAATACTGTATCTGTGCTTTTGACTCCTTATATTTTTGTTGCAGGCACCAGCCAGCTAAAACACATGCTGCTAAGGGAGGTGGACACCATCTTTGAGTGTAAACTGTGCCGCAGTCTGTTCAGAGGCCTGCCCAACCTCATCACACATAAGGAGTACTATTGCCTATCACGCCTGCCTGAATCTGATGGTCAGTGACAACGTGCCTAAGCATGCAGACACACATTCATCAACATGTCTGGAATACATCTTCATGATCCAAATTCTGCTGAGAAATCCCCCAAAAGAGCAGAGAAGATGCCTGAAAACTCAATAATAAAATCAATAGGTACAGCAAGAACTGGGGACAGACCTTTTGTGAAGACTGGGGGCATTCAAATTAACTTGTTAACACCCCCAGACAAACTGTAAGTCCCCGGATAAAGCAGGGATCAAACTTCACTTCAGCTTGGGCCCCATAAATCCCTGAGGTTACCCACACACAAATGCCCTTGGCAAGGGAAAAAAAGCCTCTGATTTCTTTAACGTCGCCTTCTGCTTCTTCAAATTTGACTTTCTCTCACTCCCAAGGTTCCTTTACGCTCTTTCATGCCATCTGTCTCATACTCATTATTGTCTCTGTCTTTGTACACACAAACCCACATCCCATTGCACATCTATCCATCATGCAGTTTCTCCTCTCGTACTACTAAGCAGAGTGACTTTGAACTCTCACCATTTGTTTTATCTACTCCTCATTAGCCATAGTATGCGTCCACGTCTCTTTGCTTTAAAAGAGGAAGGAGGCTCCAAGAAAAGATGTACACTAAGAAAGTCTTCAAGCAATTTTTCCGTTGGCTTTCTCTGCTTTCTTTTAAGAAACAGTGCTGTCTTGGTATGAACAGTCAGTTATATTATTTACCTTGTAAAAAAAAGTCTTTTAATTGTATCTTATCTTCATCTGCTTTTTGATCTGTGCAGCAGTAAGTACAGCTTTGTTTTTGTTTTTCGTAATCGGGAGTCTATCAACTAAGGTTTATTGTGTATTATATTAGAAAATGACTCATTCATACTTGTTCAATACAGGTATGACCCATGATGCACTACATAACAGTGCAAGACAACCCTACAGTGCAGACACCGACATCATGATTACATTGCCAGTAGGGATAACAACCACAGAGGTAGACTTTACAGTAACAGCACTGGTAGCTATAAAGTGTGTATAAATATACCAGAGGATAACATATGTGGTTATGCCAAAGAGCGTAAATTTCCTTGTGCCATTTAAGGTGGCTGTGTATGTCAGAATGTAGATCTAGTGAAGTATGTTAGTCTATAGCAGAGGTGTCAAACTCCAGTCCTCGAGGGCCAGCATCCTGCTCGTTTTTGAGATATCCCTGCACTACCTGCTGCTGATTACCTGGTTTACATGTGCTTTGCCAATAAGAAGCTACAAGGGCAGGCTAGTTGGAAAACAAGCAGGACAGCAGCCCTCGAGGCCTGGAGTTTGACACCTGTGGTCTAAAGCATGTCCATACAGTGTAGACATACTAGAGTGTAAAATATGACTGAGTGAGCGCAGCCTGTGTTCAGTCTCTTGGTGCAATGAAGGGGCCCCAAGCTTTGAGGAGGCTTACTGCCTGGGAGAGGACGCTATTTCAGTGTCTGGGAGTGTTGGTTTGGATGCTCAGATATGCCGGACAGCAGAGCAGTGAACAATTGATGGGAGGGCTCTGTAGAGCAGATACAGTGTTCATTGCATAGTTCTGTAAGTGGTAGGGCCACAATGAGCTTCTCTGCTGTCCTTATAATCCACCTGAGGGACTTTAAATCAGTTTTGTTGCAGTTCCCATACCACACAGTGATTTATAAGAATAAAATAAGGGCTTTATTATTGCTGAGGAAACCCTAATCCTGTCAAGAGTAAACATTTGCATTTACTTGAAATAAAATACTCTTTGTGGATAAGGATATGTGCTAATCTAAAGTTGCACAGAGACGGTGTTTTGTAGCCCTGCACCCTCATCCATTCACTACATAACCTGAATCACCACAACCACTCTACACTCCAACCATATTAAATGTTGTTTCACTCTCTCCTCTTTTCAGTAGCACAAAAGAAAATTAAAGAGAAAAGCTGGTTGGCCCCTGTGAGATTATTTTGTCCGTTTAGATTTGGGCACTTTTATCTGATGCCTTTGTGCAATTTGCCACAGGTCAGAGATTTTAAATGAATACAATGACTGCTTCTGTTTCTCTTTTTAATAGTATAATGTAGCAGCCCATTAGGGCAAATTGCAGTCTTTCAGGTGATGGCATTACAGCTGAATGAGGATCATTTTCCACTAATTAAAATCTTTTCATTTTGGGTTACCTTGTCTTCGTGATCTTTTTTTCCGATATATATTCAGATATCCTTTCTAAATGGTGTTGTCAGTAAAACATGGTTCTGTAGTAACCTCATGTGAACACAGCCGGTATTAGCATTTTATTTTTAGCAAGGCAAATGTTTTCATGACAAATTTCTAGCTTGCTCTTTATAAGGCAGCTGCACCAGAATAGCCTTCAAGTCATACAGACTTCAGTTCAGCTTCTAAAGATCTCACTGAGACTGAACATCTGTGTCACACTCATATACTTGTGTATATTTGTGTTTATTTGCATACATTTGTTTTTCTTTTGTGTATTATGTGACAAACAGCTGATGGATTGTTTCTTGGGATTTTTCTTTCATAGGTTCATCAGGTGATGACAGGCAGAGTGTTGCCATGAAGGATTTACTGGATGCTATCTATCCACGAGCCGATCGGCCAGATTACGTAGTCCGACTGGAGCCCATACAGACCACCACAAAGGCTGTGTTTCAGTACCTCACCACAGAGGAGGAGCTTGCTCGATTTCCATCACACACACCCAGGTCAGCACTGCGCTGATGGAGTAAGATGTACTACAACTTCTAAGATCATGTCTTTTCTTCATTTCTGATATATTTTTATTTCTTGCAGTGCCAGAGAGAGTCCAGTAAATTGGGAGGGCGAATCAATGGAAAGTGTGGAGAATAACCAGGCAAACCAGACAGGTGGACCAGAAAGCCACAACAGCCCAGGACACAACCAGGGACAGAGGAGATGGGAGCCTGAAGAGGAGGCTAAAGAGGAGCAGCCACCGCCTGAGGATGAGGGGTCCAACAGTGGGGTAGGTGTTGCAGAGAACAAAGACAAAGTGTTGTCTTGTTTGTGATGCTGAGTAACTCAGTCTTATTTCTCTCACTCTCATTCAGGTTGAAGATGTGACAATCTCCTGTTGTCTTTGCGGTCAAGACTTCAACTCGCGCCGCAGCATCAGACGCCACTGCCGCAAAATGCACCAGACAAAACTCGAGGAACTCAGAAAGTTTACAGAGACACGCACAGTTCCTACGAGCCTGCTGTCCATGGTGAAAGGTATGCAATCTGTATTTGTGCTGGTAAATTGACTAGTAGTTTCTGTTGTGCTTTTCCTGTCCTGACAAATTATAATATCTAACAAAACTTACTTAAAATTGTGTCCTTTCCCACAATCCTCCTTGTTCTTTAAGAAAAAAGAAAAATAAATGGATCTATGCATTACTGTAATATTAATAACTTGCTCCCTCTATTGTGTAACAGTATTTTGCATACCCGTACAATATTTGTAAAAGTTATTGACTTGTTTTTACAAAGAACTGACACTGAAAAGCTTCTTTTGGTTCCTCTGTTATTCACAAAGGGTCACCACATCAGATGGTATGCCCTTCCTGAAACAGCCCTGAAGGCATTTGTTTCACCTCCCAGTCTCTCAAACTGGGGATCTTTTGAGTGTTAGGTGAATGTAAACCTTCAAAAAATTTTCATGTCTTTAGCCTGATGAAGTAAAAGGCATTTATTACTCATTTAAACCTACCTCGAGTGCCTGGGCTTGAATTTTTTTAGATGTCATTTTTGGTAACATTGTTCTAAACATTCCACGTGAAGTATCAAATTGTGGCCATTTGCTATTATTCATTGTTCTTTGTGTTTACCTACCATGCTATAAAAAATGATGTGTTTTTTTTAATGTTAAATGAAATTTTTACTTTTCCACAGGAATTATCGTTTAAAATAATAACCCTTTTCATGACACCACAGGTCGGCCGAGGACACTCAGCACACCTACTGGAAAGTCATGTCCAGTGTGCCTCAAAACCTTCGCTACCAAAGCTAATGTGCGACGCCACTTTGATGAGGTGCATCGTGGTCTGCGAAGGGACACCATCACACCCAGCATCGCCTCACGCCCCGGCCAGCCCTTCTCACTGGAAGTCACGCCTCCCAGAAAGAGCAGCAATGCCTCGCCAACACGTGGCCACAGCTCCAAGTCCACCCCTGTGAACTCTAAAACATCATCTTCAAACCAAAACCAAGCCAAACCTCAGACTCAGCTCCCAGCCTCGACACAGGCAAACTCGGCATCATGCCGCTGCACGCTCTGCAAGAGGAATTACAGCTCACAGGTAGGGTTTGTTAATAAGTTGGTATTTTGTCGTCATGTAATTTGCTCCTTCAGAAAACAAACGTGAATTAATTTTTGAATTTCAATTGTGTGTTTCAGCTCATGTTGAAGAGGCACATGCGTATAGTCCACAAGATATACAGCATGAAAAGCAACAAGTCTTCTAGTACAGCAACGTCCACCGCTGCAGCAGCCACTTCCAACAGCAGCAGCACGAACTTGTCTGTCAGCAACAATGTCAGGGTTAAGGAGGAAGCAGTGGAGCCCTCGGATGAAGAAGACGACGAGGACATTGACAGCAGTCCAGCACCTTCTCCTGGTGACAGCACTGGCACAGCTAAAGGAGTTTCTGTGGCACACAATGCCACGAAGGTGAAGGAGGAAGAGGCCCCGTCAAGCCCAAAAATGACATCATTATCATCATCATCATCCTCCCGTGGGGGAAACGCGTGTAGTGGCAGCATGGCCACCAAAATGACGAAACTGTCAGTGGGCTTTGACTTTAAGCAGCTCTTCTGCAAGCTGTGCAAACGACAGTTCAGCTCACGTCAGAACTTAACAAAACACATTGAGCTGCACACAGACGGCAACGACATCTTCATTAAGTTCTACCGCTGCCCTCTCTGTCGCTACGAGTCGCGTCGCAAGCGCGACGTCTTGCGTCACGTGACCGTAGTTCACAAGAAGTCATCCACGTACCTCGCCAAGATCATGCCCAAACTGGAGAGTAGGGCAGTGAAGAGGCTAGCAGAGGTAGTCCTCAACAATTCGAACAAGAGGACAGGCAGCAGCGTCAAAGAGGAAGTGAACGGACGTCACGCTTCGTCGTCTTCCTCCCCCTCACCTCCCGTCACTCGTAAGCAAGAGTGCTCCACAACTGGCCCAACAGCTTCTTCAGCTTCCTCTTCCTCTGCCCCACCTCCAGCCCCCGTCACTCGTAAACAACAGGAGCTGTCGTCGACAGTCTTGACCCCGTCCCCTCCCGTCACCCGTAAGCAAGAGAGACAGCAGACCCATCAGCACCGCCCCATCAGCCCCCCGCTGACCCGTCGCAGCGAAAAACACACACACCAACGCAACAACTCCTCCTCCTCCACCAACACCACCACCACCACCACCTCTTCCTCACCCAGCAACCAAACCCCACACACGCGGCGACATGACGCCCAGTCAGAGAGCAGCACGGGGACATCGTCCACTGAAGTCAGAGTGACAAAGAATTTCTCCCTTCACGCTTGTGACCAGTGTGGACGGGCCTTTGCTAAGAAGGTATGACTGACACGAATTCTCCCTGTGAGAACAGGCAGATACTGACAAAGACCAAATAACCTTTGTTTATACCACAGAAAGTCTTACTGAGGTTAAAAATGTCAACAGTTTTAAAGAGTGCTCTGACCGAGACAGGAAGTAGCACAAATTTGCATTTAAATGAGTCACCTTGGACTCTCTGCAGTTTTCTGGTATATAAGCAAAATGATTAATTGATTAATCAAAGTCATCCATAGATTAAGCATTCATCCGTATGCTATTTTTCCTGCAACCACAACATTAAAATACATTTGGCCAGTAGTGACTTCATAAAATAAAAAAAACCCACTAGCATACATCTGCATAACATTTGAATGTATTTGTGAATGATTTTTCTCAGTTGTACCTGGAGTCACATAAGCGAAGCCATCGTAACGCAACGACAGCAGCAGCCAGCAGGAGGAAAGGAGTCAGCACCCGCTCCAAATCCCTGGTCTGGTGAAAAACACAGTGTAAGAACACAGAGTTTCCCTCCAGTGCAGCGAGTCCGCTGCTTCATCGCTGCCTCGTTCTCACCCTGCCAGTTTGTCTTTTTGTTTTTTTTGTCTCCCTCTCTGTTTCCTGATGTGTGTGCCAAAACTGCAAAAAGACAAGCTCCTGCAAGATGCACTTGTACCTGAGCAAATCTGTAAATGTCGGCTTGTGTTTGAGATGGGCCAGTTTCCTTTGTGGCAGGAAATGTGTGTTTATTTGTTAGTCTTGAAGACCACTCCCTGGGCAGAGATGAGAAATCCCAATCAGCCTCCTCCTTCTTCTCCTCCTTTAATTAACTGCTTGGCATGTTTTACCAGCTGTTTCCTGCATGCTCACTCTCACTTACTTCTCTATGTATCACTCTGCTCATTAGAAGTCTTTTTTCTTACCTCCTGCTTCTCCCTTGATTCTTCGTTCAACTCATTCTGATCATTTTTTACCCTCACTTTTACATCGCTCTCTCTCTCCACACAGACCCCCTGGAATAAAGGGTGAGCGAGCCACTAATGATGACAAACTGGAAAAATAATAGGCAGATGGAGCAAGCACAGGAAAAAGATGACGGAAATGTGAAGGAAACAAACAAAAAAGGAACAACGGAGCCCGATGGAGGAGTGAAGTACAAACAGTTTTATGTTCCACATTTGCTTAAGAACCAAATATATTGTTGGAATCTCACATTCATGTATAATTTCATGATGAAGCCAGCCAGCATGCTGGATGGTGGCGCTGCTATCTACACAGAGACTCACTACTGGTATATATATTCTCTATTTACCTACTACAAGATGTGAATATGGATCCATATGCAGATGACTAGTTTGTACTGCTTTGCTCCTGTAAACGGCCTTTAGTAAAAGGATGAAGTTAATCTATGGAAGTGTGTATGTGTGCGTGTGTGTGTGTGTGTGTGTAAGAGAGGGAGGGAAATCAGACCTGGATTGTGGTCTCTGCAAAAAACAGACTGAGAGATAAAGCTAAATTAACCCTATACAAAATGAACCTATATCCTTACAGCAGCATTTCATTAATTTACGACTTATATGTATGTCCGTATCTTAAATTGGGTGTGATGCAGACCTATTATATTCAGCTGGTTCATCTGCTTTTCCCCCTCTTACTTGATTCCTGTGTTGATTGGACCACTTTTGTGCCCTGCTGTCTTTCCAGGAAGAGAAACTGTAGCCAAAGTGTTTGATGCTCGCCTTAGAATTGAATAGTCTCTATTTTGTCACGTACATTGTCCCAGAAATTTAAACTTGTCGGATTTAGTCAGCTCTAAAGTGACCAACAAGTTCAGATGTTATGAATTACAGGGTACAGCCAAAGAAAAGGAAATACCAGAGTGGATTTTTAAGTTTTCTTTAAAGTTTTAAAAAACAAAATGTGTGCGTGCTTCTTCTAATATCACTTCAATCAGTTTCATGTGGTAATCACTGTTTTTTCTGCCTTATCTACTTGGTGTGATTGCATGCTTGTAAGGGGTGTTTCCTTTACCGTGACAGTACCCTGTACCACCAGGTTATGCTTCCGGAGAACTTTTTTGTACTCTGGAAGGAATCTTTCACTTAATAGAAATGAATCAAATTCCCACTTATAAAAGTCTGAAACAACACGTGGTACAGCAGGGGAAACATTTGGACTATCAAACTGACACCCTGCATGCTAAATCACAGCGAGAAGGAACTGAACAGCACATTATATGGAGTAATGTGTGCTTGAATGTTTGCAGGATGTGACAGGTCACCAACAGCCATACTGCCTTAGATCTTAAACTGTTAACTGGAACATTATTTTCTTACCACTGTCATCTTGCTGATTCTTCAGTTAGTTACTGTACTTTCCATCACAGGTCCTGGTAGATGTGTCTCAACCTCAGTGCCTAAAGCAGCACGCATGGCAGGTTTGAATAATAAGAAAGCCACAAATCCAGAAAGCAAAACTATTAAATTCCCCTTATTTAACAATTGGCATTAAATGTTTTGTTACATCCACTTAAACATGCAGGGGCATGAACTTTTCTTTCCCTTCTTACCTGTAAGATTGTTTTTTTGTTGTTGTTGTTTTTTTTTACTGAATACTGTATGAATTCCATTCAAAATATGATTTCCTGTACCCAAACTTGAGAGGGATGGGGGGGTTGGGGTTTACTTGTTTGCTAACCGCTCCTGATGGTAGTCTTTGAGACACTGGCACATAAGAGTTGGAAAGAAAGGATCAAGGAAGACCAAAAGCAGATATGTCTTACTGTTCAAACAGAAAGCCATGAAATGGAACAAAACCTGAAAAAAAGGAAAGACCAAACTTTATTTTTATAACCGAAAATGCTAGAGCAGCGAGGTTTTGACAGCGTGTATATATCGATCCATCCTGCACGGATGGTATAAATAATAGTTCTAATAGTCAAAATAGTTACTCACTTGTGTTGGTTGGCCATATGCTTTGAACACGTCTGACTAGTTACAACTCTGTAATTGTTTATTGCTGAGGCAAGCTTGCATTGTTCCACCATTAGTTCTTTTCTTTTTTCTTTCTTTTTTTAAAATCTTACACTGTTTGAAGGAGGAGATTTTGTTGTTGAAATGTGTCCAGAAGAGAGCAGGAATGAAACCTCAAGAGACTTTTAGATTATTATTATTTTTTAATTTTGACATTTCTTTAATCATAAGTTGTAATGTTATTAAGGTCACCTTCTAGAGCATTTGACAAGCGTTAGAAAAGCCTTTCAGTGACAAGAATGTTGAAACCAACCACTTAAATAAAAATATACTGCTTTAAACCTCAGTAGGTTGTTGTGTGGCTTTGTCTTTTTTTTCTCTCTTTGAAATGTGAGTCACCTACTTCAATCAATCTTGTTTGTTTACAGCGTTTGCAGATTTCATTTGGTTTTTCAAGAATTATGTCTTTGGAGACAGCTTTCCATTTTCCCCACCCAACTTTGCTGAAATGCATCTTTTTATTTTTTAATGCCACTGAGTTGTGGTGGTGACAATAAGAGACATTTTATTGAGTGCAGGAAATATTATTCAAAGATATGAACACATTTCTATTCGTAAGTACAGTCAAAGCCTGATATCAGTAGGTCCATAGACAGTGAGCCACACCGTTACACTGGGTAATAATTTCAATCTCTGCAAACAACATTGTCAGATTGCAGGTTACATATGCTCACTGGCCATTTTATTAGGTACACCGAATTAAGCTGCTCATTAACACATGTAATTAACCAATCACATGGCAGAAAGTCAATGCTGCTGCTACTAGCAGTGTCTGCCTGTCAAGACAACTTGTTGAACATCAAACTGCTACAGCAGCATCCACTCCTGTCAGCTAAGAACAGGAAACTGGACAATAGAAGATACTGTCATACCTGGATATTGTTGCTAACCCCTTAAAAGTCCAGCCACCCATCTTCTATTGTCCATTCTAGCAGGATAACCATGCCACAAAGCTCAAATCATATCAAACTGGTTTCTTAAACATGAAACCAATAAGTTCACTGTAGTCAAATTAATGCTACAGTCACCAGAACTCAATCCAATAGAGCAAATCTACAGCAACCGTGTGATGATATCATGTCAATATGGACCAGAATCTTGGAGGACTGTCTCCAGCATCTTGTTGAGTCTCAGGCATGCATAATTAAAGCAGTTCTAAAAACATAAGGTCCAACCATGTACTAGCAAAGTCTAATTAAAGAAGTAAGTGCATAAGTCATGTTTCTGGTGGAAATACTCGACTATGTCAAAGTTGCCCGATACAAATCTGTCACTTACTCCAATTTCAGTAGACCTATCTAGAAATGAAAGCTCTTTTTGATAAGTACTTACTACAGCTGTTTGTACCATAATAACATTAGAAAAAAGAACAAATGAAACGTTTTTGAAGAAGATTTCCAAAATGAACTGAAAGGAATTTGGCATGTGAAGAGTTTAGTCATCGCTGTCACAGGACCTACTTCAAAGTTGACGTCCTGAACTAAGGGGACCTGAAAACAAACAAACAAGCCAACTTATGTACAGAGGTATAAAATGAAAGGAGATGGAACAAAATGTACCCATTACTAGTGTAGACATGAAGGTTACACTTTAACTTGAAAGCTCATTTTAGTACACTTCTTATATTGGCCAATTGAGTCCATAGAATTAAAGCTCATGTACATATTTATAAAAAGCAAAACTTCAAAACTGTTTTATTCAACTCCTGCCATGACTTTTTTCTTTTTATCTTTCTTTCCTTTTTTAAATTTTTTTAAGAATTTGATAACGCTCACCGGCCCCTTTCCTGTTGCAATTAGAAGACATCCACCGCTAGATGGTGCCATTGCTCCGCGTCTATGCACCTCCCTCCGAATCGGAAAAGCCACAAATTGGACGTGTTGCGCACATCTTACACGCTGTCACATGAGGGAACACCCGGGTCTGTTTCAATTGCCTGGTTTCTGACTCCACACAGCTTATCAAATTGTTATTACACAGCAGATGGGATGCGGTTCATTTGTTTAATTCCATTCACCACAAAGAACCATGGCGCTATGATTGTACAAAGAGGAAGAGGAGGGGTGTGTGGAAGGGGGAATCAATGGGCGCAGTAAAAAAACAACAAAAAACGGACTGAAGTTGAAGCAATTAAGAGTGTGGCACAACCGCCTGAGCATATTCTGATGACTTATTAACGTGTTCTAATAACCAACGCCTTCCACTGTGGAAACAATCGATCCGATTGATTGGTAATAAACTTGATTGAATGGGTGGATTCTGCTGGACGACAGTGGCGCAATTAGAGGATGATTTGGTGCAGGAGCAGACCCGACGCCTCCAATACATACATATGTTTCACGTAGAGCTGGGGGACAGGGGGGTTCGCGCTTCGTGTGGCAGCTTCGTGTCGTGCGCTGTCCTTTTCAGCACCGACAACCTGGAGAAGGGGGGGTGTTGGTGGTGTTAGTGTGCGCGCGCGTCCGCGGAGCAGCGCGAGCGGACTTCACGGGAAGGGTTTATGCGCAAAGTGCGGAAAGCTTAGAGAAGGAGCGGATAACAATCAGGTGGGTTTTAACAGCGTTATTGAGCGTTACTGACGAGAGTCCGCGCATGATGAATTCCTGCACTCTGCCCCCCCCCCCCCCCCTCATCACCCTCTCCCCTCCCTCTCTCTTTCTCCCTCTCTCCACATCTCTCTGTGTCTGAGATTCATTCCTGGGCATCGACTTCATTACAGGCAGCCTCCCTCTATTGTCTCCATTAACAAGTGCGGAGTTAATAGTTGATTTTGAGCCCCTAAATCAGCTCTGTTGGTCACGACAGAACACTTTCTTTTCTTTTTTCTTTTTTTCTTGTTTTTGTTCTTGTGTGGCAGCTGCACAGATCTGCTCCTTTCTCCAGTCATCGCCATGAGGATTGTCTAAATTGTCTTCAAATTCCTTTTGCTGTTGTGGAACAAACAGATTTTTACTTCAGGATATACAGATATATAAATATTGATTGTGTGTGTGCGTGTGTGAGGGTGGAGGTGAAACTGCTGAGTTCCGCAAGGAAGTTGCTTTAGACGGACAGGGACCCCACGGAGCCTGCGGGGGAGGCTGGAGCCGGAGCATCACCGCTCGCACACTGGCGGATGATTTGATTTTCTCATTTCCGAGGTATCTAAACACGCAGATTCTTTTCTCCACGTTACTAAATGCGCTGATCTCTTTTGCATTTCTCAGCGAGGGTGTGTGTGTGTGTGTGTTTCCCACCTTTTCCTCTCTCTCTCTCTCTAACACACATTCCTCTGCTGAATGGCTTTGACCAGTCTGTGTTATTCATTGTCTCAGTTTCACTGCTTCTTACTTCTTGCGGGATTTTATTGTTTTATGCATTTTTTTATTCTCTCTCTCTCTCTCGTGGATTTCCCCACGGTGGTGGCTGGGTGAGTACATGCTCTAACAGCACCCGTTCAAAGGTGTGTTTTACTCAGGATTGCGTGGATGTGTGTTAGGGGAAAAAATAGAGACGTGATATAATGAGCATGAATTTTGCTCTTCCAGATATCATTGCACGGGTGTTTCTCTGCTTTTACTGAGGATGGCAGTGTCTTAATTAGGCTGCAATCAGAATACCACCACTGCTGTACCGAATGAAGCCCAAAGGGCTGCATAATGAGCACACACACCCCTAGACTTTGATCTCGCACAGTCTTATTTTTGAACCTGTGAGCTCTGCGTTATCTTCTGACACATGACTTAATCACATCAGAAGCATGTGTGTGTGTGAGCTTTTTTCTGCATGCCCCACTGATGTGTGCTGAGACTGGAAACAATCAAAAAGGCTTTAAAGGACTAAGAAAAGTGTTTTTCCCCTCTGGAGGTAGCATTCAGGGGTAACGTGAACTATGGTTGGAGTGTTTGGAGAAGAGACCAGGAGAAAAAAATATGCATTCAAGTTCAGCCACATTTCATTTATTCATCTACAGCCCTGGTTAGGGTTATAACAGGTTGAACGGAAGTCGGATCCAAAGATTTGTGTGAGTGTGTGTGTGTTTTGAGGGAATCACCACTTTTTTTTTTAGTGCGCCGGTGGCCTATGAAACAGCTAAAACAGAAAAAAATAATAAATTAAAGTGACAGCGAGATAAGGGAGGAATAAAACGAGGCATGTATGTAAGAAGATGAAGGAGGGGGTGGCGAAGAGGCTGATCGCAATTGTTGGATGAGGCACTCAAAGGAACACCTACTTAAGGGGAAGGTGGAGTGGGGGAGAGAGGAGGGGAAGATGGGGGAGAGGACAGGGCAGCAGAAAAGCTATCACTTTCTGAAAAGAGCAGTGGACTCTCAAGAGAGATGGAGACGGCCTGTAGAAGGTGATGCGATGCAGCAGCGAGGCAGATGAGACGGTGGCAGAGAGGCAGAGCGTGGCAGGGAATAAAGAGAGAGAGAAATGGAGGGAGGAGGAGAAGGAAGAATCTGGAAAAAAGTGAGTGAAGAACCCCCCCCCCCCGAAACCTCCCTACTTGACTACACAACCAGAAGTGGGCAACAGGCTCGTAGACAGCCAGCCGTGGGTGTGAATTAAAAAGAGTGATGAGCCAGCTGCAGCCTTTCGGAGGGTGGGGGGGGTTTAACACTCTTCATCGTTGAGCACATAAGCGTCACATCAGCGGGAGCCTCCTTCTTCGGGATTTCTCCTGCCTCCTTCTAGGCTGCCACATGGGAGAAGAAAAAGCAGATGTTTGAGCCTTCACAGAGTATGACAGGGGCTCCGATTGGAAAGCCAAATAGCGGTAGCCAAACTGGTTAAGAACAGCATAAGCTCAGGTGTGTAGTGCTGCTTCATGAGCGTGCAGACAAAGGATGTCTTTTCACCTCTTAAACTTGATAATCCTCAGAGGGCGCGAGTGTAAATGAGACAGGAAACTTTTAATAACCTCGGGGCCTCAGCTCAGTCACGAGACGTTCGCACGTTGCCCTGATCTGTGTTTTTTTTTAGTGCCCCACTTGAGACGTTTGCATGTAGTTACATCTTGAACCAGTGTAGCTGTTTTTTTTAAAATCATAAATGCCCCCTTTCTGGTTTTAAAAATATTCATGCGGTTTGCTCCCTGTTTGGGAATATCAGATGCCTGCCAAGTGCTAAGAGCTGCAAGGATGAACTTAAAAAAGAAGAAGCAAAAAGCAGGCAAAAGGATTGACAGAAAGCTGTACCGCAGTTTATTGGACCCCGTTGGAATATACTCAGACGTAGAGTTGAGCTGGCTATAATCTAGTGCGGCTTAATGACTGAGGGGCCCCAGGCCTTCATTTTAACCCATTCTCTGCTTGAATTCAAGGCAAAAAGTGTCGAACACACAATGTTGCAGGGAGAACACCGTTAGATGAATCAGAACTGGATAACCTATATAAAGCAGGGTTTTTAATCGTAGCGGGGGTTTGGCCGTATGAGTGGCTTTGACCTAATTCCATTTAGAGTGAAGAGAAACTGATGAATTAATTGGGACAGAATCGAATTATAAATGGATTCTTCAAGAGTGCACCTCACGCTGGGATGAGATCTGAGTCCAGAACCTGTTAGGGCCTCCCGTGGGGGAAATCAAACAGGTCCGCAGAATGGTTCAGAAGTCTTTAAATGATGCTTGGCTTTCATTACAGGAAGGCTATGCTGTAGTTTTATGGGGAGACGGTGAGAAATCTTTTTTGAAAACTGTTCTGGGATTTGATTAATGGGCCAGCAGACATACACAGTTCAAGATTATGAGTACTGTAGCCAACTCCTAAGGAGTGCTGGACATTTCAGTATGGGGTAGTGCAAATGTTTACGTTAAACTAATGCATTTAGCGTTTTTTAAGGGCTATTTTACATAATAAATGGTCAGGATTGAAAATGGGCCAATCTCCTCTTGTGGTAGGTAAAAAACAAACCCATAAAAAATCAAATTCCAGATGCACGGTTGAGGATATGCAAATAAAGCAGGGATGTCAAAGTGACCACACACTGGCAAACAGGCAGATTCGTTCTATACAGTATAGTTGCAGCTTTCACAGCTATAAGCTATCGTTGCAAAAAGAAGAAACTGCAAATCTATAGTCATTTAATATGAAAAACTCTTTCAGGATGATATAGGCAAGGCTGTAATGACTCACTGAAGCGGACCCAATGCTGGTGTAGGTGGTACCTTCAGGTCCAGTATTGTCTAGGTTATCACATATGTGCTGTTGATTCCAGGCTTTAACGCTTGAAAAAGGAAAGGAAAGATTGAGCATGTTTTAAAATATGAATTCTCACGCATCTGTTATTTTCTCCAGGAAATGTTTATGCTTATTTACCTTCACAGTACGACTCACACGTGCATACACTAAATATAAAGCGACAGCCAGCAGCCAGTTAGTTCAATTTACTGTAAAGATTGGAAAGAGGGGGAAATGGGTAGCCTGTTGCATAGTCATAATCATTTGCGTAAGCTGTGGGTGGAAAATATCTTGGCAACTTCTTAGTGTTTCCACCCGTTCTCAGTCTTGATATAGTCTGCTGGCTTCTGTTTAACGCACAGACATGACCTCACCTGACTCTTTGTTAGAAAACGAGTAAGCTGTTCCTCCTGAAGTCTTCCTTTAACATTAGGATACAACTTAGTAGTTTACTTGTGCTGAGACACTATTCTCTAAGGGAAGAAGATAAGGATGAAAAGAACTATGCGGCCAATTAACGGGCTTGGGTGTGTGAAATAGGCCACCTCAAAAGAAACACTTGTGTGTATTTGGGTAAGCAGGACAACTATAATAAAGAATGACGTTTTAGAGTGATGGCCTAAATGTGTGGAAATGATGTAATAAGATTTACACTCGCTGGTCACTTCATTATGTACACCTTGCTAGTACAAAGATGGACCCCCCCCCCCCCCCCCCCCCCCTTTGCTTTCAGAGCTGCCTTCATTTTTCCTGATGTCGATTCTTCGAGGTGCTGGAAACATTACTCAGAGGTTTGATGACCATGATATGGTCAGCAACAACACAGGTAGACTTTGGTATTTCAACAATACAAAGAAAATATCCTGCATCACACCAGCACCACCAGCGTGATCCGCTGACACAAGGCAGGATGGATGAATGCTTTCATGTTGTTTACACCAAACTCTGATGCTACCATTCAAATTTTGCAAGAGAAATCAAGACAATCAGACCAAGAAATGTTAAGTGAGCTCATGCAAACTGAAGCCTCAGTTTCATGTTCTTCGATGGCAGAAGTGGCACCTGGTGTGGTCTTCTGCTGCTGCAGCCCATCTGCTTACAGATTTGAAGTGTTGTGCGTTCAGAGATGCTCTGCTGCATACCACTGTTGTCACACTACATTTTTCATTAATACAGCAATGTAACATGTTACTGTACTAAGTACATTAATTATATTACATTGACAATTATGTCCATACATACCTCATACAACGGTTCTTCAGTCCACTAAAATGGTTCTTTTAGTGGGGCGGACTAAAAAAAAAAATAGCAGCTTTTTTCTTCCAGCTGCTCCGGTCAGCAATTTCATGTTCTGTGCAGAAAATGTTGGATTGGTCTGCAACTTTTGAGGAGTGGAAGTGTGAACACTGCTTTCATTTTATTTTACAAAAGGATAATAGTGCAAAATGTAAACAGACAGGACAGAAACAGCAGCATTTTATGGCTAACACAACTTCGGCTCTTTGCAAGAATCTGCACAGACAGTATGCTAAGGCAATGCCAGCAAAGAATCCAGAGTATGTGCTGACCCCAGTAAGCAGCCGGCACCTGAACATTAACAGGTGACAAAGGCAGGCAATGTTTTTAAATTAAAATTCAGTAATTCACTTATTTTTTTCATTAATAAGTGATTTGAGCCACTGTTGCCTTGTTATCAGCTCAGAGCAGTCTGGCCAAGCTCCTCTCACCCTTGAACAAGTTATTTTTCTGTCTTTTCTTTTTTTTGACCAATCTGTAAACCCTAGAGATGGTTGTGTGGGAAAAGCCAAACAGCTACACCATGTTCAAAGTCACCTAAATCACCTTTTTTTTGTTGCCATTCTTATACTTAGTTTGAACTTCGCCAAGTTGTCTCAATCATGTTTACCTCCTTAGATGAACAGGATTTCTTCCATTTGATTGGATGATTAGATGTTCGCATTAATGAGCAGCTGAACAGGTGTACCTAATGAAGCGACTGATGAGTGTATATCAACCAAACACCCTCGGTTGGTCTTAAATGCTAGTGAATTGTATATCTGATGCTTTTAACAATAGATTTCTTAAAAAATGGATGGGAAAAATGTTTTTTCACTAAATCTGTTAAGTTGTAGATTAATTAACCCACTTAGGGTTTGATTACTTAGGGGCATTAACAAATTTGCATAAATTACCTCTTCATGCAGCGTTAGTGTAAAATAAAATCTATGATTCTAGATCAGGGTCGAATTAGAGATTAAATCCCCTGAGGCATGAACTAATGGAAGCACATTAGCACCCCTATCATGTAGAAACCAACACGTTTGTCAAAACCAAGTTTTAAAGTCATGTTCTTCAGCATGACTGCTAAATACAGCATTGCTCACCATAGATAGAGCTACAACTCTCCCTACAGGAGTGAGTTTGAAGTAGTCATCTGGTATCATCTTGCAGGATCTTCTCCAGAAAGGGACTCAACATTAATGCTACCTGTTGTGATTTGAAGCTCTGTGCACATGTGTGTGTGTGTGTGTGACAGAGAGTTTTGCGCTGGATGTAATGTGTTCATTTAACTGCAGCAGAAACAGCAGGTGTTTGAATGATGCAGCACACTTGCTCCACAGCAGCGCTCTCTGTCTTTTTCACCGCTGACTCTGCTTCTCCCTCTCTGTCTTACATGCTTTCCCTTTCTGTCTCTCCTCCCTTATCTTCATCTTTTTCACCGTCTGTGTCTCCTCTGTCCTCCCTCCCCTGCTGCTTCCCTCGGCTCTCTTCCTCTCCCTCCACGAGCAGGTATCCACGTGCCTTCGCGCGGATAGCCCGAGGAGCTCGCCAAAAGGTTTCTGTGCTGTCATTTTAGCAGCTGTTCCACTCATCGATATGCCAAGACAAGAGACTGTGTGTATGTGTGAGTGTGTAGAGGTGATTATGAACTGACAGACTTTGGGATTTCAATTATAGAACTGAAGTGCAAATTCTGACAGTTCCGCTGGATAGAATATGCCCATGTGAGCGTGCTGGCGAATGAGCATCAGCGCGTTTGTTGTGCTTGTTTTTTTGATATATTTCAGTGCATTTTTTCCTTGCCCTTGAGTGGTTTTACACATGTTTGTCAGGTGGACCTTACATCCTTGCAGCAAGCTTGATGTTCACATCACATTGGGCACTCAGACATCCTGTTTCTGTCTCTCTCCAACAGGCTCTACTGAAGATGTGACTTGTGGATTACACGCTTTACTCCCTAAATAGATTTCTTCAAATTCACTGACACATTTTTGCACTACCGCAGTTTTTTTTGTTTTGTTTGTTTGTTTAGCTTTTTTGTTTCTGTGCTGTCTTTTGGATTATGATTTCCTCATGGGGCTCGGTTAGCTCCATCTCTGGGGTCCTTTACCCCTCCTTCATCGACCAGTAGAAAGGCCCAACATTTATATTAATTCCAGAACTCTCAGTTTTGGAATCCCTCCTCTGAGATCTGCTTTGTTAACTTCTTCATTGATCATGGAACCACAGTGGAGACCAGTTTCCTACCCCTTGTCTCCCTCCTTCATCTTCCTCCTCGTGGCTACTTCTTACACTTGGCTCATTCCCGTCGCCTCCCCTCAGCGAATCCCCACAGACCCTCAGGCGGCACCAGAGTACGCCCACTCCATCCGACTAGATGGCGATATTATACTCGGCGGATTATTTCCAGTGCACGCCAGAGGGGACCGTGGCACGCCATGTGGTGAGCTAAAAAAGGAAAAGGGCATCCACCGCTTGGAGGCCATGATGTTCGCCATCGACCTGATCAACAAGGACCCCGAACTGCTACCCAACATCACGCTGGGGGCCCGGATCTTGGATACCTGCTCCAGGGACACGTACGCTCTGGAGCAGTCCCTGACATTTGTACAGGCCTTGATAGAGAGGGATGGATCCGATGTCCGCTGTGCCAATGGAGACCCTCCAATCTTCACCAAGCCGGATAAAATCGTAGGAGTGATCGGAGCTGCAGCCAGCTCAGTGTCGATCATGGTGGCCAACATCCTGCGCCTGTTTAAGGTAAGAATTGACACACGATCGAGCCACTTTATTTTAGTTGTTGTTGTTTCATTTCCCTTCTCCCTTCCTATCCTCTCTTTTTTGCATTTTGTGTTCATATTTGGCTTGAGAATACGAGTTACGGGGGGGCTTGGCTACAGCTCTTTTCAATGCTGCAAGTTCAACAAGGCAGAAGAGAGAGAGAGAATTTTTGGAGTGTTTGGTTTTGCCTTTCAAAGCCTAAAGTGTGATTTTATCTCAGGTTCACATGTGTGTGTCTATGTGTGTGTGTGCATGTGTGTTTGTGTGAGCGAGAGAGATGTGTCAAGATGTGTCAAGTGATGCTTGTAAGAAAAGGGTTTATGTGTGTGTGTGTGTGTGTGCATATGCTTCTGCTGTGCAGCTTAGATCATTCCTGGCTTGTGGTTTAAGCCAGATAAAAATGGCTGCCAAACACGGGTATCAATTACTGCTGAAATCTGTCAACAGACCCTTCATTCACTTACAGTTCGTGTTTATGTGTGTTTGTATGCGTGTGAGCACATGTGCTGTATGTTTCCCCTCTAGGACATCTCTTTGTGTCTCTGTGTTCTTCATCACACGCGTGGGCCTAATTGAGCATCCTCATGAGTGCTCATGTGTATGCTGTGCAACGGTGTGCCTCATCGTTGTGCTGCTCATGTTTGTGTCCTTGCAGCAGCTCTCGTGTCTCTGGTTGAGAACAGTTGTACCTCTCTCTCTCTCAGAGTATATTTCTATGAGTGCGTTTGTGTGTGTGCTTCTGTTGTCATCATTAGCTGCACAGGCCTGATGGATAACCATATGATTATGAAATATGAGTCCAGCAATGACGCCCATGGCATTTCACATCCACATCTATCCCACGCTCTTTCACAAGGTGTGTGCGTGTGTGTGTGTATATGGTGTGGCCATGCATTTTTCACCTGCCCACTTTCAGAAATCCATACGCTACAGGCGTGTGAAAACGTACAGGGCTGTGAGAGCGCACATGTGTTATTGAATGCACTTGTTAACAACCAGCTTGCGCTTCAAATGGGAGATTTGCATATTAAACAACAACGGCAACAACTAAACATGATTTATGCCAGGATCTGTCACAGCAACAGCGCTCGAACAGAGCCTTTCTGCCTCTGTGCCGTCTCATTCTCATTTGCCTAATACGATTTAGTGCTGCGCATGTGTCTTTTTGCATGTGTTTTTATGCGCGTTGCATGTCGGTATGTTTTCTGTGCTCGCCGGCGAATGTGCAAACCAGTGTGTTTGGTAAAGCGTGCCAGTGTGATTATTTGCGAACACGTGGGAGTCTTTTAGGCATTTATCTGTACGTGTGCGATGGTATCAACCACATGCCTGTGGCGGTGGTATTGTGTGACACACGACTGTATCTTTCTCTGCGTAGTTTAACATGAATAATGTACCATGGCTCGCAGTGTGAAAATAGTATGGAGGACACACACATGCTCACAACCAAACATATGTCTTTTTTAAATGGGCTAATCTGACAGCGCCAGTCACAGCTAGTCGCCCACTCAACACAGGGGGCTCTGAAAGCAGATACAGAAGTGAGGGAGAGTGTGTGTGTATGTGTGTGTGCACGCACGTCTTCTAATCTAACAGCAGACAAAAGAGATTCAAACAACAGATTGTGTGAAAAAATTCTAAATCCTCAAGAAAACAGATTTTATTTAATTTTTTAACCAAGCTTAGCTGCAGAGGGAGCCACTCACTGACAGTCACAGCTGAGAGAAATCTAGACAAACAGCATGACGTTATTGGAGCTTTTTGTGCTGCTCATCTGTTTTTAAAAGATCTTCGCACTATCTTCATGTCAGTTCTGCACTGTGGGATGAGAGCTAAGAGGCAAAGGGACTGACATGAGAAATAATAAAATAAAACTTTGTTCATCCACATGGTGGGAAACCAGCCATGGACCAGGCAGCGGAATATTGGGACGCAAATTATACAATCAACTCAAAACTATTAAAAGGAACTACACTATATTGCCAAAAATGTTCACTCACCCATACAATTCAATGATATCATTGAATTCAGGTGTTCCAGTGACCTCCACAGCAACAGATGTAAAAAAAGCAAGCAGAGAGGAATGCAGCCTGCTTCTACAAAACTGCATCCAAGCCTTAGATCACCAGTGCAATGCAAGACATCAGCTGCAGTGGTGTAAAACACAATGAAGCTGGACTCTAAAACAGTAGAGATGTGTCCTCTAGAGTGCATCTTTGTCTGGCAAGTCGATGGCCGAGTCTGGGTTGACGGTTGCCAGGAGAATGGTACTTGTCTGACTGTATTGTGCCAAGTGTGAAGTTAAGTGGAAGTGGGATTATGGTTTGGGCTGTTTTTCAGGAGTTGGGCTCGTCAGTGAAAGCAACTCTTAATGCTTCAGCACGCCAATACATTTTGGACAATTTTATGCTCCCAATTTTGTGGGAACATTTTGAGGAAGACCACTTTCTGGTCCAACATGACTATGCAACAGTGCACAAAGAAAGGTCCATAGAAATATAGCATAGATCAATCAGTTTGGTATAGAAGAATGCGACTGGCCTGCACAGAGTCCTGACCAAACCCAATAGAACAGCTCTGGGATGAATTAGAGCGGACACTGTGAGCCAACATCAGTGTCTGACCTCACAAATGTGCTTCTGGAAGAATGGTCAAATTTCCCAACACACTCCTAAACCTTATGGAACACATCTCAGCCAACATCACAGTCAATCCAATCGAGAATGGGCTGTCACTAAAGTGTGAAGGCAGATGAGTGAATACTTTTGGCAATATAGTGTATGTGGAACAACTGTCAAGGTTCATTTGTTGATTTTGTTTTGACTTAATACATGAAAGGAAAATCAAACTTTAGTACTGTATAACATACTTACTGAGCACAGTGTTCTGGAGCTATAGTCACACATATTATCTAGATCAGCAGTTTGCACCCTATAGGATTTCGAACCTGCAAACTGGGTCATGGAATGTGTCTGAGAGATGATTAATGGGATTGGAAGGCAATAAAAAGCACATCTTCTCCACAAACTCTGCTTTCTGTTGTATCATGCAAATTGCTTGCCTGTATACTGTAGTTTTACCCCTGAAGGGCTCTAAAATATATGAGAAAGAGAATCAGTCAACTCATAATCTACTTTACTCAGAGATTAGAGCGAATAAGAGAGCTCCAGAAATGTGGGCAATAATTCCACATTGCCAGGGAAATTGGATATGTGGAAAAGAAAGGCATAGCTACAATTGAACCATGAAGTTCATCTGTAAACTGCACGTGATGGATGTTTCCAAATGATTTGATGGAAATGCAAAACACCAGCAATAATTTTACCCAAGCTTTCTTGTGTCTCTGTCACATCAGTTTGTCTAGGCATTAGTCACGAGTTCATTTAAAAGCAGCATGATTCTCTGACTTCCTCGCCTCCATTTGTCCCCTTAGAAAACTAGATTTATCCTTCAAATAGTCATGGTTTAAAATAAATGTGTGGGACAGCAGATGTAATGCTGCCTAATGAGCTCTTTGTAAAACATTGGAGCATTTTTAGTTTGCATTGTTTGTTGGATCGATGGTTGAATTGAATTAATGAGGTACTATTGATTTATATGATGAAGACTAGATAGGTGCTGCGCTGGGTTTTTTCACAAATTGTAATTTTAACCTGGAGCCTGAAACATCCTGTGTATTACAGGGCTGCCCACTCATTTCCTGATTGCTGTTCCTCCTAATCAATAACCTTGAGGAGTCTACATTTTTTTGTATTTTCTCTCATATTTTCTCTTAATTTTTCTCTGCAGTTATTCACTCACCAGCAACTACCTGCTTCATCCAGGTTTATTGATCGTGTTTGTGCACGGATGGGTAATTACAAAACATTATGGATCCATGAACCTCCGAGACCTTTAGACAGCTGTCAGACCTCCTTGAAGCTAACCTTTGCTTCAATCGCCATATAAAGCTATCACTGTAAAACGCTGACAGCACACATTGGCATCAAATTTGTCTCGATAATGTGGCTTGATATTGTCGCAAGTAGTATTTAAGACACTTTTACATCAGTGCCCCCCACCTCAGTGTGTGGCTTTGTCTGCTGTGTCGCCAGGAAATCATACATTGAAGTGAAAAGCACATTTCGCTCAATGACACCCCCACGCTGTGTGTCAGAAGCCGAAAATGAAAGTCAATTCATAAATTGATAAGTGGTGGCTTTCCCCTAGTGAGAGCTAATAGAATGACTTTGCCTTAGGGAATTTAGGAAACACTTCCAGTATGCACACATCTCTCTCTCTCTCTGTCTCTCTCTTTCACACACACACACACACACACACACACACACACTGAAATCTCTACCCTTCTTCAATCAGCATCAGTTCCACTTCTTATTTCCTCTGAGAAGACAACTTATTGTCTGTGTCTCTAGTGGTTTTAATGAAGTTGTGTGTTCAATTTCCAAGGTCAGAGCAGGAAGCCTTTTCCCACGCTCTGCGACATTGCTGCACATACATCCAGTTACTCTTGCACCGGTGGGTGAGTGTATGTGTGAGGAAGACTCATTGCCGAGAAACCTTCTTATTGCTTCCATAATTCAGCTGCAGCTTCCCTTTCTTGTACGTCTGGAGAATTAACTGCTGCACTGTGCGATATTCATTTGCCCGCATATTACCGCCACCTTGATTGCTTTCCTGGGTTTGTTGTTTGAGCTGTATTTTTCCACTGTGACAGGTACATCCTCGATCCCAGTAGTAAGCTGTGACAGTTGCACAATGAGTTAACTGCATATATGAAAACCTCCTTATCCGTGGGCACTGCCTGCCTCAAAACAGAATGCACAAACAGACATGCGATAACAGCCCAGTCTCATATTGATATGTGTAGCAGCTACGCTAGTAGCATAAAACCAAATGGAAACATGTGAGGAAGTGTGGTAAACAAAAGAATTCCTCGATAGTGACTTGAGGCTAAAAAGCCGCCAATCCCTGTGCTAATGGCCTCATGTAGTCCACAAGAAAACAAAAAAATGCTTCTATAGCTACTTTCTCCATTCTTAAAAATGTCCAAAATATATTCTCATTGTTCAGTTTTAGCTCGCATGTTTAAATTATTAGCCTTATTAGGCTAAGGAATTAAGTCACTTAACACGATCTCTCCACCATGTATGTGGTGTCTGTGCCCTTTGGAGCATTTTAAGGAATTTATCTGAGAAATGATATATTGTAAATGGCTGGTTATGTAGTTAACTGTACTAACAGACGCTCTAAGAAGTCACATGCTAGCACTGTTAGCAGGGATCTCTCTGCTATCTGCTATTCACTACTATAGCTTGTGGAAGCATCTTGCTAACTGTAGCATAATACACTGATACAGCATATGGATACACCTTGATTGAGTTGAGCTGATATTTTAGCTTTCCAGTCTCTCATCCAACTATGGTCCAATCCAATATGCCGATGAGTATAATACCAAACTCAAGACTTAAAAACATCAACAGGTTAATCTCAGTTTCATCTGCTCAAAGACTTGTTTTCCAGAACTGTGCAGGCTTTTTTAGATGTTGTCTGACAAGGTCAAATCTGAGCGTCTTGTTCTTGAAGTGTAACCAGTTGTAAACTTCCCATTTCCATTTATGTAGATATCACTTGATTGTAGACTTTGAGAATGATATGGCTGTAGAAAGCCCTTGAATTGAAGATGAAAGATGGCAATTTAGTTTTCACCTGGTTATGTTAAAAACCTAAAGTACTTGCCAATAACGAAAAAAAAAGAAGACTGTGGCTCCACTTAAACTCTTTCACAATATTAACAGGATTTGAGAAATCTCCATTTTCCGTTTTGGTGTGAACAAAATCACATTCTTTCTCTTAAAGAAGTGCTAGAATGCAAATTACTGAGAACATATGTTTGTTCAAGCTGTTGAAATGCAATGACGACTGAGAGTTTTGCTCACTTAAAACAATCTCCTTTTCAGACACATCATTGCCTTCTGAATTTACAAATCAATTTGGCATCCGGCTCCACAACGATGACAACGGCTGCATTAAAATGCTATTAACAGGAAATGCTGTAATTTCATTCAGATGCTTATTCAGACACAAGTCTGAAGGGATTTGCTATTAGTCTCAAGGTCAGGTCGGTTTGTTACACGGTCTTGTTCTAATCCTGCACACTCTTTGATGAAATAATGACAGGGAAGACACCAGTGAGCGGAACGCGTATGAAGGGGACTTTGCAAGGAAGCGAGAGAAGAAAGGGGAATTAAGACAAGAAAAGAGTGAAGATTGGACAAGGAAAATAGACAGAAGGATAAAGGTACAAATAAAAGATAAAAAAGGCAAAAAGCCAGAAAGACGGTGAGCAGGGGAGAGTGTGACATTCTCTAGAGTGTAATGATATGGTGTTGATTTCTTTCATGGAAGCATTATGCATTAAGAGGGTGATGATAATGAAGCCACAGAGCACTCCGAACAGCAAGCAGGAAGGCTCATTAGGACATGAGTGGGTCTCTGTTTCGTGTTGACTTGTGCACATTGCTTCACTCCGAATTATCTGCAACAGGGAAATATCACGACTGCTGCAGCTGGGCAGGACGCGATCATCCAACCTCTACTAACGAAGGCAGACTTAATGAGCAAATGGTTAATGAAGGGAGACTTAATTGTCCTTCTGAAATTATTTATTACTTTCATTTGTAGAGTGTTGCCTGGAGATTCATTAACAAGAGCCATATGTTATGTGTGAACATGGACGAAAGTGGATTTATTTGCAGCTGAACAGTGCCAGTCTTGTGATGTGAGTTTGAAAATAGCAAGCAGGAAACCCCCAAATACGAATGTGCTTAGTAAAGTATGAAGCAGAATATTAATGGAGCATAGAGCTAACTCAGCCTAGCGACAAAGTCAAGTTCAGCCATCCCAGCAGATGCCAGTCCACTTTAGCTGATGGCCATCTCCATATCCAATGTGCTCTCTCATACAGGGTGTGTTATTTTTAGCTGCTTTGGCTAGCTTTAGTTACTTTGCACATCACCTCCAATCCAGCCAATCAATGTCATACTGTCTTTTGAAAAATAACGTTTTCACAGGTTTCTATGCAGTCCTGTAAAAACCTACATAAACCTGATAATTCAAAAGCTTGTAGAACCACCTTTAGCAACAATGACTTGAAGTAATGGTTTTCTGTTTGACTTTATCAGGCTCTCACATCATGTGGAGGATTTTTGGCCCACTGTTCTTTACAATGTTTTTTATCTGTTCATTAAGGTTTATGGGCATTGATCTATGCACAGGTCCTAAAATCAGGTTGAGCTCTGCACTATGACTGGACCATTACATCACCTTGATTCTGCTGTAATTGGGATCATTGTCCTGTTGCATGTTCCAGTTTGGGCCAACCTGTAGCTGTCAGACAGATGGCCTCGCATTTGACTCTAGAACTCTTTGGTATACACAGGAGTTCATGTTGCACTCAATGACTGCAAGTTACCCAGGTCCTGTGGCTGCAAAACAAGCCCAAATCATTACCCCTCGAACCATCGTGCTTGATGGATGGCATGAGGTGCACTTGCATCGTACATTATGATCAGGGAACCCCCTTTGGCCTTTTCTGTTCAAAGGACATTATTGGAGAAGTGGTTTGTTCAGATGCAACTTTGTAAACCTAAGCCACATTCTTTCATGAACTTTGACATGTGACATCTATCTGTCTATCTGTCTATCTAAATTATTTTGAACCGTTTTTTTCAGTGTTTTCATTTCTCACTCTCTTCTTATTACTGTCGTTTTCGCACTATAAGGTGCACTTAAAATCCTTTAATTTTCTCAAAAATTGACAGTGCGCCTTATAGTCCGGTGCACCATATGTATAAATTCTGGTTGTGCTTACTGACCTCAAAAAGGATTTTATGTGGTACACGGTGCTCAAAGATCTGTCAAAGTACGACTTTGGTAAGCTACGAAGCCACGTCGCTTGATGGATTGTTGGATCATTATGTCTACCGTAGTCAGGAGCCTCATGGAGTAATCTGGGTCCAAAACTCCGTCCACTTCAGGTCCCAAAGTTAAACGAACACTGCGGCATCACTGAGAGTTAAAAACCGTCTAAATTCCTTCATCTTTAATAAATGATCAGTGTTGCTGCTTTACCAGGTGTAACAATTAAATTTAACATCCAGGCATTCATGAAAACAGAATGTATTAAATTTAACGCAGTTAGAAGTTAGTAGGAAGTTAGCTCACTAGTTTCCACCTAAACATGATATAGCATGTTCTGACTGAGAGATTTCTGAAAATATTAAAACGTACAGCTCTGCTATCACTTCCAACATAAATGAAGACAGAAAACTAAACAGCAGTGACGTTTGTACGGTTACTGAAGTTGGGCTAGCTGGTATATGATGATGTGCTACGTGATCACTATCAACACAGCTATGTTAACATACAGTGGCTTGCAAAAGTATTCGGCCCCCTTGAACTTTTCCACATTTTGTCACATTACAGCCACAAACATGAATCAATTTTATTGGAATTTCACGTGAAAGACCAATACAAAGTGGTGTAAACGTGAGAAGTGGAACGAAAATCATACATGATTCCAAACATTTTTTACAAATAAATAACTGCAAAGTGGGGTGTGCGTAATTATTCAGCCCCCTTTGGTCTGAGTGCAGTCAGCTGCCCATAGACATTGCCTGATGAGTGCTAATGACTAAATAGAGTGCACCTGTGTGTAATCTAATGTCAGTACAAATACAGCTGCTCTGTGACGGCCTCAGAGGTTGTCTAAGAGAATATTGGGAGCAACAACACCATGAAGTCCAAAGAACACACCAGACAGGTCAGGGATAAAGTTATTGAGAAATTTAAAGCAGGCTTAGGCTACAAAAAGATTTCCCAAGCCTTGAACATCCCACGGAGCATTGTTCAAGCGATCATTCAGAAATGGAAGGAGTATGGCACAACTGTAAACCTACCAAGACAAGGCCGTCCACTTAAACCCACAGGCCGAACAAGGAGAGCGCTGATCAGAAATGCAGCCAAGAGGCTCATGGTGACTCTGGACGAGCTGCAGAGATCTACAGCTCAGGTGGGGGAATCTGTCCATAGGACAACTATTAGTTGTGCACTGCACAAAGTTGGCCTTTATGGAAGAGTGGCAAGAAGAAAGCCATTGTTAACAGAAAACCATAAGAAGTCCCGTTTGCAGTTTGCCACAAGCCATGTGGGGGACACAGCAAACATGTGGAAGAAGGTGCTCTGGTCAGATGAGACCAAAATGGAACTTTTTGGCCAAAATGCAAAACGCTATGTGTGGCGGAAAACTAACACTGCACATCACTCTGAACACACCATCCCCACTGTCAAATATGGTGGTGGCAGCATCATGCTCTGGGGGTGCTTCTCTTCAGCAGGGACCGGGAAGCTGGTCAGAGTTGATGGGAAGATGGATGGAGCCAAATACAGGGCAATCTTGGAAGAAAACCTCTTGGAGTCTGCAAAAGACTTGAGACTGGGGCGGAGGTTCACCTTCCAGCAGGACAACGACCCTAAACATAAAGCCAGGCCAACAATGGAATGGTTTAAAACAAAACATATCCATGTGTTAGAATGGCCCAGTCAAAGTCCAGATCTAAATCCAATCGAGAATCTGTGGCAAGATCTGAAAACTGCTGTTCACAAACGCTGTCCATCTAATCTGACTGAGCTGGAGCAAGAATGGGCAAGGATTTCAGTCTCTAGATGTGCAAAGCTGGTAGAGACACACCCTAAAAGACTGGCAGCTGGAATTTCAGCAAAAGGTGGTTCTACAAAGTATTGACTCGGGGGGCTGAATAATTACGCACACCCCACTTTTCAGTTATTTATTTGTAAAAAATGTTTGGAATCATGTATGATTTTCGTTCCACTTCTCACATGTACACCACTTTGTATTGGTCTTTCACGCGGAATTCCAATAAAACTGATTCATGTTTGTGGCTGTAATGTGACAAAATGTGGAAAAGTTCAAGGGGGCCGAATACTTTTGCAAGCCACTGTAACATAAACACAGTGCTGTAAACGGACCAAACTTCAGTCAGGAGAACAACTGAGATACTTCATCCTCAATACGAGGTTAGTCATTAATATACTGCAACAACATGGGAATAGAGCAGCTGTGAGAGAATTCAACATTAATGAATCGATGATACGGAAGGAGGAGGAGGAAGCAAGAAGAATGAGTTGAGTAAAGTTTGACTTATCTGACTGTTTTGTTTCGCGCCTTATAATCCGGTGCGCCTTATGTATGAAGACAGACCCGTTCATCGACAATGCGCCTTATAATCCAGTGCGCCTTATGGTCCGAAAAATACGGTAATATAATTATTTTCTAATTTATCTGTAATAACAATTATATTTACAAAGACTGTAAACTATTACTGTCCGGTGTCATTTTCCAGTAAGTACAAACTGTTTAAATGGATTTGAGCCTTTAAAAAAACCTATGCATGATGGATATGCCATAATCTTGTAAAAAGAAAAAAAACCCAATCAAACAGCTAAACAAAGAAACCATTTAAAGCCTTTAAAATGCTCACAACCTTTCTAGGAGAGGTCCACGTTTCATCTCGCCACTCATTCATCCAGACAAAACCCAGCGTAACAATGCAGGTCTATTTACTTGTAAAGTTTTTTTTTGTTTATGAGGCGAAATGTGGAATGTAATTTAAAGTTTAATCAAGATCTCTGAAAGGAACTCAGAGGTCATTATAAATGTATAATGAAACCGCTGATTGTGCTTGTGTTAATGTGTGGATTTATTTGTGTCCACTTGACCATGAATGTGCGTGCCTGCTCGAGAGAAAGGGTTTTCCTGTAAGACCTTAATCGAATGTATTTGTGTGTGTATGTGTGTGTGTTTGAGAGAGGTGGGGTGAGTAAAAGAGATTGAGTCTGTCAGTATTATCTGTATGTTTGTGCATGGAGAGCACCAGTGTATGGAGCGCATTATAGTGGAATGAGATTCTATCTCCCCTGCTCCTTTCATCAGGTTTGCGGCTGAATAAAAGCTCAGATAAGGGATAAGTGAAGCCATTACAGACAGTCAAAGGTTTCACACATCACAGCTGGACAATACAGACTTGGCACATTTGTTATGTTATATTTCACAGGGCTTTACTTACTGCGGACATTTTGACTTTTCTAAATGTGAGTATAACTAATAGCATTATTAATGGGTGAATTTTGCACCTCACCTGAAGGGATGGAAACATTATTAATGTCTTTGAGTTTTGGGAATTATTTCCTCCACTTTGATCTGTTCCCACCATTAAGGAGCAGTCAGGCAATTTCGCTGCAGTGCCCAGGGATCAACTCAATTTCCTCTTTTGCATCTTCCAGCAAAACCGTTGCTCTGCATGTTTTTGGGAGAGTTAAAGGAAACCAATGTGTTGTGGTGGGATCTGGGGTTCTGTGGGCTGCCAGTGATAACTACTGAGTCTACACCCATTGTGTCCTGAGCCAGGAAGCTATGCCAGTGAGCCAGCGTGTACAATACCAGGACCCTGGCACACTTTCACGGAACACAGACATTAGTGCAATTAGTCACACCTCTGTTTCAGAAAACAAAATGTCCACTGCGAGAAGGAGATAGAGACTACATCTGAAACAGCTGAACAAGTGCAGACAATTACTGAGGAAAATAAAGTACTTTGCTTGCTAATTTTTGGTTTGCTTGCTGGTTATTTGTATCTGCGTTCTATTATTGAAGCCACACTTGCATGCCATTTATCAGCGTGTAACCAGTGTGCCAGCTGTATGAAAGGACCCTGTGTTTCACAACACTTGGATGAAACTCATCTTGTCATTCCAACATGAATTTCTGTTGTTACTTTGGTTCCCTGATGAAATGTTTTCAGCATGCTTGATTTCACCACTTGCTCTGGAAGACAGCGTTATCTGCAGTGGAATGATGCCGCAGTAATGGATTCTCTCATTTGAAATAAATGAACTCGACAAGGAGAGAGAATGAGATTGAGGGAGGACACAAACACACACAGAGTGAAAAGTGGTTTCTAGAAGTCGAGCGATTTTATTCCAAAATGAGATATTCACTGTTTCATGATGTAAATGTGATGCAAGTAAGTAAAACTTACTGGAGTTTCAAGGTTTGTTTCAGTGCACGGTAAGTGAAGTGTGGAGGTAGGAGTGGGTGGTAAGGCAAGCAAGGACTGTATCACCGGTAGCAGTTACTGCTAATGAATGTTATTTTTAATGATAAGATTTAATTGTGACAGCTGGTAAATGCATGCCAGGTGGTCAAAAGCATATTGCTTTTACTTCTCTCCAATATACCAGAGGCCTGACAGGTGAAGACCAGCATCATAATTCCATCCATCCATCTGTTGCAGGGGGCTGGAACCTGTCCCAGTTTTCACAGGGCGAGAGGCAGGATACACCCCAGACCTACAGGAGCTCCTCAGCCAAGGTTGCCAGGGCTATGAAACTAAACACATCATGTAAATGAAAAGTTAGTGGCATCATTTAAATATCATTAAAAACAGAGAGGGTAGCATTTGGTAATGCTTATTCTCCACTGTTTTTGATGATACCAGCTAATTTTTTAGAAGGATTTTTTCGAATAGCTTGCAGAGGTCTGTTGACAGCCAAAATGACCATAATCTTTTCATCAACAGCCATGGGGCACGTGCTGGGTATTTGATAAGAATGTCTAAAAACATAAAGATGCCATTTAAAAGAAGGACATAGCCTGAGAGTCTTAAAAGTGAAGTCAGTAAAAACTATCCAGATGAGTTTGTGGCTTCAGTAGCTTTACATCTTCTTGAATTAAGTCATGCTTATTTTATGATTAATGGCTTGTTAGAGTGTTAAGGACAGGAACAAGCCAGTAGTCTATGAGCAGTGTTTGGAAGGTTACTTTTAAAATGTATTTCACTACAGATTACAGAATACATGCCCCCAAAATGTTGTTTGTAACATGTTCTGTTAAGTTACTCTATGTAAGTAACGTATTCTGAATGCTTTGGATTACTTAATAAATTGTCATGCTTTTTACAACTACATGACTGTACTATTGCTGTGTGCTTTATTACTATTAATGAAGAATACTTGCTACCGAGCTAACATTGTTAGCTGAGGTTAGTTTATAGACTGCTTTCGGAACTGCACATGATTATTTGCAGCGAGCAGGTTATCAATGCTATCCATCCAGTATAACAGTCTGCAGTCTATGAACTAACCTCAGCTAACGCAAGCTAACAATGACAGCTTGATAGCGAGTAGCTTTCAGTAATAGTAATAAATCACACAGCAATATTACGATAGGGAATAAAAAGATAGGGAAGTGGCCCATAACCCAGGTAGCAACTGCAACTAAAATAAGGTAGTTGCAGTAGGCTAATGCTAGTATTTTAAAAAAGAACTTACTTCCAGATGTTTCTTTTGGTTGGATGGGGAGTGTTTTGGTGCTGAGAGCAGCTTGGTTGCGGGCAAACAGTGTTTGCATTGAATGGTCAGATTTTGCCCATATGAAGTGGTGTCGGAATTTCCAATTAAGAAATGCATTCCTGCCCGTGCACTGCTGGCTCTGTTGTGCTGGTTCCGGGTCCATTGTGTAACTGACACCACCAACGTTAACAGGACGCTTACATTAGAGCCTCTTATTTCGTGTTTTGTTTGAGTTTCCAGCAATGCGTGGAATTACCAAAATTAGATTGGGATTAGAGAGGGGATAGCCTAACATATCAAACAGGAAAAGACCACAGTGTAATCCATTTTTTTTCAACAAAGTAACTGTATTCTAATTATCATCTTTTGAAACGGTAACTGTAATGGAATACAGTTACTCATATTTTGTATTTTAAATATGTAACACTGGTACATGTATTCCGTTACTCCCCAACACAGTCTATGAGCAGGCTGTGTCCCTTGGTTTCTCAGTTAGGTTCATCCATTCACTTGTTTCTGGAGTTGTTCTCTACATTATAAAATTCGATAAGCTGGCATAAATTGTTGACAAAAGTGTTGGGCCATAAAAAAGTGTTGGCTGTAGCTCATGAGAGCGGGTTGAAGAGCAGGTCATCTATTAATTGGAAGGTTCAATTCCTGGCTACATGTATCCTTGGGCAAGGTACTGAACCCCAAGTTGCTCCCAGAGTATGAATGTAGGTGTGAATGTACGATAGAAAACTCTTGGATGTAAAAATACTTGTGTGAATGGGAGGATAAAGGGTTTTGAATGCTCAAGTAGAAAGTGTTCTATAAGAACACCTAAAAGACTCAGTATCTGCAGATTTCCAAACTTTGGCATTTTGATGCCAAAGTTTCCACATGCTCTCTGGCATTAACATCAGCACAAAGACTGTGCACTGGGAGCTTCGTGACATGGGTTTCCATGGCTGAGGAGCTCCCGTAAGTGTGCATATATAAGAAACTTCACCTTAAGAAGGGTAAGTTAACTAAGTTGTTCACTTAAGAAGTGTGACACTTAATTGGGATAAGTCATGTGAACCCAACAATATGCCAAAATAGAAGAGCTTTAAGTTGAATACATTACTTAAAAACTATATACGTATATGTCAAATATGTGAATAATAATGGCTCAGATTGTTTTGAAAAAGCTTGAACTTGTATTTACATTATGTTTTGTATTATATACGAATCTCTCTCACTCTCTGTTGCAAGCTCCATACACAATACAGTTCAGAAACACTGGTTGTATTAATGTAAAACACCGACACTGGACAACAACACCTGCTGGGAGTTATTTGTCGCTACAGGATTCTCTGTAATTTTTGGCCTAAACCTAAACCTTTACACTTGTCTTAAGCATTCAAACACTGAAAAGCACATGAGATAGTAATCAAACCCTAAACACAACAAAACTGAAGTGTTGAGCTACAGAAGTACTAAATTAAGGACTGGAAGGCAAACAATAACAGTTTCATGAATCAATGCACTTGTCCTTGCAGGAGTTGTACTACATAACTGAGACAAATATACTTCTTGGGTAAAAGTATAAATAACTTGATATCAGAACGTTTCAAAAACCAGTAAGAATTGAGGTAAAGTCACAGATTTAAATTAACTTAAGGACATTGTTTGCATTTACAGTGTAAAAGCATTTTCAAAATGATTTATGTCATCTCTTTATTCAGAGCGCTTTGGCTATTCAACATTTGGTGCCTTTGTGAGTAATGCAATTATTAAAGCAGAAAGAAATAGGATCTGTTTAGCTTATTTGCACAAATCAATATTTATTAATTGCCAGTCATATCATCATTGCTACATTTAACAATGTTGTCACACATGACGGATTTTCCTCATATCACACAGGCCTAATTGCCACTTAATCTAACGGAGAGTTAGACCGGTGTAATCTATCTCTTTGGTAGCTGGCTTCTTTCCTTGCTGTGCGGTTAGTTACGGATATTGTGGAGGTTATTTTATGTACTCTGCTTTGTTTGTTTTGGATCCTGACTTTGCTGTAGTGCAGCAATATTATAAGAAACTGAAGCCAAAAGTAATTTAGAACGTTGTCACTTTTGTGGCTTCTGTTGTTTTACTCACCTGATGATAGTGTGTGATTTGTGAACCAGCCTGCACAGAAGCCCTGGTAGTTACTATGAGAAGATATGGTGTGAAAATTAGGCATTAGAATTCAGTGTTGGGGAGTAACAGAATACATGTACTGGCGTTATGTATTTAAAATACAAAATATGAGTAACTGTATTCCATTACAGTTACCGTTTAAAAAGGTGGTATTCAGAATACAGTTACTTTGTTGAAATAAAGGGATTTCCTGTTTGATATGTTAAGCTATGCCCTCTCTATTTTTGGTAATTCCACGCCGGCGGAAACCTAAACAAAACATGCATTAAGAGGCTCTAATGCCCATGTCACCTCTACTTGCGGCCCCCATAATGACGTGAAGAAATATTTTTAAAAATTATTGTTAAAAAAATTATTTAATATGAAGGCAATAGGCAGAGTTTTACAGGCATAGCCCTAAAGAATGTAGCCTTATGGGCAGTGTAGCCCAGTTGTAAGTAAGCTATTAAGACTCGACTGTACACTGTGTTCGTGTTTTTCCCTGAAAAAATAAGTTCCGTTGGAGCAGCTTTTCAACGCCTCTCTCTGTCTCTCGCTAGCAAAATTGACCCAGACAACAAAGTAAAGCCAGTTTTTGGTTACGAGCCCGACACCGAACCTGATGTATTAGCCAGAGGTCCCTTTACGACGGTTCAGAGACTCAGACCTATTTTAAATGCGCGCGGAATAGTTTTCTATATGAGATCGCTGCAAAAAACTGCAGCCTTACCTAATGTCAACCCTACTGTTACTCATTTATATTAAGACTTAAAAATCTAGTTGGTATTGGTATGTTGAGTATTCTTCAGTAATAGTAATAAATCACACAGCAATAGTACATTCATGCAGTTGTAAAAAGCTTGATAATATATTAAGTAATCCAAAGTATTCAGAATATGTTACTCTCTTTGAGTATCGTAACGGAATACGTTACAAAATACATTTTGGGGCATGTATTCTGTAATCTGTAGTGGAATAGATTTTAAAAGTAACCTTCCCAAAACTGTTAGAATTATAGCTTGACTGATAAATCAGCCTCATCGATATATTGGCCCCGCCGATATCGGCCAATAGTAGCTATTGCCTAACATATTGGTATTGACATTTGTAATGGCTGATGAATTAAAAAAAATATATGTAGAAAAGGAGAAATACAATATAATCATGCTATGAGTATTGATGTTGCTTAGTTTGTCCACCAGGGAGCACTCTGTAACTCATCCGGTAGCAAGGCATGTTTGGAAGATGTTTGGAAGATCACAAGCACAACAATCAGCTTATCTGGGCAGAGTTGGACAGAGTGTAAGCGAATAATCCACAACTTGTGACAATAAAACAAGTTTATCTTTAAACTGCATTGCCATTTTATCTTAGTAAGGACTCATAAATAACTACTCAAAACAAGTGTTAGGGAAATCTGTCCAGAAGTAAAAGATATTGGCTGATATATCGAGTTTTTAAGTTACCAAATATCGGTATTGGTATCAGTCATGAGCATATATCAGTTGCGGTCTAATTAGAATGCAGGAGACCGTGCTTCGGACACTTTGTCATACAGATGCATGAATGCATTTATGTGTGAAGATAACTTTTAAATCTGAATGTTCACGGTGTCTGTGTACATTTCACACTGAACTGTGCTTATATAGCCGAGGCAATTAGTTGATTAGTCAGTCAACAGGAAAATAATCAAAGGCAATTTTGATAATCACTGAAGCATTTTAGCTGTTTAATCAACCAAATGTACACATTAAATATGAGAACCTCCTGCCTTTCTGTATTATTATTGTAAATTGGCTCCTCTCTTTTGGGTTAAAAAACAAAACAAAACAAAACAAAGCTGTTTCATTTTTTTTAAACTAAGTTCTCAAAGGACTGGTCTTAAGTTCTGCTCTTCCCAAAATAAACTAAGACACAAACTTGTGATCATGCTTCTATCAGCAAGGAGAGTGTGCCGTATTGGCTTAGTGCAAATGCTGCGTGCAACATCTGACAAAGCTATTTGGGTCATCTTTCAGTTTGCAGTTTGGTCAGAATATCCTAGACAGACACACACACACACACACACACACACACACACACACACACACACACACACACACACACACACACACACACACATACACACGCAAGAAACTACATAGGTGTGAAATTTGTTCGCAATCTGAAAATGAACAGAGATGCAGTTTTTAATAGGAGGACACATTATGTTAAGAATAATATCACCAGTTCAAGTGTATCAACTCACTGTTGTGTCTGCTAGACAGCTCTTAAAAAAATACTGTTGTTGCTATAGCATTGTTTCTGACTGGAATAATAAACAGCTGTTGTGGAAAAGGTGCTTCTTCTTCTGTTTCTGCTGTCAAAAATGATCTGAGCGGTTGCTTTCTGGTCACAGTAATCAATTTGTGTGGTTTCTAAAGGATTATATCAGTCTGCATCGCTGCCACAGGTGGCAGAATGAACACCGGGACAATAAGTTCAACAGTGTGCTGTGGAGCAACATAGGTAGAGACATTGGCACGCTGTTTCTTCCCTGTAAAGCCAGTTTTGTTACCTCAAAACTGAAATCTGCTGAGATCTCAGCGTAAAACAATAATAAAAGAAGTTAAAAAAAAATTGAATGAGACATGACTCATATATTATTTCTCAAGCTTGTTACTAGGGCGTCGACAGGAAGTCGACATGAAAAAACGCTGCATTCGAATACATTTTTAATATTTACGGGGAAAAAAACAGTGAGGGGCAAAAAAAAGTGCTTCATTAAGTCTGCCTTATCTTTCAAGACGCATTTCAAGTGTCAGTGCTGTTGAAGACTTTGTGTACTTAAAACAAGAGAACGCCACATAGTTCAGGGATTAGAAAACATTCCAGTATAGAGTTCTTTTTTTAATAAATGTGACTGAAAGTAGGACAGATAAGTAGAGAAAATGAGACCGAGGAAAACTCAAAGGGGGGAGAATGGGATGCTTTAAGGGCCCCATTTTAATAACATGCTGCTGGTGTAGAGCTAAAAATCAATGGGTAGTATGTGTGTGTTTGATAAGGAGCACTGAACATCATCCAGTAAGATTCATGATGTTTGGTGATAAAAGCTGCGGATATGAAACAAGTTGTATAGAGAAAATGATGCGCTTCTTTCCTTTCATTTTCCCTCATCTTTTCGCCTCTTTGTTATTCAGATTCACCTCTTAATATCGTTTCACTCTTTTTTTGTGTGTGTCATTATGTTGTTTCCTCTTATCCCCGTTCCTCCATTTATTTTCACTCTGTACTTCTTTTCCATCTCTTGAAAGAGGATGGCGGGGGCAGTAAAAAGCAGGGCAGTAAAGGTGGTAGATAAGGAGAGGGAAGGCAGTAAAAGTGTAATCGTCAAAGGGAAAGAGTTCAGTAAAGAGAAGCGGAAGACTTGAGGGAAAATGCAGGTTGCAAAGACTTTTTTCTTTCTTTCTTTTTCTTTTTTTTCTTGCAGTGATGTTGCATTAGATCGCAGAGAACAGGTGGGAGGACCGAGAGGAAAAAAAGAGGTTAAGTGATTGGTGTTCCCACATCCCAACTCTCCTGCTCTTGGTGTGCCTCAATCTATCTTCCTCTGCATCTGCGGTCTTGTCCGCTTGCCATCTCCTGCAGCCTTCCTGACCATGTTAATAGCAGCAGCGTATTATTTATGAACGAAAAGGCAAGAAGACATGGAAACAACATTAGCAGAAAGACAGGATCTTCCTGCAAGAAGCAACCTCTTTGAAGGGGCATTGACAGGATGTGTGCTTGTGAGTGTTTAAAATAGATGTCCTCCTTTGAAGAGATGACGCATGCTCGATATGACACTCTTTCTTTGTCTGTATCACACACCATCTATGTGCCCATTAAAAAAACCTGTGATGTACTGAGTTAATAAAATGAGGAATGGGAGATTTAAAAAAAATGGTTTGTTTACGTTGCTGCATGTGGGACTGGAGTTTCTGTGTGAAATTGGTTCTCTGAACGTTTGGAGTATTAGCACATGTGTATGTTTTGTGTGTGTGAGAGTGACAGATAAGCAGAGAGTGAAGAGTGCATTACTTGCCGGTTTCTGCCAATTACCCCCCTAAGCTTGAGGTCAAGTGAGTAAGACAAAAAAAGTTCCTTTCTTTTTTCCCCACATTTAATCCACATCCGTTGCCTGTGATTGCCTCCTCTCCTCTCCTCTCCTCTCCTCTCCTCTCCTCTCCTCTCCTCTCCTCAGAAAAACAGGCTTACCACAGCCTTAAATAGTAAAGTTTCTCTTTGTCTAGTCAGATACAGGCAGGTGAGAATCCCATAGAGTGTATGTAAAATCATCCTTTTATTTTTTGGCCTCAATGTTGTTGTTTTATTTTACATTCGTCATTTAACTTTAACATGGGGCACTAAGGGGTTGGCTGAGTGGCCAGAGCTGCAGTTTTTGGCACTTCCACAGTGATTGCCACTTGGGGGAGAAGTTTGCTTTTGGATATTGTCAGCAGTATTAAAAGGAGGATTTGAGCTATTTGAAGTGTGGAGAGTCTGACCTTTGACACAGTTGACTCAACTTTTGTACAAAGTCATGACATCCATCAAAGTTTAGACAGTTGTTGCTATTTGAGAAACCTATGAGGTTACTTTTGTGGATAAATTTAAAAACTGATTGAAGTTATTGTATTGTACTAATAAGGAAGTGATTAAGGTGTGCCATATACTAGAAAACTTCCCCATTCAAGTGGATGTAACAGATGTGATTGCACCAGAACATGTATTGTTTGTTTGGATGTGGGTTTTTTTTTTGTGAGGTTTTACTCTGAAGCAGATGCGAGACAAGGCAAAGTTTCACAGAATGGAAGCGTAGTGTGACGGCTCTCTGACTTCTCTGCTCTCTGTCGGTGTCACAGCTGCAGGTCTGTGTCTGTTTGATGGGCAGAGCTGAGCAACAGTACGTGCATACACAGACACACACCCCCCTTCAGAAGAGTAGCTGCAGTCGCCACAGCATGCAGGATAAAATAGGGGATTTGTTTGTGCCACAGTCAAACAGAACCAGGCATGGTGGCGCTTTTCCTGCAGAGCTGTGTGGAGATGTGGGTGTGTTTTTTTTTATTTGTGCTGTATACTTTTGGATGAAACTGTTGTAAGGAATAACTTTGGATAATTATCCTCTGGGGAGCTCGCCAATGACTACATACCTTTAATTACTTTTTTTTCTGTTTTGAGAAGGAAGGAAAACACTTTTCTATTAGATCCACTTTGGTTGTGGTGGTCTTTACTTTCTTTTAATTGTGTTCCAGCTTCTTCATTTTCTTCCTACATTGCTTCATTTTGTGGTAAACGCTAAAGGTAGAAAGCTGAGGGCTGTAATCACGTTTTTTTTTCTTTTTAAAGGATACTTTATACAGCTAATGTTTGCATCCTTTTTTTAAATAAGACGGTCAAGTATACTACGCTATTTAGGTTATGGTGGCATTTAAATCATTCGGCGGGCATTTATGTCATGCAAATATCCTTTTTGTGCTTTTGTGCCCATCCTTAACAAGCAGCTAACAACCCAAAGAACTGGGGCTTTAATGTTGCTGTGCAGACAGACAAAATTGAGTTATTTCCTCCAAAAGTTCCTTAAACAATGAGAAAGTTCCTCCAGTACAAAAGTGCATACTGTAATCACCATAAACACCCATCCATCCATTATAGGAGAGCTGGAGCATATTCTAGCTGTCATACAGTGAAAGTATACACCACGTACAGGTCGCCAGGCCATGCTGTGAGACAATCAGAAAAAAAAAGTTTTATAATTAAAGTTAATCAGCCATGAGGTGCCAGGTTTACATTCTTGTAACCGTGAGCATGAGACCCATCACAAAAAGTTTTTCAACTGCGTGGAAGCACTTCGCCCTGAGCAAACAGCATTTTGGGGGTTAAAAGAATTTCCCTCAGAACTTAATTTCCTTTAAATCCCTCCAAAGGTTCCTTGTCCCTTGGGAAAGTTCCTCCACTGGAAACGCTTCATTTTCCTCCAGCTCCTCCTCTCTCTCTCTCCTTACTGGCCTCGCTGCCCCAGCCAATGGTGCTCCTCCTCCGAGGAAAGGCAGCACTAAACGGGCTCGGCGCTGCGTCCCCATGTATTTTTAATGGCCATGCCCGTCATGCTGGAATCTCAGCTTGAATTATGCATAGAGGATGAGTGAGGGAGAGGAGCGAGGAAGGACATAGGGTGGTGTGAGAGAGCGAGAGAGACTATAAATCGGAACGAAAGATGAGGATAAAAAGACGACAGGGGATGAGAGATCATTGAGGACAAAAAACATGCTGGCAGAGTGGGCACAGAGAAAGAAAGACAGAGATGTGTATTTTGGAATAATCACAGCTCTGACAGAGTAGAGGAGAGTGCGACCTCTCACCTCCCTCCATCAAGCCCTCATTTTATCTCTCTCCACCTCTGGATCTAACTTCACCTCCAAACCCTGCATCCCTTCATCTCCTCTATCTTTCTCTCCAGGGTTCCCTTTCTTCTCTGTCTCACTATTTCATCACCACTTTCTCTTTTTTCAGTAGCTCTCTCTTTTACATCCCTTGCTCACTCTTTTTTACCCTTTTTTATCTGGCTGGCTCTCCCCCTCTTCCCCTTACTCCCCACCTTCACAAATTATTGCCTTTTTTGTGTATGTGGCCGTTGTAATGGTGTCCTGGTGGGAAGTGGAAGTGAACAAAAGGGGAATAATTACTGAAACACAAAGACAGAGGGTGTAAAAAGAGTAGCAGCATGCATACATAGAGAAAGTGAAGGACAGGTGTGGCTCAGATTTTAAACCACTGATTAGCACCATGCACTCATTTCGGCTTCCAAAAGCAAACACTCGGTCTTCTCGGTTATGGTTATTCTAGGGTTTGACGACATGCTCTTCAAAAAAGAGTCGAGCAGCTCCGTGGATTCAACTTGCAGTCTTCTTGTTCTTATATCTAAAGTATCTGTATGTAGAAGTCTGTGAATCTGTGCACATAATTCAAATCAATTCAGATTAGCTGTAAAAAGCACCAAATCACAGTCGCCTGAAGGTGCCTTATATTGTAAGGTAAACATCCTACAATAATACAGAGAAAACCCCAGAAATCAAACGACAACCCTATGAGCAAGCACTTGGCAGCATGGGGAAAGAAAAACTCCTTTTTAACAGGAAGAAGTCTCCAGTTTTAACAAAGCTTAAGCCATTAACCCGCCTCCTGTCTCATCAGGAAGAGGGAAGGTCAGATACTGTGCTGGTCAGTTACACAGTGATCCTCCAAGGTATGGAGGCCAATCTCCCCCCACCACTCCCCCTGACAGTGGCAGACGCCCTCAGACATCGGTGCATTGGTGGTTCTTTGTGTCCGGGCATAGGTGTTCAGGTAAGCACCGGCTCACTCCTGGTGGCTGCTTGTCGGGGCCTGGAGCCTGGGGCTCGCTCGGGCCCCTTCGGAGGGTGGGGTGCCCTCAGGCCCTGGGCCTGGGGCTCGGTCACTCTGGCCAAGCTGGCTGCCTGCGGAGCTCACGGGCACGTCACTGCAACCCCCCCTGGCTTCTGGGGGGGGGGCTGCATGTAAAAGCATTCCCTGTCCGTCAAGCATTGCTCTGAGAGATTTGTGAAAATGCCTCATTGACAAATATCCTGACAAAATTGTAAATTTAGTGAGAAAAATATCCAAGATGGCCTTCATTTAGGAAAAGGTGGGACTCGTGTCAGAACTTTCTTTCATGGTAAAAAAGAATGTACGTCCTCTGTCAGTTCTAAGGTTTTACATATCACGACATAATAAAAAGAATCTGGTCCCCCCTGCAGGTCTCAAAATGAGGTAAACACAACCTCAAATGAACAACAAAATGCTGAATATAACTTAGTATTATTGTTTATTTAAGAATAAATGAAGACAAAGTGTTGAAAGAGTGTGAAAGACTGTATACACCTTTATTGCTTTTATAAGAATTAAGGGGAAGTAGCAGTTAGATGCCGCTAATCAAATGCATTTGATTAAGTGATCATGAGCACATGTGAGCAGCTCTATAAAAGCAAAAGTTTTGGCAGACCGATGGTCTGGGGCATCCAGGTGTCAAGGAGGAAAAACATCAGTAATGATTTTAAAGAAGCAACTGCTGTTGCCCATCAATCTGCGAATGGTTATTAGGCCAACTTTGCAGAGAAACTGCAAAGAGCTACAGCTCTAAATGTTAAATGTTCATGCTAAAAGTTCATGGCAGTACAATTAAAAAGAGATCAAACAAGCACGGCTTCTTTGACATGCTTCCCAGGAGAAAATCTCTTCTTGTGAAAAACTGTGAAAAAGATCCTCGTCTGTTGACATCCACATGACACCCTATTTATGACAACCATAAAATCAGGAGACAGCTTGCCTATATAATGGAAAGTGGAAATGTTTGTGCTGCACAAAGACCGAAAGCAATTGAAGACAGAAGAAGAGGTCTAATGAGGTAGATCAGGGGAATCCTCCAATTCCTGTGATCTATGGTGGTGAAACCCTTTTGTTTAAGTTATGACAAAAGCAATGTCTTAGCACCAAAACAGTCCAAGTAGCCATAGCAGTGGTATCAGTAAATCAAGCTCTCCCTTGATAATCATGGCAGTGTACATCATTACCACTAGTCACACTCGTACTTGAAGTAATTATTCTTTGAAGTCAGCAAAGTTTCCTTTTGGTCATCACCCCTCTCTGCCTGCCAGATGTGACTCACAGTGAATCACACACAACCTGACATGCCGTTGACTTCTCCAGTCCTGATGCGGCTTTGAAAGCTGACAATGAATTTCAGAGGTTACACGTTGAGAAAAACCTTGGGGCTTTGGTATTTTGGAGTATTTTTGATATTTCGGCGCAACACCAGCGATAATTAGGATGACATTTAGAAAAGCTTTGATGTATTTCCTCTCATCTGTCAGGGAGCCCCGAGAGAGAATCACAAAAAAGTGTTTCTTCTCCATACGGATGGGCTTTGCCTTGGCTATTCAAAATGCCTGTCAGTGGCTTCAGTAAGGCCTGTTTGGGGCTGATTGCTGAATGTTGAGCTACTGATAAATTAATGATTAACCAGGTCAAGAATAAATATTAAAGACATGATGATTTTCTTCTGTTTAATCTTAACTGACTATAGTCAGGAAAACATTCTGTTGTTTTGATTGGTTTATGGTTTGAATTGTATGAACTAAAGACCAAACTGTTCTAACAGACACCAAGCGCAGGCAGCTATCCCTAGTGACAGTTGCTCACGTGGAGAATATTGCAACAGTCACTGCAAACGAAATTTAATTATAGTGCCAGGAAAATATTAAGCAACCTCATGCGACCTTATGCAATTTATTACAAATGACTCTATTTGCTAATTTTGGGCTGCATTCAGAGCGGAGAAATAAACATGGAGCATCAGTGAGTTCATGCATACAGGAACAGGAAAACACACATTGCAAACAGGAAGCGAGAGGGTGACGGTGATGATGGAGAAAAGATTTTTAAATACAAAATAGCAGAGATTGGGACAGAAAAGGGAAAATGGTAACAACAGGGTGTCAGTTAAAAAGCAGAGTAAAGATAATATGTTTGCTCGAGCATCCCCTTCCCAAATAAACCCCAACGCCCCCAAGTGATAAGACATGAAATGTAATCTTATTTAAAAGAGGTACATGCCTTCACTGATATGTATACATGTGAAGGGTTTGGCTGCCATTGTAATACATTCTATTAATACACTACACTTGTAAATAAATAATTTAATACCATTTGCATGTGAAAGCCATTACTCATTTCCAAATTAAGCTGAGTGAAGATGAAACTGATTTATGATTTAATAACTTCACGACTAAAACAGCCATTTGTTTTAGCTAAATGATAACTTGCTGACATGCTAGAAGAAGATGGTGAACATTAGCCGATTAATATTGTCAGCAGAGCCCAACTTATATAACTTATCTGGTATTCTGATAATCAGCTGATATTTCCCCAACATTTGATATGTACCTTTATGCTCTGCCCAAACATGTGTTGCCCACAGGAGAGTTGGAGAGCGCCCTCTGGTGGATAAACCGTACAACATAAAGTCTCATAACATGATTGAAGGGTGTTTCTTTGTTTCTTTAATTCACTTTATTTTCTTTATAAATGTTAATAATGCTAATAGTTAGCTAAATAGCTAAAGCTAAATAGCTAGTGTTGGTCTGATGCTAAATCGCTCAAGTTGTAATTGTTAGTGTGAGCATTTGCTGATGTGATCTCATCTACACAAGAAGCAATTTGCTGTTCATCCGTTGCTTTGTGGGAGGTGGTTGGCATTTGTGGACACCGTAGTCTTCCTATTTTTTTACCATTCGAAAAGTTTAACTTTGAGCCCCCACTTTGTGATAATTTTGGCTGTTGTTAGGTTGTTCAATGATTTTCTGTGGTCTTCGGCCGCTGTGCTTGCTTCCTGTGTGGATGTTCAAATGTTAATTGTTCCTATATATCATAGTATAGTTGGCTTTTTTTCTTCTTTTTTTTTACAGTGTGTCTGTCTGTTTGTGTGTGTGTGTGTATGGTCCTCGAGGTGCATTGGCATCACAGCTGCTGTAAAAAGTTTTATGTACTCTGGCTTTTTTTCTCTGACATTATATGGCACCATGTCCTTACAAACTGCATGATACCGGTGACATTTAATCACTCTGAAACCACTGAAGGACTGACACCCTCCTGTTGCACAGTGTGGAATAGGAGAGTTTCCTGGTGTGGCTGTTCGTTTCAAACATCCCTTGTGCTTTAGCCTATCCTTTAGTCATTCTTGACCTTCAAACAGCATCATTCACAGGGACGACTCCCTGCTAAACACGTACTTTCTTGACCTTTTAACTGTCCATGTCTTTAAAGCTATTTGTTTCCCAAATAAATAATCTTCTGTTTAAATTTAAATACTGGCTCCAGTTTTTTTCAAACATATTGTAGATGCCACATCTTATCTGTTGTACCATAAGGAAAAATTATATTAATTTAACTAAACAATGTTGACAATATACTTCATATGAAGTACTGTACTACTCAAAATTAATATGCTTTCAAAAATAATGGAATCGGTTGTTTTTTATTCATCATAATTGTATTTAAAAAAAAACTAAATTCTGTTAGAATATTATTTGTTGTGGGGGCTATTTGTGATTAAAGCAGATTCGTTTTCCCAGCCGTGCTGGAGAAGAGAATGTAGACAGACTCTTTGAGGTTAAGATCACAGGGGAATATTAAATGCTGCAGAACTTCATGGGGTCATTGCCATTGTTCTAGATACAGTGAGGTATTTTGACACAATTTTGGTAATTCATCTGGAGTTGATTCTAAGTGTTGAATTCTGGAGTGCTGGAACTCTTGGTCCAAAGAGACATCAATGCAACTGAGGAAGGTCATGCTGAGGTGAGCAAATCAATAATGTGGTACTTCTTAAAGAAAAGGATTGAACTGGCCTGGCTATTAACACCAAAAGGCCTGAGAGACTACAGAAGACAAATAAACTGCATAATGGCAGAATTATTTCCATGGTTTATAAAAACAAATTCACAACATCTAACCAAGTCATGAAAACTCTGAAGAAGATGCTCATCATTGTCAAGGTCAGAAATCAAGAGATGCTTTCATAATTGGAGATATAGTAAGTAACAAGTTGCACACCACTGATTATACTTAAGAACAAGAAGGCCAGACAAGACAAGAAATCATCAAGAGCATGCAAAGAGAGAGATGAAACTAGAATGATGAAAGGAGAAAAGCATGGAGAAGGAGAAACAGCTAATCCCAAAGCATGTCAAATATGGTGGAGGCAATGTTATAGAATGGACATATCTACAAATCAAGTATTGTTTTATGATGATTAGACTGATGGATGAAGTAATACAATAAATTCTGAAGTGTGCAGGGCTATATACTCTATTCAGATTTAGCTAAATGCTAAAGACAGCACTTTGTTGTGCAAATGGATATTGCCCCAAAGTATACTGCAACAGCAATACTAGAGTATCTCAAAGTAAGGAAATGGGGTATTCTTCAGTGGTCAAGCCAGCCACTTGATCTCAACCTAAATTGCCTGAAAGAACATCTTGAGCAAGGAAACACAATGTTTGGTGATGCCCATGCGTTCCAGACTTCCATCCAAGTATTAAAAACAATATTCACATTTAAAATTACATTAGTTTGTCTAATTACCTTTGAGCCTGTGAAAATGGGGTGCTATATTTGTAAAATCTCTTGAATTAACACCAAAGATCTGCACTTCAGTCCACATCCTAATACTTAAATACCTAACTATAAGTAATACATGATGATTACTACCTATTTTACTGCCTTATAGGTTTGCCTCAGTCACTAGTCCTCCCCGTAGAACCTGGAAATCTCAGAGTCTTGTTTTTTGTATGCACTGCTTTGAAGTCTAAAACAAAGGCTGCCACGTCATCAATGACTTAGTCATAAATAGCCTACAGGGTCTATTTTGTTATTTTGGTTATGTTGCCTCATTCTAAATTATTTCTGAAAATAAGTTTGGGCTGTAGTAGCAGAATAAGAGAAATATGATGTCTTACATTACTGATATGTTTTTTAGAGGGCTGTTAACTCTGACATGAAATAAAAGTTTGAAAAAAACTTTAAGACGCACAGGTTAGCAACATGTAACATTGCTTTTATTCGTGTTATTGGGTGTATTGGAGATAATGTTAGTTTGTAGTATTGTGAGTTTACCAGTATAGTTATATGACAGCAATCAGTGACTTATCCTTAGTGTAAAGAAACATAAACACGACACCTTTTAACTTTAGAGCTTCTAGAAAATGGTGGGTTTGCCATGTAAGATTCTTACCTATAATCAGGAGAAACATCAGGTTCAGTGTCAGGCTCAAGGACGCTTGGAAATGTGGATAAAATGGCAATCAAGTCACCGACCCTGGAATAAAACAACAAACTACTGCCCAAGGCACACCTGCCCCATGAACTGTAGCACAGTCGATGGAATGAACCTATGATGAGTTTAAGTGAATATGTTAATGGAATTTAATATGAATTTTCATCATTTGAATGAACATTTGCATTAGTCTGTAGTTGTAATAGAATTAGCATGCCACTTGTAGACAGAGAAACAGATCTTTTATATAGTGTAATGTGTGTAGTGTCCACCAATTCCCAATGTATTAAACATAATTCAGTTTAATGATAATTGCCTAAACCAAACAGTCAATGTAAACAGTTAATGTAGCTTTGCGCCAATGGTCTGTCTGTGAACCTAGGCCTGTGTATCATAATACCTGTTGGAGAGGTGATTTAGAAAGCCCTTGGGGGTGCTTACCCCTGCATATCTCCATAAAAAAAGCAGCTTTGCAACAATACATAAAACTCTCAGAGCGTGTTTCACTTGCTGTCTCAGAGGGGGATTTAACCGCTAAGACAAGACAAGGCTTTCCCTTCACTCACTGAGCTCCATCCAAGTGGAGCTGGACATGAGCCAAGGTTTATGCAAGGAAAAAAAAATAGTTTCACGCATACACATGAGTGCATGCGCAGTGGAGCAGGGAGGTACACTGTACAGACGCATTCACACAGTGTTACTGATGTTTGTGGTTAGGAATTAGTTATATGGAGAAATGTAAGACATTTTGCTCCAAGGAAGAAAAGAAAAGAAAAACAGCGGAAGTTTCTCATTTTGCATCAGAAGTTATGAGGATGGAAGCAACAAATTCACCAAAAACGGACAGCATTCTATATTTATTTGTATTAAATGTTTAGTATGACAATTTTTAAATGTTCAGGAAGCAGCAAGGTCATCAGCTCATTCAAATTCAGCAATGTCCTGCTATATAAGAAATCTACTCATCCAAATTTGTGATTCTGTGAGAAAGTTGCTACTCTGTGCTCAGGATAAAAACACATAAAGCATGCAGCTGAATGAAAAGCTCATGAAGCACTACTGTATACTTTAAGAAGTGATTCAAAGCTAATAAAAACTTAAAGGTATGAATTTTCATAGTATAATTGTTAGTGCTTCCAAAACTTTTTCTGGCCTCACACAAAATGCGCAGCTGCCTTGAACGTGTTCTCAGCTAAACAGATTTATTTGTACGAGTGGACTGCATACGTGTTTCAAATGAAACTGTAAATTATTGCAAAATGAAGACTGAGGTTTTTCAGGTACTGCCCAGTGTCAAAACTGCTAAAAGGATGTAAAAGAAGTGAAAGCTTGTCTTTAAAAGACACAGACTAATGCTTTGAACTCTTGTCTGTCCCAGTGGGGCATCTCAGCTGGCTAGCTAAAGGTGAATCATGCTTCAAGAAAAAACATCTTTGTGGCTACTTTGGAGGCATTTTGGTTCATTTTAACTGTGTGGCTCTTTACCTGTGTGACATAAATGCTCATAGATTGTTGATTTAAACTTCCACCAATCCATCCATCCATTTTTTTTGCTTATCCAGTTTAGTGTCATTGGGGGGGCTAGAACCTATCCCCACTACCATGGGACAAGAGGTGGGATTCATCCTGAGATACAACTTTTTACACCGATTTATCAGTGGGCCGATAATACCATCAGTATTATCGGCCCACTGATAAATCGGTGTGACCTGGCCAATATTATTGGCCAATGGAAGGTATTTGCTGATCTATCAGTATCATAATTAAAATGTAAAGACAAGATGAAAGTAAAAACCCTTCAAACATCTTATGAAATCCAGTGTTGGCCGATATATTGGAATATTGGACTTTTAAATAACCAAATCTTGGCTTTAGTATTGGTATTGGTAATCATTGGATTGTGTTGTTCACACAAAATGAAAATAAAGACAGATGCCAACAGGTGATTCGGAGGAAAACACACTAATGAATGCTTAAAAAACATCCAAATGACCCATGAGAAAATCAGCAGCATGATACAGAGAGAAGCTAAACAATAAAGCAAAGGAGTGGTATTAGGCAAGGTTGATGCAAATGAACACATTGAACAGTTACTTTATTTTTAGTAGCTAGTGACGCTCAAGTTCTCCAGCAAAACCTTTTGTGGTGAGCACTTAGACCTTAAAAATGTTAAGAATTCTAAACAAATTCAAGATTGCATTCATGCATGTGTAGCACTGCATACACATTTATAAAGTAAGTTTTACATGGTTTTTAATATTGGACTGTAATAGTATTCTCACTTGTGCCTCGCAGTTGCACTAAACTGTACAGTGAATCTTAAAAATCAATGTCAATCAGATGCAAAGTATTTTTATGGCATTTATTAGGGCAGAATGTTTCATTACAACATTTCGTCTTCTGGTGCAGCAGCAGGTGCAGGAGCATCTAGTGCTCTCTGTTGATACAGATCAGAGGGAGCCACAAAGACTTCTGTGTGTCCGAAGTGTAGGGATGGCATCCAATCCCAATCACACTGGTTTGCCTAAAACAAAAGCACATAGGTGTTGTTTGAATTAGCAATGTTGCAGCAGCCCTGTAGTTTGTAACCATATAACATACATCCTGTTAAATTATGTCTGAAGTGTAACGATAGCAACCAGTCATATTTGCCTTGTCACATTTTCTTTGATTACTATGCTATGCTGCCATGTGGCTACAGCCAAGGTAACTGCCAAATCTAAGTTGTGCAACCACATGAAGGTGATGTTTTTCCTTCATCCAACTGCTACCAAAGCCATGCATTGTTGGCTCTGTGATCTCAGCTACTTGTTGCAGCTTTCAAGCTGGAAAGGGTCATAAAGGGCTTCCATTTTGGTTGTATGTACAGTTGTGCCATGTACAATAGCAACTTAGCATTCTGATGAATTTTTAATTTCAGCAATTTAAATTTCAAACCCAAAAACATCCTTTATCTTCGTATATTCCTTTAATACGTCTGACTTGTGCGAACAACAATCCCATAATGGTTCGTGCCGGTGACATCAAAATCTGAAGCTTTATATCTAATGACTTACTACTCCACTGCCATCCTTTAAACCAGTGTGCTTGCTCAGTCAGCCTTTCCTGGATATTAAAGGGTTTCTTTGCATAACGGGCCTCTTCAGTTCAAGTCTACCTTGGAGATGTTATTTTTACAGCTCTGTAATTGAGGCTGTTTTTAAGCCCTGTCTGTACATATTGATGTGGGTCTATTGTGCAAAGCCCATTTCACCAAAGTGAAGAGTTGGTTTTAACAGTTTTAAACCACATGGCTGTTGTAAACAGCAAGGTGTCACGGATAAGTGTACTGTGAATAATGTCGCCTATTAGCACAGATGGCAATGCAAAAAAAAAAAGAGAAAAAAGAATAGTGTGGGAAGATTTTCTGCCGTACACATTTAATAAAAAGGGTATATGAGGCACATAATAAGCCAACTTGCAAACAGATGCAGCTGCATCTTTACATCATGAAAGCGCTAAGTAGTTTCTAAGAATATATGGTATTTGTTTAAGTGAAGGTACATTTGCTAATGTCAGTTGGGTTGACTGCATCTTCAGGGTGAATTTGCAGCTTGATGCCTGTGCTGCTTTAATTTACAAAGTAAAAGTTTCTTAGCATGCAGCTTACAGCCAAAAAACTTGTAAAAACAAGAATGATTTTGTATAAATTAATGTGTCAAGCAACAAGAGTGCAAATCAGTGCTATTCTGCTCTGTGTGCTATCATGTTAGCCATGATAATCCAGTGCTATAGTGGAAGCTTTGTGTTTGTCATTTTTTCGAGTTTTGGTCAGTTTTGATCATCAACATTAACTTGAGCTTGAGTCCTGCTTCATAGCTGACACACACGGTTCAGTTCACATATGCCTCTTCCTCAGAGTGCGTGGGTGCTGAGGGCTCTGGGTGTTTGGTAATGCGATATGTACTTTCTGAGAGTGAGGAAGTCTGAATAGGTTTGGGGAGAATATATATATATATGCAGATGTGCTTTTATATAGCTGTGTATGTGTGTGTACTTGTTTAAACATATTGGTGAGGACCTGAAACTGGCATGCCACTATACTCGTGGGGACCAACAGTCACTTGTAGGGACCAAATGCCAGTACTTACAAATTTGAATGCATTTTTGAGGCTCAGAATGTGGCTTTAGGGTTAGGGTTAGGCATTCATCTCCGATGGCTAGGATTAGGGTAGGGGGCTAGGAAAAGCATTATGCCAATGAAACCGAGTGAAAAAGAGTGTGTGTGTGTGTGTGTGTGTGTGTGTGTTTTAAAGAGAAAAGAGGAAAAAAGTGAGAGGGAACAGGAGCAGGCGTTCCTCAGCTGGAGGTGCCATTATGCAGATAGGAATTAGATTTACACTGCTGCAGCATCTGCACTCACACCCACAATCTGTGCTCTTTCACTCTCTCTCAGACGTATATACATAAATGCACACGTTAATTTCCTCCCTGTTGTGTGCTGGCAAAAGTGGCAACGTATTCATAACTAACCTAGTGACATGCATTCCTCTTTTAGAAAAACGCAGACACAAATACACACACTAATGAATGCAGAGTGATTTTTCTTATGCTTATCTCTTTCTCATCAGTTTGAAAGAAAAAAAAAAGAGACTTGTTCTTCTTCTTCTTCTTCTTATACTACTACTACTTCTTTTGGCTGCTCCCTTTAGGGGTCGCTACACCATGTCATCTCACGCTGTCCCTAGCATCCTTCTCTGTCAGATCGACCCTACACATATGCTTAACTCTTCCCTGTGGTCTTCCTCTTTTCCTCCTGAAGCCTGGCAGCTCCATATTCAGCATTCATCATCCAGTCTGTCCACTATCCCTCCTCTTCACATGTCTAAACCACCTAAGCCTTGCAGTGTAGAAAAGGTCTACATAGGAACTAGTCTTTTTGCCATTTAAGTATTTAAACTCGTCCACCTTCACTGCTTCTGCTCATTGCAGCTTCACTGTTACACTAGTCCTACCTCTTTTCACACATGTATTCTGTCTTGTTTTTTTATTGACTTCCATTTCTCTTCTCTCCAGTGCATTCCTCCACCTCTCCAGACTCTCTTCCACCTGCTCCCTGTTCTCATTATAGATCACAATGCCATCTGCAAACATCATAGTCCACGGAGACTCCTGCCTGACCTCATCTGTCAACCTTTCCATCACCACTGCAAACAAGAAGGGGCTCAGAGGCGATCCCTGATGTAATCCCACCAGCACCCTGAACCCATCTGTCACTCTTACCGCACACCTCACCACCCCCACAGGCTTCTCTGCCATCCTTGACTTCCTCATTCAGCACCACATTTCCTCTCTTGGCACCCTATCATATGCTTTCTCTAGATCCACAAAGACCCATCGCAACTTCTTCTGACCTTCTCTGCTTTTCTCCATCAACACTCTCAAAGCAAACGTTACATCTGTAAAGCTCTTCCTCGGCATGAAGCCACACTGCTCCTCGCTTATTGTCACCTCTCTTCTTAACATCGAATAACAGAGAACGATGTTTTTTTTCATAATGACACGTCTATACTCACTTTTACTCGTGACTAGGTGTTTTTGTTTCTGCTTGAGAGTGTGTGTAGTATATGTGTGTGTATGTGTGTATATATTTTCACCTAGTCTCAGTATTTCTCCATGGGGTGCTGTTAGACCTGTTTGACTCTGTGAATGATGCCTCTGCAATGTTGTGAAACGTATGACTGGTGTGTGAGTGTGTGCATGTGTATGTGTGTGAGTGAGTGAGTGAGCGAGTGTCTGGGGTCCGGTCAAGAGGCCTGAGGGGTACTGATTAATTTAGCAGGCTATTGGTGATAACAGACTGCCTTGAGGTATGACTCTCTGGGTATAGCGCATACACACACAAACATGCACAAAGATTCATGCACACTGTACCGAAGCTGATGAAAGGCGCTAATACATAAACAAAAACTCATTGCTGTCAGAGACGGCAGCAGGCATGCGATAGAAAGAGGACGAGGGAAACTTTTTAAGAAACGAACACACACATGCTTTCTGGAGGGCAGTTCACCGTCTGTGTTCACACGTGCTGCTTTACTGAAAGAGATATGTTAAAGAACAAAAAGTAAAGGAGAAACACGGGGAAAAAAAGAGCGAGGGAAATGTGTCAAGTTGAGCCCTTATCAGGCTTCTGCTGCTACAGCAGGTTTTTGGCAGATAGCGAGGTTTAAGTGTGCATTTATCTGCGAGTGTGCACGCGAATCTGTGGTGCAGCCACAGCTAACATATTTCATTACACTTGCAATTTCCTATTAGTCGCCATCTCGCCTCTGCCACGAAAAGTAAACACTATCTGTCTGCGTATTACTGTGTGCCACTTCGGTAGTGAATACATATCAAAGTGTATATGCAGTGCATTTATTTAGTGTATATATGTTTGTGTTCATTGCAGAGGTAAGCATCTAATTACATGAAGTTATTTAACTCGTTTAGCCTTTGGTTTAAATGTTTTTGTCCCCACCTATTTCATATATTACATTTAATTTTGATTTTCCCACAATTTTAAAATGTAAAAACTGAGAACTAGAACTTGCACATAACTCAAATGTTGCTTAAATTCTCTGCTGATGGGTGTGTGCAGAAGAAATTTGCCTTGTTCCAGGACACTGACAGCACTTACACTACTGATAGACACAGTGTGGTTATTTTATGATGCATTCAGGTTCTACTGATGTCACGCCAAAAAATTGACTTGCCAAGGTGTTTCAGGTAGTTGAAAAATAAATAAACTGGAAAAATATATATGTATATATACATGCCTTTTCCTATCTTAACATTTGGCTTCCCACCTGCCCCTCTTTTGGCCGCGAAGACTGCCCTTAATATTTTTAAGTGAGCAGTTATCATCACAGAAACAGCAGTTCTTCATATTCGTGCTTTGCTTGGTTTTGCTTTTGCTCTGTGTGAGGTAGGAAAATTCTTTCCCAAGTGTTTTTTTTTCACTTCACTTCTTTCTTTCATCCGTGCAGACTGAAGCAAAGAGTTTAGCTGTGCAGACATATGAAGACCTAATTAATGACATTAGTCTATAAGGTTTGAGAGAGTTCTCTCAATTTCCATTTCTGTGTGGATGTGTGTGGCTAAAAGAAAAAAAAAAAAAAAAGCCGAAGTGTGCAATCAGAGCATTAACTTGCTTTTGCTAAATTAACTTCTTAAGCAAGATAAGCATGAATTAAATATCTGCTATGCTTGTGCACCCACATCTCTTCTTACACGTGCTTCCTCCGCCTGTCTTCATTGTGCGCTTTATATTTCTTTGCCCTGTGCTCTCACGCTCTTCGACACCTTCTCTACACCTGTCTCTTCTTCGCCACTCCGCTCACTGTCATGTTTAGGGACACTGATGCAATGAAACATCTAGTGCGGGTTAAAAAATGGATGCTATTTTCTATTCCGTCCTCTCGTTCCTGTCTGGCAGTAATTATGGCTGTCTAATTGGGTCTATGGAGGCTCAGAGGGAAAATGTGTGTGTGTGTGCATTTGTGTGTGTGTGTGTGTGAGAGACTCTAACATAGTTTGCCTGCTTATGTATGTAGAAGGGGTTCCGCGTGACTGGAGCTGAATTTAAAGTGATGCCGCCTCACGACCACAAAGAGGGTTTGTTTAAAATCAAGGAGTGTCTTATATCAACATATGCATACTGAGGATGAGATCCGATGAGCAGACAATGAATAATAATTAGCGGACTTTGCTGGGAGCTCATCCTAATTGCCTGGTAAACTTTTTGAGTCTTTTATAGTGAAAGGCTGTGTTTTAATGGCACAGATGAAACACAGTCATTTAAGTGTGTTTATGCCTGGCTTGTTTGATTCCACTGGTAGCATTGATTCATCCAGCTTCACTTCTTTACTTGCCAGTTATTTACACATGTTTTTATGTGTTTTCATGGGCTAACAGGTAGGTAAGCAGTTTGATGTACAAGCATGACAAATATGAAAAGGAAAATGTTTTACTCAACCTTGTTAAAAATGTGTAAGTCATTTTCATGTAAAGGCAAAGACATGCAGTAGATTTATGTACTCTACAAGCTACTTTCAGTCACTGCTGTAAACATGCTCCCAGTTTCTTTAAAGGCACAGTATGAGTGTTTTGTTCTCATTGGCATCACAGCTGAGTAGACCCAGCTGGACAGTCTGTGTTATTGTCTGTGACATTAAAGAATCATCTGCTTTCTGCTTCAAGTCACAAGCCGGCTCATAGACGGAGACACGGCAGCTTGTGATGGCAGTCATTAGTTTATTTTGAAAAAATAGACATAATCGCAAAACAAAACAAAACATGTCATCTGTGGTGTGAAAGGTATCAGTGATATCAAGGCTGGACACTCCCTTTGCATCACACAGCTGCACATCTCCCGTGCCACCGCGTCACAAAGGCTCTCTCTGGATTGGGATCTGGAGACTCTGGAGGCCATTTGAGTACAGTGAACTCACTGTGATGTTCAGCTCAAAGCAGTCTGGCCATTCTCCTCAGATTTTTGGCATCAATAAGACATTTTCACCCAGGGAGCTGCTGCTCACTGGTATTTCTCTGTAAACCTCAGAGATGGTTATGTGGGAAAATCCCAGTAGATCAGCAGTTTCTGAAACACCCAGACAAGCACATCTGACACTCACAACATCACATTTCTTCCCTATTCTCGTCTGGTCCATGTCTATATGTCTAACTGATTTGAGTTGCTGCCATGTGATTGGCTGATAGACATTACAGGCTGTTGAACAGGTATACTTAATAAAGTGAATATGTGGGGTTGCATTGTCAGTAAAACACAAAGGATGAAACAAACCAAAATCCACATCTGGGCCCTAAACACAAAGGTTAGACCACTCGATGTAGAAGCCTGCACAGGTGGGCCCAAATCTGCCTAATAACTAGAGGTGGGAATCTCCAGAGACACCATATATCGACACAATTAATTTCTTTGTATTGATTTTTTCCCCTCCCTTCTAATCATGTTCCCTACAGACTCCTGCAGAAGGACATCTTTACAGGGTGCAGAGAGAAGGAAGGAGCTGGAACAGATGGCTTCCCATCTTTCTTTTTCAGAAATTAATCAGAAGAGAGCATCAGTGTTCCATAAATATAAAACATGTGATGAGTGGGCGAACTTTATATTAAGAAATAAGGTGATATTGTGTAACACACTAAAAGTTAATATATTAATACATTATTTATCATCTGCCCTGGTTCATTTTCTTCCTTTTTGTACTGTATTTGTTACAGTTTTGTCAAGTCTGACCCGCTGATTTCGTCTGCAGTTAACTGTTATTCAATCCCCGGAGTACATTGGTGTACACTACCAGTCAAAAATTTGGACACGCCTTCTTATTTATGTTTTTTCTTTATTTTCATGACTATTTACATTGTAGATTCCTACTGAAGGCATCAAAACTATGGATGAACACATATGGAATAATAACGTAGTAAACAAAAAAGTGTGAAATAACTCAAAACATGTTTTATATTTTAGATTCTTCAAAATAGCCACCCTTTGCTTTGTTTACTGCTTTGGACACCCTTGGCATTCTCTCGATGAGCTTTATGAGGTCGTCACCTGAAATGGTTTTCCAACAGTTTTAGAGTTCCCAGAGATGCTGAGCACTTGTTGGCCCTTTTGCTTTCACTCATCTCAAACCATCTCGATTGGGTTTAGGTCAGGTGACTGTGGAGGCCAGGCCATCTGGTGCAGCACTCCATCACTCTCCTCCTTGGTCAAATAGCCCTTACAAAGCCTGGAGGTGTTTTTGGGGTCATTGTCCTGTTAAAAAATAAATGAATAATAGAAATAAATGAATAAAATCCCAAATAAATGAACTAAACACAAACCGGATGGAATGGCTTGTCGCTGCAGGATGCTGTGGTAGCCATGCTGGTTCAGTGTGCCTTCAGTTTTGAAAAAATACTCAATAGTGTCACCGGCAAAGCATCTCCACATATCACACCTCCTCCTCCATGTTTCATGGTGGGAACCATGCATGTAGAGACCATCCGTTCACCTTTTCTGCGGCGCACGAAGGCAGGGGTGGACCAAAGATTTCAAATTTGGACTTGTCAGACCACAGCACAGATTTCCACTGGTCTAATGTCCATTTCTTGTGTTTCTTGGCAAAAACAAATCTCCTCTGCTTGTTGTTTTTACTTAGTGGTGGTTTCCTAGCAGCTATTTGACCATAAAGGCCTGATTTGCGCAGTCTCCTCTGAAAAGTTGATGTAGAGATGTGTCTGCGAGTGGAACTCTGTGTGGCATTTATCTGGGCTCTAATCTGAGGTGGCTACTTTGAGAAATATAAATTTCATTGCTATGTAATTGCATATATAATGCATCTGCACCTGGTTTGGGAACAGCACCAAGCAGGACAGACGAGATCTGCAAAGAGTGGTGCGCTCGGCCGAACGCATCATTCAATCAGAGCTCCCTGACCTGCTGTCCATCTACACCAAGCGGTGCAAGTCCAAAGCTAGGAAGATTATGATGGACCTCTCCCATCCCAACAATGGACTCTTCTCACTGTTGAGGTCTGGGAAGCGCTTCCGCTCCCTTAAGGCCAAAACAGAGAGAATGAGGAGGAGCTTCTTCCCCCAGGCTATTCGGGCCCTGAACCAGGTGTAGGACTGGACTCTCCCACACACATCACATCACTATAAGACTGGACTCTCACACACATCACATTAACACACGCACCACCACACATTTCCTATAATTTATAATCTTTATAATCTCTTTCTGCTATTTGCACATTTTTTTTTTTTACTGTAAATTTCTAAGTTAATTTGTAAATTTTGTAGTAACCTATAAATTGTAAATACTGTAAAACCTTTTCTGTCATTTAATGGTTGGGCATTGTACAGCTACAAGCATTTCACCCCTATGTCATACTGTTTTTGGTTGTGTGTGTGTGACAAATAAAATTTGAATTTGAATTTGAATTATATTTGAAGTCTTTAGTATGTATTTACAATGTAGAAAGTCGTAAAAATAAAGATAAGCCATTAAATGAGAAGGTGTGTCCAAACTTTTGGTAGTATATATGGTAAAAGATTGCCTTCAGTGCAATTGGTTAGGTAAGATACTGAAAAAGGTGCATTAACCCAAATCCCAAACTACAGCACATTTCCTAAACCTGACCAATTAGTTTTGTTATCATTCCTGCTTTCACCTAACAGCCTAAATGGTAAAGATGATGATGTAATAACTGCAAAAACTTGAGAAAACTGTTTTCTTAAGCTACAAATCGATTTTTCTCACGTACCAGAACCTTTTTGTTTTTTAAGTTGTTATTATGAAAAGAGGGGAATAAACAAGTATTACCTAATCCCTTTTTTTTGGACATATTGCAAATGAAGTGAGAGAGAGAGGAGGGGAAAACCATGCGTGGGTGTTTTGGTGAAGGAAGAGCTTGTTCTGATAGTGTTTGCGTGCACACACAAACACACACCGGCATGCACAGTCACACATTTACACTCTCTCTCCCAGAGTGGTAGTATACCTTGCCCATAGGCCTCCATAAAGCCAAAGGCCTGGTACCAAAACCAACCGTCTGTGACACTAGTCTGGAGAGAAGGTCACTCTTTACAGACGCACAAATGCACACACACCCACACAGACACACACACACACACACACACACTCATATGTGAGAAGGTCTCTTTGCGCCTACGGCTTTTAATTCTCTCCTTCTGTCATGCCTGACTGGCACCACCGAGGTGAATGCACAAACACACATGCAAACTTCCAGAGATGCCAGCATCGAGCCTTCTCTTGCTGGACGCTTCACTCAGTTAGTAGTGAACTGGATGATGGTCACACAGATTAGCTTTAGTACAGATGCGCAAACGCACCCAGCAGGCTGATACAAGCATGTGCTCACACAGAGTTTGACGCTGCCCTGCAATATTGCCGTTTTCTGCCTCACTTCTTAGCCGGCGTTGTATTGAGTCTTCAACCTTCAGGCGAACTGAATCCTATCAGCTCTTAGTGTCTTCATTCTGTATTTTATTGTTCCCCCAGACACTGCAGTTAAGCTTTAGAGGGGTAAGTAGATTGAGTGATAAACTTTAACTTCTGTCTTTGTTAGAAACCATCTGAGTCTGATATGAACCTTTATGACACAATAGAGAGGGGAAAGGGTTGAAATAAAAAAAAAAAGGTCATCGGTCTATGTCCAGCCTTCTTTAGCGAGCCACTCCATTTTAAAGGGCTCGCTTTTACATATAAGGTTCTTGTTCATAAAACCTTAATGCATGCTTTTCCTATTTTACAACTTTTCATAGTTTGATTGCTTATCACAGCACTGGTCTCACCAATAGCTGCTAAATCATCTGAATCCGTGACAATAACAGAAGTCTGACTGGATAAGAAATGAGCTGCCAGCCAATCAAATGCTTTAGCCACTCTGGCCTGTTTGTTTTAACCAGCAGGGTTCACTGTTCACTTTTCATTTCATTTCCAAGCAAGTTTAATTATTCAGTATTTTTTGATCTGTTGTTTAATGCACCAGACAAACTGTTAATGTTATTGCAGCTAACTTTAGATAGCGTGGTGCTATCATTGCTGTAAATGCCAGCCTAAATTGTAAAAATGAGACCTGAGCTGTAATAAATAACAATTATCCTGAATATTAGGGGGTAATTACTAGCATAATCGCTTGCTAAGATACATACAGTATCCTGTGGAAGGGCTTGGACTATACTAATCAAGAATGATGGGACTTGCTCTCACACTGGCGATTGCTTTCATTCTGGATTCCTGAACGCAGAGGGTAAATCAGCCAAGTCCATATTTCTGATGCTCAGATGGGAGTCTGCATCAGTTTTAGCATTCTTTCTGATGGTAAAAGTCATGTGTGCTTTGTATAGGATTTGTCTGCATATAATATTTATATTCCCCTTATGTGCTGTAGCTATATTAGATAGTTATCCCTCTTTTCACTTTCTTCATGTGTGTGTTGGCTTTTTAACCAAACTGCTTCGTCTCACACTCACCAGCTTACATCCTTCTTTAAGCTATTTTTCCTCTTCTCCGTGTTTTTTCTCTGTCGTTTGCATTACCATCCACTTTCTCTGTTTGTGTCCACATAACGGACGATGTTGGCTTGTTGTCCTCTCAGAGCTGAGTCTGTATTTATAGGAGGCTGTTTGGCAGTGAACACAAACATCACCCGGAGCAGATGAGCCTTGAAATTCATTTTGGCAAAACAAGAAATAAAAGGCTTTTTTTCTCTCTTCTTCTTCTTCGTCTTCATTTTCTCCTCCCCTGTTCTCATCTATACTTCGCACTTCAACTGCGTCTGTCTCCCTTCACTTGTCTTGAGTTTCGTGTTTTGTCAAATGAGAGTTCCCGCTCCCATGGATCCAAACTTTTTTTCCATTTGCTGCATTTGTTTCCATGATAATGACAGTGACATCCTGTTTTGTCTTTCTCTGAAATAGAAGAAGAGGGTAATATTTAGGTAGGATGATAGAAATGGAAGGAATAAGGTAAAATGACACATAGGGAAATGATGAAATCAGATGATGGGTAAATTGCTGTGATTTGAATTTAGGTGATATATGTCTGTGTAGGTCTTCTGTCATCCAGGTCATGGTAGCCTTAAGTGCTTGAGCTGAAGGTCACTTTTAAAGATGCTTCACCTCCCATCTGAGAGGCTTCTTCAGTTTTACCTCACAAAGATTTCACACCTCGGGTCTTGCGACCCTACAAACTCACGTGATGACAGGGTGAGTTAGCAACTCTCGGAACCACGTTCAAGGTGACAGCCCTTCTAGCTGTTAAATACCTGGGATTCCCCATCAGCTTTAAGAACTGAGTAGGCTTCTCAGATGAGAGGCAAATGTCTTTAAGACCCTAGAAGTCTAGCTGCCTTTAACTCAAGCACTTGAGACTTTAGGTGGTTTATATGTTTTGCACTAAAATCTCAACCTAGCTTCTCTGAGGTGTACCAGTCAATGTGCTAGAGTGCGAAAATCAAGTGCAGAAGTTGGTGTAGAGAAATGAGTGTCAGTTCATATAGAAAAGGGACACTTTGGCACTTCTTATGTGAAGCCTCCCAGAGCTCTGCCTCACAAAAGGCAGAGCTCTGGGAGGCTTGTGTATATCTTCAAAGAGCTCCAGTGCACAAATGAGTCACACACATGCACATAAAAATGTACTGTACACACACTTGAGCATATCAAAGGCCCGGGCAGTGTTGCCAGCTAACACGTGGGCAGTCTCTCTAAGCCGCTGGAGTGTCGATTACACCTCTGAATCAAGACATCACAGCTGCCTGCGCTAGATGAGAGAAAAGTGCAAAAGATGCTAAACGAATGTCTGCGATAAATGGATGAAGAGTCAGTTCTTGTCTTGAGTTGTCGGTCACTTTATGTTCCATCTGAAAACATACAGTTAGCGTAATGCTACAGAGTGCTGATCTCTGCAAATCATTTATAAGCCTTCTGTTTTGACTTGTTGAATTTCTTTAAAAAATGATGCTTGCTTGAATCAAGGTTACTACAGGTTTTGATGAATTCATCTTTTCTAACAGATTACACACTGCTATCCATGTAAACATGGATTATTATTAATAATTAATCTGATTTAGCTTTTTATTTATACCTAGCCAAGCTTTTTTATGTTTTTCTAGGACCAGTTGAATAGTTCTGTTTATAAAAAAAATGTATCTGACACACTAAAGGAACAGCTGAAGTGATGAAATTCTACACACCTTTTCATGGCTACTTCCTCTTAAGAAAGAGTGCCTAGATTGCAAACTATTAAGCTAAAATTGCTGATACATAAATTTTTACTCCTAAACCTGATGCCACACCTCAGCAAATCAGCTCCATTTGGATACCAAAAGCTCCACAGCTCTTTGGCGAAGTACAGAGGCAGGATAAATGTAAAATGAGATCAGTGGCAGACATTTTCCAGGGTCCTTGTAGCCTGCCTTAAACAGTCAACTTCAAAAGTGACACATCTTGCCACAATGAGCTCTCAGAATGCATCAGTTGTCCCTCTTACCGCAGCGTCCATGCATGGACTGCATACAGACTCTGGACTCAAGGCAGCATTTAGACAAGGCTTTCAGCAAAACAGACAGTGAGGGGGAAAAGGGAAGGTGGAGGAGAGGCAGAGAATCAAATGAGAAAGACCTTTCTGAGTGATGCAGCTAAATGCTGGAAAATTCACCGTCATGGACCAGGTGAGTCAAACACAGGAAGTGTTTGCAAGTGTAAATTTTTGTTGATATATCTGATTAATGTCTTAATATAAATGTATAAATTAAAGGCTAATTGTTTGAATATGCTTTGAAGCTTCTGTTCCTGGTTAATATCATTTTTTGCAGGTGCATCCATAGCCATACACCTTGAAAAGTTAATAATCCAATAGGGGACTTGTTCAAATAAACATATTGAACAAATTAATGGTACCTGGCATGTGAACACATGCAAACGTGGCCGCGGATGGAGTATGGAGTCCTTGCTTTGCAGTAATGTCAACGTTTTATTCTGCTGACTGCATTGTCATTCCCTCCACTCGGGACTGTATTCGGAGAATTATCAAACAGAAGTCGGTTGCAGTTGAGCGCGCTTGCGCTTTGAACTCTATCCACGCTGTGTTGTTCTCCCGGGCTGTGCAAATTTATCATCACCTTAAAGGTAACCTTTCAAAATGTCACATCGATAAACATAATAGATTTATATATCTTTGTAGCACTACACTCTAATATCTCTGTAGCACATCACGCTGTATTATGGTAATAACTGGAGACCTAAGACTTTAAAGCCTTGTGACCTGCACTGCTTTCAAACTGTAATTTAAGAACACAAAGTCTGATTTTGATTGGTGTGTTAGGCTGTGCATGCTCTTTGTGGATGTGTGTGTGCATGTTAGCATTTGTATGCTTTTGTGGAAATTGTATTTGATTTCATTGCTTGTTCTTTGAGTGTATGCACACACAGAATTCAGATGACTAGATATGGTGTGCTGTAAAGGGGTGTCTCTGAAGTTCATGCAAGCAAGTGGAAGAAAGAACACAATTCTTCTTCTTTTTTCTTTTGTGTCAGGTTGTGATACGTGTGCCTGCCTGTATCTGGTGTGTGTGTGTGTGTGTGGATATTTGCGCACCCGCTGCTAGGTTTGAAGTAAAGCTGTTCATTTCGCAGGGGTCACGTGTTTTGACCTCTACACTGCTAATCACCTGCAGAGAGGGAAAGCCAGAAAATGAGATGGAGGAAGTAGCAGGGAGGAGGAAGATTTAAAGAGAGATATCGAGAGAAAAGAGCAGGATGAGAGGACTTCAGGTTGCACTCAGAGGTGGACAGTAAGTACTAAGAGCCGAAGGAGAAAGTGTGGGTGAAAGAGGGTTTGTAAGAAATTCATTTGGATGAAGAGGATGCTAGTAACGAACAAAAGAAAAGAAAGATGGAAGGAGAAGAGGATAGAACATGCTGAACTGATGAACAAGAGGTGGACACAGAGAGTGCAATTAAAGATGAGGAAGAAGAGAAGAAGAAATGTAGGATGCAAGGACTTAAGGAGAGAAGCAGAGAGGGAGATGAAGAGGAATAAACCTTAGCTGTCAAGATCTCATCAGAGGAAAGTATAGCCTCAGGGTTTCACCACCTCCTACTAGGATTAATCACAAGTACACACACACACACACACACACACACACACACACACACACACACACACACACACACACACACACACACACACACACACACACACACACACACACACACACACACATCAGCTATATCCAGCCAATAAGCCTACAGATCCCATTTAATGTGTTAGTAGATAACCCATTTCACTTCCCATGCACTTGTACACTTTGTGTGTGCATGTGTGTGTCTTGGTGTGTGTTGTATTAACTGACTGATAGACCGAGCTGGTCTACCAACATTTGACTGGAGGTGCATATAAATTCTTAATCCAATCCTAGTGGCAGCAAAACTTTCTCTAGCAGCAAGCTGGAAAAAACTAAATGTTGGGGCAGATACTGTGCGCTCCAGGCTTTTAATCAGCTCAGTTATGGCTCTGGTGATGCTCAGCGCAAGGAGAGACCCTACTCATTAATTTAAGGTAGGCACTGGATATCCCCTTCCCATCAGCCAGTCTGCTGAGATGAAACCTGACAAAACACAGCATCTCCATTCTCTCCAAGACCGATTAGCAAAGTTTGCTGTGTCCACGTCACAGCTGACAGAGAAGGTCTGCTGCCGTACTTTGCCAGTATGAGTCCATCTGGTGTGTAAGCTGTGTGTAAGCCTGGCTTTTCCCCCGTCCTACTAACATTTATGCAGCAAGCCTGTTTTTCTCGAGCAGTGTTGCACTTCAGAAGCTGAAATTACTGACTTTTTCTTAACACCAACACACTAAAAATAGTTTAGCTCATTTTTATAAGAGACTGCGACAAATAATAAAACAAAGCCTGGGAATTGGTTTAGGGAGCCTAACTTGAGTCCACTGCTACACTTTTATTTCTGTAATTGTATTCCTAAGTCTTTGTGGTGTACTGTTTTCTTCAGGGCTCTTCTCATGCTTTTGCTGCATAGCATGCAGAGGCACTCTGCTCAGCTGAGAACTACGCAGCAGCTTGGTGCCACTGTTGCTGTTTCTGCCCATGGATTTCCAAAAGCCATATTTTCACATTCCATCCACCTGTTTGATTCTCCCCTTTCAGGGGACTTTCTGCTTCCTACTCTTTGCTGAGCTGAGTTTGATGTTCGCTTGTGTGCAGCAATGAGGTCATGTCCTTGGCAGGAAACGTTACAATTTCATAATCATCATATTTAGAAAAACTGGTTGGCTGACAAACTGTGATAATTTTCATCTCCAATACTATGGGTCTGAAAAGAGATTCTGTAGTGTAGTGGCTAACACTTTTGTCCAACAATTGCTGGGAGGGTTGCATCAGGAAGAGCATCTGATGGAAAATCACTGACAAATCAAACCGAGGTCGATACGCTCCGGTGGCGCCTTGTAAATAAGGAAACTTTAACATTTATGCTAAAATATAGAGGCGCTGTAAACCAATTGCAGTAATAGTTTGACTTAGCAGACTTATTTTGTCTTATTTTGAGTTCTTTTGCTACACCTTGAGCTGATATGCCAGTAGCATATGTATTATATTGTGATAATATTGTACTTTTGAAATTGGATGACTCGGCATTTTAATGGAAATTTCCTCGTTCTTATTTTGAGAGTTCAGTTACTTCTAATTAGCTAGCGCTTTAAAACTCTGCTTATGACAATATGATGATACAAAAATGCAGATGTCATATGTTCAACATCAGATTTGGTCAGGTTCAATAGATCAGCTTTAGATCCTGACTTATAAAGGATTTCTAAAACCTGTGTAAAAGAAGAGAGCCAGAGAAGGGTGCGAGTGGCGAGACAAATCACTGGGTTTCAAAAATGTTGGGTTTGATTCTAGTGAACGAGTTGCTCTCGTGATCCATCCAAACCACGCCACTCCTTAGCCAATTAGTAACATATAGTGACATTTTTGGAGTTGGGCAGAGTAGGCACTAGAGGAAAAGAGGACTTTGTGTCATTCCAAACATTTGTTGCCAACATGGTAGTTATAGAGCACCCTCTGGTGGAGAAACTAGGCAAATTCAAAATTTGTAATATAGTTGAAGGGTGTTTCTCTCGTGTCTTGTTTTCTTTTAAGGCAAGTGTTAAGATTTGAGAACCCATTTTTTGCAAAAAAACAAAACATTTGTTTTAAAAAAAAGTATATTTCTAGCATGTGTGCAAAAACTTTTGTAACATATAGTATGAAATAATTTAAACAATACCTTGCCCACACTTGACAGACGTGGTTTAAGTGTCTCTGACAAGACAAATTAGTCCAAAGTCCACCCTTGAACAGGCCACTGCATGGGAAATGTGTATGTACTTGCTGTGGTTTTGTTTTGTCTGTTTCCTGACACACCACATTACTTGGTACAAAAATAGGATTTATTCAACATGGCATGAGCACAGAGGGTAAGGAGAGGTGGTCAACCTGACAAGGAAATGGAGACTTTGCCCTGGACTGCAACAAAAGAAACTGTGATATTACACATCAATCACACTCTGAGGACCAGTGTGTGGAGATCAAGGATTTTTTTTAACCCTGCTATGGTGTCCTCTGGATTGCACAAATATCAATTTCTGCTGTTGGTACACTTGCAGTGTTATCCTTTCTGATGCCATCCTCTTCATTCCTCTTCTAGTTATTGCTCACTCCTGTACACTTTTTTTTCACAAATCTGTCTCTCTGTTCCTTTAACATCTCTTTCATCTTTGCTTTTTTTTTGTTACCACCACATATTCTCTGTCTCTTTGATTGTGTGTGCACGTGTTTGAGCATTACTGAGTGCTGCTTCTGCTCAAATGTACTAAATGTACTACAAGCTGAAAGAGAGCATCTGTACCTCGGCAAAAGGCGAAGTAGCTACACTGTGCGTGAGTCGTATTGTCACGAGAGACTTTGAAGTTATAAATAATGTCTCTTTTTTTATTTTCTTTACATGTAGTTTACTTTTAATCACTCAGCTGTACCAGTTACAGTGTGTGTGTGTGTGTGTGTGTACCAGGGTTAAAAAAAAAGAAGAAAAAGCTATTTTTATGCCATATTCCACAACCTAAAAATATAAGTGGAAGGTTTTAAGCAGGCCTGTCTGACTATATTTGTCCCTCAGAAGAGATCTAGGTGTCTTTCCCCTGTATAAAGTAATGTGTTTGTGAGTAAAGCATAGCACAGATTCTGATGGTAAATCCCTGTGTGTCTTGAAAGGAAGGATCTGTCAACTGTCAGCCTCTGATTTGTGCTTTGAAGTTAAATGACCTTTTTGACTAATGTGGTCTGGCTTAATGAAAATTCCTCCTGTCCATCATAGACTTAGTGTCTGCGCACTGTCCTAAAATATACAATAGCTCCCCTTGATCTTTTTGTTTGCCTATATTTCTGCTCGAAACAGTTTGCTCTGTCTCTCTTCAGTTGTCAGTTTTGATTAAATTATTCTTGGCTTCCCTTCTCACAGTATATTTTTTGTTAATTTAATTTTGCCTACCTGTCTTTCAACTTTCCCCTCTCGTACGAGTTCTGATTTTACTTTTTGAAAAGTTTCTTGTTTGTAGTTGTGATGCATGTTAACCACAGTTCAGCTTGGTGCCTAGACTCTGAATTTCTCATAGAGTAAAAGCCTAAAAACTAGATGCATTACTCCACCACACCATGTAGCTCGAAAATCCAGCAAAAACGAACAGGAGAACCAGTCTTATACACCGATCAGACATTACATTATGACCTGTCTTATATTGTGTTGGTCCCCCTTTTACTGCCAAAACACCCCTGACCCATCGAGGCATGGACTCCACAAGATGCCTGAAGGTGTGTTGTGGTATCTGTACCAAGATGTTGAGGCCTCCATGGATGTGAGGCCTCCATGGATCGGACTTGCTTGTCTAGCACATACCACAGATGCTCGATTGACTTGAGATCTTGGGAATTTGGAGGTCAACTCAAAGCCTCAAACTTGTTGTTGTGCCCCTCAAACCATTTCTGAACCATTTTTGCTTTTTGGCAGGGATTAAAGGGGCTGTATCCATCAGGAAATACCATTTCCATGAAAGGCTATGGCCCCTTAGTCTTCAACAATCATGTGGCATTTATCAAAGTAAAATCCACTTAGATGGAAAGACCCAAGGTTTCCCAGCACAACATTGGCAATAATTTTATTTATTGTACCTTCTCTGTTATAAATATGAATACATTCGTATTCGTAATCAGTTTCCTATTTGTATTCAACTGCTGGTAATGCCAGACGATAATGAACCTCTTCAATATACAAACATGCAATCATCTCACGTAGCCAAACTCTAAACAATGGAGGAGATGGTGATTTCCAGGCTCTAAGTCTTTTAGCTACAATCATGCCAAACATTAAGGCTTTCTGAAGAGGACGTCTGAGTGCCAGTGAGGTTAGGGAGCAGCCTAGTATTAATTTTAAGTCATAAATCCGGTTATATATATTAAATATCTCTGCCCAGAAACTCCAGAGTGTAGGGCAAGACCAGAAAAGGTGACCAAGGGTTCCTTCCATTGCTTTGCATCTGTCACACAAAGACGAAATAGACGGAAAAATGCTGCCTAGCTTTGTTTTAGAAAAATGCAAACGATGAAGGACCTTGAACTGTATAAGTTGTAGTCTGGCATTAACAGAGCATTCTTTAATCTTCTTCAACCCATTGGCCCACAAAGCATCCGATATGTCTACTTCCAAGTCCTTAACCCAAGCATCCTTGATGTGGTTTGTAGGTGCTGTAAGTGTAAACTGGCTGATTAGGTGTTTGGAAGTGGGATTTTGAATCAAATAATCATAAAAGTCACTATGAGCAGGGGGCTTATCCAGATGGGTGAAAGAGTGTTTAACAAAATTCCTAATTTGTAAGTATCTAAATAAATGAGCAGAGGGGAGCATAAATTTTGATTGCAACTGAGCAAATGAAGCAAAGCAATTGTCGATGTAGAGGTCCTTAATAGTGTGAAGACCTAATTCTGACCAAAGCTTAAACACAGGGTCCATCAAGCCAGGTGAAAAAGAAAGGTTTTCAGTTATGGGAGCAAAAATGGATAGGTCTGGAAGGCCCAAAGCACCCCTAACTTTCTTTAAGATCCTAAGAGAATGACCTAGGACAAAATCATTACTTAGAAGTTTGGTAGGTATGTTTGGCTTAGAAAACCGAATAGCATCAAGTGACGTACCAAAAATTGATTTAGCGTTGTGCACCCCTATAAAAGGCCAAGAAGGACCGCATCCCTTCTGAACAGCAGGAACAGCTGAAATACTGTTCCAGAAAGCCCAAGTTCTGGCATTGCAAGCCCAATAGTAGTGCCTGAAAACTGGGAGGCCTAATCCGCCCTCAGAGGAGGGTTTCTGCAAGTGTGCCTTTGAAATTCTATGGGGTTTATTTGCCCAGATGAAAGACAAAATGATAGAGTCGATAGTTTAAAAAAAACGATGAAGTGAGAAAGATGGGTATGTTTTGGAAGAGATGAATAAATTTAGGAAGTACTACCATTTTAATTATATTGACACGTCCAATTAAAGAAAGTGGGAGAAGAGTCCATTTATCTATCTTAGCTTTAATACTATCAACGAGGACCTGAAAGTTCAATTTAAATAGTAGCTTACGGTTTCTGGGAATGTTAATACCTAGGTATTTAAAGTGACTGCTGGTGGTTTTAAAAGGTAAGCTAGAGATGAAGCTGGAGTCAAGACCATCTGCCAGTGGCATAAAAATGGACTTGTCCCAGTTAATTGTGAAACCAGACAGTTGTCCAAATTTGTTAATGAGATGAAGCAGGGGAGGCAAAGAGAGCCTGGCATCAGACAGTGTTAGAGCCACATCATCTGCATATAGAGTTATGGTGGATTTGACAGGACCACAGGATATACCTACAATATCAGAGCTGCTTCTAACTGCAATGGCCAGAGGCTCCATAGCTAAAGCAAAGAGCAGTGGAGATAAACAGCAACCCTGCCTAGTCCCCCGGTAAAGTAGAAATGGATGTGATCTATCAAAATTTGTCAGTACCGATGATCTTGGCCGTTCATAAAGCATACGTACCAAAGTTGTAAAATTACTACCAAAGCCAAATTTCTCAAGCGTAGCAAACAGGTATTTCCACTCAATTTGATCAAAAGCTTGTTGTGCATCTAATGAAATAACAGCTGAATTTGGAGGGTTTGTTCCATACAGTACATTCAACAGACAACGGCTATTAGAGAAAGCAAATCTGTGTGGGATAAACCCAGTTTGATCTTGTTGAATTAAAGTGCCCAAAAATTTATTAAGACGTGAAGACAAGACTTTTGTAATGATTTTTTGATCGCAGTTTAATAAACTAAGTGGGCGATATGAAGACACATTGGTGGGGTCTCTGACCTTCTTAGGGAGAAGACAAATGTGGGCATCATATATGCTATCAGGAAAAGAGCCCCGTGCAATGGAGCAGTTCACCATTCTGAGTAAAAGTGGAGCGATTATATCAACATGGGCTTTATAAAATTCTATGTTGAACCCATCCGGTCCGCAGGCTTTACCACTAGGGAAAGAAAGGATAGCAGCTTTGACTTCTGTGATGCTAAAGTCAGCTTCAAGCGCTTGAGTGGCAGATTCTGTGAGGGTTGGAATGTTCAGAGAGTTAAGAAAGCTAAAAAGCTCAGAATCAGTGGTGTTCGATTTAGAAGAGTACAGTTGACTGAAAAATTCCACGAATCTGTCATTAATCAGCTCAGGGGCGATTTTAGCCCATTTTTAAAATGAATCAAAGCACCCCCAAAGATTTCTTACTTTTTTTGACAATATTTGCTGTTTGTGTGACACACTACTAAAAATATAAAAAGCATACAGTACTTGGTTGAGACGGAACATTTGAACAACAAAAGTATAGAGAACCCCTCCCCCCTCCCAAAATGGTTTGTTCCAGCTCACCCCTACTCTGGCTCTAGGGCCGTTGCTGCCAGAGGATGGTAGCTGAGATGCAGCGGAGCGGAGGTGGAGTGCCTGGATTAAAACAGGACATATTAGCAGCATTTAACCTTCAGTTACTCTTTATGTAGTTAGATAGGAGTCATGTTTCTTTTTAGCTGAAAAACATTACACCCAGGTAACCTGCAGTGTTGAAAACGTGTTTTCCAATGATGTTTGCTACCCTACAATCCGTCCTACTCTGTAGTAAATTCAGCGACATTTGACCGTCCTGTTGCTCCCACTGAAATGTATACAGCCTATTTAAAATCTAAAACTTAAAATTGTCCGTAGCCTGCTGTTGTTACCACTGTCCTGTTTGAAATGGATACTAACTAGCTAACTGACTGAATGCCCATTAACCTTATAACTCCTGTTGTGTGTGTGTGTGTGTGTTTGTGTACAGAGAGACAGCCAGGTTCATAATGGATATAAGGAAGTTTTTTCAAAAACAGGAGCAACATTCAGGTAAAAGTGTAAGAACAAATGATCCATCAATAAAGGATAATGTTGGATCAGTGTTTCAATATTTTATATCTTTTGTTAGATGTACATGTGGTTTGGTTATTTGCCTTTTGGTTGAAAGTACACTGAGAGAGGACTTTTCGTTAGTGATCTTAATAAATTTTTTTTCATATTAATGTAATTTTTTCATCTAATTGAATACAATCTATTTGTGTATGATTGTCAGTCCAAAGAGGGAGAGAGGAAAGAGGGGAATGTGAGGAGAAAGTACAAGGTCAGGAAGAACCAGGTAAGAAAACAGACAGGGAACAGTGACAGGCAAAACAGAAACTATTAAACTGACAAAGAGAAAAAACCTGATTTTACTCATACAGTCTGGAAGTTGTGTCCTCCCTATATTAAAGCTGCTATACAGAATCTGCAAAACAAACTGGGTTGAAACATTTTTGGCCCTCTTTAACAACATTCCAACATAACATTATCATTGATTGGGGAGATTAAAATTAATGATATATTTTTATGTGATTCAGCCACAACTCTACTAAAACCTCAGCCAGTAATAGGTAGGCCAACATTTGGACCGTCCAGTTGTCTGTATGACTGCCGCAGTACATGCATCACATTTGCGCACTATCAGAAAGTGCCAAACAGAGCCCTGGTGGAGTGAGGAGCTGTAAAGAGAAGAAGAGTGCTCTGTTTATATTCTAAAACTGTTTTAAGCTAGCTTGTTTCAAAGATTCTGTACTGCAGCTTTAAATGTTTTCCAAAAGCACACATACACTTCTCCAAAAGTTGATTCTGTTCATCTGGACGTAGCGTTTTGTGGGAGAAACGTTTCGTCACTCATCCAAGTGACTTCTTCAGTCTCAGCTGACTGCAGGTTTCCCCAATCTTATAAACAGTACATTTGCATAATGACTGAAACCAGCCCACTGAAGGAACAATGGGCTGGGAGGTCAGTTCCTTAATCATAATCACACATACACTTATCAGTGTTTCTCAGACTTTTTACAGTGTGTACCACCTGAGCAAAATGTCAAGCTCTCCCAAGTACCACTATGAAAGCATGAAACTCATAAATCTTACAACACAAAATTAGTATTATTAAATTAGTTAAATTAGTATCTGCAGTAAAGATTTTTTCATACATTGTATACATTCTACCACAGGCAAAGTTGCCTCCATTTTTATAGTTTTTTATTAATATTTTGTAATAATTTATTCTGTTTTGGGAGTGTTTTTTATGTGTCTGTATTATATTATACATACACATTAAAAGTGAATCTCTGTCCAAAACATGCACTCAGTTTACTTCTTACTCACTATGAGCAGCATTTAAATAACCTTTATCAGATTTGATGGTTTTGTTACAGACTTTTCAAAAAAGTGTTTTGCTTTTCTTTCACAAATGTGGGGATTAAATTGTGTTAAAATGTACAAAACAGTGATGTCATGTTTTGTGACGAGGACCCAGGCACAGAGAGACTTGATGAATTTAAGAATCTTATGATTTAATAAAGAAATTTGCAGACTTGCACAGAGATGGTAAAATTATGATGACTGATAGCGGAGATGAAGACAACAGACGACGAGGACAGGGAGGAACAGGGGTTTAAATGCACCAAGGAGACAGTCAGAGGGAACTCGGGACAACTGGAGACATTTAAGGATGCAGGGACTGACAGAGACAGGGAAGAAGTCTCATCGTGACGTGTAAAGTTGATCTTGCCTGGCTGGGCAGCTCTCTGGGTGCTCAGCACCCCGAAAGCTCTGATCCTAGAATCGCCCCTGAATCAGCTTAGGATCAGTAATTAATTCACCGGTAGAGGAGGCAATTTAATGTATGGTCCGATGGGCTTGCACGTCTTTTAATTGTCTGGCAAGTAATTTATGGGGTTTATCTCCCAACTCAAAGTGTCTTTGTTTCAATTTGATAATATCGCTTCCGACTTGGGTTCTCAAAATATGATTGTATTCAAGTTTTAGTTTTAGAATAGCATTAGATATGTCCCCAGTATTAGATTGGCGAAGTGCCTCCTCTAATGTTGATAATTCAGATTCAATTTGGGACAGACGATTTAATCTACAGGGTGGGCCATTTATATGGATACACCGTAATAAAATGGGAATGGTTGGTGATATTAAAGTCCTGTTTGTGGCACATTAGTATATGTGAGGGGGCAAACTCCTCAAGATGGGTGGTGACCATGGTGGCCATTTAGAAGTCGGCCATCTTGGATACAACTTTTGTTTTTTCAATAGGAAGAGGGCCATGTGACATATCAAACTTGTTGGTAATGTCACAAGAAAAACAATAGTGTGCTTGGTTTCAACGTAACTTTATTCTTTCATGAGTTATTTACAAGTTTCTGACCAATTATAAAATGTGTTCAATGTGCTGCCCATTGTGTTGGACTGTCAATGCAACCCTCTTCTCCCACTCTTCACACACTGATAGCAACACCGCAGGAGAAATGCCAGCACAGGCATCCAGTATCCGTAGTTTCAGGTGCTGCACATCTCGTATCTTCACACCATAGACAATTGCCTTCAGATGACCCCAAAGATAAAAGTCTAAGGGGGTCAGATCGGGAGACCTTGGGGGCCATTCAACTGGCCCACGACGACCAATCCACTTTCCAGGAAACTGTTCATCTAGGAATGCTTGGACCTGGCACCCATAATGTGGTGGTGCACCATCTTGCTGGAAAAACTCAGGGAACGTGCCAGCTTCAGTGCATAAAGAGGGAAACACATCATCATGTAGCAATTTCAAATATCCAGTTTAGATGAATAACACAATATATCTTTCAGAGCCGGGTTCTTAATATTGACTTCTTTACTTGGGTCACCAGTGTTTGTTTATATCCGCTTTCTGTGAGTGTGTCTGTGAGTCTACATAAATGCTTTGAGTGCATATGTGTGTGAAAAGCAGAGAGTAAGTGTACAGGAGATTGGGAAAGCTGTTCTTAAGGTTTGTGTGCGCCTGTGTGTAGAGGCCACTCAATTAGCTCGGGCCTGCATCAGATATGAGACTGGAGTTCTGCCCTGAAAGCACCTCTCAGGTATCACATAGATGCAAACACACATCCCATCACCCTTTCATTTACAGACTTGTACATCGACACATATACACATCTTGCAGCAGAGGTACCAGGTCCTGGGGCTTGGTTAATTGAAGAGAGCTCATTGATTTGCTGGTTATCTGAGACAGAAAGTGCTTAGAAATCTATAGCCTCTGGCCAAAGGGAGATGGTGATGGTGTGCCTTTGTGTGTGTGTGTGTGTGTGTGTGTGTGTGTGGTGGGTGGGGAGGGTGTGTATGTGTGTAGGAGGGGGGCAGGTGGGATGTGAGTGTGTGTGTGTGTGTGTGTGTGTGCGTGCATATATACAGACCCTGGACAGAAAGCAGCAAGGCAGAAGTGATCTATGTGTGTGTTCATGTGTGAATTTTGCCATTTTCACTGTTGCTTTTTTGTGAGTTACAAAAACATAGGAGCCTCTGTGTTTGTGTACCACTCGTATCAGCCCTGCTGATAACAAGCACCTTTGCCAACTTCAGAAAGTTTCGGTGTGTGCGAAGATATATGAAAAAAAAAAAACCCCAACAACTTCAAAACCCTGTCAGATTTTACTGTCGTCTCTCAACCACATTCGCTGTACGCAGACGTCTGCATTTTTGGTGCAGAATTCAAGTCAAAAACAGGTCTGAAGTATTTGTCAGCCCATTTCCACCTGAAACTTGCAAATGAAAAATGCTATATGGTAATGATGTGGCTGGAATCCAAAGACCATCTGGCAAAATGTAAATCAGAAAATGGATCAGTGACTGACTCTGCTCTCTTAACATAATTCCATTTAGTTAAATGCCGAAATGGGAACTGATTGAGTTTGGCCAGTAGGGAAAATAGCAATTACAATTTTGGGAAATTTTGAGATCACTATTAATCAACACTAAAGTGACTTTCCTTGAATTGTGAATATGATCAAACATGAACAAATTAGTGAACTAAAGGGAGGAAAGGGAGTAAGTTTGGGCTTTTAGAAACAAGCAAAAGCATCTAGTGCTGTAAAGGAAAGGTGTACGCCTGATTTATAACCGAGAACAAAAGAATACTTTCACTGTGAAATACCTTGATTATTACCTCGATTATCTTTTTCATAAATGTTGGAACTGGGAAAGATTGTTCCAGTACAGAGTGGACCAGAAATACACACTGAATTCAGAATAATAGACTTTATTTTTCCCATTGCACTCACAGGCTAGTGATCATTCCTGTGATAACAAGAGCCATGCACTGAACTGATGATCTGATACCAGGATTAAACTCCTAGTTGGAAACAAAATTGTAAGGAAAAAAAAAAGATTTGCCAGCCCCAGTGTGCAGGGCACCCTTGTGATTATATAAAACTGTATCAGTGTAAAATGAAACTTTAATTTTACAAATATGGTCTAAAACTGAGAAATAGTCACAGAGAAATAGTCCTTTTTCAGACTGTCCTGACAATAGTGAAACAGAACTAGATGTCTTAACATTCCTGAAACTTGCTCAGTGACACTTCAGCAGGCCATCTCAGCGCTCTGATTTAAGTCATAATGTACCATAGTGTTTAGATAATCCTATTTTTATTCCCAAGGGAAGTAAAATTTAGTCTGATGTCCTGGGACAGAGTCTCAGTGGAGCGGTACCTGGTCTTTTGGGAACCAACTGCAAGTAGGTCTGTGCTCAATTTTTAATTCTGTTTCATTATTGCTATTGAGAGCTTTGACACATTTGCTTAGAATCAGTCTCCATCTTTTTCGTAGTGTCTCGATAATGGCTCGTTAGCAGTCATGTATGGATTTTCTCTCTCTCTCTCTCTCTCCCTGCATTGTGTGAGTCTGTCCACTTTTTTTCTTATTCTTTTTTTCCCACTTTCCTCTGAAGAAAACATGATATAAAAGAAAGCTGCTGGAGGGAACTTCCTCCTTCCTGTTTGGTGACACCATGAAAACATTCACACACACACAGATGCACACACATACCCCCAAGAGCTCTGCAGCAGATAAAAGAGCATCTCTGTCTAAGTATCTAGAAGCGTGTGTGTGTGTGTGTGTGTCTGTGGATGGGTGTTGCTCTACTGATGGGAACAAGGGATGGGAGGGAATGTACTGGGGGGTGATGAGAAGCATCTCTCTGTAGATTAGGACAGATTGTTTTTCCAATAAAAAAAAGGAGAACTTTATCTTCTTTCTCTCTGTTTTTTTGTCCCTGTGAGAGAAACAGGCTTTGAGGGTCAGCTGTGGGAGAGGGACCGCAGGGTATGTGGATGTGAAAGTAAAGCCTCTTTCATATGCATATTAAAAAGAAACCAAAGTTGCTACTTTTTTCCCAATTTGAACCCTACACTTTTTAAAAAATTAAACGTATTGACAATGCTGGAGTTGAAAACGGCTAAAGCTTGCAAACAACACAATACGGGGTCTTGCATTTTCTTTCTTTCTTTTGCCTTTCTTTCTTTCCTTTCTACGTCTGCCGCTATCATAGCAATTCCATGCGGTTCTGCTGTCACACAGATGATCCATATCTTCTAATACCTGGTTATCTCAGAGAGCTTTGGGACCCTTCCAACAGTGTGCTAGAGGTCGTACATGTGTGTGCATGTTCAGTATGCAGGATGTGATCGACATCGTAAATCCATGCTGTGTCTCTCTGTGGATCTGACTTACAAACTGACCTGAATACAGAAGCTCACACAGTGTGCACCAGAAGTGATTGTGATATATCAGTAAAATAATTCAAAATGGTACAGCTTCTTAAAAACAGCATTAATACTACTACAGTGGTCACTGAAATAAAGAGGTAACAAGAAATCGGTGATCATTGAACTGAAATTAGGTGCAGCTGAGATTTCCAATTAAGTCTAACTCTTGTCTATGTACAAGAGCTGTGAGACTTTCATTGCAACTGTAAAGGATACAGGAGGAACAGTGACCAATAATAAAATGCATTTGGCTGCCATTGCTGCATCTCTGTAATGAGGACCTAGAGAACAGCTCACCCAATCACAGCTGCTGTGGCTGTCAGGAAAAAGCCTCATGAATAAATACAGGTTAGCGAGATATCTGCAGATGCTTTGGAGAAGGCAAACTTTCCAGCATGATAATGATACCGCGCACACTGCAAAAATCACACAAAGGTTTCTAACGAAATGACTCAGACCCGGTTTGTTGCCTGACTTGAATCTGATAGCACACCTCTGCACTGTAAAATATAACTTGTTGTTTCAACTTAAAAATATGAGGTAAAGGGCTGCCTTAAAATTTTAAGTTAAGTCAAGAAATAGAGTTTGTTCTTATAACACAACCAATTGTTATCTTAATGAAAAATCACATGTTGTCTAAACTTTCATCTTAGTTTAGTTGACTGAGATTTATTAGTCAGTTCAACTCCTTTAATTGTCATCTTTACTTGGGAAAACCCTTTCAGCTAAATTAAAATAATCTATTGTTTAAACTCTTGTCCTAGTTCAGCTGACTTGGGTTTTTTAGTTAATTCAAATACTTTAGTAGTTCTTTTAACTTAGGAATCTATTTTAGCTTAACTAACATAATCTGTTAGCTAAGTTGATTTAAGTTTATTAATTAACTGAGCTCCTTAAGGTAGCTGAGTGAACTTGTAAATCAGTTTCATTTTAATTATCAGAGTTGATTGACTGGATGTAAAGAAAAATGTGAATTAAACATCTTAAGTTTTGTTTTGTTTTTTTTTGGCTTTCTAACATCCATTTCAGCAAAACTACCTGTTAGGTTTATCTTAGATCTCAGGTTTAAATATCTACATTCCTTTAAATTAATTTTCTGTTGTTTACAGAAAAAAAATAAAACCCCACAGATTCCATTAAAGTCTATCTGATCATTTCATACAGAAAGTTTGTTTTAAGAACATGACAAGACAATTACTCATGAGCACCCAACATTCACCATTTATTGTGCCATCTTAGTCATCTGAGAAACAGAAAAATCAGTGACGTAGCTCATCAGGCTCACAATCCATCAAAACTCAAAGGCTGCTCCCTGTGAAACAATAAATTTGAATTTGGTCTTGAGCCCAGTTTGGGTGAAGATTAAATTCTGACCAATACTCTAGGAGCAGTAGTGATTCTTGTGAAGTAACAACATAAAGTCTGCATTAATGTAATGTATCAACGGGACACTTGCTATTTTAGAAAAGTTATTCTTTACATTTGCAAAATTTTTAAACTTCATTGTGCTCAGTCACACCTGTTAGCATAAAATGTGAAATATTAAAACAGTACAAAACCTTTGATAAGTGACAGTAAAGATCAGTTTATAACAACTAAGACATCAAACTTGTATTTGTCTTTGTTTACAATTGCAACAAATTCCACAGAACCAATATCTCTGAAAATGAGTGCATGCTTCTGAAACATTTGATAATATGGATATTTCAGAAACATTAGTTTGAGTCTGCTCAATTGCAAAACAAAGGAAAAACTACTGACTTGCATGAGATAAGCATCTGCAAAGTCCAGCATTATATTGTTGTTCACATAAGTTTCTTAAACCATGAACAAATGAGTAATTGTCTAATCTGGAATGTAAAGTGTAGTCATTTAGTGACATACAAAAGTGAGAATGAGAACTTGCAAGAATAAAAAAACAAACAGTAAAATAAAAACTGTCCTTAACACTAAGGATCATACAATTACAGTTCTGCATGGCTTTCTGCAAGAGTCTGTTTCTTAGACCATGCACTAGTGAGATGCACTGCCTTCCACCAATGTTCATTAGGATGTTCTGAATGACTTCAAAGATGCCCTTAAGTTCCTTTGGATAGTGTATGTTGAGGGCAAAAAGAAGGCCCATCAGCATGGAAATGGCACTTGAGACATCCCTCAGATTAGACAGGATTACTGCTGCCTCAAGGACAACCAACACATCGATGTCTTCTTCTTTCACCATCGCAATGCCAACTTTCATCCTCTTAGAAAACGTGTCTTCAATACCTGTTGGCTATAAAAGGGTTCAAAGACAAAAAAAAATAAAAAATTACACAATTACAATTACACAATATCCCGTGTGCTTAACAATTCATGTCTTTCCAAAGAAGAGCCATACTGATGCTTTGGATGATGGTGATTGGCTTTGGGTAACACTTATTAGTTGTTAAAGTTTTTTCAGAATGAGATATGCACCCCCATGTTACAAATCCATTTCTTGCTTTAAACAAAGACAATGTTCATAAATAACTGAGCATGTCTTCAATTGCAGAATTCAAACAAAATTTTCAATTTAAATGGTAAATGGCCTGTATTTGTATAGTGCTTTACTAGTCCCCTAAGGACTCCAAAGTGCTTTACACATTCAGTCATTCACACACATGGGTGGATGACTGAATCGTGACTCAAGAGTTGACAGTTCGTCTTATAATTGGAAGGTTGCCGGTTCGAGCCCTGGCTCCGACAGTTTCAGTCGTTGTGTCCTTGGGCAAGACACTTCACCTGTTGCCTACTGGTGGTGGTCAGAGGGCCCGGTGGTGCCAGTGTCCGGCAGCCTCGCCTCTGTCAGTGCGCCCCAGGGTGGCTGTGGCTACAATGTAGCTTGCCATCACCAGTGTGTGAATTTAAATCTACTTATGCTAAATATTGGCTGTGCTCTAAACCAAATCTGGCTGAGAATACATGAAATGTGCAAACTGCAGCTACACTACAGGATCAGATTATGGCTCCATAGACAATGCTTCTTTAATCAGTTTATTGATTAAAGTTTATTTTTTCCCCCTATATTAACAGCATGAAAAAAGAGCATATAGACATGGCTGAACAGGTTGCATAATTGGCACTGAATATCAACATCCACCTTTACCCAGCTGCCCAATGACTCTCGGCCAGTAACCTTTAATTGCTTACCCAGTCTACACAGTCTCTTTTCCAGGGTCCAGGACATTTCACCAAAGTATTGCCCCCCACAGCTGTAGCAGCCACTGCAGCCCCTTAAATATCCTAATATCTCTGCCATTACAATATACAATGTGAGAAATCAAACGTAAAGCTGAAGTGAACAGTACAGCAGCGAAATGTCAAAGACCCTGGTGAAGACATGAATAAACACAAGACACTAATAATATCAATGCTAGCTTGCCAGTTAGTTTCTCTGAAACCCAGACCAAATCCAGTGTCAAAGATCTTGTAATAATACATTTGGTGAGGAAAAAGTACACATGTACTTTTTAATTTAAAATCCACTGTGGTGCTGTCATTATTAAATTTACTAAAAGAAACAATGCTAACCTTCACAGTCTTGAAAGTGTGTGAGGGATCTTCCTTTAGAAAATGAGGTCCTCTGTCCTCTTCCTTTGTGTAGGGCTCTGGTCAAAGAAGTCAAAAAGAAAACAAAAACACTTTTTAAACAGTGTTTATGAAGCATGTAGACAGCTCCAAATTCACAGCTTTTTGATGCATAATTCCATCAATATATGATTATCATTGGAGATTTTGAATCAGGCTTATCAGGACATTCAAGTAGAATATGATATCCAACCTACCACCAATATACATAGATTCTGTAAAAGTTACCACACTAAATGTCCAGTTGTGAAATATGATGACAGACTTTACTTATCAGCTTTCTTTCAATGAGCTCATCAGTTGAACTGGATAACCTAAAACTTAAACAAAGGATTAGATTTCGCAGTTGAACACTTACATCATCTCCGAAGCATCTTATGAGCCTAGTTAGCCTTTCTATGCCGCTCTTGATTTTGTACAGCTCCACGAACCTCTCCATAATGGTCAAGCACAGCAAAAAGGAACCCTTTCAGGTCAACAGATGTAAGACGGGCAAATTCTGCTTCAACCTGAGCAATAGAAGAAGAGGGGTGGAGAGTACAGGCAGAATTAAAAAAAGATTCTTTGAGACCCAAATTTAAGCAAACAGTCATCTGAGGCCCATTAGAGAAAACACAAACACACAAAAGCAAACAAACAAAAAGATGCACTTTACCTGCCGTTCAGCAAACAAGGAAGTTCAGAGAACAATAAGCTCTGTCTTGAAATCTTTTAAAGTAGAATGATTGTGAAAATGACTTATGTGATGTAAAACTTTAGTAAACGTGTGATTAAAAGAACACTGAGTAAAAGGACAAGTAACAATTTCCTTATTCCTCAGATGTTTACCTTGATGAGCAATACTGTTTTAGTCCAACTGCCTCATTAAAGTTACACAACAGGCTTTTTACATTAAAGCCAGCAAGTCCATTACATACTCCCTTTTTAGATCTGAAATACTGTGCAGATTCTGTGTATATGTAGTGGACAGCAATTTACCCCAAAGAGCGCAAAGTTTGCAAGTCCACCTCATTTAAATGACAAAGTCAAATGTGATCATCTAGACCTGTGAAAATAAATTAATGACAAACTTGCAGTTATGGATGTTATTACAACCACAAGAACCTAAACAGTCTGCTCCATTGCTTTTGTTAATGAATCATTTGTTGGTAACACGTCTGAATATTTAGTTTATGCCACCTGCATGTGATCATCAATAGTGCCATATTACTTCTTAAGAAGTACCCTGACACTACAATCTTTATATCATTTGTTCTACAGAGCTATTAAATTACAATATAATCTGAGGTGTTTCCAGTATGACAAAATGCACAAATTGTAACTTACCATTTGACTCCACTGACAAAAATAAATCCCCAGCATCAAGTTTGGCTTCACAGACCTAAAATAAGTAAAATAAAAATATATGTTATAATTATATTGTTTTCGCCATTTATTCATGTTTGCTAATTTTCTGACATATAAACAATGTTAGTTTTGTTACAATACAGAGAATGCAGTTTAATTAAAAGGTAAATTATGCAAAAAAAAAAAAAACTTCTGCAGTATACCATGCCAAAAATCAGTGTCTCTGATGCCAATTATTTTATCACTACAGCTCGTTTAGTATGGAAACTCACACAATCTAGTCATACTGATCACAAGAGTTCAAAAATAAGTCAAAATAGTGAACTGTTGTTAAGCATAAAGCATTTCAGGGTAACAAATAACTGCACAATATAATTAAAGCAAAAAATAAGCACACTGGAGGACTATCTGATAAAAACTAATATAATGCTGGTTTGTAGACCATATTTTGTCTCTGTCCTCAGTGCACTCTTGCAGCTTAGCATGCAGCAGTTAATAACACCTTAAGTGATTACATAGGGGTAAACAGATGACAACAAGCATCCGAGTCCTGCCAAAAAGTTCTTTTTGAACCCAGCCAGTTATTGGAAATATTGCCAAAATGAACTTCCACCAAAATACAACAGCCTGTGAACTTGAAAGGAATTTACAAGTACAGAGACAATATGAAATAAGCTTTATTAATTAGCTGAGTTAGCTTGCTAATATCGCAACAGTGGTTGAGTGCACAACCTTAAAGCTAGCAGCACAATACTTGTGATTTGCTCAGCGCCACATTAAACCCATAAAAAAGGCCATATGTCAGTTTATTAGGTCAAGTTTGGTCATGACACACAAGCTGGACCTTGTCGGCTAAAGTTACATTAGCTAAAGCAAACATTTCGGTAAAAGAGAAAAACACACATCATGCCATAAATTCAAAACATGTTCCAACTTTTGTAGCTCTCTTTCCTTATAGTTATAACCAATGTTACTCACCTTGAAAGCATATTCCAAAGAAGACGATTAGAAAACGTCCAAGTAAAGTGAGCATGTCGTTAACCGCCAATTCCCCATGATGCACCTCGGTAGCAGTCACGTGAGGCAGTTTTGAATCCTGCTGTGCTCAACTTACCCGCATTGTCAAGTTCACATAAGTTTCTGATTTAGCTGGACATGAGTTTTCAAGTTAGCTTTTTTTGGTGTAATTGGGACGTTTTTAACTTGTAATTCTATGTTATAACAACAACTTCAGTCATCTATCGTCAAACTGATATAGAATAATATGTTGAAATAACAAACAGCTAGAATTACATTTTACAGTGTGGGGTATGCTAATAAGCCAGGTCAAGCAATAAACTCCCAGCAGCAGTGAGCAGCTAGAGTCTCAGAAGACTGTACAAGTGGTGGTCTGAATGGCTTTGATTACTTACTCATCCCTGCGCTTTCCATTTGTGCGGTAGGTCAGGAAACATGATCTCACCCACCTAAAACTGAGCTCCTAGCTTTAATCAATGCAGTGATCAGTAATGTGTGTCAAGCTGAAAACACTGCTGCTGCAGTGTGTCAAATGCTGCTATGAGCACCGCTATGAAGCGTTGCACTGCAGCATGAAAACTGGAAGAACGCACTTGGCACGGGACCTAGAAACGCCTTGGGTAGTTTGTGTATTGCAGTTGTTAGTTTTGACTTGGTAGGCTACCACATATCTGTTGTTTCTAACTCCACAAGGCCAAAAATCACTATATATAGTGATATATCCTATTCATATAGTCTCATTAGCAGACTGTCAAGTCTACAGGCTGCTAGGGAATATCCTTTTTTTTGGCCCTCGCCTTTGTAATGATGGTATTGTACGGTGTAGAGCTTGGCATATTCCTTGACTTGAATAACAAGTCTTTCCTCATCCTCCATTGTTACACTTACATGATTACCAGTGATGACATGAGGTGCAGGAGAGGGAGAGAGTGGGATGGGTTGACGTCTCTATAAGCCCTGTGATAGGGTTGTAGACAGAAATTAATAGAGGGACTGTTTTGACAGTGGCCATTCATCAATAGTGTATTTTGGCTTTTATGGAGACAGATATATATATCAAAATCGGCAAATAAATGTTTCCAAAATGCACACAAAGCGTTAAACAAGCACTAGTTGTGTAAATCAACTTGCACGCTACCCGGAGGGAGTAGTACTGCGGCTGCAGGTGCACAGGGCGCTGGGGAGGTGGAGCAAGGGATTATAAAGGATCCATTATACTTGTTATCAGTGGATCACATCAGCTCCTCTCATCACCTTGAGAAGTAGCTCTCTCAAGGTTTTATATAGATAATCTTGTCGAGATTCACCTCAGAGGAAATGAAATTTTCCCTGGCACAGGAGCCAGAGAGTAAAGCCTATACATGTAAAGCAGTGCTTTCAAGGGAAGGTGATCCCACCATGTTAAAAAAGATCGACCACTACTGAAAGAAACTAAAAGATCGTAAAAAGAAAGTCTTAGTTTTAATATTTTTTTAAACAAAGCTACTAAATACATAGAAGCACATTCAGTGAGCAACCAAAGACAGAACTGAGAGTGAGAGAGTTTGGAAGACGTAAGAGGAACTGTGTCTCTAGATTATAGTAAACAGCAGGGGTTTCCTTTGCTCGGTATCTTCAAAGTTAGCTTTCTCACTTTTGTCAGTTTGATCATGCAAATTTATACCAAGAGCAGAGTAAACAGCAGCACCTTCTAGGTCGGCTTGTGCGGCTCAGTACATGGGCTGACTGTAGTCCTCTAAAAGTATAAGTGTACCGAAGTCAGTCACAATTTCCTTATGCCTGTTTTTTATTAGGACTGCAATTTTTTAAAGGAAAAATTTTCTTAAGCAGGGTGGCTAAATGCTTTGCTGTGTAGGCATGCATTGCTTCTAATGTAAACTACAGGCAGTGATTATATTTACATCTTCACCTCCGGTAAGTGGGGATAACTTTCCAACTGGGCAGCCTTTCTTCCTTGTTCTCTCAAAGAAAATTCTCTTGGATAAAGCAAATGTATGACAGGCATTCATTTCTCACTAAACCACTCCTTGAGCAAATGCTTTTCGCTCCTAGCTCAGTAACAAACACAGGAAGATGTCAAAATTCCCAAACATCAACACTTTCTAAAGCTAAAGCCGTCAGGTTAATAGGTGAGGGGATTTTTTTTGTTTTCTTCCCTTGTGCCAGCTTTCAAGGATTTAGTACTCTCACTTCTTCACATTCATATTTTATCACTCTCCATCAAATATGAATGTAGTTTTGAGACATTGCTATGTCCACAAGAAGACCCAATACTATTTTAATGCCAAATCAGTGTCAGAATACAGCGCGTGCTCCCTCCTCAGGCCATCTATGTAGAATCAGCTGACATTTGTTCAGGACCTGTAGGCGTCACATTCTAATGGACTGGCTACCTCTTTAGCACCATTTTCCAACATGCAGGCTGGTTTGGTTGATTTAAATAGAGTCTGTTAACGTCTACAATCCCCGTGATGAGTCAAGGCCAAAAATGTTGGTTTATCACTGTTGTGGCCCACATAACTATGGCAACCAAGGAAATGACAGCAAAGCTTGTTGCCCATTTTATTCTTGAGGGGTCTATTTTAAGCCAAACTGTGTGATTTTGTCATATGCCATCTCACCTACATCCTAATGCAGACTTTCTTTGATCCCTCATAGAGTCCAAGTTATTGCAAGTCAGATGAATAGGGAAGTCAGTAGGGAAGTCTCTCATATATCCCCTGGCAACTCTTCTCATACAATGAAAGACCTTTTTAATATAATTTTGTACCTCTATTCAATTACCTTTAATCAAGTAAACCGCAGTGACAGCAGAGTTGCTTCTAATGCAGTGCCAGTGCATGTGAGGGGTAGTTACCATTGATTTCAGTGTCTCACCACTGCACCACTGAAGCTACTATCTGTTTATAGATAAAATATTTTCTCACTTTATGCTGCTGGCTTTAATTAAATTGTTTTATTAGATGCTCACTGACAACCTTGTGCCAACAATTTCTGTAATATCACCCTAGTTGGTGGAGACACAATCGCAGACTATATGCCAGTTTTTCAGTTCGAGCCCGTTGTTATTCATATCTGTACATATGAAACATGTTTCTACATTGTTTTTGCTTCATCCAGTATGCAATTAGATCTGTTTTTATGATCAGACTGCTGCCAACTCTTTGCCAGCTTTCCTGTGCCAATACATGAGTGCCAATGTTTTGCAGCTCCCTTCCCATGCCATATTTGTGAACATCTTTATTGTTTTTTTTCCTTCTTTATATTATATTATTTTAACATATATATAGTTAGGAAGGTTTGTTGGATGCTTACATACCCAAAACTGGCAGCAGTGTAAGAACTCTGTGCCAGGCTAATGGTGCCAGCCATTTGTCTATGATCTTTCTGTGGACTCATGAAAGACTTTATTTTCCTTTTTTCACTGTACATGATATTTCCCCAAAGATTATGCAATCTCTCTTGCGCCAGTATAGTGTTTCTAATGTTTTTGGTTTCTCTTTACAAACTTTGTAATGTTCTTAAGAGGGCTTAATTTTGTCACACATTTCATCTTTTTTTCCTTTTTTAATTTTAAGAGTGCTCCTACCATCCCTTCCTATTTTAAACATGCTTTGAGCATACTTACCCTCTGTGTAAGTGAGGGAACTCCAGAAGAACGGTTGTAGTACGACATTCTAATATTAGACAAAGACAGCCTGAGTAAATATGAAATATAGTTTTAAAATGTTGACCTCATTTGTTAAGGTAAAAAAAAAAGTTATCCAAACCTACCTGGCCCAGCGCAAAATAGTATAACGCTAATAATGTTAAATAAAATTCTATTTTACGTCTGATCGCTCCCAGACCTTTTGAATCAAATAGAACCTGTCTTAAAATTGTGAAGTGTAAGCTAAAAGATCTCAACACATCCTGTCAGAATCCAAAGGAACTCAAGAACAAATGAGAAACAAAATCATTGACATTTATCAGCATGAAAAGAGTTATAAAGTCATTTCTAAGGGTTTTAGATTCCAGTGAGCCACAGTGACAGCCATTATCCACAAATGGCAAAAACTTGGAACAATGGTGAACGTTCCCAGGAGTGCCTGGCCAATGAAGAAAACCCCTAGACGTTTGGGAAAATATTCTGTGGACTAATGAGACAGAACTTAAACTGTTTGAAAGGTTTGAGTCCTGTCAAATCTGGTGTAACACTAATAGCATTTCACAAAAAGAACATCTTCCCAACAGTCAGTCATGGTGGTAGTAGGAGGAACCATTAATGTCCAGCGATCAGTTCATGTCCTGAACTGCGCTTGGGTTATAAAGCAGGACAAAGATCTGAAACACAACAGCAAATCCACCACTGAATGGCTTAAAAAGAGCAAATGATTTTGGAGTAGCCTAGTCAAAGTCCAGACTGAAATCCAAAAGATACTTTGGCATGACCTTATACAGACCATTTGTGCTTGAAGACCCTCCAGTGTGGCTGAATTAAAACAATTCTACAAACACATGTTTGCAGTTCTTGCTGCTGAGGGTGGCACAACCAGTAATTAAGTTTAGGAGGCAATTAGGTGTTCAGATAGGGTCAGGTGGGTTTGGCTAGCTTTTTCCCCTTGATATAATAAATGAAGTCATCATTAAAAACTCATTAAAGTTTTGTATTTGCTTGGGTTATCTTTGTCTGTTATGCAAATATGAAAAAAAAAAAGAAATCAGCAAGGGAGAAAATACTTTTCATGGCATTGAATAACTAAAGGTATCCTAAAGGTAGGATAGAACTCACACACTCAGTGACTAGTTTTGACCTTTTTGCAGTGGTAGGCAGTTTACAGACTCAGTATTGTACACTAGGATAAAGTTTGCACAAAAAAATAAAGATTTTCCAAAAACAAAATGTCAGGCTGACAAAATAAAGGTCCACTAACTATTTGAAACTAACGGGGTTAGATAGGTTGGATATGGACTCTATAGGGCTTTAATCGCTAGACTTTAATGTATCATACAAACATTTAATGTATTCTGACCATTAGAAATAGATTCTAACAGGAAAAAACTTCTGGGAGCCAGAAACTAAAACAGAAAGAACAGCAAATTATTCAAGTTAAACAATGAGCCACATTTATCCTCATGTAAGTCTCTCTACAGTCTTCCTCCACATCTCATCCACTCAGGAGTGCTATAGTTTTGACTTGTTGAACTTTTTCCATTCTTAATGTCACCCTCATTAATTTTCCTCATTGTTTTCACCGCTTCTCTGCCGCCAACCAGGCTTTTTCACCAGGTAATTAAGACTCCTCTCCGGTGAAGCTCAAGTGCTCTGCTGTGGAGGGCCATCTGCAGAGCTTGTGAAGAATCTTTTTTACTTGCATATGGTTGCACATTATTAATCTTTATGATTAAGATTACCTATGCTTAGCTACTTGCTTAATCTCTGCCTTATGGTTAATTTGAAGTTTTTAATTACCTTGGGCCTCAGTCACACAGATCAAAAGACCAGTTGGTGATGGCTAGCACAGGATGAATTTGTATTTCCTTATTAGATGCTTTGGGTTTACTGGCTGTGGCTGGGTGAAGTCGGACGCAAAGAGGGTTCTGCACCAAATACCTCCTTCTGATTGCTTTGGTTGCTACTAGATTGCCAGGATTGCCTGTAGTTTGCGTGGAACATGTGAAAAAGTGAGTGTTTGTCAAAAAGTCAGTGTTTTCCATACAACCTATGGGTGGCCACAGCAGTCTGCTAGCGAACAAAGCAATCGCATGGAGAACTGTATACCAGCAATCTCCAGCAACCAGTCAGTGAATACACATTTTCACCTAACAACCGGAGATTGCCAGGGGATCAGTGACCGGTCTGTGGTCCTGCACGATTGGGGATTTAGCAACAGAGAAGTTCCCAGCAACCTCCAACATCCACTTGCAACTGGCTGGGGAATGTTTTGACTAGTGACTCAGGAGCACATCATCTTCTAGTCAGAAGATTGGTGGTTTGATCCCTGGTTGCTCTGGTCTTTAGTCTGCATGCCTAAGTATCCTTGGGCAAGATATATTTCTATAACACCGAAGTGTTATATAGAAAGCACTTTGGTGTAGAAAAAAGTGCTTGTGTGTAGATAATTGAGGCGTGTTGTATAAAGTTTGAATGGTCAAGCTTAAGAAAAGTGCTATAAAAGAACTAGTCCATTTACCACTACATAGCGACCAGTGGTTTCTAGGATCCAATCAGTGTCTAGGCCTGTGCAACTAGTTACATTTTTGTAAGTAGGCAAATAGTGCCAATAAGAATGCGGGCCTTAGGCAACTTCAACAGATAATATTTGCATTTAAAGATTTACATTTCCTGTGTATTTGTGTCTGTGTGTGTCTGTGTGTATCACTGAATGCCAACTGTTTACTCTCCATGGTGTTTCCCTGTATCAGCTCTGCACTTCCTGTGTCACACACTCGGGCCAGTGTGCCAAGGGGATATCTAGCTTTTGCCAACTCAGTGACCAGTGGCTTATTGGTCATTCACCGCAGGGTTGTCCCCACACTTGCAGAGCAGACACAAACACAGCTACATAGATTTGTTTCAAAATCCATAGGCAATGCACACTAAACAAACTCAGTTGAGCTGGATACAGAACATATTCTCTTCCTGTAGGAATAAAATGTTACTATAAGTGTGTGGGCGTGTGGGGAAGCACTGTGTTGCACTGCAGTGCGGCTGTTGTCGTCACGATGCTTGTCTGTGTTGGCAAGCACCCCCATACACATTGTGCTGTAATTGTCTTTTCAGTAAGGATACTATCTGAGCCTCCGTTCGTGGGCAGCGTGTGTCTGTGCGTGTGGGTGCGCATTGTGTTCCAGTCGTGTAAAACCTCTTCACAGCAATTTTAAATAAGAGAAAAATCCAATATGAATATCGACTTCAATACCCCTGTCTTCAATTGAGGGAGGGAAAAACAAACAAAAATAAAAGCAAAACGAGAGCCAATGCATCCTAATGCCTGCCCTGAGTAGCCAACAAACACACACACACACACACACACGAACAAACAGGCACACAGACACGCACACACTCATTCGCTCTCTCATTCCCCCTTGTCTGTCAGCCTGCCGGCAGAAGTGTTTGTCTGCAAAGGAAATGGAATTTGATGATGAAAGTACCCTTGAAGCAGAGACACGCGCATACACATACCCAAGCACACACACATACACAAACACACGGCTCCTAAATTTCACTGACATGGCAATATGACAGAAAATGTGTTTTTTCCCGGCGTGGCGGCAGGCATCAGTGGCTGTACTCTTGGAGAGATGAGTGATGGAAGGATAGAAATGCTGCTGAAGGAGGGAGATGCTGCTGCTGCCAGAAGAGATACTGAAACGGAGTGAAAGGGTACTATGAGAAAGACAGAGGTAGAAGGTGAAATAAATAGAGTGGTCCAATTGCAAAAAAACCCAAACAACAACAACAAAAGAAAACAGGGAGGTGAAGAGAAGTGTGGAAAAGTTTATATCAAGGAGGAAAGCTTCTGGAAATAGGATAGAAAAAAGAGTAAATCATGACATAACTGGTGGAGGGCAGTTCTGAATGCAATCGTTTGGGGGACAGAGCTTCAGTAGAAGATGAATATTGAACACTTCAGGCAGGAGCCATTAATTTTTTCAAGATTCCATAACTGGGACTTTGTCTGACAAAATGACCATACACTGTACTGTGATTTTGGCTGTATTTTAATGATAGAGAAAGTTAAAAGGGGCCTGAATGGCTGGCATACTTTTTTTCTCACACAGTTCATGACCTCTGCCTGAGTAATGGATCACAAGGACAACACTGAGCGTGTGTGAACAGCTCATTAGTGGGCTTGTTTGGGTGCTTCTTTGCTGCTCACCAAGCAAATTGGATTTGTTGCTAGGTGCTTTTTTTTTTTTTTTTTTTTTTTAAAGAAAAATCACTAAAGGAGAATATAAAATTCTGTTATAGAGTGTTACGCTCATTGCTGTGATTGAGAAGGTTTTCACCCACGTGTTAAGAAGACAAATCTCCAAATTAAAACCCAAATGCCAGATCGAACGTGATCAGATATTTGGTTGCAAGTCTAAAAGGGGGTGAGATAATGTAGGGCATTGATAGAGACAAGGGAAAGCTTTACAGTGGCTTCACTGGAGTGAAACGAAAAGAAAAGCTGCCTCAGCACCTAATGCAAAACTTCCTGTCATAAAACCATGGAGAGGGAATATGAAAATGTAGCATTAATTATGTTTGACAACCAGAAGGGCATCTACTAAATTTCAGCTTAAGCTTGCCAGGCAGGAATACATTTATGTAAGGAATTTCATTTTATTTCCTACAAAATGCAATAAACTTGAGAAAAATATTGGAGAATTATGGATTTCTAGCCTTTCCTCAATGCAGACATCCATTCCTAATCTGTAACTGTTGATTGATTTTTTGACTTATTCAATCAAATCAAATCAAATCACTTTTATTGTCACATCACATGTGCAGGTACACTGGTACAGTACATGTGAGTGAAATTCTTGTGTGCGAGCTTCACAAGCAACAGAGTTGTGCAAAATACAATAATGTAAAACAAGCAAAATATAAAAATGGCTAATCTAAAAAGTAATAAATATATGTACAATATGTAAAGGTATATACATTACTGAATGTGTATACTAAATATGTTTTTCTACGTGTGTGTGTTTGAGTGTGTATATAGTATGTAGTATGTATAGTATGTATTCTTTAAGCATAGATGCTTTTGTGTTCTATTTTGTGACATTTCTGAGTAATGAATGAGTAAGGATGATGATCACCAAATTGACCAATACAAACTCCCAATTAGATGAAGCCATACTTCGATTAACCTCTAACCTTCATAGACAATTAAGCAGTATCTACAAACAAATTTAAAGAAAACACAGCCGATTATCAATGGGAAAAATATTATGCTGGATATCTACAGTATACTGATAATGACTGAGTAATGTGCTAGGAATGAAAGGATGCCATATCGTTTGATGGAAATGAAAATCACGTACAGAGCTGAATTCAAAGACACCCCAAAAATCAGAGTGAAAGACTGATGTGGCAGGCTAGTCCATATTGTCGAAATTTCATTCCAGCAACTCAGAAGGGTACTCAGTAGTTGGCATGACCCCTACATACTTTTATATATGCCTGACAGCACCGGGGCGTCCTCCTAATGAGATGATAGATGGTGGTCTGAGGAATCTCCTCCTAAATCTGGACCAGGACATCACTGAGCTCCTGGAGAGTCTGAGATGTAACCTGGTGGCATCAGACTGAAGCATAATGTGCCCGAGGTGTTCTGTTGTATTTAGGCCAGTCAATGTATCAGTTCCTTCATCCTCAAGGAACTGCCCACATATGCACTTTATTTGAGGCTGGCATTTTCATGGAACAGAACAACCAAGGACCCACTGCACTGTGCAGCTGCCTACCCTGAAGAGGTGCGTGTGTTCCCCCATCCTCCAGTTCTTACACAGTACAGTGAGACAATGGTAATAAAATGGCACACATCAGCCTTTCAGCCTGGCAAGTATAACCGGTGTGTATATATTAAGATGAAAATGCAGGTAGTCCCTTCATGTCCAGGAGAGTTCTATGACCTTGACTCACTCTGGATTATTAAGTGCTCAAACTATATGTAGCTGAACTGGACTCCTAAAACCAGCTCTCTCTAAATGTGAGTTTTATGATGATAATGAGGCTCTAAAAAACGATGAAATACTATTGAAATTACTGGAAACAGACAAAAAGAAAAAAGAATGAAAGAACAAGGAGGAGGAAGGTAAGTTAAGCTTTTAGGGCAAGAAGAGGTTCAAATTAGAGAAAGGAGAGGAGGACAAGTGGAAGAGACGATAACCCAAAGAAAAAGATGGATGATGAAAGAGAGCAATACACACAAACAAGGATAGAGGGGACAGGAGGTGTTATTTTGTACTCGATCATAACACTGTGTACTGGCCACCGGCTTCGCCTAACTCTCCACAGACACATCTGTTTATCTTGTGTCTCTGTTCTTTAAGCTCTCTTTCCACCTCTTGAAAACCATATGCATTTCTTTTATCTGTACATTTCTGTCTTCCCTGAATCCATCTTCACTCTGTGTTTCTCCTGCCATCCCAAGGCCTCTATGGCCTTATCTTTTTTGTAATCAATAATCATATCACACACACACACACACACACACACACAAGAAAAAAACATTCCCACTTAATAACCAAACATTTTATTGGACTTTAGCCCCTATAGAAAATTCTTCAAAATTAAAGAATCCTTTTTAATCCCTGGATTTATTTGTCTAAATATCCCACTTTGTAACTCCTTTAGTAATGGATTCATCAAGCAAGATGAGTTCTGCATATTGCTCTTATCAAAGTGAGTATATGTTGTTGCTGCTGGCCTTTACATCAATAACAGTATCAGCAGCCATGTTACTGTTGGCTCTCCCAATTATGAGTGTCAGCTTCAATTAGCTGGGACAACACAGTTATTGATCAGAGTCTGCTGGCCGTTTTCATTCCTCCTTCTCTGCCATCCTCTTGCTCAAAGGTCAGTCGACAAGCACTGCAGCAGCCTAAATGAGATTTTTCTGTGTAACTGAATACTACTTAACAGTGCTGATTGGAAACTTTAAATCTCTTATTGTTAATAAAGGTAAAAAGCAGTGCAGTTGTTGCTTTTTTTAAAAAAAAAAAAAAAGAAAGAAGAACAATTATATTAAAGACAGAGAAGTGGCGCTAAGTTAAGCACTGATTTTTTCTTACCCACTAAACCAAACACACAGCAGTGTGGACAGATGCTGTGTCTTTCCATGAAGCAAAGGAATTTGTGAATGAGTGGGGCTTGCATATCCAGTTGGGTATGTTCAATGAAAGAGGAACTAATTTACATATTGAACGATATGTACGGTGATATATGAAAAATGTCATTTTGATGAACATTGGTGAGTTTTTAGAGTTTTAATCAATGAATGCCTTTAGAGAACTCTAATTAATTAGGTAGATTGCTGAAATGTTAGCTTTTTATTTATTTCCAGGCAAAAACAGAATTTGTATAATTCTAACACGCTTTGAAGTATGATGACCATTATTCTTCAGCACAGCCTGAACTCTCTTGGACAAGATTTAAGTAGTCTTCTGGAATAGTTCACCAGGCTTCTTGAATCACATTCAAAGCTTTTCTTTGGATGTTGGCTGCTTGATCCCAGACTGCTTCAATAATGTTGAGATCCAGGCTCTGAGGAGGTCAATCCATGATTGTGTTTGTCTGTGCCAGTATATTGTTGCTGCTTTGCCCTGTGTTTGGGATCTTTGTCACACTGAAAATTAAAGCTGTTGCCAATCAGATGCTTTCCACATAGTTTTGCATGATGGATTAAAATCTGATGTTACTTTTCTGTGTTCATAATTCCATCTGTTTTGACAGGATCTCCAACACCACTGGATGAAATGCAGCCTCAAATAACAACAGAGGATCCACCGTGTTTTACAGATGATTATTTTGGCAGGGACTGCTTTTGTGACAGCCAGAGTCACAAAAGCATTCGATGTACTCTCGGAGTGAATTTGGTAGATAAGTCAATCCTGTCAAACCATTGTTCCAAGTTTTCGCCAATAAGAAAACTCCTCTCGAGACTTCAAAACAGGACTTCAGAAAGTAGTGGAGGATACTACAGTTGATATGTTCTTCTTTTGTAGTGTTGTACTGTTGTATGGAAAAGACTGCAACCAGAGATGCTTAATGCTAAAAATAAATGGATCAACTAAATCCATTTTTTTGCATATGACCTGCCAAGGGACTACAGTTGCAAATTAGCGTAAGCTAACTCTATTAAAATGCATTGAATGGCAACATTTATGTTAATATTGTACATGGTCCCTTTTCAAATAAATTTAACTAATGAATAAGATAATAATAAGAGCCAGATGCATCTCTCAGATCCTGAAATATTTGTCAGCCAGTGTGAAAATTTATGTTTGTGCTGCTGTAATAATATCTGTGCCATACCAACATAGGAATGACATTTTAGGCATGGAATGACATGTCATAGGATTCTTGCCACTCTCATAATGAATTGTAGCAACTCCAGGTGTAGCTTGTCATGTACTGCAATCACTGGTTAAATTATTTTATTCCACTACTTTGTTTTGTTGATATTTAATCAAAAAGCAATCAGCCTTTGCTATAATTGGTTTTGAACAGCAATTAACAAACATCAATTTATGTGATACTAGCTTCTAATAAGTATGTTAGTATTGTTATAAATTGAGGGGTTACCCACGAATCAGCCAGCTGTGGATGGCGTTGTTCTGTCAGACAGATAAATGAATATGAAATGTTGCAATGAATCACCAATGTCATTGTGGTTTGTGAGCATGTTGTAAGCATGCTCATGTCGCCGTTAAGGCCAAAAGCACTGATGTTTACAGGTATAATCTCACAAAGCTGCAAGTGTTGGTGTTCACTTGACATATTTCTTCTCTCTATTAAATTTGGCCTCATTTTTAGGCTGTATTGGTTATCAGTCGTAACCATGGGACTGTGATTGTGCACATATTCCTGATCCTTAAAATGACATTGTTTTTTCCCCTAATTACGAGATAATGTTCCGGTAGACTAATAGAGCAAGGATGTTTCATTTGGGGAAGACGGCTTTGGGATTTGCTTAAATCTGCAGGATTAGAATTTACCAAAGGACACTTAGGAAGTTTAATCTTGTCACCATGTTTTAGCACCACCTGTGTGTGCAAACTTTTGCAGTCAGGAGACTCAGGAACCTCACACACACACACACACACACACACACACACACACACACACACACACACACACACACACACACACACACACACACACACACACACACACAAGCTATAGACTTTCTTCCTTTCCTCCACCCTCTGCTATCTATCCAGAGGTCAGTAACATCCTGCAGTGCTTTCTAGATCAATAGGTCATGTCATTATGCTGCCAGTGGAGTTTCAACCACGACCCAGCACAACCTCCCAGTACTATCTCTGCACACTAATGATCACAAACACACACATACACAATTTAGGGGCCACGTTTTGTCTGTTACAAACAGTTTCCCGGTTTTAATGTTCATTTCTCTGTGGGATTTCATAATGGGTCTCTGTCTCACGCGCTCACACAGGCAATCGCACACACACACACGAACCGTCTTTCTTTTTTACTTTCGTGAGCCCATTATCACCTTTTAGTTCCCATACCTCTACAGAAGCTCACCAGCAGTCAGTCAGCAGAACTGATGAATCTACTGGACACATTTATTAGATTTTTCTAAAAATGTGCTCATAATATAAGTTCAGGAAATTTTTATTCCGTGTGGTGCTTTCGGATATGTTCGAAATACAGTCAGAGGTAATGAAAAAAAAACAGGCAAGTAACGGGCCGTGGTACTGTTAACCTACACCCTCGACTTGTTCTGAAAAATCTCTTTGAAGCTGGTTTCATTTCCTTTAATCTGTGTTTACACTTTTTTTTTCTTGGGGCGGTGGTGCTACTAATGAAGTTAGTCTGGCATGGAAGGAAAGCAAGGGTCAAAATGGAAAAAATTAATCCATCTCTCTCAGAAAGATATAAACCCAGTGAGAGCAAATGGGCTAAGTCATGGAATTAAAGCTAGTTAGCATGCTGTTTTTTAATTTTTCACTGGCAACAACAAAGTCAATGCAGCCTAAAACTGAGACGCAGTTATGTAAATGTTTTGTACACTGGGCTTTACTGATAAGTGTCAGAACTCAAGAGACATTTTCACTTGAAAAGGCTGATCCATTTACACACCATAATGTGGCATATGTGAATGTGAAATATTTAGTCTAATTTTAGAAAAATGATCATAGACATAACAGAAATATGCAGAATTCTTCCAAAACAGACACAGGCTGAAAAGAAAACAGTTGGCATAATGGGATGAGTTTGTGCAGCTGTCCATGTAAATGAATGAAGATAGTGTTTGGTGACTTCTAAAAATCCTAGATGACGGTTATGCTGGTTTCAGACTACACCACAGCAGTGTTAATTACGGCCAGACACTGACAATATGGAGCATTGTGTCAGGTCGGGAACAAAAATAGACACCGTGCACATCAAATGGCGGTTTTATCTTACATAATTATGCTGACCAGCATGAGCAGAGATTGCTTTACTGGCCATTGAGAGTTTTGTTGTACTGGTTGGCTCTGTACAACTGTGGACAAGGCAAAGCAAAGGAGAAATGATGTTGCTAGGTGGAGCATTGATAATGGAGCAGACAGCCAGTATCCTTCACGCTGCTTCAGTTGCCATTGTCTGTTTACATTTTGTTTTTTCCGGGCGTAATGAGTCGTGTATTAGGTCTCTCAGTCACAAAAAGGAAGAATTTATTTTTCCCTGATCTGACACCGTGACCATCATGGCAGAAAAAATGATTGTGTAGTCGAAGGCCAGCATTAATTTGTTAATTCAAGTAGAAATAAGCTGCAATGAATGAAAAGGTCATTGATCCAACAGCTTTGATGGTAGCATAAATGCAAGAAAGGCAGAGAAAATGTATTAAATGCCAACATACTTTGCATTTGCCTTAGGTAAGAAAGAGGGAAAAAGACAGAGAAGGTGAGCAGCAGCATGCAAGACTGATGGTCCTGCTTGATGCGCCAGTGTGTATTGTGAGCAATCCAAGGATGTTTTGCTTCTTAAAAGGTGTTTCGGCCCCCCTCCCTGGAGCAGTGCGAGGTTAGAGGGGTTTCTACTGGGTAAATCACCAGTCAGGCTGAACTAATGGCCCCTGACAGGGAGGAAAGAGGCTGAGAGGAGTTGAAAGAGGTTAAAAAAGGGTTGCAAGGGGGCGATGAGAGGCAGGAAAGGGGTAGGAAGGGTGGCTTGGTGGAAGAGGCAAGTGGTTGGACCAAGAGTTTGGGTGGACGGATAGATGGACTGAGTGCAGTGTGCTTGTGATAGTTAGAGCATGGAGGGGAGATAGACAGAAGCATCAATGACAGAAACAAGACTGAAAGGTTAGTTTGTCAGTTTGCTATTACGGAAAGGCCGAGAGGATTTGTGTGGGAGAGATGCTGAAAGTTTCAGGCATTGAAATTTCAAGACGAATTTTGCGTCTTGCACTGTCATGCCTCAGCATGCCTGAAGAAACAGGACAGAAACCAGTCAACCCCACTGTGCTTTGCACTATACTTGAATACATCTGTCCATGTCTTACACTTCTGCTGTTTTTTATCTTTCTTTTACACTCTTGTCTTCTTTGTCTTTTGTTTGCTTTCAGCTGCATCGCCAAAATAAGCACATTATCAGGGGGCTGGTTGATGGTTCTGAGCAAGTTGTCACTTTTTTTTATCCTTTGCCTCACGTGATTTTCCTCGGCATCTCTGTCATTGTCATATGCCCCCTTTCTTTCTGTGTAGTTCACTTTTTTCCGCTCTATGCAGATTTCTTTGTCACCACATTTGACAGTCAGCTCTGATGACACAGCACCCCCTGATCTGCTTCTAGACCCAAGGGGCATTGTACTGCATATATGTGTGCCTGTGTGTTTGTGTGTGTTCGGGGAAGAGCATGCCTATTTTTTCAAATGCATGACATTTTGTGTATGTGTGACAATCAAAGACTCTTTTTCTTGCTACATCTGTCACAGTATTGTTGGGTCAGCTAAACTCACATTCTCTATACCCTCTTGAACTCAACACGGGGGAAATATTTGGCTGTAACTTGTAAGATTTTGATTAAATTTAATTTCAGTTCCTCTCCTTTGTTTTTAAATTGCAAGGGGATGAGCTCACACTGATGCCATAAATATATATATATATATATATATATATATATATATATATATATTTATATAACCTCTGAATCTATTTATAAATGAGTAGTGGACTCGGGAAGCCATCTCATACTAATTCTTGTGTTTCTGTTCAGCGAGTTTGTAACAACTTTTAACATATTAATCATGTACAAATATTAATAGCACTTTTCACAGCCTTAGTTCTTTTTGAATTATAATGACCTGTTTTTCCACAGCAACCAACAACCTCGTTGTGGTCCACTTGATTTCTATTCTTTTAATCACAGAACGAGGCACGTTAATATTGTTTAATGTTTAATTGCTTGATCTCTTTATCAATTTACATTGACAGATTAGTGACCGGTCCATGGTACCCTCTCACCCTTTCACCGCTGGAAATTTTGGATATGTCGAAGGGTGAGAGGCCAAGATTTTTAAAGATTGCCTTTTTTCTGGGTTGTGAGAATAAGCTATAGCTTGCTGTGTAAAACACAGAACTCTACATAGAAATCCCCACATGTCCCGGTGGAGGTGATGAAGGTGGTGTTTCTGTGAGGCAGTGCTAATCATTGAATTTCTGTGCTACCCTAAAGGGAAGTGGAGTTAGGTGTTCAAAGATAAGGAAAGTGGGTAAGAGAGAAAAGGTTGAAAGTTAGAGAGTAAGTAAGAGTAAGGAGTAAAACATTGTTCTGCTTTTATGCCTTCTCATAGCCTACAGATGGCTTTGCAAAATGTCATCTCCATGTTGCAGCGTTTTACTGTCACTGTGGGACTACTCCTGCTTGTGCTGTTGGTCCTTGCCAGCTGTGGAGATGAGCTGAAGTGAAACTGAGTGTTAAAAACAACAAAAAATGTCCACTGCAGCCACCAGCTGTTCTTCTCATGCTGTATTTTTTGGTCTTTGATGTTTTTTTTGTGCTTCTCACATTGGTGCTGAACGCGCTGTGATGCTCCCTTTCTCTGCTCCAGCTCACAGACAGCATTTGACCTATGCATAGCATGTTGAGCTGTTAGGCTGTTAGGATTGCATGCAAACATGCTTGCATAGGTTGAAAATCCCTCTCTGTAGGCCATGTGTAGGCCAATACCTATGCAAATGGCCACAACCACCGTACCAAAATCAGTGTTGGGGAGTAACAGAATACATGTACCGGAGTTATGTATTTAAAATACAAAATATGAGTAACTGAATTCTGTTACAGTTACCGTTTATAAAGGTGATAATTAGAATACAGTTACTTTGTTGAAATAAATGGATCACACGGCGACCTTTTCCTGCTTCACATGTTAGTCTATCCCCTCTCTAATTTTGCTGATTCCACGCATTGTCAGAAACCCTAACAAAACATGCAATAAGAGGCTCTAATGTAAGCATCCTGTTAATGTTGGTGGCGTTAGTTACACAATGGACCCGGAGCCAGCACAACAGAGCCAGCAGTGTGCGGGTAGGAATGCATTTCTTACTTGGAAATTCCGACACCACTTCATATTTAAAGACGAAAGGGATGGGCGAAATCTGACTGTTCAATGCACACTCTGTTTGCCCGCAACCAAGCTGCTCTCAATGTCAAAACACTCCACCTCAAAACTAAAGAAACATCTGGAAGTAAGTTCTTTTTAAAAAACTAATGTTAGCCTATACTGCAACTATCTTGTTTTAGTTGTGGTTGGTACCTGGGTTATCTCCCACTAAAGTATCTTCGATGTACTATTGCTGTGTGATTTATTACTATTACTGAAGGCTAATCACCAGCAAGCTAACATTGTTAGCTGGTGTTAGCTGAGTTCATAGACTGCAGACTGTTACTTGATGGATAGTATTAAGTATCGGCTGCGACACATTTATACAGCCGTATTTCGCACATGACTATGACAGGCGGAAGAAGAAGTAGTTCCTTCCAATGTAGACAATCCGAATGATATAGTTTCTTTCCACTGTGTTCCTGTTAATGATAAACCACAAATTTACCCTAAATTACTAAAATATCGATATTTTAATATGAGAATCGATTCTAGAACATAAATGACTGGTATCGGAGGAATCGATATTTCAGTATCGATCCGCACATCACTAGTAAGGAAGCACAGGTGGAGAGATGTGACAGGATGAAGATTAAGATAGAGAAAGGATGTAGTCAAAAGGGCAACCATAAGGTGGAGAAAAACCAAACAGGCAGACAGCTAATGTCTCTGTGGATGTGGCCAAAACTTTTTATTCACACTAATTATTATAGCAAATATGTGTAATGTAGTTCTGGCTGACAAAGTGTACTGTAGTGACGTAAAATATATGGTGGCCCTGAGTGGTCAAACACACAGCAACTTAAAACAACACACACCAACAAACAGAAAAATGCCGCAAAAGCACACAAAATATAATGGAAACTGAGTAAAACACAGTGGAAGCAAAAACAAATAAAATATCCAAAACGCAACCTAAGTGTTTCTGGTAAAGTAATACAACAGAAGAGGTGCGGAAGTGACAGAAACCAAAGCATGTGAAGGCTTGCACTGAGACAAAGAAGTCGAGAATTCATCAGTGTTGTGAGGAAGAAAAAGGTAATGTGTGTTTTAATTGCATGATTCATATAATACATGTTTACCACTAGCAGTTTACTGTTAACTTGTTACTTCCGCAGCTGTTCCGTCACGTTTCTGTTTCCCCAAAACTCTTCAGTTGTGTTTTGTGACGTTTCTTTTGACCTTTTGGTGTTTTGTGTGCTTAGCAGCATTTTTATATTTGCTAGTGTTTTCTTACGTTGCAGTGAATTTGATCTCTCTCTCAGGGCCACCATAAAAATAAGACTGATTGATCTGTACGCTTCTGGGTATGAGCCGTGTCAGCATTAGCAAGAGGAGTTATTAAAGCAATAATATGTAAGCTTGTCAGCAAAATGCATGTATGAAAAGTGGAGTAAAATTGTCCCTGTCAGTGTTTTACTCCACCCTATAAGTAATTAATTACCTGTGCCCTCTTCAGCTTCACTGCCTTAGGGCCAATTCACATAGAACGGGGCATGCAGCCCACAATCTGTGTAGACATGGCTGTTGTATTCTGCCTGGACCACATCAATTTTTTGCAGCTGCTCATGCTCTTCACGTGTACGTGTCCACTGCATGTTATTCTGCATTACCGTTGGTTGTATGAATGCTCCCTCGCCACCGTGATTGCACTATACTTTGCTCCATGCAGCGGGAAACAGTGATTGTGCGTGGTAAGCCATAGAAAAGAATGAAACCTCTACTGCTTTCTATGCTAACGGACCCTGAGTCATCTTAATCTTTTCACGTCAAACAGTTGGGAGGAAATTGGCACACTGTGACACACAGTGCATTGCAACACTTGCTGATAGTAATAGATATGATGCAGGAATGGGATAGGTTTTACCTGCACAGTCATTGTTTACAGGTCTACACCCCACTGAAGAGGGTTCCATGCAGTCGCTATAGGAACATTAAATTGACACCTCGCCACGCATGTACGGGCATTGATTCAGGATATCTATCAATACAATTCAGCTCTTTGTTAGCTAAAACAATACAGCTTGATTCATTACAAAGATAGTAATAAAAAGCATCTATTTCACTTAGATTTTATTAGATTTTCTATGTAAGTATAATGCAAAAAATGCATTTTTAGAAATTATGGATTGACAACAACAAAAAAACAAAACAAAAATTGAATTATTAAAACACACCATATGCAAAGACTGGCCCTGGGATGTGTTTAGGTCAAGTTTGGGGGAGTTAGGACAATTTTAAAAAGAGATGTAATTGGACACCCAAACACACAATATACAAACCACTCTCCAAATATAGTAGTGGGTTACCTTGGCCTCCTGTTAGATCACTAGCATTAAAATGCATGAGTTGATCTGCGTGATTGACTTTTCTGACTTCAACCAGGCCAGCAGGCATCTGAATTAATAAAGGCTTTAAACAATCTTCTGTTTTTCTTGCAAGTATCCATACTAATAAAATATTGTCTCTATCTCGTTAGATATTAAAGATACTGCACTGAGAACATTAGAAATTCGAAGAACATACTAAGTAAACAACATGTTACATTAATTATAGATTAAATAACATGCAAGGAAACAATTTATTAACAGCTGCAGAGCTACTGGCCTTGACAAAAATCCTTAAAAAGTAAAACACATCAAAAATTGATCAAATGAGCAGCTGTAGCCTTCACCGGTTAACCTGTAACTTTATATCAAATATGTATAAAACCTACGTTGCCCCAGTCTTCCCACAACTGATTTTATATAAAACAGTGCACACAGCAAACCTCATTGGAGATTGTTCCCTCTATCTAATGGTAGCCCGGGTGCTGGAAATAGTTGTTCAGCTGGAACAGATATCCACACACAATCTTGCACAAACTTCAGTCCAGGAATCTGAGAGTATTTATTTACTGTGAGGCCTGCTGTGATGCATGGCTTGGAGATGGTGGCACTAACAGAAAGATGGGAGGACAGATGAGGATCATAAGATTTCTTTGGGAGTTATCAGGATGGACAAGATTGGAGATGAGTATATGAGAGAGGTTGAGTGTTTTGGAGACAAAGTTGCAGAGACAAGGCAGAGATGGCAGAAGAAAAGAGGAAGACCACAGAGAAGATTCATGGATGTAGTGAAGGAGGACATGCACAGGGTTGGTGTGACAGAAGAGGATGCAAGGGACAGATTGAGATGGAGACAGATGATTTGCTTGGCAACCCCTAAAGGGAGCAGTCTAAAGAAGAAGAAGAAGAAGAAGTGTGAGACCTTGCTTATCATTAGCACAGACAGCAATAGCGGAGCAAGAAGGCTTCCGGACTACAGGTCAAAAGAATTCACTTAACTTTCTCACACTTGTGTGCTGCAGTGTTCATTAATATGGCTGCTGCAGCAAACAGAGCCAATCAGTTAGTAACTTCAAGTGGTGTGAGAGAGAACTAGACTCCAGCACCTTTTATGTTCTTGGTTTTCAGGCTTTAAGAATTTATTTTTTTATCTTCCTTTATTTAGTCTATGGTTTCTTGAGCGTTTTGTGCTGTAATTTATTATTTTAACGATTAATTAAAATGCAGTCAGTATATATACAAAGTTAGAAAAGCTTCATACATAAAACAGTGATGTCTTCTCCAGTGTGAGGAATATAGCTTACTTATCCAGCACTTACCAAATGAATACTCGGCTGAAAACTGGACCTACTGTATTTGTATTCTAACTGCAGAACAACAAATGATCAGTTAAAAATTAATCATGACTATTGCTTTTTATGTGTTCAGAAAACAAAACAGAAAACAGAAAAATGCTGCCCTTGAGAATAAAAAAGAAACGGGGTTGGAATAAACTCTGGATGTTCGTCCTGAGTGTCTGGTGGTGTGCGTAAGCACTGGCATATACTCTGTCCATCAGCTGTCCTGAAGCATTTAGAAACTTTCTCTTGTATCACATCTTTGCGATTATGTGCTCTTTCATAAGAAGCAGAGTGGTAGAAAACAGAAACAAGGATTGCCAGCTGTAACGCTGCAGGCAAACATCTCTGTCACTCAGTCCCCTGTCACCGTCTCTTATGTATCTTTCAGTCTCTGTCCTTTCCATTCAACCCCCCCACCCTCTTCTCTCCTTCTCATTTTGTGCTCTTGCTATTGTTCTGCCTGATTATTAGAGATCCCAAAAAACAGCTGTCATAAGAAATGGTCAGTCATTCCTGGTCCCACGTGAAGAGCAGATTTTTACAGGAGATATTATTTTTGTCTTTCTTACTTTCTTACAGTGACATTTTGAGGTAGGGGCTGGAAGTAGCGTTACAAGTTTGTCCTTATATTTTTGTTCAAGGGGTTACAACCCCCCCCCCCAAAAAAAATAAATATTGCATTTTATACACTGTATTCAATTTCAAGGGCTTAAATGTAAGAGTGTGGCATTTGCATTTTAAAGCTGTTTCTGTGAACCCACAACATCTGGTCAAAGGAGCTCTCCATGCATGTGAAACACACCATCCTCAGGCTGTAAAAACAAAGGAAAGCCATCAGAAAGAAAGTAGAAGGGAAAAAGAAAAGACTTCAGCTTCACAGCACAAAAGGCCGTCCACTGAAAGGAGCGGGGTGGATGATTGCCGAATCATCTGCCCTGTATGCCTGGTAGAATCATCTTCCACTATAAAGAAAAATCCCTTCACAACATCGAGCCAAGTGAAGAACACTCAGTAGGAGGTAAAGAAAACATCATTGTCCAAGTGTTTTTCTTGTGAGGGGAACACTTCACCACAAGGTGGAAACCATTTATCAGCCTTAAGAATTAAAAAGGTCAAGTTAACCAGAAATATCTGTAAAGACCAGACCAGCTCTAGAACAGAGGTATTTGAAACTTGTGTAAGCCTACAACAGGGTCTTTGAAACACAATGGAAGCAGGGTGGTGCATGCACATCTGTGCTTTCCAGTGGCACTGGGACACTGAGACAGAAAGCAGAATGAATTCTTGAGTCTACAGAAATATACTTTCTCTGTGGGCTCAGTTGATTCATAGTACCTCACAGGAAGTGGACAATGACTGAAATTCTACTACGGAAGCCACCCAGTGTAGTTTTTGAAGATGAAGAGTAGAATATTCTGCAGAGAGGCTAGGTCAGTCAAGGTAATTGAAATCTCACTAAGTATGCATTTCATCTGCTAGAATATAAACTAAAAGCAGAAAGAACTAGGAAAAAAGAAAAGTGAAGAAAGCTGCATTACATGCCTTTCAAAGCGAGGGTTTCCTACACACAGCGGATGCCCACAGGTTCCACTGCCTGCACAGGAATCCTAACAAAGCATTAAAAGAGCAGTGTTTATGATTTTTAGTTTGTCCATTGGATTTAAACCCCTGAAAGTCAGCAGTGAAACTGTTAAAGATGAGGGTCTGCACTTTGACCAAATCTCAAACTATCGAGGTCAACAAAGGCCATCCAAAAATATCTTGGCCTAACTGGGTGTGACATAAATCTGCAACGAAGCCAAGTTTGTAAGGCATTCTCCTACTGTGCACAGATGACTTCAAAAAATGTCCAAACATTCAACAAGTCTGCACTGTATTGCACTGTAACAGAAATTTAATCCTCAATTTTTAGTTTTTTTCTCTTTTAGTGATTTACATTTTTTAAACATGTGTTTGTTTTATTTCTGACTTATTTCTTCTGCTCCTCGGGCCACTTTTGTTTTCTTTTCTGACCTCTTCTGCTCTCCACCTCCTCCTGTCTTATTCTTCACCTTTTTACATTACCAGTACTTGTTTACCATATTTATGATACTTTATGATCACATTTATATTTATACATAAGCCATTCCTCAATTCTAATTTCATATAAGGAAGAAATTCATGCCGTCAGTGTATCAGCTGAGCAATGCCAAAGCATAAAATATGAGTCTTTCTACTATGCTTCAAGTAGTTAGTGACTCAGATCCTGACACTTTTAAAAACTCAGTTCTTGTAATGTTCACTTTTCAGAATTTATATTTTATGATTCTTTTCACACATAAGGGATTAGTAAACAACTTTGGGCATCCATTTCTATTTGATCCGTCTTCCTCCTGTCTCATTTTTGCATTCTTACCATCTGTCTCTCAGATGTATTTCATACAGTCTTCCCCCAAGCCCCCGTTACTCCTTCCTTTTTGAAGGACTTTAGCTTCAACAAAATATTCACTACTTTGGGAAAAGGATAGAAACATTCCAAGGCTTTTCCCAAAAATAACCTGTCATGCTGATAAGATACATGTGGTTCCACGAATCACATGTATCTTATACGTACCTCACATGGGGGTGGGGGGGCACGTTAATATATCTACAGGTTTGTACCTCTACTAAAGCAACACAGTAACACATTACCAACTTGGCATTGCTGCAGAACTTTTGTCTTGGCCTTCACGTAACCTCTGTTGTCTCCCCGTTGGCATTCTTGCCATCTGCTGTACACGGCATTCTGTTTCACCCTGTAGAAAGAACATGATGCTTTTCACACATGAGTCTGAGCCCATTCGAGTTTTATGAGATTTTCTTGTGTATTATCATTTTATCCTTTTGCCTCAGTGATTTCTTCCTTTTTTATGGATTTCAAGATCTGAATACTGATACATCAAGAATCCTACAGGCAAGCCTCTAACCTGGCAAATGGTCGGGTTAGAGGTACTGTATCTGTCTCATGTAATATATTATTTAAATAACACAGAATTTAAAAAATGCAGCTAGTTGGTGTTTTAATACACCATAAATTCATCCACTCATTTTCTTTCGCTTATTCATTTAAGGGTCACGGGGGACTGGGGCCTAACCCATCTGGCACAGTGTTAACACAAAGAGACAACAATTATTCACACCTACGGCCAATTTTGAATTGCCAATGTGTTTTAGGACTGTGGGTGGAGGCTGGAATACCTTGAGAGAACTCACACAAGCATGAGGAGAACACGCAAACTCCCCACAGAAAAGCACTAGCTGGGATTTGAACCCTAGGAAGCAAGGCAAGAGAACTGTGCCAACACACTCATGTGGTGTCTAATGGAGTTGAAACTCATGATCCATTCAGAGTCTTTAGCAGGATTTAAAATATGAGTCCTAAAAGTGATGGCCCAATCTCAACAATTAAATGAGACTGAAGTAACTGAGACTTCCTAAACGCACAGCGGCAAGTTAACATTACCTTTGAAAGGATTCTGTTTTTGCAGCATGCCCAAACTATTGCACGGTACCATGTACTCTATCAGTAATGCATTTAAGATTTGCGATGGTTTTAGCCTGCATGATTTCATAATGGAAAACAAACACATCACGCTTGTGTAGACAGTGGAGGCTCTCTCACATGACACTGTTACTGATGGAAATCAACAAATAATTATTTCAAATGATCAGTTTATTATTGTGAAAGTTACATCCCCAGAGCCCAAGATGATTCATTGTCTTCCTGTGCAAAACCCACATTTTTGCAGGTTTTAATATGATAAAAGAAAAGGAAAAAGACTTGTGAAAAACTTATAAATGTATAAAATCTGGTGAGGTTTCACATGCTGAATCAAATTAGTTAGTGTGTATCCATCATATCTTTAAAATTTTAGCTGATAATGGTGGCTCATAGAAATAATACAGCTGCACTGCTTGTCTGCCTTGTTCATGGTCGAAAATAAAATTGTATCAGACCTCAGCTAAGATGGGGTACATTCCCTTTGTAACCCTTAATTGGACAAGTGATTAAAAAATGGATGAAAGGTGGATTAATGGATAGACGAAAGAGTGAAACAAAGAAAGAGAGTAATTCCTAACAAATAAAAGATTGAGACTAGTGTGACATTTTACTTTAAAACTGGCTCTAATAGCTAATCAATTTCCAAAAAGTTGGAGGTTAATTTTCACGAGCGAGCCTCAGCATCGGAATTTCTAAAAGTCAAAATCGATCTGAATCCAGTGACCATTAGTTCAATTACTAAATAAAGAAGTCTAGGTATAGAAACCACTGGCAAAAACACACTATTGTAAATTCAGTCTCTGACTTGGTCCTGTAGCTGCAGTCTAATATGGCAAGGAGAAAGAGCTCCAGCTTGTGGGTACCAGGTGGGGGACACAAGCTGCTGTATATCTGTGCAACTGCATAATGGTCTGCAAGTCATTATAATAGCTTGCGTGGTCTGTTGACTTGTTCATAAATATTGATGGCATTCAGGAGGAGAATACTTTCTGATCCTAAGTTGATGTGGCAAAAGATTTCCAAGATGGGGATGGCAGGTGTGAATGCAAACCAGGTTTGCTGAGTGGGCAAAATATTAAAATTAGTATCTTTGTTTTGTTGTTGTGTGCTCATTAATATTCATTCATGGAGGCAGGTGTAGTGAAAGAGGAGACATCAGAGGATTTCATAATGCCCAGTGGAGCCAAGCTGCCTTGACATTAGAGTGGGTAGAAACCAGTTTGACAGATGCTGATGGCAGGGAGGGTTTGCACCTGAACGTACACACTTTTCATAGACGGTGAGTAAAATGTGTGCTCAAGAAACTGTGATAGAACGTGCATTTTGTTCTTTTGACCTTCTCTCTCCTGTCCACGCACTGCAGGCTGAGAAGAACTCTGTAGATTATACACACACACGCTAACCTCTTGTGAGTGTGTATGCTAAAAGGTCAGTCACACAGGTGACTCATCGCTAGTCTCCGTTCTCCACCTTTTCTCTGGAAACACACATCCAGAGACACACGTGGATTCAATGGTATACATGCATTTCATGTATAAATCATACAACTATACACAGGTGCAGTGCTATGTGTTTAAGCACCAGAGTGAAGCAATGATGAGCACACACGTGCATGTTGAGTTGTTTGTATCTAAGGCAATGTAACTGCAGTGGCAAGCTTTACATTGCACTACATTAGTCAACTTTACCTGACCACATGACCACATGACAGGTTAACTTTATGAATAGATGATGAAGTCACCTTTCTGTCCAGGTGTATCTTCATCTTTGCCTGTCTGACTATCAACATCAGTCTCTACATATTCTTCACATCTCAGTACTCTCCTTAGATGTGTATACTTTCTGATTCTCCCTCCAATATTTTACGACAAAAGCAGAGAAAGCACAATAAGAGCTAGTGTTTGTATGGATGTAGGTTTTATGTACATGGTGTATATTATAAGCACATAAATAGAACATGTAGACTATGTGTTTGTTGAACAAAAGAAATCTTTAACTTATGCAGTAGATACCATTTCCACAACTATCTCAAATTCTTAGATATCCTGACCTATTGTTGGTAACTGACGACATTTACAGAAAGATTAATATGGAGCGCAGTGATGATCGTGTCGTTTATCCTGGAGTATTGTTCCAGTTCTTTGACCTTACTTTCCTGGTCTGTGTTGTGGAAGTTTTCCATTAAATAAAGCCTGCAGACGAGCGGTGAGCGGTAGCTAACATTCTTTAATCAAAACACAAAGAACAGACAACCAAGTTGGTGGAGAGCCTGCATGACCGCGGGGCAGACGGTCAGCAGAGTCTCACCTGAGCCTAGCATGGCTCTCAGTTAAATACCTTCTTCAGGAACAAAAGGCAGTACACAGCTGTTTCACACCTTAAGGTTCACACTCCCTTGCTACCTCCCAGAGTCCTCAAAGAGACAAAAGATTCTTCCTGTGGAGTTGTCTGCTTCCCCCCAACTTCCTTACTAGACCCCCACCATTTGTCTTACTGTATGAGTGTGAGACATGTTAAAATCCAGTGGCACCAAGGCATTATACAATAAAATAATGTGATTAATACATAAGTAAAAGAAATTCCTATACATCTGCGAGCATTTTCTTTTGCTCTGCCTTTTGGACAGAGCTTTACCTTCTGCACAGTGTCAAAGATGCTTTTCTGCTGCAAACCTGATAGTAAAAAATTTCATCCATTAGGAAGTCAAGAGACTTTTTAATGTCCTCGACTTACTCAGCCATCAGAGTCCTCTTTGGCCCCATGTTAGCCAATTCCACCAGTAAGCATGTTCAGTCAGCTGTTAGCTTTGCCAGCTGTTAGCTTTGCCAGCTGTTAGCCTAATAGCTTGTTGGCTAGCCTGCAATTACCTTTTCAACTCCATTAGCCCAATATCAAATTCAGGGTGTCAAAAACACAATCAAAACACACCACACAACAACTCACAAAGAGGAACTCGCAAACTCACAAACGGGAAGCCCCACTCAACAAACACTAAGGCCAGAAGAGTCTAAAATAAAGCTCTGAGAATTGCATGGTTACACCTTGGGGTGAATTTGCTGACATATCCACTCCTGGGAAGATTAACACACACGTGAATACTCCAAACCACCAGCCAAGTTGATTTGATTAGCAGCAACTGGCTGCTACTTACCCTCTTAATTCCTATGAAAGCAGGAACAGTGTGGCAAGTTTTCCAAAGGACTGCAAAAACTTTACTTTTCACACGACTGTAGTTCCCGGCAATAAAATATATGGGCATTAGTACTTTAAGAAAAGGCTAAAATAATGCAGTTATTCAACACATTTCTGATATTTTGTTTTCTGTTATACAGTTAATACATGGTGGCTGAAGAAATACCATTAAGTAGCTGCATTAAAACCTGAATGACATGTTAAAGTGTGTAGCAATTCAGCTAGCATGGTAATTTCTCAAGGTCTCAGTTTACGATAATGATCAGCTCACTCTACATCACTGATGCCATAGCTACCTACCATTAACCATTAGGAACCATTAGGAATGAAAGGAATAATTTCTTATTTAATTCGTTTATTTTCTGCAAAGGCAGACACTCAGTAATGTCTTTTGACACAGAGTGCCAAAGGTATGGAGGTTATTCTCATAAATACTGAAGATTATACATAACACAAACATACCTTGGATGCATGAATAAGTAGTCTTTTTTGCCTTTTGTAGAATATGTGATATATCTCTTTAATTAGTTTGCAGTATTCTAAGAACTTTTTTATCAGGCTTTGATGTCTCTTGATTTTAAGTAAAAAGGTATCTTTCTAGTATGCTAAAGAGTAGGTCAATATGTAGACAAGTCAAGGCTAGCAACAACTTAAATACTATACTTTAAATAAATGAAGCAATAAAAAGAGTAAGCTCTATTATTTTGCACTTTTTAGGTTAATGTATTGAATGAATATGGTTAAATGTTGTTAAAATATTGCAAATGCCCTAAAAAGAGATACTTGGTATCCCATAGTTGATTTACTATTATATACTACTATCTAGACATCCAGGCTTTTAGAAACAGAAACTGCTAGGTGAGCTTACAACTTGTACGCTTTGTTCTACCTTTTAGGCCAGGACTAGTTATTTGTTAAATGCTGGAAAGCTCAAACACTTTCTTTTCCAACAACATATTAGTTTTGGAGCATAAATTTTGTCTCCACTGAAAGTTGAACCTCACTTTACTGATTGAAAGACATGGAAACACTCCTACAGTATGACATTGTTTCACAGACTACAATTTTATTAAAAACAACTGATATGATTGTTTTCTGTGCCTGTTACTTACTATCTACACTTGGCTATTGACTTTACAGTAAGCACACACCCCCCCCCCCCCCCCCCCCCCACCACACACACACACACACACACACACACACACACACACACATCCTTGAAAGCACTTTATTGAAACAGATTTGTTTTAGCTTCGAGTGAACACTTTGCAGTCTTTCGCTGGAAGCTGTTATCTTCGGGGAAATACAAACACATATACATAGACATGCATTTGTCTCTGACATGTTGAAGGTGGTAGTCTAGCTGAAATCCTTTTCACCCAAGGGCAACTACTTTCAAACGTCATGTTTGTGTGACCCGTGGATATTGGGGCCATGTTGGCGTTTGTGTGTATGTGGTTGTGTTTTAAAAACACAGCGTAAAGCATTTGCGGAACTGCAAAGGTTAAAGCAAGCTATACAAGTACAGACCATTTACCACTGTGGCTCACATGAAATAAAAAAGAAAGCCGGCCATATAGATGTTACAGCACACGGACACACACAGAAGAGGTACACACCCACCAATCTGTCATAAGGTGTACCAAGGAGCAAAGTATAACGCATGTAACACATTTTAAAGTCTAATTTTCAGTTTGTGAAAGGGTCATCTGTTCATTGCGATCAGAGCAAGCTTCCCCGAAGCTTTCAGCCTTACTTCAGGGAGTGTGTGATGAATTAAATATAAGGTCATGCCTCGTGTGTCCCCCTCAACTCTACGGTTAATGCATCGAGTAATGTGTGCCAACATTAGCGATGCTTATACACTCTTATCCCTTCTCACCCCCCCTTTTATAAGTGTTTTCCTTGCAGGATTTTCCTTCTCTGTAATTCAATATTCAATGCCAGCTTAAATTAAACATGCTTAATTCAATATTAATTCCAAGTGAGGTTCTGGTAAAACATTTGTAGTTTGTTTGCTAGCATATCCCATGTGGGATCAGCAGCTATGAGACATAGAAGTTTAAATTTTTGGCTATCAGTTATCATTAATTATTTGTAGATTACCTAAATCTCTCCAAGTACCTTAGTTCAATGTATGACAAAGCAGATACAGGCGCTAACATCCATAGAGGTTTTTCCTCTTGGGATCCACGTAATACTATGTCAAAGTGAAGAAAAGTTTGAAAGACATTACACTGGAACTAATACAGGAAGTTTAAAGGATGTGCAGTGTTTCAAGTCAAGAGAAGGCAGGCTACAGGGCAGAGGATCACACATGCCTAATCTTATGCATGGCTAGCTTCCATGTCCTAAATCAATGAGGCTGGGTTCCATTGATTAATCCTGGATAGCTTGGGGCTGTGGGCTTTATGCAGTGAAGACTGCAGCTTTACCACTCAACTGACAGTTCTGCTTTTGAGTGTTTCCACAGAAGCTATCCATGCTTCGGTGCTGATGTGAGTTTTAAAGTTGTGTTACAGGCTATCACACACAAAATGTAGCTCTAATCTGCACTTTGGCACAAACAACATTGGATTATGTTGTTGAATGCATTGCCGTGAACCCCATTTCTTTTTGCCTCCCAATCCCTGATGTTTGTACGCGACAGAATCGTTCAGGACCTGTGCAAATGTCAAGTTGTGCATATCAAAAAGTGTATAATGTTATCACTTCGGCTCAGATCAGTCTGCGTGCTGACAGGGGTGTTTAAAAGTAAATCTGTAAAACCCCATGCTTCGAGATTAGCGCATTCCATTTGTGGTTTGTCAGTCTCTGATGGACAGGATGGCCACAAATGTTTGAAACAGGTCTGATAATCTCCTTCGGTGTAGCAGCTGTTATCCAAAATAGCCCCAGCTTTAAATCTCTGCTTCCTTAACTGCATAAAGTGAGCAAATCAAATTTTTCTTAGGTGCGAGGTTTCCAGCCGACAGCGTAATGCAGGTGACAAACCATATAACAGTCCCACTTAGTGCAGAATTGTGGTTGTCAACTCTGGCAGTCACAACCTAAATTGTCAGTGTCACACATAAATACATATATGAGTGCACTCTGCCCGTGACACACACACAGAGACATAAACACACACATGCCATCATCAGTCTGGTATATAATACACACACGTGCAGCTGTCAGATATAAGAAATCCACCTTAAAGTACGCACATGCACACACACACACACACACACACACACACACACACACACACACACACACACACACACACACACACACACACACACACACACACACACACACACACCAGTAACTTACACTGAAGTGGCATCCTGCCACTTGCTCCACAATGGTATTACAGTGGCTCTCAGCCTGTTATGATCTCATTCCAAAAGCATTCAGCAGTGCCACAAAGCAATTCCAAACACATTTCCAAAACACATTTTGCAGCGCCACAAAGTGTTACATCCATCACTGGGGGAATAAGGCGTAATGACCGACAGACACTGTAATAGTTGATTCTCCTGCCAAGGAAATGTGTGAGTGTGAGGGGAGAAGTGTGTGCGTGACGGCGTGCGTATTCATGGGTGTGTTTGATTTTTGGCACACACACACACACACACACACACACACACACACACACACACACACACGGAAAGAAAGTGAGAGAGCGTGAGCGATCTCAGTAGATCCATTGTGCTAAAGTCAGGGTGATCTCTCCTCGCTCCAGCGCCCATATATATTTAATGACACGGTGAAAGAATGAATTAAACATCTCTCCCTCCTTTTACCCTCCCTTTCCTACTATCTCCCCACCTTTCACTTTTTCACAGCTCCTCCAAATCCACCTCTGTTCCTTATTGAAATCCGTGCTCCCTCCTATTCATCTACCCCTTCATCTGCACTATAAATGTTACTCTCGGTATCTCTTTTGCATCACACTGTCCGCCCCCGCCCCACCCCTCACCTGGAGTATACTGCCAGCCTATATTCCTAGATTTCTTTCATGCTGAGAAAAAAAAGTAAGGAATCGTTGAAGATGTTGGCAGGGCCAGTGAACGGAGAACCGCTTTAGAGAGATGATAGAAAAGGAGAGGGCGAGACATATAAGGACAGAGTCAGAGAGAGAGAGGGAGAGCGATAAAACAGGCAAAGTGATCAAAAGAATCTGAAGAGACAGAAATATATCATTAGAATGGAAAAGGAGTGCTATCGTTTGTGAGCAGAGGAACTGAAATCGTGAGCAAGTCTGTGTAAGAGGGAGAAAACGGTGCGCAAATATTTGTAATTGCGTGTCAGATGAAAAAGTGAGAGCTGCAGCAGACAGCAAGAAGAGAAAGAGGAGGTGTGGGCTGCTTGTTAAAGGACAATAATGGACAACTCTAAAATATTGTTAACCTTCCTGTCACCCTGATTTCAGCCTCTTCAGCTATGAGTGTGTTTCAGCGTGAATGCTGTATGTGCGATGTGAGCTCTGGTGATGCTGCAAAAGTGCCTATGCAAACATCTGCTTTGTCCTATTAGTTGTGTGCCTGGATTTGTATAAGCGCACGCAGTAAACAACAGTGGGTGTGTGTGGATGCAGCGGGCTGACAGCAGGAAGCTTCAAAGATGTGCGACGCACTCACAGGCGCACACAAACACCGACGCCGCCTTCCCTCTGATCTGCAGATACATCCTGTAAGAGGAACAGAATACAAAAGAATAGACACGCAATTGCTTCAGTCACTGCAATTTCATCATCCACACTACTAGCCTTTGCCTGACCTTGCAAAAGTAAAGTGGAGCATATTAGAGCTCTGATGCTGTTTCTTATCTAAGTTATCTTTTTTTCTGTTGGGGTCTTTCTTGCTATAATCAATTACATGCTGAAACAACAGAATTTTAATAGATCCTACTATTAAGTTTTTACAAATCCAGTATTGCCCTATTGCAGTAGTAGTAATAGCAGTACAGCAAGTAAAATAGATAGGATCGTTGTTAAGTAGGCTGGATTTCCTGAGAGACTACATAACAAAAGGGCAAATCCAGTTGAGAGGAAACTAGAGGACATTAAAAGCAAAGGGGGTGTCATTCTGCATATGGGAGTTTTTCAGTACAAGTTCAGGGGGAAATTGCTATGCGGCAGAATAACTTGAGATGCCTCTCTTCCAGGTTGACAGACGTATAGACAGATAGGCTAGTATGCAAAAGAATAAATGGGAGAATAATAAAACAAGGAGACGTGCCTTTAGGGTGTCAGCCTTTGTTTGGTACGAAGAATGACAGACACTGCGGAGCAGCAACAGCTGTCCGGCCTTGCTTACCCTCAGCCCACTTTCTTGATGTTCCAGTTGTTCAATAAGACCATTAGTGTTCCCTTCTAGTTGTTAGAAGTTGTTTATTTGATATTTAATTATTGGGTCTTTTTTTTCCCACTGGTCCCTTTAAGAGTTGCAAGAGTGGATCATCTATCTCCATCTCACCCTATCCCTAGCGTCCTCCTCTGTCACTCCAACCTTTTGCATGTCCTCCTTCCCTACATGCATGAATCCTTTCCTTCTGCTTGACAGCACCATCTTCAACATCCCTTGTCCAGTATTTCCACAAACCATCTCAGCCTTGTCTTGCCTCTCTAACTTTGTCTCCAAAATGCTTCACCTGAGCTGTCTCCGTGTTATGCTCATTTCTAATCTTGTCCCTCTTGGGCACTCCCAATGACATCTTAAAATCTTCAACTCCACCTCCAGCTCCACCTCCTGTCTTTTTGTTTAGTGCCACTGTCTCCAAAGCATACATCATAGCTGGTCTCCATCTTGTAAACCGTCCCTTTCGTTCTATCTCCTGTCCTTCTGTTACAAATCAACCAGACACTCGTCTCCACCCACTCCACCCTGTCTGTGCTCTTCTTCTTCTTGTGCACTGTCCCTTGACCCTGGGTATTATACTCGTGCACCATCATTACCTCTTCTCCTTGCATAGTCCCTACATTTAAAGTCTCCCCACACTCCTGCAAAGATGCCAACCCCCTCTCCTCTAACTTTGCCTTAGGCCAACAGTTTCTGCCAACACTTAGCTGACCAGCAGCAAAGTGGTATGAAAATCCTACTGATGATCTACATGTCTAATAAGGAAAAATCTTATAGCAGATATCCTTCCTGAGCTATCTGGGCTTGGAACCAAAACTAGGAGTACACTTGCTTGTGACCCCACCATGGGTGGGTATTTTTAAGTGTCTGATAAATGTGTTAAATCAACTCCAAAGGTTTGTGTGCCTCTGCTTTCCCTGCCCTACCGAAGCACACAGTCCACACAGAGGCTTTGCAGGTGCCTCATAAATATACTGGAAACAAAATCTTGAACTTTGAAAAATGCCAGTATGTTGGCTAGTTTCTGTTTATATGAAACTACAATTGTTAACTCAATTGCTAGACAAGACAAGACAAGATTTTCAGCTGACCATTTTGTAGCAGTACAATCAAATCATTTGCAAAAAAGAGGCCAAGGGAGAGGAAAGACAGCTCTCCAGAAAGTTTAATGTCATTTGTATAATACAAACAGCTGCGTGCTAATTCACTAATATGATTGACTACCTGCAGGGTTTCTCTAGCCCGTGATAGTTTGTTTAGTACCACCTTCCAATCAACGTCAAGCTGGCTGTTATTTGGTGGCTTGCGTGCTCCGTTAAGCATCTGCTTTCCCTAAATTAATGCAGCTGAATGTGCTGCTGATGATGATTCAATTATGTGAGTAACTGTGTTGCAGGGCAGCAATTATCTTTTATCTGTCAAAATGACAAATAACATTATGATTATGCCTGAACATGGAACTGTCACACTGAAATCTCTTTGTTTTAATGGATCTCTTGAGTATTGGACAGAAAGACAGGAAGGCAGACAGGTATGAAGGCCTTTGTGTCCTGGCATGATATTGTTTTACTGCCCTCCTCATAAATAGAGAGAGAGACTGAGAGACTAAACCCCAAGTCTGTAAAAAAAAAAATTGCCATTTCCTATCGTGGAAATCATATCACTGTCCCTCTCAGAAAGAGACTGACGGATGGACTCCGACAGACAGCTGGAAATAACGGAAAAGAAACCCAGTCATCAGTCCTGGGGCAAGATGAGAGAGAAGGGAGGAATGACAAAGCGATGGAGGGTTATAAGATGCTTTAGGAGATGGGGCTTTTTCTTTTTTCTCTTTTAAAATTCCCAAGCCGAAAAAGGCTGTAAAGGTGCGTTTCTTTTCCTCAAGTCTGAAATTATAAATAAAAAAATTAAATGTTTTACACTAACCCTATACTTCACGTCTCTCTGCTAAATATGCTCTCATAGGAGATATGGACACAGCATTGCTTGTGGCAGCCTACACATTTTCCTGTTGGCTCTGTGTTACCGTGATTTAACTCAGTAATCAAAAACTTGGTGCGCTTGACTCTAGCATGCTTATTGGCTATCGGCACCTAGAGATGTGCTGAAGGAAAACACATAAGAAGCTATCCAATTATTCTCTCCAACTTTCAATACTGTTATGTAATGCGCCCAGCATGCTGTGTGTTTATGCCTCCGTGTGCTTGTGTGTAGATGTGTGTGCGCGGGACTAACTAACCACAGCTTCATGCCTTCTTAAAGAAGGAATGCATGAGTGTCTGACAGCAGCTCCATCACCTTTCATTACTTTCACCATTAAGAGAGTTAGAAGTGAAAAATACACAATGTGGAAACTTGTGGAGGCAAACTGGATTAGAAACACACAGGGACGTCAGGGAATCTGTGTGCTCATGACCCAAGCGTGTTCAATTTGTCAAATCAGACAACCAGGCTTGACCTCTAATCAAATAAAGCTGATATGTCCAATTCATTAGCTGTCACATCCAGCAGATGCAGGGCACACTAATATGGACCCCTGCGTACTGGCCAGCTAAAGCCTGATGTTCGCGCTTCATTTAGCCCCGATCTGGTCTAAACCCCTAAAGGAAATTTCTGTCTTTTTATCCGCTTCACTGGGTTTACCACCTTGTTACTTACGTCATCTCTTTGCTGCTGCTGTTGTCTGTTGGTCATGGGCATGAGCTTTACAGCTTGTTTTAACAGGAAACAACACATGGGGGAGCTGCAAGTTTAATGTAAAGCAAACTAATGAAGGCGATTAAACCAAGCTAAATTACAAAAACAAACAAACTTAAACTTTCTAAAATGGTCTACAATGATGTGATAAATAGCATAGCTGTCTGAGTTTTTCAGTTGGGGCAATCCTTCGCACAATACAGTTAGTAAATTGATCAGTTATTTGCATTATTTAACTGTTAAATTTTACTGAACGATATTGATTAAAGCACCTTTTTATGATTCTGACCAGCATTTCCCATATACACCATACATTAGGTAAATAAAGTTGTATTAAATAAATAATAAATTTCACAATACAACCAAATGAAATTGATATCTTATCAAGGATATTTTAAGATTTTAAAAATGTTAAGTGCTTTCTTTTTAGCTATAGAATCCTTAAGCAGAATTATTGTTGTTGTCAGTGAATTTCCAAATTTACTCTTTTACAAAAAAAGCAGAAAAAAATAGTAAAGGATATTATTATTTTTTGATCAAGATTCCAAATTACAGTTATTTACTTAAATTTCCTGAACACAAAAACAGTTTTAGTGGTAGAGTGTTGTGCTTGATTAATTTCTGACTTCACAAACGAGCCCAGTGCGCTGGCTCAAATTTGGGAATAAAAACATAAATTCAGTTTGTTTTCTGCCTAATAGATAATAGCATAATTTTTAGTTTTAAACAAGTTTTTGACAAATTTCCAAAATATTTGTGCAGTCTAATAATTTTGTTAAGTGCTGTAAATAAAATGTTCTCTGGGGTTTTCTATTAGAACTTTCTAAATTATTTGTTCCGCAAAAAGCAAAAAAGGTGAAGTGTAAAAATGATGTTGAAAATGTAGATAGATGACAAAGCGCTGACTCACTCTAACTCTATACAAGGACAAAAAACTAAACTATAAAAAACATTCCTATTCAAGTTAATGATGGAACTCTGTGTTAATTATTTAACAGTTTTAAAAAAATGTTAACCCTCTATGGCAGGGTGTTGCCCTCAGGCAACAAACCACATTTCAAGTTATTACCCTGTCCCTTTTTAATTTTGGTATTTAAAACACAAGACACATCACTGTTAAGTAAAATGAGGAGTCAAAGAAGGTTTCACCTTTGACCTGGGGCACCCCAGTTTACATTTTTATACATTTTTAAACTGAAATAACGATATTAAAAAATATGTACATGTGCAATATGTGAAGAAGTATAATTGGTTGCCTTAAAGACAGATTTTGATTTCACTTATTTACTAAATTAGCATTTTTTTGGTTCATTGCCTCAGGGCTGCTTTATGCAGTGAGACCTCTTTTCTTAGGGCACTAATGCTAAAGTAGTGCTTCTAAACTCTCATACTTGGGACTGTTTGTTTTCGATTTTTGGCTGCTTCTCTGCTCCAAAAAACACTTGATTGAAATGACTATCTTGTTATCAGGCAGTTGTTGATGAGCGTGAGAGCGAGTAAGAGTGGATGGCAGAATCAGCTTGGAGGAACAGTAAAGAGGTCAGGTCAAATTTGTTGATTGCTATATTAACCGGAACCCCTAGGCTCACAGAAAGTAGCTCTGAAAAAGAAGGGTGACATATTTCTTTTTGTCCTTCAGCCAATTTTCCTTATGTCTTGATTTTTTTCTTTTGTGTGTTTTAACTATTTGTTCCGCTAAAAGCAAAAGCTGGGGTGTAAAAGAATGGTTAAATGACACAACACAGAATGAAACTAACACCATACAAAGACAAAAAAAAAGAAAGAAAGAAACTGTGACCAGCTTTCATATCCCTTATAGTGGTGATTGAACACTGTTATGCAAGTTAATGATGGAACTCTGGTATAGTATTAAATATTTAACTCTTTTAAAAATGTTAATTTAACTCTGAGTGTGCAGCTCTTAAAAGCCTGAAATAGTGTTGCAATCAACTGGGAATTAATTCACCTCTGGGCATTTTGCTGTCTTTCAGAAGAACATTGAGATTGATCATGAGCACAGTGCAATAAGATTGCATAAATCTGAATTATATTATTTATTTTTTGCACCTAACCTAACAATATTAGATCTGAAAAGCCAGGAGGAGTTCTGGGTCAGACCAGTCTTCATTTGCTTGTCTGATGATACAGTCGTGATGTTGTTGACAGGAGTTTCTATGCTGCTTCTATGGCCAATGCTAGCTTGTCTGCCATCAGCAGGTTTAATTGCATTAACAATACCATCACAAGTTGTCACTGTCTTCACTTTATCAGCTCGATTCCATGCAGGGAAACAGACAACAGAGAAGAGAAACTGGTCTGACTAAAGATAACAGCAAAATAAAGAAGGGACTCTAACACTAACTGAAATGGAAAAGTGCACATTAATGGTTTAATTAGTATTATTAGTGTTAGTACAATATAGCAAAAGTGTTCTGCAGACAAATGCAAACCTTTCTTGATATTAACCTGCAACTAATGTGTTAAAGATGAAAACTGTTACCTCGCTAATGCATGTTGGCTTTAAGACTCTTTGGGTAGTTACTCCAGTATTGGGTTACACGTCACTTCAAGGCTGACAGCTCATCAAGAAATGTGACAAGTGCTGGAGCACGAATATGATTAACTGAGGAGGAGTGATTTAGACCCCTGACACGCTTTGCTGTATTGGTAAAAAGTTTTTTTTTTAAGGCAACCTAAATAACAGACAGTCTGAGAGACACAAAAAGTAGGCTCCACTGAAAAGTTCATGCTTTATAAAAGGAAGACGCAGAGATCCACTGTGGTCTCGGGTGCAACTTGAGAATTACTGGCTTACAAAAGCAAAGTGGTACAGAGTTTCAGTGCAGGGCACAGTGGAGCAGAGCAACAAAAATGTGTGAAAGAGTATGGGAGATTTAAATGGAAGGTGAGAATGGCATGGGGACATGGGGAGAGGGACAAAGACGGGGAGGTGGGTTGGCATGTGAAGTTGCACTGCACACAAGAGCCTTTCAAGCTGCACAAAATCCTATAAAAAGAAACCTTAACATGGAAATACAAAGGCAGCGAGGAAGAGGAGCGCAGGCTGACAAACTCATTTCTGCACACGTGTTCACAAATAAGCGTATAACAGAGCGGTAATTTCTACAACTTCAGTTGCTTTAGGTTGTGGGGCACAAACTTTATTTTCTTTGCCAGAGTTTAAAGCGAAGTGATCAAAGTCCTGGGCTGACAGTCTGAATGGATAAAGATACAGGCTCTGGGTTTTGGATCTTCAAGGAGAGACAGAACAGGACATCTGCGGGGGTGTTAGGACAGAGGTGAAAATAAGTGAAGAGAGGAGCTGAGGTGGGGAGAGACGGCGGGGGAGCGAGGGAGTAGAGATGAAAAGCAGGCAGTGAGATGAGGTCGGGGATGATACCGCGGCAGTGGTGGAGGGCTTGGACACCTTTGATTGCTGAAAGACAGATGAGAGAGGAAAGTCACTTCTGCGCTGGCATTGTATAAAAGTGCCTTTTATTTTCTTTTTAATTGGCAGCTTGCAGCATTTGTGCCAAACCCTCTTATCTTTTTAAACTCTTGAACACTTCAAAATAGATGACAGAAGATTGTGTTGTTTATTTTCTGATGCCTTTTAAAAATAAGAAAAGAAAAAAAGGTTTTGTGACTGATTTTTCCTTTTTGTCTCCCCCAGATATGTCACAATGCCCAGTTATGGCTAGCACATCCTGGACTATTTGTTCCAGTATTTTCATCTTTCTGCAGCCACTGTTGCTTAAGTCATAATACGCAATAATTTTTTCCCCAAGAGGAATTCCCCAGCAAAGGTGCATGTTATATAGGTGATATATTAAAAATCACAACAATAAAAAAAACCCTACAACACTAGTGTATGTTGTTGCTGGTCTTCCTTAGTACAACTGGAGCTCTTGCATAGTGAATGAAAATGCCCACAAATATTAATCAAACAGTTGTTTGGAGCCCAAGTGAGGTGACATCAAATCTGTAGTGTCTCCCCCTTCTGTCATTGAGAGAAATTGCACAAACACTGTCTCACATGCCAACCTGTAGACAACTTCCAGGCTGAAAAATGACGATTGCGTCGGAAAGTGCAGTTCCAAAAAGAGCCACTTATATAGCTGTAATATTATTTCTGCTTTGTGAAAATGGTATGAGGTGTTTTTCCTGTTCTTTACTATTATTTTTAATAACTTATCAAATAAAATTTATTTAAAGCTTTAAGTTTGTGTTACTGGTGTTGTGGCTGATGTAGATACAGACAGGGGTGGCTTTGAATCTGCTAGGCCGTCTCTCAGCTCAATTGTGTCACTAAACTGGACTACTTGATCATCTCGTTAACTTTTGGATTTATTTTCATGGCATTCTCTGTCAATTTTGGTGTGTGGAATTCTACCATTTTATTTTATTTTGTGGAAATGAAAAAAAAATATACCTTTCAACATTGCACTACACAAAATGTTTGAATCTTTTTGTGTTGACTATCCATTTCAGTTTTAGTGACCAAAGGTGCTTTATAGACAGTCACATTTACATTCTAGATCTCCAAAAAACCCAGTTTCAAACTACACGAAAATCTGAAAGGTGTGTTTTGTTGTATTAATTCATTATTGTGGAAGATAAAAACCACAGACGTATCCTTTAATAAGCTGCCTTTATTGATATTAGTTGTTATTGTTCTGGGTCCTTTGACCCAGCCTTTTGAGTTATGTTGTTTTTTTTTTGTGTGCTGTAATATTTGGGTTTTCTATTTTTTTAGTATGCAGTTCACTTTATTGTTTAGTTATATTTCTGTTTCCCTGTTGTCCTGTGAAACTATCTTGCCTCCCCTTCCTGTGTGTCATTCCATGTCTCCCCTTTCAGTCATGTTTATTCCATGCTTTCCTAGCTCATCAATACTCTATCATCTGCATTTCCTCCTGTGTCAAGCTGATGTGTTAGTCTACGTCACTGTTTCCTGTTTTATTTTGATAGTCTCGTGGTCCATGTTCAGTGTGTTTAGTTTTGCTTCCCTTGTGGCCTCACTTTCATTTGTTTCAGCTGTGTCCCTAATGTGATTCCACTTCCCTCGTCTCCTCTCTGTGTATTTAGTATGTGAGTTTCTGTCATTCGTTGCTGGGTCATCTCTTGTGTTACGTCATGTTTCCTAGCATCCAAGTTCCCTGGTTATATCGTGTTCAGGTTTTTAACATGTTCATTTGCTGTTCTTTGTCCCATAAGTTTATCATTTAGTTCCTTCCAGTTTAGTCCTAGTGAAGTTTTGCTTTATTATCTACCTGCCTTTGTTGTTACCTTCTCCCAGCCTAATAAACGGCTCGCCTTTTGTTGAACTCTGTCCCTGCCTCGAGTGTCTGAATTTGGGTCCACTAACAGAAATACTGCTGCAGACCTTTGACAGTTAATATTGGAGATACTGGTCCTGTATTTACTTGGTATCGGATTGATAAAATTTGCAGTATCTCACAGCACTACTGAAGTAAGAGAAACTTTTCTAAAGTGCTTCTTAAGTTTTCTTTCCTAGGTTACAGCTTGTTACTGGGGGCTACTCAGTCCCCATTCAATTCAGTTCCATTTTATTTATATAGCACCAAATCACAACAGTCGCCTCAAGGTGCTTGAGGTTTAAGGTATCCCCATTGCTACGGTTGCTCCAATTTTTCAACTCAACCAAATGATTGCTAGTTTATATAAAATGCAACATTGCTGTTGTTATCACAGGCATAAAATTTGGTTTATGACAAGGTGAAACTGCTAAATACAGGCCTTGAATATAAGGTTCATTTCTATGTCAACATCCGGCACTCCATTTTTAAATAATACATGATTTTTGGAAAGTTTTGTTTTGGAAAAGAGATGGAAGCATGAAAGAAAAAAATATGAATAGAGAACAACAAAATAAGTGAAGGTAAAGCAGGAAAGATATAAAAAAATAACGTTCATTTTTTTCTCTTCTGTTAAGAGTTTAGGTTTATTAGAAAAAATATGGAATTGAAGAAAAGCAAAGAAATGTGCGAGAAGAAAATGGAGAGGAGAAGGTGAGGGGGAAAATGAGCACTGGACTCAATCATCAGAAGAAGAAAAAGGATGCGTGGAGAGAAAATATAAGTTATAGAGTCACTATTCAAAATCCCCGTGGAAAGATGGATAGAACCATAACAGAATGTAAAAGAGTGGACAAAAGGATGTGTCTAAGCTGAATACAGTAAGCCAATTGATGGCTGACTGAAAGTATTTCTCTGATGGTGAAGGCTTTGTGGAGGGAATAGGAACCAGTGTTGAGTAGTTAGGCTCACGGAAAGCCTCTAAGAAAGAATTGGTCCCAGTGTCAACTTCCTAAAAATCTAAATTTTCCAGTCTATTTTCTGCATTGCCTTAAAGAGAGCCAGTCAACATCTTATTCTCATAAAATATAATATAATTTGCAGTGTTTTCCAGAAAGTTTGAAAAACACTTGCACAAATTTGCTTGTCACTAAAGTTTGTACTTTGGTGTTATTTTTTTCTGCTTATGCTAAACCCGTGGATCTATAACTAATGAGCCAGATTTTAACTTTAACTCCTGCCTTCCCCCACTATATTTCAGTGTTATTTGTTTCTTGGGATTCAGAGATGATTTTGCTTATTTACAACAAATGAAACTAGATTGTTTTCTCCATGCAAGCAGTTGATTAAGGAGGTTTTGCTAGCAGTGCATATCTGTCATTACTGTTCCCGAGTTTCTTCTTGTTTTACTGTTCCATTCATCATTTAATTTTCAGCTTCATCCTGTCTGTCTCTTTCCTCCTTTCTCCACTCATCCCTTTCTTTTCATCCACTTCATCTCCATAGATATTTCATATTGATCTGTCACCTCTCTGCATTACCATTCTCTCCATTTATCATCCCTCCTTATCTCTCTGTCTTCACATCCATTCATTGTTTTCTCACTCGTTCTTCCTTCTTTTCCTTGTGCCCCATTTTACTCCAACCTACCGATTACTATCATTCATCCACACCCTCCTTATTAGTTCCCATCCTCTTCCCCTCCTCTATCCCTCCCCCCTCCTTCCACCCATCCCATTATATTAATAGGTTGTTCAAAGTGTGTGATTTCAGCAGTAGCTCTTTCTATTAGGCAGCACTGCATTAGTGCATTAAGTCTGTGTGCACACAGCTGCCTGTTACTCAGATGGACACATTAACAACATAATGGCAAACTGCCAGCTGCATTCATATTCTCTCGTGTGAACACGTGTGCATGCACACGCATAGTCTAGTTCAATATTCAAACAGTCCCATGCAAGTTAATTACACCGTGCACTCCCGTGCGGTGCACATACTTCGCTACATCTTCCGCATACACTCATGGAACCACTGAGTGCACAAAGGGAATGTTAGGTCTGCGCTTCGCAGGCCCCGCTGGTTTAGAGACTTATTCCCGTGAACAAAGCAAGACAGAGCTCAATCCATTTTAACTCGCAAGGGGAGCCGATCGGACCAGGGTCTTGGAGCTGCAAGCTCCTCACCTGATCCCAGACAACTCCAAACTCCGGCCCCCTCTCGCAGCTCTTTCATTAACTCAGTGGTCACACAAACATCTCCTTAATCATGCGACAGATAAAACACTCACATGTGAACATGTGTCATGTGTGTCTGCAACAGTGAACATGTGATGCGTGTGTGTCTATGAGCATGTGATGTGATCAGTGATATGTGTATGTGTGTCTGTGTAGGAAACAGAAGTCAGCATTCATCCTAAAGATGTAATCACTCTGCTAAAGATCTAATCATCTTGCACAATGACAATCATATTGATCCACAATTCTCTAACAGGAAACATACAAGAATTGATATTCACTGAGTCACTCGAGTACATTATGTGCATGCTAATGCAGTGAGCGATGAGTCACACTGAGTTTATTAAAGTGACAACACAAAAATTTCATTCAGGTGAAACAGTGAGTGAAGTCGGTTGATTTTTGTTTCGTGATATGTCATGTCTCGTACCAAAAAACAAAAAGTCTTCAAGGTCACCTAAGATATGATTAAGGCAAAGTTTTTTGCTTTTGTTGTGCAAAAATAAAAATTAAAAAAAGTCAAAAGGGAGATAGAGGGAGAGAGAGCAAACATCTGTGTGCTCATGTAAAGGTCTGTGAAGCAGTGTGCGTGTAAAAAGTTTGTCGGGGGAGGTGGATTGGAAGACACAGGGGGGCATCCGGAAATGGAATTGCTTCCTCTCAGCAGGTGTGAGCATGTGCGAGCGCCAGAGCCTTCTTCCCCCTAAAAATAAAATGATACTCCTTCCCTTGAGACCATATGGTACAGATAACAAGCTGGTCCTTCAGCCCTCTTCCCTGTGCTCTCCCCGGTGGGATGAAAGAACCGTCCGTCTTGGGAGACTTCTTTTATTGGTGTAAGTTTAGAAAAAAGTAAAACTTAGTTATATCTCTTCCTCTTAACCTTGTCTTTAAAGGCATAGCAGGGGAGCTAATTTCCCATAATGCTGCAGCTGTTTGTCTGCTGTACACCTGTTACTCCTTGAGCACGCTCACCCGGCATTTCAGCGCAATTACTTTGTGTGATTGAACTTGCATCACGAAATGACTCTTGCTGACCAACTTCCGGATCAATTAAGTTATCCAAGAGCGAATTCGCTAAGTGCTTACTCACACCGACATAATCAATTCCTCTTTCATTATAATTTGCTTTAACTCTTTTTAGCGAGCACCTGCTACTCGACTCAGTCTTTGATTTGATTAAAACTACTTTATAGCCAAGAAATGTACACTGAACTGACTAACTGACCATTTTTATTCCTAATTTATAGTGACAGTGACTATTTTTTTTTAACAAACTGATTGCAATTACTCTTGCAAATGTTTCTCATTTATTTTACATCAGTTTTCTGCCATTTAAATTCAGTCACACTATATATAAGCGGCACAGTCACTATTTAAAGTAGTTGCTTTCTATTTGACTGTGTTAACCTGCTGCTGAGCCCACAACAATAGCCATTTAGTGATGCTTGGAAGCACAAGAAATAGATGAGTGGAGTGTCTCGCCATCTGCTGCACTGTTGTTTGTATCCTGAAACAAATGCTGAAATGTCAGAAAGCATTTGCGCCTTTTGCTATTCCATGAATGCGCTGGGACTGTTGTGGCAGCATGCTGTTAGATTCACAAAATTAGAATCCGTTTAATCAGCACTACAATAAACATCCAGAGTTTTATCTTATCAACCAACAGGTGAAACAAGAAACAGGGAGGGCAGCTTATATTTTACAGGTGTTCTGCATGCTGTACAGTGTAATGTACGTGTGTTCAGGAGGTGGAATGAGATTATCCTGAAATGCTGGTCTTCGGGTCTCTACGCGATAATAATCAAAAAGCTGCACATAATTTCTGGCTCCTGCTTGTAATAAAAACCCCAATTTTTTTCTGGAAGGTCAGATGTGTTAACCTCCATTATGATCTTTAACAAGTATCTATTCATCACTGAGTCATTACATTTTTTTGGCACAGAAAAGACGTCATCAGCAAAAAGTTTCTCCGACAGCTGCAGTTCTATTGGAATTATGTCAGAGGTATTGATTCTAGTTTTCAGTTTGTGTGACTGTGTATTTCAATCCAAGTCGGTCCAAAAATGTGTGTGCAATATTTCTTGTAATGGTTCTTTATACTTATATATTTCTTTTTGCAAATTTGCACACTGAACATGACGAATGATGGTGTAGACAAAATGGGGAAAAGGGGACTTCTGAAATATTGCTAGTAATCCTAAAACTCAAACATTATTCATAGCATCTCATTGTGTTTTGCTCTCTGTGTTCGTCTTTTATATATTAGACACCCTTGTTTATGGTACATACAAGTAATTTGTTTGTATGTAGCAAATGTCGTCATGCTTAAAATCTAAGTGTAGGATGAAGATTAAGATGATGAAGGATGGGAAGGTTGTAAGATGCACGCATTTAAGCAACTAAAACAAAGCGGCCTAATTAATAACTGAATGTGCTAATGAAGTCTTGTATTAATGCCTTGAGCTGAACATTTTGGCCATCACAGTGTAAAACTGGATCTGACAAGTGAGACATGGATCTGACTGTGGAGATGATTAAACCTGCACGTTCATATGCACGTCATACATAGCTGTAACTACACAGAAGGTCACTGAGGTCTTAACCTCTGTAACTTCTGTCTAAACAAGCTGGTAAAAAAAATAACGTGTGACCTAAATGCTTTTACTTTGAAAAGATTAAGGCACTAAGGGAATTCTATGACGTTATCGTCCGCCCTACAGTGCTTCTGACTGGTTATGTGTAGGGGGTTAGGTTGATGTGTGAGTCATGAGGAATAATAATTGGATGGTTTAGGCACTAGAAGTGGATCGGCAGCACAGAAGGGCCTGACGCATTAACTAACGTTTCCCCCCCCTTGTGTTATTTTAATTTCAATTGGATTAATAATTCTGAATTTTGCTATTTTGTTTTATTTTATTGTTTTTAGAAACACGTCACTCATCCTTTATGTAAAAACAGGGAAAGATGCATAAACTGAAGCTTATACAGTTTTCAAAATTCCCAGTTCTGATTGCAGGGCAGCTGAAGGAGCCTTTTCTACTGGTCACTGAGTCCAGCTGCTACACAGAAAATATGATTGATTGAGATGAAAAAATCCCAAACTTAACTCATTTCTAAAGCCTACTTAGGCCATTGCAATCACATGTTTGCCCTAAAACATACTTTGCTTTATCTTTGTTTTCCAACTCTGGTGAGAACCATGCACATCCACGCACATCCACACCACAGTGCACAATCACTTAATTAACCCAACAAGCATGTCTTTGAACTGTGGAAGTAACACCACCTCACCTCTGTGTGTCCTGCTTGTCTTCCTATTACAGCTTACTGCCAAGACCAAAAGCTAGATAAGTAGTTGAGGAAATGGATGGATGGGCTGATGAACATTGTGTTGTGTTCAACAAGCCTTGAATGTAGTGATCGGGAATAGAAAGCAATTAGAAAAGTGTTTACTGGGGTCGTAGATCAAGTGGGAAGAAGGTTTATTTACTCACAGACTTCTGTCAGTTTTTGCAGCCAGATGAGTCGCCTTTTAATGGTCATTAGATCGAATGCAGATTTAACTCGCTTCTGCACTGGCTTCAATTTCCTATTCAGATATTACAGTCATTGATATATATATATATATATATATATATATATATATATATATATATATATATATATATATATATATATATATATATATATATATATATATATATATATATATAATCAATTATAAATAATTTACAAGTGGATAAGTATTTTGAGAAGCCTTATTCCAGACTGAAATTGCAACATTAAAATACATGAATGGTGGAGATTGAAATGAATGATGTTAAGGAGTCTGTTTTTTAAATGGAGGAGACTTCAAATGTAAGATATGAATATATATTTTTTCCCTCCCATAATAATAGTGATTTCTTTTTAAAAAAATCTTTTGATGCATGAGGTCTTGAATCTCAATTTCTCCCCTCTTTTGGCTCTTTTTTTCAGCATATAGACCAGAGTTCAGATCAGTAGTGGTCTCACACAACCCCCTTTTGATGCTGATACATAATGTATTAATGACTGACTCAAGAGGCTGCCTGCTGAGCTGCTGATGATCCACTTGTGAGCGGTTAGAGGCTCGTTCGGAGAAGCAAAATTAAAACGCAGCCATACATGCTTTTTCATACTGTAAAATCCAAGAAACGCAATGTACTCCTGTCAGTCACAACTGAAGCGCCATGCATGCTTGAGCCGTGTGTGGGCACACACTGAGTTGATTTTTTTTCTACTCCTGCAAGGGAAATTTGTCATTTTTGTCTTGTGTCAGAAGAAAAAGTCCTCGCGTCAAACACTTAATCAAAACTTATTTCATAATCCGAAATCTGATCAAATGATTTTTAAACACTTTCTAGCCTCTAATTTGCTGCTAAGCTGTTTTTCATTAAACAAATTTAAAATGCTTTCCGTGCAGGTCTGTTGGCATACTGCATGATGTATGAGGCTCATTTACAAGTGCAACAATGGGAATATACTGTAAGCCTAATGGGTCTGATGCCGGGGAATACCTTTTTGAAGCTCAGATTTGCTCTGATTAATAATTCTGTAACACTGGCAGGTATGCACATTTTTTTTTCTGCGTATATTTGTGTGTGTGTATGTGTCCTTTTGCCTGTGTTTTTGAACTGAAAACGAATGGGGACTGAAATGTTAAGTTTAACTTTGCATATTTTTAGGAATTTGTCACATTTGGTGCTACAGTTGCACAGTGGGAGCCAGGAACGCATACAGGGACGCATACAGGAACGCTGAGAGAGAATGCTGGCAGGTGTCAAGCGCTCATGTTGGCACATGCACTGCCTCCACACATACGCACACATAAAAGCACCATCAAGCAGGAAACTCACAATGAAGCACTGTTGGATGGCGCTTTTGTGTAACTGCACAGAGAGACAAAACAGAGAGGGGAAGCTGCAGGTGGCTGGCTTGCATCAAGTAGTCTTGTGCCTTCCTCCTGCGTGTTTGTGTGGGTGTATTTGTGTGCGCTACTGGACACGAGGTTTTGGTTGCTGAAGAGATGCAGCTGTTGGAGGAATACATTATTCAAATAGTGTGCATGAGCAGAGGGGCATATATGAGAGCGAGTGTGGGCTAAGTCCTAGCAAGGCAAGTGAAAGAGGCAACATTAGGAGATCTAAGCACTGTCTGTAGTTTAAACCTAATGTGCGTGCTGGGGCAGATGTAAAATGATGTACTTAAACAGGGACACGGAACATCGGGCACAGCATGTTTTTATGCTTTCAATCAATCTCTAGTTTAAACCTGTCATGCTTTAAATTGTTTGGACGCATGAGGGGGGGTGGACAGTGAAACCTGTCCTCACAAAAGTTGCCTAAAAAAAAGTTACAGTTTGATTTCATTATAATTGGGCAACAATGAAGGAATCAGTGCCCATGTTGATTTTATTGCATGGAGCAATGATAGATGCTCTATAATGAGCAAAATAAGAAGGTTGTCTTCTAAACTGTCATAAGTGAATACTTGAGTGTTTGTCATCTATTGAAGTCAAAAACCAAATGTGCTGCTACTTTAAGCAGCGCACTTAAACGACTTTGCTTTGCAAGTGTTTCCTGATGCAATTGTCAGGGTTTTTTTTACCAGTCTTTTTAAAAGAGTCATTAAAATTGTTTGGAAAGCTTTGGCGCGCCAGTGTCTCATCAGAAAGACAAAATAAAAAGAGGATGCACTCAGTGCAGCTTTATCTGTCAAAATACCCACATTGAAAAGTGTTTGGTGATAGTTAAAGATCTGATAAAGATAAAACTTTTTTTTACTCTTTTGTGCCATTATTGACTGCTGTTACCTCTCTTGTCCTGTCTCCCTGTGCTCTTTTTTTTACCGCGCGGGCGTAACAGGCTTATAGGGTATAGTTGTCACCCTGCAGACCGGGTAGGCCGCGTGGACACCCAAGTTTGTAAATTTGATCATGTGTAATCTCGACCTAGGGTTGCCAGCTTTTTAACTATGAAATAAGGGACACCCTAGCATATCAGAAGCCCATGCAGCCAGTTGGGCATAGTTTAAATATGCATAAAATGTTGGTATTCAGTTTAATCAATACCTCATCTAAAACAATAATGAAAAGAGTACAGTAAATGATAGCTGCAATCACTATTTACTTACAAAAATTCCTTTAAAAATAAGCAAAAAAGAAAAAAAATTCAATACTCAAAATACTGTAAATACGGGCTTCCATTACCCAGTTTAGTAGCCCTTTATTTTTATGAATCGGGCCGTCACTCACACGACTGTGAGTGGACACAAGCATTGGTCTGATACAACTGCAGTCAAATCAGATTTTGTATTTATAAGAGTGCCATCTGTTGGTCAGAAAGCGAAATTGTCGGTAATAGTGAATATACGGAACTTTTAAGGTAGAATAAGGGACAAACCAATTTTGCTCATTATATGGGATGTCCTGGCTAAAACGGGACAGTTAGCAACCCTGTCTCAATCATAAGGTCACAGGTCAAGTTTTCTGAAAATCTTGTGAATACAATAATTTTGAATCCCTGAGATTACTTAATATAATAAAAAGACGTGGGAAAAGGTTCTGTAAGGTTTGTTTTTTGTGAACTTTTCTTTAATTGTTTGTTTACCTGAATGCCTGTGGGGAAAGTCTTTATCATTAGAAAAAGCTGCAAAACTTGAAAAACTTTAAACCTGCCCAGAATTTACACCCTCATTCACATTTTCTAAAGCCATCCAGTGGGCCGGACTGAAGTCTCTGCCAGGCCCATTCTGGCCCTCGTACCTTATGTTTGGCACCCCTGCCTTCAGGAGACGGTTGTTGTGTATTGGTTCTATATAAATAAATCTGAATTAAATTGAATTAAACTGTGTATGTGTGTCTGTGTGTGTGTATGAGACAGAGACATGCATGCTTGTGTGTATGGTTTTTGTTCAGGATAATCCAAGTCCACTGAGGACAGACAGCGTTTTTGTGCGTGTGTGTCTGTGTAAGTTTGTGCTGGTTCCCTGTGATATAGCGAGGTAAAGCTGTGTGTGTTCATGTGAGAAGGAAAGTGATGATGTATTGACAGAGATATATTAAAGGCTGCAGCCTCGGGTCTCTGGCCTCCGGCCCTCTGACCTTCCTCTCCTGTCTGATATTAGCAGTGGGGGTGTATTTAAAACTGTGTGCGCACACCTACACACATGTTACTCAAGTAAAACTTGCATCATGTGTCCTCCAGCCAATCCTCTGAATCCTCTCCCAGCAGCAGGTGCACATTCATCACTTCAGTTTTAAACCTTTATAACCAAAGTGCCGTCCTTAATAAGATTTCTCTTAAAAATTTAAATGAACTGAGGTGATGGGTTGGCATTACAGCTTTTGCCTCTCGGCACAGCAGAGTTCCCCGTGTCTCTGCTTTATTCGTTGTCATGCTGATAATTTAAGAACTGGTTGCAAAGGCTGGGCTTTCGCTTCCATTCTGTGCTATTACTACATGCACATTTACTCACTTGGTAATACTGTGAACAGAAAGTCTGACTCAGAAATATAAGTGCATATTTTTAGGGCCTCAGCTACCTTGACACCATCCACGATAGCTCGTCAAATATTAGGAGTACATTTCTGCATCTTAATTACAGAGCGTCATTGCAAAATTGACTCATTTGTAGATGGATAGGTTGAATGGATTGAGCTGCTTTTAAACAGATCAATAATAAATCAGTGCTATCATTCTAGTCACTTGTAATCCACGTCTTTATCTTGCCCCTGGGGTGATTACTGCAAGTCATCTTACCCTTATCCTAATTAGAAGGCACCAACTTGCTTTCAAGGTGCCGAATCTTGGTGTTAGTTTCACACAAAGGCCACTCCCCCTGCCCCCCAATACCTGCATACCGTTTATATGTAATTTTGAAATATTACAGAAATTTTATGCAAATATTTAACAAGATTAAAAAACAGATGCTTATTTATTTTCATTTCCTAGGGGAGCTACAAGAATCCATGGTTTAATGTGTAGAAAAATATTTGGAAACAGAGAGAGCTAAGAGATATAAATGCAAAAAAGGGGGCCACTTTCATGAGGAAATCAATTTGCTTTGATATAAGCTCTATATAGTCGGTATGAAAACAAATATCGGAGAGATTGGGGAAATTTCCTCTGAAAGTTTTACCTTAGTCTCTTTTTAAATGTGTGGCCTTGCATGTGAGTTTCATCCCATTAGTGCAAGGCATTGTTCCCACCTGCCGAACACCTTCTCTACAGTGTGCCACTGGAAAGCTCCAGGGAATTAATGGCTCACTGGGCCATTAATTCACTGCCTCGCTCCGTGCCTTGCTTATACTTCAGTCTCCCAGACAAACTGAGCACTACCTTAGAGAGCTAAGAGTAACCATCGATTGAGTTCCTCTTATCTATCAGACATTTAAGGATTTGTGTTTTGATATACCTGCAGGTACACCGATCCATTTCCTTGATGACAGTGTAACTTATTTGTATTTTTTTGTCTTTTTATTTATTTATTTTTTGCTTTTACCAAAACCAGTCTTAACCTAATCACTTGTTTTCATATAGACAGAGGAAAAATATTCCCCACCTTTTTTAAAAAAAAACCCCTTCTGTCAGCATTGACTCTCATTTGTGTTCCTTAACCTCTTCACTTTTTTAGAAAAAGTAAAAAATAAAACAACCCCGTTCATTCCTTTTGGTTGCTACCCTACTCAGATTTTTTTCCCTCTGGTTTGCTCCCATCAAGTGGCTTCCTTTTTACTCTTTCAGTCTCTTTCTTTCATCTCGTCTACATTTTTCATTTGGTTGTCAACAAACAAATTACAGGCTGCTATTCTATTCTGAATTTGCTGTGATGTGCAGAGCATACACGGGGTAAACCCAGGCCTTTAAAGGGAATATGTCATTGTTGTTTCGCAGCATTTAAATGAGCTCAGCATAACTTTAAATTTATTATCAATAATAAAACTAGCAGTCATTAGGTGCATTGTATTGCCCTAAGGCAGGGGTCTCCAACTCCAGGCCTCGAGGGCTGGTGTCCTGCAGGTTTTAGATCTCACCCGAGTCAACACACCTGACTCAAATGATCAGTTCATTACCAAGCCTCTGGAGAACTTTAAGACAGGGATCTCAAACTCCAGTCCTCGAGGGCCGGTGTGTCCCTGTTGCAACACACCTGAATAAAATTAGTAGCAAGAGTACCGGTTCACCCTACTCAAGTAAATTTAAGTGATTGTAAGTGTTTGGAAAAATGCACTTCTAAAAGTACTTTTATTGCAGCATGTTCATTCACTCATGAGCTGCTGTAACATGAATCAAATGGCTGAATTGCCACTTGAGCATGCAGTCAAGTTTTATAGTCTTGCTAATGACCTACTAATTTTATTCAGGTGTGTTGCAACAGGGACACATGGAAAAGTTGCAGGACACCGGCCCTCGAGGACTGGAGTTTGAGACCCCTGCTTTAAGACATGTTGAGAAGGTAATTTAGCAATTTGGCTGCCATAAGGTGTGTGTGTTCTTGTGCTTGCACTTCATGTGTGAGCTAGCATTTGCCAAAACTGTGATGAAACATGCACTTGTTGTACTTTATGTGAGCTGTCCGAGATACCGACCTGCACCATAGTATTTGCTTGCTTTCACATCCATGTGAATTTGAGTGACATCTCATTCTAAATCCATTGGGTTTAATATGATTTTACACCTGTTGTAGCCATAATACCTTCAACTCTTCTGGGGAGGCTTTCCACAAGGTTTAGGAGTGTGTTTATGGGAATTTTTGACCATTCTTCTTCCAGAAATGCATTTCAGAGGTCGGACACTGATGTTAGATGAGAAGACCTGGCTTACAGTCTCTGCTCTAATTCATCCCAAAGGTGTTCTGTCGAATTGAGTTCAGGACTCTGTGCAGGCCAGTCAAGTTTTTCCACACCAAACTCCCTTATCTATGTCTTTATGGACCTTGCTTGGTGCACAGTCATTTTGGAACATGAAGCAAACTATTCCTACAAAGTTGGGAGCATTAAATTGTTGAAGTACCCCTTCACCTGGCAAATGCCAAACCTAGACTTGTCCATCAGATTTTCAGACTGAGAAGTATAATTTGTCACTCCAGAGAATACAACTACAGTGTTGTAGAGTCCAGTGGCAGTGTGCCTTAAAGCACTACATCTGATGCTTTGCATCGAGCTTGGTGATGTAAGGCTTGCATCCAGGTCAGCCACTGAAACCTATTCTATGAAGCTCTCTATATGCTGTAATCTGAAGGCCAGAAGTCTGGACATCTGTAGCTGTTGACTCTGAAGAAAGTTGACGACCTGTGCACACTCTGCACCTCAACATCTGCTGACCCCACTCTGTGATTTTCCATAGGCTACCACTTTCTGACAGTGTTCCTGTCATTTGCACTCACATCCACTTTGTTATTGTAACACTGGATTGTGGAATATTTGGTAGCATGAAAATTTCTCGACTGGACTTGCTGAACAGGTATCATATCACAATACCACACTGGAATTCACTGAGCTCCCGACCCATTTTTCCACAAATGTTTGCAGAGGCAGTCTGCATGCCTAGGTGCTTAATTTTATACATCTGTGGCCATAGAAGTGATTGCAACACATGAATTCAATGATATCGATGGGTTAATGTAATTCCTGAATTCCTGAGAATCTGTGTCATGACAACACTATTGACTTGGATGTGAAATGGCCAGCTGTTACCATGTCACCCTCTACAATTTGGATGAATTAGTCTATCCTGACATTGGACAAAAGGCTGGGAACCATGAACAGGATTCCAGTCCATCACAGAGAGCCAGGCAACCACTCATGCTCACATGAATTTAAAATCCCCACTTAGCACAACATGCTTGTATTTGGACTGAGGAAACCAAAAAGAAACCTGTGGAGGAACATGCATTTTCCTGAACCTTTTTGTTGTGGTATGAGTCATCTTACACCTACAGCCATGGAAAAAGTAGTTTAACTATCATAGTCTACTGCCGTAGTTGCATTGTTAAAATATAATCCCTTTTAAAACAGTTAAATGAGGATACATTTGTAACATGAAAGCCTAAAAGACAGGCACAAATGCAAAGGTACAAACAGTAAACAGGAAAAAATGAGACAGATGGCCCCAGACAGGGAGAACGGGGTTAGACAGAGCGAGAGACGCCCAGGCCTTAGCCCCAGCAGTCTTCATGCTGGTAAATTAGCTTGGTGAGATCCCACTGTGGCGATACTCTCCTCATTAAACAGAGACCATGGCTTGCTGTTAGAGGGCTAAGTGAAAAATGTTTTTTGAACAAGTAAATAACTATCCAGACTTACTCAAAAGCAGGGCTCTAGACGGCCATATTTACTGTATTTGTGCCTATATTCTCATGGTCACCATGCTCTCTTCAATTCCTCCAGCTCATTCTGAGTGTCTAAGCCTTGTCAATCCTTGTCTAAGCTCTGTAGCCTTTGTAATTATGTATACAAAATGACTAAAATTTCTCTCCAGACAAAAGTTGACTATAAATTGGTTAACATGATTAAGCAGATAATTTTATCACAGATGACGTGACCAACCTTCCTTACAATGCCCCTGCAAGTGTGACTGTTTAACAATGTATCCAATCCTCTTACTGACAATGTTTGTGTGTGTGTGTAGGAGACAGAAAAGCGATATGTGTGTGTAATGCTTTGGGGTTAATTAGCTTCAAACCAATGCCATCTATCAGCCTAGTGCTCAGACTCTGCTTCCCTACCCGACGGCTCCATTACCACCAGATACACACAAGCACACACTATAGGCCAGTTTAGGTTGCAGTCGTGTTTCTGTAAGGTCTCCACATGACAATAATTTTTTTAAAACAACATTTAGAATAATAATAATAAAAAAATCTAATATCTGCCATAGATTTAGATTGTTTTGTGCTCATTTTCAGCCCTTCGTAGGTTACTGTAGCCTGAAAGCACAGCACAAATTGCTGACTCTAACATTCCTCACAAACCAGAAGTCTCCTTAGGTAAATTTCCTGCTCTCCAGCATATTTTGCCATGCTGATTTTTTTGTCTTTTCGGTTCTCTGCCAGGATGGGTGCAATTCTGTGAAATGAATTTTCTCAACTTTGGTCCCCAGCTGGAACAACACACACACACACTCACTCACAAAAAGCCAGTGGCTTGAATCATTAGGTCCAAATCCGGCTGTTAGTTATCTGTTCAGCTCCCTAGTGGGATTTAGTTGGATCTATAGTGAAGGATGAAACTGTTCCTCTCTTTCACCAAACCCATTAAGGAACAGACGGGGCAGACCTAACTGTCTATAGTGGCAGGACTTCTAGGATATTGGCTTATATTGGTTTCTATTGCTTTCACTGCCCCCAGAGTTTATTCAGGAGATACTATTTGGAAACAAAAAAAGCAGAAGGGCTTTTAAAGGTTTTCTTAAAGCAATGTTTTAGTCAAAGGATGTATTTTCCAGAGCTCAAGAAAACAGTGATATTAACAGCTTGCTGGTGTTGATTGATTGTTTTCATGAAGGGGAAACATAAGCTTTTGCTCTTTCAATACTCTTTGCTTAGAGAGGAATACAGCAATTAAGAATTAATCTGTTATTTTTATGGCTGAGACTAGGCTATTCCATGTTTTCATTGTGATTAATTCTATACTTAAGCAAAGGAACCAAGATTTAATATCTTTGCTGGCTGGGCCCAATCGCTATTCAGTGGCAGCCCCACTACTTGATATAGATTAGTTTGTGTTTGTTCTTAGGAAGAGTTTAGGCTTCTAATGAGGTTTTGTGGGGAGGTGCAGGGAATAAGTGCTGGTTCAGAGACCTTTTGGCTTATTTAAGAATAGTGACTGTAAGGAGGCGAGCAGCAGCATGCATAGTGGAATTCTGGTAATCCAGAGATCCTTGGGAACAGAGGATTAAAGATTTAAGATGCCTTCATTATACAACAGTGTGTGAAAATTATTTATTTGCTATTATATATAGACTGTATTCCGGGGATCCAAAAATACCAGCAATTTGTTAGTTTGTGGAAGTACGGTAGTTCTTTGGATAAAATGAAAAAAAAAAAAGTTTAAAATTCAAGCTTTCAAGCAAGCATGCATGCAAAATGTCATATATTGACTGACTGAATTGTAATGAATAGCCAAACAAGGTTATGAGCTGCATCTAGAACTAAAGAAAATAACATTAACGCTGTATGTTCACCAAAGTATTTTCTCTTGAATACAGCTATTTCTTAGTTTGTGATTGGGTCATCATTCAGCATGTCTATAAGGTCAAGTATCTCCAGGACATACTGCATCTACAGTGGTTTGGATACTTTGTCTCATAGAAAAAGAAAAATACCATCAAATTAGTCAATTTTAGCATCATCTTGGTAACAAATAGGGATGGGTATCGTTTAGGTTTTATCCGATACCGGTGCCAAACCGGTACTTTTGAAACGGTGCCGGTGCTTAAACGGTGCTCAAACCGGTGCTTAAAGAATGGAGAACACAAAATTGGTCAAAAACCTTTCATGTTTAGCTGTTTTTTTTGTATAAAGATAATGTTAGCCTTTTCTGCAGCTATAGGGCATATATGGTATCACTCTTGGCTGGAAGCAGTGCTTAAACAATGGAAAAAAACACAAAATTGGTCCAAAAACCTCTCATGTTTAACTGTTTTCCACTTTTTCAGCTATCAAATACGGTGCATTTCTCGGCTTTAAAAAAAACGCTATGCGCCGCCAGGTGTTTCATCGGATTCGAGGTGTTACCTCCTTTGACAGTATCACAGTATCACCTTAAAGCACTTGTTGCAGGCAGCCGAGTTTGCATCTTTTGCTGCGAAGTACAGCCAGACTTTTGACCGCTTGGCCTTGGGCATATTTAATCTGTAGCTCTGCTCTAAAAGAACGTACCTACCTGGACCCGCCTACTATCCTCGGAAATGTAAAATGATTGGCTAGAATTGGCTCAGGAAAAAAAAAAAAAAAAGCACCGAAATAAAGCACCGAAATAAAGCACCGAAATGCGCGCTGCTTTTCGGTCTGGTTACTACCGTTTATGTCAGAACCGGTGCCATCATGGCACCGGACACCGGTACCCATCCCTAGTAACAAACATAGTTTTTTGGGGTTTTTTTAGCTTGCATATAAGTCTATTTGCAACAAAAGTTTTCAGTTGCTTTATATGTCCACTTTCCACTACTAGATTCCGATCCAGTTGTTTATACATTCAGTAATTATTGATGATATCTTTGTGCAGTCAGTGGATATTGCATAGATGATAATAATTGTCTACCAAAACTCTGAAACAATACAGGACATTACTCCTCTGATAAGTGCGTGAGAGTCAGAAAGTGTTAATTGAAACGGCAGATAAGCCTATACATACTCTTCCATTTATTACTCACACTTGTATTTCCCTCTCTCTCCCTCATACACTCACACACATATTCATTAGAGCAAATGGAATTAAGGGGATTGCAGGCATAATCTTCTTCCCCAGCGATGTGGGGGAACCAAGCTGTTAATTTGCCGCCTCTAACTACACCTCCAACTCAGCTTGTTTTGAAAAGGGCTCAAGTCATTCCGAGTCAATGGGAACTCACAGTACGTAAATGATTTACAACACTCAAACGTCGCTTGACATTTGGAAAATTAAGGAGCTTTCTGCACCTTTATGAAAGGTACATATCTGTTTTTCAGGGATCTATGAATGTGTCAGTAGTGGCTGTAACTTGGTAAATGGACCGGTACTTATATAGCGCTTTTCTACTCCAACTAATCGCTCAAAGTGCTTTTTACTACAAGCCTCATTCACCCAGCCACACACACATACACACTTTTTTCTATAGCTAAGTTTTTGATATTTGCAGTGCATCCTGATGGAGGCAACTCTGGGTTCAATATTTTGTCCAATGGATGCTTTAACATGCAGACTGGGATACCCAGTGACTATACTGTCATTTATTTACAGTTTTTTTTATTTATTTATACCAGATGATACTGTATTTTAACAGGATAATGCTGTAAAAATATGTAATTAAATCATTTATCATAGCATATATCTAGTAAAGCTCCAAGTTTTACAGTATTTTTTAACAGTACTACAGTAATTCTGAGGTACCAGCCCTATCATGACAAATAACTGGATAAACCAAAGAAAATGTATGGAAAGATGGCTTGTGCTTCTGCATTGTCAGTAGCTTTGCTTGTGAAGTACAGTTGCACTTTTAAACAATTAAGTCACTCGGATATTTCACTGGGCGTGTGCTCAAGTACGGCGTGGAGCAGCAACGAGCAAACAGCCACCTCTGCGCCTCAAACACAGGAAAGAAAGGAGAAAAGAGAAAATTCATCATGTTTTCTCTGAGTAGAACTAATAAAGCTGGAGTTTATCGATACCACAGTCTTTAATAATTTAGCCCTGGTGCACGTTTTATTACCTGGTTTCGCTACCTATCCCTAGTGACTATATAAATGTCTGCAGAAATATTTTGTGAAAACACAGGTATATTTGGGGTAGACAGTACTGGCTCTATGCCTGCAGTAGACAATATTGGATGTTGAATGTGTACTTTATGTAACTCGCTCCCTCACTGCATTTGCTCTTTTCTCTGCTTTTCGTCCTCTTACTCAGTAATGACTTGGGAAGGATGACAAGTCATTACTGAGTGTGTTTGTGTCTGAGTATGTCTGTGTTTCCCAGCTTTAGAGTGAAATAACAAAAGATCAAAGTATTAGGTTTGTGGAGGTCACAAAGTTTCTTTCCCATGGTAAACAGACGGATATCTCATACTCCTGCAGCCATGAATTCAGTGCTCTTTGAAATGGGTAATTCGGATATTTAAAACTACATAGAGTAAAAGACAAAGTGAAATGGTGGAGTCACGCACAAAAAAGACGTGTACGCAGCAGCACATGCATGTAGCCACATACTGTATATACAGTGATGAGCTGGAATTGGCTTTGAATTTTTTCCTTTTTTATTTGTTTATCATTACCTGTATGAATTATACATATGCTGAAGTTCACCAGAGTTCCCGGTTCTATTCCCCTGACAGTACTCAAATGCTGGAAGCGTGAACTCCCATTGGGTTGGAAAAATGGAAAGTTATTAAACAACTGAAAACTGAGGAACAAAGCTGTTTTGTTTCAAAATTAGATATCCAGCCAGCAATAAAACAAGAAATGTTCCATTTAGTACTGAGCAATAAGTGTTGTCATAGAAGTGAAAACAAAATATTCTCTCTTCTCAATATTCTCCTTATACACAGTGAATGTGCTGTACAGGTTAGGAATTACAATTAGCATACTTCATTTACAATACAATGCATTTTTATGCCGCATGCAATAATCTTGAAACTTAGCGTTATTTACCTTTGTTTACAGATTTGCTTTTAAACCACTGAAGAGAAATAACTTATAGTATCTCTCAAAATGGATCCCTGACCTTTTTAAAATGGCAAAGACAAGTATAGATGCACAGCGACAGAGACTTCAGATGATGCTCAAAGGGAATAAAGACAGTGAGTGATGGCCTTTAGAAACATTCAAGTCACATAAACACACACACTTGTGCACACTGTCTGTCCTAAATCTCCCGCCTGGATTTGCTGTGTTCAGCAGTTGTCGACGTTGGTGTTTTTGTGTGTGTTAGCATGGGAGACAGACAGCTGACACACCTTATGCTTGGGCTGAGATTGGCAGTTAAGAGTTGCTTCGAATGTATGCCAATGAGATGTCTGCCCAAAAACTCTGTGCGTGTGTGTGTGTTTGTGCTTGAGAATGTTATAAATGCAGGGGCTTTCCCTGCCGTCTCCCACTGTCAGGGGGAAAAATCAATCTGCCTGTCAGCCATTGAACACCTTCGGCCTGTTATGCCACCTATCACAAGCAATACAGGTATGTGTGTGTGTGTGTGTGTGTGTGTGTCTTCTGTTTCGTCAGCCTCTTTGTTTCTCCGTTCTGCAATCTGACTGTTGTGCTTTTCTTTTCTGTCCCCCCCTTTTGGTCCCGCATGTCTCTTCTCTGTGTCTCTTTTAAATCTTCTCTCTACCCTGAATCTGTCAGCCATAACACAAGTGTTGAAAAATGACACCACCTGCTTACCTTTTTGTTACCACACTGTCAGCCTGTATTCATATTTCCAATTATGAAGCAATTATGCTTTAATACCTGTTCATCATCAGCATGTGTGTTTTTTTTCCCTTTCATATCTATGAACCAGCAATTTATCATTTTAGTTACACTGTAACTTTCATGTTGATGACTTCGTCTCAATTTCCAGACAATTATTTACCACAATGATCCTGCAGGGAGTGGGCGTTTTGTAATTCCTAGTTCAAATATCACTGAACTTTTTTACTTATTCGAGTTTTTTTTTTTTCATTGTAGGGGAACACATTCATTGTGGTGATAAACATTAAATTGAAAAAATAATCATATAAGAGTCTTCCCACTTTACTCATTTTAATATGTAGGCAGTAAAACAATTACACTATTTGGCTCAAGTTCAGAAACACCACGCTATTAACTGCGCTTTTTTCACATCTTCCTTCCTTCTTCCCCTTTTTCCATCCAGATCCCGCAGATCAGCTACGCCTCCACGGCTCCCGAGCTGAGTGACAACACTCGCTATGACTTCTTCTCCCGTGTTGTGCCACCGGACTCGTACCAGGCCCAGGCCATGATGGACATCGTCACAGCGATGGAGTGGAACTATGTTTCCACGCTGGCCTCAGAAGGCAACTATGGCGAGAGCGGCGTCGAGGCCTTTATCCAGATTTCAAGAGAAACTGGTAAGAACGAACCTTTCCTCTGTTCATCTGCATTTTTTCCCCCCTTAAAACGAAACCTCAGCTCAGCAGGGAAATAGATTAGAAGACTTTCATTGTTTTTCCATATCACAGATTGTTCTGATTTTGTCTACATTTTATGGTGACGAGTTTTTATCCTCCAGCTTTTCTGGGAAAATGTTTGAAGCAGCATTTATATCTCCTTCTCTTCTGTGTTGTGTGACACCTTCATACAGTATTTGCTGTGACTGTCACTCCAGAGCAAATCATAATTTAAATGGATTTGAGTGAGAGCAGAGCGGAGGTCTATACTAGAGTTTAAAAAAACTGTTAGAGGCAAGCTCGCCACTTCTGCTCCACTATCAGGATGTAATAACTATGATATGATGTTCATAGTGCACTTTGGTGTATAGTACATGATCAGTGGCTTTGACCTGCAATTTTGGATGAATTGTAGAAAGAACAGAGTGGAAACCTGTTGTTTAAAGTTCTAGAGAAACTCCGGGGGAAGTTCACTCTTTGCGTAAATTGCAGGCTGTAGATTGCAGACTGTGGTGAGCAAACTGAGAAAGTTATTGTCGCAAACATGTGATGGACAAGTGCAGCCATCTGTGTATCTGTCTTTTAGTTCTTTATGCATGTATTTCTTTTTTGGCAGTGACGCCAGCTCTCGCAGACGCATTCAGCCGGTGTGAAAAAGGTGTGCTGTCATGGTTATTGTCCCTGAGAATTAGCAGAACAAGCTCTAAACATCTAATACGGCAACTCTAGTTACTCTAGTAGGCAGGTGGGTGACAAAAGAAGGATACAGCGTTAAAGAGTGGATTTTTATGGTGACACAAAGACGAGCAAATGCACAGGGGTCACATTAAGCAGGTGGAAATCAAGAGTGAGGTTGATTTTAATAAGGTGGTTCAGAGTAAATTGTTGGTAATTTGGTGGGAAATGTGTCTTAGGTTTTGGCCCGCACGCAGTCATTTCCGAGCACATCTGTTGCTGGTGCAGCATTAATGTGCTGCCACTTTGGTGCTTTGATCAACAAAAGCAAAGCTAAGTCACTAAACTGCTGTAAAAACTTGGAGCAAATGTTCAGCAGTAACAGACTGTAAATGATCAGTTTTGTCATCTCTGCTTAAACTGTCATCTGCAAACTGGGATCAGTAATTTGAGCAGGACCTGTTGTCCTCTACAGCTTTATGCTGTAGTGAAAGCATCTCAGTTCATTAAATCTCTTGATCCATCTGAAGGCAGCAGGACTCACGCAGCCATGTGTCATCAAAGGAAGGACAAATGGTGGAACAGTGACAGAGTTATGGGTGCCCGAGGCTAACTGATGTCCATGACGATCAAAAGGCTGATATGTACTGTGGTACAATACCACGGAAGAGCTGCTGTAAGACATATCTGAACACCTTCATGCTTCACAATGGCAGACAGGTAGTATAACAGTTGGGGCATGGTCATGGTGACCATGGCACCCTTATCTGACTAGAGCCTTCAGTGGAAGCATGAGTGTCTAAAGTGAAACATGGAGCTAAGTAGGAATTCCCCCTTACTGCCAGGTGCATGAGCATGATTTAGCAGGGAGAGAGATGGCAGCATGATGCATTTGGTAACAAGCTATTGGACCCAGAGTAGGAAATGTTCTGCTGGTAAACCTCAGGTACTAAACTTTGTTGCTGACTATGCATGGGGTAACTAGAGCTGTCACGATACTAGAATTTCAAAGTCGATACCAATACCCAAGAAAATACTCAATACTAGATAAAAGATTTTGACCCCATCGTGCAACAACAGAAGTAATGACAAAGAAGTCATTAACATTTGTTAATGTTCCACAAATTTTTCCAGTTATAAGTTAGAATTAGCAAAATATTTTAAAAACAATGCCTAACACATATCAATAATTTAACTATTGTGGAAGAAGAGCATTATGGAAGATGGAGTTAACAAATAAAATTTAGATAAAGTGTGGTATCACTTATGCTCATTGCCTGCTTTTCAAAACTGACCTCAGAGCTAGCTGCAACAAAACAAGAAACACATTTCAATAAATTATTGTGTAAGTAGGAAAGTTAAAGCTTATCATATATTACCCACCGTTCACACTGGTCCACCTCAGTCTGTAGCATCCTTTCCTCGGCTCTTGAGCCGCGAAACCCGTCTGATTTGGCTATGCTGCTCCGGATTTCACTCTTCATTTGCTCGGATTACTTCTCTACATTAGACTCTGCTCTGTTGGGCTATGGTTCCCCCGCTGCTCTGCCCAGCCAGCAAACTGCCCGGTTCTCTGTTTCCGTAATCCGCTCTGTCACAGCTCAGTATTCCATCCATGTCACGTTCAGCCTGCAACAATTATTTATCTTTTATCTAACTAAAATTCAGTAGCTGCTACCTTAATGATAACAGATGGCTAATGTGGCTACTGGGTAACTGCTAACAGTTAAACAGCTAATGTCAACATGTATGCTGGCCAGGTTAGCTTTTACGATAACTTTTTAATACTTCACTGGGTCGAAATAGGAGCTTAACTGAGCTCTCGAATTCCTCCTAAAGCATTGTTCAGTGTTAAGAACATTAACTACTACAGCTGTTAGTGATTGGAGGGGCTGTGTGAGTGTCTGCTGGCAAATTATAATGCAAATTATATTAGTTAAAATTGGTTGATTTCCTGTTTCAGAGAAATCATACAGTTCACATACATAAATAATAGCAATTCTCCAAATTTTAGAAATGAAATAACTTTTATTAAGTTACACTGCAAAGTGCCATTCTCACATTTTATTGGAGTAGTTTGTGCTAACTTGACTTAATTGACAGAACACATCATTTAAAGAAAGGATTTATTGGTCCTGTGTTAGTCTCTGCCATCTTTAAAACACTATTAATTAAACGTAGCATGTCGTATTCTTTAAATGCACTAGACCATCACAATATAGTTTATGAAACAGTTTAGAGTAGGAATTAAAATACCTTGGAACATTTCTGTCATATAAATGCCTTCATCAGCCTGTTTTAACTGTTTATTTCTGCCATCACTGTGCAAATTAAATTAAAAAAAGTACACACCACCTGCCTCTGGCTGCAGATTTGGGGTGCTTTGAGTTCAGGTCATGCTGCTCTGCACAGTTCGGACAACAATCGGATTTCTTGGAGAAACCTCCCTCTATTTGTTGAGCCGCTGTTCTCATGCATCACTTAGAGCAGAACAGCTGTTTTCAGAGCAGTGACACCCGTGATGAGGGAATTTGTCACCACAGCCTCAGTACTTTTGAATTCCACTTCTAGAGTCTACGGTTCTTGAAGCAGATATCCTGCTCACAGCTATATTTTGTTTCTTGTCTCCCTGCAGCAAGCTTTTGCCATTCTCTCCTAGCCATAGTCTTGGAGAGTAATGGGCTTCTCAAGGTGATATACTGTACTGTTGTTAGCTGGGCTTGTATTTAGCAGTGGGATGTAAATTGGACAGTTGTTGGCTCTTGATTTTTACGGGTTGCTTGTGATCGATGTGTTTGCAGGTCTCTTTTAGTCTCGGCCTGCATTTCTGTTCTTTTTTTTAAATCACTCTTTGCCTGCTGTATTATCACGGAAAGATTTGAGGGCTGGGTTTGCTGTGAAGGGACAGTAGATGATGCATTTTAACTACTTCACTGGATGGTGGAGTGACAGGAAAAATGAGAACAAATCACTACAGAGTAAGTGAGAGTGACAGAGATACAGAAAATGAGAGAAACACAGAGAGATAGATCACTTGTCTGTTTTGATGTAAACTCTAAAAGCACGGTCCCTGTGGTCCTGGGAGCATCAAGATGGGTGAATGCAGAATCAAAATCAGTTTATGAAATCCTTCAAGTGATGTTGACAGATCAAAATGCTGCTGGTTTCCCTTGTTATGTCTCAAATGTTTTTTGAAAACACATCATGTTGGATGTTGACAAATATTTACCGACTGACAGAGCCAAGACGAGTAAAGAATCCATTTGAGGGGGTTCTCATCAGTCGAAATCTTTCCAGTTTTTATTTTTTTTATCACCCTGTTGATTTTCTTCCCTTTGTTGTTGTTGTTGTTGTTGTTTCTCCATTGTTTGTGTGCTGATGCAGAAATGACAGGTTTTTTTTGTATGTCTGTGCTGTTGTCTAGCTGTCCATCTTAGTCCCGGTGTGTGTTTGGAGCCAGCTCGCCCAGGGCTTTGTGCAGTGGCAGTCAGCACATAAATGTTTTGTGTGGTGTCAGATCAGTGTGTGTGTGTGTATGTCACTGTAAAGTCTAAAGCAATACTTAGCAAAGTGTGTATTTGTGTTCTAGGGCGGGGGGTGGGGGCATGCATTATCTTGCTTTATATGTGTGTAGGTGGATGTGTGAGTGGGTGTATGGGAGGGCTGCATGCTGTGACAGCAGTCACTCAATTCTTTACTCTGCCTCTCTGAAGACGCCAAGCAAGCTAAGGAAGATACAGGGATGGCAGAGCGGACAAAACGCTGGTGAACAAGAGGAGGGGACAGGAAAAAGTGACGGGACGGGGAGAGTTCATAGTGTGTTGGAAGTAATGAATGAAACTGGACCCTGGGAAATAGATAGAATAGGAGAAGAATAAGAAAAGGAAGAGCAGTATTAGAATAAAAATAAGGATCCTTGTAATGATATTAAGCATTCGTTGTACACATATGCATGTATATATTCCCTGAGACACAGTCATATATTTTCATTTTATTGCATTTTCAATAACAAGTGGACCTCTTCAGATACACTCAGAGAGAAAATAAGAGAAAGCGAGCTGCTGGGAATTTCTAGGATGTTATTTTGTGACTGCGGTGTAATGAGTGAAGTTTACAAGGCGCTCTGCATACTGATACCAAACATCCATATGAATTGGTGTGTAATCATTCACTGATGAGTGTTAAAGGGTGCGTGTGTTTGAGAGAGTTAGAGAAAGTGTGCACGTGTACTGTGTGCATTTTGAAAGGATATTAATTGCCAAAAACTGCTCTCATCACATTAGCATATGTCAGCGGTTACTGGGTGTGTGTGTGGGTTGAATAGGTGATAGTGGCAGCAACAGAAAATTTTAAACTGTCCACTCAGACTTCTCTATGCGTGTCCCATTCCTTTTTATTTAAGACTCTGGAAGTTAAATATTTACTTCTCCAATACGGTGTTTGAAAGTGAATATGTCCTACTTATGTTTGCTGCTGCACAGCTGCAGCGCTATGCCTCTCCCAGGAGGAGTAAGTAGAAAATTCTGCACATCTAATTTTTCAGCCAAGTCCACAGAGCAGTCAGCAAAATCTTTGTTTCAAAAGGACTGCTTTAGGAGGAAAAAACAACTGGAAACAACTTTGTTTTTAGGTTAGAAGGGAAAGAATGCAAAGAACAGGATGCAGGTGTTAAAGAAATCAACCTTCCTATGTTTGCCTTACTTTGCTAGCTCTCAACACTGGCATTAAACACGAAATTTCACTAAAGCACTAACTCTCGAGCCCACACCTTAAAAAATTGCCACAGTGGCCAACGTCAAACTGAACACAGTCTCCAAAAGCATGGATCTTGTCAGATCACCCCTTGCCATTAGTAACCAACTGTGAGACATGTTGCACAGATGAATGCAAACCATTGAGGTTCATGACAGTTTCAGCTATGTGGTAGCAGATTTATCGCTCTACTTTTCATCACAGTAAAGTATTTCTTTTGACTAACCGTATATGTGATGTGATGTCGCACTGCATTTATAAACACTGGTCTGGTCTGGTGAAATGACTCTGGATTTAACCATTAATAATGCTGTAATATTATGAACTTTAGCTTAAGCTATTAGAACCCTTTGAGGAGGGAGACCGCAATGATGCTGTAAGGGGAGCCAGATAAGGTTGGCTCCCCTTACAACATCATTCATCTGTATAGTGGTTTATTATATCTGTCCAAATAACTGCAAATTATTTAAACCTACAGCCTGCAGTCTTTGTGCCCATATGTCCAAATACCTGCCGGTGAAATTACCAAGACAGTCCCCGAGTGGCAAAGCTTGCTTGTAGAAAAATCTAACTCATAAGACTTCCCTGATCAAACCTGACCTGACAAGGTTCATTTGGAGTAGGAGTTCTCACACAGATGTTTGGAGGCTTCTAAAAGTGTTAGAGATTCCTTTCTTGACTACATCGTGCATACTGTTTGTTAGAAGCAGCTAAAGCCTTTGACAGGGTGGAATTTCATTTTCTCTTTGAGGTCTTAGGGAGACTTAGATCAGGGCCTGAATTCATTAAGCGGGTAAATGTGCTTTATAGTGCCCAGAATAAATTTGCATATTTTTTAATAAAAGCTCAAATTTTCAGTATCAGTATTTGATATGTTGTTTTCATGTTATCTAAAAAATAAGTACACTTCAAATGATTCACAAATTGTTTCATGCTGCTTTTATTTACATGTTATCCTGAATGTTGTACATTCAGGATAACAGACACAGGGAAGGATTTGGTTTTAAAGTAGGGATGCTCTGATGCGGTGGAGTCAACAGGCTAATAGAAATTCAATACAGAATCCTTATGAGATTGCAGCAAATACCTCAGTGTCTCATGACTTTATTTCGAGGCACCCCCCACCCGCTGCGCAAATTGTACTTAAGAAGAGGGATCTTGCATTTGGCAGTGCCTTCTCTGTCTCACTGGAATATAAATTAATTTTTAAAAAGGAAATAAAAAAGAACCCAGGCTTATTTTTGTGGAATCTTTTCAGGTGTAGAGCTCATTTTAAGAAATGTTCAGCACAAATTATTTAACAAGCTTCTTTTATTCACACGAAGAAGCATTTTATTTCAGTGGGTTAGATCCAGACCTCCCACAGTTTGCCAGTAGTATGGAGAAAACTTTAAAGTGTTAAGCCACAGAGTGACTGCACTCACTCTGTGGCTCACTGCCTTAAAGTGGAATTAAAACTTTTTTGATGAACTGTGGGAGACTTCATCCATCTACCTCCCAAAATGGGAACCAGATCTAGTATGCAAAGGACTTTGCATACTAGATCACAATTGCATACTCATAATTTCTTGTAAGGGAACCAAGATACTAGTTTTTTGTTTTGTTTTTTTTGCTGGAAACAATGTTTGGTGTTGAAACTGAGCTGATTGTGGTCATGAACATAGTTTTTAGATACACCACACTAGCAGCTTTGTACTTGATACTAATTTGTCAATGTTACCATGCAAATGTGCTACACAGAAAGGACCAGATTTACTGTTGTTTTGTTCCAGGGCAAAAGCCTCTTTGGGCTTAAAAGACTACTATTGGGATTTCTTTAGGAAGCTTTCTTTAAGCAGTCTTCTGGAATAGTTCTATAAGCTTCTTGAAGGACATTCAAAGCTCTTCTTCGGATGTTGGCTGCTTTTTGTCATGCATTTTTTTTTTGTCAAGATGATCCCACACTGCTGGAGTAATGTGGGGTGGCCAACGCACTGATAGTCTTCCATTGTGTGTGTTCTCTATCCAGAGCATCTATTTTATAATCATACTGTACTTGTACTGTTTTTGGTAAGTACATTATTCACCCCCCAGGTACATTAATTGCATTCACTTTTCTCTTATTTTGGAACGCACTTGGTCAGTATAGAAATGAACTGCCTGCATCCATGTTTGTAAATTAGCATATTCTTAATAAACCATACACAGAACTTTTAAATCTCCATCAGCACATTTTAAACTGTTTAAATCATGTCCATGCTATTTAACTGGCTTCTCATGCCAACATTTCTATGTATCTGCCATGAATTATATACAAGAGATCCCTACATGGATAGAGCTGAAAACTAAAATCGTTCTTAGTTTGTGGTATTGCCTCATGGGTGCGGAGGTTACAGTAAACTACCTCTGCATTCATCTATTGTTAATGTGATCTTGTTTCACAAATTATGTTTGAATATTCACTGGCTTCACTACAGAAGTTCCATTATCCTGTTTAGATTTTTTTTTTTTTGTTTGCTCATCCATGCCTACATCCTGAAATATATTCACCGTGACATTAACTGCATATGTAGCCTGCGTGTTGTCACCCCCAGCCATGGCTTTCCAGTCATGCAGAACTAGTAACAGACACAGCTCAGTGAGCAGGGGCCAAATGTGTTTACTCATCATTAGTGTGTGCTCATGAACTGGATGCATTAAACAGGTTTTGTACACAGCAAATCGATGTAGCCCACTGATCAAAGGTTAATGAATAAATAATGCAAAGGTCAACTTTTTTAGGCAAAAGTGGCCCTGTTACAGTGTAAAAATATCACAAAGTTGCATCTTACATCACACAAAGCAGAAGCAACACATTAGAAAAGCCTTTTTCTGATACTGAATCCCTGAAGAGCAAAAAAACCCCAAAACAAACCCAAAACATATTTTTTCTGACACAGAGGTCTAGACCAAAAACAGAAGCACGCAAGCATCTCAACCTGGTAGTGTTTCATTTTAGTGCTGAGACAGTCCAAGCTCCTGGCCTACATTTTCATCTAAAGGGCAATCTCACTTTTCACCATCCAAGAGTACTGTTGACCCTCTCTGTAGAGAACACATCATGTAGTGCTGAAGCCACAGCCTCCTAAATCAACCAGTGTTTGGAACGTATGGATTTCTCCACTATAAAACAAGAGGTGGCAGTGTACTTTACCAAAGACAGAAGACATCTTTTAAATCAAGTCACGGCCCTTTCTCCTTCCAGTACCCTTCCTCACCTCCCCGTGGAATCCAGCTGGGATTAAAACTACCACATCTACATTCAGACACACTGCAGACAGAGCGAAAGGGGATGTGTGTTTGCAAGGGAGAAGGAAAGAGAGTGGGCGTGACTCAATCTGTGTGTTACCGAGTGTGTATGGGCACCTGTAAGTGTAGGGGGCAGAGAGAGAATGCGTATGTGTGGACTGAGTTCACCGGCTTGGAACAGTCAACTGCCCCTGACACTGGCCGCTCTGCTGCAGCTCTGGAAGGCGGTAATGAAGAAAGGAAGGAAATGAGCAGGAGAAAAAGGGCTGAAAGAAAATAATTAAACGTTTATCTCCAGATTCATTTAATTAGTTCTCTGGCTCTACACTAATCTTCCGCCTTTTTGCTTAGCTTTGCCTCTTTAGTTCGCTTTGAGTCCACTCTTGCCCTCCACAATGAAGGCGGTCCTTGTCATTATCCAGCACTTGCTACTGGCTATTCTGTTTTTTCATTGAGGAAGAGCAAATTGTACATTAATTGAAATGCACCTATCTTCTATTTATGAGCATGTACAGTATGTTACATTTTTAGACCTCACTTGTATTGGAGAAAAGGTAATGATCTGAAAAACAAAGAAAATCCTATATTTTTTGCTTGCTGTATGAATTCAGTTGTTGTCTGGAGTAAGTGTGAGTTTTCTAACACAGGCTGTCACACAGCCTCACAAAATATAAATGCTCAAGAATAAGCAGCGGGCACTTAAACACACTCTCTAACTCTCTCAGTTGACAATGTATGTCTCTCGGGTAGAATTAGCTCTCTGTTTCTTGTCCTTGATTACACTCCCCTCACAACTTAAGACTGATACTATTCATCACCACACTCAGACACAGACACACACACACACATGGGGAACACAAACATCAACCCATCCATTTGTAACTAATTACACCAGCCTTGGTTCTCATCTCAAGGTGAAGCTGTCTTAGTTGCCTGAAGGGCCCCAAAGTCTCAGTTGCTTATAGACTTGTTTATCCTCTTGGTATGAGGCATGCTTGTCTTTGTGAATTTAAGTTCTTCTTTTATTGAACCTTTTATACATATATATAAGCCAGTTTGAAGATTTGTTCAGAGCAAGAACACTGACAGAAACTAACCATAATTAGTGCATGTAGTAAAAACACATTGTGGAATATATTATTTTTGTTTCTTGCCTTATTGAAAATGGTTTGGCTTTTACTCAGAAATGTACAGTAGTGTGCAAAAGTCTTTATTTCTTTGCTTACAGACTTTTAAAAATTAGTCTTTGTCAGTATTCCTCCAGGCTTTCTTTGGACACCGGCTGCTTTTTCACACATTTTCAGGCCATAACCTATATTTGACTATTTTCAGGGGGATACCTCTTCTTTTTTCTAAAAATTATTATTGTTGTTGTTGTTAAGCCACTTAACACAGTGACATATGAATAATTTCAAGATTAAGAAAATGAAGAAAAAGTTAAGTGAAACAGAGAAAACACCAAGTTATGCCAAATTACACAAGAACTGGACTGAAAACCAGTCACAACAGGTCTGATAGAGTGATGAATCTATATTTTCCTGGCATGTATGGAGGAGGTCAGGAGAAAGATGCAATAATGTTCACAGCCATCTGTAAAACATGGTGAAGGCTCTGGCATGGTAGGCCTGCATTTCAGCCAGTGGTGTTGGGGATCTTGTCAAAATTTATGGAATTAGGAACACAGAAACATTACTTTTTTATTTTTATTTTTTAAAGCTTGGCAATGATTCCAAACACACTGCCAATTAAGTAAAACCATATTTAAATTAAAAACAAACAAACACACAATGAAACAAAGTCAGTCATGGATTGGTTTCTCCAGAGCCTGGAACTCAATATTACTGAAGCAGCGTGGGATCATCTTGACAGACAGCAGAACAAAAGGTATCCAACATCCACAGAAGAGCTTTTAATGTCCATCAAGAAGCCTGAAGAACCATTGCTGAAGGCTACTTAAAGAAATGACAAGAAAGATTACCGAAGAGTTCAGGCTGAAGAATCAATGTGGTCATTGCAAATATTAACCTTCAAGCTCGTTAGAATCTCGTTACCCACTGCGCGTTTGCTTTTTATTCTGTATATTTGCATGTTTCAATAATTCACTGCACCTATTTCTTATTTTTGTAGCAAAATATAAAGAAATAAAGGTGTCTTTAGACTTTTAGACAGAAGAGGTGATTTAAATCTTTTCAAGTCTCCGGATTCTATTATAATCAGGCCAATGTTAGCCTTATGTTACCAATCTCTCACCTGGGTGAAATTGACAATATCTATTAGGAGTTAACAGCCCTCTGCAGATGGCATTAGTATTGCCAGAGGACATCTAGAGAGGGTAATTATTACCTCAGTAACTCTATGAATTTCATCCCATCCAGCTGAAATAGCCATTTTTAGCAATTATCCCTGGCCTCCCAATAAAACATCCAACAGAAATGATTCCTGGAAAACTCTGCCTGCAATGCTTTTTCAACCTGTAAACCCATTTCAGTATTTTGAGCCCTGTCTCAGTGATTGGTTGGGAGTTGAAAGAATAATTATGAAGCAGTTTGGCTGACGTACAATATGTTACACAGTAGATTTCAAGGCCCTGTAGCACAAAACATAAATCTGTCTTGTTCGATAGCAATCATTAAGGCAAGTTTAAGTTTCAGAGTTCGCTGGTGGGTATACACAGTAATCAACAGTACTATGCATTGGCTATATGTTCTGGTACAGCACTGGGCCACGGTGGAATGTGCTATAGTGCCTTTGCTATATGTTGATCAGTGCTTCTGTTAGATGTGTAGTGTCTCTTTCAGCTCCAGTGGTTTTCTTGACAGGGATGAGAACTCCCCATATTCCACAGTGACAGAGCAAGACAGGGTGGGGAGACAGAAGTACAGATGGAGGGAGAGGGAGGATTAGTGTGCGCATGTGTATGTATATGCGTGTAACCCTCTATTCTCTGTCCCTATTTGGCCTCATAGAGATCAGTGAGAGAGAAACCTCCGCCAGTTGCTGCTAAGCCCCAAAAGTAATTTCAGCTATATTATTGCAGCAGTTGGTACACATAGGTGTGTTTGTATGTGTGTTTTTGTGTGTTTGCAGCTTATGTCAGGCTGTGCTGTAGGTATGTTTTAACTCTGTTTTTATATATGCATATTTGCTTATGTGTGTGTGTGTGTGTGTGTGTGTATATGCTTATGCAAGATGTGTGTGTTATGTGTGTTTTAGGTTTTGTTTGTTTTTTTTGCGTGTGTGTGGTTTGTGCCAGTTTGCTGTTTTTGCGTGTGTGTGTTTTGGAAATCTTTCTGCACAAGTTAAAAGCACTTTCAAGCCTCTTCTCCGTTCTGCTCCAGTAACTTAAGGTTTTTCTCTTTCCCTCCCTCGTGTTTTTTTTTTTTTTTTTTCATTTTTTCATCTATGTCTGCAAAAAGGCTCTGGGGTCACAGTTAAAATAAATGACAAGAACCAACGTATTCAGGCACACAAGGGGAAAAAAAAAACTTGCTTGGCTGTAAAGGTGCATTGAGAGATCCACCGCAGAGCTTCAACCCAAAATATCTCTATTTCTTAAAAAGTATAGTTTAGAAAACCAAACGCGGGAGTTAAATAATTTAACATATGTGAACTCACTCAGAGTCTTCCCAGCTATTATAAGTCTTATGCTGTAGTATCTTTTTTTTACAGCACCTAAACTGGTCGAACAAGGAAAAATAAACACTTGGATTTTTTTGTACTGCATTTAGATGTGCTGTATAGTTGTGCCACAGCCTCCCATCTCTACTTGATACAAAGTGAACAGAAAGAAGCTGGTGATGGAGACCGAAAGATGTCAAAGCTTTATTTTTTCTGTAGTTAGTAACTATGCTTGTTATTGTAAATAAGTCTAGCACAGAGTATTACTGTAAACTTCACCACAATAGAGGAACTAACCACAGTGTTTATAACAATAACACAGAATCATTCTACTTCAGTTTTTATAATTGAACAAGGATCTCCAGGTTGTCAGCTTGAAACAATACCATGACATGGTACATTAAAAAAAAAGATTAAATATTATTATCATGCCTATTTGGAGTGCCATTCTGGATCATTCTGTCCTTTTTTAACCTGTTAACCAGTTACAAAGATTATTTATAGGATTTGCAATTTTACCATTGTTACCATCAGAGGTTAAAGTCGGCAGGTGGGGAATAGTTTAGAAGCAGCGAGGCAGTGAGTTTGCCAACTACATTCTATGGTATACAGATATCGCAGTCTGCCCTTCACCAGTCTAACGTCATGCATCACTAGACCACAGCACTGCAAACTAACTTACTTAAATAACACAGAGTTATCAATATTATTTAATTTGCTTTTAGAAAATGTATAAAATATAAAGTATCCAGATAACTTCAGCAACACATTTATGGATCCAGTGTCCAGTTAACCAATTTAAAGCTTAGCTTGCATGTGCTAATTGTTTGTCAAACTGCACAGAAACAGTTTGTGTGTCATTATAGTGAGCTGTTTGAAACATTGAATTTGGAATTACCTGCCAAAAAGTTACTCTTGTTAAGCTCAAGCCACTTCTGTACCGCTAGTTACGATGCTGAAGTAGGGATGGGACAGATAAAAAATGTATGCTAGCATAGAATGCTAGTTAGGCTGATTAGCAAGGTTTACTCATAGATGGTGTAAGTTCATTGCATGGACACCACCTAAATAGCGCTAACATAAATAAAGTAAAACATATTTAAAATATACTCAAATTTCACTCAACCTCAATCAAAAAAGGAAATTAAAAAAAAAAAAAAAAGAAATGCTGTTATTTTAGAAGAAAAAGAAAAGTACACTTTTATTAATATTTAATAGCACTGCAAGCCTCAAACGCACTTGGGAAGTCTAGTTCATCGCCATAAATTAGCTGAGGTGTAACCTAAAAGAAAGCTAGCAGTTTTAGTCACCTATAAAGAGACAAAAGTTGAGCTTTTTAGCAATAGACTCTCTAAGAAGAGGTCCAGCCTTAAGTGCAGTCAAAATCAGAAATTTCTTTCTGATGCCCACTAACTGCTCCATGTTCTAAAAAAAATAAAGTTGCTATTCTATTCTAAAATCTATTCTGTTTTATTAATATTCACACAAATATTTCTTTATTAATGAAAAGCCATCTGCAAGCATATTAAAAATCTGATAGGGATTATAGCGATAAACACCAAAAAGTGTCAAATGTCTTTTTGGTGTTTTATGTGTCTCTTTGCTGTCTATGCTGAAATAATGGACAAAACCATATATGTTGATAGGATATAACTAAACAGAGACAGAGGCTACTCAAAGCATTTTCCATGTGTTTAAGTAAACTTCGCCTTCTGTCATTTAAATGCAATCCTCTTCCATTGCATTAGGTAAAAAATCAGTTTCACCATTATAAAATCTGTCACTTGGACGATTTTTGGAAAGGGCTTAGCATAGCTTAGTGACTTTAAGCTTGAAGCGTCATTTGTAGAAAATGAGATTTACAGTCAGTGATCAAAGCAAAATTTAACTTTGATGTTGTCAGCCTGCCGTGATCACATAAAAATCATTGTATGCTGATTCAAAAATGCAGAGAATTGTAGCCTCTTTGCTTTTACTCAGCAAACAAATGGTGGGAGGCCAAAGTCAACCCATGACTTCAAATAGATTAATGTTTAAAGATGCTGCAAAGAAATGAGTACAATGGTGTCACAATGAGTGTCGGATAACTGTGAGGCAATCATGGAGTACAAAGGAAGGGAACCTGATGTTTCTTTTTAATTTCACATAAAGCGCATTGCACACAAACGCAACCAATACGGAGAAAAGATGCAGAGAGGAGAAAAAGCTCTAAAACATCTTACATTATTTTACAAAGTGGGTCTAGCAGGATCTGAATCAGGCAAAATCTGAATGAAGCGGTTTTGTCAACAAGATTTGTAGGTGTATGCAAAATGCTGTAGAATCTGTAAAATCTGTATTGTTGGTCACAAACATCTTGCTGGTGATACTATTTATCTTCGGTAGGGAAGGTGAACAGAATACAAAATATGCTGTTATACACTACTCACAGTCTGAACAGAGCAGTTTTATGGCATAGAAAGTTGAGGTGGAGAAAACAAAGATCATGCACGGTGTTACCTGTCACTTTCATTGTGCTTTTTTAGAACTTTTGCAGTGTATTAGCCATAAAATAAATTGAGCATATATGTTTGAATTTTAATTCAAATCTTTTCATATTTGTTTGTCACTAGCTCTTAAGAGAGTTTTACACCATCAGGGTTGCAGCTGAAAAAAAAGGCTAAAACTGAGACTACACAGTTATAATTGAAGTCAATATCTGCTTGTACCTGAATGACAGACCACTGATACTGATAACCTTGTTAACTTACAAATTCACACGTTTGTGTTTTGTTTGTTTTTTTGTCACCATTCCTTGCTGGCTGTTTCTTTTTGCTTCAGTTCTTGATTTCTTTATGTTTTATTTTTTTTGTGTGGAAAATGTGTGGCTTAGATGCAACTTTTCTGATGCCAGCATCACTCAGACCCAACTGTATAGTGACCGGTTAGGATTATTACAGTTGCTGGGTGTAGTGAATCCACGTTAATATGAAAGCAAAGCTAGTCTGTGGTGAGATGTTCTGACACTCACAAAGAGAAGCAACTAGCTACGTTCACACTGCAGGTCTTAATGCTCAATTCCGATTTTTTGATCAAATCCGATTTTTTTGTCTGCTTGTTCACACTACAAATAAAATGTGACAGCAAACGCGCTCTAGTTTGAACCCTCAAAGCGGCCCGCATGCGCAAAAGAAGACGTCACACACAGTGTGCTCTGTTTAGACCCAGACCAAACAGTATTGTTTGACTGATGACCCTTAATATAAAGACTTGTTTTGGACTTTACGTTTCCCAATTTTGCTTTAAGTTGTAAAGTTATTTTGTTATTCACATATGACCTAATAATGATCCTTATTGCTGTTTTAGAGAGGAGCGGTGCTTCAAAGGATAGTTGCAGATTTCTGTCAGAATCTGCAGATTATACAGTATAAATAAAATATTCACGTTTCTCCAACGTTGTCTTCCCAACAGTTTCACTGGATGGCCAGGAAGCGTTCACGATGTCTTCTCGTGCACTTCTCCGGCGCTGATAATTGGCGTCTGTCTTGTGTCAGTGACGTAAAAGATGGATTTAATGCGAAATGACCATTCAAACAGCAGTCGCTTTCTAAAACATCAGATATGTATCGGATTCAGTACCACATACGAATGTGACCCAGGTTGGATTTGAAAATATCGGATTTGTGCTGTTCACACTGTCATACCATGATCGGATATGGGTTGCATAGGGCCAAAAAGTCGGATTTGATGCGCTTTCGCCTGCAGTGTGAATGTAGCCATAGATATCCACCTGGATCTTTTCACTTTCTTTCTGTCAAAAAATGTATACAAGCAGAGACGCACATCCTGTTGTCCAACGGGCTGACTGATGGCCAGCTGGCAGTGGCCGATTAGCTAGGACAGAATGCAGCAGAATTACAACTCTATCAGAACTGCTTTTGCATTGTTGCTTTGACTATGATCCATGTCGGTTTGCTGGAATGCTGGGTTGCGGGAAGGGTAATCGATGTTCTCCATCTGTCTCTTTGTCTGTTTATTCCTCTGAAACCATCCTGAGTCGTACTGATTTATGCTTTATTTCATTTCTTCGGGTTATCGTCGCTTCTTCTATTTTCTCATTGCCCTAGTATCCTCTGACTTTTTCACTATCCCTTTTCCTGGGGTAAAACTGTGAGCTTGTTGGGCTACAAGTTCCCCTAATGCAAGCACACTGCAGTTCTCTACATGTCATATAATCCCCTTTTCCCCTGTGGGTCTCTTGCCTTTGTCTTTAACTTCAAGAACTTCCTTTAGCCTTTCAAATTCAGTAGCGTACGAAGAGCATGACAACAATATTTGGCAGAGACAAAATAATTGAATGCAGCAAGATGTGAATTCATACTGACTCTAAAGCTAGGAACACACACACAGAAAAAACACAAAGACTAATCTAAAAGTTAAATCGGAGGAGCAGACACAGAGTATCCTGTTAGAATGAGGGATGACACAGAAAGTGCACTAAAATACGATTTTCCCTAATTTTCTCTCATAAAGTTGAGGCCTCCTTATCGAATTCAGTCAACTTGTCTAAACCTCATTCCATATACCATAAAATGTGCCACTAACTGTTTAAACGCATAATGCAATGTTTTTCATGAAAGGCAAAGTCAGACGAGTCTCACCTATCAAAGCACTGTGCCGTCCTTACATCGGCTGCCCTCATATTTACATCTAAATGACGGTTGATGGTGACAGAGGTAGCGCAGACCCAATTATGCGACAGAGTTGGCAGTGGAACCTGACAAATGATGGGCAATGGCTGTAGATTGGAGGCATTTCCAACACTCCACACTTTAACAAACATAGCTGTGTCTCCATAGTTTGACTCTGACAGAGTAATTTATTCCCACTCCGCCAGCACGGAACCACGGATTTAAAAGTTTCACCACTTATCCAAGCCTCCCCCATTTTTCTCTGCGGAATGAAACTGTTATTATTCAAAAGAGAAATAGGAATTTATGCAGGCTTACACATGGCCTTATATCTTCACTAACTTTTCCCCCCGTTCTTTTTCCTTTTGTATTTTTCTTTCTCCCCTGTTGGCTGCTTTTCGTTTTTTGTTTTTTTTTTGTTGTTGTTGTTTTTTCCCCCCAGAATATATGCATATTTCCTGTTCTGTACCAAGTGTTTTAATTTATCTTGGTGCAGAACAGCTTGCCTGTATCTGCATCTCCCCTTTCTGTCCTCATCTCTTTACTACAGGATCAGATGCTATGAAATTGGAATAAATCAGTTTAGTTTAGTCTGCTAATGTATACTTAATTAGGACTTTTAAACTTCACAGAGCTAATGAGGAAGAAAAGCTGAATATATTTAAACAAAATTTTCTAGTTCAAACTTTAATAAATATGCTGTAAAAATGTAAAAGTAGATCTTTAGAAGTGCAGAAGGTAGAATTTTAAGAAGTGTGCGCCTCAAAAATGTCAAACCTCACTAGAAGCCTGATTAATTTTTTTTCTTCTTGTCATCATGCTTAGCAACTTCAAAAAATGATCTTCCGCTCTTCCTTTGAAAGGCAGATCATGTGCTTTATATGATTTTCTCTCAATATAGAGGAAATAAAACAGTGCATTATTACCTTTATTTATTTTTAGAGTGCTACAACAGGAGTCTTGTGCAGTGACTTTCCACCAGTGTGTTGAGAGCTAGTGCTGATGATAGCAGCCACAAGAAATCACAAGACATCAAAGGGCTCTGACATTCCTGTGAAAACACAGATAAAGATAGACTGAAAATGTAACAGTGTTAGCACTATGAGTGTGACTGTCTAAGTGAAAAAACTCCAGATAAATATATATAATATATAATATGTGGATATGGATTTCAGAGACATACACCCTGTCTGCTTTTAAGATTAAGCTTAAAACTTCCCTCTTTAAAAAGCTGATAGTTAGGACTCAGGCTGCTGGGAGATTTCCATGATGTACTGAGCCTTTCTTTTCCTCTCACTTTTTTTTTCTCCTTTCACCTTGCTTTCATTCACCACTGGATTTAATCTTTAGCAATTTTTAATCTCAGCCTCCCTCTCATTCCCCTCACCACCAAATCAGTCATAACAAATGACAGCCCCTCCCTGAGCCTGGTTCTGCAGGAGGTTTGTTCCTGCTAAAAGGGAGTTTTTCTTTCCCACTGTCACCAAGTGCCAAAGGGGTCATCTTTTTTCTTTTTCCTTTTGTTTGAAGGGTCTGTAGCCTATGATATAAAGTACCCTGAGGCAACAGTCGTTGTGAATTGGCAATATACAAACAATTGGATTGTCTTGGATAGCATTACACAAATGCTGCAGAATTTTTAGCTGCACATCTCCCGTTCCACCACATCTCATAGCTGTTCTATGGATTGAGATCTGGTAACTGGGGAGCCATTTGAGTGAATTCACTGTCTTCTTCAAGAGCTTTGTGACATGGTGTGCTATCCAGGCAGTGGTTTTCCAATTTTGCTGAGTCCCTGTGGATTATAGATAGTTTCTTAGCTGAGTGGCAACGGGTGTGTTCTTCAAATGTTTCAAGAAAAGGCTCTTCTGCATACCTTGGTATTAATGAGTAATGAATTTAATTACTGCTGCCTTTGTTTCAGCTCAGCCCATATGGAAAAGATATATATAAATCTTATAAGGTTTGTATCTGTCTTGTGTGGAACTTGTATGAAAAGCACACAAGAGTGAAAACAGATATAAGATCCCTTGAAAAATTAGATAAATGGAACTTGTATGTTTTGGATACTTCCTAAAACAATATATGGAAGTAATGAGAAAGTGGCCACTTTCATGAGTAAATCATATAAGCCTTATATGATTCACTATATGAAGCAAGCTAAAGCTGATGCAAGTCTTTTATAAGTTTTTCCTATTTCTTTTCCATATAGCAGTCTGACAGTTGTCCTCTGATATCTGGCACCAACAAGGGATTTTTTCATCCAGAGAACTCCTACCCACTTGATATTTGTTTTTTTTTCCCTGAAATACTGAGACCACCCCATCCTGGTCCAGCAACCATCGTACATTCGAAGTAACTGAACTCGCCTTTCTTCCCCATTCTGATGCTCGTTTTGAATTTCAGCATTCTGTGTTGACATGTTTACATGCCTTGAAGTGTTGGGTTGCTGCTATGTGCCTGGTGTTAATTATTAGCTGAAAGGTATACCTAATGAAGTGGACGGTGAGCGTAATTGATGAATGACCAGGATGCAATCGTTTTTCTGGAAAGGAAAGTATCAAAAACGAGTGAATATTGTAAAGGAATATATTGTAAGATCAAAGAGCAAGATGAAGCAAATGCAAATACATGACAGAGGAAATGAAAGTCAGCTATGAGAATCCACAGCTGCAGCTATAAATCACTGAGTGTAATGTTCTCCACCAACAGGTTTTTGTTACTGGCCTGAAAATTATATTATATATATTTTTTTAAAATTATATTAAAGTTTCACACCTTTTAAAACTCTTGGCGGATGTTGTGATCTTCAAAATATTTATGCACTTGAGGATAAAAAAAAGTTGCAAAACTAACCCATTCCTTACAGAACAATAACAACAAAACAAAAATAAATAAAAGAAACAAACTGTTGTTTGGTGTGATCACATGCAATTCTCTTTGGTAAATCTCCCTGCAGTTCCTCAAGGTTCATAGCAGATGGGCTGTTTGAAGCATATTGGAGGACTTTCTGCAGTTCCTCTGTGGATTTAGACTGTCTCAGTTGCTTCAGCCTCCTCATCTGATCACAGATTGACTCAATGATGCTTAGATCAAGGCTCAATAGGGGGGATGCCCCTGTTGAAGGACTGCTTGTTCTTCTTGTTGCTGAAGGTTTTTATGACTCTGACTCTCTTTATATTTGCTGTTGGTGTCACGCTGTAGAAAATAAACATTGGACTGATCTGATGCTTCTCTGAAGAAACTGCATTTGAAACAGAGTGATGTAAATATTTGGATAGTTGCAACTTTCTAGAGTTGCTTGGTTTACTTAACTTTTATTTTTAGGAGAGACACACATTATAGACATTCAGTCATTAACATTCTATGTGAGTCCCAGTCGCAGCATTTGTTAACAGCTGACAGAAGAAAAACTTGGACCTCAGTTGGGTTCTGGCGACACAATCCCAATTAAAATGGTCCATTCACTTAGTCACGTTGTGTTCACAAGCTGGTGGGAAGTTTCTAAACATCTGGGGCTTCCATGCTGGATGCCAACCTTAGAACAGAAATGGCAAACAAACACTGGTATCTAAGAGCTTCTGGTAAATTAAAGCAATATTCTACTGAAAAAATTACAACAAATACCCTCTGTAGGTGAATACAGGAAACCAGAACATTTAACATCTGACTTTGAGCATCAGTTAGTGCGCACCAGATTTGATTTGATTGAGGACAAACTGTTATGATTTTCCCTGGAAAAAGTGAAAAAATACAGACTGTGGGATAGAGATATCATATACATCACCGGCTAACTCAAAGCAGCCTTTTTAGTATTAAATGATGAATTTTGATTCACATGGATGCCTGCTTGTTAAACTTTTGTGTTACATGACATGCAACCAAAAATCACAATCTTTCCTAGCCTTAACCAACGTGCTTTATTTCATGTGAGTCCTGATCTCTCACATCATTGTCATTAACTTTATACACCTGTTATCCACCAATATTGCCACATATTCCAGCAAGCAGTTGTGTTTGCCAATGTAGTGGACTCTACTTAGAGAGTTATAAAGAAAGAATAGAAAATTACTCTTTCAATGTCACATTAATATGTTAATTTATACCACAGAGTGATTAAAGGAATAGATGATAAATGGTTTCTGAACACTCCTTTTAAGCAAGTTGCACCAAATACAAATGGATACTGACGCTGAAGGCTTTGTTTATTGATGCTATGGATAAACATATTATGGTTAACATCAGATTTTATTTACTGAATATTATTATTAATATTACTTTTTGCCTATTGAGTGACAGATGGGCAAACAAGATACTTAAACACAGACAGACATCCAATAATACACTATTTGGTACAAATGAAAGAGGCGAGCATTACTTATGCATTGATTTTAAAATCCATTCCTCACAAATTATTTATTTAGACATTTGGCTGAATTCGTCACATTAATGTTTTTTTTGGGTTTGCCTACTGTGTTGCTATGGCAGCAGAGACAGAGAGGTAAGGGGAAGCAAGGATTGGGTGGAGTTTGTGCGTGCGGAGGATAAAGTTTATGATGTCACATTTCATCTCTGGCTTGTTCTCAGGGACGGTTTTCTCATTTTCCTTCCCACACACTGAATTGTGCTGGCACTTTGGTCTGTGAATGTGCGTGGAATATCTGGATTGAGCCTGAGATCCTTTGACCTGTCTTGTGTTTGGCGTTGGGTTTTGGGCTGATAATTCAGAGTTGATGTGAACAATAGATAAAACTGTGCTAATAACTGTCAGAAAAACCCTCAAAAGTAACAACAAAAAAAGGAAGGAACTCTGAAAAATTGTTTGCACCTGTTTCTCCAGGAGGCTTCGACCCTATTCTAAATTCATGAGGTAGAAAATACAAGGAAATGTGCTGCTCAACATGCAGTGTTTTGCTGCTTGTGTTGCTTTCAAGTGTGTCTTTGTGGTGGTCGATGCTGGACTCTGCACATGCCTGCGGCTGTTGTTCTTACGGCACAATGCAGAAAGCTTTCATTGAAAAAGGAAAAAGGCTTTGTCTCTGTCTGCAGCCCACTTTTTGTTTGTCTCACCTTTGGTTCTTTTTCATTCTTTCTCTCCCGTAGGCAGTCTACTGTCTGACTGTGACCACGTCTTCATCTCTCCTCTCTTCCCTGCACACACATCAATACATGCATCTTAGTCTAATGATGTATTAGTTGCCTATTGTGAAAGATAATGAGCTCTCATCTCATCAGGTCACATTATTAACTCTTCTGTGGAGCACATCGGGCAGTTTAAATGCATGCGTTTGTATTTTCAGCCGTCGTGATGTCTGCGATGCACTGCAGGTGACGTGCACGTGGGTTTGCATGTGTGAGTAAATGAGCCGTGCTTCAGATGATGCAGATTAGTGTTTTCACTTCAGATCACACCTACAGCTTTTATGGGAAAAAGCTTTAGAGTTCGTGTTTAGTTTTGAACATGTAATCATATTAGAAACCACAGGATGTGGATGACTTGCTTGTTTTGAATTTAGTGATTTATTCATTAATTTTTTTCTACAACTTGTTTTCTGAGGCTGACAGCCTGAAAGATGAAACGGATGGAAATGACCGACTGAAACAGAAGCAAAGCAACACTGTGGTCATGCATATTTGTGCGCATGAAAACTTTCACTGTGCGTGTGTGGTGGTGTTCAGCGTAGTGCACATGAAAGTCTCTGAATGGCTATGTATCTGTGTCTGCCTGTGCCTGTTTTGATGTCCTGATTAGCAGTGGTTATATTTAGATCACATTAATCTGTTCAAAGTCTGCATTTCCCAAAGGCACTGTCAGACACACACGCGCACAAACAGACATCCCCTCATCCTACTCATCAACTTCAGGACATAGTGAAGGAGAGGATGCAATAAAGTGGATCGAGTCCAAGTGATAGAGCTGATAGAAACTAATTTCCAACCTACTGGAATTCTGCAAAATGAGTGTATGCAACACATATTTGATGAGTAACTGAGGCCTGCTTGCAAGTGTGGATTTTCCAAGCATGAAGGAAATTTTGCTGGAGCATTTTGGACATGCTCAATTTGAAATTTGCTCTTTTGCTAATATGGCTTTGCCTCCAGATGTTTTCTGAGAGCATTCTTGCTGGTACTTTCCAGCTGACAGGGAGATTCATAAATGGCACATCTTTTTCATAAACTTTTTCATGAAGTTCTAATTGAAAAAAGCAGATGGAGCAGAGAAGTTGATGGAGGTGCTTACACTTAAAAAATAACTTCTATTCTCTGGATTTAAATAATAATAATAATAAAAAATAATCCTGTTAATTTTCTTTGGCCTTTGTTGTATTACAAACATTTTTTTATTCAGACATTTTTTGTCTTTACACACTGAAATATTGCCTCAGTTGAAGTTGTTTCTGAATGTTCTGTCTGTGTCAGTATGTGATATGCGATGTGAGCACATGCCTGTGCGTGTGCACACACTGCATGTGTATAACAAATCCCTGCAGTGTGATGGCCTTGGGTCATGTGTTGCCTTGTAATTGCTTTGAAGAGAGAATTCCAGAGGCTTGTCACTGTTCACACACATCATCGCCTACACAAAAATGCCTGTGGGGATCATTTGTTGCATTACCCCTTAGCCCCTTACACTAGCCTTACTCTCCATAATGGAACCTCTAACCTGAGTCTGAACCTAATTCTTAGCTTTACCCTTGAAAGCAAGCCTTAAACCTCAAAAAGCAGTGTCTACCTTAGGGACCTCAATTATTGGCAAAAGTCTTCATGGATTAGTGTGAAGTGAGGTCAAAGTTGTCAATGGGATATACATGAAACACACACACATACTCCAGGATCTCCTCTGTACCTTTTTTTTTTTTTAATGAATCTTGCACACACCTGGATCCTTGGTGTGAAATATGGAGGGTCTCCTTCAGGATCTGGGGCGTTTTAATTGACAGATGGGGCCCAAGAAGATCTTGAAATGAACCTCAGGTGCTCAAAAAAAGGTGGGTTTTTTTTCCCAAAAAATCTTTATATTTTGCTTGGAAAATAGGAAAGAGCTGTAGCAATATATTAAAACATGTCCAAATATAAATGAAAATATAGTATACTAAGACTTGGTGACCTGGTATGGCCACCTTTATTCTTCAACACTGCCTGAACTCTCTTACACTCTTGTCATTTCTTTAAATAAGAAATAACTTTTTGAAGGATGTTCTAAGCTTTTCTTTGGATGTTGGCTGCCTTTTGTTCAATTCCCTGTCAAGATGGTCCCACACTGCTTTGATACTATAGAGGTCTGGGGTCTGGAGAGGCCAATCCGTGACTTATTGTGTTCCGTTGTGCATTTTTTCTATCAAGGTATGCTTTTACTGGATTATTAGTGTCATGTTAACAGTATGGCATTGCATAGTGTCTGGATCTGACAGTACATTTCTGTATTCGTAATTTCATCAATTTTGACAAGATCTCCAACACTTTTATATATATATAAAACTATAACAGAGCCTCCTTGGTGTTTTGATGGCTATTGTACCGCTCTCCTGAACTCCTCCATACATGTTTATGATGATTTGAACCAGGCTGCTAATAAAGCAACCCTGGTTTGTTCCTTGAGTTAGGTTCCTTTGTTATGCTGAATGATTAATAGATCAGTGTAAAGTGGCTTAACAAACAATAACAACATCCAATGTCCAATGAAAGACTTTGAAAGACAGCCTAGAGAACTATTGCTTAAGACTACTTTAAAAAATTACATTGAAGTCAGGCTCCCTGGAAGCAAAATATAAATAAATAAGGGGTGGGTCAAGACTTTTGCACAATACTGTACAAAACTGTATTTAGATATAATTTTGTATTTTGTAAAAATAATACTGTAGCACTCTTCTCCAAAGGTTTTGGGACCTCCTCAGTTTTCACATTGTATGTTTCATATGGGTTGGATTTCCTCTCTCCTGCTAATAGTGGAACAATATCTTTGTTCGTTTGATGTGTCTTTGTTTGCATTTACGTCTCTTAGTTGAAGCACATTTTATTCCCTCTTTGGTGTCTCCCCGTGTCTTTCGCCAGTTTGCAGTCACATATTTGTGTAGGCATAAAGCAAGTACTCCCGCTCGTGGAATGGACGAGTCAATGATTTCAGAAACACCACACTGAGCTTACTCGCTCACTCCCTCACACACACACAGCTACACACAGATAGCATGCAGGCAATGCCAAAGCTTTTTTGGCTTATTGTGTTATACTTCCTCCCCTATGGCGGGGATGACCATATGTCTTCATGTGGCTACACTTGTGGGCGTGTGTGTGTTCATGTGGATTTGCACGCACGCCTCGTGTGCATGCGTGTACCATGCCACCCTGCAATGTGTTATTTCCCAGTGTGTGCATGCGTCCTGTCAAGCAGAGAGAGAGGCTGCTAGCAGGTTTTGTTGGGCGAATTTTAAACTGTGGACACAGTAGTGAAACATTTGGACACCAAGAAGCTGCAACTGTCTTTCAAAATAAAAATATCCAACCGTGAAAAAAAAGCTGTTTTCCGCTTAAAATTGTATCAGTTGCATGGCATTTTTTGATCCTATTGTGTTAAGAGGCGAGTTATTAATGTGGAGATTCTTACAGACAATAACGTTTACAAAATAGCACAATTTTCACAGAGTAGTATTGAGCACTTAACGTTACTGTAGGTAATTATTGTTTTTTCGCAATGAATGTTTCAGAATGAGCCCCTTGAACATCTATCCTTCAACTAATTAAACTGCCTGATTTTCAATGAGCTTAATTTCTAGTGCAGCTGTCTGTCCAACTGCCAGACGCCGAAAACTACATAATCACTTTGACTGGAAGCCATAGGGATGTAAAGCAGAGGATCATTATCCCAGTCCAAGGCTGTATATATATTGTTCACCAGGCACACACAGAAAGCTGTTAGACTGTCATGTTTTCTGCCATTTTTTATATTTTACATGTATGATTATATCCACAAATCATCCATACCACCATATCTCAAAGGTGCTCTACTGGATTGAGATATGGTGACTGTGGAGGCCATATGAGTGAACTGAATGTCATATTTATGAAATAAGCTGGAGGTGATTTGAGCTTTGTGACATGACGCGATGTCCTGGTGGAAGCAGCCAGGTACACTGAGATCATAAAGGGATGGAAATGATCAACAGTTGGACTCTGGCATTTCAATGATGGTAAACAAGGAGCCCAAAGTTTTCCACCATAACCATCACCAACCAAACTGAGGTAGGATGGATCCATGTTTTAATGTAATTCTGACCATCCAAGTATCACAAGTCTAGAGATGATTGTGTTGGAAAATCCTCGTAGAGCAGCAGTTTCTGAAATACTCCTGGCACCAACAACCACGTTACATTCAAAGTCACTTAAATCGCCTTTCTTCTGCTTTATGATGCCCGGTTTGAACCTCTGCAGGCTGTCTTGAACATGTCTGCATGGCTCGGTGCATTGAGATGCTTCCATATGATTGGCTAATTAGATATTTGCAATGCAACACATGTATCTAAGCCTAACAAAGTGGCCAGTTTATATATCATTCCCATATTCTTAAATTTGTCTAGGAGGACATGAGCAAGTGCAGTGGCAACATGAAATTGGTCTGGATGAGCATTTCTCATATTTTATTTTGGCTCACAGATGTTTACACTACCAGTGCTTCCCCTAGAGTAATTGCTGTTTCCCTCTTTGGCCATTCAATATGAAATCAGTCAAATCTGAGAAAAGCTTCCATCTGAGCCCTGCCGTATCAGCTAATTACTGTAATTTTTCCTTTAACTAAAGCATGTCTCATGAAGCCATGCAAAATTATGTATTCATACTGTAAAACCTGTGAAAGTTACAGACTCTGAAAGTACAGATGGGGGACTTTTTTTGGAGATTAAGTATTGGAATTTAGAATAGAATAGAATAGAATTCAGCTTTATTGTCATTGCATGTGTCACAAGTACAAGGCAACGAAATGCAGTTTGCATCCATCCAGAAGTGCTTTAGCCATGATATAGATATATTACATTTCAGGAGCGGGACCACACCTCCAAACGCGCTCCTTCCGGTTCTCATCTATATAGGTTCCCCCAGTACTACAAGCTGTTCATTCTCGTTTAAGTACCCCACCCTTCCTCCCCTTTTCAATTCTTTAACCTCTTCACTTCTATTTAGTACATGGGGATCTGCCAGGCCCCGGAACCGCCGCCAGTCCCCTTCGAGGCCTTTCCCAAACTGCAGCTCAATTCATGTCCAAGCCATTCACCTTTACCTACTAAAACGCTGTCAAACCTAAAATGAGGACGTGGGTCCAGCTAGTGAATATGTCATATATCTTTCTTCCAGGATTTTTGCACATAATTTCACCCCAACTCTGTCACAATCTAAAGCCCAAACCTCTTTTTTTTATTAGTCAACTAAGAACAATTTTTTCATCGATTAACTTTGAACTTGAATATCATGTGGTATATTATAGATTTAGCAAAACTGCCTCAGAAGCAAGTTGTGGTACCCTGGATGTCTGTTTTCAGATAATACAATTGAAAAGGTACTAAAACTGCTTTTTGGGTGATGTGAAAAGAGCTGTATCACTATGTGGGAAAGGTGAATGGTCAAAACAAATTATATCATATGAAAGATCTCATTTTCACCTAAAGGCTAAAATAATTTGGAATTTAGAGTTGGTGTAAAATTGAGTTGCAGCTTTAAGCAGAGCTGAAATGTATTTTTAAAGTGCCTTTCTGCCGTACTTGCTCTTGATTAAATACTGCATGGCGTTTTGCATGTAAATTAAATGCAGAAGTTCTTTAACAAAATCAGCTGATTCTGAAGGGGGCTGGTGAGACGTGACGAATCCACATTTCAACCTAGGTTTAGCTTTATAACCCTAAAACCAAGTCGTAAGTCTCAAACAGACCTTTAAAAGACTTTAAAAAGCTGTCTCTAAATCTGCATATGTAGAACCTGCAATCTATTCCCATTCTAAACAGACAAATTTTCAAAAAGCACAGCCACTGTGTGTGTGTATATGTGCAGGTGTATACCCGCACATGCATTAGGTGAATATCCCTTTATAGCTGTCCTCCTTTTTTAAATCAAGTACTTTACGATTGCCTGCAAGTGATGCATTTATCAGACAACATGTGAATTGTAGCTGTAAAAAAACCCAAAAAGCATAACTCCCCCCCCCCCCCCCCCCCCCCCCAAAAAAAAAAAAAAGGTTACAAGTTCCCTGAAGGGAAGCTCCACTAGTCTAAATTTCAATAGCCCACACGCCCGGCCCAGTCACCTCAGCAATCCTGGCATACACATAGAGGCAGCCTGGTATTGTCAGGAGCAGTGGGACGTGGTGCAGTAGGCGTTTGGTTTCAAACACCTGTGGTTTGCATTTTGTCTCCCTAAACCTACACCTGCAAACTTGAAAAAGAGAACCAGACCAGAGTGGGAAGCGAGAGGAGCTGAAAGAAAAATCCATACGAGAAAGACAGATGCAGAGTGAGAAAGATGAGTGGTGTGGGGAGGGAATAGAAATCTCATCAGCCCTTCCACTTTCTCACTTTCTCTCGCTGTTTTGCCAGAAGTGAAGACAGACTAGCTGCTGCTAGTCAGACTATAAATGGAGCGAGGATGTAATGTTCCCCTTCCAGTAGAATACCAATGAAATTCAATTTTAGTAATACTCCATGTTGAGAACACCACAAACAATAAAGTTGGCTTTCAGGCTTCCACACTCATCTCACACTGCAACTAAACCGTCTAACAGGTGAAGTATATTCACTTTTTTAAGAATGAAGTAGAAAAAAATAACACATTTTTACAGCAAGCTAGTTTTAACTGTATAACCCTAAAACCAAGTCTTAAGTCTGAGTAGCCAGTTGCTGTTATACTGACTTGGCAATCACCTAACCTCTTCTCCTTCTTGTCTTTGTATTCAGTGGAATTCATTGTTGACTGTCACTGGAATTAGCTGCGTCCTTGACACTGACATTAGCTTTGTTCCTATTGATCTACAGCGTTGCAGTTCTTTCCTCACAGAGATTTTAACTGTTTGTGGAGGTTCTTAATGATATACTGGATCTCCTAACTTATGTGAAGAATTTAAATAGAATAAAAGATGAACTTAGATGAAGGTACTGAAAGTGGATTTATTTACAAAGCAAAGAAAAAAGACAGAGAAAGAGTGAATTTCCTACAATCCCAGAGGAGTCCGGTAGACCACAGGTATAAACTGGCCTACAAATGGCTTTGTTACCATCCTGCTGTTCACACCAGCAATGAGAAAATGTGGCATCATACCATGATGGCAGCTGGTTTTGCTCCTGAGTTTCCCAGTTGTCTCAGGTCTAAGTTGTTTTCATTTCTCGCAACCCACCGTGATGTTTCCGTTTTCACTCCCTGTCTGACTTTCTCCCATGGATTTTTTTTTGTCTTTCCCCTTCTCCCGACCTCACTGTCACTCGCTCACGCAACTTCAGTGACCCTCATAAAATTTGCTCCCCTAACATGTGCCAGCAGTGTAATGTTGAACCAGAGACAGTGCAATGGAGCATCAAACAGCAGATCCTACACTTTATTACAATGCCAGTATGTCTCCACGGTTCAGTTGCTATACCAGAATGTGTGAAGTCATAACACTGACGCGTTACACAATGCAGTGGACGTCTGGTGGAAAACAAAAAAGGAAAGCCCCAGATCTTTAATGCATATTGTTATTCTGTGTAGGTATCATGATGTTGACATTTAATTAAATTTACGGGGATTGCCTTTTTTGCAAATCTGCTTTTCATTTTTTATTCTATCTGTTATTTTTATGTATGCTACTTCTATTTATATTGGCTGTGGTTTATGCATGTATATGCAAATCTTGTGCCCAACAAACTGGAAGTGAAAAAAGTTTTGAATAAAATTAGAAGTGCTATATATATAAAAAATGTCAAAGAACATGTTACTGCTATTGTTTCACTGCCTGTCCCACAGCAACACAGTACAGTGACAAATGTCAGATATGAACACAGAACAGCCTGTAGCAGAATTTGAAACCAACTGGGATGAACCGTAGCATGAAAAACAGCACGAGTGAAGAAGGGAACACTCTGATATTGGGTTCCTTCTTGTCCTGTTGATCCGTGAAAGGTGCCTGATGTAACAAGGTAATGTTTACAAGCCAGTAAAACACCTGTGTCAGTAGCCCACGGTGGACATGTCATGTAGATGGAAGAAGGTTTGCCTGCTAGGATATGCAGATTTAGGAAGCAATAACAATTAATTTTTAGTTTGATTTGGATTTGCTATTTATTTATCTTTTGTACAGTATAACTATATGGAGAAAACTATTGAAACACCTATCCATTACACCTGCAGGAACTGCTCAACCAGCAGTTCTCAGGGTTTGCCACACTTGGTGCAGCATTCTCCTGAATGATACTGTAGATGTCACCACTCAGACTAAACCTTTGCCTCAGCACTAGTAGGAGTTGAAGAAGGAGTTGAAGAAGAGGACGCAAAGAGATTGCAGAGATTTTTTTTCCAGAGAGTGTCATCTTTTCAAACTGTTTGAAACATCTTCTTCTGTATCTGGAAACCTCTGATGTCCTGCATGGATATATCACTGAAATGATGCGGGGAAAACTAACCTATCATGTGCTCATAACTTCAAAGACACTCACTCCAAACTGAAACACATTCCCCTATACCTGCCTCCCCCTAGCAGTATAATGTTGCCACTGCACTCCTGCAGAGTCCAAAGCGATTACACTTCCTGAACACTTTCCTGTTCCCAGTCTAACCTGCAGAATATGCCAGAATAAGCCAGATTCACAATAGCCACAGTGCACAGCACGACTCAAAGGATCAACTGCCAGGATTCAGAGGAAACTCTCAGAAGTCTTTTGTCCTTTGAGACTGGTCAGTGGTGGCTTATACAATTAAAAAGCATCGAGCTAATGGATTTATTATTTCGGCTGATTCATATACATGTGTGACTGTCTCATATCATCTCAGGTTCTGCTTGGTAATATAAATATCTAATCCCCTGAAGACCTTCCTAGCACCTGCAGTTCAGCAGTCCCCTGTAATTGGCTTGCAGGGCTAAAATGTGAAAGTGTGGATGTATGAAAATGTGAGTGGCAGTGACAGAGAGAGAGCTAATGAAGGCCCCACAGGACCGTCACCGAAGTAATCATTTCTTAAAACATTTTTGGGCAGTCAGCCCAAAATCTAAAAGCATTCTGAAGCATTTCCAACCCTTACTTTCAGAAGTGTGCTTTTATTCCTATATGCTTGTGTGAGTAGGTGTACTTAAATGTTTTTGCCTACTCCAGTATTGTTTGCATGTTAATGTTTTCCTGTATATGCCATACTGCTTTGTTTGTCTGTGCACTTGCCTCTGTGCTGTGTTAGTGTGTATGTGCAGACTCATTAATAACCACTCAGCTTGTATTTTCAGTTAAAGCCCATTGTGATTACTGTCTGGCTAGCCTAGTTCTTCTTTAGCCAGTCATAGCTTATGCTGTCCTTTCAGGGCATTAATTAACAACCAAGAGACTCTGAGTTTGTGGGCATGAGCCCAAGTGTGTTTGCTCACACTATACACTAATGAGAAAAAGTCTTTTGTTCATGCAGGTGCAAATACACAAGCCTGATACCAAATTTAAAATAGCTTCTGTTGATACTTCCAGTTGTGTGAGAAAGTTTGGGCACCGGTGGGAAAACTCCCACCTACACTGTACAGAGTTTTTCTTTTTTTATTTCACCCTCTCTGTCTTACAGACCATGTAAACTTCTGAGATATTTTCATCTTGGCACTGCCCATTTTAGCAAGCAAAGATTTGCCAGGTTTTCAATTATTTTTAAAGCTGGGCTGACTCTTCTGGATCATTCCAAAAGCGTTCACTTACACTTTCTGAATTAGTTCTTGGTGGAATTTGAGGTAGAATTCAATTTGTTTTAAGCTTCACTTTTGCATCTAGTTGTTGCAACCCTGTAACTGGATTATTTTCCCTCTTTCTGTGCAGTCTTTGCTGCACTGCTAGCTACTACCAAGCCTCAAACCATACAGCAAAAATTACACCCTGTCCTTCAGAACAGGGAAGGTTTCCGTTTTATTCAATGCTGTTTCCTCCTTTTTTTTTTTCTTTTTTTTTTTTTACCAAACTCTTCTTGGTTATTGTGCCCAAACACCTTAACCAGAGTTTTCCTTACATACTTTAGAGTTATCAATTCCAACAGTGTTGCAGTTAAGCTTTTTTCTTTTTCTTTTTCTTTGTTTATACATTAAAGCTGCAGAGTGGAGCCACCAATCCCTGCTATTTTTACTGACCTTTCGACTTTGGAAATTGCAAAGTGAATTATTGATTTCTTTTTATAACCTTTCCTCGCTTTCCAGGCATCAATTATAATTACAAATTTCATTTTTAGATCCCTCAGTGGATTTAGTTCAGGAGAATGTATGAAACTTTGGAAATAGCAGTTGATAATTACCAGTGGAAAGCTCTGGACTTACTGTAAAAGCCCTTAATGAGTTAATGACATTTACAAGTAGAAGGGTGCCCAAGTTCATTAAATAGAAAATTGAAAAAAAAAAAGTTTCTAGACTGCTACTTTTTAAGCTTGCTGCAAGAGTTTAAAGTTTAAACTATATATATATATATATATATATATATATATATATTTTTTTTTTTTTTTTTTTTTTAATTTTATTTATTTATTTATTTTTAAATTTCATTTTATTTTTATTTTAAAACTTAAATTTGCTCAGAGCTGCCCAAAGTGAGAGATGGAAAAACTAGAGAGAGACAGAAAAGATGAAAGAGATGAAAAAGACATAGAAGATGGACTTAATAAAGAGCAGAAAGGGGGAGAACATCACACACATACAAACACAGTCCCAGTTCCAGTGACAGCTATAACAGAATGGACTGTTTAACATAGCTCCTGGCACTTCTCCAGAGAGTGCTTAACCAGAATACCTGATCATGCAATTATCATGGAAAGAGCAACAACAGCCTCTGGGCACTTTGTGTGTGTATTTGGATTTGGTTGTGTTGTTGTCTCTGTCACAGCAGTATTTTCTATGGGAATTATACTTGCCCTCATAAGTTTGGATCTTTTTAGACTACAGGAAGGGGCTGTTCTAAACTCTTTTGTTTGCTTATTGTTTATCATAAGGTAAGTTTTGTATTTTTCATTGATCCAACTGTTTTTTAAAAAAATCGATTTATGATTGAAGGTCACCAGATGCTGGGACTTCCTTCATTTTAATTGCAAGAAAGCAAATAAAATTGTTTTTATTGACCTAATCCTCCAAGTTAGAAGCAGAAAGCTGTGTAACTTCTCTGTAAACCCACATAACATCCCACAAGGTATGATTAGAGTTGTGATGCTGGGAAAGTAGCAAATCCTGCTGAAAATAGCCTGCTTTCTTAAAGGTCATGCAAATGAAAAAACTTTTCTCTTGCATGGTAGGGTAAGAGAAGTTGACTTCCGCCAGGTAGAGTTTTCAAGTAATGAGATATTTCTTTGCCAGATGTGTATAGTCAGGCTTTTAACTGGCTTTTCCCCAGTAACAGTAATTACTTTGATAGTGCGTCAGAGATTTGAGTTTACATCACATCTCAATGCATTTGTATATCTAAAATATTCTCAACCAGCCTGACTGATACTGAAAATAACTAAAAGTAGCCCCTGAAAATGAAAGTCTAAATATGTCAGCTTGAACCAGTAAAAATATGATTATTTGGTAAATTCATACATTTTTTTGTCAGCATCGGGTTCCCCACCACTAAGATTATCACAATGCTAGTATTTCAAACTCGATACAGATAACCAGGAAAATACTGTATTTGCAACAACTGAAGTAATGGTGAAGAAGTCATACCTTGATAAATGTATTTGTTTTACAGTTGATTTTTATTAGTTCAGTACAGATTGTTAGGGCAAAGTAAAATAAGAAAAGCATTGTAGTATAACAAAATCATTTTAGAACATCTTTTTTTTTTTTAATTGGAAACAAAAAACCCCCCAAAAAAACAAAAAAAAACAATAGTTTCCACCAAAAAAAGACGGTCAGGGTTGAGGGAAAAATCAGATAATTTACTTTGAGCTTGGAAGTGGATTTACAGTGAACAGAGTGCGATGAACAGTGAATGAAATGAGGTTTTGTAATTACTGCTTTGAGTTGCAAAGCTCTTTGCTTTGTGCACCTGAATGTTGTAACTAAATGATTCTGATCTCTCTGCTGTGAAGACAAGCAGGCATTTCTGTTTGTTGCAGATTTAAAAAGAATCAAAAAAGTAGTTTTGGTAACTAACGCTGGTGAAAATAAATAAAAATAAATAAAGTCAAAAAGGGAATAACGCCATTAATCAAGTAGTCAATCATTTTAAACAACTTTGTAAACATCTGTTGCAACTTTACAACTGGCACCTACTGCTCTACAAGCCAGTAATTATCAATTGGTCAGTAATTATTAATCCATGGTTAACTAACCTGTGGCACAGTGGTTAGCACTGTTGCTGCACAGCAAGAAGGTCCTGACTTCAATTCCACCATCAGGCCGGGGTCTTTCTGTGTGGAGTTTGCATGTTCTCTCTGTGTTTGCGTGGTTCTCCCCGGGTACTCCGGGGTGTCCAGAGTGTACCCTGCCTCTCACCCTATGACAGCTGGGATAGGCTCCTGCGGCCCTGAAAAAGGATAAGCGGATGGATGGTTAACTAACCATTAGTTTTCCCTGACAATGGTTTCTCTCATTCAGTAAATGTGAATATGTTAGCTTTAATATTATAGCATAACATTCCCATTATATGGCTACAACAAGACCGTGAGCAATAGATGCACTTCTTAGCTCTCTGCTGGAAGAAATAGTTACCTAAATTGTTGAATTTGTTTGGACTTTACAAACAAATTTAATCCCTCTGCCCGTGCATACAAACGAATGATGAAGGCCTTACTGTCTAAGGAAGTTTAAACACCATCTTTAAAGCATCAATAAAAATGATTACCTTTGCCAGATAGGTTATGTTTTTGGTTGCATTTGTTATTGTGTCGTTCTGTTTGTCTGCAAACATTTTAGCTTGAGTGTAGAGTGGGGTCATGTTAGCAATCTGTTCAAATTTGACTTACACCCACCAAGGTCTTCAGAATCAACTCACTGATTAATTTGGTTGAAAGCTGACAAAAAAAAAAAAAAAATCGTACTTAGAACTTAAAAATTGTGATTCATACGGGTGTGATGTGTATTGTCAACATAAAGAAAGCACCATATAAATATTTAAAGTACGTCACACTTGACCTCTGACCTCTGACTTCAGTTGTTTGTACTGACAATATATAGGCATATAGGGAATGATATATGGGGATTCTAATAAAAGCGGGACCTGTGACCTCTTATTCAAGGTCAAATAAGGTTATACTTTCATAGAATACCTTACCTTACAGAGAAGGTTTAAATTATGCAAAATGCCTGGAATTTGCACTTGTTTTCAATGCATGTATATCTGCATATCTATCTGTCTGTCTATCTGTGTATTTATATGGAGAATCAGGAGTCTTTTTTTTTATTCCAGTTTATGCAGTTTCTTAGGTACATGATCCTTTAGCCTGCTAAAAGATAATGTACTTAACCTCCATTGTTTCACTTTCTTAATGTGAAAAAAAGAAATATTTCACAGCATTTTATGCGGCCCTGTGAAAATGTTCTTTTTAACAAGACTGTATAAAACAGTACAATACTACTCAGTACAAGAGGGAGTTTCCAAATTTCTGTCCTGTAATCTGTATATACTAATTAAGTGTGGAGAATATTCAATAGGAATAGTCAACGCTTCAGCAAGTGAATGTTTCTATACACTCATTAATTAGTTAATTACCATGAGTTTCCCTGCTCTGGAATTGCCCTTTAAAATAACAGTGTTGATGTCATCACAGTAATGTCATTTTCTTTTAATCTTCATTCTGAACCTACTCACTGTGCAAATATGGTGCCTCTGCATCTGATATGAAATGATCACAGCTCATTGTTTTCACATCTTTTTATCAGCACCATGGGCATTTTGGAGAAGGACAAACATAAACGCAAGGACGAAACACCTCTCGTTTTTCCTCTGATTCAGTGAAATGTAAAACGAGGCATGCAGAGGTTTGGTGAACAGGAATAGAGTGGGGTTGACGGCCTGTGGAAAGTGACAGAGAGGGTCATCAGAACATGAAGACGCTTTTTTGGTTGAATAGTTTAAAAAAAAAAAAAAAGCAAAGGAAGAATTGATTTGAAGGACTTTGGAAAACAAGGGAAAGAGACATTCAGGTACAGAATGTCAGAGAACGGGTCAAAGGGTAGATGTTGGACAGAGGATGATGGCCTTTGGAGAACAATTAAGGCACAAGGAGATGACAATTTTGAGAGAGATCAAGTGAGAATGAGGAGATAAAGATGAGAGAGATCAACTAATTTGGCTGAATGCTGCGGAGGAGAGTGACAAAGACAGCGCAAGGAGGAGAGACGGCATAAAAGATAAGAGTTGAAGGAGTGACTAATTTGAAGCTCAGACAGTGCTAACAAGACTGAAAAGGAGGAACAGGAGGAGAGACAGAAAGGTGGAATTAATGTGAAGCTCAGGTATCGCCGCTTCGGCTAATTTCGGCACTTGATGACATGCAAGCTATTTAATGTCCTTGCCCAGTGTTCATCAGAAAGGTTATGGGACTCTTGTTTGGAAAGTGACTCTGATCTGTTTTGTCATCTGGTTTGGTTTTGTTAATGAAACAGGTGGTCTGGCACGGAAAAAATAAATCCTCTAATCAGAAAAGCAAAGGCAGAACCACAGCTATATGTAATACATCTTGGATCGAGACAGCTCTGATTCCTTTTTCTCTTAATTGCTCTCTGTGTGCTCCACTCTCACAGCTGAAAAATGTGATGCACTTTCATTCCACGCAGTTTATGCATATTTTATATATATGATAGATGAAGGAAAGTAATGTTTTCCCAGGATCTTGAGAAATGTGCTGCACCTCATACTTGAGCCAGTGCAGTGTCCCAGAAAACTCTGGGACACTTTACTGTAGCTCTTACTTGTTTGCTGAGGTTATACACTTTGCTCTACTACCACACCTCAGTGGTACTTCGAGTGGCATCCTTTGAAAAGGCAGATCCATTTTTGGGGATTGAACACACTGATTGGGCTTCAGGATTTGTGCGATAGGCAGCCTTGTGATGTTTATGCGTGATCGATCGGACAGCGGGGGGTTGTTTGGCTTTGGATGACAGATTCACAGACTTGGGGGGTGGGGTGGGAGGGGGAGGCATTTCTCACTCAGGAGCAACAGAGGTCTGTCAATGAAGATCCAAAGAAGCAGACAGTAGATCAATACCACATGCACAACATGGATTTAAATGCACGCGCACTGTTCCAGAACATGTTGTGATAGCCAAAAAAACAAAATTTAAATCCTTTGAAGGCTCTGGACACAAACATGATTTCTTCATATCTGGTATGCCAACACTCAGTGGTGATTGAAGCTTATGGAACAGCTACTGTATATATCGCTTTTAAAGCTGCCTATAAAGTGGCAGCTACCGGCGAGTCTGTGACGTTCAGCAACTTCAAGCGACAACATACGAAATAACCACTGGCAAAGCAAAACGAGAAGGTCCAGAGTTAAACGTTTCTCAACTTCAAGGCCAGTGATTGAAGCAACTACGAACAAGAGTGAAGAATAAGACAGGGTGTAAATAGATTAGAGGGTTACCTGGGCAACTGGAGCCTTAAATGTCCATTACTGACCAACCATCAGCTATGGGGGCGATGAATGATCAAGTGTGGACGCCCCTCAGGGTTGAATTTTGTTATATATGAATACATAATGAGTTAAAGCAAGATACAAATGAAAAGTTTTAAAGGCAGGAACTTACTTCACTAATATAATTAATGTACAACAGATGATATCCTTTACGTCACCACTCATATCAGAACAGCTTGTATTTTAAGCACAGAACAAACATCTGACTAATTCACTGACTAAGACTTGCGACTGAGCGGATGCTAATTTCACCAAGTGAGTAATGCAGTTCTACGCCTTCCCTGATTGGTCATCTACAATATAGAATGAGGTTGTCAGTGCAGGTGATGATGAACTCAGTGACATGCTCGTCAGGCAATGCAAACAAAATCTTGGTCGGGATGAACTCACTGCGCTGCTGTTGCATAACTACAGGTTTGATCGACTGACTGTGAAAGAGCAAACTTGAAAAATAAGGGTTTACTGTGAAGTAACACGTTAAGCATTTATCTGATGTTGTGATTATTACCGAGTACGAGTGTAAGTTTAAGACCCAGTTAGCAAGCAGGCTTGTTTGAAGTCTTTTTAGGTGCTATCCACACTGATTGAAAGTGGAATTTCTAGAAAAAAATTAAGAGTTGAGAAAGATATTCAAAGAAGAGAGTGAAGGGCACAGCAGAAGCGAGGGATAGAGAGAGAGAGAGAGGCTTTTGATGCTCCGCCAATATTGTTCGACTGTGATGCCAATGGAGGGCATTGAAATTGAAATTGAAAGAGAGGGAGAGAGATCACAGAGTCCCAAGAGAGGAGAATTCCCAGCGGCTGAGAGCTGAGACCTCTCTGCATTCCTGTCATGACAGAAGGAGGAATAAGCGAGAATGACAGGGGAAGGAGAGAGAAAGCGACTGAATCGCCAAAAGAGAGAGGGTGGGAGTGATTTGGATGTCATGTGATGGAAATGATCCCAAGCACTTTTCCACACTATATTGCCCATTCACTAGAACTTACATTCATATTCACATGCACTGAAGCAACGGTGTGTCCCCCCCCCACGCCTCTCCTTCTGTTCTCCTTATTCGTCTTAATGTTTCTGATGTTCTGCTAACCCCTGTCCTTTCAGTCTTTCTTTGACTTTGGCTCATTGCAGCATCAATTTGTATTCTTTCTCTGGTCACATGAAAAGCAGGGAGGAAAATGTGATGCAGCAGAAAGGAGCAGAAACACAAAGGTACATGGAGGTCAGAGGGAATGAAGATGGAGGAGGGAGCAAAAAAGAAAAAGGGGGGAGAGGTGAATTGACACCCTCTCTTTTCTGGCTTTGTCTTATACAAAGAAAACCTTAAAAGCAGTAGAGTAAATAGATATATATATTTTTATTTCTTTCTCCTTGCTAAGAGGGAAAAAAATCTGTTTTTTGTTGTTGTTGTTTTTTGACTGGCATCTCTACTGGAGAGGTATAAGTCCCAAAGGAAGTTGAGAAGTGAAGTTAGGATAAAGAGTGTTCTAGCATAAAGACCGAATAATAGGAAGCAGCGATCCAAGGTAACAAAATCTGTCAACCAATATGTCATTAAATAACACCTTGTTTATCTCTTAAAACAAAAAAAAGAAAAGGAAAAAAAACCTGTGACAAAAAAAAAAAAATCTTTACAGCTTGAGGAGTATAGTACTTGTGTGTTATAGGGGGAGTGTGCATCATTCAGTGATTCCCCTTGTTAGCTTTGATGGCTGTTATGGATCAGCCTCATAATCTTTTACTGAAGCCATTTTTAGGTCTCTGGGCTCGCCCATATTGGGAGGACCATTTGCACTTCACCTAGATAGCCAAAGAGGAATAGGGAAAGAAATAGAAGGAAAGAAAGGGGAAGACAAAGGAATTAAAGTGGGAATCAAAGGAAGGAGCAAAATAAGAGAAAGAACTGGGTAAAGTGGTGATGGAGGTGGATTGAGGGTGGAAAGACATTGGGAAGGAAAGCGAGGAGGAGCGGTAGGTTGGGTAAATGCAGCGTGGAACTCGAAAACAAAGGGGCAGAGAAAGAGAGAAATGCAGCAAGGAAAGAGAGACAAATGAGGTTGAGTGAAAGAAATTTAGTGTGGAAAAGATAGTGGAAGGAAATGCAAGTAAAAGAAGTAAACAGCAAGTGTTCAGGAGATTGGAGGTAGAAGTGAGTCTAATGAATAAAACAGGGGGTAAAGCGAGAAAAGACAGAGGGAGAAATAGATCAGTGGAACGAGAGACAGAGCTGTAAATGGATTTGAATGACCAGCAGAATTTAGTCAGATCACCCCAGAGACTGTGACGGCAACGAAACAGAACTGGGCATTTCTCCTTATCGCTGTCTCTCATTAAATCAAATTATGATTTAGGCTACCGCACCTCAGATTTGTCCCTTAGAAATGCCCAAAGAAAATAACAGTTTTATAAGCACTTCATTGGCCAAGTTACCTTCTGATCAAAACAATAAATAACTAAGCAATAGAGATAAAACCTAATGAAAACACCAATGTTTTATGTTTTTCTGCATTGGGATTCTCAAATCCCTGCTTCTTTGTTGGGGATTATTAATTTATATAGCCATGTTTTTTTTTTCTGGCTATGCATGTAATGGCACTGATCCATAGTTTTCACGTTATGCCAGAGCCACAAAGTCATTACAAAGGGTTTTGGACTCCAGTGAACCACAGAGAGAGTAATTATGCGAGTGGAGAAAACTTGGAATCTTCCGAGGACTGGCTGGTCTACTCAATAATACTCAATGACTCAAGAGGTCGCAAAAAAACCCCTCCCAGAGCATCTAAAGAACTGCAGGCCTCAGTTGCCTCAGTTAAGGTCATTGTTTATGATTCAACAATAAGAAAGAGACTGGGAAAAATGGCATCCATGGGAGAGTTCCAAGAAGAAAACCACTGCTGACCAAAAAGATCACAAAGGCGTATCTTGCGGTTTAAAAAAAAATGATGAGAATCCCCAAGACTTTTTGGAAAATATTCTGTGACAAGACAAAAGTTGACCTTTTTCGAAGTTTTGAGTCTCTTCACACCTGGCAGTAAGCTAACACAGCATTTCATAAACAGAACACCCTATCAATAGCAAAGCATGGTGATGGTAGTGTGATGGTCTGGGGCTGCTTTGCTGCTTCGGGACCTGGACGACTTGTCATGACTGATGAATTTTGCTCTCTACCAGAAACTTTTGAATAAGTCCACCTCTGAAAAGCTCCCAAAAACTAACTAGTCAAAGTTTTCGCATCTTTTAATGAATGAAAGCATTATTTAAAAACTTCCTTTCATTTTTATTGGGGCTATCTTTAATATTAAAATTTGCTTGATGATCTGAACATTTAAGTGTGTCAAATATGCAAAAAACTAAAAAATTGAAGAAGGTAGCAAATAGTTTTTCACACTCGCATTGTAACTTTTTATATACTCTAGTATGAAAGAGAGAGAACAACACAAAACTTTCTGGAAGGCATGTATTCATATATCACAGAAAAGGTAGTTTGAATGGGCTCTAGTTTTTAAAAGTCAGGAAGAAAATGCAATTATAAGTGCTGAAATTAATCTTTCAAGAAGAAATGCCAAAGACTTTAATCATCACATGTTGCTCACATTTTCATTTTTATATCACTGTGCGCTTAAAAAAAAGTATAATCTTTGTGTCTGTGATCTTTGGAAATGTTATTGGCATTTAAAAAAAATCGTTTAGGTCACTTTGCAATGAAAAGTGCAGATAGTTACAGCCATAGCTTCAAACAAGCTGTAGTATTAGTAGTACTTTTGATGTTGCTGTGCCAGAGCGCTGAATAAGTCTTGACTTAACCTTGTAATTCTCAACCTTAAGTGTGACGTGGGTGGGTAGATTGTACAAGGAAGATTAGAAAACGACTCTGTTAGACCTAGCTGACAGCACCAAACAGCCACTTTAAGATGAGACGGGATGTGTGCGTGTGGGTGTGGATGTGCTGGTGTGAGAGCTAAAGGAGGGGGAAGGTGCTCTGCTTTCAAGAGACGGGGACTAATGCCTGAATGGGACCGTGAAATAATTTGTGTGTGTTTTAAGCGTATGGCAAAGCAATTACAGTGAATGTTTGTCACTGTGAATCTATTACTTGAGAGGAGCAGTCCATCACATTAGAGTTAAGACCAACCTTATTAAGATAAGAAAAAAATGAGACACCTAAAGTCTGCAGGAACCACCGATAAGAGGAAACAGTCTTATTATTTATTATTATTTTGTGTGTATTTGCATTTACACATATGTGTCCATGTTTGCACATCAACATAAATATATATGAATGCCATATCATCTTCTGTGCCAGTAGCTCTGCAGTGTAGTGTCTCGCTTGTTTGCCTGCCAAGTGAAAAATGCCCAGATCAAACCTGGGAGGGGACGAAAATGCCTCAGGGGTTGTGTCGGGCTGGGCATCCTGTATTAAGAGCTACCAATTTGAACATGAGGAACAACCTGCTGCGGTGACACTCCCTTGTGAATAAGGGAGCAGCCAAAAATTTCACCTTCTGCTTCGCCCTCTCACTTACTTTGAAGGAAGCCAGTGAATGTTGACTAAACATGGCTCAAGGCTTTCTCATTGGTTGATCGGGTTGAAAATCATGCACTTCCCTGTTGATGATAGCTAAAACTTTTTTTTTTGGTGAGGAGATGTTCCCCGTGCAAAGTTACAGTCTGGAGGGAAACATTGGTTATGTTAGGAAGCGTACCTCAATTACCTGTCCTCTCCACAAAGAGCATTTGAGATGAGATGCGTGACGGTGAAGTAGACAAATGTGAAATAGGATGCAAGTGTTATATAAGTAAATGATCTAGAAACAGCTTTAAGCGCCATACCAGAATCTTTGTATGTGTAAGGCTATTAACTTGTCAGCCAGTCTTAGACTTCTCCTTGGTGCAGCAGACAAGGATGCGCCGACATCTGAGAATTAAACTGCCAGAAAGAATTGTCAAGTGAGCGATCTTACGTAAATATTTTGAAAAGGACGGTTAGATTTTTTTGTTATTTCATCCATTAAAAAACCAAAAAAACAACGTCTTTCCACTGTTTGATTCTGATTATCCCCGAATGAACCAACTTTCTAATCGGTTCCCACTCACAAGTGCATTACTCCACAGCAAAAATAAGGGCAATGAACTGCTCAATGTGATGGAGCTGATTTCTGTAGCGTACCGAAATGAACTAGAGCAATGGCTGCCTTGAAGACAGAAATTCAATCTAAAAACTTTAGTGAGAAATGGTCAGCATTAATTTACGTGTACATATTTTATATTTCATGCAAAACTAATGATATGGTCCATGAATTCTTAAAGTTCTGTATTTCCCTTTTCCTGTAGGATTTCCCCCCCTTTCATTTCACAGTTGAATAGAGTTCTCGTGTCTGATTTTGCCCTGCGCAACACTACGCCTAGCCAGATGGGACACTTTACAAGGCTGGGGGGTAACTTTCATAGAAACAACTTTGCTTTATAGCAACCTGCCAAGCCTGGTTGGTATGCACATGTGCACACGAGCCTGCTGCACAGATTTGGACATGCACAGACATGCTCGCTGTCATGCCCACAAGTGGGCAGTAAATGTTTCATTTGCTATCAGCCCCTAAGCTCATAAAGACCAGGAGAGGAGATCCAAGTAATCAGTGAACATGCTGTAAACTTGGAGGAGGATTGTATAGGTGTGTGTGTGTGTCAGGTAGCAGACACAGTGATAACTCACACGGTGCAATGATGAGAGGGGAGAGACTGCAGTGGCATACAGCTGGCATTTTATGGCACCGCGGCACTCCTCCTGGCTGCTTGTCTCTCCTTTTTGCTGCCCCACTCTTTCACTCTGTCACCACTTCTTCCCTTCCATTCCCTGCATTACAGCTTTCATCTATTCTCTTCCTCACTGCACACGCCGACCCACCCTCTCACTCCCTGTCTTCCTGTTTGATGTCTCGGAGCCAAGTCTCATTCCGTTTCACTGTCTGTCTTTTGCTGTCTTGCCCGAATTCTCTCCTCACCTCATACAGCTTTTTTTCCTTTCTCTGTTTTTTTCCAATTCCTCTCCCCTCCCCTGGCTCACAGAAAAGGTTCTCTGCCTCCCCACCACCTACCCATCCCGTCCACCCACCCATCCCATCCACACCCGCGATGTCTGTAATCCCTTCTCTTTTACTGTGAGGCATCAGGGCTCTCCAGTGCACAGTGTGAATGCCTAATGAATCTCATGCCTTTTACAAGCCTCAGCCCTCACCCATCTCTGTCCTACCTCTCTCTTCTTCTTTCCTGCCCTCCTTCCTGCCACTCTTCTACCCATCTTCCACTCTCCACTCTTTCACCGACTCTCTTTTGCTCTATTTACTAGCCAGGAGCCGTCCAGCTGTTTACAAGGAATAAGAGCTGCCCTGGGGACACTGGAGGGGGTGGGTAGGTTGTTGCTTTTTCCTTTTTTCCCCCCACTAAGGGACCAGGAAGCTCTGTGTAGGGTAACGGTTGTAAAAGCTTTCTTTTCACAGTGCACATTTAGGCACCTAAGTTCCTTAAACATCAAACCATATAAATGAGAGATTTTGTTGGTTTTATTTTTATGTAAACCTCGTTTTTTCATGGTTAAAGCTCACTGTGTGCATGCGTGTGTGTGTGTGTTACCCATCATGCTTTTATGTCTGACAGACTGTGTGCGTTTCCTGGCTATAGCCGAGATAGATTGCCATTCAATTGTTTTGTGCTGAGGGAGAGTATTGCTCATTGTGCTCTCATGTTGCCAATATCTTCCCTGATCATCCTCCCATTGATCTGGGCTGTTGCAGAAATGGCTGGTTCATGTGTTTTTCTGTACCTCAGGCTTCTGATAAACAACCTGTTCATTCACACCGCTGATAAGCCTCAAACTGACTTTTTGATCAAGATATTGATTCAATTCGTGTCAGAATCACCTGTGTGAACTGTTCAACTACTGTCTGGTATGGAGGTTATGTTATAGGCGTCAAAGCCTACTGCCGTCATTTATTAGGTATCCAACGTATAACTTTATGATTGCAAATATTCATTCTCTTGACGTTATTAGTGCTTCGATTTTGCAGAATAACAATTAGCCAATTAATCATTTAACTGAGTTTTGGTAATTAATCCTCGGTTGTGAGGAGAAATCCCCTTACTTACTTATATTTTTTTAACAGAGTTAATGAAATATGGATTAGGGACTCCTTATGACAGTTCTAAAACCTAAATCTTTTACAAGCCTCAGAACCTTCTCCTTTCCCGGCTGCAAGAGGGCCGAAGGCGTGGTTGAGGCAGGAATTCTCTTCACCTGGTGTGGTGTGTAATTTATTTTATTTTTCACTGACAGCAAGGCAGAGCAGAATGATTTTGTGTAGGGACACACAAAAGAGAAAAAGAAAAAGTATATAGAAGAATTTAACATTTTTCAAAAGTGCACAAAGAATCTTAGCAAGGAACCAAAAGAACATCCAAAGGTAATGGTGTTTTCCTGAATAAGTCGGAAGTCCGAATTTCCAAGTTCCCAGTCAGAAATTCAATCTGGAATGCCCCCTCAACTTGGATTTGGGAAGTTGGAGCAACCCTACCAACCCAGAGTTTGCAATCCAAGGTGGTGGCACTGAACATATAAAGTACTTAAACTATAAACTTTTGATCTGTAATGACAATATTGTGTATTTTTGACTCATTAAATAAACCATACACAGAGCACTGATCAGGCTCTACACATGAAGGTTTTTTTTAAAGCCCCAAAACATAAGTGGTATGTTTTATTGCTATTAATAACTGAAGGAGTCTGCCTTGCTAAGAACCAAGACAAGTCCTTTTTTTTCCTCCCTTTTTTTGGAATGTGGAAACATCCGAGTTCCAAAGTATCTGGAACACGGCATAAGCTTTTCGCTGTTAGAAAGCTAGCCAGCTCTTCAGCCTCGCAATTCCACCATCTCGCCCACAGGAGCATCAATGGACAGTGTAAAAGTAGCTACTGTGATGTTTCCTTTTCATTGTCGTTATCTTGGTTTAAAAAAAATGACAATCATGTGACAGGGAGAGGCGGGTCTGACCCTGAAACCGCTTGTTCATTGGCTGACAACTTTTTAATGAGCCTGCCAAAGATACAGTGTTTCAGAATGGAGGATTAAGTCCAAGATTAAATAGACAGAAGTCTTTATTCATATGATCTGAAATGACTGACTGACATAATAAACTCAGGAAGAAAGTGTTTACAGAGGTAAGTCATTCCCCACTTTTTTGCAACCACAGCTATACCTTCTGATAGATCCCATGTTTTTAGGTACATTGGCAATGGCTTAATTTTTCCAATCCGGATGTTATGGTGCCTAAGAAATTTGTTAGATTACCTGTCATAAAAACAAGAAAACACTAATGTGTTAGAAACCTGTTTAAAACTATTATTTTTAGGCAAATAAGAAACATAATTTATATTATGTTATTTACGTTATATCCAAATTTGCAGACTGGACTTCTAAGAGATGTCAGAAATTAATCAAGCACAATGTTCAGTCAGTAAAATTAATTTACTCATTTACTAACTAATTGTAAAGTAAATAACCAAAATTTGGCATCTTAATTAAAAAATAATAATAATATTGCACTGTACTATTTTTGCAGCTTTTTTGTGAAACAGTATTGTAAATTATGGAGCTCTCATTTATCCTTTTTTATTTATTTATTTATTTTATAATAGTCCAAACAGATTCTCTCTCTCCCTAATACATTTTGCACAGTGACTCACTCATGATGCATAATGGCTACCACAGGAGGTAGATGTTAAACACAACTGCCACATAGATACCATTTCTTAAACACTGCATTTTTCCTCATACTGGCCACTTTAAGTAAACAATCGTATGAAACATGTAAATATCTTTACAATACCTATAAAACTGAAGCTCTGAGGTTACAGTATGTTGCTCCTAGCCTCGGCTTAATGTAAAAACACTGTCAGGACACATCTGCCTCTCACTCCGTTCTCCTCACGCTGGTTCTCAAACATCTTACCACAAAATATTGCTTCTGTGTTATCCACCCACGACTGTACACTGGTCTAGATGGTTCAGTTGCCTTTAAATGAGCCGAGACATTTAGAGAAGCTGTAGCTTACACCATCGTTGCAGTTAACTTAAGTCTCTCTGCGTAAAAGTAACAAGTCTGTGTCTGTGTTGTGAATGTAAATGAGAGCACACGGAGTATGTGGAACATTGATAGTTTTCATCAATTATACCGCTGCTTAAACAGACACTTTAAACCCATTTCTGCAGTTGCAGAATGTTGTATTTTCCTTTCCACACAATATTTTATTTTTCCATTTCTGTTTAGTGGATTTTCTTACAGTGGGGTCATCTGCAGTATAGATAAGCATCTGTTTCTAATTCTAATTAGAAGACTATCGATGCTAATGTGAATGCTGTAATCCTTGAATTTCAGAATAACATGTTTTTGAAATGCTTCTCATTTGAGAACCTACACATCCTAAATTTAAACCTTTTGAAATTTAGTTAGTGACAGATTGACAAACCTGACCAGGGAATTCTGATTTATTCATGCACATCACTGGACTGGCTGCTAGATGATCTTGCATACAGGCAGGCTGCTTCCAAAATCTCCTCAGAGCACTTCTAGTGGAAGTCCGGCTTGTTTCCCTGTGGTTTCTCTGTCATCTTCATAATTGAAAAAGAAACTGTTGATATTCAGTCTTGTTGAGCTGTCATTCACCTGTCTCTCTGGTAATGTAATGTTAATGGAAGGTTGCACTCTGGAGGACATGCCTTCCGTTCTGCCTGGTCCTGATGGTGCTTGACTATCACTCTGTGCTGTGGGGTTTGCTGTGTGTGTGGTGACACATACGTATATAAGTGCTTTACAAATATTTACACGTATCATGTTCGTGTTTACCTCGTTTATTATCGTGGGTCACATACAGCTTACTTTGATCTTAAGTTGAAGTTTAACTACTCTTTAAATCTCTCAGATACTTCAGCACAAGAAAGTAAATAGAAAATCAGTTTTTTCACATGATAAAGAAATGCTGCTGTAGTATGTGGAAGAAATCTTTCACCATGATACTTTGGCCTTAAATTGTGAGAAAAAAATAAGTAATATAAAAAACTGTTCTGTAATTTGTTTGAACCTCTTGTGCTTGTCATTTTTCTGATGGACCTGCTGTTAAAAGCAAAAAAAAAAAAAAAAAAAAAATATATATATATATATAGTCAATAGTAAAAAAAATGTGTGTGTGCGTGTGTGTGTCTGTGTGTGTGTATGTATATATACACGCACGCACGCACACACACGTACACGTACTCTTGGGAGATCTACATCCAAAATCAATACTAAAGCTCTTCATGATATTTAGGTTACACGATTTTCAGACTGCATTTCTAATGTCAATATTCTGTGTTGTACACACATTCAGTATGTTGGTCCTGCTCTGCTGAAATGTCCATTTTATTGGCTTCCATATGAATTTGAAACTGCACAGCTGAGAAAAAATATAAACGGCTCGCTTTCTGCACTGAATTGCTTCTACTCTCACTTGTTGTCCTCTATTTGGTCTAATGTGCTTTTATGTTTTAGTTGAAATTACTTCCAGTGCTTCATACTTCTTAGTTTAATTTCTGGTTTTTATTCTTACACCTGCTTTGATAATAACAAGGCTGCAATAATGATTCAATATTTGCTTCCAGTTGTATGGCTTTTTATATTGGTATAATTTTTTAGGATTTTCTGGTGCTACAGTTTCAGAGTTTCTCTCAGGAAGTTAGCGGAGGGTGTGAGGCATAGCATTGGTTGGTTTCAGATGTACATGACTCATTTTGACCACATGTGACCCACTCTGGCATTTCCCCTCACTGATTACTTGGATCTCCCCTCCTATCATGTTTTTGGTTTTTGTGCGTTTTTTTTTCACAGACATTGGATGATCGGCTCTAAATAGCTTCTACAAAGTGTTGTGATCAATTGATTAATCAGCTGCTGATGTTAAGCAGGTCAGGATTAGTACAGATTAGCACATTCCTATCAATATCAGTTGTAGTTGGCAATTTAAACACATTACTAAGTGATTGAACATATAGCTTTTGCTTAGTTCCTGACCTTTTTTCCCCTTGTACCCTAATGGGCAGGTAAAAGAATAAAAAAATGTTGTACTTACATTTTTTTTTAAATTCTATGCTAGAGAATTAAACATACAGCACCCAGTCGGTCAGAATTTTAGTACTGCAACATGGGACATTCATTGAGTAAGTGCTGATATTAAACAGAGACACTGTTTGCATTCTTGGCTGATTTAGATTTTGGACAAACCTGGATTTTCTTCCTAAGAACACATTTGACAGCATAAATCTATTTTAAACTTGTTTTGAAAAAATATAAAATATGGCATGCTTTATATCTGCAATTATATGTGCCGATGGCAGTGCAGTTATTATTCTGTGCGCAGCTTCTACATGCATTTCAAACAGTGTTGACTGAGCTGGGCAGAGCCCATCATTTCCACATTTAATTGCTCTGGAGCTGAACAGGTAAACATCAATTTACAGCACATTGTCTTGAATGCTGTATATGTGATTCTGATCAGGCAGTCATCAGTCATGAGTCCAGTCGCTGGCTGATCCATCAGTGCATCGCTGAATTGTACAGCTCGATTAAAAACAAATTAAGCATCTTGCTACTGTGTAGTTGTGTACATAACATATTCTGTAGGAAGGTGTTTGAGAAACAGCTTGAAGAGAGAGGGTTGAGGGGCAGATGTGTTTTGACAGAATTGCATTAAGTTAAGGTCGGCGCAGAACAAAACCTCAAGAGGTTCTGCTTATAGTGACATGGATGGAAGGAGAGAGGTTGAAGGATTGAAAGGCTCGAAGACTACTAGAATTATTGTGTATATGTTAACTGAAAATGAGAGGGAAACATAGAAGGGAGGAAGGCAAAATAATAGCTGAAACAAGGACGCTCGCAACGCACCATTGAGCCCTTGTTTTTCCCCTGTTGCCACCGTATTTTTCCTCTCTTAGTTTCTTTCTGACAGCTTTAATCAACACAATAAGGCTTGCTGAGATTTCATTATGGAGCCTTGGCCGCAAGGGCCTTTATAGAGGAGTAGATGGATGGAGAGTTTGTAAAGAGAGGAGGGATATTGAGATCAGGATGGAGGGAGGGACAGGGGGGGGATGTAGGTAGGTGTGGAGTATAAGATGGACAAAGTCAATAGCAGCACAAAGTGAGAAGAAGTGAAGCAGAGAGGGCGAGATGAGCGACTGAAAACGCAGGGGGTTGACAGTGAGAACGAAATGATGAATATAGCTAGAGAATGGGATTAAAGAAAGAAGGGAATCGGTGGATGGACACTGACACCCCTGCAGAGGGTAAGGCTGAAATAATGGTGTTATGTGGCTACTTGATTGGACCTGAACAGCATGGGTGCCCACAGAGGAGCAGCTCAGTCTCACACTTCCTAGATTACAGGGTCAAAGGGCACTCAGCAGTGAGACAGATCACCTTAGATGTTTTTAATGGCAGCAAAGGGAAAACACAAAACTCCCAAATATATTGCACTTAAACTTTCTTCTTCACAAATTGCACAGGTTTACATTTATGCAGCAGGCTAAACTCTTTTGCAAATAAACTTTTGGAACAGCCTGTAAATCCTTGATGTTTTTACTGGGCAGTGAAACAGTCCTGACTAGAAAATCAATAATGATGACTGCAGATCAAGGATACAACATAAGCACTCTAAAAATGAGTTAGCACAGTAACAAAAGTGGAGCTGCATACAGTCTGTATAAAGTGCACCAAATGACGAATTAATTCACTGCCTCATGTTTAGAAGTATCACCAATGAAAGATGAAAATAAAGTGCTGATAAGAACATATGACATAGAAATTGTTGGGTTAAAAACACACAAAGGAAGTGGTAATACTGACTTTTACAGTTTTTATTCAAGATGTATTTGATCAAAACTGATATATTGCAAGAAAAACAGCCCATTTCCAGCCCCCAGTTCTCAGCGCAGACTATACATTTTTTTTTATCAGTGTATTGGTAATTTGCCCTGGTTTGAACTGCTATTGGTCTGCCGTATATGGAAAAGAAGGTTTACAGGATTTTATGCACTTCTCTTCTCTCGGAAAACTAAGTACACTAAGTAGCACTTGATTAACTGATCATCAGGAAGTGTGAGCACCTCTATAAAAGCAGACGTTTTGGCAGCTTGCTGATCTGGAGCATTCAAATGTGTGTTAACACAATGGCAGTCCTCCCAGTAGTGGACATTCCAGCAAATCCAACCCAAAGTCAGACCCTGACGTGCTCAATGGAACTGCAATAAACCAAAAGGTTACATCTCAGGCTTTAATATTTAAGATCATGACAGCACAATTTATAAAAACAGACTGAACATGTATGCTTGGAAGTGTTGTTAGGAGAAAGCCTCTCATCTCTATAAAGAAAAGAAAACCGCAGCGTAGGTTTGCAAAGTTGCATCTGAGGAAACCACAAGTCCTTTGGACAGAGGGGACCAAGGCAGAGATGTTTGGCCATGATGCAAACATTTTGGCACAAACTAAACACAGCACATAAGCACAAACACCTCTGTCAAGCATGATGGTGGAGTCACTGAGTTGACTTTATCTGTGTATCAGATAAAGTCTCACTCCTGAAAATACCCTATTTAGCTTTTGGTGATGTGCGGTGACTGGGCAGGGTGTACAAGACATACATGCCCCATACTGTACTTTGAAAATTGTTTTCTATAACCTCAACTTCATTCATTTGGACATCATACACACTTTGCACTTTGTAACTGGCAGTTTAGAGACCATTTAACGTTCGATCAAGCTGGATCTGAAATTGGACATTTGCTTTCTACCAAACAGCTCTGCCAGGGGACTCAGGTACATGTGTGAAAACATCTATATATGTGGTGAGAGCATTAGATAGAACAATCCTAGAGATTTCTAGCAACCCAGGAGGAAACCCAGATTGATCTCCCGTTCCTCCCTCAAACAAGAAATCTAATAGTATGTGTGTGTTGTTGGTGTCGAGGTGTGCATGTGTTTGAAATCTGCAGGTACAGCATTGTTTTTAGAGATTTTTCTCTTGTCTCCAAGGGAACTACCAACTGGTAGAACCTTTTTAAAAATGTTGGCTCAATATCCTCAAATAACAGGAGTGAGTTTTACAACTGCATAATTGAATTGAAGTGTTCATTTCCATTACACCATTTTTCAAATTATGAAAAGAGGTTCCGATTCCATCTCTAGAGAATGCCTGTAATCTCTTCTCTTCTCTTCTCTTCTCTTCTCTTCTCTTCTCTTCTCTTCTCTTCTCTTCTCTTCTCTTCTCTTCTCTTCTCTTCTCTTCTCTTCTCTTCTCTTCTCTTCAGTGATCCATCAGTAATCTCTAGTCAGGGTTCAATCAACCTGTTAAGTTCTCTCCTAACTGAACTGTGAAGCCATCGCTGACCCCTTTTTTCTCCTGCTAACACGCTTGACTGGCAGGAGTTCAAACTGTGTGTGTCTTTTTGTGTAAATTCCTTTGTTTATCCGCTAGTGCAGAGGATATTTTTCGGTGTGTTTTTGTGTGATTATTCACCCAAAGTATATTTCTGTCCTCTATCCTTTTTGTCTCTGACACACTCACCTTATTAAGTGCTGAGTAAATGCCAATGGACTCTGCCTCCCTAACTTTTTTCAACAGGCCTTGCTGTCCTTCACAATTCAACACAACCGCGCACTCACACAGACACATCAAGTGGCATTTCATCGAGCAGGCAAACCAAAGTGCAGCGAAAGACGAGTGAATGTATTCTGTGCCAATATTCGTGTGCATATGTGTATTTATTATCTATAAAAGACATTTTCCATTAAAAGAAATAAAGCTTTCACAAGTTTAGCCATGGTTAGCTTATTGCGCTACAACCGCTGTCTGATTTTGAGATCAATTGACAACTTGTTGAAAGTGGTGGCTCTGATTGCTGGTCCTGGTGATAGAAAGGCCACGATGAGATGGATAAACCAGAGTGTGTCAGTTTCTCTCTCTCACCCTTGCTGTTGTGTTTTGTAGTGGGAATTATAATTGACATGGAGTAAAGACAAGCCACATGACACTCATATTGCCTGCTGGGAGCACTGAGGCAGGCCAGACTAGACAGGATGTGCACAACAAAGCCTGCCGCTGAGAGTAAAGAGTTGAAAGATAAAGTCGGGGCATAGATGGATAGAAAACACATGATCTTGTACACACACAGGCTAGCTGGCAACATTGGAGAGGTGGAGGCATGATGCGTGTGGTGGGAGGCTTCAGCGAGGTTATGGATGCACAGCATGGAAAGGCGGAAAGAGTAGATAGAAGGGAGGCGAACACCATGCTGCTGATCTCTCCCCCCAGGGTAGAAAGGAAGTGGAAGGCAATGGGATGGAAGTGAATAAAGGAGAAGGGAAAAACGGAAAAGAATAATAATGAGATGAGATGGCAGAGAGAATGTCAAAGGGGCAGTGTGGATGTGGGGATGTCATGTGAACAAATATCTCAGTAGCAAGGTGATGGTCATTGTCTTCCAGTGCTATTGTTGACATCTGTTTTTTTTCCACAGAAAAGAACATTGTGGTACATCTGTGAGTGGTTTTCGTGTTCAGAAAAATACATTTCATTCCTCTTTGCTCCGTGTACTTGTGAAATGGTCTGAGCAGGTACGCAGCATAACCTCAAATCACCATAATCCCGAACAGCAGAAATTGCTCTGCTGCATTTTCACCACTATCACACCCCTGCTGAACGGTTATGCCTACTAAAGTTAATTCAAGTTCAGAGGGAGGGAAAAAAGGGAAAAATCGCCAAAATATCAAATGCTTGCAGCTGGGATTAAGACCCCTGTGTGTCTGTCAAAAAAATGTCATTTTACCTGTGCAAAGCCTCTCTGTGCTCTGTCATGAAAATGGAGCCCTTTGACTCATACTCGTACGTGTGCGTAGCACTGCCTTATTTATTTATTTATTTTTCACCTTGTCACTTGAGCTTTTGGCAGTAAACACCGTGTGCTAGGCCAGCAGCGAATGCATCAATACCCGAAGAATAGTTCATGTAGAAGTCATATTGATCTGGTGAAATCTATGCATGGGACTTCGTTGGCCAAAGCAATAGTGCATTCACAGCACCTGGCCAGAGCATGAGCCACTCTTTCTATTACCTATGAACACAACAGAAATGCCCTGAAAGAGATTCATAGAATGCTGAGGTGGCTGATGTCTTGAAGATAGGATTAATATTATATTAAAAGGTGATTACATTTAATGTAATGTAAAAGTTAATCCAAAGTTAATGTACTTCTCAGAGAGGTTCAGCCTTCACATAATTACATTTGGAGACACATTGATTTAGCCACCTTAAAGCAAATTATAATCCATCAAGAATATGTCTAAAAACACCCCACCTAATCTGTGTCACCGAGGTTTTTTTTCTTTATTTTTTTTAATAACATTTACAGCCAAAGTTGTAGTTATTTTAACTTTATTTTAACTTCAGCTATGTCATTTTATTTCATACATTTCTCATATACCTACATCCCACACATCTAACTGGAGCCAAGCAGAGTAGCACACATTAGTCTTCTTTGTCAGTGTCAGGTGTTTGTTGCACTGAGCGCACACAGACTCGAGCATAGACAGACACGGGCACGTGTACAGCCGACCATGTATTCACAGACTGCCAGATTTTTTTTTTCTTTTCATCCTCATTCATGCGTCATGTTTCACCATGCGGGTGCTATCTACAGTAATAAGCCATCGTGGTCATTGCTATTCAGATGCCATAATGCTGTCTATATATTCTGCTCCCTGGCAGATTCTAGCAGGAGCAAATCATTGGCTGAAGTTTCTGTGGGCTGGCTGATTAGTTGTGTGTTGTGTTGCGCTGATGTATCGATGAAGTTGCTATTGAATATTTAATGCATGTGTGATTGTATATTTCGTCTAACACCATAATTGTCACTTCCCGATGACTCCATTAAAATGCTAACATGGCTGTCTGTTTGTGCGCTGCAGGGTGACTCATTCTTTTGATTTGGCAGAGTGATAAACTCCGGCACTAAAGACACGAGCCATGATTTTAAGTTTTTTTGCATTCTTATGTTATATAGCTTTATTTGTATTTATAAAGCACTTTTCAAAACCAAGTTACAAAGTACTAATAATAAAAGCAACAAATGTCAGTAAAGTTGAAGGTAAAAATTAAAAATGGATAAAAAACAATTTTAAAAACAATTTAAAATTCTCAAGAGTAAATACAGGAAAGAAAGACCGTGCATATACACTCTTGGGTCTTAAAACTGAAAATGGTTTGATAAAGGCATTAGCAGTTATTGAAATCAAAGGGAATTTCAAAGTCATGGGGCCCGGAACACAAAGGTTCAGTCAGCTTCAATGACTAAACGAGTCTTTGGAACTACTAACCATGCTAGAAGATCTCAGGCTCATATGGAATCAGCATCTCACAGATAAAGGCAGGGAATGAACTGTGTAGGGCTTAAAATCAATTCTAAAACTGTCAGGTAGCCAGTGAAGGGCTGCAAGGACTGATACATTGTGGTCACTCCTTTTGTTATGTGTTAAAAGTCTGGCAGCGGGATTCTGAATTAACTGCAGTCTGCGTATGTTATGCTAGGAGATGCCCAAGTAAAGTGCATGGCTGTAAACAAGTCTAGAAGAAATAAAAGCATGGATGATTGCATCCTGGAAGAATAATGGAGGTTGGAAGTGGTAGAGTCATATACTAATCATTGAAAAAGTCCACTATGTACGACTGTATGTTTCAAAACTGTTTACATAAATGACTGCAAAGTATCAAAAGAACGTAAAGAATAGAAAGTAGTTGTCAAAGACATCTATGTATTGTGTTGTAGAGCCATCTACTGAATCAGTGTAGTCTAACATGAGTATAAGCGCCAAGATTTTTTTTTCACAATTGCTAACAGACACTTTGTGAAACCTTCACATCTTTTCTTTAAAAAAGAAACCAAGAAAAACAAAAATAAAGCACACGTCAGAAAACTCAACAGAATTGTTTTCTCTGATCAAAACCACAGAATAGTTTCAAAGAATAGTTTCAGATCATTCACAACATCAGACAAAAAAAAGGTTCTGAAAAAGATAACTTGGGTGTTTTCTTTATTTGTCTGTTTTTGGAAGTCTGCAAAAACCATGACAAATATGAAGTAAAAAGACAAACAACTAAACAAAGTGATCTCTTTTTTTTATATGCACGAAGAGGGCAAAGTCAGCCGGACTCAAATTCCTTGTTTGTGTGCACAAACTTGCCCAAATAAAGATGATTCTGATTAAACCAAACATCGATATGGTAAAGACTGAAGATTATGATGATCTGCTACAGTTTTTCCAGGTTGTAAACACACACACTCACACAAAATGGAACTACCAACAACATGACTCCAAACAAATAAACTCTAAGCTCTATTGGTCTCCTTTGGTTCAAATGTCATTCTCAAACACAGCTTTGTAAATCTCTGAAAACAGATTGTATCATTTAGCACACTTTGTTGACCTATGGGAACACTGGCCTTCAAAACAGAAAACACTGATTACCAGTTAGTCTCACTCATGTTGAACCGGTTCAGCGTCGATTAGAAAAAAATTCAATCATGTGTCAGAGTCTAAAAGAGGCATTTAGGGACTTATACAGGTGTTAGGCAAGAAGATGGAGCAGCATGAACACAGGGGACTAGTCAGGGTAAAGGGAAGCCTAGGAGGCAGCGAGGACAATTTACAGTTTGTTTTTTTTGTTTTTTGTCACTTCTGCTGAACACTTTGTATTATAGTAAATATTTCTTTGGATACGTTTTGTATCTGTGCACTAATTTTCTGTATAATACAAGGATGGTACTGGTTGTTGTACTTGTTAGAAAGGTGAGATTACAGAATTTTGCTACATACTGTGTGAAATGCTAAACAATAATTTGCCCTAAAACGTTAACAATGCATAAACTGCTCTTGAGGTTATCTTATCTTACCCTGGCACTGAAAAAAATCAACAATCCACAACACAAATGTAGTTTTTTGGTCTAGAATATGGTTAATTGATGTATTTTAATTCTTCATTTTTAATGTAAAAGCAGAATTTCTCCCTGCCGTGACCATTTTCACTATATTTTGGTGAGTGTATGTTTAAAAGTTTAAACCTTTTTTGTGTAACCCCTTTTTCTTGCATTCTTCTACAAGTATAGCGTTTTTTTTGTTAGAAACAGCCATATATTTCTTTGCTTATGTGTGTGTCTGTGTGTCTGTGTGTTTACATGAAAGATCCTTCATCCTCAGATAAAACATGAGCTAGAGGGACAGCAGGACATCCCGGGCTGGGGAGTATCAGACATCAGCAGGCATCTGATGTAGTATCAGTGTGTGTTCAGTGAAAAAAAAAGACAGCAAAGAAACAAACACATGTATTCTCAGACACACACATACACAAACAGTCACATGCATGCACACAGCCCTACTCCGGGGGCACTGCTGTAATTGGATGTCTGATTACTGTCAGATAGCGTGTGTGCATGTGTGTGTGTCTGTGTGTGTGTAGGGGTGGGGGCACATTTCTATGTCAAAGAGAGGGCTGTTGCAACAGTAGAGTTAAAGCAAGAGAGATCAACACTCAGAAGTCATACAGAGAGTATCAGACAGAGAAGTGGGCATGTTCTCTCTTTGTGATTTCTGAGCTTAACGTTGACCTTGTGATTTTTATCTGTTGTCTGGCATCCAATCATCCCTTGCTTATCTCCCTCCCCCTTGCTTTATATGCTACATCTTTTCATCTTTCCGTCCTTTTCCATTTCCTCCTTCCCTAGTTCCAAAGTTCTCCTCTTCTACTTATCTTCTCATTTCTCCACCCGTCCTGCCTATCATCCTGCAATCCCTTATCCCGTCTCTTCGTTTGAGGTCTTCGCCATCTATCCCCTCTTGTCTGGCCCACTGCCGATCCTGTCCTCCCACCACCCAGCAGAGGCCATTGGGATTAGTCTGATTGATTAGAAGTATTGGTGATGTGCGACTGGCGATGGAAGGTCAGATGACTCAGTGGAGACATTGAGACTGACTTGTCTCCTGCCTCACAAAAGTAGTCTCCAGTTGCAGTTGTCAGATCTCAGATCTCACAGAAACTTGTTCAAAGCTAGTGGACTTTCTATATACTTGCTGATATTGAAGAATAAAGTACGAAAAGTCAGCACTTTCGAGCACTGTTTGGGTTTTGGCTTGTACAGATTTAGAAATGGAAAAGCTTTTTCTGTTTCCTTTTCTTATGGGTTTTAGATGTGGGTTGACGCGTGTTATACCAAATTCTGTGAAAAAGCAAAAAGAATGTAAATGCTCAGAAATATATTTGCACAAGATGATTCAGATACAGCTGTAACTTGGGGTCTCGTGTGAATTATCACTACAATGCTACTTCCAGTATTTTCTCAAGGTTCCATTCACAGCCCTAGTGGCTGGGGGGAAAATGAATATGCAACATGTATAGCTTGTGTTTTCCTACTAATTTTGTCAGTCTTTCTTAACCACTAATTTCTTATATTTTCCAAAGTGCTTTATGTTTTCTTATCATATTGCTTTTTAATGGAAATGCTTACAGCATTTAAAGAGGCTCTGTTTTTGCCTGCACACTCGTCTGATGCATGCATGGCGCTCTGTGCATTAGGCTTCCACCTTTCTTCACATTAGACCTGAGCAAATGCTGACTTCAGCCGGACTTCATGACTCCTGTGGTGATGACAAACCTGCCAACGCACACAGTTCATTTCAATACAGTTCAGTTCAATGCAATTTTATTTATATAGCACCAAATCACAACAACAGTCATCTCAAAGTGGTTTATATTGCAAGGTAAAGACCCCACAATAATACAGGCAATCCCCTGTGAGTAAGCACATGGCGACAGTGCGAAGGAAAAACTCCTTTTTAAGGGAAAGAAACTTCCGGAAGAACCAGAATCAGGCAGGAGTAGCCACGCGCCACAACTGGTTGTGGGTGAGGAGAGGGAGACAGGACAAAAGACACACATTAAATGCAAAATTGCATATAAACACATAGAGAGTGAAAAGAAGTAAGAGAAGAAGAAATGCTCAGTGGAACCCCTAATTTCATATACATAGTTTTAAACTGCTTTAAATGTGCTATTATGTTGCTTTTTCGTGGAAATACTTGCAGCCAATGTTCCCTCTAATTTTTCATGTGTCTGAGCGAACACACAAACTCCCTGAGCGTCCCTTGGACCACTGTGAGCAACAGCAGACGTGTGCACTGTGGTCACGCCAGCATCGAATCCATCCAAGTTACATGGTTTATTAAAATAATCAAATTACAGCATTTACATTTATGTTAGACTACTTTTAATTAACTGCTTCAACCAACTTACAATGAAAATTTAAATAAATCTTGTTCATGACCTGTGTAGTATGTTAACACTATTGTAAGTAAAAATAACTTGAACTCCAATTTTGAAAACACAACTTTTTTTTTTTAAATAAAGCTCTGACTTTATTGTATTGTATTATGAGTATGAGTTTGTGGTCTGGGAGAGAGTCCTGTAACTCTCTGTCTGTAAAATACAGTATATAATGACCAATGTTGGGCAATTAATCATATAGTTACTTCTTCAAAACAGTTACTGAGTTTTGCAAACAACAAAGTTTTTTGCAGCTGTTTACCTAAAAATGCAGCCAAGGCGTTTTTTTAAACAAACATTTCAAAATATTTACAGAACAATCAGCTGTTCTGCATCAAATTTGATGCCACACAAATTATTTGTGCCACTCCAAAAAATAATTTCTGTTCACTATTTGATAAAGGAGAACGACAGCCTGATACCTGCAGGCCTGACAACAGGAGATGTATCACTCCTGTAACCAGTAGCGGTTATTGATACGGGCGACACGGGCGGTTGCCCAGGGCGGCATCGTGGTGGGGGCGGCATCACGGGCATCGGCAAAAAAAAAAAAAAAAATTGCGCGTACTCATGCTGCCCCAACATCAGCCAGCGCATACTGGGAATGGCATAGACTTTCTATCGCCCATTTGGGGGAGTAAAGGCGCCCCCCGTTTGCGAGGTGCGCCTGCTGCTTGTGGCACAGGGAGGAGAGGGCGGGGCGGTGGGGGATTCTCTGGCTGGCTGGAGCAGCGTCTAATAACCAACTCGCAAAATAAAACAAAATAACAACAAACCAACAAACACGAAAATACCAGACATTATGATACAGACTTATAATTTGCACCGATGTTTTTTCGATATTCTATACGCGAAAAGTGAGCGCGAGAGCCCTCAGTGCGCCTGCTCGCTGCTGAAGTCAAAGTAAACTTTATTGTCATCTTCGCTTCATACAGTACAGTATAGGAGACACGAGAGGACAAGGTTCCAGTTACAGCAGTGCAAGTAAACAAACAATAAATATAAGAAGAGTAAGAAAATAAATATACACTTTAGGACCAGGGGTAAAGGGATCAGTAACAATTTAAAATTTATAATTTACAGTTTGATGATTTAAAGTCACGCACACAATCTGTCGAGAGCGGAGGGTCCCCGGCTGCTTCCAAATAGAGCCCATTTCATTTATAATGATGTAAATCCAAGCCCATTATGTATTCATGACTTGAATCCTGGGCTGTGCGAAATGCCAGAAATACACCTTAGACAAAGTGAATCTGTGAACTAAGGTTTAGGTCTATTAGGTTATGTTGTGGTGATCCTCGAGTTGGGGGATTTGTGTTCATACTGGAGTGCAAAATGAAAACCAATGGAAGATGGACAAGAAAAGTTCAAAGCCATCAGGTGCTCAGTTTAGAAAAAAAGAGAAAACAAGAGGAGGAGAAACAAGAAAAAGATACAGGTAAGCAGATGTGTCATTGGATAATGGCAGGTCATGTATCCTGAAACAATCAGAATCAGAATCAGAATACTTTATTAATCCCTAAGGAAATAATGTGGGTTACAGTTGCTCTAAGAAGAAATGGTAAAAATAGTAACAGTAACAGACTAAACTCCAAACAACACATTATGTTACAGATTTTAATATTAATTAGTCATTGTCAATTGTTAATTTGTCCTGTTCTCATTGTATGACGTATTATGATGGCTGTTTGGTAGCCGTTTGCATACTATGCATACTCTCTCTCTCTTCATATATGTGTGTGTGTTTCTCTGGTGAAATTCAGTATGGTTCTGACAACAGTTTTATGTTATTGTACAATCCTTAATATGTTTTATGTGTATGTGTGTGTGTAGGGGGGGGCGCGAGAGGGAGTGTTCGCCCAGGGCGCCAAACAGGCTAGGACCGCCACTGCCTGTAACACCTGTAACATTAAGTAGTCGCCTCATTGTTCTGACACACACAACAAAACTATTGACTACACTACACACTAACTACACAAGATTTGCGCTACATTTCGCAAATCTCTCACATCTCAAAACACCGCCGTCACTCCTAAAACTTCCCCCCTTCCTAAACAACTAAATGCCATGTTTTGATTGGTCGACACGGTACATTTTTCGACCAATAGGAAAGGGTGGGCTTTTTTGGTTTTGCTTTTGCTCACAGGCAGAGAGTGCTTTTGAGCGTTTTCCTTATAAAATGCCGTTTTTACCGTTTCTTCCCGCAGTAAATATAAACAACGATAGTATTCAGGAAGAAAACCAAACATTGCATATATTTTTATCATAACTCTGGTTTTACGTGGCCCATCAACACAATTTAAAAACTGGTATAAAGTCCACACTTTTCCGTCAATTGTTCCGTCTGTCCTGCTCACATCTCCAATGGTTGTACACGTTGTCATTAACGTGACTTCACTCCACATCAGCCACGCCGCTTTGCTAGCTAAAACACCGGTGTCGGCACATAAGGGCGCTGTCATAGCCTGTCAACGACATTGATTAGCTGCGTATATACGAATGTGAATCGCATCATTGGCTGGACTATGGGATAAGGTGGCATCGTTCTAATCCCATACGGGAACAGCCAGTCACTTACTGACTAACACTGCAGAACAGAATTGTTAAAGTATTAATTTTAATTTCAATTCAGGTTAGATTTTTTTTCTGTGTGCAACGCAGATTTTGTGTGCGCAGAGACCGTGCCAGCAGTGCGCAATTGCGCACGTGCGCAGCTTAGAGGGAACATTGCTTGCAGCATTTAGATAGGTTCCATTTTTGCCTGTGATGCACATTCGTCTGATGCATGCACAGTGCTGCGTGCATTAGGTGTCCACCTGTCTCCACATTAGACCTGAGCAAATGCTGACTTCAGCTAGACTGTCTGACTCCTGTGGTGATGACAATTCTGCCAACACACACACACACACACACACACACACACACACGCACACTCATTTTCATATCCTAGTGAGGAGGTCCCCATAAGTCCCCACAAAGATGTTTAAACATGTACACAGACAGACACACGCACATACACGCACACACACACACACACGCACACACACACACACACACACACACACACACACACACGCACACACACGTCAGGTGTTGCTACACAGTGCACTCAGACATTTTCTGTGTGACGGTAGTGAAACTGTTAAAAGGCCAAGATTTACTTTACAAGGCACAGTCTGTCCTCTATGTATGAAATAAGTATAGGTGACAAGTTCAAGTCCTTTTCATTTAATCTGCAGTCAGTGCCTCTGCCCTTCACATTTGCCTCACAGATGAAAAGTAAAAGGACTTGCATGGGTTTGTGACAGGACAGCATAAAGATTGATGCATTAATATGCTTGGCTTTTTGCACCACGTAGAAACCGTTACTTTACCCTGCAACACATTGTAAATTAGTTTGTTTTGTTTTTTTTCAGTTTTAGCACATATGACACTTTCAGTTTAATTATACGTACATATTTTAATGTTTATTAATGTACAGGATTTTCCAAGTTTTAGATAATTAGAACTGTAATTTACTGTAGTATCACCCAGTTCACCCACTCTTTAGTTGCCCACAGAAGGAGAGACAGTTGTTGTCAGAATGTTGTTTTAATTCCCATCTGCTCAAAACTATGTTTTGATGTGTTTAAAAGTTTATTCTATTTTATTTTCATATCACTCAAATTAGTGTTGCACAGAAGGTGTCAAGTGATTGTACTGGTAATTTTCAACCCTTTCTACTGGGATGTTTGAATGTTAGGGTCAGAAATTGATGTAAACAACATTAAAGCCTGGGTCCATCCTGCCTTTTATCAGTGGTTCAGAATGGTGGTGATAGTGTAATGGTGTCTTGGGACACTTTGGGCCGCTTAGTACCAACTGAGCATCATTTAAATGCCTCAGACTACCTGAGTACTGTTGCTGACCATGTCTGTCCCTTTATGACCACAGTGTACCCATCTTCTAATGGCTTCTTCAAGCAAGAAAACGCACCATGTCACAAAACTCAAATCATCTCAAACTGGTTCCTACAAGATGACACTGATTCCACTGTACTTAAATGGACTCCGCGGTCACCAGAACTCAGTCAAATAGAGCACTTTTGAGAAATGGTGGAACAGAAGATTTGGCTCATGGATGTCCAGCCAGCTAACCTGTAACAACTGTGTGATGCAATCAAGTCAATATGAACCAAAATCTCTGGGGAAATTTCCAGCACCTTGTTAAATCTATGCTATGAAAAATGGTTGAAATCTATAGTTAAATAGACATAATAATTATGTATGTAATAATTAAACATTATTAAAAACAAAAACAAAAAATGAACGTTCTGGTTTGCTTTTAGCCAATTCTTGCTGTTCACATGCTGCCTATAGATGCTAAATAGAAAGATGTTTTTGTTTTCTGCAATGCATTTTCCATTCTTCACTTGCGTACAAAAACCAGAGTAACGCACACTAAAGAAAAGACAGATTTTTCCAGTGCCTAGGATTATAATAATACAATATAGATGCAGACTGAAAGATAACTCCTGCAACTATATTATTAAATTCTGCTATAATATACTGAGACTAGATTGTAAATGAGGTTTTTAGATAGATACCACAAATTATTGTATTTTGTCTGAACATCACCCGAAGCGGTTTATGCTGTGCCATCTAGCAAATATTCAATATCCACCCACTGATGCAAACTGGTGCCTTCATTTATACAGTGGGAACTCTAACATAATGAGCAATGTTCCAAATGTTGGTGTGGGGTTGTAATTTTCCCTCAGTGTGTATTCACGCTACGCTAATCAAAAGTTGACCAAAAGTACATTCTTTTTCTGAAAACTGAAGAAACTCTGCCCGTTTTTTTAAGCCCTCCCTGCACCAACCGGTGTTCCATTATCATCAAATTATAATCAACCAAACTTGAACCCATTACAAGTTTAGAAAAATATTTCCACCTGAGCAGCATCTTTTTTGGGTTCGGGTTTGGGCCTCTCTGAATTTTCAAGCCCATCTGAGGCTCTGTGACCTGATAACTTTAAGGCTTATTTTAATGGGAGGATGCACATTTCTTTGGACAGCGGTTTGTGGGTTGTCAATGATTCATTAGGAAGCCTGCGGAGGACATTTACCTCAGAGGCTGAAAAAAAGACACATTGTGCGGGACAAAAAAATTTGCGCACCACACTAAAGAGGAAAAACAGCACAAAAAAACCATATAAAAAATTGGTAAGATCCCATGTTAGTAAGTACAGAATTTACACAAGCATTGTTTAAAAAGCCAAGTGCACATGCACCACCACACATACACAAAAGAAAAAAAGTCATTGACTTCAAAGGGCCTATATCACAGTACCCACGCTCATGAACAGAAGCAGAGGGCAACTTTTAATTTTAAAGTGTGTGCTAATGAGGTTTGGAGAGAAAGAAAGAGTGCGTGCATGTGTCTGTCTGCGTATGTACAGTATTTGTCTAAGTATTCTCCATAGTAACAATCCATTGGCAAGTGTTTATGTAGTGGGAGTCTGGGGACAGGGTTTATCAAGGAAATACCAAGCTGGAGAAAGAAATTAATTTCTTCCTTTGTGGATTTGTAGACCACACAGAGCCTCGCATTTGATCCAACCATGTTTAATCCTGTGCTAATAGTAACAGCTGATAGGGCATGTGTGTCTCTCAAAATTATCAGGACACACTTGCAGGCTGCTTGGAGGATAATGCGGCTGTATTGTAATGGAATAATTATTACAGAAAGAGAGTCGGATTTTATTGCCTTTGTTTCACTTTATTACCCCAGTCATGTTTAACCCAGAAATGTGCACACACACACACACACACACACACACACACACACACACACACACACACACACACACACACACACACACACACACACACACACACACACACCAGTCACTAGCCATGAAGAAATTTCATTCATTGGCCTTAACACTTTGCATATGACTGGGTAGCAGTAGTGATTTATAGTCAGCAGCCTGTGTTGTTTATGTGTTTTTGACTATATTTTTCAAGTAAATACATCAGTTTCTTTTGTCGTGAAGACTTAAGATTGGGTGGGCTTTAATGGGATTTTCTGGTTTTTAAGTGGGCTGCAGTACTCTTGACTTTTGGGAATGGCTATAATATAGTTTTGAACCACATAGTCTCTTAATTTTTTAATTCAGGTGTTTTTAGTTCTACTGCTACAAGTGATTAAAATCAGGTCATGTAGTCTGACTTTACAAACATCTGTGAAAGAATGGGGTGTTCTAAAGAGGTCACTGATTTCAAGTCTGGTACTGTAATAGGAGGCCACCTCCTTCTAGATGCTCCACAATCAACAAGTGGTATTATTGCCAAGTAGAAGCATTTACAAACCAAATCAGGACTGATGTGCATAGTGTGATAAAGTCACCAACCTGCATTGCTGCGGAGTTCCAAACATCCTCTGACATTAACATCAGCAATGAAACTGTGAGCCAGGAGCTTCATGGCATGGGTTTCCATGGCTGAGCAGCCCATACAGGTGTAATATCTAAGTGGTCTAGTACTTTTATTCATGTAGTACAGCAATATTATAAAATGCATGAGTTTATCAGTGAATGTGTGCAAACCTTTAGAGTCAACAACACAGTTTGTACAGAAGCTGAAATGACTGCTGTGAAATTCATGTAAGGTAGGTTTGAGGGATTAATAAAAACAACATATGAAAAAAGAAGATAAAATTTGCTTTTGTTGCATTTTATGCACTGTCTGATGTGTAAGGAGTTTAGGTAATTATTTCAGGATGCACTGACCCACGTTTAGCTAGTTCGTTCCTGAAATTGTCTAAATACTTTGGAGGTATTATGAAAAGTTTGACGAGCTACAGGTGAGAAGAAATTGACAAAAGCAAGACGCACACAGTGAGAAGGATGAGTAATTTCTCTCTTTTTCTTCTTCCCCATTCAAGTCTCTGTTGGATAATAGATGAAATGGTGCAGAGAGAAGGGCGTGTGGGAGGGAAGCAGATTGTTAATTAAACGCTGAGACAGCGGCGTTTCCCTTCCTGCAACTGAAAAAATTCAACCTCTAAACAGAATGGAGTTAATTACCGACTGCCAGGGTTTCGTTTGGAGAGACGCTGGACACACTTAACATTGAATTTATCATCACAGCTTGCACTCTGCCTCTCTCTGTAACAGCTGCAGAGGGGACAAGCGGATACAAATGCATAGTAACGTGTAACACGCACACAAAAATGCACATTAAACTGCATGTATTTCCACAGATAGCTGAGTGCATTGATTCATTCCTCGTGGCCACAGGTTGATTCCTATTCACACATAAAAAAACGGGTATTCACGGGGCACAATGCTACACCTCGCACCTGCGCCCAGAGATGTGAAAAACATGAGCGCGCACTCACACGTTCAAGGAATTAGGATTCAGTCACATTCAATTCCACAGCGAAGGCTCAATAATCAGGTTATTAGTGATAAACGGAGAGCTCGGTGTGTTGGTGCTCAGTGGATAAAGAGCTCATAATTCAATTAGCCCATTGTAGATGAACGTGCTACAACTGGCAAATTATGTAACAAACTGACTATTACAGTGACACAATACAGCTGTTATCTGAAGTGAATGAAGAGATTTTCTTACAGTTTCCACATTAGCATGCGCAGCGTGTGATCATATGTCTCCAAACAATTAATTATCCAGTTTACACACAATCAGCCAAATTACGAGCCTTTGACTGTAAGACGAGAACAGCTGAAAGTTAAAATTGACTGAACAGCTTTTCACACTTTGATTTCTCTAAATATAGCACTAATTCAGACTTAATCCAATAATGATGAACATTATTGACATAACAAATGCCAGTAAATAATGTGTTTACTGCTTTGTTTATCCAGAGGATAATGAGTGTCTAATGCTCTCAGCCACAGTTTCCCTCCTCGGGAAACAGCAGCACACTGCTGACTTGATTTGCTTTGGAGACAACTTGAGGTGCTGATTTTAAAGATTACAGAATACACTAACAATATTTTTGCATATTAGAAGTTTTTGACAAAGAGCAGAAATGTAGGCTACAAATTTTCATGATATTTTTTGCCATCAAATATTTTTCTTGACTTTTTCTTTTTATGCGTGTCTGTGTTTGGAACGTGAAGCCAGTCCTATGTTTCCCGTGCCCTGCTGTGCTAGGATTTGGATATTGAACCTTGTTTCCTGTTAAGCTTTCAACTTGACGTTAAAAAAGAAGCTGTTGATGCGTCTCCTGACCTGCCTTGCAGCTTTGCTTTTAGCTGAGAAGCAAAAGGTGTGCGCTAATATCTGACGTTCACTTTTAACATGCCGTCATTTTTTTTTCCTTTTCTGCACCATCAAATACATGAAGTGTTTGGCTGCGATAGTGACAGCCAAGTGTGCGCGCATGCGTGTGTGGAGAAGCTCTTAAGTTCACAGACAATATTTGATATTTTCTTTATCTGGGAAGCCTGTTCTCCACAGGGACAGTTATTAATGATGGGTGTGAGGCTGTGAAACAAACAGTGATTTAATCACTTTTATGCTGCTCCAAGGACAATGGTGGGAGAATGCAATCATCAGCGCTTGTGCATTTGAGTGTATGCGTGTACATATGCCACGCTGTATTTATTTCTGATTTGCTGTTTTTGTATATGTATGCAAAAGTGCATGTCTACTTGGTCATTATCCTTGAGAACGTATTTTGAACCTTTAAATATTTGCTTCTTATGTGTGTCTGTGTGAGAATGAGTGTAAATGTGTGAGTGTGTAGGGGAGTGGGGTAGAGGTGGGTACTTGTGCAGATTTTGTCACTTTAGTGATTATCCTTGAGAGGCTTTTAATTTGAGGCTAATGAGTATTTGTTTTAGCGCTCATGCACTCCGGTGTGCGCATTTATGTGGATCTGTGTGCTTGTGTGTGTGTGCGTGTGTGTGATTAAGGGCTGTGACATAGTGAAAGCGACAGACTGTACAGATGTTCAATAAATGGTCTGGAACAGGCAGGGAGGAAAGGGGACATCATTCATACTTTCTCACTTCTATATACAGACACACACACACACACACACACACACACACACACACACACACACACACACACACACACACACACACACACACTCCCAGAGACAAGTGAATGAAATGAATGTGTAGACTCACGCACAAAAGACATGGATACACAATGTCCATCATACATTCTGTACAGATATAACAAAGGCAATGTACAACAATGACAAAATCCTACACACTTACACACACATGCTGCTAAAAAGAATTAACACAATAGCTAATGATTGAATGCAGCCAGAGTGAATTAACAGCTTAAAAAAACCACCTCCTGAGGTGGCTGAAAACAGTATGCAACAGTGTGTCCGTGTGTGTGTGAGAGGGCTGAGGGATCAAGGCGGAACCAGGTAGACAGAAATCTTCATTATCTCATATTGTGAGTGAAATAACTAATATTGCCGCACTCGACAATAGTAAATTAAGGAGCGTGAAGTGGGTACAGACGATATTTCTTGCCACTTACTCTGTGCAGTGGCGTGATTTTAAATCATTCATGCCCCATTCATCTTTTCCTTTGTTTCTTACAGTTTTCTCTCCTGTGATCAACACCACCTACCTCCACCATCATCTCAATTCATTTTAGCAAATTCTTTTTTTTAATGCTCGTTCTCCTTTCCTGCTTTTTCCCCCTCCTCAGCTTCCCACTCTGTTTATTTTCACTTCTTCCTTTTAGTCTTTTTCGGTATCAATTTTAACATCCCTTTTCTTCTTCAGCATTCCTCTCTTATAATTTCCCAGTCCCCCAGATTCCTCCTACCCTTTCTCTACTTTCTTCCTACCTAGTCCGCTCTTACCTGTCAGTTTTTGTTTAATCTTTTCAAATGTTTTTTGTCTTGAATCTTTTGGAGGGCAAATTGTATTGAACAGCCAGTACTATTTTACGTTCAGTCATGTCTCTTCCCGGACTTTAGTGAATATGTTGCTTTCTTTCTCTGCTGCCATGTTAACCAACCACTTACTCTTACCTTTATCTCAAAGCTGTGAGGATGTTCGAAGTGTTAAAGCCTTCGTCAGAGGCCTCGACACAGAGTGCTTTGAGTAGTTTCATGAAATGTGTACAAGCCAACCCGAGAGTGAAATTAGTGTTGAAACAGAATGGAAAATGCAAATCAGTGAATCTAAAATAGATGATGCAATCTGTCCCTCCTTTTGCTTTTCCCCCCTCTTCTGTCTCAGGTGGTGTGTGTATTGCCCAGTCCTTGAAGATCCCCAGGGAGCCCAGGCCAGGGGAGTTTGACAAGATCATCAGACGCCTGCTGGAGACCTCCAATGCCAGGGCCATCATCATGTTCGCTAATGAGGATGACATACGGTACGTGTTGTGCACTTTAAAAACGAACCCTGCTGGTCAACTTTCCCGCTGCTATCAGGTGTACTTTTTTGTTTAATAAGGTTTTCTGTGACATTTTCAACATATTTTACAATAGAAACCTTTTGACACCTACATGCTCGCTGTGATTACAATTATGTTATTCTGAAGAAGAAAAGACCTGGTTTTCATATCGCTATTCTTTAGCAACTCACTTGGTTAGAAGTGTTGCATTGTGGTACCGACCTAAGAGTTCGCACTATACTACAGGCACAATTATTGCACTATATATCGTTAAAATGGTCTGGCCTTTCAGTTATTTATGTAAACACAGAGGGATTTACATCTTGAATGATGATGTACATAATTATTAGGCAGTTAGGAAAATGTGCCAAAACTGAGATTTAAACAAAAAATTCAAATATTATAAAATGCCATTTTGACTCATACCTCCCCCTGAAATGGCTTAATTACTGGTCAATCAGACCTCTTGTCTTTGGGTCATGCAAAAATGCTTGAGGAAGAAAGCCTTTTTAGATAAATGCTGTCCAGAATGCTAAGCTACAAAATGCTTGAGATTTGGAAATAAATACTTGATGACATGTTTTTCACACATTTTATGGACAAAAAAAATAGGAGTCACTACTCACAGGCTAGACGGATGCTGCCTGTTGCTGCATCAGTTATAGATATAAGCAGCGTTACAAGAAAAAGGCTGCAGTGATCTTTATGTAGGGTTAAGCCTAAATCACATGCTTCCAAGTACCCCACTGCTCGACTTGTCTCCTGTAGTCTATCTTCAGATATTTGAATTATCTTTTCTTTTTTCTTTTTCTAAAACAGACGAGTTCTGGATGCAGCTAAAAGGAACAACCAGACGGGTCACTTCCTGTGGGTGGGTTCAGACAGCTGGGGGTCCAAGATCTCCCCTGTGATTGGCCAGGAGAGGGTGGCTGAGGGGGCCATCACAATTCTTCCCAAAAGGGCATCTGTGGATGGTAAGGATAATAATAGGCATATACGAAGCTGTCAGCAGGTAATAACTGAGAAGATGTGAGGAATAATAAAAGTAGTTCTCACCTGCACTGAAACTGGATTTGTGGCAAATGAAAGAAAGCCGAAGCAGCGGCTGCTCAAACTTTGATAGATCAAATTAAGGAGACAGGGGAAAGACCAGAGACAGAAATGAAATGGACTCATGTTCTCTCACTTTTGATCCCAGTGGGCAACAAGTTTTTGCCAATACACCAGGGAGAATATCCTCATTTGCTCTCTGTCAGAGCTCTCTATTAGATAATTGACTCCTGGAGGGCCACATAGGCGACAAGATATAAACTGGAAGCGAGGGAGAGAAATAGAACTTTAAATGAATCAAAGGGAGCTTTGGCAGATTCACAAGAAAGGCTATGTGGACTTTAAAAAAAGACAGAAGAGATGTGAGTGAGGATTAATGACTAGACTTTCTTTTGGTACACCTGGAAACATAATGCAGTGTAATGCAGTAATTCTGCAACATATGTTATATAAAGCTTAAAATGTGTCTGTAATTTATAGTGACACAGTATAGTACATTGACTCAAACACGGGATCTTTTGCACATGAGGTAAATGTTCTCTTATGCATTGAGAATTATTCTGATGCCATGACAAGCTCATTGAAATCATTTTTGGGCTGCCAATGCTGTATAATTTAGCTTTTATTTCCATAGGAAACAAAAGAAAAGTAAATGAAATTGTTGGCCTTCCTGGTAAAAACAGATGTCTTCGGCCTGTACTTTGGAAATACTTCCTTGCTGTAACTTTAATAATTTAAGGCAAAACTTTGCTTCACAACTGGTCCAAAGACACCACAATGTTGTTTTTAACGCAGTGAGGCAGCAGTTTTAAGTTGTGTTAATATGCCACAAATTCCCTCAACAGTGTGAAATTGTGTTTACCTTTGCTATTGCAGTTGCCAGAAACAAGGGAAACAGCTAGTCTCAAACAAAACAAAACAAAAAAGAAAAAAAAAGTCACTCTAAGTGCATGAGTCACTTTTACATTTTTTATAAGGAATATAACACCAGATAATATTTTTTTTATCTTTGAAAAAAGGCTTTCTGTTTTTCCCACTCAGTAGTCTTTGAACTAAGCTAACTGTCTTCAGGCTCAGGCTTCACATTTAATGTGCAGATTAGAGGCAGAAGCATCAAATAACATTTCTGATATGAGCAACTTTGTTCATTTCAGAGGTACTTTTTTATGCCCAGCGACAGTCATGGCCAGAGGCATTATGTTTTTACATAAATAATCCATATGCATAGCAGAAAAATAAATGTGGTGAACACATTTATTTTTCTGAAGGTAGACAAAGCTGACAAACCCAACCTGTGCTATTCTTGTGAATGTGATATCTCGGGAACACTGGGAGGAAATTTCATTCCACCTGTCTTAAATGTTCTCTTGGAAATAAGCATAGCTATCAGAATTTGGTACTCAAAGATCTCTGTGACATCATGAGTATTTTTGTGGGGGGGGGGGGGGGTTGCCACAAGTTGGTTCATTTGAATAAATTTTACACAGATATCTAATTGGATAAAATGATTAGCTGGTGTCATTTTATATCTAAAAGGTGAGAGCTCTGCTTCACTGTGACATGCTAATGTTTTGCAAAAACACACTTTCTGGCTGTTATTCAACACCATAATTCAGGAGTAGATGCGGAGATGTTGAGCACTTTCAATTTGGTCAGATACTAAAGTGGTGACACTAATCTTTGGTGGCCACATATTAAATTCCATTAATATTTTTACTCCATATATTATGAGTCTGGGCAGACATTGATATATTACTTTACGTAGCTGGTTGGAAGAGGCTTAATAAACACTACAGTATTTTATTTTATTTTTTACTAACCTGAAATTGTATTACCCTTTAAAGAACTTTAGAACTAAAGTCTACATGGTTTCATCTCTATTCATCAGTACTTAAATACAGTTTTAAATGAATATATCATTGTTCACAGAGTTCAGTTTTAACACTGATTCAGACTGAAGACAGGTTGGCTTGGTTATATCTATGTATCATTACACATGACACTAAAAATGTCATATGAACTTATTGTTTTACAGTCTATAAGAAAGCAGTGCAAGAGATGTACCAAAATATAATCTAAAATGTAATCATAGGAACTGTGTGCTTCCAAACAACTGCCCATCTGGTAGCAATACTTCTAATTTTCTATTATCATTGAATTAAGTTAGTGCTTTTTAGACCCTCAAAGTACCACAAATGATTATATTTCTGTTTTCAGGAACGTAACGTTATCACAATGGGAAGCACGTGATTCCACATGGCACAACTTACTGTTGAGGCACACAAAGAGTAAGACTAATATTCCCAGCAGTCAAATATCAGTAGAGCGTCCCAGGTGCACACATTACCCATTTCCACAACAGCACATTGAATTAATCAGGAGAGATCTTTTTAGCTTTCACAGTGAGTTTGGCATGGCACAGGCTGTCACACCTCACATGGGATAAAGTGTTACACTTAACTACAGTGCATGTGTTGCGCCTTCTTAGTTAAGTGTAAATGTTTCTTTGCAGTCTTCTTGCAAGACTGCAAAGAAACATTTCTTCTTGACCACCAAGTCACAAGCCATCTATGGTTAGATGTAGGACTTGGGTTAGAGAAAAGTCTACTGCTTTTAAAGTACTGTGTAAAGTCTTGAGCCATGCTTCATTTCTTTAAATTTAGCTTCCAAAGAGCCAGATTTTCAAAAGGCCTTTCAGAGTTTTTCTTTGGACACGGGTTGCTTTTTCACTCATGTTCAGTCCACTCTACTTTCAGCAAACTCTGCAAGACAAGAAGACAAAAGAAGATGTCTCAGGCTTAAAACTATCTACAGTGGCTGAACAGTTTAGGAAAGTTATCTCCTTAAGAAACAGGGAAAAATCAGTAACGACCTGACACAGGACCTGACAGCCTCATCAGAAATGGTCTCAGTGGAAGAGTGGCTGTCAAAAAGCCATTCTTAAGGAAGGGAAATGGTAAGGATGAGATATGCCAAATTATACAAGGATAAAAGTCAATGGCAACAGCTCTTATGGAGTCTTTGTTAGTGTGCATGGAGGAGGTGAGGAGAGAGGTACAGCAGTGAATGTCTACAGCATCTATAAAACACGGTGGACGCTCTGTTGTGGTTTGGGGCTGCATTTCAGTAAGTGGTGTCGGAGATCTTGTCAGAATTTATGAAATTATGAACACATATATTAGATTTTGATCTATCATGCAATACCATCTGGAAAGCATCTGACTGGCAGCCATTTTCAATATGACAATGCAATGATCCCAAACACAAACACATGGCAGTACAGCAAAAGCATGCCTGGACAGAAAAAACACAATTGAGCACCATTAATCATGGATAGGCCTCCCCAGCGCCTGGACCTCAACATTATTGAAGCAATGTTGGACCATGAGACAGAGCACAGGACAAAAAGCACCCAACAACAAGAAGAGCTTTGAATGTCCTTGAGGAAGCCTGAAGAACTATTCCTGAAGACTACTTGAAGAAATTACGAGAAAGCTTGCCTAAGAAGTTCGGGCTGTGTTAAAGAGTAAAGACAATCATATCAAATACTGACTTTAAAGCTCATGTACAAACTCTGTTTTTGCCTTATATGCTGTATTTCTATGTTTTTTTTGCATATCTTTTTTTAAATAAATCACTGCACTGAGTTTTTATTTTCCTAGCAAAATGTAAAAATGAGGAGTGACTCAAGGCTTTTGCACAATACTGAATTTTTGCATATTTGGAACATCCAAAACAGAAAAAATCCAATCCATTAACTGAAAACCTACATTTGTCAAATATATATCAGAGAATTCATGTCAAAGCTAAAATCCTCTAGTTTGTAAAAGTTTTACTGTAGCAAATGGCTAAAATGAAAGTCTAACCCTGCACAGAAACCTAGAAAGATAGCCGATGAGCTGATGAATTGTTAAAAGATTCATGTGGCAGATAAAATGCCATGCATTTAAGTTCTATGAGGTGCATATTTGCACCTCATAGAACTTAAGAAGCTTCTCTCACATTTAATTATGGTATGAAGAAAGTAGTAGAAGAGTTTTTTCTCATCTGCACGTCTCTTTTCTTTTGCCTGTATCTTTATTCCAGCCTGCCACTTGCTGACAGGTATTTCATTCCTATGAGTGGAGAAACGTGTTCCCCTCTTTTAGTTCCTCTTCTCTTGTTATTAAAATGGACAAGTATCCAATTTATTGTGGAAGCTTATTTTAAAATCTTTGCTCTCCTTTCTCTTTACATCAGTATTTGATAGGAGCTCCAATACTGACCGGCTCAACCAAAATAGCTTTTCAGTCATACCATACGTGGGCTATTCATAACCTACGCATTTATGTGTCAAAATGTATTACATTGTGCTGAACACCTAATTTTCTAGCACAGACAGGCTCAGTAGAAATGAAGCCAATAACCCCTGAAGCACCGGTGCCCTCTCCTATTACGCCATTTAACAATATCTGGGTTGAAAGTGTCGAAACCAGCTCTTCTAAACAAAATAAAAAGGGAGATGTATTCAGAAGAGTTTTAAAAAGAAAAACAAAAAAAATAACAACCCATTTTCATACTTTTTAACCTTTGCCCTGTCTGTCTTTTACACAGCATTTGACCGGTATTTCCGTAGCCGTTCGCTGTCCAACAACAGAAGAAATGTTTGGTTTGCTGAATTCTGGGAGGAAAACTTTAACTGTAAACTGGGAATGCATGGTAAACGGCCTGGCAGCCTGAAGAAATGCACAGGTAAGACTACATTTGACTTCTTCCATTATTTCACTTGCTATCAACCATTTGGGGAAAAAATCAATAAAGCTTAATTGTGTGAATTGTTATTTGACTAGAGATCCAAAGAGAGATGAAAATGCTCCAAGGGACTTTGGAGTTTTACACTTGAGGGTATAACGGATTGTTTTGTTTAGCTGTAATTCTACAGATCTATACGAGCTCGTAAGTTTTACTTTCTGAGAAGTGTAGCAGAAGGTCAGCTATAATTGGTCTTCCTTTATCCCTGCATCGGCTACCTCCTTGCATCATAACCAGTGTCATTCTTCTTATTTTGGTGCAGCGTAAAACAATAACTAGGCACACCCGACTGACAATTTTCAGGGAAACCAGTTCATCCTAAAAGCAGGCCCAGCTTTTCATATTATGGCTGCCAGCTGATTAACCACATCACATTAGATTGAATAAGTCTTCATTAAAACATTGTAGCTCTGAAAGTCTGTCATCAGAGACAAATACTGTCTTCTAATTAGTGTATATATATATATTGTGGAGTGCACTGCTGGCTGTAATAAGTAACCTTAAACCCCAGATCAAATTAGCTGTTGGGATTTAAGAAGCAATATAGCTCAACAAGAGCAACTGTTTGTGTACTCGAAGCTTGAAGGGAAATTAAATAGTTGTTGGAGTATGTGCTTGTAAATGTGGCAGTGCACTCTCTTCGGTGCGTTTTGTTTTGTGTGTTTGTGCGTAGGGTATATATGTGTATTAGTTCTGTAATAAGCACTTCTTGGTGTCATTTTTTGGTTTTTTGCATTGCTTTTATATGATTTATGGTGGTTTGACCTGCATTTTTCAATCCTAGTCCAAATTGTCTGCAGCTTGTTATTTTACAAACAACCCAACACTACAGCTGATTTGTGTCTTGTGCTGTCTTCACATTCATGTGCACGTGATCCAGATGGTGCTGTGTGTGCACTTTTTCAGTGCCTACACCTGTCACTGGCTAGATAAAAAAGTTAGCAATGCCAGTGGACATGACCTGTAGGTATACCTCTGTGCTGCCGTGATCGGGTCTGTATGTTTATGTGTGTGTCATAGCGACTACTCCCTGGCTGATGCCTGCCACTGGCTCACATAATTAGGTTTGTAAGGGCTGTGACTCCCATTGACCGTCTATTACTAGCCGTGGCATCTGTGTATGTGGGCATCTATGTGTCGAGGGCCCTGTAGTCATGAAGCAGAGTCCATTAATTCCAAGTGCTGGGGTTTGTGACCTCCAAATCATCAACACAGAAGCCAATCAGCAGCCTGCTGCTCAAGGTCACTGTTGTGAGACAGCTGATGGGAGGATGTGGAAATGGATGTGATTATTGCACGTGATTGGGCTGGGAGTGGGGGGGCGGTGAGATGATGTCAACAAAAAATTAACAGTTAGAAAAACTGAAAAATGCAGTTGGAAACAAATTACACAAACAGTGACAAAGATAGCATAATAAGATATTCAAGTAACATGGGAAATATGATAAATGGGAGTGGGCAAATTAATCGTAGATTGTAAGACTGGGAAAAGGATACGGGAATTAAATAGTTTTTTTCTGAGTCTGAAGAACTTGAGGTTTAACCTATTAATCTTAAAAGATCGGATGGGGTGATGACCTGGAGTGTTTGATGGTGTTCATGAGAATAGTCATCATTACATATGTATTATCAGAGAAGGTTGAAAATGCAAAATAGTGTGTAATTACCTCTGCCACGGAGGTTATGTTTTTGGTTGTGTGTGTGTGTGTGTGTGTGTGTGTGTGTGTCTCTGCAAATATGACAGCTCAAAGTTTTCTTTTTCCTTTTTTTAAATTCTGGTAAAACTTTGTAGGGGTTTAGCGTGGGCTCATGTTAACAATCCAGCCAAACTTAGTTTACATTCTCCAAGGTCTTCAAGGTCAAATTACTGGATTTTCAACTTAGAAACTATGATTCTTCCAAGTGTGGTGTGTATTGTCAACATATAGAAAGTACCATATAAAGATTTCAAATATCATGTCACATTTGACCTCTGACCTCTCCTTCAGGGTCAGTAGCTCGATCTGGAGGTCCAAATGATAATAATGTTATATAGAGAGAGTTATATAGAACTATGTTTCTTACTGCAACTTTTTTGTATTGAGAACATATATGCATATAGGGATTGATATATGGTGATTCTAAATATCACGTGATTTTGGACCTTTGACCTCTCTGTCAAGGTCAAATAAGGTGAAACTTTCATAAAATGACTTTTATCTTTAAAACTGTGCTTAAAATTCTACTGCACTTGTTTTTATTGAAAACATCTGGAAATGATACTGGTATATATGGATTACAAATATCACATTATAGTTTGCATCCAAATATCATGTTGCATTTGACCTCTAACTTAACTCTTACATTTCTCATCTACCTTTCTTTCAAGCTGCGTGGTTAGATAGAAATATACTGTAATATAATATTATATAATACACTCATTATTCATGTCCAGTTATCAATCAATATTTATTATCCATGACTTGCTCTATATATTGGTGTAATCAAAGTAAACCAAATATGTCTGCCATATTTTAAAGTTATATACATGGTTCTAATAAATCCTCTTTTAAGTATTGTGTATTATATTTTATAAAAGCACTCATTTTGTCTTTGTATTTTGTCTTTTTGCTGCACATTTATTTGCTCCAAATGAGTGTGCAAAAATTACAGCATATTCCTCTGAGGTTTAGCAGTGAAGTAGTTTGCAATGGAACAGCTTGAGTAGTTCACAGTTACATTATAACCCAAGCAGCATTTGTTTGCTGTATTATGCTGCATAAAAGAAAAATGGCTTTTGTCAGATACAGGCCGTTGACACATAAAGAAAATGAAGCCCCATGTCCATCACCAAATGACTCTTGCGTCATTTTCTCTTTACTTCCTTTCTCTACTCTCTTAATTTAACCTGGGAGATATTGTTTCCTTTATTCTTGTCAGTACAAAATGAGTTACATGAAGATGATGCATTTTTCATAGGAATATCCCCAGCCTACTGTATAATGTAAAAAAAACATACGTAGCATCATAGTAGCTACATGATATCCAGTGATTTGCTGCTAAAGCTACTACGACCAGCCAGACATCTGTTCTTCAGTCCAAAAAATGCATTTTAATGATTTATTTAGAGTACATTACCACAACTTTCAGCTTTCATCATTTCATCTTTCATCAAGAGAATAGTAAGCACACAAAAAAGGGGAAATCCAAGGCACTCAGGCTGCTGAGTGAAAAGTAAAAAGCCTCTTTTTGAGACATGGCTCATGAGAACATCAACCGACAACTCGGATGCTGGAATAAAAGTGTGCTCTGTTGAAGACATACATTTAGGTAAAACTAATGCTTCAGGGCAAACTGATTTAGGCAGACACCAGATCACAAATAAGACTACACACTTACATGGCCAGAAACTCCCATGCATACTGCTTGTCAAGGTTATTATCGTTAACGAAAACTAACGAAATAACGAAAACTAGAAGTGATAAAACATTTTCGTTAACGGAAATAAAAATAAAAACAAAAAAAGGAAAACTAACTAAAACTGTAATGAGTGTTCACAAAACTAACTAAAATTAACTGAATTTATAGCAAAAATGTGTTTAGTTTTCGTTGATGTGTGTGTGTCATACAATAGTCAAGGGTGAAAATGAAGTTTAGTTTCCAGGTTTTTTTCTTGCTGTGTCTAATTATGCCAGCAGGTGGCAAGTACGTTAGTCGAGTCGTCTGTGTTGCTGCTCCGTCCACGCGCAGAATCATGTCAGGAAAAGTCGGGAGAAAGCGCCAGAGTCCAATTTGGGATTACTTTGAATATGACTGTGTTTTGGATAAAGCAAGTGTCTTGTAGTGGAAAGAGACAAATTATGAGGGACATTTCTAAAGGGAAAAAAATCCCACAAACCATAAAGTGCACTCAAGAAGTTCACACAAGAAGGCTAACCTAGCTTACCTTGAGAAGGTAAGTGAGCACGCCCAACCCTCATCCCCAGAAAACAGAAGCTAACCAAAGGCAAGGCAGCGTGATGCATCCCGAGACAACAGGACTGGGATATCTACATAACTGTGTGAGTCAACTGACTTCAAAAAGTTTATCAATTCACTTGAACCAAAATTACGAACACCCGGTGCTGCAAGAGTTAATAGTCTCATTGGGGCCAAGATATACATTTTATAGTTGCCTGGTATCAATGGTTGTTCATCTGCCTTTATTTATTTATTTATTTAAAGAACCCATAGGTGGGAATGTGAGTTGTCTGTCTCTGCGTGTTAGCCCTGCGACAGACAGGCGACCTGTCCAGGGTGCAGGATATGGTAGCTGGAATAGCAACATACCCAAGGATAAGCAGAAGAGCATGACTGATATGATGAAACTGGGATTTTGTTACACTTAATTATTGCAGACACAACTAAAACTATAACTGAAACTAATCAAAACTAAACTGAAACTAAGGATTTTCAAAAAACAAAAACTAAACTAAACTAGCAAACAATTGGTAAAAACTATTTAAAACTGATATAAAATTGAAAATCTGAAGTCAAAACTAAATAAAAATAAAAACAAATGAAAATTGCAAAACTATTAAAACCCTGCTGCTTGTAGAGCATCATGAAGGAAAATGCAACAATTCTTACTATATGTGTGTTACTTTAAAACATGCTTGTTCTTTTTCTGTTTCTAACCCAAGTAGGCACACTCATCGCACGTCTTTCTAAAGATGCCTTTTTGTCACAGCTGCTAAAGCTAGACCAAACACAGCAGGACCAGGCAGTGTCAATGACCCAGAAAATCCATTTGGTGTTTAGCATTTGGTTCCATTTGTTGTTTCAAACTGACTTGCCAGGTAAACTGGATCTGAGCAGGATTTTCACCTATTTGGAGTAATGTGGCACCATAGTGAAGAAGGCTGAAATACACGCACACTGAGATAAAATGCATGACAAAATGTAGATCTATAGAGCGAGTCTACCCACTTCTCCCTTCATACATACAGTAATGCTATTGGAGGTGAATCTCTTAATTTCCAAATGAATCTCTTAAGTTTTCATACATTCTAGAGCATTTCTCTGCTTTCATATGGAGAAACGCACATTAAAATAGGCAAAAACATAAACAATGTTTAATAAAACACAACCACTAGCATCTCTGTCCACAGCCGCCATCAGACCTTGTTCATAGCAGTGGTTGTTGACGAGAGCTGTAAGCCTCAGGTACACTCAGAAGAATTAAAGTGCCCTGTGGACAGTTGGACATTTGTTATCCTGTTGATTTCTATACTTCTGATTTCTTTGCCTTTCTGTCTGAGTGGGTTTTGACTTGTGTCACTCTCAAGGGAATAATACCGGTTTGCTATCGTTCTCTACTTTGTCAGCCATCAAACTTCTTTATCTCACCTTGTCTGTCTTTTTGTCTTTAGATTTCTTGCACCTGCCATTTCCTTCTCTTCTATGAAATCCAAGTTTAAAGTGTTATTTTATGTCAACGTTGAAAAGGTGAAAATCAGTAATGCTGTCTCAGTGTGAGTTTTTGAATTCCTGAGCCGAGCATAAGTTCAGGCCAAGCGCAGTAGCCTTCTACCTGTCTAATTGGCAAGCTTGCTTACAGATTCTGCATATCTGCAAACCATTTTGCAATCCATCTTTACTCCAGCTGCTGTTCATGCTGTTTCTGACCCAATCAATGTCATGTATGTGTCACTAAAGCCTGCCCCATACAGGTTCCTGCTGCTGGTCTCCCTGCCTCTGGCTTTCAGGTTCAGCATGTGGAAGAGTGAGGAGGTCCCAGAATAGAGCCATACTTCTGAGTATAAATTATTGGAGATGGAAATAACAATATTCTTTTGCCTGTAGGAGTCCTGTCTGAAATTATTTTCTCCCTTTGCAAATCAATAACAGTTTTAAATTATGTTATTTTTTTTCTGAACTGAGCCCGCCTTTCCTCTGCACACTCTCACTGTCTTGCAGCCTCTTGTTCTCATCCTAATTTGTATGGCCAGAAAATTAATCTACTGTATTGTTTACACTGTAAACATGGCAAATAAAAGTAATATCTAAGTCTATGTAGTATTTATTTGCAAAGCAATACATAATATATATTTTATGCAGCTGTGTAGTTTCTACTTTCATTCCTTATATTAGCTTATTATTATTTTACGTGAAGTTATAGTTGCATGCATGCTGTTTTTAATGGGTCCAGTAAAACTCATTCAGAGATGTTTTATCTCTATTAAATGAGGGAAAAGCCCGCTGTGCAAATGCAGGTAGTTAAAACCCTACGAAGCAAAGCACAATTCAATGAATACACACCAGAACCAATTTTTAATTATATAAATGTGCAATAAATGGAGAACTGATCTGAATTTGTAAAATACTGTGATGTCCTGGAGTTCCCTCTGCCTCACATTATACCTAGAAAAGACCGTGATTATAAGAAATATTGATATATTGGAAGTTTATGACTCAGTATCTTAAACAACTAGAGGTCACATCTATAAGACTTTGCTGGGGCACAGTGAAGAGAGCCCAAAACTCTTACCCAGGTGAGAAGAAGCCTGAAAAGGATGTATGCATAGTACTCTGTGAGGGGAAAAAACAAAAGAATAACAGTTTCATCTCTCGCCAGTTTTCCTGATTAGCAAAATTACCATAATGCTGTAGCTTCTTTTACAGCTGCCTAATGAAGGTTATGCTCTAACTTCCTTCCTACTTAATAGGCAAACACAGAGGATTATCAAATGCTTGCACACACCACACACACTTCCTCAGTTTAACATAAATAATTAATACTTTATAGAGTATTGTTGATGAGGAATTTATCTTCTAAAGGCTCCTTGGCTAGTTTGATGCCCTTGTTTTCTGAATGCATGAATGCTTTTCTTACTCGGTACAAAAGTCATGCTTTTAAAGACACAGAGCCTTCATCCAACACTAGCGATGTGTGCATGTGTCTGTCTGTGGGAGAAGCACAGTACCATTCCAGAAGTTAATGAGATCCTGACTTAGCCCAGCATGCACACATTTACCCTTGCGTACAAACACATGTTCACTCACTACAAATAGACCATATCCTAACGAGGTCGATGGGGAAGGAGAGTTATTAGGCTCACAGGCTGAATAAACTGTTCCCTCCCCTGTGAAAAGGCCTAAGGATTGAACAGACTGAAGGATGGAGACGAGCACAGATGGAAAGCTTGATGGACAATTAGAGACAGACAGGCACAGACAGACAGATTGCAGACTGTGAGACACAGACAGCAACAGACAGTGCTTTATGACTCCTTCCAACATTAGTTTTCAGTAGGTGAGATGAAGTGTCATTTAGCTGCAGTGAAATGATCCTCTTTCATTTTCTTGCAGAGGACATGGTTATCTATAGCTCTCAATGATGCACTCTGTGTGCATATGTGGTAGCTTATTTATGACTTGCAGTCCTACGATAGAGAGCATGCTTGTAACATGTGCCTTGATTCTTATACTGAGAAACTGTATGGGTGAGCTGCAATCATAGCCACTACTTTGGCATTGGATAAATAAGTAGTGAACTGCACATTTGCCGCTGTTGTATCACAGCCTCACACAAACTGTAATCCATCTTGATGAGACCCAAATCTCATTGTAGAGGAAGGAAAAATAAAGTCCACTAATGAAAAAATGTGGCTAGGAGGCAGGCGTATGCACATAAAATATAATGTATTTGTATGATCATTGTTACCTCAACATGTTCATGTCACGAGTTGAGATGTTGGCCAGCACGATGATGCAGAAGTTAATACTGTTGCCTCACAGCAAGACGGTCCTGAGTTTGAAGCCACTAGCTGACTGGTTGCGTGATTTGTCTCTGAGTACTGTGGCTTCCTCCACAGCCCCAAAACATGCATTTGGTTAGGTTAAATGACACTTCTAAACTGACCATAGGTGTGAATGTGAGCATGAATGGTTGTCTGTCTATGGAAGAAAATGGAAAGATGCAGAAGTGAGTTTTGGACATAAACTATAAAGACAAAACTGACATGAGGTTATAATGCAATTCAAGTTTATTTATTTATGCCAAATCACAGCACAACAGTTGCCTCTTTACTGTGTGGTAAACCCTCCAGTCTTAGAGAGGAAACCCCAACAATCACATGCTCAACAAGCAACGATGGGAAGGAAAAATTCCCTCTTAAACTAAAACCCCCAGCATAACCAGGCTCAGTGAGGTGCAGTCATTTGCTGTGACTAGTTGGTGGATGAGAGAAAAGAAAAGAAAGGGAAGAAAGCATAGTGAGAAAAGACAAAAACTATGGGAGTGAAGACACAATTTAAAGACATGCAGCAGTGATACATTGGGAGTAAAAAGAGAAGACTAATAGAAAAATGCTGAGTATATCATGTGAAGTCCCCTTGCAGCCTGAGCCTATAGCAGCATAAAGAAGGGATGCTTCAGGGCAATGTGATGCTGCTAACTCTGAGCTTTATCAAAAAAGGAAAGTTTTAAGTTTAATCTTAAAAAAAGAAAGAGTGTCTGTCTCTTGAATATGAAATGGTGGCTGGTTCCACAGGAGAGAGACGTGAGAGCTGAAAGCTCTGCCTCCCATTCTACTTCTGGAAACTCTTGGAAGCACAAGCAAGCCTGCTATCTTAGAACAAAGTCTTCAGCTGGGACGATATAGTACTGTAGAGTCTGCATGTGAGGATTTGGATTTAACGGGGACAGACTGGCGACCTCTCTGGGGTGTACCCTCTCATCCTATTGCAGCTGAGAAAGCCTATAGCCCCCCTGCCATCCTGAATTGGATGGGCGGAAGAAAATGAATGGATGGATGAATGGATTTAACAGGGAACCAATGAAGAGAAGCTAATGGTGGGGAAAAAGTGTCTCTTTCTCATTCCTGGCAGTACTGTCACTGCAGTATTTTGGATTAACTGGAAGCTTTTCAAGAAACTTTTAAAAGAAGGGGTGCTTCTTTTATAAGATAATAATTAATTACAATAGTCAAGACTAGAACTAGTAAATGCATTTTTTCCTTTTTCTTCATGATCTCGGAGACAGCATGTGCCTAATTTTAACATTGTTTTGCAAAACAGTCCTACATATTTGTTTAGTGTGTTTATATAAGGACATATTTTAAAATGACTCAAAGATTCCTTATAGTGTTATTGGAGACCAAAGTAATGACATAATCTTGAGGTTAGATAAGTAAGTATGTGGTTAGATACCATGTTTCTACGATTTTAGGCCCAAATATACTAATCTTGTTTTTATATGAATTTAGGGGAAGAAAGTCATAGGCGATCTGGATCTTTATGTCTTTAAGCCAGACCTGTAGTTTAACTAGTGTTATCTGGCTCAATAGATATATATTGTGAGTATCATCTAATAGCAATGAACATATATAGAGTCTTTTCTCGTTATATTTCTCCAGACAAGTGGAAGTCTGAGATTCTCTCTCTGTTTTTAGCTACCTGCCTACTTGTTTGCTACCTATATAATCTATGTACTAATATGGAAAATGTCATACTGTTTCTAATGATAGTGAGTATATAACCATCAGCAATTTAGTTTTATAGCAACCATTTTTTTGTATTTTTTTGGCCATCATTTCTCAAAGTTTTTGTGTCGTTGTCACATTCTCAATTCTTCAGTAGTTGCTTAGTACTAACACAGCTGATAAGAATGAAGGTCAACACTATAAAAATTAGGCCCAGGTTCCCCCCACCCCCCCCCCCCCCCCACCCCCCCCACCCCCCATTCAGGTCTTGGAAAACTGAGAAGTTTTAATAGTGCTAATGTCACCCAGTTAAATCAAATGCACCTAATCATATTACTGATCCAGATTCACAGCAAATTTGTTTCTGATTGTGTGACACAAATACCAGCACTGTAAGTATGAAAACTAACAGCAAGTATGTTTGTGTGTCAGAGCATTATATTCAATGCATTTGTCGTTTAAAGCTATTCATGTCTCTTATTCTGTTGTTTATTGACCTTGCTTTTATAAACCTAAAGTCTATCTATCATCTTTCACTCCAGCTTTTATTTTTAGCCCCCACCATTCTTCTGTTTTGTTTGATACATTTTCTCTGCTGTCTCGCTAGCTTTACCGTGCTCTTTCTCTGCAGCCACCTGCCTCTTTGGTTCCATAGCTTTCCCCTTTCGGTGTTTGTTAGTGTGTTTGCTTGTTCAAGGGTGGGAAGGGAGAAGGTCCGGTGACATGAAACACACATCCCTTCAACAAAAAAACATACATGAAATTCTTGTTTATATGTCAAGTGAAAGCTGGGCAGGAGAGAAATCAAAAGAAGGGAAGGAAATTTAAAAAGTTGAAGAGAGAGAGGAAGGGCTAGTGTGCATAGCCAAGTTATGCCAGGACAGTGATTCAGCAAGATATGAATAATGACCAATGAATAATTTATATTAGCTGTGTGTACCATCAGCAGTAATATATACCAGCAATAATGTAGAGTGTAATATATATTAGCCACATATGTCAGTGGCATCACATTATTCATGAAAAAGGGTGCTCTGCTACGGATTGCTCTTTATAAAACAGACAACACTCTCACTGCAGCCTGACAGCAGGTCTGAGAAGAGAGAGGGGAAAGTAGCTGAAAGATGAGAATAGGAGCAGCAGCAGGATCAAAATGCCACATATCTAATAAATACTTGCTCATTTGAGCTTTGGTGTTATTTCTGACGGTAAAAGTAACAGTGACATTGAGTTTAGCAAGTCAATTACGGAGAACAGGCAAACCTGTGACATTAGTAAGGAGATGGCTAAACAAGCGTACGCACACAAGCAGTGTAATGAACACAAAGGTTTTAGTGTACTTCATCTAATTTCTACTGTGTTTACTCATTCGATAAAAAAACATGCTGTTAAAAGAAAAAGTTGAGAAAACAGAAAATAACATTTTCTGTTTTGAGTTTTTGAGTTTTCTGAACTTGTGAGTATTGTTGAGGACTTTACTTAACAAGAGTTCTAGCAACTTGAATTTTCTTGTTCACCTCATCACAATATTACCTAAGGGCAACAATAATATCCAAGCTTCAAATGCTGAGTGTAACAGAAAAGTGCCTGACTCACACAGTGTTGCCAGACAAGTCAACGTTTATTTACAATGTGCTTTAATCTTTTTCTGACTGTGTAGCTTTACAGCTGCCTTACTCCAGCGCGGTACAGTCAGGTCCCAGCATCCTACTCAAATAGGGAGGCATGATTAGATGACAGGTAATATAGTGATGTGGTTAGCACTGTTGCCTTACAGCAAGAAAGTCCTGACTTCAAATCCACCATCTGGCCAGGGCCTTTCTGTGTGGATTTTGCATGTTTTTCCTGTGTTTGCATGAATTCTTCTTCAGTTACTCTGTCTTCCTCTCTCAGTCCAAAGACATGTAGTTAGTAGAGTTAGGTTAATTAGTGAATTGTTGTCTGTCTCTCTGTGTTAACCCTGCAACAGATTGGCGACGTGTCCAGGGTGTACCCCGCCTCTCACCCTATGGTAGCTGGGATAGGCTCCAGCCCTCTTGCGACCCTGAGAAGGATAAGAGAATAGATGGGTGATTAGATGATGGAGCTCAGCGTTCCATGACACCTGCAGCTGAGCTACAAACCAAACTCTGCCACATTAACTAAACAAAACACTTTTTGTGTCAGTCACAGAAAGCTTTGCCTTTACAGCTTTCATCGGCCCCCTTACTTTACACAGCAGACTGATCTGCATGTGTGGTTTGGGCTAAATTTTTACCCCACATGCAATCCTTTATTTTATCCTGGGTTGGGACCAGCAGGGGCTTGACAATTGCTTGTGACACTCTCCCCGACCTGGAGTTGGCTGTGTGTTTCCTCACAGTTTTAACAAGGGTCTTTATGCTTGTGAGGTGAATGTGCTAACCCTTACATTACTTAAAAACATGAGCTGTGGCCTCTTCATTTTATTTATTTACATTTCCTTAGTTACAGTACAAGCAACATTAATATCCTTGAAAGGTTTGCGTATAGGTTTCAATAGTGTAAGGGTCAACATGTTTGCCTAAAACACTAAAAGTCCTTGTTTTGCAACTAGGAGGCAACTCAAACTCAAGGTCATGCTAGGTGGTCACAAGCAGGTGTGGGGGTCCAAAGCCTGGATAGGAGTGATCAAGAAGTATATCTTGTGTAAAAGTCTCCACCAAACCAAAAATGTTATTGTTACCCTCACAAGAAAACTCAAGTTCCCAGAACTCCTGTAAAATCAACAACAGTCAGAAGTTGAAAAAACTCGAGTATTGACTAAAGTTGTTTGATGTTTTGAGTTTTCAAATTCTGATTTTTTAGAGTGGACACAGCAAGATTTACCACTTGAGATAATTGCAATACAAAATACTCCAAAAGGCACCGGCACAAACTGGGTAGAGAGTCCTAATCAGTGACAAAAATTAGTAGAATTGAAGGCCGCCTGCATTGGAACACGCCTGTCAGTCAGATGCCCGACTCCTTGAAAACCTTAGCACCTTTTATGCTTTGTTATGGAAAATCTTGAATAAAACTGCAACCAACAGACGAGCGTGTCTTTTGAAGTGAGGTTTATTAGAAAAGAAAAGAAAAACACTGCAGTGGAGCAAAACGTTCAGATCACACACCTAACCCGTTTTTCTGAGGGAAAGACATCACCCTGAACCCTTTTATACCTCCCAAACAAAGAACATTCCACAGCAGATCAATTATTAGCAGATCCTTATCTCTTCAGTCTAGGAACAGTTCCGACCAACCGTCATCTCCTCTGCAACAGGATGTCCAGAGCCCTCAAGAGGAAAACGAGTCTGCTGTGAAGGTGCAATAAAACTTGGACCCCACTTGTGATCACATCCCACATGCATACAACTGATGTCAAGAGTGAGCTTTCTATACTGAGTACAGAAAGTGTTACTACTATTACTAAAGTGATGTGATTAATACATAAACTAAAAACATTTTCAGTACAGCTTTAAGAGCCAATTTGCCAATCTGCAATTAAAAAACCCACCACCACCAACAACAAAAAAATATTTTAACACTGAGGTCTCTGGGGATTTACTTGTTTTTGGAGCCAGCTCTGGCTTGTTCTTCCAGGAAGTGCAGTTCATGTCACTTCATGCTTGACATGTCACCCTCACTCTTTCACTCACACAGGTTGCTGCTCGAGTAAACTCTGATCAGGTAATTGACTTCTAAAAATGTCACGAATAAAGGTGCAATTATTAATAAGTTAATTTGAGACTTCAGCTATTAGAATGCCTCCCAAACTGTAGTGAGGTTGAAATGTCTTTTTTAGGAACTTGTTCATCTAGTCATCCACCCTAAAGCCAGCCTGGTGATGGGACTTTTAACCAAGTCCTTTATCTCTTATTCTATCTGTTTTGTATTGATAACATTTAAACAGATATACATTTCTATTCATCTATACATCTTCTATATTTGTTGTTGGATCAATACAGTAAATTTGAAAAGAGTCTACACAGACATGTGTAGTTCACAGCTGGATGATATTAAAATAACATTTGACATCAAGCTCTGATCCCACACACGAGGCACCAGTTATGAAACAAACACATTCACACAGGCGCACACACTCTTAGATGTAATTGTACAAACACAGACACATACTTGCACTCAGGCTTGAAGCCACTGACTGGTATTTATGCAGCAGTGTATTGACACAAGCCTTGGCTTCAGTGCTCTGTTGTCAAATCATGTAGAGCAGATCTCTGTCTGATGCTCATTTGCTCTTCTTTCTTATTGATTAGCCATGTCTTCCTTGGTAGATTAGCCTCAAAGATCTAAGCCAGTCAAATATGGTTTGCATGGTTTTTGTATGTTAAGAAATATGAGCAAGAAACACATTTAAGCAGAGTGGTAGTTTTATATTTTAACAATATTGATTCATAAATGTCTCTGAATTATGGTGTGTGTGGGCAGCATCACCCTATGCTGTCATCTTCGTGATGTTTTTGAGCCATCTTTGATAAATGAGAGAAAAGCTAATTAAACAACCTTTATGTAAATGTATTCATGAACATCTGAACTTAGGTTGCATCATTCCAGGGCTCATAAATAAATTTCCTTCTCATATATTTTTATAAGCCAATTTGCCTTCAGAAAAGGAAAGGCGGATGGGGGCGTCAGGTGGTGGTTGAGAAGAAAAGAAAGCTAGCGTAAAATACTTGCTAGCTGTTGAGAGTTTAGAAGGAGGGAATTGAATATGTGCTGCAAATTGATGTTTAATTAAGGAGCTTGTTCACATCATTAGTCTGTCTGTCAGCTGTGTTGCCATCAATCACTGCATGTAGAAAATCTGCCCAGCACACTGGTCTATGAAGGCATCCATCAAAGCATTTAGCCAGTTGGCATTCTTGCATTAGTCTCACCTCGATGATTTCATGTATTGCTTTGTGTTTGTATTAGACAAGGAACTCGCTTCACTAGCAAGGCAGTGAAACATGCATTTCAGAGGTTTTGCTGACGCCAAGCTCACTGTGGTGTTCCCAATTTTTTGATTTTATCTCATATCATGAAAATAGTAGGATAACAGATACAGCCCTCACATGTTGTAATCTTAATCCTTCTTGTGTAGAGAAGGATTTTAATTTTAAAGTAAGTAGGTATGTTAATATTTATTGTAATTCTGGATTTTATGGATAATCACACATGTAATCGTGAAGAAGTCCCACAAAGCAGACTTGAAAAATGGCCATCAATACAGCCAGTAGCTCCTTAGCTGTCAGGAAGAAAGTCGGTCAAAACATCGGCAGTCATTTGACAATGTGAATAGTTATATTACTTGTGTATAACTAAATAGTATAATATTATAGTGCAATATAAAGTTATTTCACAATTGCCTTTTACATTTATTAAAGACTTCAATCACTCAGGGCTAGCAACTGCTTAGCAATCCCTTAGAAACCATAGGAAGGTAGAGGCAAGTTATATTGCTTGGCAGGTCAGCAAGTGGTTGCTGGGGATTGCTCGTTGTCTGTGAAATTGATTGCTAATGCCCCAGTCACAGAGACCAAGAGACTAGTCGGTCAGCAACACTCCGGGCAACCATATGTAGATCACTATAAAAAATGTCTGTTCCCCAAATGGCTAGCTAGTGGTTGGTAGATGAAAAATGGTTACAAAGAGATATACACTGCTGCACCAAAATCCTCCTTACTTTAGTAAGTAGGAGGTTGAACTTGTCACCCATAGTTTGCATGGAAGGCACCAACTTGTCTGCAGATCCTTGCTGAGCAGTAGTGAAACTGTGAAACACTATAGCGCTGAAATGAAAACATTTCAAAGGGTGCAACAATCTCTATTTCCAGTGTTTGTCCCACTTTTCACAGTTTCACTGTAGCTCAACAAACAGTTGTTGAGTGTTGACGTTCTATGCTAAGTACAGACAACCACCGGAACCTGCTAGTAACCAAAGAAATTATAAGTAGGTTTTTGGTGAAGCACACTCTAATACACATTTTTCCATAGTGACCAGAGGTTTCAGCCGATCTCTCGGCCTGTTATTATGTTAACATCTGTCGCAGAAGAGATGCTAAAGTCCTTCAAATCACTATCATCCCCGACCATGCTGCAAAAAAGGTGTTTTTATTTGTAAGCTTCTTACTTTGACTCCTAAGGAAATACATATATATCTTGTCTTTTGACTTGCACTACTAATAAGAGAATTCAAAGTATCACCACCTCTGCATTGATTTTGAAGTGCCGAGTTTAAGATTTGTTTGGGGAGGTCTGTTTATGACGCAGTATCAATTTAAAAGAAAATGAAAATGATGAAAAATATCACCACAACTTAATCTTCAAAGGCCCCTTTAAAGTGCAGGGTCTTGACTGTAAAACTATTTTTCTTTTGTAGTTTAGAGACTTTAAAGTCTACATTTATATGCTAGCATTCAGTTTGTAATAGCAGGTGTCAGGATCGACAAATAGCAGATTATCTCAATTTCAAACAAAACTTTCATCATAAAATTGGCTTTTGAACATGTTTTTTTGCCGTGACATGCCTGTAGCTTTTATTAAACAGAACCAAGATGAGTAATGAATTTGTACAGATCTAGAATCAGATCACAGCAGTCGGCCTGCGTGCCTATGTAACAAGAACAAATAATCAACCACGGAATATGAAAATGACTTGGAGGCAGATATGGAGATGATTGCCTGCTCATGCATTTTTGTTTTTTCTTTTCGGATTGCAGATCTTGGATGAGACACGAAAGTTACTTTTTATCTGTCCTTTTGCCTCCCAGAGTTTTCAGTGCAAATCCTCGTTTACCAAGCCGCCAACCAACTAAGTTGCCTGTGGTCTCTGATGTCATTAACAGTGAACAGAAAGGCTGAATTGCATTTAGCAGCTGCTGGCTACAAAATGGAATAAAGTGTGCAAATTCACTTCAGCAAGCAAACATTTTGTCCAGTCATCACTTTCTCTGCCTCCACTTCACCTTTATTGTTGTCTCCTGTTTTCCACACTGATACAAAAACAAGACTGCACTACATTAAATATTGAATATCGTAATTGGGTCTTAAAGCCTCAGCTAAAGCTCTAGTTCTGATTTTGCACCTGCTCACATAACGTGCAGAGACTAAATGGGTGGATTTCATACATATCACACACTGTTACTGGCTGCAGACAATGGGCAGACACATCCAATAAAAGCTGTATTGTATTGTACTTTTCACACACTCAGACGCACACACACGCACACACACCCTTTGCTCCGGTTTCAACACCTGACGCAATCCCAGGAAACAGACACGGTAGTGTTTTCCCAGTTAGCACTACTCATAACAGCAACAGTCATTTAACTGTCTCAAGGCACGATTGCATTTTCTTGCGATATACTGATTAATGATGCATCGTGTCATTTCACATCTCATAAGAACAGCAGAGAGAAATTCTCATTATTACATGGCATGTTGATCTATGGCTCAAAGTACAATACTTTCATTACTTGGTTGTGCTTTTTTTTCTCTGAATGAGAATTTGCACAAATGCTGAATGCCAACAACTGCATGCGTACGTGTAGCGATGCATCAGAAGGAGATGCTTTAATGTTCAGAAAGACATAAAACACAAGTTACATGCAATGAGGCCACAAATCTAGAGAGAAGAAAAGACAGCATTTAGCAGTCTTGTATTTAATTTTTTCTTTTTTTTGTAAAGGCCAAAGCGTCTAAAAAACATGCCGCTATTTTTATCTAAATTGTGAAACCACTTGAAAAGACTCTTTGCCCTTTTCAGGTGTCTTTCTTCTTTCTTGCGAATGGTCACTGACCACGGTTTGTTTTCTAAGAGCTATGAACTGCACAACTGTTGCTAAAAAGATGTACTTTCAGTGCACCACTGCCAGACGTGTTATTTAAAGGTATGTTGCTGTGAAAGGGCTTACTAATTAATGTCTTGTTTAGCTTTGTTTCTAGACTATTAGCATAATTAGATCTGTAATTATGGTGGAACGTTAGACAGCTCAAGGTACTTTTGTTGACTTGGGAGGCTGTCTAGGTATATTTCAAAATGCACTCTTCTTAGAAACACAGGTTTCTTAACTGTATCTCAAAGCTGACCAGTTCTAAAGGCGCTTGACTCTATTCTTTCTTTTTTGCATTCCTGTGCATGTATACATGTTGCTGTTTATGTGCTTGCCAACCATCTTAATGAGTGATTCAGCTTTTCACTACACCAATGAGATTAATGGAATGAATAAAACATGGCATTTCTGTCTGTCTTTCCTTTGCTTAAAGTCATCTTGCTGCACTATGGCTGGACATATTCACCTTTCTGCACTCCTTGCTGGCTGAGGAAATGTTAGGAATAGTAAATAAACCTAATAAATTGAATATGTGCAGTATGGGGAGTGAATATTCAAAAAACAACAACAACAACAAAACCCCGCCCTGATAATTATCAAAATTTTATACCTGACCCACACAAAGTGCTTACTTACACTATATGGACTCCATTATATGAACTGCTGACTGAATAACTGTAGAGTTCCAGACTTCTCCCAGCATTAACATCAGCACACAAACTATGCACCACACACTTCTCATAGCATGGGCTTCCATGCCTGAGCAGCTTCTCTAGGTGTTGTGTGTAGCTGGTCCATACACTGTATGTCAGCCTGTAATTTAAATGATATACTTTGTACTTTTTACCTGGTGGATAGAAGTGGATAAAATACAATCGGGTTTTAACTTACATTGTTTCTATTTAATGTTGAATCAATTTTCACTCTATTCTGTTCTAATTTCCTTGAATTTGGTTACAAGAACAATAAATGGACTCCCATCACATCACTTAGCCACACAGATACATTTGTTTCACCCTGCTGCACTTTTCTTTTTGGGTTTTGTTTTCACAGACATCACAGTCAGTTGAATGTAGTGTACCTCACCCTGCTGCACACATAAGGATTCAAGTGAGCTTGCTAGAATCAGTCACATTACAGAGGCTGTTACCAGAGTAACCTCAGGGCAAGACAAGACTTTAAAAGCTCTAAGAAACTTTTGGGTTTCAGTAGTATAGTTTGATGCATACTAGCCTGACACCAATCAAATGCGATTTGTAAATATGCTTTTAGCAAATAGAAAGAAGCTATAACACAGAAAATTCTCAAAATGAAAGGGAAATCAGCAAAAAAAATTGGGAAATAGGAAATAGGTGCAATGATTTATTGAAACATGTTCAAACATGCATGCAATTCTAACAAGCTTGAAAGTTGAGATTTGATATGACTACGTTTATTTGTTAACACAGCTTGAACTCAGTAAGTCAGCTTTCTTGTTATTTCTTTAGTCTTCAGAAATAATTCGCCAGGATTCCTGAAGGACATTCAAAGTCCTCAGGACATTCTCCAGGTGTTGGCTCCTTTTTGTTCCGTTCTCTGTCAAGATAATCCCACATTGCTTTAATAATGTTGAGGTCCAGACTCTAGGGAGGCCAATCCATGACTGGTAATGTTGAATTGTGTGTTTTTCTGTGTACGTGTCCATGACTGGCAGTGTGTTTAAGATCAAGATGATATTGCATGGTGGATCAAAACCTGATGGTACTAGGTATTTGGCTTCTTGACAGCCACCCTTCCATTGGAACCATTCCTGATGAAGCTTCAGTAAACAGCAGATGGATCTGAGGGCCAGATGCATCTCTCAGGTCCTGTGCCAGATTGTTGCTGGATCTTTCAGATACTCTTGATCGCTGTAGATACTTTTTGCAACAGGCTGTGCCTAAGTATACGATTTAAACTGGTTCGTCATTCATTGCCTGATGTATAGACACAACGCTGGTTCATCTTTTAAGTTTGGGATTCTTTTTGTCCTCATAGAACATTGTTAAGTGGTTCAGGAAACAAAAACATATATTCCTCTAACAATGGTAAAATACAAGGACTGGACTAAACAAACAGCCAATGTCCAAAGAAAAGTGTTGAAAGGCAGACAGAAAGCCTGGAGAAACATTGTTCACTTCAAAATTACAAGAACGTCTTACTCTTTAGAAGCAAAATATAAAGAAATGAGGGGTGACTCAAGACTATTGCACAGGACTGTAGCTCTGGCTGTTAGATTCAAAAACTGGGCTTGTGGCCAGAATTTGAGATGCTAATGAGAAAAGCTCTCTTCTCTTTCAGTGACTACTGAGCTGTGAATGTGTGTATTTATGAATGTTGAGCAGGTTGTTGGCCAAAAGGTGAATGCTTTTGTGGATAAATAAAGGTTATGTGATTTGTGCAGCTGCTTTTCTAATGAAATGTCAAATTAAGGGCAGTAATACACATAACTGCATATCTGCCAGCTCTGAGCAACAAGTGTTTTTTTTTTTTTCCCTTTTTTTTCATACTTTTTAAAAGGAAATAACTCAGTGGGTTTTTACCCCCAGTTTCAGTCTGACACCTCAGGCAGGTAGTTGTCCGCATATGCATTTTTTTCAAGCCGGGCGGATCATCATCGTATATACACACAAAGTCAATATTGCCGAAAGCACCCTCCTCCACCCAGCAGTGTACAGGTCATGAAATAAATAGCCACAGGTTTGAATAGTTGGATAGGCTGGAATGAGCTGCACTTTGCCTCAGCATGAGGGAGAGTGTCCAAACAGGTAACAGAAAACAGGGTGCTGTAGAAAAAAAAAAACGTATTATGTTAGCCATCTTTGCAGGATCAAAACAGAACAGTAAAAATTGAAATTCGTCACAGTTGACAGATAGAGACTTGTACTTTCTGCATACTTTGTTCTCTGTCTTTTTCCGCTCTCCACACATATGCACACGTTACAGTGCTCCTCTGTTTACTATCAAAGTTTGACTCTTAGGCCAGCATTGTGATCAGTTGTATTGCTGGACCACAGTGGCCCGGAGAAAATGCTAACTAATTTCCTGCTGGGGTTCTTACCCATCACCACAGGCACCAACAAACACACGAATAAGGACATGCATACAAAGCACCCTACAGCCTTCCATAACTGTGGATTGGATTTTATTCTGGGGACCCCATTAATTCCTTATGGATGCTCATATTGATTCTGGGTGCCTCTGGTCTTGTTAATTCAGCTCAGCCCAGATGGGTTTTGATTCGGTTTGTGTTGCCTGAAGGTGACTGCTGCTTTTAAAGAAAAAAAGAAAAGGAAAAAAAGAGTGAACATAGCCAAGATAGATGCAGTAGATTTAGTAACCAAACGGAGGGGTAGGACAGAAAGAGAGAATATGAGAGAATGTGGTCGAAGTGAGAGATAAGGATAGAGAAACAAGAACAAAGAATATATCACATAAAGTCAGATATCGTGCGAGAAAGGAAGATAATGAACGTAGGATGTTATGTGGTTCCACTCTTTGAACTTTTTGATGAAAACAGAGAAAATGAATGTTACACTCAATTACTGATTTTCATCTTAATGCATCAAGGAGGTTTTCACTCTCTTCTTTTTTCATTAGCTCATTATGCTAATGAGTCATTACATAAAATCCGCTCAAAAAAAAAAATGCAGTTGGGAGACCATTTGCATGCTTTTGAGCATTGGCACATATTTATGTCAGGGCAGGGATTGTATGCATGCATGTATTTTGTACATGCATGCAAGGATAAAGGCCTTCAAAATATTCAAATATTCATCAGCAGCTTATGAACCTAAACATTAATCTGCAGTAATTAATAAGGCTGCGGCAGTAAGATAAGCTCAGAAAGCGGACCTAAATGGTAGTATACACTGAAGACTAATAACTGTATGTGAAGCCAAAAGTAGAGACATATAAGTAAATTAAACATGTCAAGGCTCAACACATGGTTGTGCGACTAGTCGGAAAGAGGATAAAGTGTATTTTGTCCCCACCAGACACTTTCTTGCCTTTCCTGTATACACAGAAATGCCATTATCAGTGGTTCAGAAGATGTAAAGAAGGAACATGTTGTTCTTTCTTTGCTACCAGGGCGAGAATGGACTGAGAGGAGTTATTTGTCATTGTCATGCTGAGTGCCCCGCTGCCTGTCTACTGGTCAACCTGTCTTGCACAAAGATTTCATCTCTCATTTGGTCTCTCTTCATTCCTTTAAAGTTTCTCTTCATCTAAACTCTCTTTTTCGTTTTATTTCTTACCTGTTGTCTTTCTTTCATCTCTTTCTTCAGTCCTTCCGGAGCCAAACGCTACCCACTTTCCTCTACGTGCTTTGGTGCCATTATTGTAGATATTGTTTCACCTGTATTATACACATCTATTTTTCTGTCACCACTTGACTATTGGCTTTTTTTTATGGTGTACATGTAATATAATACTAGGACATAAATGGGCTGTACAGGAGACAAAGCACAAACAGAAGCAAAAGCTGTGACAAATGGTGATGGCCTGGCACTGTGAAGACGACAGTAGGCACCCAACTGGCTATACAGGTCAGGTGCCAGGCTTCCCTATAAGAACAGACTCAAGGCTGAGACTGCAGAATGATTATCATAAAGTCATTTAAGGCCATGAATAAGTTTCACATTTACCCAAAGCATCAAATGCCATTCACCACACAACCGTAGCGTCTCGTACCTGAAGCATATGATTCATTTTTTCAATTCATGTGGGGTGATGGATGATACATGACCTAAAGAAATCTACTTCTGTATGCTGTAACTTTATATCCTTGCACACAGATTTTTCCCTATAGCTCCCCGCTGGTCTGTTATGAGAGGTAGACGCAGGTGTAATGTATGTTGCTATGAATGGATTTCCATACCTTGATTGTTACCTAAAACGAGTCCCCTGGGAATTAATGTGCTTTATCTTACTTCTAATGTTCCTTCTCTCCCCTTTAAGCACATCTTTTCTTCTTCTTGTTCAGGTTTAGAAAAAGTTGGCCGTGACTCCAGTTATGAACAAGAGGGAAAGGTTCAGTTTGTGATGGATGCAGTGTATGCCATGGCCCACGCTCTGCACCGCATGCACCGGGAGCTCTGCTACGGATACCCAGGCCTCTGTCCACGGATGGCCAACAATATCGATGGTAAAGAGCTACTCAACCACATCCGCGCTGTCAACTTCAATGGTAAGTTTTCCACTTGGTGTAAATCTATAGGATCCAATATAATGCTGTTTTTCAAAGATTGTACTGTAGTCTTTTTCAGGTACATATGCTTTTAAAAGCATTCTTATCATAGTAAAAAAAAAACCAACCAAAAAAACTACTTGCTGACCATTCAAACAATATGCTGTAGATTGTGCTAACCCCCAGTAATACTCATTACTGCAGTTTTTATATCTATATGTATATTGCACAAATAAGACAAGTGCCCCTCAGATATTTAAACACATTTAAATCACACCACACTATCGTCTTCCCTTTGTTTTAAAGCTGTCATGCGTTGTGTATATATAATCCTATAAATCATTTAAATTAATATCAGATATGAGTGTATTGACAATGAAATGAGAATATATAAAGAGAGACATAGGAGATTATGAACTAGGGTCACCAACTTGCAAACATTTCAGCCTCTTTAAAAGCATGAATGATACTCACTTTTATCTTAAGACTTATCCTTTGTCTGCCATGTGAAGAACTCAAATTAAATATAAATTAATTCAGAAATATAAATATATTTATATAAATATAAATACAATTTTAATTTGCATTGTTATTTTTGATATAGGTAAGCATTTGGGACAGAGAAAAAATACATCTCTGAGCAAAGTAAAATCAATAAAGTAGCTCTTTTATTACTTCCTTTTTCTTCTAGAGTTTCTGAGTTGAATCTAAAAACAGGTTCTGTTTAAAAGTGGAACATGAACTCCTGTCTCCTGGTCAAAGTGCTTGTGCATTTATGTACATTCCATGTGTGTATTGTCTCACTTCCATGCAAATCTTGCTACAGCAATGCTGCACACAAGTGCTTGCTTATCCATAGCTGCCCATACTAATGTGACATTAGGCTAAAGCCCTGAGGGCTGTATTATGAAGTGGGATTAATTGATTAGTGAGGTATGTTGAACTTAAAGCCAGAGTTTCCAGTGTCACATCGATGGCTCACTTTGGGCTGCCTTTGTGCCTTGCTGGATCACCATGGTAACTTATGCTGAACACGCAACCTGGTTGGGAGCAGGTTATTTTCAGGGTCTCAGTTTAAAATCATTTGGAACCTCTATGCTATCACAAATTCTTTCTATTTATTTATATCTTACAAAAACCACTGAATGGTTCACAAGAACGCATACATTCAGCTGGTGGGGCAGAAAATTTATAAATGTTACAAGCACAGATTAGACAACTGACCAGTTATAGTTGTAGGCTGTTTATTAATGACAATATAAAATCATTCAAATTAATTTCCCTTTGATCTAGTGAAAAACTAACACAATTTCCACATTTCGTTCATGAGGCTGTCAGAACTGAACAGACCCGTCATGTGGTGTAAAGCGGTATGGATTAGGACCCAAAATGCAGACTTGCAGGTGGAACTACAATCAACACAGCTTTATTGCTGGATTATGAAATGAAAAATAAATAATAAATAAATAAAAACAAACTGGAAGGAACTAGAAAACTAAACTAACAGCAACCTGGGGAGCACAGCTGGACATAATCTAACAGATGAGACGGGACAAAACTGAATATAATGCATACAGGACAGGAGACTATCAAAGTAAAACAGGAAGTACGAGAAATACACACATTGAGATGCAGACTGACTATATACAGGGAACAGAGGGAGGAGAGAGCGAGGGCAAAAGAGCAAGGGATGAGAGGAGACATGACTGAGAGAACAGGCAACTAAACTTGGACACTGATGGGCAAACAAACATGAAGACAAGACTTACTTAACTGGGAGGAAACAGAGAAGAGACAAAGACATGAACGGGACCAGTTGGTAACCAAGACAACCCAAATTAGAAATACTGATGAACTCAAGAACGCAAGAAACTAAAATAGGAAAATAAGTCACACAGAGAAAATAACAATAATGAATAAACAAGAACTCAAAAAACCATAAAACCAAAAACACTGGGTCAATGACTCAGGTACCCTAAAAACACAAAGTAACCTTTGGTGCTTAAATGTATCAAGTTTAATGTTTCAGTGCAGTTGTCAAGTTGGGAATAGACACCAACACTATAAAATAATATTTTAATGATCATGAATTCAGTGTTAAAAGAAACACTTCTGAAACCTGAAGATTTCTGCATCATGATTTTATTTGTTATATAAGTTTTTTTTGTTTTTTTTTTAAATAACCTGTTCCTTTGACAATATCTCTGATTGAAGTAGGCAATGGTCATTTGACCCATTTTGTGTGGAAGAAAGAAAGTTAAATGATGCATGAAACGCCCACTTTTGTGCTTATTTCCTGAAGCAGGAGACCTGAATTAGCAAAGCTTCTGCTGCACTTTTAGGTTTTGTCAAGACAGAAAATGCAAAGAAAGCCTGGCTATCCTGAGCTTACTCTGTAGGAATACCCTTCTGACATGTGGCACCAGTGTAACCCTAAAATTATTGTTAGAATTAACTTAGTCTAGAGGGCTGGAGCCCAGTGTAACACTAAGTTTATCAGCAAATTTGTGAACTTTCTGATAGAACGCATCATTTACATCAGGTATCTACCACATTCTTTTACCATGTAAGGTAGATTATTGTATTATTGATAAGTTATAGCGAGTCAACATCAGGTTTTGAATAGTGGGTTAATCCTTTTGTGTAAACATTTGGACAGTATCATGTTTTTAATAAATTGTAGACACATTACAGTATTTTTTTCCGGAGTTTACCCAACTTGACTCAACAAATTCATATTTTAACAATGCTAAACGAAACGTCTAATTTGTCAGATCCTTATCAAAGAACATGTCACATTACCTCTCATGCCTAACATTAGATTCAGTTTGTGTTTTCTCAAAACATGTAATCTTTTTACATTTTGCTTTTTTGCGAATAGCCTTGTATCACTTTGTACTGCTCAGTAATTTCCCCTCTCTCTCTTTCTCTCTGCATGACTTCCTCAAGTGTTGACAAATTTTAAGTGGATAAAAAAAAACACATTTGCTCATTTCAAAGTAGCATCAGACACCTCATTTGAATATTCTACTATTAATCTCCATTCCCCTCCCCGATGCGCCTGTACCTGCTTCTCTGTCAGCCTTTTCATTTCCTGTGTTCCTTCGTCCAGCATTGTGTGGAATACATAATGTCTGTGAAAGCAAGAGGCAGAGTGCGACTGGTTGCATTGTGAGGTTTACAAGAATGCTTTTCTGATTTAGAGGAACGATTAAAATTGCTTGAATATGTCTGTATAGGAATGTGCCCAAAATATGTATCAGTGTTTGTTGCTTCCTGCTCTGTCGGTGTCTGCCCTTGCTAAAAGTGTCAGAAATAAATTCACAGGCAGGCAATGATTGCTGTTTCATACAGCAGCGGCAGATTTGTGCTCAAGTGAGTTTCTCAGTTATTGTTGGCCTGGAGGGTAGAGAAATCCTCCCATAACTACAAGGTCGCAAACTTTATCCCCAGATGAATCACCGAATCCTTCTCGCTTAGTAAAAGTTGCCCTAGACAGAATGAGCTCGTAAGTGATCCTGACCAGACATTGAGACGGAATAAAAAAAATTAGATAAGATGGAGCTGAAATGATATGGGAATACAAGCTTGTATTAGAGCTATTAAATTCTTTCATTAGCCTCTGACACTTTGTAGATGGCACTACAGAAAGTTATGGGTAACAGTGGCAATTACAATAAATTACAATGTAATTAATTTACAGCTGTGTTATCCTTTTAAGGTCACATGCTGTATCCATAAATGTGAAAACGCCACAAATGTATAATTTACTGATGAAATAGGGGAATACTTAAACTAAAAACAGACTTTAAATAACTAATAATTTACTCCAGACACACGTCTACCCTCCAGTATTTTGAAAAGGAAGAAAAAAAGAAAATTTGAAGGAGTAATATAGAAAGAGTGCACTTGAATGCTTGAATTGAGGCATGACATGATTACAGAAAATTTAAAAATTAATAGGTGGAATCAATCAATTTGCCAGTGTCTGGGTTATGCGAAGATGGGAATTAAACACCTACACGCTTACCAGCCACATCATTCGATTCATCTGTTTAACTGTCTGGTTAGTGCAAATATCTATGCAACCAATCAAATGGCAGCAACTCAATCCATTTGGGCAAGTAGACACAGTTAAGATGACCTGCTGAAGTTGAAAAATAGCATTAAAATTGTGAAGAATGGTGATTTAAGGGACTTTGAATGTAGCTTGGTTGTTGGAGCCAGCCAGGTTGGTCTGAGTATTTGAGAATAGGTAGGCAACAATAACTCAAATAACCACTAGTTACAGTTAAGGTATGCAGAAGAGCATCTCTGAACACACAACACATCGAACCTTGAAGCAGATGTGCTACAGCAACAGAAGACCACACTGTGTCCTGCTCTTGTCAACTAAATCAGGAAACGGAGTCCAGATTTTACATGGGCTCATCAAGACTGAAAAATGTTGACTGATCTGGTGAGTCTCGACTTTCTGCTGTGACGTTTGAATGATAGGGTCAGAATTTTGTGTAAACAAGATGAAAGCAGGGTTCCAGCCTGGCTTATCAGAACCACTGATACCATCCTTGGTATCAGTGGTTCAGGCTGCTAGTGGTGGTTTAATGGACCTCCATCCCCGGAAAAAAAAAGTTGGTCACTTTTTCTGTCAGTCTGTTTTCCCATTGTAAGCACTTGAGTTTGATTTTTAAAAAACTAATGAGTTTCATTTGCTGGGTGGTTGTTTGTAGTAAGTGGATCTGCTGGGGTTGTTCACATCTGGTCAGATGCCTTGAAGAAATGAAGCTTCTTCTGGCTACTTTTTTTTGTGTGTGTATTTTTATGAGTGTGCCTGGGTACATTTCTGTTTTCCAATTAAAAACAGTTTCATTATTAATGTGGTTAGGGTCACCATTACACTGATAACACTTAAGGAGAAATGTGGCAAAGACTGAAGGCCTGCGTGTGTCTTGCCTGTGTTAATTGCACACCATGGGCATGGAGGAGAGTAAGCTAAAGGTGGTAGAGCATGGCTTTTCTTTCTTGTTGCTCCTTATGGATCCAAATCCATTTGCCTTTTGAGCAGCTACATGACAAAATGAGAGAGAGAATGGGCTGCTTTTTGACCAACTGAAAGCCAGTTTGGTTGTTGTTCACCAACCACTTTTGTTGTAGAACCACAGAATCAATGTAGAAAACCAGTGCACTTCAACTTCAGCAAAAAGCCAACTGTTTAGCAACCTCTTCATACAGTTTGAGTACAGCCTTAACAGAATTTCAGCAGATGTCCATGTTAACACTAAAAATCAAGTTTTTTTTCAATGGCCAGAGGACAAACTTTTTCTCATTTGTTCTCATGGGTTCTGTACACATCCACTCATGAAGGTGATGATTCCATTCACTTCAGAGTCGCATGGGCTTTTTTTTAGGCTTTAATCTACCTAAAAAGGTGATGAAGAGGACTCTTGTCCTGTTGGATCTACACAGGTATATCTTGAATTCATATCTTTAATATCTTGTGACCTTTCAATGGGTATATGCTATGTTATCAACTTGAAACAAAAACACAGCCATGAAAGCTGAGATGGAAATGAAAGAAGTAAATGGACTGGTACTTACCTAGTGTTTTTTGACTGATTTGAGCACTCAGTTCACTTTCATACTGCAAGTCCCAGTGACCCACTCCTTAAAGTGTTTTTGTTTAACACCAAAGCACTTTTAACTTAATGCTGATAGAATCACAACCCAATGGATGCATCAGGGTGAACTTGTCGTGTAGTATCTTGCCTATACTTTGACATGCAAGCTGGGGGAACCAAGATCAAGACAGACCTGCTGATTAGTTGATTCCTCGCTCTACCTCCTAAGTCACAGCCATATATACATCTCATTCTATTAAGAATCTCAACTTAAAAAGTTTTTTTTTTATATTGAAAGGTAATTCATTCCAAAGTTTTATAGGACAGTATTTAAAGGTTTTTTCGCCGTGTTTTGGCCTTTGGAATAGCATATGACAAATCACGTCTACCTGATGTGATTTGTCATATGTAATCTGTCTGCCTCACACATGATTGATTATGGCAGCTGGAGTGCCATGTTAACCGAATAATTTGTTATACACGGTTAAACATGGTTGCCTAGTCTAAACAGTATCTTATACTATCATCACAAGCTTTCTGTTGACCAATGCTTTTTTTTTTATTATTTTTTTTTTTACATTTTTATATTTTTTAATTTACATTTAAACTTTATATTGTGTATATTGTGCATTTTGCTATTTATCGTACTGTTTATTTTAATTTCTGTGTGCAGCGCTTTGTGACTACCTGTCTATGAAAAGCGCTTAATAAATAAACTTTACTTACTTACTTACTTATTACACAAAAGCCACAATGTTTTCTTTTATACATTCTTGCTGAGATGACGTATGGTTTATGGTGGCAATTGAATAAAATTATGTTACTGCATTTGTATTTTGAGAAGGGGTCACCTCAGGATGCAGGTATACAGTAAATAGCAGTATGCTTATTGCTCATCTTTTTTCACCTAGAAAAAAGCCCATAACACTATCCACACAAGTCAAAGTCATCCACTTTCTTATTTTCTCAGTTTCTCATGCCATCAGGATTTCTGAACACCCAAAATTTTAACATGATATTGCCCAGATGTAGCTCCAAGCCACTTTAACACAGCAAGACTGATTTTTCATGTAGTGATTTGCACATTTGCCTTACAAAGGAAAGAGCCTTGGTTCCCTTTGGGGTTGTTTCAGGAAGGGCATGTGTAACAAATCAAACACGTGGCACTGTCGTGAACCCTTTTTAACAAGGCTCCAAAACCAAATTTGTGTAAAGTTGCAAATAGAAATTTCCAGTTAACTCTGTCAAACACTTTTTCTGCATCTAAAGAAAATATTGTAGTTTCGATGTTTTTACTGTATGAGTAGTCTATCAAATTTAGTAATCTACGTGTATTTGTTGATGAGTGCCTACCTTTTATGAAACCAGTTTGGTCAGGATGAATTAAGAGGGGGGTTATTTTCTCTAATCTCTTTGAGAGAGCTTTGCAGATTATTTTAAGGTCTACATTTATAAGTAATTTTAGAAGTATTACTGAGTTTGATTACATAATATTATATAAAAACAGTGTTTGCTTGACCTTGCCGGAAAATTATTTGCAACTAGTTTGCAATATGTGCATTGCATAGAAAAACTCATGCAGATAAACAGAGGTAAATGCACACCTCTGTTTGCAGAGGTACACACACACACACACACACACACACACACACACACACACACACACACACACAAACACACACACCTGCCTAAAACTTTTGCACAGTGCTGTATATCACAGATTTTATGCATAATGAAAACTAAGGCAACTTGTACAGTTTTGATCGAAACTTCAAAGTGCACACCGGGTTTTTCTAAAATATTAAACTGAAATAAATTTAGGAATGTCAGGAAAACAAAATGAGTTTGAAAACAAAAGGAACTCTTGGAAGAGGAATGTAGTAGTGTGCTCTTCAGCATTCAAATGTGTGTTCTTGGTTTGTTTGATTGTTTCACGTCATGTTAAGAAGTTAACTCAGACCAGGTCTAAGTATTAACAGATACAAATATACATACATTTACTTGCTTTTACTTCTGCTGGCTTTGTTACTTCTAAGTACTCCCCCAGAAAAGCATTTCAAATGACGTCCTTTCTAATGCTTCTTTCTCCATCACGCTCTCTTTTGTCCCTTCTTCGCTTTTCTGTTTCATTCTTTCCCTTTTAGCATACTTTCATTTGTTTGTGCTTCACTGTTATTGTCCCCTTTTCACCAACTCTATTTGTCTTTCTTTTCCCCCAGCTTTCTGTTTGACTCTCTGTTACTCTTCTGTACTCCTACCACTCGTACACCCTAAAGCCATTAAGTCATCAACTCATGACACTATAGGCTTTATAAAGTCTTTGTTTGTTCCTAGGATTTGTTATCCACAAATTGGAAGGAAATTATATTAAGTTTCATATAAACAAAGGTTTAGTTTGAAACATGTACACAATTATATATGTAGTCTGACTGGCTCTGTGTCAAGCATACTGCTTTGTTTGTTTGCTAAGCTGGGAGCAATATACCATGTTTAACCATCAGTATGGTTATTATTGCTTCTCTTTCCTTCAGCTCACATTTTACATTTCATGGGCAGATTTTCAGTGAAACTTTACTTATTTCAAAGCACCCACTTTTATGTTCAAACACAGAATTTGATTTGAGAAGAAAATGTTATTCTCTTCATGACCATATGTGCTCTCTTTCAGACTGAGTGGTTTAAGGCTAAATGCAATTTGGATATGGCTCACAAACAATATGGGGCGGGCGAAAAAAAGGGATAAGAATTGTGATTCTTACTTAATGAATACATACAAATGAAACACTACAATAACAATATATAATTTCATGTTGACAGAATGAAGAATATTTACATATATATTAGTGCTGTCAGCGTTAATCTCGTTAAAATGACGTTTTAACAATTTAAAACGTTTTAAAATGACGCGGATCGCCCGACGCGTGGGGCTGCATGCCGTCAATGTCTTAGTGTGGTTAATGCGTTAGCACCGTGCGTTAACTCGCTAATGGAGATGGAGATCAATGCGGTTATGACGTTAAGGTCATTTTAACGAGATTAACACTGACAGCACTTTATATATTATATTTTTATTTATAATATATAAAGTTTATATATATATATATATATATATATATATATATATATATATATATATATATATATATATAGATAGATAGATAGATAGATAGATATATAGATATATATATATATAGATATAGATATATATATGTATATACCTACATAGAAGGGCCAATGTAGTACAGAACGTAGTACAGAACAATACAAATCAAATCACTTGATTAATTGATCATCAGCATGTGTAATTTTGGGAGGTGGCTGATCTGAAGCATTCAGCTTTGTGTTAACACTATGCCAAGGACAAAAGAAGCAATTGTTCCTGCCTATCAATCTTGGACGGGTTATAAAGCCATTTCCAAATAATATGAAATCAATCTTTCTACAGCGAGAAATTATTCGCTAGTGCAAGACATTTAAGTCAGTTGCCAATCTTTCCGAGACTAGACATCCAAACAAATTAACCCCCCCCCCCCAAAAAAAAGTCTTATTCTATCTATTTTGTGTCAAAGACCGGTCCAATATAATATTTTTCAAATTACATTTCCTGATAATCTTTAATTTTTCCGATCGTCATTAAACCAGTTTGCTTAACTGTTACTTGTAAGGACAATAGCATGACAAAGAGCCAAAATCAAGTGTTTCCTCCTATAAATCAAGAATTGTTTTGAATAAAAAACTAATTCTCAACACCAAGAACTGAATTAAATTGAACTGAACTGTGAGATTTACAATTATTCTCACCTCTAGTAGGGAAAAGAAGGGCCTATTTTTGTCCTTTACACAAGTTTATATGTGGATGTGTTTTTCATGCAAGGTAATTCTCATTGTGATCTTCGCTATGTGTGGTTATATTCCATGCAGAGAGACAAGATGGACTTTCACATCTGAACTGGCTTGCACTAATTAGAGGGGCTTGACTTTCATATGAAGAACTCTATACCTGGCTGAACAGCCTTGAGGAGAAAGAGAGAAGGATAAAAAAGGGAAGGTTTTGGTTAATGATATTACAAAAGGAACTGGCTGGGGGGATGAAGCCCACCTGTTATGAGAGAAAGAGTACTTGTATTATTCTGGAGAAGTAGCTTCCCTATACATGATGAACTTGTACAGTCGCAAATGATCTTGGAATAAGAAAGAGGGAGCAAAGGAGTCAGAAGAGCTTATCCCAGTAGAAAGTCTATTAGGGCTATATGACCTTGAAGGGATATAGGAGAAAGAAGATATGGAAAACAGACAAGAGTAGAGGTTGAAGAGAAAGTGAATCAGAGAGATGAATGGGGTAAAAAAGATGGAGAGCTTGCTGAAAAGCAGAAAAGGCAAAGAGAGAGCAAAAGACAATGAGAAAAGGGCAGTGCTTTAGGGCGGTTAAGACAGATAAAAGAAAGATGAACTTTGCTTGGTCAATAACAGCTTTGGGTAGAAGAAAACAGCGAAATAAGAGTCATCTTCAGTCTATCCATGAGGCAAGGAAGAAAAATGGATGGAAATCGAAGGCATAGTAAAAGTAAAAAAAAATGCCCAAAAAACTTTTTTTTTTCTTTTTACTTTAGGGGCTGCGTAAAATGACCTTCAAGATGAGCTGACAGTGATATATCAAATTTATGTTCAGCTCGTAGACTTGGATAGAAAAGAAACTGCAAAAGACAAAGAGAAGCATGAATTTAAAGTTAAACTGAATATGACATTAGAAATGACAAGAGAACACAGAGAGAGAAACATGGAACATGCTAAACATATAATAGTTAATATGCCAAATTTTCTTTGGTTAGGGCAACCATAAGAAGGGGAGGATGCATAGGGAACTGTCCTGGTTTATTATTCAAACTTCAAGTAAGTGGATGGGGAGTATAGTAAGAAAAAGGTAATGCCCGATCTTGGCCATTCCCATAAAATCAGTGATATATTTAACAACAACCTTTTTATCCGCATCTACCTGATGTTGATTCTTTATTGTCAGTTTAATACCTTAACAGCTGTTTTTCAGGTATTCTTAAACCCTTTTCCCATCTTTTAGGTCTGTTTATTCCTAAATTTTTAATGGAGACAAAATCTTTTGGTGTATAGTGTTCTCACTCAATATTGAGTGAGAACACTATAACCAGCAGCTGTGAACGGCTGCAATATAATCCCAGGAGGAAACTGTCCATAGTAAATTTAAAGTGCTTGTTTTTTTCCACTGACAAGCTCAGATTTTTATTGACTGTTTTTAAGTTTATCACCCTTTGCTTTTACATGTATTGATGTCAAGTTGGCCAAGTTGTAAGTTTAGCATTGTGTTGTCCTCCCTCTATCGCCAATGTTGGAAAAGCATTCTTCAGAATTATGGGTTTTAGCACAGGATTTATTTTCCTATTTCCTTGGCTCTAGTTATCCTGGTCAAAACAGTCACTCAAATGTAAGAATCTGGCAAAGTGCATGTGTGGACCGGAGGGCTTCCATTATTTGTAGCTCGGCTAGACACAGTTTCAGCCTAAAAATACTCTCTGAAAGGTTTTAATAATCATATTGCCACAATTAAGAAATGGTCACCTGTAAACCAATCAAATCTTTTTATTTATTTATTATGTATTATATTAACATATTTGTACTCCATCTCTGCAATATTTCTATGTTCCTACCCCAAATAGCTCTCTCCAACTCCAAAACGCTGATAAAACTTTTAAGACTTCTCACTAAGTGAGACTTCTCTTAGATGTGTGATGCGTCTTTATAGCTAGAATGACAATCTGATCCTTTCAGAATCCTCTCAGTGGCAAAAACATTGCTTCTAGTTGCTTTGTTTTTCTGCAATCACAATCATTTCGACAGTACATAGATCAACCGGTAAATTGGTAGCTTCACTTTCATGGTCACCACAATAGACCAGTTGAGTGTCCACATCACTGCTGATACCATACCAATCTGTCTATCCCCCATTCCATTCTCCTCTCAACCATGAACAAAACCCTGAGATTCTTAAACTCCTCCATAATGAGTTTAGAACAGCTCTCAGCCTCAAGCTGGGACTCCTTCCTCACCACAGAGGTGACTTTGCAAGTCCCAAAAGCCAGTTTCAGCAGCTGGGAATTGGAACACCAAGGCCTCCACCCTTCATTTCATCCACATTCTCCAGACCCCTAAATCCTCTGGCATCCTGGGCAATGGTTCCAGTATGGATCAGTATGAGGCTGGTTGCGTCCACTGGGCAAAGAATACTCCCAGTCAGGCCAAGGTAGCATTACCCACTGTTATTGCTATTATTCCCATTGAGGTCTCTTGAATTGCACCTGGTTAAATTGTTCTGGTATCTTGGGTTAGTAAATACTATTTATAGCAGGAGTCTAAAGATCATTTTAGTTAAAAGGCTACAGAAATGTAACTTCATGCAATTAATTATGCACAATGTAATATAGGTAATCATTTATGAAATGTTGTAATCTGTGAACACACCGCCACCTTTAGATGTTTAGATTTTTTTACAAAACAGATGAAAAATCTGAGAGCTGAAGACTTATAGCCTTATTAAAAAAATTTTTCTCTAAAGAACGGAACTCAACAGCTACAGTAGCTCTGTCTAAATTTGGAAAATCATGTGCACCAACAAAGCTGTTGAGTCATGGGATGTACTTAGTGCTTCACTCTATATAGACTCCTCAGGTCCAAACATAATATCATACTTACTACCTGCTGTCCACTCACAAGCAGCAGGTAGTAAGTAGAAGATTATTTGCACATTTTCCAAGCGTTTACAGGTAGTGTCATGGTAGCTCCATAGTGTAATGGTTTACACATTCCCTTAGCAAGGGTAAACTCCCTAGTTTATCCCCAATTGGGATTTGTTTCAGGAAGGGCATCCCATGGAAAAATCTGCCAACTTTACTGGAGCTACCTACTGTGGTGACCTCTTGCGATTGAAGGAGCAGCTGGAAGTAGCTATCGTACAGGTGGTGTCACCTTGCCTGCTGTAGAAGAGCTCTCTTACAGTGCTTATTTATTGTTTGGTGAAGCCATATGCAGTATATAGTTGGCCGTTGAATAATGTCAGTGTAAACTGTGAGAGACAAATGGGCAAAACAGCCATCGTATAAAGTAGACCTTATTCAGCTACTGTGTATCTATAGGCTGTGTATATAAAAGCACTTTCTATCCTCTTGCTATTGTTTTCAATATTATACCTTACCCCTTTCTCCTGCAATGAGCTAAGTTCTGAAAGAGGATCATTAGCTGAATAAAATTTTAGATAAGAGGAGTGAGTAAGAATAGGTAGAAACTAAGTAGGTATAAAAGCAATCATACAGAGAGCCCAAATCAGTGCAGCAAAGAGGCAAATATACACTCACATGGGCACAAAAACAAACCACAATTGGAAATACATTTAATTTAGAAAAATAAGAGGCAAGAATAATGGAGTAATAATTTTTGTTAATTAATTTGTTAATTATTATTACTATTATGCAGGTCTGTTGGACAGGACGATGCAAACACATCTAATCAGTTTTATTACTCCCATACCCATTTCGCCTGTGGGTGCCCTCCTCTACCTTGGAAGGCTTAGTAGGTTGGTTATCATCCATTGCAATCAGTGATAAAGGGTGAGCAGCACAGATTATACTTCTAGCAGTCATGTGAAGAAGAACACTTACATTGTCTGCTGATAAATGCTAGCAAATGTAGCTTTGTAATATGTGCTTTACATCATAAAAAGGGCATATTTTTATGATATTTATGTTTGTGTCTAAACCTAATTTAGCAAAACTCATGACTCTGATTCCTGTGCCAGTGTTGAGAGTGGTATGGCCTGTCCTAGCCTCCATATATAATTTTCTTATAATTCTTTACTGTTGCTACCTCGGTTGGGCATGGCCAAACAACTGTCCTTAAATATTATGATAAAGACCTCTTAGCTGGCAGAGGAGCCCAGGTATTGGTGAACTTAGATGGATGGATGGATGGATGGATGAATGGATGGTGTTGGAATATTATTAGATATCTAATTACATAGATAGCTGGTGAGTACACAGTACTGTGCAAGCCTCGAACCACCCTTCCTTTCATTTTTTTGAAGAAAATGGGGAATACGCGCAGCAACTTATTGAAACGTGCAAATATACATGAAATAATCTACATAATGCAAAAGCAGAGTTTGTACAACTCTAACAAGCTAGAAAGTCAATATTTGCTGTGACCGCCTGAACTCTTTTAGGCAACTTTTCTTTAAGTTGTCTTTGTTAGCTCTCTAGGCTTCTTCAGACATTTTGACTGCTTCAGTGTTGACAAGATCCCCAACACCACTGGCTGAAGCCAAGACGTGAACCATAATGTTTCTCAAGAGTATAACTTTATGCACCATGGTGAGATATGGGTGGGTTTTGGCTAATAACTGGTTGGAGAGCAACTTGTTGGTAGAAAAACGCTGTTCTATGCTTCTCAAACTGTGTTACCATTTATATATTTCATAGTTACAACTAAAGAAATGGGAACAGTTTTTTCAACAGACTATTAGCAGCAAAATGCCTAAAGATACAATGAAAAATGTGTTCTTTTCTAGGTTGTCAAGTTATGTGGCAATGCTAAGTGACTTAAGAAACAGAAAATTTAAGAAAAACAAAGAACTTCTCAAGACCATTAAAAAATATTCAAGAAAGTCTGGCACCTTGGAAGGAAAGAAATTTTTTTTAAAAAGTGGGGTGGAAATCTTTTTTCGCAAATACTATACGTGTGTATGTTTGTGAGATTTTTGCCTTTTGAAATGCAAGTGAGTGTACAGAGTTAAACTGAAAAAACCTTTATATATTATAAAACTGTTTGACTGTAAAAAAGTCAAGCAGAGAGTTTTTTTTTTTAACTTTATCTGATGGTTAATGCCACCGAAACTGTAACCAGTGTAGCTATAAGTAACACTTGAGCTCTCTCCTTGACTGTTTTCCCCTTTCTTCTGCCAAGTTTGTTAATGTAACTCCTTGTTTCTTGTTTTGTTTATTTCTCCTCTCTCCCGCTTTTATTCCCTGCAAATTGCATTTCTATCCCCGGCTCAGGCTGTTTTGTCTCTTTTGATCAGCTTAATATGACCGACTCCCTCAGTTTTTATCGCTTTTCTTACTCTTCTCTCTTCCGTTTTCTCAAAGGCTGCAGTGAATGCAGATGATGACACAAATATTGGCTCAGTAAATTAGTTTTTTTTGTAATTACTGGAGACTGCCGTACAAAAATATATGTATATATTTTCTTGTGCCCTGCATATGTGCATCATTTGACATAAGTTATGAAAAACATGTCATTTCAGTAGAAAAAAATCTTACTGTATTTTATTTTAGCCAAAGTGTTTCATTGTTATTCACACGGAGAATCGTTTAGATCTGGATCCTCTTCAAACATGTTCCGTTATCAGCTCTGTTTCCCTCAGACAAACTATCTCCATGCCTGTTTTGCTTTTGCACAGACAAGGCGAGGTGATAACAGAGATGCTGAGAGGAGAGATGACTCCACGGGAAGGGATGGGTAAAGCGTGCTTTGGAAATGCACAGAGGAAGGGGGAGGGGAGATAGTTGCTGTAGGATCAAACAGATTTAGAGGTAAAGAGTGACCAGATGGGATGAAATGATTGGCCACGAGGAAAGTTGTACAGCAAGTGGCTGCAAAAATGTCCGATTATGTGACAGAAAATTGGGAAAGGACAGAAAAAGAGTAGAAAAAAGCCATGAGAACTACTGTTTAACCAGCTGCTCTTTTACAGTCGCCTTCTTTGCGAAAATGTGAAAATGACATTTTTTTTCTTCCATAAGTTCAGGCTTCATTATTACTTTTCTTCTGTCATTTCTTATTCTCTTTTTGCGTTTCTTTCCCTGTCTGTCTGTGTCGTTTTCCCCTATTAGTGCTATCGATGCATAGCACACAGATGGGAGCCTGTTGGCAAAGAACACACACACAGACCTATGTTTTATTAATGCGTGCTGCAGTGTAGTTTTTGCATCTTCCCTTCATATAAATTTAGTCTCTGGTATGAAGACTTGCTATTCTTCCTTGGTTCTTATTAAGTGTACCAGGCAAGACTTGAGGCTTTTTTTTTACCAGCTCTTCTGCTCGTTCATCTTCTATTCTTTAATTTTTCTTCCATCTTTGCATCCAAGTATCTTAAGTTAAAGTAACAAACATTTTGTATACTTTCTGTGTCCTTTTGCTGCACCACTTCCATCTGCCTCCTTCTGTCTCTGTTAGCTGAAGAGGTTTTAAAGACTATGCTAACTAAAATGCATTCTCACACATTTATGTAGATCTCTCTTTTAATCCATTTCCCTAGTCTTGTACTCTTTCCTTTTCTGCCAGCCTAAGAGACTTTAGAGTCTTTAACCAGCCTTGCTAAGGAAGAGTTTCTTCTTGTTTCCCTACCTTTCTTTGCTTTTAAGTGGACTGATATCTCTCTGCAGCTGACTGTGAGGTAGACAGTATCGAGTGCTTGTCAGCATGCCTGATCCCTCATGTTTTACCTTGTTCTTCCGCTATCATTAATTTTACTCTATCGTTTCTCCTTTGTATCTTTTTCTGTTTTTCTGTAACTGTTAAGCTAGCCAAGGTTTCTTACTTTCACTCCTGTATTCCTTACCTTCATTTTTTGTCTTCTTTTCAGCTCTCTCAGATTTGTGTGACTGACATTGAATATATTTGAATCTAGTGGAAACCAAATCATTTCTCCGTCTTCTTTCCTGTGCCAGTATTACTGATTCCCTCTTATTTCATCCTTTTCCCACCTCTGTTAGTGTATCTCTGTCTGCAAGCTCATTTCAGCCAAATTGAAATTCACATTGGCTTCTTTGAGTTCTTGGTTATTAGATATTTTATTAGATTACTGAAGCAAAAGGTCATGACCCGTGATCTTCTTTTTAACAAATCTAGAGGGAAGTTGTAGTGTATTGTTGATACCCAGAGGGATACCCTCCGACTCTGTGGGGAAGCTACAGAGCGCTGTTGCTGGCAGGCCTGGAAACAGTATTTTGCCATAGGACACTTCAGTTGGGCCTTTGTCATTTTAGATGCCTATCTGGTGCTGCGAGGCGACCTGCAGACTTAAAATAAGCCCTGAAAAAATGTTTTCTTGCACATACGCACTCTCCCTGCCTTCAAGTAGAATTTTTACCTGTTCTCACTGTGCTCAAGCAGCACAATCGCAGCACCCAAATCCTCCTCCAAAAATGAAAGACTCAGACTTCAGAATTCAGTATTTTTCTCAATCACAGTAAGTGAAACAATGCATTATGTTACCTACATCTTCCCCCTGGCCTTTTTTTCAAGCACTTTGTGTCAATTAGAAGCATGCCAGCTTTGGGTTATGCAGAATAAATCCATCACAGGCAAATAATTCACATGCTAAACAGGAGCGGTGACAAACTGTGATCCCAAATAACAAATGGTTTACAAGATATACATAAATATTTGTGGCATATGGATGTTTAAGGAGAAAAACGTGTCTTCGGGACAAACGCAGCACTTACTTACTCGCACATTATGACAAATATGTTCTGCAGTGCAGCATCTTGCTTTGAAAAGCAGCGCATAATGGGTGTCACTATGGATGAGGTGGAGGTGTGTTGCTAGGGCAACAGGTGATATTTCGTGTTTTTTTTCCCCTTCCAAGGTCAAAGCAACTAAAGCGAGAAGTATTGAAAGTGTAAAAGCTGATTTATCACTGCCCCTTACTGTACATTGATCAGACAGAATACATCAACACGGCAGCAAAAGAGACTTTAAAAATGTTATTAAGTATCCTTAAACGTTAAAAATGGTGTGAAATTTTATATCGGTTTGTAAGCAGCACGCACTGGATTCGTCACGCAGTTCCTGTTGTGCCCGTTTTGTGTTTCTTTTGTCTTTATCCACCTTATTCAGAAACTTCCAACAAAAGGTGCAAACTCTATGTGACTGAATAATCAAGGTAACTGCCTTTTTCACGACAAACAGCCTGCCTTAACTCCGTCTTCACTCCAGGCAACAACTTTAACTGCTGAATTTTGCAAAGCAGCCCTAAAGAGGCAAGATTGGTGTGATCGAATATTACAGAGCAAAGCCAACCAATACGAGCAGGGTGGAAAAATGACATGCTTATCGTCGGGTGGGATGCACTTTTTGTTTTTTTTTTAATCATGCATGAGCATATTAGATGCACGCAGACCAATGCAGTTGTAAGTATGTCAACCCATTCATTATTGTACGCAGTGGCTCTGGGTTTTTTTTTTTCTTTTTTCTTCATCAGTGTTGCTCATTGGTATATGGCCTCTCATTGTGAAGCCTTGAGCTTACACTTCCACTAATGATGGCAATAGCTGTTGCTATGCTGGCTTTCTAAAGCCAGAGAAAGTGGAGGATCTGACCCAAGGATACTACATGTAACTTGCATCTTGTCAGTGGAAAGTTTGTTGAAAGCTCTACTGGTAACACTTAAAACAACTATCAAAATGACACATTATTAAGCATTAGTAAAGGCGTAGTACTTAATTCATCATTTATAAAGCATTATTCCATAGTGTGTATTATTAAACCTGTATAAGGCAAAAATAGTTCTCATTTTAGATGTCACACAAAATAATTAACAACGTGTAACTGCCTGAATTAAGCATGAAAGTACACTATTAAATTAGTATTTATAAAACCTCTGTTAAAACACAAATAAACAATGAGCTCATATCTTAATCATTATAAACAGAAATGTGCATCTAAACAGCCGAATCACTTACTTAGACTATCTATATGCCATGAACATGTTATATATATATATATGAGCTTATTATTCAAGAATAAAAATATATACCTGTTACGTTTACCTGTGTTTATAAATCACATATTATGGAGGAGTAATAAACACTAAAACCTTACTAATGCTTAATAGTGTGTCATTGTTATAAAGTGTTATCGCTCCATTATATGATCGTCTTTATCATGTGTCAGACTCCAAATGTGGAAAAATTTTATAAGATTAATGCCATTTAGTAGTGAAAGGAGACTTAAACAAGTAGATAAAACCATAAATTAATCAGAGAATTGTTTAGAGTTAATAAATCCTCTGGGAACAAGTGTTGTCGCCTCCTGCCGTCCATTAAAGCATCTCCAGGTTTAAGTAAAATCGCCGGCCTCAATTTTTTATAGCCAGAGGTTTCATCCATCTTTATATGTTGTCTGTGGTTCGTAGCAAAGACAGTGATGCCTGTTTTCATTCTTTGAATATCAAATCCTGCCATTCTGTCAAAGCTGCCAGGATCTCAAAGATACACACAAGGTGTCCTTTGGCGTTAGTGCTGGGGTATTGTAGTCTTGACATGGGTATCACTCTCAATTTGTCAGATATGAAGGATTTTTAAGGCCCCCTTGTCACTTTTAAAAGCAGCAGGAAACAGTGAGTGTTCTTTTTCATTGTGCAGGGCTAATGGGTATACTTCTCACATGCAGACATGACCTTATAATAATTATGACATCAATGACAACTCGTATCTATTGTCTCAGTCCTTTTCTATTCATCTTCCTCAGAGTCTCTCAGTAAGATTCCTACTTATTACGGCGTTCTCTCTCTTTCTTTTACCCATTATGTGCATATCTCTCATTGTTCTGCTCACAGTGGGCCACTTCTACTTCTTTGTCTTTGAGTTTGTCTCTTCTGTCCTTCATCTTCTCTTCTCTCTGTCATCGTGATTGGTTTTCTTTCTGTCATATCGTAAAGTCATTTCTCTACCCACGCCACTCTTTTATCACACTTGATCTCCTTCTTGCGTCTCTCTGTTCAGCTTGGTTTCTTTTTTATCGCAAGAACTTTTCCTTCTTTTTAAATATATTTGTTGATATTTTCTGTTTCTGTGCTTTCTTTTTTTCTCTGACATGCTTTTCTCTGCTTACTCAGTTTCCAGTCGTACGCTGTTTACCTTTTCTTGCTTTAAATGCATAACGTTTTCTGTCTTTCTTATCTTTCCTACATCAGCATTAATGAATTATTTTACCTGGGGTGCAATTTCCATAATGTAGTGCTTTTTCCACATATAGATTATAATTGGATTTCCTTTATGCTGTGCTAGTTTCAGTAATTTGATTTGATTGCATTGCTACATAAACAAGATAGCAAGTAAGACAGAGAGCGAAAGAGGAAAAAAAAGTTTGTGTTAAACCTCAAAGGTGGTGGAGAACTAACTGGTGGAGGATGTTGCCCTGCTCCAACACCCCTCTACTGAATCTACTGGTTTGTCTGACACTTTCTTTGTGGGGTTTGCTTGTTGTCTCTGGATTTGCGCTGAGGATTCTACTATGGAAAGATGCTCTATGAAAATCATCCCTTACTTTCCCTCTGATTGGTTAGTATCCATATCATAGTCCTTGTTAGAGTAGACTGAAATACAGGTGAAAAAACTAAATGTGTGTTAAATGCTGGCACAGAGAGATGGCAAACAGAAGCAGTGTGTATATAACTGATTTACTGATAACTTATTCTGGTGCTGTAATATAGTAAGAATGCAATAATGGTAGCACAGTCTTCTAGAAAGACTTTATTTCCTTATATTGTGATAGGAAAATGGAAATGGGTGCAACGATTTATTGTAATGTGCAAACATAGATGGAAATGCATGTTTGCAGTTTGAACAAGCTTGAAAATTAATATTTATTCTTCACCTCAGCCTCTTAAGCAAACTTTCTTGTCATTTTTTGAAGTAAATTTCATGAATAGTTCTCATTCAAAGCTCTTCTTTTGAGGTTTGCGCCTTTTTATTCTCTACAAGATTTGACAAGATCCTCCCTTGCTAAGGTGCAGCCCAAACTATGACAGAACCTCCACCTTGTTTTGACAGATGGTTGTAGACACGGTCGTACACACTGCACACCATGCTGATATGCCATGATGTCTACTAGTAGCTCTTTGGGAATCACATTGCTGGGTTAAAAATACTTTTTTGTGCCTGTCACACTGTGTTGTCTTTGACATTTTTCTGCAAATGCCGGTACACCTCTTGTGTTAGGTCTTTCAAAGGTCAGTGTGTAATGGCTTAATAAAACAACAAAAACATTCCGGTGAAAATGTTTAGGTGCAAGCACTGGTAATGAAGGGGGGGAAATGAGTGAAAAAGCAGCCAATGTCTAAAGGAAAACTCTGAAAGACCTCAATAACTTGCTCAAAACCACTTTAAAAACATTATAGGAAAGTCTGGCTCCTTGAAACCAAACACAAAGAAAAGATAAGTGGCTCAAGACTTTTGCACAGTATTACAAATTCTGTAAAATTTCATCCATAGTACATCAATTTGTCATTATACTCCTTTGTTTAAAATTGCGCAGACAGCATTTTAATGCCGCCACTAAGTAGAATCTCTTTGATACACATTAAAATAAGAAGAAATGATGACTTTCCTAACTTTTAATGTCTTTAGTGAAGCTAGAAAATAGAATTTTTCATATTTCATTAATTCCACTGAACCTTTATCAGGGCTCGCAAAATTTCAAAATCCCTGGTAGCCCTTCGGGCAGGGACTCTTCAGTTTTTGGTAGCCCAAAATAAATTTAAGTATCCCGAATAAAAAAGGGAGCAATTTTTTTTATGTTTTGTTTCCGTTACAACAAAACATTAATCAAAAAATTGTTGAAACACAAATTACAATATTGTATAAAAATTACAATCATCAACTCAAATACTTGGTTGTAATTGAACAGAAATTTCTATGAACTTGTAAGAACTGTACAACAGGAATCAGTCTGTGTCAGATCCTGAATTTGAAATTTCCACTGGAGTCACGGGTAAGAGGCAAGTGGAACCAAGATCTAGGCCATTTGCTTTTTGAAGTTTGCAAAGATTGCTAAATTTTGCCAGTGGTAGTTCACTCTTTGCAACATAGTAGGCTGTCCTTAACATATTTTTCAGGTTGATTTTTAGTATGTTATTTGCAGACTGAGCAATAATCCATTTCTTGCATTTCTCATGGCTTCTAATGGGGGCCTTTCTTAAAATTACTGGTCCCAGTAACAAAGGCACTTGTCGACTCAGAAATCGAGGGAAACCAACAACACACCCGGCAGAACATTATGTTATTTACACGGGTGCACATAAGTGGTCCGCATGTGCGCATTCGCTGTCACTATAAAAGACGCGCACCAGATAAGAAGTTGCAACGCGCGTTTGCGTCCATATAAAAGGCACTGTTTTTGTCCGCTAGAGTGGGATTTTCATGGCACATTCTGCACCAAATCTCTGTGCGTTCATCATTTGTTTGAAGCCAGCTCACCTCCTGCAACCGCTTTTCCGAGAATACGCGCTTCTTTTGCGGTTCGGACTCCATCTGACATTTCTTTGGAGGTGGAGGAACACCAAAGTAATTGCTTAAAGGAGCTTCTTCGACATCTTTAAGAGTTCTAAACAAATGTCTGTCCTCCTCCAGAAAATCTTATGGACGCAAACACGCGTTGCAACTTCTCATCTTGTGCGCGTATTTTATTTTGACAGCGAATGCGCACCTGCGGACCACTTATGTGCACCCCTGGTTATTTAGCTTGTCATATTCCAGCCACAGAAATTCTTTTGTCCATGAAACCATAAAGCTGCACTTTCTTTTTGCCTTATAGTCTGATTTGTCATAACTTTTCCGTTTTGTGGTATGCTTTTCTTTGGCTGTCACTTCTTCACCCTGACCTGTCTTATTTGGCTCAGCAGAACTAAAATATATATCCTGCTGCCTTTACACACGCACTCACATAACGCTCAGCGATTCTCTGCGCGATCAACCTCTCACATGTTTAAGCTTCCTGCGGGAGATTTCACTTGTCATGTTTGATAGTAAACTAACGATTGATAAGACGATGTCAGAGGAATTGGTGCGCAAATTATCGTCACTCACCAATCAGTACTGTCGCTCTCTATACACAGTTCGCGCGATTGCAAAGTGAAAGCAAAAAACAAGCGCAAATTCAAATGCGATTTCAATATGTCACATATAGGGCTGCTCGATTATGGCAAAAATGATAATCACGATTATTTTCACTGAAATTGAGATCTCGATTATTTGATGATATTTATTTAACAATAACAATGTATTGAATAATGGCTTTAAAGATTGTCAAAATAGTATAAAATAGTGTGCAAATACTGATAACAGTGCAAATGTTTGCAATATAAAAAATAAAATGTAAACATCTATGTTTAGTGAACTTTGCCATGTCGCTCTGTGGTGCAGCTACGACACCAAAGTTTACACACTATGTCTACTTGATCCACGTCTGACTCCGCGAACCCATAATGTTTTCACACCACTGAAGGTTTTTTTTTTACCTCTCTTTTCAGCCAACGGCAGTCACTCTCCTCTCCAAATAACTTCTGCTTAGCTTTCCGAGCTTCCCTCTGTTAGCTCCTCTTAATTGTTGTGCCGCGTGTTCGAAACGCAGAGAGGTGCGCTCGATTTGCCACACGGAGCAGCGGGAGAGTAAAGCACGAGGGAGGTGCTAATAATCAGCTCAGTCATTTTTAATGATCGTTGAAAGCCCAGATCGTAATTTAGATTAAAATTCGATTAATTGAGCAGCCCTAGTCACATATTGACAGTGGTTCACCGATGCCAATGACATATTTACCCAGCTACATTTCCGAAAGAATGCAAAAGCATTGACATATATTTTTCCTTCCTATGATAGCCCGACGGGCAGGGCAGGGATAGATTCTGGTAGCCCGACTGGAAAAATCGCTAGCCCCGGGACGTCGGGCTAGCGATTTTGCGAGCCCTGTTTATGCTTTTCAGGAGTAGTCGCCTGATCAACAAAAGTGAAAGAGCATCACAAGAAATTACTAAATTGACGCCGTCTTCAAAACCTGTTTCTGTTTTAGGAAGTGCTGGTACACCAGTGGTTTTCAATGAGAATGGAGATGCTCCAGGGAGATATGACATATTCCAGTACCAGATCACCAACAGATCGACTGCTGAGTACAGAGTCATCGGCTCCTGGACCAATAAATTACACCTCAAGGTGAGATTTTTACACACGTATACCAGTGTACCCAATTGATTTTTACACAGTATATAAGCTGACAAAACTGCTCATATTTTTCACACATACAAATTGAATGAAGTGAATGGAAAAAAATTAGGAAAAGTGAGGCAAAAACTTGGAAAATCAACTTAAAAGTGAAGCTCGAGTGAAAAATGATAGATTATTATGAAATGTGTTTTCAATGATTAACATTTTATGGTCTAAAAGGTTGTTCAGTACAGAACATACCGTAGTATGTTCCATTTACCATAGTATATATTTCAGATGTGTTTCCAGCTTGTCATATGTTGAACTATCTCATTATTAGTATTTTAGCATGACACGTCTGTGTCCTAATGAAAAATGTCATATATTTTGATTGAAGCTTCTGAGGCATTATAGATCAGACACCTTGGAAGAATGAAAATTCAACATGGCTATGAGCAGCTGCCATGATTTCAAAATCCCTTGTTACTGGGCTGGATCCGTTTGAGTTATTGCTCTTATTCAGGCGCAAAAGTTAGTTTTTTCAAGCAAGTGTAGATCTTTGCTTCTATTCAGAATACTAATCTTTGTGAAGGAGAGAGACTTGCAAACATCCACAACTGTGAAAGGTCACACACCTACAGAATACACATAATAACCAATGCTACAGAACCTGGAGAATATACAGTGCCTACTTAGATCCACAGAAAAACAGATAATTGAATGCATTAGCAAACTGAATTCCCATTGTCCCACTCGCTCTCTCTGTCTCACTGACTTACAGTCACATGCACAAAAAAATCTTTGAGCACGCGGCAGTGCTAGGTGTTATAAATCCACCAAGGACTTCATTAGAAAGGCCAGATGACAGATGAGAAGACTAATAGACACAAAACGCTTTCTGGCTGATGGACGGTGTGTTTGTGTGTGTGTCAGTGTGTGTGTTTGTACAGCAGTACAGAAGTATAAAACACAGAAACTGAAGTCACACATGATTTGGCACTTTAACACTTTGTAAATAGACAGACTTATTTAATTAGGTAAAATCCTGAAGGTATGCAGGGTAGCAGGTGGAAGTTTTTATTAAGAACAAAAAAGTTTGAATGTTCATCATTATAAATACAAGACAGCACTGTGGAACATAAGAATGTACAGCATGTGAGTCTCAAGAATTCACACATTCAAACCCTGCGCAAACTGAGCATTGGCTACCTTGAGTGCACTGTCGTGCTATGCAACACTGAGTTGAATCAGCGTTGTCGACATATAACAGACAACTTATCTAAGAAACAATTTGAAATTTAAACACTTTGTTACGAGCAGCCTGTCACAAAAACATAATTTGTTCACATTTCTTCAGCTGATTCTATGAAAAATGCCAAAGACAACACAGTTTGACAGGTGCAAAAGATGGTAATTTTGCATCAACAAGCCAATTCCCAAAGTGCTGTTAACCAAAGTTTCTCTGCTCTTTAAATATCACTTAATGCTGTACAGCTTTTCCTTAAAAAGATGAGGAAACTGGACAAGTGCAGGGCAAATGAAATAATGGCAGGCTATCTACATCAGACCAACAGTATGTAAAAGTCATGTCCTTTTACATACAAAAATAAATGGAAACATCCAGCAATGACCTGAAACAGGACCTAAAAGATGCATCTGGCCCTTCAGATCATCCATCTACTGTTCACTGAAGCTTCATCAGAAATGGTCTCAGTGAAAGGGTGGCTGTCAAGAAGCCGTTCTTAAAGAAGGAAAACCAGGAGAAAACGCTGAGGTATACCAAGTTACATGAGAACTGGGGTGAAAAATCAGAGGTAAAAGTTTGGTTCAAATCATCATCCCTAGTTACAGAGGAGATCAGGAGAGATGGACAGACTGTTCATCTGCTGTCTATAGCTATCTGCAAAACATGCTGCAGCCACTGTCATGTTTTGGCATTTTAGCCAGTGATGTTGGGGATCTTGTCAAAACTGATGGAGTTATGAACACAGGAAAGGTTTCATTTTTCAGTATGATCCCCAAAACACTGCAAATAAAATTAAAGTATATCCATGGGAAAAAATGCACAATGGAACACCATCAGTCATGGATTGACCTCGCCAGAGCCTAGGCCTCATCATTACTGAAGTAGTGTGAGATCATCTTGACCAAAAATGCAACAAAAGGCAGACAACGTCCAAAGAAGAGCTTTGAATGTTCTTCGAGAAGTCTGGAGAACTATTCCTGAAGACTACTTAAAGAAATGACAAGAAAGCTGCCTAAGAGAGTTCAGTAATTAATAAAATATGGGTCTGTGTTGTTTAATTTATGCCTTTTGATAGAAAATAAGGTGATAGTATACAGATATTAAATGGGGGATATGAATAAGTAATGAGCAAAATTTCTCAGTAAACAAAGTTTCTCCTTAGTGATATATGTACAACACTGTGGGCAGCAACTATCCCATTCTTGCGTATTAAACTCCATGAGAACTTGTTTCTGTTTGTGTGTCAGTAATCAAGTCAAATCCACCCTCTCTAAGTCTAATGAATTTTCCCTTCTAACTAGTTGTTTTAGCACTGGTGCTTTTTGTGTTTAAAACAGTAATATTCAATTTTGTGCAGCACCCTCGGCGATGGTTAAACCTCGGGGAGCGCGGTAACGACAGACTTTCTCACAACTGCTCGCGCACACAACTACAAATTAGTACGCACACATTCAAACTCACTCGCAGAGGACGTACGGAGAGCTCAGGGATTCACTATAATGCCAGCATGACACAAACACAAATAAACAAAATGCACACATGGCGAAACATATGCGTGTGCACACGCGCAAATAAACACACACACAGACACACACAGAAGGAAATGCAGATGGCCTATTTGTGCCAGATCTGATTATGGTCTGATTGCTGGCTTCCAGACTAGCTGGTGTTAGTTTTGTGCCTGGCAGCACTCAGGAAAATGATCAGAGGATCTGCTTGTGCTAATTGCTCTGCGAGATGCCCTGAAGACACATTTTTTTTCCAGGTAGAGAGAAAGCTGAGTGTTAAAGGACTGTTAACATACAGTTTATGTCAGCTTCTGCAGATGGCTGCCAATCCTTATGCTCCAAGATGTCCTGTGAGAAAATGAGGAGCTTCATTTTGCCGTTTTGACACACAAATAATAACACACTGCTCTTCTCTCAGGTGGAGGCCATGCGTTGGAGGATGGGTGACCCAACTTTCCCGGCCTCCGTTTGCAGCCTCCCGTGCCGTACGGGTGAAAGGAAGAAAGTGGTGAAAGGGGTGCCGTGCTGTTGGCACTGTGAGCGCTGTGAAGGATACCACTTTCAGGTAGATTTCTGAAGAAAAATATCAGCCATCCAAAACCGTGAGCGTGATCCAGAAATTAAAATATCACAAACACTGTAACATCACGGGTCGCATACAAATCTGGCTAGATCTTGATTTGTGTTTGACAAAAAATGAACAAATCATGCATCAACACTTTATCAATTTAGCAGTTTTTCTGTCAGTCTGATTTCAGCACTGATTATTAGTGTTTTCAAACCTAGAGAGGCTCGCAGAACTTCTTAGCCTAACCAATTCATCTGTGTGAAATTGACTTGTCAAAAAACGAGGTAAAAATGTAGATTTTAATCAAATGTCTAACATTCCTTATACTTCCTCTCCCAACTTTACAAATGAAACTGCATTTGTTGGAACGCTTTTAAAAAGAATCAGCTGAAAGGCCTGTTTGCAATAAAAACTGTTTGACATTGTAAACGTGTTAGCTTCTGCACACATCGACTTGTTGACAGCTGCTGTCTGCTTACTCCTGCTCTTTTTTTAGGCAATCAAAAAAGTGAGGCACTTAAATTGTCCATTTTGAATTTTTATAAAGAGAAAGTAACTAATTTGAGGAGAGGGAAATGCCCGGATCACACATTTTGAAGCTGCATTCATGATAAAAAAGAAAGCACAGCCTCTTTCAGTTGTAAGGCTTTACATATCAGGACATAATAAAATGATCTGGTCCTTATCAGGTCTTCAAATTAGGTAGATAAACATCAGCAGGTGAAATATTACACTATGTCACCATTTATTTTACAAATACTGAGCTAAAATGCAGAATCAATGTATGAAAAAACTTGTTTTGCCTAAATATAGCCATCCTTTTTCTATAGGAATAAAGAGAGTCAGAAACGTCTAGGTGCTGCTAATCAAAAGCATTTGATTAACTGATCAGCAGCAGCACTTCTGTAAAAGCAGAGGTTTTGTCACTTTGCTGGTCTGAAGCATTCAGGTATGTGTTAACACAAGGCCAAGGAGTGATTAGCAGTGATCTCTCAGGAAGAATTGTTATTGTTCACCAGTCTGGGAAGGGTTATAAGGCCATTTCCAAAAAAAAGTCCATTCAGAGATTATTCACAAGTGAAAAACATTCATGAAAGTACAATAAGAAAAACGCTGAAACTGAAGTTTGCTTGGAAATGCTGCCACTTCTTCTCTTTCGTGAAAAAAAAAGAAAAAAGAACACAGCAGCACAGCTTCAGTTTGCAAAGTTGCATTCGAACAAACCACAAGACACAATGTCCTTGAGATAGCAGACAGGAAAATGGAAATGCTTGGCCATAATGCACAACACCATGTTTGCTGAAAAACCAAAGCATATCAGAACAAACACTTCACACCAACTGTCAAGCACAGTGATGGAGGGGTGATGATTTGAGCTTGTTTTTCAGTCAAAGGGCCTGGACACACTGAGTCGACCATAAAGATAACTGTAAACAATGTATACTCAAGTATATTGTAGTCAAATATGAGACTATGCAGCAGCTAAAGCATGGCTGAAATTGGGCCATGCAAGTGAACAATGATCCTTAGTACACCATGGAAAATTAGATGTACTTGAGCCATAACTGTATATATCCCCTGTGAAAATTAAATTATCATTGGGGACCATTTCAAAGTCTATCAGGCTTCCTGTTTAGTTGGAAAACTACTTGAACAAGCAAGTATATGTCAAAAAATGTGCTTAGCAAAGGAAAAAGAAAATATCAGTTACAACAGCAGCTGATCATGTTTATGAGGAGCAGTCAATAGTCATTTTGCAGAAACAAGCATTTGCTGTAAATGTGGAGTTGTCAAAAGCATAACTGATAATAAGTCTTTTCCTCAGAATTACATTAGATTGTGTCTTATGGAGATCAGGCACACATATATTTACATAAAAGGAGGGTTTTCTTCTACATGTTTTGGCAAAAAAATAGATTAATTAATGAATTAAACCATATAAATGATGTCAATGATGTAATAGTCAGCTCCCGCTCCACTAAGGTCCTCATTCTGTGAACAGACTCCTTCTGATCTATGAGATGGTGACAGTACTCCCTGCTCTGTTCTGTAGCCTCAGTGAGATACAGCACACCACCTTTCCTTCTGCTGTGGGTTCAGATTAGATTGGCCCCGGCAGTCCAATAGATAATAATGCATTGGTCTGACTGCAGGAAGAGAGACACAAGACAACAAAATAAAATCAAGGCACACCACAACAGCCAGATGGTTTTTCAATCAGCCAATTCATGGTTGAATCGGTGTTTAACAGTCAAATTATCATTAGAAAAATCTGTTTACTTAAGGAAAATGAACTAATGCATGTTCTAAAACCTCTCTCCCCGTTAGGCCTCAGAGTTTACCTGTGAGCTGTGCCCATATGAGAAGCGACCTGATGCCAACCGCACTGGCTGCACTCCCATTCCGATCATCAAACTGGAGTGGCACTCACCCTGGGCCATCGTCCCCGTCTTTATCGCCATGCTGGGTATCATCGCCACCTCTTTCGTCATCGTCACTTTTGTCCGGTACAATGACACGCCCATCGTCCGAGCTTCGGGGCGAGAGATGAGCTACGTGCTGCTTACGGGAATCTTCCTGTGCTATGCCATCACATTCCTGATGATCGCGACGCCGGATGTGGGCGTGTGCTCCCTGAGGAGGATTTTCTTAGGCTTGGGGATGTGTTTTAGCTACGCTGCGCTGCTCACCAAGACCAACAGGATACACCGCATCTTTGAACAAGGGAAAAAGTCTGTAACAGCACCCAGGTAAAAATGCCATTATGTCTGCTCTTGGCCCTTTTGTGCGTACATGTTTGGGCTGTGCAGATTTTGATGGGTGCAGTGGTGCTTAATATTGCTATAAGTGTGGCTTTTTTGCACTCAGGTGTGTGACTTTACCTGCACCCTACTTTTTCAGATACTTGCGGTCATTACTCATCGTTTATTTTTCATACATTATTTATGAGAGTCATGAACTAACACTTTCCTATTGTACTGCTTGCACTCAGTGTGAGTGACTCTGGGAGAGAGCATCCACTAAGTGGCTAAATTGTTAATGCAGGATTTAATAGTGCTCAGGTTCATGCCCCTGCTATCCAGACAGTTAGATTTTTTCCCCTTTTTTTTTCTTCCTCTTCTTTTTTTTTCCATCCAGCTACAGACTTTTTACACAAAATATTTTGAGGCTCTTTTCAGGTTACGGTAGTGACTCTAAGGTAGTCAAGCACTGAGCATCCTTTGAACTTGAGAGCTTGAAGGAGTGGGTTGTTTCTTTCATTCTGATGCAAGTGGAAATATAGTTTTTGTTTTGGGCCATGATTTGCACCCCGGTTTTGATATCTCTGTCATCCTAGATGATCATCACATTTTCTCTTTTCAGTTCTATGTCTTCTTGCGACTGCTCCTCCTTGTTTCTCCCTTTCTTTCTTGCTGCAAAACCCATCATTATATTTTCCCTGATCTCGCTCTAGCTCTCAGCGTGGATTTGCTGGAGTGTGTATGGTCGCATTTATAGAAATTTAATATATTGCCGCTGTCAAGTGGGAGACTTGTCTCAACCTTTTAGAGTCTAATAAAACTGTTTTCTTCATCTTATTGGGACAGGATTTTTGAGTGTTTGTTAAGTTATTTTTGGACCGTACTGGCTGAAGACTTTATGAAAAATCAAATCCTGTGAAAAATAGAATAGATCTATTCTAACGGTTAATCTCAGTGGATCACCATGTCAGCCACTGCATCATGATGTTTCACTGAACCAGCTTGAAATTTTATACCTGTTGGAGTCACCCGTTCCTGGTAGGTCAAAGAGAAGAGATAAAATGTATTTACAGATCGTCCACGATGGTTATTGAGAGCCTATTTATGGGTTAGGCTTCTACCTCTGTGTGCAGACGCATTCCTGACCCAAGACAGATTAAAGTGAACAAGGTATATTACTGCCCTACATGCCAGCTGATATTCTGGCATTAGCTAACTAAGCTAACTGAGTAATGTATATCTGTATATGAATATCCAGAATCTGAAGTCAAGGAAAATTCAATTCCATTCAATGAATAGTCTGAATTCTGTTACTCAATTATGTTTGAACAATAGTTATTGTCTAGTGACAAGTACCCTTTCTGCATGTATCTATATTCATAAGCAATCTCTGGCTGCCGAAACAGGAAATCTTGGCCTGGATCTTTGTTGGCTACACCAGCCAACTGCCCTCCAGAGGTTAAGTCACTAGACTGGCCAATGCATTACCAGATTGCTATTTAACTAACCGTGTAACACTGAAGCAATTTTTAAGTTTAGTTCTATTGGAAAAATGTAGCATGAATTCACAACAACAGTAATCTCAGAGGGCTTTATATTGAAAGGTAAAGAGCATATGGTGTTACTCGTACAAAGGGTAAACTCCAATGACTGATCCCCCATGAGCAACCACTTGGTGGTGGAGGAAGTGCTGCCTTTTGTCAGGAAGAGACCTCTGGCAAAACCAGGCTTAGATAAGGGTGGCCATCTGCTGAACCAGTAAGGGGTTAGGAGGAAAGAGATGGCAGACAAGAGCGACATAGAAAGACCACAACCAAGAAACAGGACAAAATACCAGCTAACAAATAGTTAATGACATGCTATTGTGATTTATCAATATGAAAATAGTGAAAAGAGTTGAGTGAAGCAGAGGTACTCCGTTTATCATCGCTACAGCCTATATATCAGCAAACTAAAGGATTGTTCAAGGTCACTTATGAAAGGGAAAAGAGAGGGGGACTGTCTCCTGAACGCAAACTGGGAGCTGGTGGAACATGCTCTCACCTCATGAAAAGAAGTTGGTGCAACCTGAGTAATGTAACCATGAGTGCATATTTTCTAGCATTAATTGCAGTTTTTCATCCTTGCTACATCAAAATTTAATCAACCATTCTGTCCTTTACAGGTTCATCTCTCCTGCCTCCCAGCTCGTCATCACCTTCTCCCTGATCTCAGTTCAGCTTCTGGGTGTCTTTGTGTGGTTCGCCGTGGACCCTCCCCATACTGTAGTGGACTATGGCGAGCAGCGGACCCAGGACCCCATGGCGGCACGTGGAGTCCTCAAGTGCGACATCTCAGACCTGTCTCTCATCTGCTCCCTGGGTTACTCAATTCTACTGATGGTTACGTGCACAGTTTACGCAATCAAGACGCGAGGCGTGCCCGAAACCTTTAACGAAGCCAAGCCTATTGGATTTACCATGTACACCACCTGTATCATCTGGCTGGCGTTCATACCCATCTTTTTTGGCACGTCCCAGTCTGCAGAACGGGTGAGTGTGTTTATATTTTGGATGACACTTATTACATCCTGAGAAAACGGAAAGTGTGTTGTTGGTGTCTGTCCTTCAACCCCAATCAACTGCAAGATTTCTGAGGATCAAACTGTAATATGTGTGTGCTTGCTTAACTGTTTGTTTTCCCTTTATATCACTGCTTTAAAATTCAAATCAATTCCTCTTGGAACATCACCATCTACTGTGAACAGCAGGGCAAATTTGTGTTTTGCTGCGCTTGAGCAAAGTTAGATCTATATTTAAGTGCAATATTTTTTTAAAATACAAAACTTCACTGGCAGGTGCAAGGTGGTTGTGCGGTCTGTTCGCTTTTGCTTCACGTGGTTCAAAACTCCTAAGCAGATTTTAAAGTAAGTTTTGAAATTGCATTTTGAGCCATACGTTTGATGTATTGCTGTGGCAAAAAGTGTCCTTTTACTACCTCCCTGCAAATTTTCAAAATCAAAACCGTATCTCTTGGCACTGAAGTACAGAAGTGTTTTACAACTGTAGCTATACTATTGGCTTAGAGTCAGAAATCTCCCGACAATCCCTCGTGAGTACAAGAGGATTTACTGTCTGTCTGATGGACTGGAACCGTGCCATGGTCTGGGCTTATAGAGAGTTATACTGCCGAGCTTATTCTTCCTACCTGTAGTTAATTCTTAATGGGTGTTCGATGAGAATAAAAGCCACGTGAGGTGTGTGTGTGAGGGTATGAGTGATAGCGTGACTGGCTCTTAAACAGTGTCCTTTCATCTTATCGGCTTAGAAACAGTGGGTTTGAATGCGCACGTAAGCACCAATATAGCTAATCTGATTCATAAGACCGTACACATATTGAAGCGTACTGTTTACTCGAGCTAAAGCAGCAGTGGTCTATTGATTCCATTTCTTGATAGTGCGAATATGCTGCTTTCAACAATAACACACTTCATACACTCATTGAGATTCATGACAGGTCATTGATTTTTTTTTTTTGTTGTTGTCCAAGTCGCATTTTTTACATCACAGTGCTAAACACACTCTATACATCTGTATAAAGAAAATGTGCACATTACTCTAGATCGATAGAAGTAAACAGGCATATACAGTGCTGTGACAAAGTATTTACCAGCTTCCTGATTTCTCATGTTTCTGCGTATTTGTCTCATTAGCATGTTTCCAATCGTCAAACACATTTTAAGAAAGAACTGCAGTTTGCGATAACTGGTAAAAAGTTTGTCACATCACTATGGAGGACTTTGGCCCGCTGTGAACAGCCTGTTAAAGGTCATGTCAAAGCATCTCAATTGGATTTAAGTTCAGACTTTGACTAGGCTTTTTTTTAACTTTCTTTTTTGAGCTTCTAAGAGGTGGACTTGTTGCAAGAACTGATGAGTGGACATTCTCCTTCAGGAGTTTCTGATAGCGAGTTGAGCTACCAGAAAGTGAAGCAGCAAAGCAGCCCAAGACCATAACACCACTGCCACCAAAAGTTCAATTTGTCCCATCAGTCCACAGAATATTTTCCCAAAATCTCAGAGATCATCAAGATGTCTTTTTGGTCAGCAGTGGTTTTCACCAACTCTCCCATGGACGCCATTTTTTCTCAGTCTCTTTGTTGTTGAATAATAAACACTGACCTTAACTAAGGCAAGTGTGGACTGCAATACTTTAGATCTTCCATGCATCCATTCGCTTCCGCTTCTCCTTTTCAGGGTCGCTGAAGCCTATCCCAGCTGTCTTAGGGCGAGAAGCAGGGTACACCCTGGACAGGTCGCCAGTCTCTCACAGGGCTAACTTATAGACTGAGACAAACAATCGCACTCACACTTAAATTGCCTATGATGTGATTTAGTGTTTCCAATTAATCTATCCCTAACTGCGTGTCTTTGGACTGTGGGAGGAAGTCGGATTACCCGGGGAGAACCCACGCAAACACGGGGAGAACATGCAAACTCCACATAGAAAGACCCTGGCCTGATGGTGGAATTGAACTGAGGACCTTCTTGCTGTGAGGCAAGTGTTAACCACCATGCCACCGCCATTTCTCCACTTGTGGATAATGGCTCTCAGCAGGATGCACTGGAGTCCAAAACCCTTAGAAATGGCTTTCAAACCCTTTCCAGATAGCTATCCAAGAAGCCTAGTCAAATTCTGGACTTAAATCCAATTGAGATGCTTTGACATGACCTTAAATGGGCCATTCACGTTGGACAAAATTCCTCCATAGTGACGTGATAAACTTATCATTTAAAAATTGAGTTTTGTATATACTCAAATACATGTCAACATGCTAAGATTGAGGCTCCAGATTCCAGAGGATAACATCGCTGTAGCTATATCAAGTGTTTTATAAACAGTCCAAGCCCTGTGTCCGCTGAATATTCCAGATTTCTCTTCCTCTACCTCTACCAAAAACTTGTCAGCTCTAATAATCTCTTCCTATTTTGGAGTGATAGTCAGGATATTTTCATTTCCCCCTTTTCTCTACATCTAAGCCCATTTTCCTTTCAAGACGGGTGCCAGGCTCTGTCGCATGGCAGAGAGCTGACATCAAAGTGATCCCGTCTAATCACACATCAGGGAAATCATACTCTTGCTGGATGTTTCATGCACTCTCATTTTTTCCATAAGAAGTCGGAGACTTGGAGTAATTGTTGATGCAATACATTTTAAGTGTATCTGTAAGTTCAGTATTTCTCCTTTTCCCCTGGAATAACCTTACTCTACAGTTATACCAAAATAAGGAGACTATTTCTTATAACTGCTTGCAGCTTCTCAAATCCATCAAGATACTGTTTGTGAATGACAGGCAAGCTGCTCATGTTATGCGAGTTCTGTGTTTGTGACTACATGCAATGTTTTGTGCTTGTGACCATTTAAAGGGGCCGAATGTTTCATGGCAGGATTTTGCACATCCCTAACTGTAAAAGTAATTTGTGTGCATATTCATGAGGGCATATCTATGTGTGAATGCATGCTATCGGACATAGCATCCTGTCATACTGGACGGGCATTGCAGCGTCCATGCATTGTTTGCTTGGCTAATTAGAATGTCCACCAGCAATTTTGTGTGCATTTTGTGTTAGCATGTTTGTCCGATGGGTTGTATTTAATTGGAATATCCACCAGCGCACATTCGCTTGTCTCTGTATGTTGTTTCTAATTGGGATATCCTCTGGAGTGTGTGGCAGCTGGCTGGCTAACACAGAGAGCAGAAGAGAGGGAGGAGAGAGTGGAGTGAATGGAGTAAACAGGTAATGATGTGACTTGCTGATGGGACTTTAATGAGGAGAGCTCTACCAAGGGCATAGGTTTGGTTTCAGACAGAGGGGAGAGCGATGGAGCTGCAGTGAAGTTAGTTGGAGGTTAGGTGACAGCATGACTCTCATTACTTTGTGATTATCATGCTTCACCTGGTATCTTGATATAAGAGTTAACATTCGTATGACTATGTACACAGTTAATAGAAGTATACCACAGTGCAGCAAGTGATAATCAAGTTTGGATGCTTCGGCATGCTCAGAAAAGTCACAGTTACATTGTTGTGTGCTATACCTTGTCTGAAATGCTGATGTCAGTGAAATTTACAGGGACCTGAAAACTTTACTGCAGTTAGTTCTTGCCTCTGGGATTGTGTGGAGGCTTCTTTCAAAACAGTGGCTTTCACACTGGCCTTGTGGGAACATTTCAAATGTATGAGAGCTTGGATTATAAGAACCTTTCTTTAGCAGGTGTGCTTCAGCGCTTCTTTTCACAGTCAGTGTTGGGGAACACATCTCAATGGGAGCATTTAAACGTTTATGTTAACAAAAGAAAATCTTTAACTCAAGGTCCACTGGCGTACATCTTTTCAGATTCTTCAACCACATTTCAGGGCCCATGTTGGCAGACAGAGTTTGCTCAGTTGTCATGGAGATAGCTTTGTGTGGTCATTTGTTGTCTGTGTGGTGTGGTGCTATGGCTCAGAAGCTGCTCCTCGTGCTCTGGGTCAAAATATTCTAAAACAGAAACCAACAAGAACCAATTCTATCAAACAGCCCCTTGCATTAAGTGTGAAACAGTTACAGAATGTGACCGTTTGTTTGTGCGCATTGATACAAGTTGTCATTTGTTCATTGCACTCAGCAGTCAGATTATGAAAGTAACTCATTGCATTTGAAAGTATGTTTCATGCCTGTACCACATGTGCTCTTGAAACTCTGATGGAATTCTGATGACCATCAAGTCATGACGAAAGAGCGTTGAAACTCATGATAACTGTTGTTTAACCAAAGGCGGTATATACCAGATATGGGTGTTCTACGGGCCGTGGCCCACAACCAGCCTGTTGGCTGTCCCGGACCGGCTGATGAACTCCCTATCAGAGAATAACTTACTTATAAGTTGCAAGTGAATGCAACTTCCCTGGTTGAAACCAATGTTTTTGAGACGTGAATTTGCCAGCCCTGAAAGATGTCGGCTCGCATTAAACAACAAAGAGAGATTGATGTGCAATGTTGATCTTTTCCAAGACCATAAATAAAATTATAATTATAAAATTATAATCCTTGAATAAATAAATACTGAATACTGAGTTTGAATAAACATTACAAAACTAAATGTATAGAGAAATTGACTTCTGAACCATTGCTAGCAAAGGAGCAAATGCAATAACACAAAAAACAGTAAACCATGAGACAGGAAGTTTGTCAGAGAGTGTTTGGTGGACTCTGTGCTAATATGCTCCTCTCCAAGGGAACCGTAACAAGATGGATTAAAGACATTGGTGGAAATCTAGAGCTTTAGTTTTAAATCAAAGCAGACAATTACATTTTTTTTCTTTGGTTCTGTATGATAGTTGTGATGTCTGTAACGCAGGTAACAGAACAGTTGTAACCATAACCCATCACCATCTGGTGGCTTTGAGATAGGATGCAGGTTTAAGGCACTTCTGCATTGGCTTTATATATATATTAGGGGTGGAACGATACACAAAATTCACGGTTCGGTTCGATACTTTGGTGTCACGGTTCGATATTTTTTCAATACAAAAAAATGTTCATGCCTTTTTAATTTGTCATTTAATAAAATTATAAATATATATTTTAACTCAAAAGTACAGTTTTTAAATTTAATGTTGCTGAAACAACAAAGTAATAAAAAAATAAATCTATCTGATCGAGAAATCACTCATCTTTGGAAAAGAGAGTTTATTACAGAGAAATGGCTCTTTCCAAAATAAAAGCTATACTATACTCTTCTTCTGGGGTATATTCTCAGCAGCATATTAAACATATCAGGTCCCCATAAGGAGAATCATGTGCTAACAGCGGTCTAAATGACTCGGGTAAAGTTTGTAGCATGCGTGCTTGTTGTTTTTGTCTGCTTCCACTTGTCTTCGCGCTAGGATGATGTCGGCGTAAATGTGCAGTCATATTCATTGTGTTCCCACTAGTGCTGTCAGCGTTAATCTCGTTGAAATGACATTAACGCCACAACACGGCAAATCTCCGTTAACGAGCTACCACGGATCGCCCCGTGCGTGGGGCTGGACGGCGTCAACACGTTAACAAGCTAACTGCGCTAACGCACTAGTTCCCACCAATGTAATTGAGCATTGCGTGGCACATCCGACATACTGTTTTACTTTTGTCCATGACGCGCTTACCTTCAGGGTCATACTTCACATGAAGACCAAAATAGTTCCAAACACCAGATCTGAATGATGGTGGGGGACGTTCAATTTGCCATGTTGCAACGAGCAACTTCTGTCTCGCTAGCTTGCGCTGCGCTTAGTGGATCTGCGCTCGACAGTGCAGCCTAGGCGGATAAGTCGAACGCAGATCCACTGAGCTCTCAACACAGACAGCATCGTCAGAAGAAAAGTTGATAAAATAAATTAAAAATTTTGTATTGTTCGATACACATGCGTACCGAACCGAAAGCACTGTATCGAACGGTTCAATATCGATACGAGTATTGTTGCACCCCTAATATGTATATATATATATATATATATATATATACATATTAGGGGTGCAACAATACTCGTATATATATATATATATATAAATACATACATATATATGAGGAAGTCAAAACTAGTTTGCTGCTGTTGGTGTCCAATAGCACTTCCGTTCCATACTGCTGGAGTCCATGAACAACAATAGTAAATAAAATGATGTCAGACAGTGTGGTCGTTTTTAATGTTTATACAGAGGATAAAATAGGTGATTGTCCATCAGCATTATTCCAAAAATTTGTGCTGTGAGACCCCGGTGGACTGTGTGTTAACTATGAGGCAAATTTTAAAATCTCTCTTTTATTGCCCAAGACAGGCTCTTGCACTCAAAGTAAACGGCCTTCTTGATATTTCTGCGGTGATCCTCTGACTCTCATTTAATGACCTTTACTCCTTCCCACACACACACCAAGCTGTGTTCAGCGTTTGGTCTGGTGTTTACGGGCAGCTGTTGTCTGTTTCTGCTGTTCAGCCAGCCTCTTGTCTGCAGCCATTTCGCTGCCGCTTTTTGAAGATGTTGCATCATACGTCACACACTTTTTAGGATATCTGTGTTCAGAAGACAAGAACCTTAGAGGTTTCCTGTGATACTGTAAGGGGCCTGTGTAAAATTTAAAAAAGAATACAAGCAAGTTTAGACTCTCTTTATTTTCATGGTACCCTATGTGTATAGTTAGAACTGCTTTATGTAGTTCTTTTACTGACAAATATAGATTTGAGATTCAGAGCCACAGCAGGCAGAGAAAGGGGAAGAGGAAGAAGTCAAAGGGGGGGGAAAGCATTGCAAGGCAGTTTTATAATGAGAGATGGAGGGATGCAGGAGGACTGGGAGATACAGGCTAAGGATGTGAGAGATAAATCATCAAAGAAGGAGCTTCTTAACCATCACAGACAGGGAAAAGTATTGTTATGAAATAGGTCATGCATCTATGCAGAGGATGCAGGCTCCAAACAGCTTCTGCCACACCCTGCAGAAATGTGAAAGGTTGTGTTGTGCGAACGTTGCATGTGCGCTTCCCTCCACCTCACTCTGTTTGCTGTAGAGCCCTAACCACATGGTACATCCTCTCTGCAGCTATCTCTCTCAGTGTGCGCCTCATCATTCCTTTGCCCGACTCTATCGACATAAGGCCATCTTTCATTTCTCTGCTTTCTCCTGTCTCTGTCTGTTTCTCTTTATCTGTACGTCTCTTTGTGCCTCTATGTGAGCCGGCTCTCTTGTTCTCCAGATGTCCTAAATATGGCCAACTTGTTATTTTCTGCCTCCAACCGAGGAAGAAGCAACCATTCGAGTTCTACTCACAAACCCACTCGCTGTGTGTTTGTGTGTGTGTATGTTTGTGTGAGTGTGTCTTTTTCACAGCAGGTGGATATTTTTTTAGTAGGTTTGTTTTTGAATCGTTAAGTGCACACCAGTTGCTTGCACAGAGACGTATTTGAGTGAGTTTTATGTTATTTAATTATCCTAGTACCATCGGAGGAGCTGCCGAGAGTTAAAATATCTACATGTGTAAGTATAGAATTAAGCTATTTTGCGGGCCCAGGAGAAATTCTTTGCTAAAATATGACTTTATTCATTAGATTTTCTTTTTTCTTTCTTCTCTGGGCATGAAAACTTTGGGCTACATTACAGAGTAAAACAATGAGATATGTGATACAGCCTAAATCCAGACTAAGAAAAGACTGACTCATGCTGTGATGTAATAGAAGGACACAGCTGCATGCACTGAATAATATGAATCAGCAGGTTCAATCACTGCGGCTCCTTTTCGTACACACCTATGCACCTTTTGTCTCTCGCGGCCTCCTTCACCTCATCATTCTACTTTTTAATCATAAATTTTTAATCTCACTTTTCGTGAAAACACACAAGTACATAAGCACTCTGCTGTCTAACCCAGGAGAAAAGAAGGAGTCCTGACCTAAAAATACCCAACACTGGAAGTGAAATATTGCAGTAACATTCCTCATTTTTGTTCTTTTCTTGGTGATTATGTTTGATTTTCAGGAGTGTAAAGCGCAGACTATCAATCTCTTTGCATTATAAATCCATCTCTGTCCTTTACTGCACCCACCCACACACACACGCTGAGACACACACAGTGTCACAGCTCAACGTCAAAAGATAGATTTATGGCTGTAACTGTGGTCCCGGTGGTGCACCAGCAGCCGCCCAGATCTTTACTAGGAGTAACCTTCAGTAATCAATCTATAGTAATCAGAAGAGGATGTGAGAGACGGAGCAAGAGGGGAGACAGTGGGCTGAGAGGGTGGCAACAGTGCTGAAAAAGAGATTGGAAGCAAGTGGAGGCAGGGGTGTAGAAAAGATCACAAATGTCAAGTGGAAAGAGTGAAAATACAAGGCAGAATGCTGCAGAGAAGCAGTGAATCAGAGAGTGTGGGAGAGCAGAGCGAGAGAGAGACATTATAAAAGATAAAGAGACTCAAAAGAGGTGGGACTGACACAGCCATCAAACATTAAGATGGAGGAAAGTTGCAAGCCAACATCAGAGAGAGAGAGAGACGGAGAAAGAGAGAGAGATTATAATGTACATCAAAGAGGAGAAACTATAAAACTGAAACAGAGATACAAAGAGGCTGAGAGTGGGATAAAGAGGGATGTGGGAAACAAAATAACGTTTCTGAATCACTGTGGAACCAGACAGATAACCAAAGCTGTTCTCATGCAGTCATGACCATCTAAGCATCACCGGCATCTCTCTCTGTGACACGGATCTCTCTCAGCCACCAACGGCATCACATTTCAGCATTTATTGGGTTGCATTTAATTGATATCCCTGCTCTGATTGGCCAGAAGCTGATTCACTTATATCAGTTTTCCAGACCTACATCCTTGAAAATGGTTTGCATTTACTACAATACAGTACGCAGAGTTGTGGCATGTAGAGTTTTTAACTTTCTTTCTGTACAGCAGTAGTACAGTCAGACAACAAGAAGAAAAATCTGAAGTGAAATTGATTTTTTTCACCCAAAAAAGCAGAAATACATTTTTGTGGCGCTATTTTGTTGGCGTCTAAGTGAAATTCAGCATGGATCCTATTTTAAAGATAATAGTAAAAAGGTTGTGTTTGGCTTTTTTCTTGCTTCTGAAATTTGCCTTCTTTCTTCTTTTTTTGACTCCTCTCTTTAGGCGTCGCCACAGCGTCTCATCCGTTTCACCCTATCCTCATCATCCTCCGCTGTCACACCAACCCTCTGCATGTCCTCCTTCACTAAGTCTGCAAATCCTCTTTGTGGTTTCTCTTTTCCTGCCTTGCAGCTCCATATTCAGCATCCTTTTTACAATATTCCTAAACTGACCTGTCCCTGTGTTATACCCATGTCTGACCATTCTGGGAACTCCCACTGAAAATGTTAACATTTTCAGCTGTGCCACCTCCAGCTCCACCTCCTGTCTTTCTTTCAGTGCTATCATGTCCAAACCATATATCATAGCAAGTCTCACTACCACCTTCTAAACCTTCCCTTTCACTTTTGCTGCTATCCTCCTGCCACAAATCACCCCAGATAATGGTCTCCACCCACTCCACCCTGCTCTCAAACTCTTCTTCACCTCTCTTGTGCCCTGTTTTCTGCTTGTTGACCCCAGCTACTCAAACATATCCACTTCCATTGACCCTATTTTGTAATAAAATACAAAAATGAAATAAAATACTACATCAGTAACTGCGTAAATGGTTAATTTACTAACTCAAGTGGCCAAAATGTAATCAAAGCATTTTTTATGCTGATGATGGCGCTTCCTAATGCTGTCTCCTGTAAGCAAGCATCATGTAAGCAGAATATATTTTCACTCATTAAGGACTGAAGCGGCGTTAGGGGGTAATTTATCCCTTATTGAATTCCACCAGATATACATTATTAGTGAAGCCCATTTGTGGTTGGTTGCAAGTAGGTTCCTTGTTTCGTTAATGGGATCAGAGCAAAGGCAGGTGATGCATTCTTTGATTGACAAACAACTTATGCCTGCACCTTTAAAAGTGTACATTTTGAATTTAAAACTTTCTTGGTTTGAGGCTAAGTAAAAAAAATGGATGAGGTAATATACCAGAAAACACATCACAAGCTTGTAACTCCCGCAGTCGCAATGCGGGATCAACGGAACACGTACAGAGAACAGATCACATCTGAACAATGTTTTTCTTTTTTCTTTTTCCTTTTTTTTTTGGATTTAGACATCACCGTCTTCATTCTGACAGACTTTACCAATCCCGATCCTTGGGGTGATTAACCTGAGCAGGCTGTGTGTGTGCGAAAAAAAAAAAAAAACAGTAAAATCTTTCATTTATTTTTGAAGGAATGGGTTTTGCAATCTTTTCCAGGGTTCTGGTGGGATTTGGTCGTTCGACTGAGAATGGGGAGAGACAGACAGCAAGTGTCAGATCCCGACATCAAACAGTGAGATGTTGAAGGATGGGGGGAGATGCCCAAGGGGGGCCGCCTCACACAGTGATGCTCGCAGTCACACACGCGTGCACACACACACACACACACACACACGCACACACGCACACAGACACTTACACATTTGCACATGCGTCCTTTGCGTTCACAAACACGGTCGTTTAAGAACACTCACACGTGCACGCTGGAATTCACGCACACTCAGTGAGACGCACGCAGGCTCTCCCCAGGGGAGCAGTAGAGGCAGGCAAAGAACATTATAAATCCAAACTTTTCATCAAAATTCTCTTTTAAGGTCCACAGCAACATTCGTCACCATTACATCTCTGACTAATGCTGTTGTTTATTCACTTTTCTATCTTCCACCTCCACTGTAACTGTCATTCTTTCATCATCACACATGCCTCACTGTGGAGAAACAAACGCAATGACAAAGTAAAAACTAAGAACTAAATAAAGTCTTCAGACCTGGCACTCTATTGTGTTAGAAGTCACTGTTTTTTTTTTCCTTTGGATGACTGTTAACATTTCAAAATACGCTATTTTTTTAATATTTTACAGTTTATGACCATGACAGTGCATAAGAAGTATGTTTATTGAAAGATATTTCACATGAGTCGTGCTGCTTTAATTAAGCACAAGGATGATAATTTGGGCAAAATGGAAAAAACCCCATCTAGAAATAGATAAATGTAGCACCGATTTAATTAGTGCTATAGTGCAGCTCCTGCTGATCCCAACAGAAATTCAGTTTGTTGCCTTTCAAGCTGTTGCTGTGCAGATGCAGTAAACTGGCACCCGGTTGCTGGCAGTAGATGGGAGATACTTGGCTTGGGAATTTTGGAGCTCGCTCAGCCCAAATCGTGGCAGGAACCATTCAGGTCTGTCACTGGAATGAAAATCCTCGGTCAACAAAAGAGTTGTTGGGTAGTGGCATAGAGTTTGAGTTTTTATTCCAATTCTGTAATTTAATGATGAGCGGAATTTTCCTTCATTAACTTTTTTGCATATTTTAAGCCAATGGAACAAAAAGACAGGCTTTTACTAGTTTGTGATTCAGAAAATACCGGCTAGCACCTCTGCTTCTATATTTGGTCAAATAAACAAGCTTGTGATTGCAATATCTGTGCATTTTAAGCCATACCAACACTTAAGGAGAACAAACGGTTTGTGTTTGCTGTTGTGATGCACACAAACTACAAAAACACTCATGAACTCTAAAGATTCTTCACGTGTCTCTAATCAGGAGAGCGCTTTTGTTTGCTTACTGCTCATTTTTATCACTAAAGAGCTGGTCTGGTTCTGGTTCTCCAGAATTAGCAATTGCCGGAATGACAACATGGACACAACAAGAAAATGAAAACACCAGGAAAACTATCAAACAACATTTCATTAGCTCCAGTTGCTCTTCAGAGCTGTCCTCAGCTGGAAGAGTTAGCGTACTCTGTGAATAAAAACTTTAATTAAAGGGACCAAAGAAACAATATGAAAGCCTTTTATGTTTTCCCTTAAATAAACTCCCCAAATGAAAGGGACTTTATTACCTTCTTCTTTTATTAATTCCTCTAAAATTACAAAAGAGGGTTGGGGCTGTGCATGTGTAGTTCACAGCTGCAGTGTACTCCATATAAATTCCAGCCCGATTTCTGTTAAGAGTGCAAAACATCAGCCACTGAAACAAGAATATTTAACATTCATGGCAGTGGAGCACAGACACAGTTACTCCTAATCCTCCTGCTCAAGGTGTAACACGTTATTTTTTTCCACAACCTGGACAGCAGTCTGCTGCCTGATGATACTCCACATCAGTCCATGCTGGGCATTTTAATTGGTTGGAGCTGTGCACAGTGGGACACAGTTATGTCAGTTATGAGAAAGAGAGAGAGAGAAAGGAAAGCATACTATTGACAACAAGGCCACCCTCACAGTATGCATTACAATAAAACTTTTACATATAGCTCAGAATTTGTTTGACTCGGGGCTACTGGCTGAACCTTGCAAGATTTGCAAGTCAAGAAGAGCTCCACAACTCCAAATATAGCTGTAACATTATTTCACAAAATACTCTATGTCCTCTATGACACACACAGACTCCAGACCAGTATGGATTAGATGGAGAAAGAAAGTTTCTAAGTGCTGTTTGTAGAATGTAATGAGGCACTTGGTGGACAACAGGGACCACTGAGCTTGGGCCCAATTATGCTGCTCTGACACAAAGTTAAAATATGATTGTGAAATGTCCTGTGTCGCTGCTTTTTTTTTTTTTAAAGAGTTTTTCATCATAGCACCATGTTGGTGTGAGAAGCTGGGTAACTTGAGGATTTAACAAGCTCAGAATAAAAAGCATCTTGAGTAAAAAGCAGCAAAAGTAACTTAAAAGAAACATTAAATAAAACGCCTTAGCTTGAACTCATTTTTGAGTACATTTGGGTTTGAGTCGTACTGTGATCACTCACAGTACGGTCTTCTGTCTTCTATCTTAATTGTCCTGAGAGCATCCCAGAGGTGCCTTGTTGGATTGGTGATGATTGAGGTACAGCGAACTCGCTGTCATGTTCAAGAAGCCAGTTTGGGATGATTTGAGCTTTGTGAGATGTTTTAGCCACTAGAAGTTGGGTACAATGCGGTCATAAAGTGATGGGGAAGGTCAGGAACAATACCCATGTACCCTGTGGCATTTGAACAATTCTCAGTTGGTACTGAAGAGCTCAAAGTATGCCAAGAAAATATCCTCTGCACTTTTACCCCACGACCACCAGTTTGAACTTTATATAATGCAGGGTGCAGTCATGCTTTGATGTGGTTTACTCCAAATTCTGAGCCATCGTATCAGGCAACATTTTTCCAGACTTCTGTTGTCCAATTTTGGTCAGCCTGTGCAAATTGTTGTGGTCTTTGGCTGCTGTATCCCATCTGCTTGAAGGGTAAGTGGGTTTTTTTTGCTCAGATAAGCTCTTCAGCATACGTTGGCTGAAATAAGTGGTTATTTGAGTTGCTGTCCCTTCTTTTTGACCTCTACCATCAGCAAGGCATTTTTGCTCAGAGAACTGATACCTACTGGATATTTTCTCTTTTTCAGACCATACGCTGTAAACCCTAGGGATGATTTTGTATGTAAATGCCAGTAGATTTGCAGTTTCTGAAATATTCAGATCAATTTGTCTGGTACCAACATCCATGCCACATTCAAAGTTACGTCACCTTTTTCCTCATTCTAATGCTCAGTTTAAACTTCAGCAGACACAACCAACACAACTTGCTGAACTTTACCTTCAGCAAGTTGATAATGCATGATGATTGTTGATGCTTGATGATGATTGTTGATGCTTACAGACATTGTTCTGAGTCTTCATGAAGGATGTATGCTGTGAATTGAAACTGGGATAGGAAGGGGGTGTATCCCTGCTTGTCGAAGTACTTCCTCAATGGTAACTCTGTCCTAGTAAGAAACCTTAAAAAACCTTCACAGGCCATGTTGTTGTAGTACGTTGAGGCACTGGGAAAAAAAGGTGTTTTGTTGCCCTCCGTGTTTTGCATGTGTGCAGGGCAGAAGGCAGAACTGTTGAATGAAAAGACATATTTTTGTAGCTGACTTTAGAGAAGAAGAAACCCAGATTGGTTGTATTCATTGTAGTATAGTTAAGGCTTTGCCCACCTGGCTAATGACATCATAGTCAATTTTTGCAGCTTCCCATCTTGTTGTAATACATAAAAGAAATGTAATCTAATATTAGTGAGCCAAACTATAGTCCATAAATATGGGAGAACATAGTTAAAATTCTGAATATTCAGAATATTTAAAAATAAAAGAAAAACATCAATATTAAAAAAAAAATCTTAATTTTTATATATACTGTGTTTTATATTTTTTAACATTTGCCCAATAGGAAGAATCATTCTATTCTGACTCCTCACATTACTTTAAATATATAAATAAGAATTAAATCTCTTCACCCTCCCGTGGCTTAGGTGATTAAAATGATGAGTGGTCCCATGGCGTGAGTTGAGAGAAACAGGCGGGGTCAATTAAGCACACAGCGGAACCCAGACACACATACCGAGGAAGTTATGACTCTAAATGGGATTGTGAAGTTAGTTCAGGACCTTTAAGCAATTTGAAAAAGTCATTCTGCTCGCCAAAATATTTATATAGGACAGGTACCTATCAAGGACGTTTTAACTCCCTATCAACATGCACAGGCGGTAGCTTTTTAAGTCATGCAGAGATGATATGTGGAGAAAAGGAGATGACAGGGCGACGTTCTGTAAAACATAAGAAGGTTGAAAAGGCAGAAAGATGAAGGAGAAGAGAGCAACATAGACAGATATAATGAAGGATAGAAAAAGAAGTAGTGAGGACAGAGGAAAATATTCCACAGAGAGATACAAGGGAGTTTGGAGTGCAGTGAAGAGTGCCGGCCAATCATTAGAGATTGTATGGGCAGGAGTGAGGGAATGGCAAAGAGGCTGATGAAACGATGAAGAAAAAAAGAAAATGTCTTTGGAAATGGAAAATGTCTCGAACAATGCTCTCACTACCCTTCTTTTCTCTCCTCTCTTGGCTATCTTCCTCTCTGACCATTCCCTGACTCGATACAAGAAACAAAGTAGCCTGTGGTCATTTATTTCAAATGAGAGCTGGGAGACATCACTCCATGGAGAGAATGGACTGATTTCTGGCTAGAGATCTTAGTAAATCTGTGACAGCACAAAGTTGAACATGAGTTCAGCTTTAAGTAAATGCCCAGTAATTTAGTACAGCAGTGTCCAAATGATGGCAGGTGATAGTTCAATAAAAATATGTTTTCCTAAAGCTCCAGACAAGCTTTTTCCTGTGAAAATTTGATGTGCCTGAAAATAGATTTTTATATTCATCTTAAAGTTTGCACAGATTTCTTCTCAGTTTTATGGTAGTTAAACAACAGTGCATGCATTTAAAACACATTTGTTTTAAATGCATAAACAGGCTTGAATGATCAGCCCCATCATATCTTCAAGATCTAATAGAACCATATTACACCAACAGACCACTTTGCTCTCAGACTGAAGTCTCACTTGTGATTCCTGTTGTTTGTAAAAGTAGAATAAAAAGTAGAATGGGAGGCAGAGCCATCAGTTACTTTTGAAATTTGACTTATCTTTATTTTTTGATAAAGTTTAAAGTTAGGGCTGGACCAGGTGACCCTGATGTTATGTTCCTATAGGCTCAGGATGCTGCAGGGCTTCCCATAATGCCCTGAGCATTTCTCCTCCACTCCCGTCTTCACTTCCAAAGTGTTCATATGCCCTTCTCTTCTCTATCCCCTCACCCCAAATCAGTCATGGCAGATCTGAACCTGATTCTGGAGGACGTTTCTTCCTGTTAAAAGGGAGTTTTTCCTTTCCACTGTCACCAAGTGCTTGCTTATATGGGGGTCGTCTGATTGTTTCGGTCTTCCCTCTAATATTGTAGGTTGAATTAAAGCTGAACGGAATGCACGTTGTGCAAAACAATACCAACAAGGCAAAACAGGCAAGTGCTCACTGTAAAAAAAACCAAAAAACTAAGAAAAAACATGATCACTGTAAAATTAAAATAGTAATACAAATCAAAATTTGTGACAGAGTTTGCTTTAAGATGTGCAACCTCAATGTAAATGTCCCAAAAGAAAATGCTATTGCATCACAAACCACATGCCCATGGCAATGAGAGATACAAGACTTTGTTCCTCAGTTCACTCACTGGTTCTTGCTTCTTTGTTGCTGTGTTTTTCCTTCATCACTCTTCGTTACTCCTCCAATTCCACCAATTTCACCCAAAACTTTCCTTTGTTGTTTGTTTTTCGCATTTTCTTTATTCTCTCGTTCACTTTCCCACAATGTCTTTCATATTCATACAAATTCCTTCTCTTTCGTTCCCTCTCCCTCTCTCTCTTTAGATAAGTCGCTTGCCAGGACTCTTTGATTTCACTACCCTTTTCTTGTTTTGGAGTATGAAAGGAGTTGCGATAATCACAGATGCCATGTAATGACTCAGAAGCTTTCATGTCATGGTTCACCAAGCCTCATAAGCTGGGATTTTTGTGTTTCTTAAAACCCCTACATATGTCAAATCCGTCTTTTCTGTTGCTTGTATGTGTAGGGGTCAGAGGGGCAGCGGTAATAAACAGAACTGCCTAGACCTTATTTTCCCCAACTACCACCTAGAGCTCTTTCAGGGGGATGCAGAGGCATTCCTAAACCATCTGAGAGACACAAGTCTTGAAACACCTCCAGGAGGCATCGTTGACACATTCCTGAACCACCTCAACTGTCTCCTTTTGATGCAAGGGAGCAGAGGGAGCAGACTCTCTTCTCTGAGCTGCTCCTGAAAGACTGAGCTGCTCATCTTGTCTCTAAGGGCGAGCCTAGACACCCCCTCGGAGGAAGCTCATTTCCACCACTTAAATCTGCAACCTCGTTCTTTTCGTCACCACTCGCATCGATTGATTAAACTACATGACAGCAGTGATTAAACGACATCACTACCTCTCTTTGATTGGCTTCTTTTTTCTAGCTGCCAATAGAAATCCTCTGAAAGCTGAGCGGTATTGATGAAGGGACGAAGAGTAAACAAAAGGTGCAGATAAAAACCCAGAGATGACATAATGCAAGAGGAATGGCACCTAAAGGATCCCGAATCGAAATTTATGGAAGAATCCTGCAATGCCAAAGAGTGCCGCTGTGTTGCCTCTCTCCCTAAAGAGCCAATCATCTGCTTTTTAACAGTTGAACTGGGACAACGCATATGGCAGGTGCACTGTTGTCTGTTCTACTATCAGTTGCGCTGTGGCAAACATGTTTACTCGTAATAAGCATGTGCACTTATAGTTATTCTGCGGTGGGACGAGAGAGAAGCACTGATCATGTAGAATGGACAGTAAATGAAAGCATGGCATGAAAGAATAAAGGTGTAGCCTGTGGGTGGAACAGCTTTCACCATAAATCACCAAAATTTTACCTGCATTTTACTGCTTCACCCAAAATTACTGCCAAAAGCATTACTCTATATCAAGGATGTACTTACTTTTGCAGGGAGGGCAGATTGGAGTCTTTCCTGGGCCAATTCAGGCCCCCAAGCCATATGTTTGACACCCTATATGGACTTTGAAATACCCCCATTACAATGCCATTTTCAATTCATATAACATGATAAACTTAATATGTACATGACCTTTTGTGTAAAGCAATGAGCCTGAAGGAGATGGGTCTAATTTGCTTAATTTACTTAGAATGTATTCTTGATAAGTACATTCCATTTCAGTGTCACTCACAGTGCAGCCGAGTTAACTCAGAATAGCCTTTTAGATGAACTGTCATGCTTCAGCTATCATATGGGTTTGCTGCAAAAAGAAAGTTGCCGTCTTTGCACCAACTGACGTGTCATTGAACTTTTAAGCTGCCAGACTGTCACAATTGGCCAGGAATTACATTGTTACACAGATATTCAGTATCAGCGACTGAGTGTACATTCAAGGTTGCACAGTGATGATGAGGAGTTGAACTTCTGCGCCCGATAACTATGAGACAATCGAACTGTCTCCGTCTAGATTTACATTTCTAATACAGTTTAGCTATTTATGGCCTATTGGGAACCATTTTCATGTATAGTCGAAATGAAAAGTATTCCTCAGAAATGTAATAAATCTATAGGTGGTTATAAATGGTTGTAGTCAGCACAATAAGGTTTAAGTTGAATAACAGTGGAACTATCCTTGAAGCACTAATTGAAATGTAACAAGCTCTGTGGAAGACGATCATTCTTAGATGAGCAGTTTCCTTTAGAGGAAATAATGAAGTAAATATGAGTCATGAGGTTTCCATAAAAAGGCTCCTGTGAAATCAACCCAGCACTTCAAAGTCTGCGTGGGTCATTATTACTTGTTGACAGTGAAAAATAAACTGAAAAAAACATTAAAAGGGCACCATGAATCCAAACTTTCAATTGTTTCTCTTTCTTTCGTGACCTTCCTTACTCCAGTTTGTCTGCCAAGGCTCTAAACACATCTGCTCTATCTGTCTGTTCCACATCCTGAATCTCATTACACATCTATAAATGTTTTAAACCTTAAAGGAGGACGCTGAATACAGCCAGCCATAGGTCATTGCTTTATTTTTTTGAGTGGGTCTTTTGAGTTAATAGCGCGCTCTTCCGTGGCACGCATTTCAGCCTGCATCAAGTGCGAACAACAAGGTGGAGGATGACGATTTCAGCCCTCAGTTTGTGTTTGTGTATGTGTTTCAGTCTTTGTGTAAATAACAGCAGGAGGTCACAACTTTGGACCAAAGGCTAGATGTAATGGAAGTGGCTATCAGCAGACTTGCTGCTGTTTCGGTAAGAGCAAGTTCACCGCTTAAGGGAATAAATCTTTTTCCTCTCGCAGTTACTCTGCCTTTTCCTTTTTCGTCATTCGCTCTTTCAGCCATTTCTTTTTCTCGAGTTATTCCTCTCTCTCTCTCCTAGTGAAAATATGCTTTTTCCATCTCCATCTGTTCTTCTCAGATATAGCGAATTACTGTTCCCTGTATCAGTGCAATTCAATTAAAGACAATTTGTTGGCAGGAGATTTGAAAAAGAAACAATATGGCAACGTGTAAATGAATCTACAAATTCCCCTCTTGCAAATTTCTTTCATGATCAGGTTTCTTTTGTTTAATTGACGATGTGTCTCACACGACTGTGAAGTTTGGTCCTGATTGCACATGCTCTGCTGTGTGCGAGTGTTTGCGTGCAGCTGTGGGGTAATAACTGCAATCAGAGGCTATAATGAAGCTGCAGGCAGGGTCTATTTTTTTTAGGAAGGTCACCCAGAAGAATAATAACTCCCATGTGAAGTTAATATTACGTTCTGTTCATGTGAGTTTATTTCTTAGTTTACACGTGTAGGTCATGTTTGTGCTTTTGCACGCATCCGCTTGCTTCCAGTTTATTGACCATGCAGTCCCCTTATGCTTTAGCTACTGTCACTGCAATTAATTCAAACCCTCAGGCAGGCATGTCTGTTCCTCTGTTGTATATTTTTGTAGACTAATTTAAGTTTGGGCCATTACGATTAAAGGGGCTCCATTATGATATTCCTTACTTCCTTTTACATGCAGTATAATACTGGTATATTAGTGGAAGCTCATATTAAGTTTCAAATGAGATCAAAGTATGCACAAGTTATCCTTGTAATCCCTCTTTAAATGCTCAGGTTCACTGTCTAGTCAGGTTTTCTATTCTATTCTTCTGTATGATGTCAGGGACACACAGTCACCTCAGGGACACAGCTCTGGCATGTCCATCCTCATCAAATATTTTTGTTTGCAAGAAATAGCCAATTAGAAAAAAACTGGTCTATATGGAGTTATAAGGGAGACACAATGGCTCGTTTTAGACAGAGGAGGAACTGAGGAGCTGCACCAAGGCCCAGTATAATATAAAAAAAGGACTATTTTGAATTGTGAATTATGCAAAACTACTCAACCAGGGTGCAGGGATAAAAGCATGGAGCTGCAGATAAGTATAAGGATACTATTAAAATGTTACAATATCTTGATGTCTTCAAATACATGTTTGAGGGCAAACTCATAGGGGTTTAGTGTTAATCAGGGGCCTACGAAAACATTCATAAATATAATACTAATGCGTCTCTGTGAGCTTCTTTCACCAGGTCATCGACCATTTTAAAGTCAGCTGTTAATCTAAGAAGCCAGTGCTGAGACTCAGGTATTATCACCTAAAGTATTTAATTAGATTTGTGCTGCTGTTTAATACTTAAATCCCTTCAATCAATGATTTATTTTTATATCAGAGTCAAGAGATCTGGTCAGGTTTTTTGTTTAGACAAGAAACACCATCAGTCCATTTTATGCCACTTATCTTGGTCTGGGGTAGCAATGTAATCAGAGATGCCCAGACCTCCCTCTCCCCAGCGATCTCCTCCAGCTTGTCCAGGAGGACACAGAGAAGTTCCCAAGCACACCGAGAGGCATAATCTCTCCAGTGTGTCCCGGGTCTGCCCCAGGGCCTGCTCCCTGTAGTTCATTCCTAAAACCTGTTACCTAGGAGGTATCCAGGAGGCGTCCTAGTCTGATCTCTGAACCACCTTAACTGGCTTTTTTCGAAGGAGTAGTGGAAGCTCACTTCCACTGCTTGTATCTGTGATCTCATTCTTTCTGTCACTACCCAGAGCTCGTATCAACTGAAATAGGACATGAGATGCTGCTTATTAAAGACAGTGTTACTCCAGACTTTACTGTCTTTACTTTTTGTAAGCACAAAATTATCTAGTAAGGGTACGCTAAGACAGCCGGGGTCTTTCTGACTAAGAGAACAGCCTTAGCTTACCCTTAATTTTTTGTAGTGTACATTTCCAGTTCCAGCTGTTTTTGACAAATTGACAGTTGCATGTTCTAGAGGCTTTTATTGCCAACAATGAAACTGAATTAAACTCTATACCTGCTTTTTGTTACAAATTTTCAGGACATATTTCATGGATGAATTCAGTATGTTTTTTTTAAGTACTTCTATGTTGCTATGTTGGCTTGGTTGCTTTCTTTCCCGCAGTGTGATATTAAAAGAATGACTTCTTATTATTGAGTGTAAGTCAGGCTTTCTGTTTATTATTCATATTGTGATTGTGTGTTGCAAATGTATGGCATGAAAGGTGTTTTTGTTCTCACAGTGAAATGAAATGAGCTGCTTTGGATCAAACACTTTTTTCAAAAAAAAAATAAAACTGCGGTAGTAGCATGGTGTTTACCACACTGTGCAGCTTTACTTTGTCTGTTGTTTTTCTGCTTCTTGTCAGGCTGTAGTTACTGCCCGATTCAGTTCTCTTCTTGACAGCAGTGACTGCTGTGGTCTCACTGGTCACTCTGTCCTTCTCATTTGATCATCGTGTCTGTGATGCACACACTTCTCATCTTCTTTCTTGCCACATTCTTAAACATCAGTTTTTTGTCATGTCTTTGCTTCCCTATGTCCCTTCTGTCTCCACGAGTCTTCTACTTTTCCTTGTTGCATTTTTACTACACTCTACTTTCACCAGTCCTTCCACTACACTGCTTGCCTGATAAGGCCTTTGTCTTGAGATGTTGTCAGCTGTGTCAGGGCTGTGGGTGAAGCCTGTCATTACATCTGTCCTCCTCCAAACTACACTATGAAACTCCCTAAGGATCCACTAAGAACTAGTGCTTAGTCCACTGCAGAATGTTTCAGTGTGTTAATGTCTCTGCCTGAACTCCCCTCCTGTTTCATCATAATTGCACCTTAGCTTACTTAGCAGAATCGCTGTTTTCTAATAGAACGGTGAAATTTGGTAGGTGAACTTAGCAATTTTGACTCTCTACCTAAAGCACATGTCATCATATCTGTCCTTCAGTCCACTAGCACCTGCCACCTAGGACAGTTTCTGGATACCTGTCTGTCTATATGGCAATTCGGCACACTCACAACTGAATAAATATAGAAATGCACAGATTTTATTTTTGGATGGAAACTCTAGTTTGCCATCAACTCAGTCTCTGAAATCTAAAGTTTTCTGTTCTACTCCTATAGAATGCCATACAGGCCAAACTTCATCCTGCTATCTGCAGATTTTTTGATATATATATATACTGTGATTGGCATTGCACGATGAAGAACAGTTCCTCGACTGGACTAAAAGAATCCAGCGCTGTGGAAGAGTTAAAGATTCACCAATCATTTCGACATTGCTCTAATCTTCAAAAACTCTTGTAAAATGAGAATGTGGTTAGGCCAGTGTTGACCCAAGCAATATCTGTTTCAGGTGGATGTTATCCACTTGCAAAACCGAGGATGGGAACAGAGTAAAGCAAGTTCACAGCTGTATGTGATATCAGACAAAATCTTATCAAAACTCTCAGGAAAACTTGTCTGAAAGTCAATTTTGTGTAATTTTCCTCACCATCTTCTTAACTGATGTCATAAACCCACTTCTCTAGTGTTTTCTGACAAAAACATAGAGAATCATTTTCGACTTTTAGACAAGAAGACGAGCTCTGCAGCACACGGGCAATTAAGCAACTTCATTGGTGCCATCATTCATGTTATTGTTTTATATACTAGCCTGTGTGTCGTCGTAGCTGTCACTGACAAATTTTCTGCTCATATCACCCTTGTTAGACCACCCTCTACTTCCTTACCCCCGCCACTTCCCAACTGACTTCCTTGTCTTCCTTTGATTAAATGTATTCTGACACTGGATGATTAAACAGACTATTTCTGACAACTTGAAATGTAATAAATGACTCTTTCTCTCGTTCTCATTGCAGATGTATATACAAACTACTACCCTGACCATCTCTCTGAGCCTGTCTGCCTCTGTTTCTCTGGGGATGCTCTACATGCCCAAGGTTTACATCATCCTCTTCCACCCCGAGCAGAACGTACCCAAACGAAAACGGAGCTTCAAGGTGACATGGCTTTTACTCTTATATGTTTTCATAATGCTTTCCAAATCCATATATTTCGATTTTGGCTGACGTTAAACAGAAAATATTTTTATGAAATTACAAAGGGAGAAAGAAGAACGTAGGTATACTAAGACCATTTTCCTCATTTATAATTAATAAAATTCTCATTATGAATAAATGACTATGCAGGCGATCGTGACAGCAGCCACCATGTCGGGAAAACTGACTCAGAAGGGAGGAGACCGGCCAAATGGAGAAGTTAAGACTGAACTGTGTGAGAGCATGGAGACCAACAGTGAGTAAGAGAACACCAAAATTTTATAATTACACATATAAACTTAAAAGAGACAAGCTTTATATAATTAAAAGAAAAAATACATTTTTAGTTGTACATCAGTTCTTTAGTAAGCAACACACTTGTATTGAAAAAAATGCATCACCAAGGTCAAATACATGTAGATTGGTCAAGAAATCTAGAATATGAGCAAATAGCAGAGAAGACATTAATAGAAAACAACAAAGTAATATTTAGTAATGTGATTTGAAAAACACACATCATTTTCAGGCTAATTTTCTGGTTTGAATCAGTATAGAGTTAGCCGTAATTGAAAAACATCAAGTATAGCATAATGTGTTTATGAAGCAGCCTGGCAGCCATTTATGTGAGCTCATTTGGAAGCAACCAAATAATTTACCAACCACCCAGTTTGTGGATGATCCATTTATATTTTGTTAATTGCATGCTGTGATGGAGTAACGCTATAAAAATCAAACAAATAAAATATTCCTCCACGTGTACATTAACCTTAGATACTGTTTTCTTTTACTGAAAATGTGTTTCTTGCATGCCTGCTGTACTCACCATGTTTTAGTCGAAGCACTGTTAAATTCACTTAGAGACTGTTTTGTGTCCCGGTGTTAGCAATTTGCAGATAAAATGAAATGAGGGAGGATTTATGTGCGTGTGCACGAGTAGCTTAGTGTTTATATCGAGGTGGTTTTGTTTCAGGTTCCTGCAGTGCGCACGTATCAGTTACTCTTGGTTTGCACGCGTGTGTGCGTTTGCTGGAAATCCCGTGAGCATACTAAGGAATTATTAACACTTGTTTGTGTGTAGTTTGTGAGTTCTGTGTGCACGTGTATAATAGGTTCCAGAACTGTGAAGCCAAACCTTGCCCTGCCCTTCTGTCAGCACTTTATTAGCATCAGTGAGGAAAGCAGGTCACAGTTCATTCATTTAGCAAATGGTTGAACTGCTTAGTCATCTATTTAAATGCTTCTGTTTGCAAAAAGTTTAGAAAAAAGTTTGATGTTCCAGGAAGCAGATTGAACAGAAAGATGGCATTATCAAAGGTGTCTAGATGTTTGTTTTTACCATTTTTGTTAGTGTTCTAGTTATTATGATTATTATTATTGTTATTATTATTATTATTTCAATTTTTAGCTTTATTATTATTATTTACTATTACTTTAACTATCATCCAGGCAGTCTCAGGCAGTGTGAAAACAAGTGAGAGGAAAAGAACCCAAAACTATTCCATCAGTGTGTAACGGTGGTGCTGTTAGAGGCTTGCTCTGCAGCAAAAATATTGACATTTACCGCAGCATGCTTGAGGGGACACAAGACATCACAGTTTAACAAAAAGCCCCAGCAACTACAGCGGACTGTTGATGTGACACTGTTTTCTAAACTGGTCTTTCTTCTTTGTTTTTCCCCCTGCCCTTTTCCATTCCTCGTATTTGTCACTTTACTTTTATTCCGTTGCTTGTTACATTTCTTTGCCAATTTTCCTTTCATGTTTTTTTTTTTTTTACAATTTTGTCCCCCTGACGCACGCTCCATCTTATTTATTTAACTCTTTACGCAGCTTCATCAACTAAGATGACATATGTCAGCTACAGTAATCACGCCATGTGAAGGGACCATAGAGGAAGAAGATGACGATGAAGAAGAGGGGGGGATTGAATAGGAGGGGGGACGTGTTGTGGGGGCAGGGCCAAGGGGAAGGAAGAGCTGTGACTCAGCTGATTGGCTGAAAAAGTGGAAAACGGACAGAGTGCCCAATGGAATTCAAGCATGAGACATTTTGTATTGTTCCCCATCAAATCACAGAGGTGGGACCACATAAACAGCCAGTCAGTGTGCCTGCTTTCCTGCTGTTCACAGCTCATTGGTCCTACCATGAACTTACCTGTTTTAAAAAAGAAAAAAAAAGAAACAACATGAAAAAAGTGGTACCATAGGAGACTGTGGTGGACAGAGTAACTATTAAAACATATAAAAACAAAAACAAAAATTTTAAAAGAGAAAAAGTCATAAAAAAAACTCAAAAAATGTGTAGAAATTATATCTAAAGGGCAAAAGGTGGGGCTGAAAAAGAGATTTAACAAATTACATTTTAAAAGATATTTAAAAAGAGAAATGTAAGAGAAAATCTATGAGACTCAAACATGTTTGTTGTTATTCTCTACTTGTAGGTATTTTTGTGGTCGTGACGATTTTTTCATTCTTGTCTCACCGTTGTCTGATGGATCGCCCTTGCATAATGAGATGAGTGTGTTTCCTCCTGTCTTGGCTATCCGGGTTGTAGCCTTGGGTTGTGAACCTGTAAAATGCCATGGTTGAAGCATGCCAGTTTTTATACAAAAAGGAGATTTATTTATAATAAAGGAATGTTTTGCAAATGTGTAGATTTTGTTGTCATGCTTTTGAAAAATGAGGAAATGACTTGAGTTTGAAAGAAAAAAGGTGGGTTTTTATTTTTTTTTTCTCTGCTATTGGAAAATGGGCCAGAAGATAAAGGAGAGTGAAAGTTATTGAGTGATAAATATTAGAGACAACAACCTGATGTCCAACCTTCAGAAATACATGAGAACTAAAAAAACAGTCAACTGCATCAGTACAGTAGATCCATTCTTGTTGGGGAGGAGAAATCGATACTGCTGAAGGCAAAGTGAAAGGACAAATCACACCTTTTACAGGAGGATGGTGTGCGCTACACACAGATGTTACAAGAAAAGGTGTGAAATTTACCAAGTGTTTTCCTGAAATGGTGATCTCATACTTTTTGTAGTTTCTGCTGTTTCTTCTGAAAGCCATGGAAATCTCCCTTGATGACAAAGTGTATGTGTAAAAAAATCAGTAAATGTAAACCTGGTAGTGAAGGCCTCTTTTTCCCCACAATGTAAAATCACAAGTATTGTTTCTGCAGCTGCTTTTTCATTGTTTTCTAACCACAAAATCCCACATGGCCTTAAACAAAATACTAAACTCCTACCTGTTTATTTAATGGAAAAGACTTGGGTAAGACTTGAAATGTGTAACATGACCCTACACCCACTGGAGCTTGTTTATAAGCCAAATGCTAAACTTTTCAGTCAAGGTTGGCAGTTTTAGTTTACACCCCAAGACAGTGATTCATGTATACTTCACTGCCAGGAGTATAGCATAGAATGCATTGGGAGCTTGCCTTTCAAGGATTCCTAGTGTGATTCAAAATAATCACATAAACTAAATCCGTTCTGGTGTTTTGGATGTCTCTTATCTTATCGTACGGTACAGAAGGCCACAGTGATCCATCCTACTGGCAGAGCTATAGGTTAAAATCAGAGACGTTAATGCAGACCATAAACAAAATCTCATGGCACTCTTTAAGTGTTTATTACTTTTTCTTTGAACTCTACTGGCCATTTTCTGCCAGTACATTATCCATTTTTTCTTATAGTTTCTTACAGCCGTGAAGTTTCAGTAAATGGTTAAAGTCATAATTAAGGATGAGATTAAAATATGCAAAAATTAATTTGAAAAATAGTAAAAATACTGAAAATTCTTTCATTTTAAAACAGTTAAAATATTCTGTATTTTTACAGACTCTTTATACACTTTAGTCATACACTTAGGGCAGCCCAAACTGCCAAACAAACTATTGTTGCACATCCTGTGGTCATCGCTCTAACATGAATGTATTTCTCATCATTGCAGATAATAACGTATATGGTATTTTGATAACAGGTATCAAAACATATTTTTAAAATAGTAAATTACCAAAAAAGGATAATTGGCAAATTTCAGTTTTATTGATAAAATAAATATTCTGTCTTTTTGGAAAGAATCCAGTTTTAATTTTTTTTTTCATGGCAGCTGATACATTGATCTATTCAATCAAATTTTTTCCACTGTATTGTAGAAGTTTAATAAACCATAGATGATATAAAAGAAGGCTTTAGCTGTGATGATGTTCTCCACTGGGTTCTGAAGTCGAATTTAGCATTTTGCTGTTGTCAAAAACAGATATGACAAAGACGGGTGGGCCTCTGAAATCTTGCTCATTGACTTGACCATTTCAAGTTGATTGACCCAATGAACTCAATAGGAAAGTGTTTACAAAGCTCAAGTCAAAGCGACATTTTTTTATAGTCACAGGACCAGAAGTCTTTTTCCAGTCACAGCTATCGCCATCTGGTGGCTCTCAGCCTGTATGAAGATTTAAGGCTCTTTTCTAATCCTGGGGCTACATCAATGCTTTATACTGTATGAGACTTGCAAACTACTTTTAAATATATAAAAAATGTTATTTTATTTAGAAAGCTGGAAATGAGTCCAAATTTCTTTATTTCGTTATTTTCATAAATAGTAACTATAGGTTAGCCAGTGCTAACAATGAAGCGTCACTTAGCTAGTTATAGCAACCCTGAAAGAGAGAATGGATCTGGTCCCCAGCTATGGTAGCTATGGGGCCTTACTGGGATATAATACAGGGCCACAGCATGAAGGTGATTTTATTTTTTTGTATTTTGCTGACTGGACCTCTCCTGGGCTTACAGAATAAACTAAAGATTGGATGCTAACAGCATGAAGATAATCTCCAAGATGAAGTGAGTGACACTGACGTTAGGCAGAAGAACATAATGTAAGGTAACACAGTAAAGGTTGCAATCTCACTTTAGGGAGCTGCATGGATTTACACACAGTGCAAAACTTATAATCATTCATGCCTGTCATTTAGTAATGACACAGACAGGATCGTCTCACCATATCAGTTAAGCTGCCAAAAGAGCCACACTTTTACACTGAAGTCATTTCTCCCACAACGACTGTCTTATAAGAAAACATAATAACAGCTAGCTCGATAATTAATAAATCGTTTTGATTGTTAATATTAGAGTATGGGATTTCAAGCTTCACAGAGGGTAAGTTTCCTTTCAAATACACAGTAATGTATCCCTCTAGGCTGTTTAAAGGACCAGCTCATTCAAATTACCAAAGCTGGATGTTGATAGACTTCAGACATCAGCATGCAGTCATGCATCATTCCACAAAGGGTGTTTTTGTTTTGTTTTGTTTTTTTAAAGACATAATTTTACTATTGCATTTACCTTGACCTAAGAAAGTACAGAGTAAATCTATTTATCTAGCTATATTTTGAAATATTTTGAATCACCAGTCCCACTGCTGCATATCAATATGCATACAGTATACAATATGCATATGTATGTTAGCAGGAGTGTGGCTAAGAGCGCTCCCTGCTGCAAATCTGAATCTGAAACACAAGGGAGTTCTGGGTCATCTTCCTGGAAAAAACAGAGCTGACTTATTGTTAATAGAAACACTGAATGTTAAATAGCATGAGCTAACAACTCTTGTGCTACTTAGAGATGCCAAACAATACATTTATCTCACACATAACTCTTACTTTGAAAATGTGAACTTAAAACAAAGGATTTGTGAGACAATATCCTTGACGTCTTAGGCTGAATGGAATAAAAATATATTCATGTCTTGCACCAGACTTGATTTTGTTAACTCCATGTAGAAGGCATCTACATCTTTTTAAGCATGTTTATGGTGTCCGGAGCTATGTCCACAAATACAATTATTAAAGTGATTTTTTTCAATCGTTTGGTTTGGGCATTTATTTTCAATATAAATAAATGTTCAATTTCACATGGATCCTGAGTATTTGGCTTTTGAATATTTTAATAAACTAGCATTAATAGCTCAGTTTACATTGAAGATTTTTTTTTAACTAAAAAAGTCCTGCAAATTTCGCTCAATTATTATCAGTCACTTCGGGAATTGTGGGAAATCCCTATCGGAAGCAAATGTTGGCAACTCTTAAAAAATGCACAACTGTCAAGGGATATAGGGCTGCATTCTTTGACACTTGTTTGTCATCACCCACGTAAGCCTGTGTGAGAGTGTTCTAATATTTCCTGAGAGAAACCAGATGGTGGATGTTTTGACCTCATTGTCGCTTTGTCGGTGAGTGATGCAGCTGGTTTGTGTACAGGATGGATTTGGTGTGATTAATTAGCAGTGAATCAGACTGACAAAAGCGTCCAAGCACAGGTGTGGAAGACTAATAATCATTCAACCATGAATCAGAATGAAATAAATAATTTTGTTCAAAGAGTATTACTTCATGTGACAACTTGGACTAGAGATGGCAAGGATGGTGGGTGAGAAATTTTCAGAGGTGTTCCGAATAAAAACTCAAAATTTCATTTTAATAAGCGACTGAATCGGGTACTTCACTCATTGAGTTACTTTAAAACGCCCACTAGAGTTTGCACATAATTTTCGAATAGAAATGAGTGAAAATTCTGGTTGTTTCAAATCATGATCATGCCACTGTGAGTGCACATCCCCAGAGCTCACACTTAGCTGTGAAGCACAGCTTGACACAAGTACAAACCAGCACAAACAAAGCAGAGTGCGTGCCGCGTGCTGAGCCTGGTCAATTATTGTCATGGTGTTTTGGACACTAAGTACACTATACTGCCAAACATATTCACTCTTCTGCCTTCACACGCGTATGAACTTCAGTGACATCCCGTTCTTAGTCCATAGAGTTTAATATGATATCAGCCCAGTCTTTGCAACTATAACAGCTTGAACTGTTCTGGGATTGCTTTGCAAAAGGTTTAGGAGTGTGTTTATGGAAATTTCTGACCATTCTTCCAGAAGTGCATTTGTGAGGACAAACACTGATGTTGTATAAAAAAGACCCAACTTCCAGTTTCCACTCTAATTCATCCCAAAGGTGTTCTATCAGGGTAAGGTCAAGACTCTGTGGAGGCCAGTCATTTTCTTCTACCCCAAATTCATCTTTATTGATATTGCTTTGCAGACTGGTGTGTAGTTTTGTTGTAACAGGAAGTGGTCCTCCCCAAACTGTTTCCACAAAGCATGAAGTTGTCCAAAATCTCATTTCATTGTAACTAAGGGGATACTGTAATCCTCCCTCCACTAAACTACAGTCTGCATGCTGAGGTGTTTGATTCTATACGCCTGTGGCCATGGAAGTGATTGGAACACATGAATTCAATGATTTGGATGGATAATGGAATCCTTTTGCCAGTAGAATGTATCACATTTTTATACATAAAAAAAAGTTTTGTTATCTTTGTATTTTATTACAATCACACTGAGAGACTATAGGTCAACCCACATTGAATACACTGTACTGTAGAACACAAAGGAATGATGTGTGGCCTTTTCTTGCATTGACTTTACCTTTAAGTTATAGACTTTTCAAAGGTGACCTGATTAGGAATCATTCCTGTGGGACCTTGTTAGGTAAAAGAGCACCTATTGACCTTTGTGGCTGCACATACATTAATACTGGTTATAGGACTATAATTGATAATTTATAATAATAAATAATAATAAAAAATTTATAATAATAAAAACAAATTCATTATTAAGTTGCCTTATTAATGGAAATTACTATGTTCCCCTCACTATATTGTTGTTTGTAATCATTTTTATGTTATTTGCTTCCATTTTCACAAAAACATTTTACTGTCGGCAGTGCAGAAAAGCTTTCCAGGCAATGATCCACATTGTCCCCTGCTAATTCATTCAGACTGCTACCAATGTGGCATTGGAACAGGAAGCAGGGTGGTTGAAGAAAATTGCTCTAATCACATCTCTTTCCATTTAACAGTGTAGAAATTCTTTTTAGATTTAAACTCTGCAGCCATGCAAATCAAATATCACTCCCATCAGTGCTCTTTCATAAGCTTTGATCCCAAAATTAATGGATGCACACTGTGACGTGCATGTGCACAAGCACAGCATCTTACTATATGAAAAAAAATGATAACGCGACTAATGCAACTAGCGTGTGCTAGGTTACTGCTGCAAACCTGCAGACCAGCACACCTGCTTTAGGCAGCAAAGCAGCTCTCCTGCTATACAGCTTAAACAACAACAATGTATATTTGCAAACTAGAAAGTCTCACATTTTGTGTTTCTAACTGTTTTTAGAGTAATCATAGCATATTCTCACAACATACTACTTCCTTTAGAACATCTTTTTAAATTTTGGTTATTCTGACCTTCTTCTCTTTGACAGCTTCTGACACATTCATTTACAGCTTTAAAATCCCTCTTGCTTTTTCCACCACCTTTCCCTCATCTCCCTTTCACTTTAGTCAGGCAGGATCACACCAGGATCTGAGGTGCAATAAAATGAAAAAGTTCCATTTCTACAAAAAACTCCAAAACAAACCCTTATTTAAATTTGGCAGATTTTCCCTTCACGGTCATCTTCTAATGCAACTCTGGACCGCCTTGTGCACAAGTACGTGCAAGATCTGACACAAACAAATTTATTTAGTGTTATCTAAATGCCCTCCCCATATTCATCAGTTTTACAGGTTTTTTTTTAGTGACAAAGAGCAAGAAAGGTTATGTTTCTTCACATAGGGGTTGAGATTGTGCCGCTCCACTGCGCTATCTAAGCAGTCACAGAAGCTCAGATTTACGTAGATAAACCCTATGCCAAGTATGAAGGACTTTTCTGCGTCTCTGAGCTAAATTGTGAAAATAGCGCACCGTCCATGGCTCTGATTAGTGCTCGAGTGGCTCTTACACCTCCTGATTACCGCTCCTGATTACTGCATAATTTTAGCTTGCTGCTATTCTTTCTGTATCCTTTCCCATCTTTGTGAAGTCTCATGGTCACACTTTTCATGCCATGGATAGAACAGCCCATACATCTGAAGCTGATAAGTTTGAATGTTTTCAGGTCATTTGATAACCTTGTAAGGCTAACTGAAAATCAGATGTACTCGATGTCGTTTTAATATTCTTTAGTTTTCTAAATATTGTCAGTGATAATAGATGCCTGTATTTTAATTATAACTATAAAGTATTTACTTTTTATTGATTAATGATTAATTTACATATATCTTTGTCATTTTAGAAGCTATAAATACACGTGCCTTGATTTTGACCTATGTGACTGTCACTTCTAGTGTACACTGTACGCCCTCTAGTAAGCTGGTTAGCTGAATGAGTTACCTCAGATTTTGGAGGGAAGAAACAGGCGGTCTATCTCTTGCTTATGCTTTTGCTTGTGTTTTTTGTTTTGTCAACATTGAAAAAGGACACCTCTCTCAAACCACTTTAAATGCAAATTAGCATCCCTTCACTAGAGCCCCAGCACAACATGCAAAGAAATTCAGAGCTTGACATGCCTGCCTGCTGTTCCCGGCTGTAGTCTCTAAATTACGATCGGACAAGCTGTGGTTTGTAGGCGGGGGCCTGCGAGCGACAAATGAAAGTATTTCGCGTGTGAAGTAATCTTGACCTGCTTTATCTGCCTGACCTCGCTCGGTTTCTCTCTCTATGAAAATTAGGTACATGTTTCATGACAGTGTGCTTCCAATAAAACCAGTTTGTGAGACTAAGCCTTTACTATTTCCAACCTATTATTCTAGACTATGGCAAGACTCTGTGGGTTTAAAAAAGCAAAGGAAATTATGTAGCCTGTGCTAGATTTGGGGGATTTTTTTTGGTTCTTACAGATCTTCCATAAAACCATCATCCATATTTTCAAGAATTTAAATGAAGAACTGTTTTATATTATTTTTAAATTGAATTTATCTATTTATTTAAATCTTATGTTTACTGTTGTTTTTGCTTGGTTTTCTTCTCTATCTCCTTTTCTAATGGGATTTACTGGTTTCCAGCAAATGCCAAATCATACTCTTTATTTGCTTATTTCAAGTTCAGTTTTAAATTGAGTATAAAACTGTGTGAATATGTGAGTATTTGCGTATTGGTTTGTATGTACACACACCGATCTGAGTTACTGAGGGAATAACAAACTTAATTTAAAACCTTCCATATTCTAAAGCGGGGAGTGAAAACTACTAAATTAAACCGAGTAAATAATGGAAACTCTGTTTATCCTTAGCAATATCAGACCCTCTGCCTAATATATTTCTAGTGTCCCATCATTCCACAGCTCCTAATTTTCACTTATTGTCTTTTGGGACAGAAATCCGCCAGTCTCCCTCTGGCAGTGTCTGCAGCATTGTGTTCACTTCTATTTATCCCGATTTGTGAGGATGTGTGCAGAATTGTTTCTGTCAGTCCTCCATGCATGTGTGTATCCATAAAAACATACCCCGGTGAGGAAACGGGACACCTGGGAGAGATGCCACCAACAGAAATGTCCCACCTGTCAATCAAATGCTCCTCATACTGTTGTGCTGAGGAGGAGGAGGAGGAAGAGGAGAAATCTGAAATGCTTCCATCCTCTTAATGAGCAAGGTCTCCATTTGGGAGTTACCAGTGCTTAAGCAACGGAACAGTGATTTGAGAGGGAAAACAAAGAAAGAATAACAGTGAAAAACAGCCAGTTTCTGTGTTTAAGGTTTCTCAGGCAGCGCGTGAAACCTCCCAGCCGAGACTTTATCGTAATTAGCTCTGTCAGATGGCTTGTGCCAGGGGAAGCTATTACCTTAAATAGACTCACCAGTGATACAGATCCTGGTTCTTACAGATGTTTGCATGCCTGTTGAAGATACAGCTGGCTGGCGTCGGTGTGGGCACTTTTCCAGTTTTCTTCGTCTGATTAGTGATGCAGAATTAAAATAGATAAATTGGGAACTCTCAGAGAAACCAAATGTTGAACATAAGGCTCACAGTGATGCATAGTGCAAATATGCTCCATTAAATATGAAAAAGAACACAAAATACCTGAACAGTGCCACATGCTCATACACAGAGGACATTATCTGCAGAGTACACAACTTGTTTTTCATACTTTAGAAAGGATAAGATAAGGTGAGGTCATTGTGAGGTGTGTGCGTGTGTGCATTTGTGTGGCTAACATATGTGCATTTGTAAACCCCAAAAGGATCATGTGCATGTGAAAATTCATGCTCAGCCGCTTTGTTTTTACATTGCTGTTGTAATTTTCTTCTAAAGTGTGGATATTTGTTCATGTTTTAGTAATAATTTAAGACATCGCCGGGTTCCAGTACGGATTTTCTTCCTTGTTCAGTGAGAACAGAGATTTCACCAGATCTTGGAATCTATTGATAATATTATAGACTGTAGATGGTGAGATATTCCAATTCTTTGCAACTTCACCTTGAGGTACATTATTATACATTATAGGTACATTATTCTAAAATTGATCTAGAATCTTTGCAAACTGGTAAATCTCTTTTGGGGCATTTTAGAGATCTCAGAGGTATATTTAGTCTTATGTATAGTTTATATTTTGTGTAACCTGCACTTTGGTCATCTGAGGTTGTTTATTATTAAATGTGCTATAGGAAAAAACTTTGACTTCGCTTGACTTTTTCTATACCCAAAGTTAACTTAGTTGCACAATGTTATCCCAGCTGTTTCTTTTTAGTAACACTTACTTTTTTGGCCTTTCTGGGTAGACAAGGTATTTAAAGACATAGTCCAATATAGTTCAGCTCAATCCTTGTAACACTGTTTGACTCAAGAAACCCATAGTTGAAATGATTTATCACTGCAGCAGACTACTGATTTGCATTTGTACTCTGATGTCATCATTCTCAAAAAATAGTATGCATGTAGAAATCAGGAAGTGATTAATAAGTAATCCACTAAAGTCTACAGGTAGATGCTGGTGTGGTGGAGTGGTCAAAATAGCAGGCAGCAAAGTTACACTGACATTTCAAAGTTGTAGATAGCAAATTTAGCAGCTTAGGTAGAGTGTGTTTGAAATATCATGTGCAGCATTAGTAGCTTGCAGTCTTTGCTGTATTATATCAATATGCTCTTGAAATAAGCAAAGCATTTCACCTGATCATTGGAAGATGTAACATGTCTGCTTCTCAACTCAATTAGTATAGTGATGTGGTGCCTTCTAAATAAAGGTGAAAGACCTCTAAATGCCTAATTTGACTAATAGAGGAGCAAGAGATAGCATCATAATTCACTGTCCTTCTCTTGTGGTATCATAACAGGACATCTGTCGCTGAGAGGCAGATTAGCAACACAACTCTAAGGTCATACACTGACAAGATTATGAGGTGCAAGGGTGACAAGTCTGTGGCTAACACCTTAAGAAGCAGCTGCTGAGTTGATTCACAGCTGTTGATAGCTACTGTGCTGACTGCATAGTGTTAGCATCTGGCATATGGTTTAAGAGAAAATAGATACCCTAAATCTTTTGAAGAGAAGCAGAATAAAAGGGAAATATATTTTCAGAACGAGGTGAGGGGGTTGTTGTGGAAAAAAAAATAACTGGAAAGCGGATAAAAGGTAAAGAAAGACTGGATAAAACATTAAAGGGATTTCAAAATAGAAAGATACACTAAAAACATACATCTGTTACTGTGACATCCCTCTTTTTATAGCAGGCAACATGTGGCTTAACGCTCCCTAACAGAGGATAAAAAAAGAGGTGATGGTAGAGGAAGGGAAATAAGGAAAGACCTCCTCGTGGTTTATGGCTTGCTACACGGTAGCATGCTTAGCAAGTGATTAGAGCTCACTGCATCTGCTCAAGCATGTGTCTGTATAAATATTAGCTGGAAAACTAAGCTGTGAAGACGGAATGGTAAAGGAGGAGTGTTTTATGGGCACATCCAGCACTTGGTGGCAGTCTGATTTAGCTGGATTAGATTTATGTGTGTGAAACACACAATATGTGCATCGTAGCCTTTAATGGGCTTTCTTGGGTTTAAGATTTAGACTTTGCAAATTTCCTGTAAAAATATAGTAGTTTTCTAAACTGTTGAGTCATCTCTCATTTCTTTATATTTTGCTTCCAATGAGCCTGAGTGGTCTATTGCATAAATACATAATTTTTTCCCCATTTCCTTAATTCAATCTACTAGTAATTTTACACCAATTGTGCAACAACCGACTCAAAGAGGTTCGCATAGCTCTGCACTGTATGCACTGCTTCCAAATATTTGATGTTTACTACCCTCAAATGCCCATCTGATCCTTCAGTTGTTCCAACTTCTATTTACTGAAGCTCAAAAAATGTTTCAGTGGAAGAACTGCTGTAAGAAATTGTTCTAAAGGAAGGGAAACTGTGAGAGAGGTATGCCAGAGTTGAGGTGTGCGAAATTAAACAAGAACTGGGTTGAAAATCAGTGGCAAGAGGTCTTACAGAGCGATACATCACAATTTGAAAATGTTGGTTCAACATGTCATCAATGCTGTCTCTGTCATGAGAGAGGCACAACAGTGAGTGACTACAGCCATCAGTAAAATCACAGAGGTGGCTCTGCCTGGGTTTGGGGCTGCATTTCAGCCAGTGGTGTTGGGATCTTGTCAAAATTGATGGAATTATGAACACAGAAAAAACATCATGGAATTCCACCTGGAAAGCATCTGACTGACAACAGCTTTCAGCATGACAATGATCCCTAACACACTGCTGGTACAGTAAAAGCATAACTGGTTAAAAACACACACAATGGAACACTATCAATCATGGACTGGGCTCGTCAGAGACTAGACCTCTACAGTATTGAAATAGTGTGGGATCATTTTGACAGATAACAGACTAAAAAGCTGCTAACATCCAAAGAAGAGCTTTTAATGTCCTTAATGAAGCTTGGAGAACTATTCTTAAAGACTACTTAAAGAAATCAAAAGAAAGTTCCCTAAGAGAGTTCAGGCTAAAGAATAAACATGGTTATACAAAATATTGACTTTCAATCCTGTTAGAATTGCACAAAATCTGTTCTTTGCCTTAAATACTGTTTTGTTGTGTTTGTCATTATATTTTTTTGTTAAAAACTGCATAATATTTACAACTGGCAAAAAAAATGTGAAGACACGTAATCAATAAAGTTGGATAGTGATATTAGATAGCCATATGCACCTGATGTTAACCTGTAATCTGGTCTTGTGATCCATCCATTGCATTCACAGCTGGTATTTATATGTACTTGTTATTGAATTAAAGAAACATCCTTCTTTCCTACACTGAAGGAAGAAGAGCTCTTTTTTCCTTCACGATTCTAACATTACTACTGCAACCAGGAGCTTTTCTTAAGCTTGTTTGAGTTAGCAGGAAGGGGCAGAGTTAGGTGACCTTTCAATTGCTCAGACTTAGCTGATGTTTTTTTCTTCACAGCGTGGACTGTCACCCTGCAAGCATTGGATTTACACCTGGATGAGATCAGATTACAGTTTCTGCCTGAAAACCTTCAACTGTGGTCTGGCTGATGGGATCATAGTCGGATATTGATTTGTACATGTTACACATGTAGTATTCACGTCTGGGTTAAATGGCTGGATGACTACATTTTCCAATGGTGACTGGATTAGTCTGACAGAACAGTGACTGCATTTCACTTAATCCTCATATAGTGATTGCGGTTTTGAAAACATTGTGATTTAATTCAAAAGTCATATTTGAAATATACACCAAAACCTTTATTGGAGCTATACACCAACATGGTGAGGATGTTTAATACACACTATTTTGGTCAGTTATATTGTTGGTTTTCTCCAGTTTAAATTGGGAACACATCCAAATGCATCAATTTATCTTCATTAATTATTTTTACACATAAAAGGCTGGATTTACCAACAGACTGTGCCAGTACAAACTGGTTTTTAACATAAAAAGTACTGTTTGTCCAAACTGAAAATTTTAACCATGGGCTAATATCCCTGTCATTAGCCCTTTTTTTTTTTCAGTTCAGTTCAGTTCAGTTCAGTTCATTTTTATTTCAAATTTTCATTTTCAAATAACTTATCTCGAAATATATTATATGTTAATACTAAGCGTATGCCTGACAGGACAGACATACAGATCCTACTGAACTGAAGTGTGTTAAACACCTTTGGGGTCTGCTACTAGGACAGGGATGACTCATCTCTCTTAGTAGATGCCATTAATAGTGAACATAGCAGATGTGTTAGATACATGTAACACTTCAAAACACCTCATATCAGTTTCCACTCATATAATGACTTAACCATCTCTTGATCAAGTTTAGTGTAACTTATATAAGTATAAAATCTTTGAAAGCATAAAAGTGATACTCGAAGAAAAAAAAAGAAAGCGCATACAAAAACAGAGATTATGAAGAACTGTGAGGAATTTCCTAAAAACATGACTGATTTGAATATGTCTTCTGACTCCATATCTCAATGAGTCAAGCAGACAAGAAAAAAGCTCCTTTCCCCCCATTTGCTTGACAATAGGAATTAATTTTGAATCATGCCTACGTCTCCCCGATGAACGTAATTGCTTTTCAGACTGCACTTTGCCAGTGAGAGCTTTGACAGTGGAAATGAAGCTGACACACAATCTTGTCTTCTATTGTACTTTGGGGAGCAATACACACAAGGTTTTGTCAGGGATTTGTCACAGTCCTTTGTCTGTGAACAATGGGTGACTTTGCTGTTGTTAGTGGTGCTGACCTGATCTTTCTCCTTATAGTTTTGGAGAACTGAACCCTATCAGAGAAGAGTAGATCAGCAAAGCCACACAGGGGGGTGACTATATTAGTGACTGCGTATATGTTTTTGTTTTTGATTGACTTTAGTTTAGCCTTAACTCCCTCAACAACCACAAGATGGTTGATGGTCCTATGACTTAACCTTGTGTCTCCTGCAGGTTGCGAGATTTTTGCCTTATTGCTTTTATGAGATATTTGCATAAAATCAGTCAGATAAATTTTAATAATTTTTATGGTCTAGAGTTTTTATTCAGTACCATTATTTACTCCTAATTCTAACTAATACCTGCAAAAACACAACCATAGAGACCAGTTGTCCTACCCCTGGCAATCTCTGGTTGCTGGGTCATTTGCCAAAAGGTTGGCGTGTGGTTGATGACTGTTGCTAGGTAAAAGCAGTCACAAAGAGGGTGCTGAACCAAAGACCTTGTAATAGCTCTGGCTGATAGCAGATTGCTGCAGTCACCTGTAGTTTGCATGAAAGACACTGACACTTGCCAACTCCTCGCTAAGATGCACTGAAACTTGAAAAAGTCCAATGTAAATCAGAATCAAGAGATTATTTGCTTTCAAAGTAAAACCCCCAAAGTTTTTTCCGTTCATCTGGTTGTAGCGTTTTCAGTGCTGCACCAAAAACTGGTGCACACCAAGGATCGGGTCCACAGTGACAAAAAGAGTAATATAGTGTACGCTATAGTGTATGCTGTGATTTATAGATCAGGGATACCAAACAACCTCTGACTACGTAGATGGCACAACACAGAAGCACTAACTCGTCAGGACTCCGCAGTCTATTTACACCTACAGGCCAATGGCCGCTCTTTCAATGATGAGGATGTACACATCTGTCACCATCTTACAATGCTGTAATTGCAGCCATTCCACAGCTCTCTGTGAATGGTACTCATGGTCACTGATCAGTGGTCATTGATCAATGGTCATTGATTAATGGTCAAGACAATTTGCATAATAGCGATCATGAAACTGGCCTCATGGCCCATTGTTAGTCAGTGGTGCTCGTGTCAGTCATTATGCAAATGTTTTTTTTTATAAGGTTGGGGAAACCTGCAGTCAGCTGAGACTGAAGAAGTCACTTGGAAGACTGACAAAACATTCCTCCCACTGAAAATGCTACGTCCAGATGAACAGGAACAACTTTTTTGGATTTCCTGAATGATTGAGCATACATCAAGGCAATTGGAATTGTATGTTCGCATGCTGACATTAAGAATTGGTTGAATTTAGCTCAAAGCTGTGCTTATGTACAACCTCATAGAGACGCAGCAAGGCTACAGATTAGTGTTAGTTTTCCACAAAGATCACAGTTGTCTTGGACACATGGGGAGACATGTTATTAAATATTTAACTTCTTTTGTTAACCTGGTGAGGGTTCTCCTCTTTTTGTCTCCATGTTAAAAAAACCCAAACTCTCACATTACTAGATATTTTGTCCCAAATATCAATAATGATTGTCAGAATGGGTGAGATAAATATAGCTAAACCACCTGAAATTTGAGTCTGGCCTTCAAGAGCTCTTGGATCAATAAAAAAATTCAATAGTACTCATTTTCTTAGGAGACCATTAATCCATGGTCCACACGCTGCTTCAAAATCTTTTCCTCTCAACCAACCATGAAATTCTTCAGGAAACCTGGGTTTCTTTGGGGCATACAAATAGTTCAAATCAAATGGCACTAAACATTAACACAAAACCATACTTCAAAATGTCAGCATTTGCCTATAAAAGTACATCGACCACTGAGTTCATAACTTTAGGCTTCATTTCTGTGCACATAGAATGAGAGCATGCTGAGAAGGAGAAAAGATTCACAGGGATGATGGATAAAACTGTTTCCAAACTCATCTCGTTGAAAATGAACACACAAATGAAAAAGAAGTGAAGTTGGCAAACAACTAAAACTGGATGAGAAAGTGAGTGACTGACTTAAATGCATCCGCTGAATGTGGTGGAATGAGGTAGAATATTAAACCAACTTGTCTTTGTGATAGGAAGTCTATTTTATGTGAGGAAAGAGATTAAATAAAGTGGAAAAGGAGACAGACTGAATTGAATGACAGGAGGGAAGGGGAGGGTAAGAAATATTTTTTTCAGAGTCAACACAAATGACAAAATCATGGCATACAGTACTGTGGAAAATGCTTGAGCCATCCTTTATTTCTTTATATTTTGAAGTGATTTATTTAAACATGGGGAAACCTAAATGAAATATGTTATATAAAGCAATAATAATGAACTTGAAAGTCAATATTTTCTATAGCCACTTTATTCTTCAACACAGATTGAACTCTCTTAGGCAAGCTTTCTTCTCATTTCTTTAAATAGTTTTCAGAACATTTCTCAGGCTTCTTGAAGAACATTCAAAGCTCTTCTTTGGATGTTGGCTGCCTTTTGTTCCATTCTGTCAAGGTCGTCCCATATATTGACGTCCGGCCTCTGTGGGAGGCAGTCCATGGCTGGTACCATTCCATTGTGTTTTTTTCTGTCCAGGCATGCTTTTACTGCATTGGCAATGTGTTTGGGATCATTGTTATGCTGAAAAATTAAGCCATTGTCGGTCAAACATACCTCAGCCCCTTCTTTCTGTTTCCAGATGGTATTGCATCGTGGATCAAAATCTGACGGGACTGTTCTGGCTGACTGTTATAGATTCACCACCATGTTTTACGGATTGCTCTGTTCTACCTCTCTACTGGCTTCTTGCATGGAAATGATGATGATTCGAACCGAAAATTTCCAATTTAGAGAAACCATTTCTAATAAGGCTTACAGCAGATGGATCAACTGAAGAATCACATGCATCTCTCAGATCCTGTGTCAGTTTTTTGATTGGAGTTTTTCTTAGTCCCTAAGGACATCTGCTGTTGCAGATAGTTTTTTAGGCCTGTCATTTCTTCTGTTGCCCTCCACTTGTCGATTTCATGTGTATCTATGTTAAGTGGTCCGGTAAAAGGACTGGACTGAAAATTATCACTTAAAAAATGACACGAAAGTCTAGCTCTTTGGAAGCAAAATATAAATAAATGGAGGAGGCTCAAGACTTATGCTCTAGAGGTTTTTCAGTTACTGCATTTTTTAAAGGCAAAACGCATTTGGCTTAATTTATTCAAAGCATATTATTTAATCATCTTACACTCAACACAAAATACATTTTGAGAAAAGGCACATTTCTAAAAGGCAAAAAACCATATGACAATATTAAGCCACTTTCTAGTTTGGCAGAGACATTTTTGTTTCTCATTATGGCTGTGGTATTGTTAAAAAAGGCACTTCTTTAATGCCAAAACCAATTCATATGGCCCAGAAAAATTAAAAAAAAAAATCCCCATGCAGGTTGAAAGCGGGGTGGAATCCTACTGAGTTTAAAACAATTCCCCCAGTGTGCGGCTCAATTCCTGGAAAAAGGACAGAGCATGCTGTACTCTTTGAAGATTATCTACTATTGTAACTGCCACTTAGGACATGAGAATAAAAGCGCGATGGGCATCATTTAGAGACCATTATCAGAGAGGCAAATGGGCCTTTTGTTGTTAATAGACCTTCAATACAACCAATTCAAAATAATTACAGGCTATTCAAACACAATGTGAGCATGGTGCTGGCATAAAACCAAATTCTTCTACAGACAGGAAAATCAAACTATTTGATTGCACTGACGCCTGAAAGTTTTAATGCTCTTACAAAGAGCAGTTGTTACGGTTTTTAAACTTTACGGTTTTGGGAATCTTGCTTTGTAAATGGCATCCCCTAGTGTTATATTCACACATTATTTGGACATCACCATCTCACTCTGTTACCTTAGTGATATAAATAAATGTAAATGCAGACTTCACCAAGGCGCATAAAATCAGTGAACTCAAAATAGCTAAAAGATGCTGCTTACGGCTGGGATAGTCCAGGGTCAACAAAAATAACTCAGCTGGTGTTGAAGTGATCATTATTTCCCCTACTGGAGATGGTGCTGTATTCATAAAAGAGAAGAGAATCATTCTGTGTACTACTGCAACAAAGGAAAGGTTTAATGTTTGGCTTTTTATGTAAATTAGTAGTAAAGTCAACACAATGACAGCCAACACTTACAATGCACTTGAGATGGTCATAAAGGTATCAGAATCTAAGGGAGAGCTACCTATTAAAGCTGAAATGAGACCACTTGCTGTAGTAGCAAATGTAATTCATATGGGAGTTTTTGTGCGTGTGCTTATTTGGGAAACTGCAGAAATAATAAATAGTGACCTTCTGGTGATATCTGTAGCTATTGATCTTAAATCTGTGTCACAGCTTCACAGAGGTTTAAGGGAATGCCAAGCTTTTTAAACTCCAAAGAGAGAAGGGGAGTAGCCACTGATAAAAGTGCGGTGTCTCTTTGTATTTCACAGTAATCAATTGGACTGTGTGGTTTCCCTCCTTTCTGTAATGCACCTTGGTTGCTCAAAGGCTAAGTTGAAAAGAACAGCGGTGGATTTTCCTTTGTCAAGTTCCTCTTTTTGTAAAAATGCACAAACTTCCCTCATGATGCCATGCAGCTGTGCTTCGAGTCCAAAGGTTGGCAATGAACTTTGGTTAAACCTGGAAGCTTACAGCTCTGTGTGAACATGTGTCTACACATAGATCATACATATATCCATTTTGGGGAATTCAGGCATTGTGTGCCTGCATGTAAGCACAAACAGTGGATCCTTACCCGCATCTTAAACCACTTTTATCTTCCTACACACACCCACAGGGTCAGAGATTGGGTCAAAAAGAGAAAGAAAATACAAAAAGCATTTTAGCCATCAGATGGGTTGTATCTTTAAAAGCCCCAACCTATTATCGTAATGGTGTTTGATTCTGAAAAATGGATGCCCCTGAAGAATGTTCCATTGTGAGGACACACAATTTTAAACATTCAAGCTCCTTCCCTTCACCCCCGCCATGTCAAGGCATTTTATGTAATGGTTGAAATGGCACTCTTTCAATCTTTTTCAGGGGACCTATTCAGAAAGTACCAAATGGCATTGGAATGCACTGCACTGCTAATGATTGGCCAAATCTTTTAATGCCTGTAGGTTGTGTCTGTGACTTAGCTGTTAAGTTTTTAAGTCTGGATACAGTGGAAAACAGAAAGGTTCGGTTTCCTGTGTTTGTTTTGTCTACATGTGAATACTGAGTGTGAAGATATCATCTATTTCTGAAGTAGACATCCAAACAATTTGAGAAAGCAATAATAGATACTGCTATCATGGCTTAACTTAAAATATGTGGATAGACAATAAGGGTCATCCTAAAGAATAAAACAGTTTTGCTCTATCAGATGTGAAGATGATGTAGATTTTAAAGCCTTTGCCTTGACACACCAGCTGCAACAGTTTTACTTTACGTGACACACTGGTTCAGTTTAGACTTCAAAAACTACTTTGTTAGGTTTAGAGCAAAATTTGGTTTGAGTTAAAAATGTCCCATTAACTCGGAAAATTATTCTTCCTCAGGTCCTCAAAGAAAATTTTTGACTTTGACAGAAAAGCAGGTTTCAACACCCTGGCGATATAAAAAGTTTAGTTAATACTTTAGCTAGCAAGTTAGCTTGTTTGCTTAGCTAAGTTCAAGAAATATTCTACCTCCATAGTGAAATCAGAGTTCGCTATGTTCTAATGGCATCCACAGTAAACTGTTCTACCACATCCCATACCTTTGAGATTTGGTAGAGATGTGCATCCAACAAATCTGCACCAGCTGTGTGATGCTATCATGTCAGTGTTGACCAAAATCTTTGAGGAATTTTACAGTTACAGTGTTTAAAAAGGTGGTATTCAGAATACAGTTACTTTGTTGAAATAAATGGATTACACATCGGTCCTTTCCTGTTTCATATATTAGGCTATGCCCTCTCTATTTTTGGTAATTCCACGCCGGTGGAAACCCAAACAAAACACGCATTAAGAGGCTCTAGTGCCTGTGTCTCAATCTCGCGGGCCATGTCACCCCTGCGGCACGCATACTGACGTGAAGAACTATTTTAAAAATTATTATTCAAAAAACTATCTAATATGAAGGCAATAGGCAGAGTGTTACAGGCATAGCCCTAAAGAATGTAGCCTCATGGGCAGTGTAGTCCATGCTGCAGGGAGAATGGACTGCCATATCCGTTATGTGTCTGTGAGCGCAAGGAGGAAAAGGAGAGTCGAAAAGTACGAGGTGTTACCTACCAGAAACGGGAGCTGGAAGCATGCTCAATCATCCAGGTAAGTAAAGTTGATTCTGTTCATCTGGACGTAGCGTTTTCTGGGAGAAACGTTTCGTCACTCATCCAAGTGACTTCTTCAGTCTCAGCTGATTGCAGGTTTCCACAATCTTATAAACAGTACATTTGCATAATGACTGAAACCAGCCCACTCTTTCGCCATCTTACAGTGCTGTGATTGCAGCCATTCCCCAACTCTCTGTGAATGGTACTCATGGCCATTGATCAGTGGGCTTTGATCAGTGGGTTTTGGTCAGTGGTTGTTGATCAATGGTCATGAGAATTTGCACAATTAAGGGACTGAGCTGGTTTCAGTCATTATGCAAATGTACTGTTACTAGTGTTGCTAGTTTTTGGCTACGAGCCCGACACGGAACCCGATGTATTAGCCAGAGGTCCCTTTACGGTTTTACGGCTTTACGGTTCGGAGCCGCGGACCTGTTTTATATACACACGTCGTGGAATAGTTTTCTATATGAGATCGCTGCAAAAAGTGCAGCCTTACCTAATGTCCACCCTACTGTTACTCATTTTATATTAAGATTTATATCTAAAGATTTATATATTTATTATATTAAGAAAATCTAGTTGGTATTAGTTGGTATTAGTATGGCGAATAACCTTCAGTAATAGTAATAAATCACACAGCAATAGTACATTCATGTAGTTGTACAAAGTTTGATAATATATTAAGTAATCCAAAGTATTCAGAATACGTTACTCTCATTGAGTAACGTAACGGAATACATTACAAAATACATTTTTGGGCGTGTATGCTGTAATCTGTAGTGGAATACATTTTAAAAGTAACCTTCCCAACACTGACAATGTTGAATCTATTACCACGAGTGGTCTATCATTAGAAATTAAGGCAGTTATGAGAAAAAATGTGTTCAGCTGTGTAACTAACAAAGTAGGGGGTGAATGTATAGTATATGCACATGAAACTCATATTATATTATCTTCTTAAACCAAAAAGTGTAAAACTATTATTTTGAATACTTTATTGTCAACAGCTGAAACAGGAAAGAGAAAAGGCATTATGAATATGGCCTAATTTGTTAAGACACACAAAGAAAGAGCAAATTCTTTCATGCTGTCAAACAAATAGATCTTTGTATTTAAACAGAAAAAAGTTAATTTCTTTACAGCATTATTTATGAATGCTGCAAAGAAACAGTCCTGCTGTTCAAACAAAAGGAAAAAAAACAAATATTTGCTGTTAATATTCTCATTTGCTATTAGTTATTTAAATGCAATTTATTGTTTTCTATACGACATGTAGACAATATTTATGTAGGTTCATATTGAGTGAACAAGTAAACTCCTGTGTACATGTTTACACATTTGTTTTTGCATATGTAAATTTCTATTTAACTTTGTTCTTTTCAATTATTCATCATGGCCAATTGCTATTTTTTCCTTTATTGACATTAGATCATTAGACTTTCACTTAACTGATGTTTTGTGGTGTTCTATTGCTATCACGTTGTGGAAAAAACATCAAACTCGATAAAATATTGTTTCAATAAATAGAAGATAACACTTATTTAGGTACAGAACTTATTATTGACAAGTGATGTTTTTGGTCTGTGACAATTAAAGGAACATCTGGTAAAAACTAATTTTGCATGTTGTAGTATGACACAAACAAGTGAAAACAGCTGCTAAAAAGGGGGAAAATATATTGTAGATTTGCTTTGACACCAATAATTTCTTTGGAGCAAATCTTCACAGTCACACATGGCACCTCAGGGCATTACAAAGCATTCTGATGTTATTTTGCAGGCGTCACTGAACTTAAGCGAGAGAGGTGGATATGTCAGCTCCTATTACTTTCTCAGTCATCATAGACTTTGTTCAAGCAGCTCATAGATCAAGAGTTTGTTTGGTATTTTTGCTTATAGATATTTTTATAGCTTTTCAGCATGCCTTTTTATGCAAAAACTGATTGTGTCAGAGCACAACATTTATTGCACTGAAAAAAACAAAACAGTTTAATGCACTTCATTAAAAAAAAGGACAAAAGCAAAAGTCTGCATCATCCATAATAAGTTCTGTTGAGCATTTGTGCAAGTGCACAGCACCAAAAATCCTCTTCCTTGTCTCATTGTGCTACTTAAGTGCCTCCTCTACAGCCATGGTTCTGTATGCCTGATCACTCAAATGAGAATCATAAAAAGTTTTTTTTTATTTATTTTTTATTTTATTATCTGCATTCAGCCATGAAGTCATGCTGCTTAGAATGATGCTTCCTGAGGCAGGAAGTCACATGGTATGCTGATGGGTCAAAGTAAAAGGTAATATGAATAAATCATTGCCCAATTATTTTGACATATTAGCTTGATTATCATAAACAAACTATGAGAAGTGCTGAGAGACTTGGCTGCCTCTACCAGCCTCAGTGGAGTGCTTTTCATAATCTACAATGTCAGGTACCACTTTTTTTTTTTTGTTCAAGCAATAACCTGGCAGTTCCTTCACTGCAACGTTTCTTCCTCAGTGCATCTTATCAATAACATATTTAACTTACTTTAATAGTTTATTTGTTGGCAAATACCGTTAATTTCCTAATTGCTGGGAGTATATGGAGGAAGTCGGTATACTTTAAAAAAAATACATACATGCATTTTTTAAAATCTCATTTGGCTTACCTTATCAGGGCTCTAGACTAACTATTTGACATGGGCGCACCGGTACGCCTAACTTAAAAATTTAGGCGTACCGGCACAAAAGTTAGGCGTACCGGCACAAAAGTTAGGCGCACTCAAATTTTTCAACCGCTTCGCTTAACACCGCAGTTTTACATGTGCACCTTCTTTGGGGGGAGGTCCATACAGACAATATTCATTTCTAAATTATTAACTAACAATGTTGTGCTTAAAGTGCTTTGTCAATATTGTAGAAAATGTTAAACTTAATCATCATCTTGGCCTCCTCTGACGACCTGTTTGCTGTTGCATGCTGCTGAAAGGCAGTGGGGAGAGAGGACACTTGGGCAGTGCATTTATTGCAGCATGAAGTGTGTTTTCTGGATACACTGCTGCTTTTTCAGCATTCAAAGATTGATGGCGCTGTGTCAGAGCACTGGCTATGAATTTCAGACGGATCAGGCCTTAACTTAACAAAAAAGTTATCAATAGTTCTTTTCATCTTTTCTTATTACCCACAGCTACATCCACTTCTGTCAGGCCTAGGCTGCTCACTAGGGCTGGGTATCATCACTGATTTCTATAATCCATTCGATTCCGGTTCTCAAAGTCCTGATTCGATTCAATTTAGCCTCAGACAGTCAGAAATATTATAATTCTGATCATTTATCAGTACTGACACTTGTGAGACTTTATCAGAATTGTGAACATCACAGCAGATGCCTTTGTGTAAAAGTAACTGAGAATAAAACACAGAAAAACATGAAGGAGATTTTCCTGGTCTGGCGTTGTATAGCAGATAACCTTAAAAATATTCTGCAATATTCTGCAATTTTGCATAATTTTAAGAAGTTTAAATTTCTTCAGTATTGAACAGCAGAAATTAGGCTTTCTTGTCGGACGTCATTTACATGAAAAAAGAAAAAGACAGCGCTGTAAACAACGGTAGACTGGTGGGTAATAAGCGAATGAATAATCCAGAAAACAGAGATTTGAGACGGGAAACTGTTCTTGAAGTACACACAGGGAGCTGTGTAGGAAGTGTAATTTTTATCGTGGGGAAGCAAAACAGCAAAAGTCAGAGGAAATTCATGACGACATTGATCAAATGTGAAGCGCAGTTTGCTGCTTCTTTTTGGCTCGGCGAATTTTGGTTGGAGAGACAAAACCTGCAGCTTCAGGCGCGGACCCGACGCATCAGAATCGCTAAGCTCCGACAGCGTGTCCGTCTGCGGGCCGTCCGGTGAGAAAGCTGAGAAAGACAAAGCTGATTCTGATGCGTCGGGTCGCTCTGTGTTTACGTCTTTGTGTGGAATCCGTTAATGAATTGATATCGCCTTATTAAAGCTACTCACCTCCCTCTTCTACCTGCACTTTCCACTGGACCACCGCCAATCAGAGAGGTCCCGCCCCTGACTATCTCTGATTGGTTTAGTCCACGATAGGGGCATAATGTGTGTCTGCTGTTGACAACATGGAGAGTTGCAGAGATTTTTTTTTGTTACCCAAACAGGTGCGACCAAATGTTGGTAACAGTTGGTCGCACCAGTGCGACCAAATGTTTTTTTTAGTCGCACCACGGAAAAATTTGGTCGCATTTGCGACCATATTGGTCGCAGTCTAGAGCCCTGCTTATCATAAACACTGTAAAAGAGGGAAAATTCATTCTGTCAAAAGGTTGCAGTTGCAATCCTCTGCCATTAGTGTTTACATTTATATGTATCTGGGCTCGACCTTTAACCTGATGAGGACATCATCATCATTACTTCATTATTTCATTTTAATAATAATAAATTAATTAATAATCATTTTAATTTTGGGGGGGTTAAAAAATTCTCATATCATAATCTTAAATCCTATATTCAAAGAGGTTATGGCCTCAGCAATCTTTTGTGAGGTTACGGTGACCCTTCGCCTTTGACCACAAAATTATAATTTCTTTACTTTTCAATCCAAGTGAATGTTTGTGTCAGATTTGTAAAAATTCCCTCAAAAAATTCCTAAAAGATCAAGATAGGGCCAGACCCAAGGCCACAGTGACCACTAAAAGGCAATTTGTTGACTTGAAGGTTTTGTGCAAAAACTTTAAAGAAATTATCTAAAGATGTTCTCAAGATGTATCTTGTGGTTGGACATCCAAAATATACAGCACCTCTGGCCATGTTTGTCAGCATTTCAGTGGGATAAAAATAATATCCAGCACATTTAAATGTCACCAAGTAATATGTTATTTTTAGTTAACATGTATTTTATTTAATCCATTAATAAACTAAATTTAAAAAAATGTGTTTTGTGTAGCTGGTGGACAACATCTGAGATTCAAGGAAGTTAACTTTTCTTGAACACTGGACTTTAACTTTATAATGGATTTTGGAAGTGTTTTTTTTGCAGATTTTTTCTTTTACCTCTGGAGTAGTGCTGTCAGCGTTAATCTTGTTAAAATGACGTTAACGCCATAACCCCATTAACGGGGCAAGTCTCAGTTAGCGAGTTAACGTGGATCGCCCATGCAAGGACTGCACGGCGTCAACGCGTCAGCGCAGTTAGCTTGTTAGCGCTGGGCAGCCCCTCCAATGGGGCGATCCGCGTTATCTCGCTAACTGAGATTTGCCGCATTAATGTGGTTATGGCGTTAACGTCACTTTAACGAGATTAACGCTGACAGCACTACTCTGGACACATCCAACCGTTTATCTCAGTGACTTAAGTAAGCTAAAGGTCTCATGGCTCTGCCTTTACATTTCGTGTACACACACGTACAGGGTTTGTGCCAGGATATATGTTAGACCTGTTGACTGCTACTGTGCGTGTTTGTGAACTGCAACTGATTCATGTACTGCTATCCATCCAACTATAACACTAAACGCTTTTTGTGCAGACGGACAAACACAACACGGGAGAATGTTGTGGGGTGTCACACTTTTAATAGGCACGTTGAAAATCCTGCATATGAATATTGCATCAATCTTCTTATTTAACCTCTGGCAAAAATGTTAATAAGTGCTGCAATTCATAATTGATATCTATCCTTCATTTCTTTAGGTTGGTGCTGGATATAATCACTTTTGCTGTTTGTTGATATCTTTCTCTGAAGGCCCTTTTGCTTTAAGCTGTGTCCACACTGAACGCCATTCACCAGTGCTGCATCGCTTTGAAGCTAACAGCTGGTCGCTCACAGATGTTCCAGACTTCAGTTGCCTAGGTAACCCTCTAACGTATTTACTATGAGGGCATCTGTCAATCAACCGAATCCTGTGCTCTCACTATTAGTCTCTTTAATCGTGCTCCCGGATGTAGAGAATATGTTTATTTTGAGTCCTGCCCACTTTGCACTGCAAGTGTTACTTTCACCAGTAGTTGCTTGAAGTCCCTGCCTGCCATTCACTTTCTGCACAGAAGGATGAATTGGTTTGCTCTCATTATTGCACTTGTTTAGTGTTAGAAGGAGTGTGTCTGCAAGCCATGCTACAGCAAGCTTAATCTACAGGGTTTTTTTTCTAATTTTGGTTCTCTACATTACCACAATGAATTTTAAATGAAACCGCTCAAATGCTGCTGAAGTGTAGACTTTCAGCTTTCATTTGTAAGGAAGAATTTTTTTAACACAATTACTCAATTTCAGGGGCTCAAAAGTAATTGGACAAATTAAACAACTGAAAATAAAATGTTCATTTCTTCTTTGCTGGCAATGACAGCCTGAAGTCTTGAATTCATGGACATGACCAGATTCAGAGTTTCCTCCTTTTTAATGCTCTGCCAGGCCTTTACTGCAGCAGCTTTCAGTTGCTGTTTGTTTGTGGGCTTTTCTGTCTGAAGTTTAGTCTTTAACAAGTGAAATGCTCAGTTGGGTTAAGATCAGGTGACTGGTTTTGGCCGTCCAAGAATACTCCACTATTTTGCTTCAATAAATTCCTGGGTTGTGTTGGTTGTATCTTTTGCGTCATTGTCCATCTGTATTATAAAATGCCACCCAGCATGTCTCTGAACACCTCAGAATTCATTTGGCTGCTTCTGTCCTCTGTCACATCATCAATAAACACAAGTGTCCCAGTGCCACTGGCAGTCATGCACAGCCAAACCATCACACTGCTTCTGCCAAGTTTTCCAGATGATGTGGTATGCTTTGGGTCATGAGCTGTTCCACACTTTCTCCATACTTTTTTCTTGCCATCATTCTGGTAGAGATTGATCTTGGTTTTATCCGTCCAAAGGATGTTTTTTCTAGAACTGTGCTGGCTTTTGTAGATGTTTTTAGCAAAGTCCAATCTAGCCTTTCTATTCTTGAGGCTTCTGAGCAGCTGACAACTTTCAGTGAACCCTCTTTGTTTAGTTTCAGTCTTCTCTTTATGACAGACTTGGATATCGATACACCTACCTCCTGGAGAGTGTTGTTTACTTGGTTGGCTTTTGTGGAGGGGTTTCTCTTAACCATGGAAATGATTCTGTGATTATCCACCACTGTTTTCTTCTGTGGACCTCCAGGCCTATTTTGCATTGTTGAGTTCACCAGTGCTTGCTTTCTTTCTCAGGATGTACCAAACTGTAGATTTTGCAACTCCTGATATTGTAGCAATTTCTCAGATGGTCTTTTTCTGTTTTTGCAGCTTAAGGATGGCTTGTTTCACCTGAATGGGGAGCTCCTTTAACCACATGTTGTCTGTTCACAGCAACATCTTCCAAATACAAGCACCAAACCTCATGTCATGATCCTGGGTCATTTTGACCCAGCGTTTTGTGTTTCCTTGGAGTTCACTTTGTGCCTTGTGTTTATTCTGATTTTGTAGTAGTTTAGGGTTGAATCTGGAGCTCAGTGTTTATCAGCCCTACCTGTGTCTGTCCTCGGTGCTCTGTTCATGTCCCCGTGTGGTGTTGTAAATCAGTCTGTGTGTTTCCTGCTTTACTTTGAAGGCTCGTGTTCTGGATTTCCTGTTCTATTCTGAAGGTCTGTGTCTGTTGTCATTGTGTTCAGCTTGTGTCCTCCAGTCATCGTGTGTATTAGGATCAGCTGTTGTCCCCTCCTGTGTGTGATTACCCGATTACCTTGTGTGTGTATATTTAGTGGGTGTCGGTCTGTGCTCGTTGTCGGCTCGTCTGCGTTTGTCTGTGTAGTCTGCGTTCTCTGTGTCTCTCTGCATTCTCCGTTTCATATGACTTCAGGTTTGTGATTTAGTTTATCCCAGTTTAGGTCTCCTTCAGTTAGTTGTCATGCCTCACTGCCTGTTTGCCACCCTGCCACTCCTGTAAATAAACGTCACACTCTTCATCAGTCGCTTGCTTGCATTTTGGGTCCTCATTCATCCTCAACACGACTGCTGCCCCAGCCGTGACACCTCAACTTCAGGCCTTTTTATCTGCTTAATTGATAATGACATAAGGAACTGCCAACGCCTGCTCAGGAGCTGAAACTCCTAAACCCTTCATCTATTTTAAGTGTGGATACCCTTAAACAAAAGCTGAGAGTCTGCACATTATGCCCATGTCCATTATATAACTATAAATGGAATATGTGTCATTAAACAGGTAAAAAAAACTAAAAACTTGTGTGAGTGTCCTAATATATATGGACCTAACTATATACTATATAGTTAGTCTATAGATAGTAGAAGAAAGTTGCCTGGATTTTGTCGTCAAGGTGAGTGTTCCTTTAATAATATGAAAAATAAATAAAGTACGAAATTTCCACTCATTTCTTACTCTTTTCTCCTCTGTCCTCTGTCTAATTGTTCTCATACTGTTGCTACATCGTATTCATTCCTTTGTTTCAAAATCTCTTATGTTTTGCTGCTCATGTTCATTCTTTTACACACACACGCACACAATCTCTTCTCTTACCCTCTCTAATCAATATTGGATGGAGCCAAAGAGTGATAATACTGCTCTCCTCCTTCTGACCAACTTAGATGCTGAGTTAGAGGGCAACATCTATCAGGACTTGTACACTTCCAACCCCTGCTGCTGCTGTTGCTGCAATGTGATTAGAAAGTCTGCGTGTGTGAGTGTGTAGATTTGCAAAAGGGCAGGAAGAGCAATTTGATAACACCATGTTAGACCAGGAACTTTACATTTCTATTCATAACCCCCCTGGAGACACCACTCATACACAATACTCTGCTCCATGCCAGCACTGCATTACAAAATCAGAGTAAATGCTACAGTGATTATGGTGAGTGAAATCATTATGCTTACCACACAGCAGGTGGTGAGGCAGGACTAAAACCTGAACTAATCCTCACAGCACTGCCTCTGCTCAGAAGGGGAAACAAAATACAGTTATTCACTGCTGCTTGTAGTTACTCATGGTCCTGTGGGTTTAACATTTAGACTAGGACGTGTCTGCGAGTCCGCTGAGGTGTGCTTGAATCCACCGATGACAAATATTTTGTCATTGCATGGTGAGGGTAAGTGGATTTCAACTATACTCCAACAGGAATGACAACTTGCCTTTGATATCTGCAGCTGTCTGTGTCCATGTATTAGGATCACTGGTCACTAGTTTTTTGTGATAGCACAATTTTTTGGTATTGATACAATACCAAGTAAACACAGGGCCGGTACTGCTGATACTAATACCAATACAGATGCTTTAAACTTACAAAGGCAGCTTATGTAGGGGAGAGTGGTGTGTCTTTAATTTATGACACGAATCAAATGTGATGACCACTAACAACTATGATGACCAATAACAATTTAACATTAAGTAATGCTGAAGAACCGATCTGAGTTATCACACATTACTTTCACCACTGTGTCAGCTACCTGGTTAGTTGCTGACTCTCTGAAAGGACTGTGACAGTGACCTCTTTTTCTGTGTTGAGGACCTGGTTCTGTCTGAGGGATTTACTTCCTCCTCTCATCATTTCTTTTGCTACTCACAAAGATCTCTTTTTCATGTTCTTTGAGGAGAGAAATAAAGTACAGAACTTATTACACTAGTATCAATCTGATACCAATACCAGCTTTGGTGTCGATACTATCGATATTTGGATTGATCCACCCAAGCCTACTAAATAGTATGGCATGGAGGAAGGAGCAAAGAGTGCCTGCATGAACAGGAATGGTGTTTGAATCTGTTAATACTGGTCACCCACACAGACACCATATATTTTTGTTTCTGATAAGCTTAGTGGTCAAAGGCATTCGAACACCTTCAGAATATCTAAGGGCCAAACAGCTCTTAAAACATCTGCTTGTTGAATTCCATAGGCTGAACCCCACAGAGCAGCACAGGTCAGCTGATCACAGCCTCACAAAACAAAGTACCGTATCTTCGGACCATAAGATGCACTGTCGATGAACGGGTCTGTTTTCATACATAAGGCACACCGGATTATAAGGCGCATAAAGCAAAACAAAACAGTCCAATAAGTCAAACTTTACTCAACTCATTCTTCTTGCTTTCTCCACTTCCGTGCCATTGTTAATGTTGAATTCTCTCACAGCTGCTCTATTCCCATGTTGTTGCAGTATATTAATGACTAACCTCGTATTGTGGATGGATTATCTCAGTGTTCTCCTGACTGAAGTTCGGTCCGTTTACAGCATCTTGCCATGCGATTGCATTTGTCCCTAACCATTGGGAACCCTCATGTTAACTTTTATAGAGTGGAAAAAGTTAGCGTTCATCCTCCAGCTTCACTGTGTTTATGTTATGCTAACATAGCTGTGTCGCTAGCGATCACGAAGCTCATCATTATAGACCAGCTAGCCCAACTTCAGTAACCCTACAAAAGTCACTGCTGTTTAGTTTTCTGTCTTCATTTATGTTGGAAGTGATAGCAGAGCTGTGCCTTTGAAATCTCTCAGTCAGAACATGCTATATCATGTTTAGGTGGAAACTAGCGAGCTAACTTCCTGCTAACTTCTAACTCTGTTAAATTTAATACATTCAGTTTTCATGGCTGCCTGGATGTTAAACTTAATTGTTACACCTGGTAAGTAATTTAGACAGTTTTTAACTCTCAGTGATGTTGCAGTGTTCGTTAGACTTTGGCACCTGAAGCGGACAGAGTTTGGACCCAGATTACTCCGCGAGGCTCCTGACTACGGCAGCCGTAATGCTCCGACAATCCATCAAGCGGTGCGGCTTTGTAGCTTACCAAAGTTGTACTAGAAGATTTTTTGACGAATTTTTGAGTGCCGTGGAACACATAAAATCAGTTTGAGGTCAGTAAGCACAACCAGAATTCATACATAAGGCGCAATGAGAATAGAATAGAATAGAATAATTCTTTAATTGTCCCACAAGGGGAAATTTGGGTGTAACAGCAGCAAGAAAGACACATATACAAACAAACAGTACACAAGACACAGAACAGAAACATACACAGTTTTTACATATTTACATCAAGGACAATGGTTACCAAAAACAGAGTACTGTACCGTTATTAAATAAAATAAAATTACAATGTCGATTTTTGAGAAAAGTAAAGGATTTTAATTGCGCCTTATAAATATGGTATGTGACTTATTTCTAAGTAATTCTGCACTGGTGTACCGTTACCTGATCTTATGGTTCCTCCACATGCCAAATCTCAATTTAACCCCTGGATAAGCCGAAAGATGGGTGGTGGCATAAAAAGACAAAATGTGTCTTTGGGCACAAATGTCAGCTTAAAAAAATAATACCAACAATAAAAATGCCCTACTCTTGGTTTAAAAACAAGTGTCCTCAAACCAACAGGTGATGTCATTGGGATTTAAAGGCACCATCACTTAACCCTTGTGTGGTGTTCGTATTTTTGTTACTCAGCCAGTGTTCATGGGTCTGGTGGACCCGCTAGAGTTTTGGCTTTCCAAATTAACACTATCAAACAATTTTATGTTAAATTACTCAACAGATGTTTACTTGATCCCAATTACAAGCCATATGACCAGCAAACTTGGTTAATTTTTTCCCTTTACCTTTGTTAGATCACATTTATGAATTAATGTGCTTCTCGTTTTTTTAAAAAATTTTTTATAAAATGTTATAAAAAAAATAAATCAGTTATAATCAAGTGGAGTGAGTGGAAAGACACAACACATTTACACGTGAAGCAATATGTTTCACAACTAAATGGTATCAGCTGCTCATCAATGGTGACATTAGGCCCAGGGTTGTAAAACAGGGGGAGGTGGTACAGCCACTCATCCCACACTGTCCTGATGGCAACTAGCTTGTCTCTCTGCCGTCGAGCTGGTCTGTCGTCTTGGTTATCAAAACGGATAATCCTGGAAATTTTGTGGAAGTTTTCCAGAGACATTGATGCACGGAAAGGTTCTTGCCGGTTTCTGCATCCCACAGGGATTCTGTGGATTCCCCTTTGGACCTGAAAACTCCTGCAAGGATAAGAACCCTAAAGTAGGCCTTTGGGGTTCTTAGATCAATTTGGTCCATCTCCTCCCACCTCTCTCCAAAAACACAGCTTCCTTCTAGATTACTGCAATCCAGAATAATTTTCTGGATGGAATCTGGGATGAAAAGCTCAAATGAAGACTTGATGTCCTGCACATGAGTAACTGTCAGCCATGTTGGCCCTGGCTTATCACAGTAGCAGCTCTGCAGGGTGGCTCAGTTCTTGGGCAAGAAGACCATTCAATTTCACCATTTATTGACATCCATATTTCTTCACTTGCTGTCTGGTGGGCTTGTTCTCATCCTGGAGCTGGCTGCTGATGGGGTACTCATCTTCGTTTTGTTACTAAATGGTGCTCAACCTCATCCTCTTCTTCAAAGTCACTGTCAGACTCTGAATTTTCAGAAATGTGAAATATTCTGAAACCTCTTTGTCAACATCATCATCCGAAGCTCCTCTCTCTTCCAAAATCAATTGGATGGCCCTCGCAGCAGATAATCTTTTGCCATCTTGATCAGTTGTGATAAAGAACCACACTGGCAAAGTCTTATTTATGCCCCTAATTTGCAGGTGGGACAGGGTGTGAGAAAATAAAATTTGGATCCCTCAAGAAAGAGGGTAAAATGTGTGGGAATGTAAGAGCAGACGGTGTTGATAGTTGAATTTTCAACAATGTAACAACTTGGTGCGGGAGCAGGAGGGGAAGAAAACACTATCAGCAGCACCAGAAAGGAGGAAGACAGAGTATGGGAACGCAGGACCTACAATTTCAACACTTTTATTAGACCTGGGTCCAGTGGACCCGAACACCTTGTATGTAATGTAAATGCGTGGGGGGAGCTACAGTATGAGGTCGTTGAAAATTAGTTCGGATTTATGTTCTTCACAGAAAATAAGCCAAAGCCAATGAATTTCAGGTTGAAAAAATAATTAATTGTTTAATTTTTCTTTCGAGAAAAACTGAAAACGGGTCTCACAGACCCGAACACCATACAAGGGTTAAAGGTAAACATTATGTAAAAAAAAACAAGCTGTTCTGAATTGCCTCCACAGGCCTCTTGTTTACTAAGAAACAATTAAAACAGCCTACTTACTAGGTATAAGTGATATAAAATCATCATGCTAAATTAAAATAGGCTGTAGATATAGATTGAAAAGTCTCACAGTTTATGTCTGTTGAAACAAAACGTGTGTATCTGTGTGCATACAGCATTTGTGAGTTTTCAGACTTCTTAACTTTCTGCAAATGCATGAAAATCAGTGAGTGATTACTGACTAAAGAATTCAGGTTGAACTTTAGTATGTTTTCAGGTCTTCAGTTCTGTTTTAAATTTCTTTCCTAGATTTTATTTCTTTTGCACAAATGACCTTTATACTAGAACTCCCTGTTCCCCTCTGGTCCCGAGGTGTGTGAGTGTGTGTGTGTGTGTGTGTGTGTGTGTTTGAAAGCAACCATGGCATGTAGACAAAGTGTTTCCCTCTGGGATCAAACATAGTTGACTTTGTCCTTTTTGTAGTGTGAGGTCCATGACAGCAATCTACCTGAGGCTATGATTAGCTGATACTCAGGAGGTGGAGAATATGAGCTAGGCTGAGTCATCAAGGGAATGTTACAGCTAAAATGAAGCTGGGGGAAAAGGGGTAAAAGAGAACAGGATTGGAGGATGGAAGAGGAAGGAGACTTAACAGATCAGGAACCAGTTGTATCAGCTTCGTTTTTAAATTCAGCCTTAAACTGTCTGTAATCTGTTTTATATTTTATAGCTGACATAATCACAGTTATGATGGATCTTTGGCTGAAATGCAAACCAAATGATACAGGATTAAAAGACTGATATTAAGTTATTTTAAAAAATATGTCAGCTGATATTTTTTTCTTTCAGACACATAAAAGATGCCCAGAATGCCATAACATTTGCTATGTATAGTTATTTAATAACTTATTTATCCAGCTCTACTCTGCCCAGCTGTTTATTGTGTATGTGGGATTCCAAACATGTGCGCTGGCAACAGTGAAGTTGTAGACTGCTCTGTGATGGTTGAGGAATCCAGTGTCAAAACTCATAACATGGATGAAGGATGTCTCTCCTCTTTTCTTCCTTCACTTTTTACTTTTTCATTTATTGAGCATTGTAAATGCTGATACCAATAGATCGGCAAATATCTAATATCGGCTGATAATATCGGCCCCCTCATAAATTGACTGGGCTCTATTCTTGATTGGACCAGCACTAGCTTAAGAATGCACTGCTTGAGAAATTCTTGCCAATAGTTTTATTTTAAAATACCAATTTAGTATTAGTATCTGATACCGAAAATATTTTTTGTACATTTGCTTTAATGGCTTATTTTATATTTACTTTTTTTGCCTTTAGTGCCAAGGGGGAAAAAATAAATAAGCCAGTTTAACAGAGAAGACAAACTAGAGAGCAAGATAATAAGTAAGTTTAAGAAGATGACATAGCAGAAAAGAGGAGGACGAAAAAGGAAGAAGGTACTAGAAAATGAACGTGAAACCATATTCAGAAAGATTTCATAGATAAAAGAGAAAGTAGCAAAGAGATATGAAAGAAAGAGGAGAGGAGGGGAGCTTTAGAAAGGAGGTATACAGTAGCAGGGACAAAGGAAGAAAAAGACCGGTAATAAGGGAGGAGATAGTAAATTCTGAGATATGCACAGAAAAAGCCATGAAAGTAAAGTGCAGAGAGAAACGATGGAGGAAAAAGACGTCTGATAAAGGAAAAAAATGGGTTGACCTGGGGAATATGCTTCCTGCCAAAAAAGAAAAAAGAAACCGTCATTTAGTGATATTGTTTTTTTTAGAAGCAACTGCCTCAGTGTCCTATCACTGTATAAAGGAGCAGTCAAAAGAAGAGTCAGGCCAAAAATCCCTTTGAGGGGAGCTCTTTGATGCCAACCTTACTTTTTTCTCCTCTAGATTATCTGCAATCATTTGTCATGATCTCTGTACCAGTGGCTCAACAATTACAGCATGGTGTTGGATAGAATGTGTGTACATCCACTATGTCTAAATGAGTGCCAATGCAGAGTGTTGTTAGCGCATCATGACATGTGACAGACTGAATTAATAATTCACATGAGGCTAGTTGGCATGATCCTCCCACATTGCAGCAGAAATTCCAAATGCAACACATATGTGTGTGAGAGGGGAGAGGAACCTATTGAGATCTATACTTGTGCAGCACGCATGCTTGCCTGCATTGTTAAATCATGCTGGTATGAGGATGCAGCAGAGGTAGGAGTGCACAAAGGAACAGAGGGTGTAGGTAAATATAAAATGCTGAAAAGCAGGAGAACTAGAGAAGCATAACAAACAGAAATACGACTTAGGTTAATGTATCAGTAGAAGATTTTATAAAACTAATAAATGGGCTCTAGGTCATAACTTCACTGTTTACGTGAGCCGTGTGCCAAGCTTTCGTGAGTTGCATTACGTAGCATCTAGTCTATTCTGGAGTACCATTTCAATAGCGCCTGAAAGATTTATAAAAGTATTTGAATTTAAAAGGTAATATGGTCTTAACTGCGACTGTAGCTAGCTCAGGTATTCTGAGCAGACTTTAATCCATTGGAGCACAAAAAAGAAATGTTGATTAAGTGTTTTATTAATTTTTTTCCCCCAGTATTTTCTAATTGTAGTATGTGCACAATCTTTTCAGGACTGCACATCCCAGCCAATTCACTCCAAGGTTACTTTTGCACAGTGTTGGGAAGGTTACTATTAAAATGTATTCCATTACAGAATACCGAATACATGCCCCAAAATGTATTCTGTAACGTATTCCGTTACGTTACTCAATGAGGGTAACGTATTCTGAATACTTTGGATTACTTAATATATTATCATGCTGTTTACAACTACGTGAATGTACTATTGCTGTGATTTATTACTGTTACTGAAGGTCCGCGGCTCCGAACCGTAGTAAAGGGACCTCTGGCTAATACGTCGGGTTCATGTCGGGCTCGTAGCTGAAAACTAGCTTTACTTTGTTGTCTGGGTCAACTTTGTTAGCGAGAGACAGAGAGAGGCGTTGAAAGGCTGCTCCAACGGAACTTATTGTTTCGGAGGAAAACACGAACACAGTGTACAGTTGAGTCTTAATAGCTTACTTACAAATGGGCTCGTCAGGCACTCTTCTTGGCTGCAGTGGTTATTATTATATTTACATGCTTCCAGCTCCCGTTTTTGCTCCGTGACAGCTCGGACTTTTCCTTTCTCTCCCTCCCTCGCTCACAGACACATAACGTGTATGGCAGTCCATTCTCGCTGCAGCACGGACTACACTGCCCATGAGGCTACATTCTTTAGGGCCATGCCTGTAGCATTCTGCCTTTTAGCTTAGCACAACAACAACAACAAAAAAGCGCTCTCTCACCCAGGAAACACGCAGAGAGAGAGCGCGTCACCCTGTAACCATGGCAACCGTAACGCTGCCGCCTGGTTTGTCAAACAAACCGAAACAGTCCTGACCCGCGACAATATGAAACAGAAAAGTACCGCCGTGTAATCCATTTATTTCAACAAAGTAACTGTATTCTGAATACCACCTTTTTAAACGGTAACTGTAACGGAATACAGTTACTCATATTTTGTATTCTAAATACGTAACGGCGGTACATGTATTCCGTTACTCCCCAACACTGCTTTTGCATACGAGTACATGTTCTGAAGTCAGTCAGCATACCTTTTTTCTTGGATATGTTTAACTGAAGTTAGAAAACCGAACAGATACGGATCATTTCATCCAGGAGAAAGCATCTTCTTTCTAAAAAACATTTTAGGTCTGCAAAGTTGTATCTGAAATAAATGTAAGACTCCTTTGATTTATAATAATAATGGATTGCATTTATATAGCGCTTTTTGAGAGCCTCAAAGCGCTGTACAATTCCACTATTCATTCACTCTCACATTCACTGTTGGAGGCAAGCTACAGTTGTAGCCACAGTTGCCCTGGGGCAGACTGACAGAAGCCAGGCTGCCATATCACGCCATCGGCCCCTCTGGCCATCACCAGTAGGCGGTAGGCGAAGTGTCTTGCCCAAGGACACAACGACCGAGACTGTCCGAGCGGGGGCTCGAACCAGCAACCTTCTGATTACCCAGACAAACTCCCAACTCTTGAGCCACGATCGATTTGGATATGTTGCTCAGCCTGGACACCTTTAAGTCAACCATGGGGATACTTATGAGGATCGTTTCACCTTTGGAGCCAGTCACGTTCATTTTTCAGTCACAAAGGTTGCTGCTTGATTATGTCATAAAAGGTTGGTTTTTTTCTGTTTAGAGTCTAGCAAATGGAAAATAACACACGAAACCCTGCTTGTAGTGTAGCCGGATGATGACTTGACAGCTGCTGGCAGTCTCTTTCTCCCATGTAATGCATGTGGGCCCCTACAGCATGAGGCACACCTTCAACTCACTGAAGCGCTCAAGATTTCAGTTGAGCTTTGAAGGAAAAAAAACAATAAACATCAGCTCTCCGAAAGGCGATGGTGACTTGAAGAGTAATCAACACGCATTCACTTAATAAAAATATACACTGTACAATGTTAACATAGAATACATAGATAAAGGTTTAAAAACTATAGGCAAAAATCAGTACATGAATCTCGAGCGTGGTGTTGAAATACTTTATATATCTACTGTAGTGATGTGTCGGTCGCGAACGAAACGGCTCTTAGAGCCGACTCTTTGAAGTGAACGACGCGAGCCGGCTCCTTATTGGGAGCCGTGGGTCTTTTTCTTTCTTTCTCTCACCCTCTCTCTCGTACTTTTTTTTTCGCTTCACTCCGCACGCGAGCCTTGTGCTTTGCACTGGGAAGAGGGGGGAGGGGCGGTAGTTACACTCGCAGTAGCACAGGAACAGAACCGGAGGGAAAGAGAGAGAAAGAGAGCCAGGGACAACAACGTCACATTAGAAAGGTATAGTGATCATCCACAACAATTTTCAGTTGTGGATGATAAAGGATTCAGAAAGTTTATTCATGCAGGCCCATATGACAGAGAATGTGCATCTTCTTTTTGTTTTCATATTTTTTCATATTTATATTTAATTGTGTCGTGGTTTGTACGTGCTCTGGAATTTGTACGTGCTTTGGAATTTGTACGTGCTTTTTGGAGTTTGTACGTGCTTTGTTTCTAGGGGCCACCGTGTATATTTATATATAAACATATAGAAATAAAACCACAGTTTTTTTTTTTTACATTAGTAATTCCTTTTGTGCATAATTTTATATTGTTGTTAATAATAAATTAATTAAAGCAACAAAATAACCTGAAGAGCCGGTTGGGAGCCGAAAGAGCCGGCTCTTTTTAGTGAGCCGAGCCGAAAGAGCTGGTCCTCTAAAAAGAGCCAGAAATCCCATCACTAATCTACTGTGCCAAAACTCCTAAATCTTTTGTTGCCCTTCAATGACCAGTGTATTCAAATGTGAAAGAACTGTTTTCGAGATTTTTATTCAGTCTAAGACACTCAAGACATTCAAGATTATTGTCTGGCATAACCACGCAAAATGTCCAGCTCACTTTACTGAAAAACTATTTCCTGCTGTGTTAGTTGGCAGCAATAAATATGAGAGTAAATCCTCCTGGAAGTGACTGTGCTAGATGCATCACATGCAGACGAGTCAAATCACCTGGTTTTTGGCATCCGTGGCCTATCCACTTGAATGGGCACTCTCTAAGCCTCTCAGGCAATTGCCTCTCAACATCCTCTGCAATTCTGTCTATGTTACTCAATTGTGTTAACAGACTGGGCAACATTGCAAACCTTTTTAGTTGCCATTTCATCAGAGCATCTTAAGTATCCATGCTTTGTTAGTGTTTGGCAGAAATCAGGAGCGCTGTAATAGACTGGATGTTTTGGGACTGTGGACACTTTCATGTTCAGCATCATCCAGTCAAAGTCTGGAAGCCTTAACGAGATATGTTTGTGCACCTGCTATATCTGTATTTACTTTCTTGTATTCATATCTCACTGGACATATTAACGACCCCCAATTTCATTTTTCACTGACTAGTTCTGTTTACTGAAGCCAAATGTGGTCTTTAGATATTATTTTTTGTTCTGTTGCTCAGCTGTTGTAAAAAAAAAAAGTATTGCCCTGCTGTTTTCATTTTCACAGCTTTACACTTGCTGAATTTTCTAGTGAAAATTCACTAGAAAACTGTCACTTTTTTTTATTGTCACTTTTTTTAAACCTTGATCTTTTCAATATAGACAGAGCTTGGTAGTGTGTGTTTGATCAGCTGATATTTAATAAGGCTAAGACAATCAATACAAGATTTACAACAAAAAAAGTGTCTTATTAATATTCTTAAAACTGCATAAACTTTTTATATATTTCCACGTTACCAACCCTTTTACAGACATTATAAGTTGATTCTGTTGAAAACCCTGAACTTTTCTTCCTCTCTTAGCAGGTGTTGATGCAGATTTTCAGTGTTTTTCTCTCTCTCCCTTTCGCTCTGTATCCCCCTTCTTCTCCTCTATTTTCTCTCCCTGTCCTTCTGTTAACTTTCTCCACCACTTTCTTTCTTCTTTTTCTTTTTCTTACCACTGGTCTTGTCCGTTTGGTTGTATTAACTCAAATAAAATTAATAATAACAAAATTCTAATAAAACTTGACTATCAAGTGGACCATTATAGCGAACAGCATAATGCTCCACTTGTGAAAGTAAATCTGTTTGGCTGTTTTGGCCTTCAGGAAACAATTCTGATTGCTACACTGCTACACTAAAGAAATAGTTAAAATAGGTTTTTCAAGTTTACTAAACTTGATCAACTCTGTGTGATGAATGTATTTCAGTGGTTGAAAATATTTTATCATGAAAGAAACCACACAAATCAAAATTTGTCACCTCTTGTTGACATTCTGCAACTGACTGAAAGGAGTGTGTTCATAGTGGAAATTAGATTTCCCTGTAACAAAAGGAGGGAGAATTTCTGTTTGCTGGGAACTGACTTGATTCTGGTACGCAGTCGACAGTCAGCCGATTGTGGGTCATAATTCTAAGGAGCTTTATCCTTACGTTTGTGGTAAAAGAACAGTACATTTGGAAACTCATGTTTGTGTTTAAATATTTATTTGTTTTTTACTTTTTTTTTTTTACTATGGCAAAAAATTATAGCTAAAAAATGATGAACAATTTAGTTTCTCAAAAAAGATTCATACTAACAGTGCTTTTTTTTTTTTTTTTTTTTAAACCTGTCCTGTTTGGTTCTTTTGCCATCAGAATTATTGTCTAAAGGCGAAGAAAGATGCCCAACGGATTTACTTTACCAAATGGACCATCCCAGCCTTGCCGTAATGGTCCATTTGATTTACCTTTTATTGTTTATTTTATTATTATTTTTTTTACTTGCTAGATACGGGACAGGGGAAAAGAAAAGGGAGAAAGAAAGAGGGGGAAAAAAAAAACAGCGGAGAAGAGGGACGGGGAAAAAGGGCAAAAAACAAAAACCAACAAAATAAGCAGACAAAAAATACATATATCGATCACCTGGATCACCTGTTGAGAAAGAAAAAAGAAAACAAGCAGAAGAAAACGAGAGTAATAGAATAAACAACATCACAATGATATATGGGAATATAACACTAAATACTTAATATTAAACATTATTGTGCAGCACGTAAGATCGACAGCGCACAGTGCGCTTTGAGGTAGGAGCCAAAAAGGGTGTAGTTTGTGTGTGTGATCACCTGTGTGTACACCTGTGAGCATGAGCGCGCTTGTATTTAAAAGGTTCCTTAATGTAATGATCTGCTAGAGGGTGTGGGGGGCCACAGTCCCATCCTCCAGGGCATGAAGCAGGTATGGAGGAGATCAAAACTCCAGACATCCAGAGGCCCCCAGAACACAAGAGACCAAGGAAGACCAACAGAGGGGCAGCCGCGCCACTGTCCCAGAAAGAGCTGAGGAGAGTCCCAGATGAGGGATCACTCAGCAGCCGCGGAGCAGAAGCCAGGGGGGGTTGCAGTGACGTGCCCGTGAGCTCCGCCGGCAGCCAGCTGTGCCTGAGTGACCGAGCCCCAGGCCGAGAGGCCGAGGGCACCCCACCCCCGAAGTGGCCCGAGCGAGCCCCAGGTTCCAGGCCCCGATAAGCAGCCACCAAGGAGTGAGCCGGTGTGTACCCAGACGCCCACCCCCGGACACAAGGAACCACCAACGCACCGATGTCTGAGGGCGTCTGCCACCGGCAGGGGAAGTGGTGGGGGGAGATAGGCCTCCAAACCTTGGAGGGCCATAGATGTCCCCAGAGAGGTAGCGTCTGATACCCAACCTGACATATAGACACAGACATACAGGCACACTCAAATACAAACATCCATTCCCACCCTCATGCTCTCATAGGCAATTACTCCACACTCAACCAACGTGGAGACAGACATAAAGAGACGCTGTACACACAATCACACTCCCCAAGCGTACTCTAAGAACCGGGTCTAGGTACCCTTGCCCCTGGAGGGGGAAACTGCACCCAGACCCAGGTGGTGTTACCCTTTTCCCTGCAGTGGGGAGAAGCAGACTGCCCCGACTCCGCAGCAGCAGGGAGGCCCCACACACCAGACCCCAGTCGGACGGCCAACTCCTCCTCCTAGCCCCCCCGCTCCAGCAGGCCGCAGAGACCGGGGGTGTGAGAAGACTCCAAACCTCCCTCTACCCGCTCATATGTAGTGTTGATGTATATGTGTTCTAAGGTGCAATTAAAACCCAGGAGGGCATGGAGCTAACTGCCAGAGAGCAGCAGGTAAGCGCATAGCCCCTCCTGATAGCCCTCAATGTCTACGTGTATTTAAAATTGAGAGGTGGGCAACGACGCCAGGGGTGAGGTGTACACCCTGATGGTAATTTGGAGTCCGTGTTGTGAGCCCGCCCCCAAGATCCTATATGTATGTGTTTTGAGAGTGTGAGTAATGTGAATGTCTAAGTTGTGAGATAAAATTGAGGCAGAGGCAGCCAGAAGGGGACAGAGGGGGGGGGATGCCTCCTCTGCACCCTGACACACCCCTACCCCAAGGCCCTGCATGTGTGGGTGATTGTGGTGGAGCGGGAAGAGGGAGGCAGCTGGAGATGGGGAGAGAAGAAAGGGAGGGGCAAGTGACCCCTCCCTGGGGCCAGCTCCCCCGCTGACCCCAGTAGGCACCCCCATACTCTGCAACCCGCCAGGGAAAGGGGGCCCAGGCCCATCCGGACCAGGGCCCAGTGCAGCAGCGCCGCCCGGCCCCACAGAGCCCAGGACAGCCCACCCGACCCCACTACAGAGAAAACTGCACCCACCCCATCATCCACTCATCTTCCAGACTACACAAGACAATAGACGCCCAGGCTGAGATCTTCCTCCACCTCTCCTATATCTCCCCCTCCTGCAGAGAGAATTCCTGAGGAGAGGAAAGCTCCTGCAAGATGTGACAACCTCCCCCACCAGTTGAAGAGTCCCCCAGGTGGCTCGATGCACTGGCGGCGCCCTGCGCCAGGGCTGGGCCCCCATATACCCACCCGCCCACAACCCCAGCAACACACCAACCAGGACCCGAGCCCCCGAGGCCCGTCCCGGACCCACCCAGGGGCAGCCAGGCTACCAGGTCAGTAACCCACGTCCGTCAGCACAGACCCTCCCCTAGCCCCGCTGCACGCAGCCACGAGGAAACCGTCACCTAAGAGCCAACAGAGCCCTTAATTGGCCATGACCACTACCCCGGGTTGAGCCCCCCAAGGAAGATGCTCCTGGGGAACCCCCCGACGCCCTAAGCCTGTCCCTACCCCCACACCAATCACAACAGTGAAGGTGGGACCAAACTATGACCCCCCACCCCCACTAGGTGATGGAGCTGATCAAAGGAGCCCAGAGCAATTGATCTGATGTGGTGGCAGAGGCTGTATCAAGACTAATGTAATCTAATAGATAATTTCTATACTGGTTAGAATTAAGATTATTTTTATTTTTCCAGTTCATGAGGACTGTTTTCTTGGCTATGCATAGGGCAGTGAAAACCATGTGGGCTATATTCTTTTCTGAAGTGACATTATCTAAGCTGCCCAACAAACACACTAAAGGAGAAGTTGGAATGTTACATTTCAGACACTTCGATAAGTCTTCACATATCTCACGCCAAAACTTCTGAACTGGTGGACAGAACCAAAGAGCGTGGATATAATTGTCCGGTGAATTGGTTTGGCAGTGTGAGCAGTTGTTGGTAGACGTAAAGCCCATCTTGAACATCCGATGACCTGTATAGTGCACTCTATGTAGTATTTTGTATTGAATTAATTGAAGACTGGGATTTCTAATTAGATGAAAGGTTTTTAAGCAAATCTGAGACCAGAAGTTTTGGTCTAAGTTAACTGATAAATCCGCTTCCCATTTTGCAATAGGAAGTGATATTGATTCATCTATTTTAGAAAGCATTCTGTATATTTTGGATAGTAATTTGGGGGTTTTAAGAGTAAGAAATTGAACCACACTTGGTGGTGTTTGTAGTTCAACTTGACCCGGTTTAAATTTCTTTTTTACTATGGATTTAATTTGTTGAAAGAAAAGGGGAAGTGGAGAGGTAAGTGACGGAAGTGACGGACAAGGTAAGCGACTCATGTTGTAACTGACGTCAGACGCCGGAGATTTTGGCGGAAAATTAAAGCGAATGGTAGTTTAGATTTGAATAAATTCCTTTAAGCTTCAGTATAACCAAATACACTTATCAATTGTCTTATAACTAACAACATTTGTCTAAATCATCTCCAACACCCTGGAGAACAACGGGGAGAGTTTAGAGGCTCTCCAAGATTACATTGATCAGTACTTCCAGGATCTCGTGATGAAGAAGGCTCAGAGTGCAGCTTCCCCGGCCAAACCTGAGACGCCGTCGTCGAAAAGACTTCGCCCGGCAGATTCCCCCGGCACAACATCGCCAGCCGGCAAAGATATTGTCGACATACTGGAGTCAATCGACCAACGACTGTCCAGTTTCGATGCAAGGCTGTCCTTGGTGGAGATTCTTCACCGGGAATTTAAATCCTTGCGAGAGTCCCTGGAGTTCAGCCAGCAGCAGGTGGAAACGCTCGCTGCTGAAAATGCCACGCTAAGGGAGTCGGTGAAATGTCTCACAGACAATGTTACTCAGCTAAATAGAGAAAATAAAAAAATAAAAGAAACAGTTATAGATCTACAAGCTCATAGCATGCGTGATAATCTGGTATTTTCTGGTATTCCAGAAGCCGCTGGAGAGGACGCGGAGACCACGGTAAAAAGCTTCATCAAAACCCACCTGAAGCTGCCCGAGGACACGGTGAAGAACATCGTCTTTGATAGGGTGCATCGCCTCGGCCCCATTCGGGCTGCGGCCGGGAGACCACGTCCTATCGTGGCCAAATTTGGCCACTTCAAACAAAAGGAACAGGTGAAAAGTCGCGGCAGGGAATTAAAAGGAACGGACTTCAGCGTGAACTACCAGTTCCCCAAAGAGATCCTGGAACGACGCAGGGTCCTCTTCCCAATCCGACGCAGCTTTATCCAGAAGGGCTCCCGCGCTGTCATCGCTGTGGACCGGCTGTACGTGGACGGACAGCTCCACCGCGACCCCGACATCACTCCGTGGCTGTATTAACTTCACACCAGATAAGAATCCGCTACACCCTTTCCCCACCCACTCACACTAACTTGCATTAACATCTGTTTAACTTACTAGTATCAAATCACATCTTAGGTGTGATTTCATAGCAGAATTAACACCGTCACTCTCTGTCAATGGTTTGATCGGAATGTTTCCGGATTTTTTTTTTCTTCTCGTTTTTTGTTCTCTTTTTTCCCCCTCTTGTTTTTATGCTGCTCACCCTTGTCCTTGGTTTCTTTCTTTCTTTTTTCTTTCTTTCACTGCTTCGATCACCTGCTTCCACACTCATCCACAAACAACATCCTTTATTTGGACACATACGCACAGCACGATCACGCACAGCCATGCGCTCAACGGCAGCACATTTACATCAGACAGCGCACACAGTCGTATAGGATACACACACTTAAACCAAGCGTACTCATATTAGTAAATATGCACACACATAGTCAGACTCAGGGAGCATCTCACCACACATTTTTTCTCTCTCCCCCTCTTTTTATTTACGAACAAGTGATGTACTCTCTCCACTTGTCTAAGCGACACACACAGTGCACACCCCTAGTTATACACAGACATCTATGGGTGCACTAAGATTCGTTACATGGAATGTAAATGGAGCTGGCTCCAGAGAAAAGAGGTTAAAAATATTTAACCAACTCAAAAAACTACAGGCAGATGTTGTGCTTTTACAAGAGACCCACAGACCTCTTAGAGGTTCGAATGAACTTAAAACACCTGAGTTTCCTAATGTGTTCTCAGCTTGTTATAATTCTAGACAAAGGGGAGTAGCAATTTTAATCCATAAAAAAATTAATTTCACAGTACTCGATACAGTTATAGATCCAGAGGGCAGATTCTTAATCATTAAACTATCTATACTTGATAAAAAGCTATGTATTGTAAGTGTATATGGTCCAAATGTTGATGATCCCTCATTCTTTCACGGTTTTTTCAGTGCACTCTCTGAACACTTAGATGGCACACTTGTTCTTGGAGGCGACCTCAACCTTGGACTAAATGAAGAAATGGATAGGCTCAATACAGCAGGAACTCAGCGTAATTGGCAGTCCATAAATATAATCAAACAGTATATGAGCGACTTTGGTCTTTGCGATGCATGGCGCTCCCTTCACCCCACCAGTAAGGAATATACTTTTTTCTCACATGTCCATCACTCCTACTCTCGTCTGGATTATTTTTTGGTCAGCAGCTCACTGCTGAGGGACATTTCAGACACTGAGATTCACCCTATAGCTGTCAGCGATCATGCTCCTGTATCTTTAACACTAATGCACAAGAATAATACTACGCCTAGTAAAAACTGGAGATTTAATACATCACTGCTTAAAGATGAAGACTTAAATATTAAATATTTTAAAAAAGAGTGGACTTCATATTTAGACTTTAATGACACTCCCGGAACATCAGCTTCTGTTCTATGGGAAGCAGGGAAAGCTGTGATGAGAGGTAAAATAATTTCTTTCTCATCACATAAAAAGAAAAAAGAAAACAAAAATATTCAGGAATTAGAAAAAACCATCAAATCACTAGAAGAAGCCTATGCGTCCGACCAAGATCAGGAAACATTGAACAAAATACGCAAAACAAAACTAGAATTAAATGAGATAATTGATAAAAAAACAAAATTCTTAGTACAAAGACTACGCTTACAAAATTATGAACATGGTAATAAATCCGGTCAATTTCTAGCAAACCAGCTAAAAATAAATAAAGAAAAAACAACTCTATGTGCTGTTCAAGACTCATCTGGGAACACAGTATATGACCCGAAACAAATAAACAACATCTTCAGGGATTTCTATAAAACGTTGTATTCACCACAAATAAACCCATCTAAAAAGGAAATTGATCAGTTTTTAGACAACATAACTCTCCCAAAATTATTAGACTCTCAAGCAATGGCATTGGATTCGCCACTGACACCAGGTGAACTCCAGGAAGCCCTGATAAGTATGCCCAATAATAAGGCTCCAGGTCCAGACGGCTTTCCTGCAGAATTCTACAAAGAATTCTGGACGATTTTAGCCCCAATTTTTTACAGAACGCTGTTGGAAATCAAAGAAAATGGCAGACTCCCATCAAATATGAATTCTGCAAACATTAATCTCCTGCTAAAACCAGGCAAAGACCCTGTATATCCCTCAAGCTATCGTCCAATATCCCTTATAAATGTAGACCTTAAAATAATCTGCAAAGCTCTCTCGAAGAGACTAGAGAAAATAACCCCCCTCTTAATTCATCCTGACCAAACTGGTTTCATAAAAGGTAGGCACTCATCAACAAATACACGTAGATTACTTAATTTGATAGACTACTCATACAGTAAAAACCTTGAAACTACAATATTTTCTTTAGATGCAGAAAAAGCGTTTGACAGAGTTAACTGGAAATTTCTATTTGCAACTTTACACAAATTTGGTTTTGGATCTTCTTTCATCAACTGGTTAAAAATATTATATAATTCCCCAACAGCTTGTGTCAGAACAAATGACCAGACATCCTCCAGCTTCTGTCTCCTGAGGGGCACCAGGCAGGGATGCCCACTCTCCCCTTCACTGTTTGCAATTTTTATTGAACCACTAGCAGCAGCAATTAGACAGAATTCAGTAATTAAGGGCATAAAATGCAAGAACGTGGAACATAAAATCAGCCTTTATGCGGATGATGTGCTACTCTTTCTCCAAAATTCACAAACCAATATTTCTGGGGTGATTGAATTGATAAACTCTTTTGCAAGAATATCAGATTACTCAATTAACTGGTCAAAATCTACAGTCCTTCCGATTAATTGCTCCTTCCATAATTCCTCTTCTACTCCACTGCAATCGGGAAATATAAAATATTTAGGTATTAATGTTTCTCCCAAGCTTGCAGATCTAACTAAATTAAACTATATCCCACTTTTAAAGAAAGTAGAAGGTGATCTGGCTAGGTGGAAATGTCTACCCATATCACTCATGGGAAGGGTTGCCGCTATAAAAATGATGGTCTTACCAAAAATAAATTATTTATTCTCAATGATCCCAACTAAACCGCCACAAGATTGGTTCAGATCTCTAGATTCATATATGTCCAAATTCCTTTGGAAAAATAAGCCCCCACGTATAAGCTTAAAAACACTACAAAAGACCAAGGATAAAGGAGGATTAGAACTACCTAACTTTCAGCACTACTTCTTAGCCAACAGGCTCCAATTTATCTCAGGATGGCTAAAACATACCCTCTTAGATGAACCTTGGCTAGATGTAGAACAAGCACTTTGCAATAATCTAGAGATTTCTACCATTTATCAGCTCAAACATTCAACGACATGAATGCTTCAAAAGCGTCAACATTAGCTCCTCTCTGACAGCATGGTGGGAGTGTCACAGTGTCTTCAAAGACAGTCTTTACTGGAGAAATAAATCCAAATGGGACAACTTATACGTATAGTCATGCATAATCTTTGTCTATTTCAATGTCTGTTTCAATAAGTCTTACCTTTGCTGTGACCGATGGCATGCCTTCGGAAAGACTCATTTAGTCTTCTGTCTCACATGCATGTGACAGAACAGTTACCCTTCTGTTTAAATTAATCTGGTTGTCTACATAGACCTTGTTCTAGTTCTACTTATGCTGCATGAGCCTAAAAATAAAGCATATTTTTTATGCTTCATGCCAATTTTCTTCCATAACTACAGTGATCAAGTACTGGCCTCTTAATACTGTCAAATCCAGAAGACCAACAACTGCCTGAAAGCAACCTGTGTTGTCAGACTGGGGAATGAAGCTCTTCCTGCTGCTCTGCTAATGCCCTGCTCAAGCTGCTCCATCTGCCATAAAATGAAACAAAGAAGAAGAAAATACAGAGAGTAGTAGGCTATCTAGAAAAAATAAAACAAAAGCTCGCCATTATTAAAACACCATTTCTCAAAAGGAGGCATATGCTCAAATAAACAAAGACTAATTTGACGAATAACTTTATTAGTATTTTGTTCATATTTTTTGTACAATATTTATCTGTCTAAAACAAACTGTGCTTTATTTGTCTACTAGTTAACAATATAATAACATATAAGGGTCGGGCATATATAGTTCATTGATTTACTAGTCCAAGTAAAGCACTAAGTAAATAAATGAATGAAGCTAAACAGTAATAAAGCTTAACAGTTTTAAAACTGAGCTACAATATAATTTGCTCACAGCAACCTATTTCCCAAGCTTAAATACTCATGCAATTGGACGTGTGATTAAACACAAATATTTGTTTATGTCAAAGCAAAACTAATGAAACTTTAAATGTGTTTGCTCCACAAGTGGCAGATCTGGACTTTTGGCCTTGGTTTGATCAAATGTGAAGTCTTTCAAACAGTAAAACATAAAAAAAAAGTTTGTTTATTTCTCAATACCACTAACCAAAATTCAACTTTACTAACTTCAGGGGTCACCATGGTAGCAACAAGTGTGTCTTAGCCATGTCCTTTGCCTCTTAGAGCCCCCCCCCCCCTTTTTTGTAGCCTTTTCTATTTATAGAGTATCTGTGCTTCTTCTTTATTTTTCTCATGCCATGCTTGTGTTCTCAAATTAGCGAAGACATTCTCTTGATTGGCTTGTGTTTTCTATATTTGCATACCTTCAGTCAAGTGTAATGGTCTGACAGCACAACCACACGCTAAAGTAATATAAACACACCAATTATTTCATTAGGTACATCCGTTCAACGGTTTTTTTTTTAATGCAAATATCTAATCATCCAATCACAAGGCCATCTCTTTATTACTACAGAGGGCCTACACAAACAGACTCCCCAGTTACCAGATCTCAAGCCAACAGTGCACATTTGGGATGTGGGAAATTTGCACCATGGATGTGCAGCCGACAAATCTGCAGCACCTGTGTGATGCTGTCATGTCACTACAGACCTAAAGAATGCTTCTAACAACTCAATGAAGCTATGCCATGAAAAATTAAGGCAGTTCTTAAGGCAAAAGACGGGCCAACTGAAGATTAGCAAGGCATACCTGATGTTTGTATACAATAATGAAAATATAATCCACTTTTGGTGAAAGTTTTCATGGTTCTAGTAACTCCAGGAGGAAATGCATGTCACGCTGGGGGGAGGCCAGCAACTTGAACAGAACTGAAGCGCAGAAACCCAGAGCGGAGGCAAGGGAGCGTTTCAACACAATTTATTGGTGAACGTACAATACACGTGACAAAGGTGAATACACAGGGACGTGGCTAACTGTGGCATGGAAACGTGGCCGTGAAACTGTCAGAGTGGTAGGACCCTACAGACAACTGGATCTGGGCAGGTAAGTAATGGTCACACTGGGGAGAGAGGAGAGCAGAGTTAGAGCTGGGTTAAAATGGACTACTAGAGAGGGTGAGTATAACAGTCTTTCCAGCTTACTTGCAGGAGGTGGAGGTGAGGTGTTGAGGGGGAGGTGATGTAATTCCTCGGGGTTTGAGAAGGTGAAACGGCTGACCTGGGGTCTGTTGGATCTAAAGTGGTGAGTGGGCAGGAGGGCAGACAGGTGAGGTCTGGAGATATTTCCCAATGAGCGGGTACAAACCGAGATCCAAAAGGTGAGCGTCAGTCAGCACTGGAGAAAGTCCTGGAGCACAAGAAACAACCTAAGTCAACCTATTTGCGAGCAGAAACATGAATGTGCGAGACGGTTACCAACATCAGGTAGCTGACAAACTGCCGTGGAAGAGATGACAGCGCCGAGCCTAAATGCCCTTTGACCTGATTGTCGCAATTAGCTCCAGATGCGTGAAGCTGTGGTGGCCCTACCCACGGGCAGATCCAAGGATGCTCAGGAAAATTTGCAGCCGCTCACTCAGACCATGACAGTGCTTCATTTTTTGGTCAACTAAATACAGTTTTTGAGAGTGCTGTATCAAGGGTCTCTTTTTCCTCCACCATGAAGATTGGTACTCTTCCAGCAAAACAGGAACCTTGAGTGGCTAAAATACAGTCACTGGTTGAATTGCATAATAATAATAAAATAAAGGGTAAGCTTTCATATAATGTTAGCCATGTTATCAACAGCACTAAAAATGCCTGTTAGATCATTTTATTATTTCAGCTTTTAGAAAAAACAGGAAGAAAGGCCCTTTGGGGTGTGTAGTTCTTTGGGAAGCTCATCTTAGTTTAGTGACCCCTCAAGCAGTCACTGGAACTGTTTTGTCCCAAAGTGTTTATATTATTAAATGGTACCTCGAAGGGCCATCTAAGATGTGACATTACTATACAACCTTCTGCACCTTTTGCTTTTGCTCTGCATTTTCACATTTTAATGTGAAGAAAATCACACATAAATGCACATGAATGGATATGACAGTGAAGGTGAATACTGGTCAGCTGGGACTAGTTTGAACTTCTCACTGGCCAGAGGTTTAGTGAAGAAACAGACTATGAAGGCCAGCTCCACACACACAGAGATATTAATACAGGCACACACACATATGCCTACCTCTGCATCAGCTCAACTACTATGACCCTTAGGCAGCTCTGATGGCCAATTTCCAATGTAAATTAGTCATCTCTACACTGAACATGTCTGAAATGCCATTACTCATGCAGATATTGTGAAATCAACCATTAGCGACAGAAACCTCATGAAAGGTTGCTAGGGTCTGGACTGGAATACTAATTATGAAAGAGGGGCAGGGACTTCAGCAGCCAGTGGTGGCCAACTAGTAATTATAATAAACATCTTGAATCCATTCAAATCATTATACTTGATGTGTGCCTGTTCGGTTTGCGCTTTCAGGGTATGCACACATTTAAACCCAGTTGGCATAAGCGTGCATTGTTGAAGCCACCTCCACAGAAAATAATGTTTTTTAAGTGGTTTGTTTAGTTTGGAATGGAAAATGTACAAGAAATGTAGACGGAAAATCATTTTAAGAGAATTAAGGTGTGTACAGCTATCTGGTCTTTAAGTGATGAAGTGATGAATCCTGCTTCCAGGCCCAAACTACTCTGTGTTTAATAAGGCTTTTGTGTTTTTAACATGTTTTAATGATTTTTTTCTTGTTCTATTTAATCTCAAAAAGCCCCTAAAAACAGTCAGTGATCACTGTCGGCCTCCCTCGGTTTTTATTACTGCTATTCATTTTAAAGCTCAGTTTTTAAAACCATACGATGTAACTACAGCCCAGCCCATGCAGCAGTATATTAATGACTAACCTCATATTGTGGATGGATTATCTCAGTTGTTCTCCTGACTGAAGTTCGGTCTGTTTACAGCATCCTGCCATGCGATTACATTTGTCCCTAACCACCGAGAATCCTCAAGTTAACTTTTATCGAGTGGAAAAAAGTTAGCGTTCATCCTCCAGCTTCAGTGTTTATATTATGCTAACATAGCTGTGTCGCTAGCGATCACTTAGCACATCATTATATACCAGCTAGTCCAACTTCAGTAATCCTACAAACATCACTGCTGTTTAGTTTTCTGTCTTCATCTATGTCTGAAGTGATAGCAGAGCTGTACGTTTTAATTTGTTTCAGAAATCCCTCAGTCAGAACATGGTATATTATATTTAGATAGTCAAAGAAGCTTGCAAAGAAAAGCGTCTGGACTTCTTTAAGTTGCTTGACGACGTTTCACCTCTCATCCGAGAAGCTTCTTCAGTTCTAAGGTCAAATGGCCGACGTAATGACGGCTAATGACGTAAGACTTAAAGACCAGATAGGATTTGGTTTATGAGTCTAAGTCTAAGGGGTTTGCGACAGAAAGAGATGTCAAAAATTAATTAAATTAAATTAATTAGTTACATTTGATCACAAAATCAAAATTTTTGGTGAGGAATGCAATTAAATAACAATGATAATTATATTTTAGCATATAAAATATCACTTTGATTAAAGAGTTTGTGCATATTGGTGGATTAAGCATTACAGATACAGAAAAATGCTGTTACTTTAGGGTGGCTTTGGCATAAATGTTATATTGGGTAGTCGTCTAATACATTTGTTAAGCACTGTCAATAGTACTAATTAATAAAAAAAACAAAACACATATGGCAGTGGAAAATGTCTCAAAAAATGTAAATTATTTATTAAAAAGAAAGCACTGAATTGCATGTAAATACAGTTCCACGAACATTAACAAAAATATCCTTAATTTAAAATAAAATAATTTATTATTTAGGTTGAATCTTGTTATACTGTTCATCTATTGCTATACAGTGTTATTACTGGGTTATTACTGATATATTCTGTTATATAAACAAGATTAAAGAAGTACTTTATTTACTGTTTGGTCAGTTTTAATTGATGAAAGTAAGTCGATTATATGTTAAACAGAATTTTCAAAAAACTAAACAATGACAATTTTGAAATATTTCCTGTAAAGCGAAGATGGCAATAAAATGGAAACACTGCAGCACTGGACTGATAACAAATAATAGGGCGGGATGTTTATAAGGAATTTTTAATGAATTTTTTTAATCATTAAGATCCTAATTATTTGCCACAATTATTTGTAGATTTTGCTGGTAAAAACATTTAAACGCTGCTGTCACATTTTCATCCTTGTCCATTACTCTTCATAAATGTATCTTTGCAGACAAGTCTTTGAATGTGTTCATTTTACCTGCAACTTTCCCAAACAAGTGCGTATCTGTCATTTAATGCAGTGTTACTTGTCCAGTACTTTAAACTTCAACCTACGAGCTGCATAGAGCAGGTGTGATTGGCTCATACAGGCATGGGGTTGATTTGCTTTTGCTTTGAATTTTATTGGTGGAGCACACATTTAAAATATCACCAGATTATGTTTGTTTAATTATAGGATGCCTATTGTGTGATTGAGATCAAAATCAAATGATCCCCTAACTCATGTATTGCTTTCAACTCAGTAACTGTTATTGCATGTTAAGTCTGAAGATGGTCAAGATGAAGGCTAGCCAACAGTCCAACAATTACATACTGAAGCCCACCAACCTGTCAACAATATCGCTGCCAACCAGTGCAGGTAATTAGGGCTTCATTTTTGTATGTGAGCACTTAATAGTGGGAGTTCAGACCTGCGATTATAGGACGTAATGGGTTGGCTAGTTGCTACGGAGTTGTCTGGCATTTATGCTAAATATGTCCACTCATCTCTTGTGTCACGAGGAGCCCCAGGCTCACACCATGACGTTAATAGTCAGGCCCCACTGCTCGTCTCTCCTCCCCTCCCTCCATCTGCTCCTCTTTTTCTCCCTCCCTTCCAATGGCTCTCCCTTTCATTTTTTCACTTTGTTTCACTTACTCTCTCATTTGTCGTCTCTTTTTGCCTTTGGACAAACTGCATGAAAAATGCTTTAGAAAACACCAGAACAGAGACTTTTTACTCATGTTTTGAGCACATGGAAAAACATTGTCTCAGTCTTTCTTTGTATTTATGGCATTTTATTTGTTAGCATAATGTTTATGTTAGGGGTGGGTTACTTATGCTTTACATTGTAAACGATGAAGTACATTTTCCAGACCTATTCTAGTCTCCGCCCTCTTTTTTTGGATGCTTTCTTTAGGGTCCGCCACAGTGGACAGTGCACAATCTGCCTCTATCTTACTCTATCCCTAACGTACTCCTCTGTCACACCAACTCTCTTTGTATTCTCCTTCACTACATCCATAAATCTTGTCTGTTGTTTTCCTCTTTTCATTCTGTCTTCCACCTCCATATTCAGTATCATCTTTCCAGTGTCTTCACTATCCCTCCTCTGCACATGTCCACAACATCTCAGCCTTGCTTCTCTAACTTTATCCCCAGCACACTCAACCTGAGCTGTCCCTCTGGTCACTCCCAGCTAAAGTCTTAGCATCTCTCAGACCTCTTCCAGTTCAGCCCATTAGGCGTGCTACTGTCCATACAGACAGAGCATTAAAACTTTAAGATTGCAATGATTAATACTAATGACATTAAGTGTTGAAGGAATTTTAGTTCAATTTCAATGATGTTTGTTTTCTCTTCTTTTTGACTCTACATTATGTGTGTGTTTGTGTGCTTTTTGTTTTCTTTTATATATTTTGAGTTTGAGCACAGGGTTTGAGCACACAGCATTACAACTTTGTTATGAAGTGCTAAATTAATTTTATTTGCATTAACATCCAGTAATCATGATTAAGAAACTTTTACTTCAATAATATGAAATTGACAAATTACTAATGTTAAGTTATTAAAAAGAAAGACTAAAACATGATTAAGTAAATGTGTTAAGAAAAAAACCCAATTAATTTCCCAGTTAGGACTCTAAATAAAAACAAAACAAACAAAAAAAACCCTCACTTTTTTATTATCTGTGGGATATATTAATCGGCACATCAGTTAGCATAAGTTATAATTTTTTTCTTCAGTGAGTTAAATTATTGGAGTAAAAATATTTCTGCCATTTATGTTAAACTAACAAATCATGTGGAGTTAAATTTAAAGAAGCATTTTCTTGTTTTACTTTGGACAAAGCTCACATGAAAGCATGAAATTCTCAAAGAATCTCAATGCACACATCAAACATTATAAAAAAAAAAAATGCTCTGTCTATATGAAATGCCACACAGTATATGACTTTCATAACTTAAAAACGTTGCCATCAAAACTATTCACTTACGAAACATGGTTTAATGTGGCATATTGTTTTGCTAATTTAAACAATAATCACCCCCGTCCCCTAAAAACACCCCAAAAAACAAACAAACAACAAAAACCAAAACACAGTAAGCCTTAATAATCATTTCTAACATTTCATCTTTTCTCTTATGTAAAGCTACTAATTATTTTTCACTAATAATTGAGATTTATTGCTACAAACATAGTCATTAATGTTTTATATATCTTATACTACATCATAAAGTATCATAATCTTAGATTACTTACTAACAACCTGAACACATAAAAACATCTATTGAGGAACTAAGCACAAATGAGCTCTTAGGATGTGTTAAATTTAAACTCCCTGATCACCCCCACATTGTTTCTACATGCTAATCCAGTCTATCAGTAAAGATTGATGACTATGAACTATTTTTTGTTCATAAATACAATCTCCTCCTCACAGAGAAAATGATGCTCACGCCAACAATCTTCATCACTCCACTTCCCAGTGACGTTTGTCTTAACAATGACACCACAGTGGTTGGACATGGGCATCGCTGGTATTTTGCCATTCTTCCAGTTGTTGTAGCCCACTGTTCTGTCTTTCCAAATCCAGAACCCAAAGAGAGTACTCTGCCTGAGACCAATCCAGAATGGACCTTCAACATCAGTGTGATTTAGCCATTGTTCAACAGCTTTCTGATCTTCCTCATCCTCAATCCACAGCAGGCCGTTGTGGTTGTGCTCACAGTAGTTAAGGGCTCCTTCCCAAGTACATTTATTTTTGATGACTTTGATTCTCATGTTGCCTGAAAACCACACAAAAAATATAAGTAAGATTTGCAGGTAATAACATAAGGTTAGTTACATCATGAATATTCTGCATCCAAACCTTCTACGCCAAAATAACTACTACTCTTATGTTGCAAATAATACTTAGTAGGACAAACTGAATCTATCCAAGTCAAGTATTTATGTAAATACACATTTAGTTAGTGTACCCAAAAATGAATGAGGTTTTAGTGGACCTTTAATTTCTCTTTTCAGTCTTGCTTTTACTTAAAGGAAATATGGAGAAAAGTGCTTGTGTTAGCACAATAGTATCAAAAAAACGAATAGAATTGTGTAATTAGGCAACACTAGAGCTAATCAGTTCAGACTGAATTGGTGACTGGCTAAGTTTTGTTTTAAAGACTCCTCCTATAGTTACTTTAACTTAAAATAAAATTATCGCTAATAGCTCCTGTCATAGTTACTGTCAAAATAGTTTTTTGAAATAAATAGTTACTTACCTTTAGAGCAAATATTTTGGCTTTCTTGGCCACACTTAACTTTATACAGACTATTGAAACCAAATCTAGCACACTCTGGTTCTTTACTCTCCGACCAGTTTCTGTATGTAGAGCAACTTCCATCTGCCCATGTCCACTGATCGTGTTGAAGTCCAATCCAAAAGGTTTCGTTCCTTCCTTGTTCAGAAACATTATTGTTTTGTGTCTCATTACTGATGCTCACTAAATCAGTGTGATGTCTTCTACAGTACTGCAGTGCCTGGCACCAGTCCTTTTTCTCTTTAATCAGTGTATAACTATTATCTGCAAACAAAAATGAAGCACAGTGTTTATTTTGTTTTATTTTTTGTCATTCTTTCAATTAATTAAAAATAATAACTGCATTTTCATCACAAGTTTTAAGGTGGTTCTGGCTTAAAGCAAACCCAGACTATGTTTAAACTGCATACTCAAGTGACTCAAAATCAGACATATGAAATACCTAAATGGAATATATCTCTGATAAGGTGTGCTGTCAGAGTAGTCACATGATAATTCATATATTTTGGTTTGTACAAAAAACATTTTGCCTGTCATCATTCTGGGAAACACCTTGCATGGTTTTGATATGATTGTTGTACTAAGCATACAGATTAACATTTTGGGACCTCATCAGTGTTCCCAATTAATTGCTTACAAATGCATGAGTAGAAAATGTACACAAAATCACTGTATCTGACAAAAAGAGAAACAAAAAGGCCTTGAATATGGATGCAGCTGTGCTGTGTTGCAAACATTTAAGAGGCATCTAATAAAGTGTTGTTTTTGAAGTAGAAAAAAAAGGGAAACCACCAAAATGCAAGCAAATATCACTTGCTTGATTTACCTTTGTAGCACATGAAAGGCTTCCTGTCCGAACAGTTGAAAGCTTTCCATGTTCTGTTTGTCATAGCTTCACATATTTGGTCATCACCAATACTAGTTACATTTGAGATATTGAATGTAAGTGAGTTTCCATCTGACCAAGTGGTGACACTACTTTCATTCTTACGCAGCCCTGACCAAAAAAAAATTCCATCCTTTGAAAGAGCACCTAAGTCCTCTTGATCATACACAGTTACCAATGAACTGTTGTTTTTTTTACACTCATTCAGTGAATTCGTCCAGTTCGTATCACCTTCACTGAAAAACGAAACCCTTCGCAGATGACTTCCAACTGTAAAGTCAAAAAATCCTATAAAAATGAAAACAGAACAGGATCATATTTTTCATTTGCCCAACATATATAATGTTAAAAATAACAAACATTATGAACAGCGTGACTGTTAAATAATAGTAAACATCCTGAATAAAAATAATTTTGGTCCAAAATATGACAAATATATTTCACAACTATAAAATAATAATAACCTTTTGCCTATTACCTCTCTAACGGATATTTCATTAATTTACAAGCTGTTACATGTGAAATAAGAGTAGTGACACATCACATGTAGGAAAAAAAAATTAAAAGTGGCTTTCTTTTAATAGAAATATTTGAAGGCCCTGCTCCTAAAATTCATCTTTTATGTCCACAAAACACACACACATACACAACATGCAAGCCAAATTAAGACCACGATGGGGAAACCTACCTAATGACAGCACCAACAACACAGAGCTCATCATCAGCACGGTTAGGGATAGGCTCATATTGTAAAATGACTGGCTTAGAAAAAAACACAAAGATCATTTATAAAACAAAGTGGAGTCCAAGTCAAAGGGCAATTATTCTCTGTGGCTCAAGAATTAATAAAAGTTTGATGCCCTGATTATTTACAATAACTTATCTGTAGCCAGACTTTGTTCAGACTTTGTTTGTTCAATAAATTAATCCTGCATAAACTGCATAAAGTCTCTTACCTGCTCCGGTCAGAGGCCCACTGCAGTCAGTGTTTTGTGTTAGAAACTCACTGGGTTCATATTTAAGAGCGATGGAAGGTAACTGAATGTGTACATAGTAAAAACAGTGACGCCTAGAGATTAATAGTTAACCAAAGCCTGTCCTATGGGGCTGAATGACAGTCACAATTGTTATAGAAATATTATCTTTCCTTATATCAATCTTACCAAGTCCTGAAAACAAGAAACACAAAACTGATATATTTTAACAGTAGAAGACAGACTATTCCTGGATTGTTATAGTCATTTAATACTTGTTAGCTATTGATAAACCCCTTGTATTCAAAAGAATAGATTTTTAACTAATTGTAGTCCTGGATAATAATCTGTGCTACAGCTACACATTCCTCTGAATTTAATTTATCTAAATAATCTACACAAACCCATCATAATATGGGCCTTTGATCATTACTAGCTATCTTTAACCACATCTGAGCTTCTTCGTTCTATCTAAATGCGTAACTCACATTTTTCCATCTTAGCTTTGATTCAGCCACAAAGTCAAACTCCTCACATTAAGAATCTCTTTCTTAAGAGTGTCCTAGGTCCAGGTAAGCAGCATTAACCTAGATCTTCCTAACTCCTGCTTGAGTTTGAACCTGGGACCTCATAGTTATCATTCAACAGTGCTAAGCATTGAGCCACTGCACTGTCTCATCTGAATAAGCATTATTCTATGAGCAATAGAGAATAGAGAGATTTTTGTAAAGTTGGTAAACAAGTTATGACCTTTTTTTTCTTCCTTCCTTTCTATAAATTTCCCGACAGATTAATTATGTTTTTAAACATCACATTTGGAGTTTTTAACTCCAAATATCAAATTACTTGAATGAAATGTAATCTGTCATAAGGACCCTTTGTTTTCCCAGTCACTGGGCTTTTCTCTCCCTTTCTTGAAAGCATTTGTTTTTGTTACTTCCTGTGTATTGTGCAGCATATTTTCTGTTGTGGGTCATGCATTGCATCTTGTTTCACAGTTAGTTACCAGTTCATCTATTTTCCACTGCAGTGTCCGCCACCTGTGTTTTCCCCTCATGTTTCTTGTTTCTTGCCTTCAGCGTTTCTGCCTTCTTCAGCTTTTGAAGCATTTTTCCTAAATTATCTTTCAAGTTTTTGCTAACATCAATTTCCTCACTTTTTTATTAGCCTGGTTAATAAAGCTCACCTTCTACTCATCGAAACTTCCGTGCATGTTTTGCATTTGCTTCCTGTTGTTCCTGAACTCGGCAATATAGTTATACAGTACATGAGAGCTACATTTGTTTATTATTCAAATCATGAGACTGGGAGTGGAGTCGGCAGCAACTTACTGTAGGTGTCTATGAATAGCCCTGTGTGTCAGGAGAAGAAATGCAAATTGGGTTGCAGGTTTTGGTGAATATTTAACGCTGGACTTGTTGAGGGATTTAAAAAGTCAAGTAAAGAAATTTTTCGGAGCTCTGCAAATTATGTTCACATATAATTTCACATCATATCGCAAACCCCAAACTTCACCATGTGCAGACTTGTCTATAGGTACAAACTCTTCAGACTAATGTTCTGTGATCTTTTAAACAAGTGTTTTATATGTGATTCAAATCTTAAGATGTACAGTATGCAATGGCAATAGCCTGTTATGTAAAGCAGTTTAGGGTGACTGTAGCAGTATTAACTTGAAGAGAAAGCTAACTCAACCAATAGATGCTTGTGCCATATGGATTACATTTTGCATTTACAGTGTAAAACTTGTAACTTGGAGACGCATAGAAACAGAATATGAAGTTTGCAGTATGGTGCCATTTAAACAATAAAATAATTTTTCATCTGGGCAAAGAAGAAAATACAAAAATTGCTTTACTTGGCTGATCTTAGCCACTGAACTCTGAAATAAAATATATGGATCACCTGATGTTGCAAATCTCTTTAACATCCACATACATAAGGAAATGGAACAGAGCTACACCCATGCGTCTGCATGTGGCCTCACATCTGAATTTCAAATAAGATCTGTAATCTTGCAAATATGTCTCGCTCGGTCCGATTTACTGCTAGCAGTAAGGCAGCTCACAAAAAGCGATTGTAGCTGGAAGCACAATGAACTGAAACACCTTTGTCCACATTGTAAGTACCCCAGGAACAGGCAGAAATCCAGTTTAAGAGATCAAATAGATTCTCACATCACACCGTACGTAGCTGAATCCCCGCACTGCTGACAAAACAAAGTTTCATGATGAAACGGGCACACGTCGCCTCACATCACTACAATAGCAGTTCTGTAATATACAGTAGATTTTAATACTTCAATGGACAGCATTCCTCAAGGATTCAAGCCCTAGCTCACATTTTTTGTCAGCTTTCATGCTGTGCATCATACAGCCTCACAATGCCACACTAACATGATCGTGTTAGAAGAAAGGGGATTAATGTTGTAATTCAGTTAATCAGTAATTTGCCCTATTAGCAATCTTTTTACTGGTTACCGTATTTCTCTGTTCCATTTGTTACCTCAGACAGCCTGTCATAATCACAAACATTTGTGCCTCTCTAGCACTGCTTGGCACATAGCTGAGCAGTAGTAGAAGGAAGTGAAATCCTGTGGTTGTATCAGTGCAGATGTTTAAGTCAGCACTGACATCATGAACATATTTGCATATTTCTGACTTGTGGGTGAAAGGAACAAGAACAGCATCATAATGAAATGCAAATGTTGGCTGCTACGTTTCTATCAGAACTCTAAATATGAAAAAGCACCTGTTAGATAAGCTCAGCAACGCAACACTGGTAGAGAGGCCCACTGAGAAGGAGAATAAATCTGGTGCTACAGCGCTGTGTAAGAAATACTTGTTTTCAGTTTATTAACTGAACTGAAAAGAAGGCTTTCTTATAACAGAAGAAACTATTGAAAGATGTCACTGGTAATTTAAGAGCATTATAAAATATTAGGATTTGAGCACATTTAACCTCCATAGTGTCATTACTGCGCACTCCATGTGCTCAGGTGCTAACTGTGCACTGACCTGTTTGGTTGTTTCAGCTGGACTCAGGAGGATCCAGTGCTTCCACAGTGACAGCTACCTCCTTTATTAAGTAATTAACAAGTATGTAAACTGGTTCCCCAATTAAGCCACAAAAATCATAAAATTATGAACATCTTTGTGTTGTGCATGAGCACTTTTCAAGAATGCGTGTGTGCATAAAAGAGAGAAAGATAGAGAGTGAGCACAAGAGAGAGGTGTCGAAATGCCGAGACAAACTGAAGCATACTCAGGCCAACTCGGTAAATGAGGACTCAGGCACGCTCCAAGGCAACCATGCCCAGTGTGAGTAGCTGCTACAATGTAAAAAATGGCTTTTTAATTATAATGTTGTTACACAACACTGTTAAGAAATCCACAGTTTCATCGATTCTAAGAGGGCAATTCTTGAAACAGAAAAGCAAAACTATCTCCATAAAACACCACAGGAACTCTCAGAGACACAGCGTTTATCAGTGCAATCTTTGGACGTGATTATATTCATGTTTTGATCGAAGTTGATATAAAGGCAGCACAAAAGGTGCAAAGCTTTGAGGGTCATAAAGCCAGGTCAAATGCTTCATTATTACCGAACAGATCCCATGTACCTGTAAGCAGTGCAGCAAGGTGCATGCTTGGCACTTTAGCCAAGGTCTAAATCAGATTCTTGGCGAGTATTGATGCGTATGCACCCACGGATTGTGTGCTTGAAGTGAGGTCAAACGCGCTTGGAGTACTCATGCTCTCTTCAAGTGTGTGCAAGTAAAACTTTGATACGCATTCACGCAGTGTGCTCTGCTGTCGAACCTCCCCCTCTGTAGGCGTGAGGCCGCAGTGACCCTGGGAACTGATGCAATAGTGGGGAAAACTGGTAAAGGGAGATGTCAACTTGATTCAATAGCAGGTGAAGCCGTTTTGCCCACGTAAGTGCTGTGAGACATTTGCCCAAGACTTTGCTTTTAAGCCCTGTGTGTATATTTGTGTGTGTACCTATGTGTACTGCTCTATAAGGCAGCAATTGCACAAAGTTGCTGATTGCCAGCCAGTGAGTTCTGGCACTAAAATAGGAGACACTGTAAGTGTTTTTAAATGTATGTGAAAGCCATGCACTTGGCTTCCTGTGTGATGTCCTTAATTTAGTATAAGTGTAGTACATTATTGTAAAGATCGATGGCTGTTAAAACTTGACTTATTAAGTTACCAGAAGCAATAGCAATCAAGAAGTAAACAAGTGAAAACACTGCTTTTTCATATGTGTCTATTTGGGCTTGAGTTGGTTGTGTTAGCTAGTCCACTACTTTGTTAAAGACTGACTCTGAATCTGGCACTAAATCTACGGTTTCCTTCAGTACACCTGAAAATGCCTGAACCTTTCTTTTTAGTCATCATCAGGTCAAAGCTCAACTTTGTCAAACAGTTGTGTTTATGACCAGATTGTTGTGACGTTGGTATCAACAGTACTGTGTATTTATTAAAGACTGTGGCTCAGAAGGTAAGGTAGAGCATGTCATACAATAATTGGCTGATTGTCATGGTCTGGGTGAGTTCTGTTTTTTTTCTGTGTTGTTGGCGTATCCACCCCTGGGCGAAGCCTCCTCTTTTCCATGTACCAGTGCTCTGGGAATCCATCCTACCTCACAAACCGTCCTACCCGTTGTTTCTGCACATGTGCTGCACATGCACACAACACAAAATAAAGTGGCAAACTGTCCTACCTTCGTGAAGGTAGAAGCATACTCTGAAGGGTGAAGTTGGGTGGCAAACCGTCCTACCTACTTAAATTTGTGGAATTCTTGAGTGACTGCAGAAATGTGCAGAAACTACGTATGGTAGGGCGTTTTGCCAAAGTAGGATGGTTTGTCACAACACCAGTGGCACCTGTGAGTAATTAGGCTATTTAAGACCAGTGCTCACAATCATTCCTCGCCAGAACATCTGCTAACCCTAGTTAGTGAAGGCCGTCATAGTTCATAGACTGAAATCATAGTGCTACTGTGGACTCATCGTGCTCTCTCCTGTTCTCACAGCAATTCTCCGGACATTACTCACCTAACCGCTATAGCTTTCTCCTGTTCAGTCGCTGGTCTGCTTGCAGCTTCTCCGTGTCACTCATCTCCCTGCCTCCCTGCCCTGCACTCTGGAAATTTCAGGATTTGTGTGTACTGACCCAGTCCACCTCCCCTCTATGCTTTGCCTCCGCCTGCAAAAGTAAGACTGTTTCACTGTTTGCCCTTTGTTGTGAGCACATTACTATGCCCAAAGAAAGTCTTAGGAAACACCCTGAATTCGAACATTAATTCCAGTGGTGTGTGTGTGTGTGTGTGTGTGTGTGTGCGCGTTTGTGTATACCACCATTTTTTTGCAACTGAAAAATTCTACTATAGATTCTAATTTAGAATTCTTTGAGTGTCACATCTCTTTCGCTTGTAATGACTCTACTGTTATCTACATTCAACAGTTACAAACTCACTTAACTGAAAAATGCATCAGGAAAATATTTTTATAGTGAGAAAGTTTACTACAGAATGCTTTGAGAGTCTTGAAGCAGAAGTACACAGAAGGAGTTGCACTGTGCCTTTGTGGATGTAGAGAAAGCATATGACAGGGCGCTGACAGGAGTCTCTGTGATTTGCAGTGAGCGTAGTGGTAAATGGCCTGTAAATCGCCTGTATTTGTATAGCGCTTTTCTAGTCCCTAAGGACCCCAAAGCGCTTTACACAACCTGTCATCCACCCATTCATACACACATTCACACACTGGTGATGGCAAGCTACATTGTAGCCACAGCCACCCTGGGGCGCACTGACAGAGGCGAGGCTGCCGGACACTGGCGCCACCGGGCCCTCTGACCACCACCAGTAGGCAACGGGTGAAGTGTCTTGCCCAAGGACACAACGACCAAGACTGTCCAAGCCGGGGCTCGAACCGGCAACCTTCCGATCACAAGGCGAACTCCCAACTCTTGAGCCACGATCGCCCCAGGTGGTGGAGAGACTGGAAAGGTGGAGTTATGCTCTGGAGAGAAGAGGAATGAAAGTTTGTACAAACCTGTCAGAATACATGTGCGTGAATGGGAGGGAGACAGGTCTAATGGTGAAACTGCAAGGAGCAGAGGTAATAAAGGTGTTGCATTTAAATATCTGGGGTCAACCATCCAAAGCAACAGACAGAGAGTGCAGGCAAGGTGGAGCCGGTGGAGAGGAGTGTCGGGGCTGATTTGTGAGAGAAGGATAGGTTTACAAGACAATAGTGAGACCTGCTATGATACAGTATATGGTTTGGAGACGATGTCATTGTCTGGTGTTGCAAGTGGCAGAGAATTTTTGATTCATGGATGGCAAAAAAGTTTTGGGTTTTTTTTTTGTCTTTTTTCAGCGGCGGAAGCTTGGATAGGACTGACCAAGATGGGCAGCATAAGAAACAAATATAACAGAGCAGTTTGGAGATAAGGCTGAGATGGTAGTGGATATATAGGCCAAAGGATGTTGAATATGAAGCTGCCACGCGGGTGGAGAAAAGGAAGACGTCAGAGGAGATTCAGTGAAGGAGAACATGAAGAGGGTTGGTGTGACAGAGGAGGATGCTGGAGAGAGGGTGGGTTCATATGGTGGATGAATCCACTGCAGCAACCTCTAAAGCAAGCAGAAGAAAAAGAAGAACACTTTACTGATTTTTTTTTAAATCTCCTATCTGGAGGTGAGTGAGTCTTTAACTACAAACTTCTGTTAATAGTTTCTGAAGCATAACAATACACCCTCTGTATGTTTGACTGCCCTGTTATGTCTTTTCTTCTAACACTTCCTTGACCACAAGTTGTCAGGCAGTAACTGTGTCTCTATGGAAACGGTGTGCTTTTAAACAGGCAGAAAGAGAAGAGGAGGAGGAGAACAAAGCTTTGAGGAGGAGGGGGAGCTGCCTTACATGTGCTTAATTCAAAAAAATTATATAATTTTGGGAAAAAAAGGTTGGGTTGGTCGTGCTTATTTTTATTTATTTATTTATTTTTTGCCTTTGGACGCCCCCGGTCCTTAAATTTTTCTGTGTCCTTGAATGCACCATCTAGAGGTATAACTAGGTTTTTAAGCAGCCAACACATTCATTACCCAACAAACTACAAAAGAGAAAGCTTTGCAATGTATTTGCATTACACTACTTGACTTTAAGTCTCCTAAAGTATTATTATTATTAGTAGTAGTATTATACAGTTAAATATCATCCCCTCGTCTTTACAATTTCACACCTTCAGATTGTTAAAATCCATGAAATATGTCACATTTTCTCTAAAATAACATAATTAACTACTGCTGGATGTGTCTATTCTTATTTGCCTGAGAACTTGATTGATCACAATGAATTCTGAGAAAGATACACCCCTTGAGGATGCCTTTACTCCCTCATCCCTTGAAGGCTTGATCTTACAAAAGTTCCCCTGAGTTTTCAGAGTAATGGAAAGGCACTTAAGGTGGCAGCGGAATTTCCCTGAGGAGACATATCGAGGGGAAGTCAACAAGTGTCAGAGACAAGCGTGGAAGACGAAAGGCAACCTGCGCCAGAAGTAAGATAGAGGGAGGTAGGAAGGGAAGAAAAGAACGGAGACAAGGAAGTCAGATGGCATATTTACATGCAAATATGAGAAAACTGGAGGAATTCAAGAGACAGAAATGGGAAATAGAGAAGCGATCAAGGGGAGAGCTGAGAATGAGGAGGAAGAGCTGATTATTTTGAGGTAAAAAAAAAAAAAAATATATATATATATATATATATACAAGGAAGCTGTGGCAGCACGGTGGCACGGTTAGCACTGCTGCCGCACAGCAAGAAGGTCCTGAGTTCAGTTCCACCATCAGGCCGGGGTCTTTCTGTGTGGAGTTTGCATGTTCTCCCCGTGTTTGCTTGGGTTCCCTCCGGATACTCCGGCTTCCTCCCACCGTCCAAAGACATGCAGTTAGTGGGGATAGGTTAATTGGTTAATCCAAATTGCCCGTAGGTGTGAATGTGGGAGTGAATGTGAGTGCGAATGGTTGTCTGTCCCTGTGTGTTAGCCCTGCGACAGACTGGCGACCTGTCCAGGGTGTACCCTGCCTCTCGCCCTATGACAGCTGGGATAGGTTCCAGCACCCCTCGCGACCCTGAAAAGGATAAGCGGAAGTGAATGGATGGATGGATGGATATACAAGGAAGCAGTGTCAGGGTGAAGCATTGAAGAGAAAGAATGGTCAAAATATGTGAAAAATGTTGAATGTAAGACAAAAGAATAGGGTAGAAGAAAAAAAGTGGTCTTTGTTCTGCCATCTTGAGTAGTGGTGGGTAAGTACAGCGATAACAAAAGGCATCATTTAAACTACACAGTCAGCATTTTTATGGTTCTTCTGTATATCATTTTATGACTTTTTATTTTGTCTTTTTTCTGAGAGGCTGAAAACACTTAGAGGAACGCTATCAGTCATTAATCAGCCTCACCAATATTGAAGCAGTGTGGGATGATCTTGACAAATAGTGAAACAAAAAAGCAGTAAATATCCAAAGGAGAGCTTTGACTGTCCTTCAAGAAGACTGGAGAATTCATTCTGAGGAATATTAAAGAAATTATGGAAAAAGTGCGAGGAATATTATGGTTTTCACATACCAAATATTGACTTTCAATCTCATGTGAGTTATAAAAAGTCTTTTTTTTCCCTAGCAAAATATAAAGAACTGAGAGGTGGCTGAAGACTTTTGCACAATACGAATGTTTTTGTGCCTAACCTTTGTTTTATCAGAAAAGTGATTCTTGCATGTTACATTGTTTGAATCATAAAGATGTTGTTGATATGTTGACATGTTGACTTTTTTAAGAGTTTTTATCATTTTTTTAATCGTTATTTATTTTATCGTTTTTATCGTTAACTCAGTTTCCCTGGGTCTTTTCCCGTTTCTTATGAATAAATCTTCTTTTTTTGTACCGGTACTGGTTTTATTTTGTTGTATTTATCTGCAACACTTTAAAAGCCGGTCAGTGAAAATATTGTTGGACATGAACCTGTCCGTGGCGCAAAAAAGGTTGGGGACCGCTGTATTTTTTTTCTCCCTTTTCTAGTACTTTTAAATTGAGCACTGATGTGGAGAATAAACTTGTGCAAGTTTACCAGTTTAACAGTTCTGAACTTTCTGATATGAACACACATTTAGTAATAGTAGTAGTTCCAGAACAGGCTGTAAAGAGAATGAAATGGAAGAACCTAACATTGACTTTATATTATTTTTTACAACCAAAATCTGCACAATAGTTTGACTCCTGGAAACAGGCTTTGATTTGAGAGAAAAAAATGTTTTCCAAATAATTACTGTTGAGAGTGTAAAACATATTATGAGTCATTCATGAAGTTGTGACTAATTTCATTATATTCATGGCAGCAGAGAAAGGAGACTGGATCGTTTCACAGAATTTAATCTTACTCGCTTTATGCTTTGCAAACCACTGGTTGGAAATGGAGATTATGACAAATTTCTGAGAGTGTTTTTCCTTTGTCCAAGATTTGAGTCCTTTTTAATAAGTATGTACTTAAACCCAGATCTCTTGTCTAATATTTCTCCACAAAGACAACGTTTTTCAGGGGCTACCTGCAGTCTTTTATATTGAGTAGATTGGATGACAACAAAAGTTCTCTCCCACAGAACTGCCTGTGATGCCTGGTTTTGACTCCGTGTAGTCCAGACTCTTCTTCTTCTTTTGTATTAACTCTAAGATTAATCACCAGAACACAAAAGCACACATAAACAGACACACAACTAAATTGAAAGTATGAGGTAACAAATCTGGTATTCATGAGTTGTGCTTGGATGCTGTGCTAACACTGCTACAAACGAAAAGAAGAAAATATGATCTTAATTTCTGGTCCTACAGCCCTCCTGGCTCTCTAAGGAGGCACTGAAAAACCTCATCTCCCTTCTCCCCATTTATAAATGGCAGCTTCTTCAACCTAAGGTAGATGCTTTAGGCAGCTCAATCTCCCCTGCCTCTGCTTCATCTCTGTTACTAAAGTGCAGTTTTCAGAAATCCTTCAACAATTTAGCCTTAAGTGATGCAAAGATAGACACTGTGCACTGCGCTTCTTCACATGTGATTGTAATGACACTTGCTATTGGTCTGAGTAGCTTAATCAACTTTTCAGCTGCAGTGATGCCAGTTTTGCTTGAGTCTTTGATTTGATTCATGTAGTTTCTCATTTTTATTTTCCAGGGGTGAAGCACAAACTAGGGTTGGGCTGTCTTCTCCATAGTGACATCATCCTGTTATTCCGGTTGTGAGATTGCTATTAACCTACACTACTGCCCCTTGGGCAGAACTGGGATTAATGTGCACTTTTTAACCCTTTCACGCATAGTGGTCACTACAGTGTAAAGCTATCCAAAGGCTGTTTGCTTGTATTTGTGTCAGTGTTGATATTATACTTGCACATAAACCACTACATTGGACACTGATGTGTCACTCCATACCCTGCCACCCACTGGTCATTTAATGTTACTATAGATGTATGACGTGTTTCATTGTAATTATTTGTATTTAACCTTGTCATGCATCAGTTATGAGAACCTCAATCAGGATTTTTTATTCATCTTTTCATGCCTAAAGATGAATAAAAATTCCTGATTGAGGTTTTCATAATTGATGCATGAAAGGGTTAAAGCAATGTTATACTCCCACCATAATGTGGGCCAGACAGAAAACACACAATAGAGCTCAAACATCAGTGCTGCCTGCTGCTAGTGATAGGCAGCTAGACACACACATTACATTTGTTTCCCAGTTCTAGCACGAAAGTCAAAAACATGCAATATCATATGCTTTAGTATTCATTAGTCTTTGCAAACCACTGGTGGTAAAGAGAGATTATGGCAAACTATGCTACTTTTTTCTTTCTTTTTTTTAAACCATTGTCTGATTTTCTACTGTCTTATTAAAAGGTATACACACTAAAAGTATACACCAGTTATGGAGGTTTTGTTTGTTTGTTTGTTTTTGTTTTTAATAAAAGTTATAAAGTCTTTGATTTTGAGGTGTAGTAGCTGACAACAGAAGAAAAACAAGAATCACTGTTCCTGAACTGCCTCAAATGCCTCGTTTTGACTCTTATATCGTCCAGAGTCTTCTTCTGTGACTTTTCTAACATTAATCTCCAAAACACTAATATTTTAACACTTAAATACTTGGTCACCACAAAGGAGGACTTAGCCCAACAAAACTAGTGAACATAAGCATCAAATAACCAGTTATTAAGTCATAATAATTGTATTTTAATGAATTATTTATGTATTAATTTAGTAGTTAATTAGATTACAACCTAATGGGTCTGGGGTTTCCACTGGCACAGTCCTGGTACACACTGTACATTATTGCTCCTAATCTAAAATAAAATGTTCTAGCTTGTGTTCATGTCTTGTTTTTGTATGCGCTCTGGAATCTCTGAATGACCTTGGTTTCTCTTTCAAAACATCAACTGTGACCGTGCTGTGCTGCAACAATAATACGACCCACCTTCCCAAAAGATATCCTAGGCCAACATTTTTCAGTCCCTGCTTTGTGGCCAGGCTTATGGCAATTTGAAATATTTATTATGTAGCTTCTGGTCCAACTACAGACATGTTGCTGAATTCCTCACATACTTTTTTTGTATTCATGCATCATTTGAAACAAACAAAGCCAACGTGTCATCCATTTATCCATAGTGAATGAAAGTGATTCCTTTTGCTTTCAGTAACTTATATTTCATTTTATTTTTCACTTGATACTCGCTGTAAAGACAAAAAAATTGGGTATGCAGGAGTTCATGAAAACCATTGTTTCTGGCAACACTATACAGTCACATGTCTTTGAAATTTCATTATGTAATAGCAGTGGTCATATTCTCTATTTTACGACTGTTTTTGAGGAATTATATTGGCGAACCTGGTACAGTAAACAGTATTTTGCATGTTATGGCTATCACAAATTTCTTATTTGTGTATTAGTCAGGTTCAGTTATTTGTATGTTGTCTCATAATCGCATTGTTCCACTGTGCTTTGTTTGTTGATCTACATTGCTGCCTGAGACTGACTAGCACCATTTGAATGTTGTTGAGAAACAAGGTGTTCATGGAGATGACTGCCAAAACAAGCTGGAGGGTGGGACATTTTAAGGCAGCGGTCCCCAACCTTTTTTGCGCCACGAACCGGTTTATGCCCGACAATATTTTCACGGACCGACCTTTGAGGTGTCGCGGATAAATACAACAAAATAAAACTAGTACCGGTACCGAAAAAAAGAAGATTTATTCATAACACACGTGAAAAGACCCAGGAAAACCGAGTTAACGATAAAAACGATAACAAAATAACGCTGAAAACCGATAAAAACCCTGAAAACCATACATTTCACACCTGAGCTTCAACTCTCGCGGCCCGGTACCAAACGACTCACGGACCGGTACCGGTCCGAGGCCTGGGGGTTAGGGACCGCTGTTTTAAGGGACAGCTTTTATGAATTAATATAGATTTCTTTCTAGATCATTGACTATTTCATTGATTCATTGAGCTACAATGATGGATTGTTATACAACTGGTATGTATCCATGGTACCTTTTTTAACCATTACACAGTTATTGCCACAGGTATTTGTTTTTAACTGTCATCCAGAAAAAAATATTTAAGTCTGACTTTAAAAAAAACACAGAAATTGTTTCATTGATCTGGAAAATGTTGATAACGTTCTTCTTAAACTATGACTGCTACTACTTTGTACACTGAAAAAAAGGGATCGGCCAGCTCTTGGATTTATGTAAGCATCTTGCGTGTATGTAACACAATTGCCTCATGGTTTAAAGTTAAGTGTAACTATATAGTGTAGAAAATACATAATATGCAGAGCGGGTAGATTAAGTTGTTCATATCATGTTCGATTGAAGTAAGTCAATGATATAGCAATCTCGCGGCACTGCACGGGATTTCAGTCTCGCACGCTTTGGATCGTGATTTGAGGAAGGGATCCATCTCAGTCAAGTCGAACAGCCGCCTCTACTTTTTTTGGTATACCGAAAGAAGTAAATTGGGTGGTTGTTACATTAAAAAAGTCTACCTTGTAATTTGAACACAAAATTTTCATGTTTCTATCTTGAACGTAATTAAATCATGTAGGATCTGTACGGAATTCAACAACTTAATTTGTTCTTGTTGAGATGACATGATACAATCTAGTAGGAGTGGTTAGTTGCTGGACTCATGAAATTAACAAGATCACATGAGATTTCAAACTGCAGGAAAATCACTAGAGTTATAAGAGGCAGGTCACTACACACACACACAACGTGTATGCTATTGCTTTTTATTGTGGTTTAACCTGTCAAGGACAAAAACGTACAGAAAATTCTGCATCAAGCCTTGAAATCATAGCTTTCCTACTTTTGTCAACCCTGGATTGGTGACATGGTGGTTAGCGCTGTTGCCTCACAGTAAGAAGGTCCTGGGTTCAAATCCACAATATGGTTAGTTTGCACTGGTTTCTCTCTGGGTATTCTGGTGTCCTCCTACAGTTAAAAGTCATGCAGTTATTAGAGTTAGCTTAGGTTGATTGGTGATTCTAAATTCACCATGAATGTGAATGCAAATGATTGTTTGTTTCTATGTGATTGACTGGTGAGCTGTCCAGTGTGTAACCTAGCCCCCCTGCAACCAGGATAAAGATAGGAGGATGTTAGTTGTTGTAGATCCATTCAACTTTTATGTTAACCAGACTCTAGACTTTGTTGAACATTATGTAATATGAAGACAACATGTAGTATTTAAGTGATCAAGTAGTACTGTGGTAAAGGTTATTGAATAGTGTTGAAATAAAATGACAAAATTGTGAAGGATTAAAATATTCCAAGAGCTCAACTTACTTCATCTAAACATGTTTCAATCACGTTTTATGAACACAAAATGCACAGGTTTGTTGAATATGAATAAGTTCAGTTGATTTAACTCAGTTGTTTAAGTTTCTGCCAAAGCAAAACATTTGTGTGCAACCAATGTCCACTATTGAATCAAGTAAATCCAACATGGCCTTTTTTTCAGTGTATATTTATAAATATATTTTTTCCAACTTTCTTTTCTTTCCTAGAATATCACATAACCTTGTTCTCCTTTTCAGCTTACCTAAGTTTCTCATACATACACAGAAAAAGTAAAGGGAATGATGAAATGCACAAAAGGGGGAGGGGAAAAGGGGGAACATTTATTACCATGAAATCACAGGACTTTTTTTTTTTAAAACTAGTTACAAATTCATTAAAATTTCCTAAATCATTCAAGTTGCAAATTTACCCCATTTACAAAAGCTGATTATGCAGTCAGCTCCCAGCTTATTTCTAGGCAAATTGCTAAGTAGGTGTGTTTCAGCTGGAGCATTTTTCTGAACTCCGAAGAAAAACGAAAACTTTGTAAGAGTAATTTGGACTCTACAAGGTTTCATTTTTACCACAGTTTCAGAAGACTACAACCGACCTTTGAGGTAAATGATATTGTCACCTTGACAGCCATAACGTAGTGATGCAGGTGTAATGTTTGACAGGTTTCTCTCTCTTAATTTGGCATGTTAGCATGTGAACATTTGGTGCTGCTAGATAACATGACAGTGATAGAGTGAGAGATTTATTTTGAGGGAAGTACATTTTGGGAAAGAAATAAATGCGTCAGGCAAATTTCATGCCGTCCCACTTGATAGCTTGTTTGTTTTTTTAAATTAATCAAAACTATCAAATGTCAACTTGACTCTAAAAGAGATGCAAAAGTAATATTATTTTTTTTATTTTTGGGTATGGCCCTTTCGCATCCCCACAACTGCTCTAACCTATTGGCTTATGGAGAATGAACCTCATAGTGTCCTGTGGTGACTGGCAGCTGGATGTTGGCAGTGAACCCTTTGAGTGGGTTGCAGCGTGGGGGCTCAGTTGTGTTCTGGCTCGTTCTGGTGCATCCCACGGCTGTTTGATTGGATTGGGATTTGGGGAGTTTGGAGGCAAGGTCAACAATTTAGGTTCTTTGTTATGTTCCTCAAGCAATTTCTGAACAGTTTTCACAGGCTGGCAGGCTGCGGAAGGCCACTGATCTTGGGAGTGCCATTACATGGAATTATGTATTTGGACAGGTGGGTGGTACATGTCAAGTAACATCCACATGAATGCCAGTACACAAGATTTCCCAGTAGAGCATTGCATTGTGTTGAAATGATGAATGTTATTTAATTCAGCTGTCATTGGCTTTAATTATACAGCTTGGATGGGTGCATCTGGAGTCATGGCCCTAAACCAGGGGTGTCCAAAGTCCGGCCCGCGGGCCAAATGCGGCCCGCGGTCCATTTTTAATTGGCCCTCAAGTAATTTTATAAATAGAATAGAATATGGCCCGCACTTCAACTTTTGCTTGAGTGTATTGCACTTCTTAGTTTTAACACCAGGGGGAGCTACTGTTGATCAAGGCAGTTGCTCCACCAAAAAGGACAATCACAGAAGAAATTTACCCCTGTGATGTGGGGTGAAATGAGTGGTGGAAGGGAACTTACGTTTGAACGAGTGGTTAAAAAGTTAAGTCATGGTGAAGGGGAAGTGGTGGTTTTTCGTTTTTTGAGACATACTGGTCTCATCAAGAGGATCTGAGGATTCAGGAATGACGGACGATTAACAGCCAGGAGATGGCAGTAATGCAACAGTTTTGGATGCAAGCTGCCGTTAAACTTGACTGAAGAAGAAGAAGAAGAATAAATTTACCCCAAGTTACCAAACATGGCAGAACCAAAGAAGCGAAAGGTAGAAAGTGAGTGCAGAAAATTTCAGACAAGGTGGGAGAGTGAATATTTCTTCAAAGAATTCAAGGGGAAGTGTGTCTGTTTGATCTGCACTGAAACTGTGGCAGTTATGAAAGAGTATAATGTACGACGTCATTATGAAACCAAACATCAGGCCTATGCATCCTACACTGGTGCTGAGCGAGAGCAGAAAGTAAAGCAAAGGGTAGCTCTCCTGTGGGGTCAGCAACAGTATTTTTTTCGTGCTCAAATTGTCCAGGAAAAGGCTCCAATAGCCAGGTATGAGGTCGTCCAGCTCATCGCAAGACATGGCGAGCCTTTTTCAGATGGAGACCTCATAAAACACGGCGTCGTTAAAGTCACCGAAATAATGTGAACGGAAACAGTGCAGGACTTCAACAACGTCAGCATGTCCAGAAGTACAGTTGTGCTACGCATTGAAGACTCGTCAGCCAACATTAAACTGCAACTGTCTGATAAAGCTGTTTTTTTGATTTTTACTCCATCGCATGTGATGAGAGCGCTGATGCCACAGACACCGCACAGCTGCTAATTTCTTTGCGGGGAGTGGACGAGAGCACGAGCACTTTAGGTGAGTAAAAATATATTCCACAGTACCCGTGTGTTAATGTGCAGGTACACATGCTTCAAATATCAATAATGCGCATCAAGTCTGTCACTACCCTGCTTTTGCGCACCACTTTCTTATATGCGTTTTTCTTGTTAACAGAGTACACACCGCTGTGCACAGCGGACGCACACGCAAAGTCAGCTGATCTCATCTGATGCAGATTTCCTCCTTGATCAAGTGACATTTGTCCAGATTTTTGCCACGAGTGGCGATCAGCACCAAAGCTGGATGGCCCGATTTACATACCCAACGCAGCTGATACTCACCAGAATAATTTACTAAAATTATATGCACTCCTGTTATTAAGTCCAGTGCAGTCTGTTAATGCTGATAATCGTTTCAAACGAACGTTAATAGGTGTGTTGCTAAGCCTAAGAACTTAAATAACAACCTTGAAATGTACCCGTCCCATTTTCCCCTTTATTGTTTTTTCTCTGTGCTGTAAATCTTCTGTCCAAGAAGAAATCTGAGGTTGCTGTTCTGAGAATGAGCTACCAAAGCTTTTTCTGAATAAACCAATAAAGATCCATTTATGGAAAACTGTGATGAAGGCAGTTTTGTCTTTAATGATATTCAACAATATAGCACATTTGACCACTTTTAAATGATTTTTCTAACTTTAATACGCTACAGTTAAGGTTATATACCTAATTTCTAGTAAGTGGCCCAGCCCCTCCTCTATTTTTATGTATGTGGCCCTCAGCGAAAAAAGTTTGGACACCCCTGCCCTAAACTTTTTGCCAAATTATTGGAATAAATCTCAAAGTGGATTTAAACTCTCGGACTCCTGTATTCTATGTCAAATTTTAAAACAATATAAGTGTTAGCATATTCATATATGGATTGAAATGTTATGTCAAACAACCAGTAGACTGATACCACAGCCTGCCCAATGATCCATCATCCTGTAGATGGATGGATCATGAAAGCAGGTGGAAGATTTGAAATATGTGATCACCTTTAAATTAGAAGAAGCTATTTCCTCTTTGCACTCTGTGTTTTATGGTAATAGTCTTGAACTTTACTTATGATCCTGATTGCTGTCTATATAGACCTATTAAATGCTGATTTTCCTGTTTTCCTGTTTGGTTTACAAAAACTAAACAAAATACTATCTATATATGGGCTTAACAAATGTATTAGAAGACCTGTCATGAAAACAAAAATTTATATTATATATATTCTATTCCAATAAATTCTATTATAAGGGAATTATAAGGCAGCACGGTGGTTAGGCACAGTTAGCACTGTTGCCGCACAGCAAGAAGGTCCTGAGTTCAATTCCACCATCAGGCCGGGGTCTTTCTGTGTGGAGTTTGCATGTTCTCCCCGTGTTTGTGTGGGTTCTCCCAGGGTCCTGCGGCTTCCTCCCACAGTCCAAAGGCATGCAGTTAGTGGGGATAGGTTAATTGAAAAATCTAAATTGCCCATAGGTGTGAATGCTGGAGTGAATGTGAGTGCGAATGATTGTCTGTCTCTTTGTGTTAGCCCTGCGACAGACTAGCGACCTGTCCAGGGTGTACCTCTCGCCCTATGACAGCTGGGATAGGCTCCAGCGCCCCCTGCGACCCTGAAAAGGATAAGCGGAAATGGATGGATGGATGGGAATTAATGATATATAACTAAATGTGAGGAAGCACACTGAAATAATTCAGGCATAATCTTAAAAAATTAAATAGATAAATTGCGCTTTATAGTATTTTTCATTTACATAGTACTAAATTATAGATTTGAACTCAAGCAGTCCTCTGGGTCTTTGCACTTGCCAATATTAAGTTGTCCGTATTCTGTGTGACTGCAATGCAACTTTATGCTGACTGTCTGCCAAATTCTGTGTGACATGATTCCTTCTGATGAGTTATGAGTGGACTCAAGCAGTGGAATCAGCCTCAAGCCTCACTTCAGTAAATAAGAAAAGTCTGCTATAGAACTGTACAGTGAGTAGCTGCTATTATTTTGTTCTTCAAAGATATTATCATTTAACATATTCATGCCTAATTTTAAAGAACGGTACATGATTGCAAAATGTTGCCTCAAATTTAAAAACTTGGTGTAACCCATGTGCTGATTTTACTTCAAAACAGAAATGAATTGCTATTCACAATGGCATAAATGGCATTCATAGCATTTTTTCTACAAATTTACAATGGCATCCATGCCTCCAACAAGCCATTAATACATGGAGTTTGAATTATAAGAATCAGGCCATTATTCTCCTGTCACATTTCAGTCTTGCCTTAAAATAGTCAGGTTGTTCAAGGAAAAAGCTTCCCTTTGAAGATGTGATATTTGGTTTCTACCCACAACACTTTCTCTTACTATTCAATTTTTGCATTTCTTCTCAGCTCCCTTAATGCTTTTGTTGATTTCTGACTTTCTTTCCTCGTCTTTCACACCTATATTATTATTTTTTGACATAAAATCCCACTGAAGGGAGTTTGTACCGGCAAAATTAAAAGAGATTTGATTTTTAACTTTAATTGATTTACCCTAGCTGAGACGGTCACAGTGAATGGTTGTGCCGAATAACTTGCGTATTGAACACAAATTCTCTCTGGCTGTGAAATCGATGGCAGAGGAGTTATTGGAGTAAGTGTTTGCATCAGCACTAAATGGATGATGTTTTTCTTTTCTTTGTGTTATTCAGTTACACTTCTTTTCTTACCCAGCTGTGTTTCCCTCTGCTCTGTCGTATAGTTCATTTTTCATTTTACCTATTATATTTTTCCAGTCAGACAAAATGTGAACACGCCTAATGTTTTGCTGCTTCCATATCTATGGCTGGGGCTAGATTATGCTATAGCAATGAAAGTGGTATTTTCACCTGCATAGCTTTAAAATCCCCATCCACATCCAGTGGTTAGATAACCTCTTTTAAAATGAATCGCTCTATATCTCTGTCATCTTGACTTTTGACAAGTTCAATTCTTTGACAAGTGCAACTTTCATTCTTTCTTTATCTCCATCTCTCTCCTGCAGGGCTTAAAGCTGGCAAAATCTATGTGTCTGAAATGTGTTCAGGAGTTAGGCTGAATGGTGAAGGAAAGGGTTCACAAAATGATGAGCAGTTTCAGTAAAAGTCAACAGTTTATAGTTTATAATCACAACAAATTTGTTTTTAAAAATGTGTAAAATGAGCACAAATTTATTTGCTCTCTTTATTATTGTAGGGTCTCTGCCTTACAATATAAAGTGCTTTGAGGCAACTGTTGTTATGCTATATGAATAAAGTTGAATTCAGTTTCATTGAACTATTTTTTCTTTGGTCTCTAAACAGCTAATTAGATTTTCTGAGCAACAAATGCAAAAGATCAATTCAATAATATGAAAAAATAACAAATATCCCATTTATTGTTGAGCTTTTCCTAAGTAGTTAAATCACTTGCATTATTAGAAAATTGACAGACAGAGATAATAATTAAGCAAGCAATTAAGTAAATAAGTCTAGTTTAATAATTAATGCATTTCTCTTACATAACATGTATAACATTAAAACCACAACAGAAAGAAAAAGAAGAATAAGGAGAACAAGACAAATCCTCTGAGAACATCCACAGAACACTTTTAGAGCTCCAGGGTCAGAACAATGTGTTAGAGCTGTTCTGGCTGTTCAGACGACATTAAAAAGTGGCTTCAGTGTTGTAACTGGTCAAGTGCAGTACTGCGCAAAAGCATATTCAAGGCACCTAACTTAAGGGATGGACCAGTCTTGTGTCTACACCTAACAAAGAGCTTAGCAAAGAACCAATTTTAGACACCGTGTTCCCAGCAGCCTGTTGCAAAAACATATAATTTGTTCCCGTTTTCTACCTAAATGTATGAAAAATGTCAAAGATAACACATTTTGGCAGGCATGAAAAATATTTTTTACGTTACCAAGATGATATTAGCTTAAAACTAAGCAAAGTGTACACGGTATGGTGTGCAGTGTGTACTTAAAGCATTTTAGGAAACTGGGGTGGAGGACAAAAAGAACGTGGCAGGCCTAAGAAACTAATTATAGCAGATTAACAGAAAACAAGATAAAAACTCCAGCAACAACTTGACACATGACCTGAGAGATGCATTTGGCCCTTCAGTTTATCCATCAGAAATGGTCTCCATTGAAGGGTGGCTGTCAAGGAGAAAAGGCTGAAAAAGCAGTGGCAACAGTTCTTAAGGAGTGATTTATCCAAATATGATATTATTGTTAGTATATATGGAGGAGGTTAGGAGAGCGGTACAACAATGAGTATCTACAGCCATTTGTAAAACACGGTGCAGACTCTGACAGGCTGCATTTCATACGACGATCTTGTCAGAATTGATTGAATTATAAACAAAGGAAAGTACTGTCGTAGTTTGATCCATCATCCAGTACCATCTGGAAAATGTGTCTGATTGGCAACAACTTCATTTTTCAATATAGCACAGATCCCAAACATACTGTCAATGAAATAAAAGCACACCTGTGAAAAACACACAGTGGAACACTATCAGTCATGAATTTCCTCCCCCGGAGCCCAGACCTCAACATTATTGAAGCAGTGTGGGATCATCATGACAGAGAACAGAACAAAAGTCAGCCGACATCCAAAGAAGAGCTTTGAATGTCCTTCTAGAAGCCTGGAGAACTATTCCTGAAAATACAAGAAAGCTTACCTAAGATAGTTTGGGCTGTATTGGAGAGTAAAGGTGGGAATACCAAATACTGGTATGATTGCAAACTTATTAAAATGTTTTTTTTCCCCCAGTGAAATATTTAAAAAACGTGTGACTCAAGCCTTTTGCATATTACTGTACATAGACATACAGCCATATTTTTGCAACAACAGTTAAGAAACCTGCATAAAGAATGTTTTCTATGTACATAAATATCCATTGCCGAACAAAAACATCCCCAACACTGCACCAGAATTCCATCACAGAGCAAGAGAACTCTTCCATCTTAATCTCTTTCCACCTTGCGTCTGTGTCTTCCCTCACACCGTGGCGCTTTTTGTTTCTTATAATAATTCAAGTTCTGCTTCCATGCTTGCTATTCATAAAGTGCCAGTGATCCAGGAAAAATGCTTCAGAGACAGTTGTTCTGGATGTTGAACAGCAGCACCATGTCTGCTCTGCTAGTCTGGGCTGTGTTCTCTTCTATGCAGCTGAATGATCCAGATCAGCACTGGACCCAGATAATTTAGTCTAATGCAAATTTAGAAGCAACTGTTGAACCGTAGTCATTCTTCGACTTACATCCGACTTTGTAACTTATCTCAGCAATTGCCCTCCTCTCACCCTCTATCCTCCCGTCCCAAGAGTCACCACGGTGACATCTTTAATGAAAGCAGTACAAGTCAAAAGAATAGATTTTGCTTTTTCCCCCACTTCCAAGTTACTTTTAACTTATCTCTGTCACTGTGTTCTTTTCTTGTTCTGCTCTGTAAGATATGCATGGGCGACCGTAGTCATTAACTACTCCCTAATTAACAATGGAGCCATTCTGCTGTAGAGCTTCCCTACCTGGCAGTGGTCAGTTGTTCCCTCAAGAACTGGTGAGACCAGAGTGAAAAGGAGATTAAAAGTAGGAATTATGTAGGACAGAATGAAATACAACAGAAAAAACAAATAAACAAAAAACCCACTGATGGATGTGCAAATTAAAATGCTATCAATTGGGTATTTGTCAGAGGTTGAGGTGGACAAAATCCTGAATTTATAAGTTGTGCAACACCAAATAATAATTCAGCAGTAATGATCATTTTGTAAATGTCACTAAGGCTAAATTAATATCCACAATGTATTCATTTTTGCTCCCTGTGAGCTTTATTCGTTCATATTTCATGCAACGCGGATGCTTATCTGTCAACCAAATGTTACAATTTTAAGATATTAATCTGACTGCCAATTTCTTCTCCTCGCAAAATTAGATTACTTCAAAGGATTGCAGATAGTGGGGAAATATTCAGTTTGGTCTTTCCTGATAGGATGCTCTGATTTCATATTTGAGATGAGATTTTGTAATGGCTCTCTCATTACGGTTTGTTATGAAACCCCCCCCCCCCCTTCCCCTCCCCAATTACAGCAATTTCCATTATCTAGGAATCAGTCTTTGATCATGATGTGTGGCGTCAACTTGTGCTTCATTTCCCCAACCTCATGTGGTGAACTCCAGAAAAGGTCACTTTAGAAGAGAGTAAGCTAAAATATTTTATTTAGTTTGACATTTCATATAATAACCTTTTAATGCAAAAACAAGTGATGATAATTTATTTGTTATTAGCACATTTTTGACAATATTCTCCTAGCTGAGGTATTTTGGGGATGTCCTACTGGGAGAGTCGGGGAAATCTGGGGTTCTCTGCTCAGACTGCTTACCCCGTGACCCAAACCTGGATAAAAGATATAGGATGGATGGATGGATTTGTTTATTTTAGAGCTGTCTGTGGGTCAGAAGTTAGAGTGGGTCATTAACTGAAAAGGAAGTCTGGCAGTTTGATCTAAGGCTCTTTCCTTTAATATACTTGTTGTTTTGGGGCAAGCTGTGGTACCCCAAAAAGCCCCTGATACACCATTTAATGGGACTCTGGGTGTGTATTAGGTAGGACTTAAAGGCGAAGTGTTAAGTACCAGTCTATTGACATATACAACTAGGCATTTAGTTATTTTCACTAAAGTTGATATTTATTAATTAGTGATGAACTAAAGTTATCATTGCATTAAAAAATACATCTTTCTATGAGTGATTTAAGGCAGTTCAGGACACCGTTTGGACACCTCCTAGGTTTCTCAGGCATAAGCAACTGGGAGGAGGGCTCTAGGGCAGACCCAGTTTATGCTGCAGAAATGATATCTCTGAGCTGGAACCCCTTCGGTGTTCCCATGGAGGAACTAGAAGAAGTGGCTGGAGAGAGGGAGGTCTGGGAATCTCTGCTTAGGCTGCTCACACTGCAGCCTCGGATAAGCAGCTCTGTATGGATGGATGAAACATGAACAAAGGTTCAACAATCAGTGTAATATAACAAAACACTGTTAGCTTGTCCACAACGCGCAATACCAAATTTGAAAATCCCTTAATCTGTAGCTCATTTGAGGAAATATGAGGAAATCCTGCTATTATATGTACAATAAGTATTCCAGTTAAGTAAATCAGATACAAGTCAATTAAGTCCTGGTTACACACTTTTATGTCATATGTCTATTGTTTGTCATAAATATAACAAGTAACACATTTTTTCTTGTGTATTTTGAAGTATGTTGTACTTCATCAGTAGATTGTATTTTACACAGTTTTTGTAATAACAGCGTATTAGTTGTGTAGTTATAATTCTCAGTAAAGGGTTAACAAAGCAGATCAAAAGTAAATGAATGAATCAATGAAGTTTCAAAGATCACATTGTGTAAAATACATTTCTTTTCTTAATCAGTGAAAAATACCCTCTTTAAAATGTCAGATTTTTGCATTTCTCAGTTGTTGAAGTGATTCTACACCAATTAATGTATTAACACTGTATCTTTTTCTTTCTTTTTTGGCATTTTTACTCTTCTCTCCTGTCTTGAGATAGCCAATCCTCCCCTGTTAGCGCTCATTATTTCTGAAACTGATGCTCTGCTGGATTTATGTGCTGAAGAAGACATGACTGGATGCTTGGAAACATTTTGTTAAAACCCATTTTCATGCTTCCTCTGCAGTCTAGTGAGTTGGTGAATAGTTGGTGCTTAGTTGGCTGCGCTGACTCACAGGGAGACAAAGACAAAAGTCCTGAGCTTTGTTGGGAGAACAAAGAAGACTGGAGTCTATTGGAAAACTTTGATGTAGTAAAGGTTTGTGTCGAATCTACAGAATCTTTTCTGGATTTGTTCCCAACAAGATATCCAGTTGTTTTGTCATTCTCTTACTCACTTTCCTCTCTATCTGTTTTGACCTTTGCAGCTCATATTGATTCAAAATAGGAGAAACAGATGTAAGTTTGAAATGGAAGCTCCTCTTTGGGTAGCAGCTCCCTTTTTGCTTCACTCCCTTGATGTCATGTGCTCTGCTGAGTCATTTACTCTTGTGCCACAGTCGATGCAGCTTAGGAAACCACTGGCAGAGCTGAATTCCTTGCTGGGGAAGCACAAGCAACAACTGATTTTCATTTCCTTTGAAAAACTAAAACCCAAATCTAATCTTGTCCCTCGCTATCAGATTAGCAATTAAAATCGCAAACAATAGTGAGCCTGCTTTCACTGTTCTCTGCGCCACCCTGCAGCAAACTGGCCTCGCCTTTTCAAAGATTTTTAAATGTCACAGTCAAAGAAGTTGAAAAAGACCATTACCAGTGACATTTTATTGTGAATGTGTATGAGTGTGTGTGTGTGGGTGTGTGGTATTAGAGCGTACAAACATGCATACATTAAGAGCAAATAGCATTTTCTCCCATGCAAATACAAGAACTTGGGCCGTTTCAGATTAGTGCCTGTTCATCACTTGTTTTTTAGTCCAATTTATTTTTAGTGCCGTGTTCTCTGTTGACCCCAGTTTCACCTGTTGTGGTTGTTGTGGTTCATTTCATAAGATTAGCATATATCCAATCGGTGCCCTTTTAGAAAAACAAAAAATAACGCCATGGGATATGTTTTATGCTTCTGTGCATTCCGCAAAGCTACAGATTTCTCTCACTTGGTGCCGCTCCTTTCCATTCCACAATCTGAGTTGAAAACTCTAAATGGTTTCTAGAACAGCTGCCATTTCCTAGGCTATGCCTTTGAGTCAGTAAAGCTATAATGTCCTTTCCTGACCCGTCTCCCAATGTCATAAACCTGAAGTTTGATTTGAGGATGTGATACTATCCCACAGGCACTGGGAGGAATTACAGGGCCCTTTAACAAGATGTGACTCTGGACACATTAAAAAACTCTATCAATCTCAGACTTTATGGGTCCCCCCTTCTGGAGCTCAGGGCTGCCTGACTCATTACCTCTATTCTTCTCCCTCCATTTTTTTTATGTGTTGCCTTCAACCAATTGGAGCCCATTAGGTAACATCCTGCTTAGACTTTCATTGGTGCACAGTATAAAAGCAGTAGAAAATTAACTTTAAACATAAAATTCGGTTTTTACTCTGAAATAGATTGAATAACAAACTGCAAGTGTGATAAAAAAAAATTATGCTGCCAATGTATACTGTGGCCGGGGCAGTAGTTTGAAACCATGTTATTGCATTTCTTTGCTGTGGATAAAAGCAAATCCTAATGCATTCCTAGCCCAGATTGGATATGTAATCCCTTCAGCATGTTCCGGTTCTGCCTAAAAGGTCTCTTCCCAGTTAAACGTGCCCAGAATATCTCCAGAGGGAGGTGTTTAAGCCATCACAATCTGCTACTGTACCACCTCAATTTGGCTTCTTTTAATGCAAAGAAGCCGCAGTCTTACTCCCTTCCGGATCTTCCCTCACTAGCAAGGAAGATGCCCAGACTCTCCCTGAGGATGAGCCAAGATATCCCTGAAGAAAAATAATTCTGACGTATCCAAGGTTTCATTCTCTTGGTCACTACCTAACACTCAAGACTGACTTTAAGGATTGAAACCAGAGTGACAGGTAATTTGAAAGCCTCGCCCTCAGGCTCAGCTCACTTTTAACTGTGACAGTCTGGAAATACACCAAAATGAGTTTGCTAACTGGCCACATGCTTCATCCTACTCTGACTCCAGAGCAAGATCAAAAATATTTGAGAATATGCAAATCAAAGAGAGATCAGAGCCTCCTTCCTTGCTTTTGTTCTTTCTGGTTTATTGCCATTACAATCCAATGGACGGGCAGCTGGAAGTTGAGAATAAGATGAAGATTTGGGTTCAAATATGCCCATTCACAGCATTAACCCTGCAACTGACAAAAAGGCATCACTTGACAATAGAGGTGGGGAAAATGGCTCAAAATTGTATTATGATATTTCAAGCAACATTTATGATAATGATGTATCTGACAGTGTAGAAAAAAATACTGAAACTTTACTGATGCTTGCAGGCAGCAGCATTTATAAATGAAGGGCATTTTCTAGCTAGGCTACTGTCATTGATGACTCACTTCCGAATTTGAAGTGTCTATTGAAACAAGGTGCCACCAGTGGCATTATAGTCAAATGTAAGCAAGGAAGTAGACTAGGTAGTGTTTTCCCTGGAAATTGTTAGTAAAAATATAACACAACTGCTTAAAACATTCGTTTAACAATAACTAAAGTAACTCAACCTTTTGCACAATAAAACTGAAAGATATTTTCCACATGGGCTCTTGTATCTTGAGTTGAGCTTTTAAACCAGATGTTGAAAGCCCACCTTTACCACCATGTAAACACATCAGTAATTTCCATTCACCATTTGCTCTTCCTGTCATGTGCAGCACAACTAGTGAGTGATCCAGTAATGCTTGGCTGAGTCACCAGCTGCTAGTATCTTGTTCATTGTAGCTTTGTCGTGGCAAAACACATATCCTGTTTCCACCACCACCACCACCACCCAGTTTTCCTGCATATTTAGTGAGGCACTGTGCTTTGCCTGAAGTTGCTGAAGTATTTCCTTTTTTAAGGTGTTAACTCATCATCAGATGCTGACACATGACACACTCTTGCTTTCAGACATGCCTGGGCTTGTCTTCTTGTTATGCACTTGAGGAACGTAAATGCATTAATATAGCACTGACATTTTTTATCACATAAAAATTTATACCTGTATTATTGCAGGTGATATAATATGCTATAGCCCTGCGTGACAGCCTGGAAATGAGTGGTACACTAAACTTGCTCGCAGCTAGTGGAGAGGAATGATACTAAGCCTGCAGTTGCTGTATAGGTAACAAGTAGGGCTGCCACAAACGATTATTTTGATAGTTGACTAGTCACCGAGTATTTCTTCGATTAGTCGACTAATCAGATCATGCATCCATTGGACGTAAAACGTACAGCTTATTGCATCACCATGCATCTGCTCTTATATAACTATCATTAGCTTACAGCTTGAAGTGTTTAAGGTATGTGCTAACTAAAAATAATGACAAGATGATAATTTATTAAACTTTTAATGAAATTTGCAGATTGTCTCGGTGGAGTTTAATAAACTCAGCTGTCTGCTCTTTGCTCCCTAAAATATAACAGGACACTGGAGTAAATTCTCTACCATCTCACACTTTTGATTTTTTTGCATAGATATCTCTGCACTAGCTGCATGATACTTAGAGACTGATCTATTTTCTTTCGCTTATCCAATTCGGGGTAATGTTGGGGATTTAGCCTGTCCTGGCTGTCATGTGGCAAAATGTAGAATACAGGTAGATCATATGTCCAGTCTTTTGCAGAGCAAACACACTTATGGACAATTTAGAAGCAGCTGTTAACCTAACCAGTCTTTAGCCTGTGGGAGGAAGCTAGAGTATCTGGAGATAATGCACGCAGGCACAGGGAGAACATGTGAGCTGAAAATAGAAACAGCCCAGCTAACCAGTGGACTCACACCCAGGCCCTTCTTGCTGTGAGGCAACAGTCTTAAGGACCACATCGTTGTGCCACCCTAGTGCAAAAAAATACACCCAAAATGTCAAATTCTTCAATTAAATTATAATTTAACACCCATACTTCTACTTCCAACATAAAAACTGTCAGCCCAGTATGTTTATAGTCACTAGATCAGTACAGCAATTTATTTTACTGTGACAGTACACAGCAGCTTGGTCACTCCTCTGCACTTAGCGAGTGTTGTCATGAACCTCTGCCAATCATAGCGAGGATTTACAGTATATCCAGTAATAAGCCAACTGACCCCGAGGAAAATATGTCAAACCCCAGTAATAAAACTGTAAACCACCAATCATTATGAGAGAGAAAAAAGAAGAGAAAAAAAAAAAACAACAGCAATATTGGGTCACATCAGCTGTGAATCAACTTATGGATTTAAAGGAAGAGGCCAAGAACTATGGGGAAGGTTATAAATCCTGCGAATGAAAATAGATGACATGGATGTGGATATGAATGGTTAGGCCGTGTGCGAGTGGGAAGCTGTGAACAGGGAAACGGAACGATCCTTGGATGTCATCGAGTCTGCTACAAGTCATCAGTTCCCCACATGAATCACTTTAACAAATGACAGGAGTGTACGCGCATGTGTGTACGTGAATGTACGTGCTGTTTTGGAGAATACAAGAAGAAATGAAAGCCGCATTGAAGATTATAAGCGTCGCTTTCATGCCGTCCCCCTTTCCTTACAGTTTGACTTGCTCCATCTGTACACTCATCTAACTGTCTGTCAAATACAAGACGTCTTGTGTTATGACAAGGAACAATTTAGAGTCTCATAGAATATATTGGGTGTAGGTCTGTGGTGGGCATGACATGTGTGTATTTACATCTGAAGGATCTCAATTAAACTCAAATTAATTCGCTCCCTGCCTTCAGGCTGATTAGTTTAACTTTGAGATGAATTTTACTTTGGAAAAGTAAGCTCCTTGCGAGCAGATAAAAGCGAATTTAAAGAAAAGGACGATCCTGCCTGTCTGAGAGATTACCACTTAAGACTTGTCGTAATTTGTAGTGAGTTTGCAATCAATGTTAACTTGCTCCTTTGTTGAAATAATTAGGTGGCTCTTTGTAAGTTTGACCTCCAAAGATGTCTGAACCCTGTAAAGGTCCCCACCAAGTCTCTCTCTCTTTTTATTTTACCGGTCTGAAAAAAATCCCTGAGGACTCCTTAATTACTGAAATTACCAGTGGAAAAACTGACAGAGCTGACAGTATGCTTGTAATCACTGCATCACCACTGCTCTTTTGAGACTTCTAAAAACTTCTTGTTCTTTTTTCACATCACATGCAAATGTTTGCTGCTCTTTTGGCCCAAGGATGCGTATGTGAGTTTTTATTTAAACTTTCATTCACAGCAAGAGAAAGAGAATGAATCAGTGGAAAGATGGAGGCAGACAGATAGGTGTCAGAATTACAGCAGGCAATAATAAAGACAAATAGACCATATCTCTGATGCCTCGTGCATCCCCCCAAATTTTCCATAACTATAATGTGTGCAACTGCAAATATTTTGTTTACTTTCAAAAATAAGTGATTAATCATTCTTGTTCATTCATATTATCCGGTGTTTGTTTGTACTTGGACCATCTTACCGCTTTGCATTATTTATGTCCAGGACTTGCCATAGCTACTTCTGGTCTGGATCTCTATACTGACACCAAATTGATTAATATTTTGTTGGATTCCCATATTTAATAAAACATATCGTATCATATGATATGCTTATTAGCAACACATAAAATCTAGATAAGCTCAAACGCTAAGGTGTACATCAGTGGTTCTTAACCTTGTTGGAGGTACCGAACCCCACCAGTTTCATATGCACAGTCACTGAACCCCTCTTTAGTGAAAAATAAAATATGATTTTTTTCAAATTCAGCACATAGATATGTTTTTTACTGGTGCACAAAATGAGCCGTGCATGTCACGGCGGAGGCTCTGCCGAACCTCTGAGACCAACTCACCGAACCCTACCAGGTTGGACCCCCTTTTGCCTTAATGATTCATGGCAATGATTCAACAAGGTGCTCAGAACAGAGATTTTCAGTCTGATGACGGTGGAGACCATTTGTGTACAGTGAACTTACCATCATGTTCAAGAAACATTTGAACTGATTTGAGTTTCGTGACATGGTGCTTTATGCTGTTGGAATCAGCCATCAGAAGACTGGTACACTGTGCTCTTAAAGGGATTGACAATAATACTCAAGTAAGCAGTATTTTTTTTAAGTGATGCTCAATTGGCACTTAAGGGTCCAAAGCGAGCTATGAAAATATGCTCTACATGATTACACTGTCATCAATCTGAACCATTTGTTATCAGCCCTGATGGACCCATGCTTTGAATTTTGCAGTAGAAATCCAGACAACAGACCGGCTGTATGAACTATAGCCTCAGTCTCTTATTCTTAACTGACAGGACTGGCAACTCAAGGTTCAATGTGCTGCGCTTTCAGAAATACCTTTCTGCATACCTTAGTTGTAATAAGTGGTTATTTGAATTACTGTAATGTTCCTGTGGGCCTGAATCCGTCTGGCAATTCTTCTCTTAACTCTGGCATCAACAAGGCTCACTGGTGATTTTCTCTTTTTTTGGACCATTTTGTGTAACCCCTCAAGTTGGTTGTGTGGGAAAACCCCAGCACATCAGCAGTTTCAAAAATACTTAAACCAGCCAACAACAAAAACATGTCTAAATCACTTAAGTCGTCTTTTATCCCTACTTTGAACTTCAGCGGGTTAACCTAAAGATCGCCTAACTGGATCAAACTGTCGTCATATGATTGACTGATTAGATATATGCCTCAATACACAGCTGCACAGGTATTCCTAATGAAATGGCCATCATCTCAGTGAGTATCTTCTACTGCCACAACATTTGTTATAACACGAGATGGATAATTTTCAGGTAATGTAGCATTTATATAGAGTATATAATCAGACTTGAGAGCTGAAGGTTGTTGGTTTGATTTCCCAGAGTTACTTTTTTAAAACTACATGACGAAAGGAAAATGTTCCTTTTCCTGCAATAGGCATCACACACATCCTTGAGAAAGGCACCCAGAGTAGTAGTCTGTGTTTAACAGCAGAAGTGCAGTGCAAGCTGTGAATGGGCAAAAACAAGTGACGCTGTTTTGTTAAAAAGGCCGGACGCATTGCCCATCCCTGGATAATAATTCCATGTCTAAAATGCTGTAGAAACGTCTGTCTGCTGCTGTTTTAAAGTCAGTGTCCTGAGACAGCGTACGGATCAGTAGGCATGTGTTTGCGCTCTGAGGAGAGGAGCTCTCCATGGTGCTACTGCTGCACACACTGCTGCCCCTTGTAAAAACACTCAGTGCTCCACAGTCAGTTGAGAGTTACTGCTCCACAGCCCCTCTTGCAGTTTAGGCTGGAAGCATTCCCTGGTGCTGACAGCCTTGGTGCTCCCCACTAACATTTGACTCACACACCGGTGCTCCAGTGCCTTGGAAAGCAACTTATTATTTTACCTTACATAGTCCTATAAAACCTGTTTCTGAACTCATCTGAGGGCAGAAATAACCCAGGCAGAGGCCACAGCAGTGAGTTTAAAAGTCTGGTTATGAGATTTGGGAGTTTGTAAAGGCAGCAAGATGGATTTAGATTTAGAGCACAGAAGTGATGGAACTGCTTCCTGCTATAGCCATATCGTATTACTTAAAATAATCCCTAGCCATAATGTTAAGAATTGAATCAACGGGCATAGGAGACATGAGGCATTTACATGTAGTTTCAGTTCCCTCAGTGTCTCACAGTGGATCCAACATTCATACGCTTCCTAAACTCTAAGAACGCTTTGTGGAGTCAGTAAAAGGCATGTAATGACCTGGAGTAGTTCATCTTAGTGAGACAGCTGAAAACATGCATCTACATTATGTAATTTCTCCACTACTTGAACATTTCCTAAGCTTGAACATTATCCATCACTTTGGAGGCAGGATGCTGGGGAATAACACAGTGAATGAGATTATTAATACACGACGAGTTACGCAAAGCAGTCAATGCACAGGGAATGCAAAAAATGTACAAGTCAGCAGGTTAATAACAGCAACTAGGGGCAGCGCTGGCACATTTTTGTTGAAATAAACAAATGGATGGAACGGAGGAAAACACATTATATATCCGTTAGTGGAAAATTGAGAGGTGAAACCCCCATCCAGTTAGAAAGACATTAAATTCACTCTGCACTGTATGTAGTGCAATGAGTACAGTAAGGCTAAATCTTTCTGCATGGCCCTAAAACAATACAGATCAATAATTTGAACTTACATAAGTGAATTTAAATTGTTTTTTGCCCTCTCTAAACCAACAGATTTTCTAAACATTAAAGCTGACTCAATATGGGAATCCAAGAACTACTCCAACAGATTTAAACCTCTAAGCTTTCTTCAAACATTTGCTTCCAGTAGAGCAAATCCTAAAATAATAGAGCTACATTCATTTTATTGTGTAGCATATATTGCATGCTATGTTTAAACTGTTAGCATGTTATGAGTAAAAGTAAAGCCACACGTGCATCAGTGGATTCAAGAATCATCTTTTACCCCAAGTTTTTTTCCTCTTGTTTTCTCTTCTTGCAGTACAGAGGAGGCTCAGCAGTGTTTGAGATCTAAAGCAGCTGCTGAATAATAACTGGAGTTCCCCTGCTTAATTTGTCCACACCTCTTTCATTCTCACTTCCTCCCGCTTCGGTTTTTCCTCTTCAGATTTCCTCTCGTTTCCTCTCCAAAATATGCAGGCAGAGAAATATTTTGATCTGTCTCATTTCCTGCCTAGGACGTTTTACTGCATGTTGACTTATGAATGATACATGGCCATGTTTTTATAGCTCAGTGTACACACAGAGAGAGGGATAAGGAGAAGTTGCCCTACGCAGTGACTATTGGAGAGGCATTAGTGTGAAGTTCTCCAAAAAGCTAACAGAATGTGGCCCAGCAACAAAGATATTGTATGTCAGCCAACTAATGATTGGTTGAAAAATTGACTTGAACAGGAAAAGGAAAGACAGCGTAATTCCACATGAAGAGGAAGTGAGACAAAATCTTTCATGATCAAAAAAAAGCATGTATGAAAAGCAGAGGCACTGGCTTCAGTGGACAGGTTTTTCCTTTTAACTTTTTGCTTCACTTTACTACATCACACATTCAAATTAACTACTTTGATGATGAATAGATCGGCCTTTGACAATAGTAAAAGCAAAGAATAAAAAGACAACACATTTTTCAAAAAACAGGTCAGTTTCAATCAGATTTTGACTAAAGTCCAGTTCAGTATAAGCAAATTGTTTCTTTTCTTGTCCGTCTTGACCGTCACACACCAAACATCACAAAATGTGGGGTTAACAGTCCACAGGGAACACAGCAGGAGTGGATGCCGGACGTGTGCTGCAGGCGCTAGAGGAAACTGGTGACAAAGAAAAAGAAAAAGTGCTGCATCAAAACCTATTTGTAAACGTTTTGGTCAATAACACATTGTTACGGTCACCTGTAGTTTGCATGGAAGATGCTAACTTGTCTGCTCGCCTCACTCGCTAACTACTCATTGATGCTGCTGCCATCCTTGTCCATAGTCTTATTACTTCCCGGATCGATTATTGCAACTCCCTCCTATTTGGTCTCCCTAATAAGTCCCTCCATAAATTTCAACTTCTTCAGAATTCTGCAGCTCGGGTCATAACTCGTACTCCCTTAAGAGACCATATCACTCCAATTCTTCAACAGCTTCACTGGTTGCTTCATATCACCACAGTTTCCCGCTCTCTCAGATCTTCATCTGCCACTCATCTTGTTGTTCCTTCTGCTCGCCTTAGCACTATGGGACACAGAGCTTTCAGTCGCTCTGCTCCTCGGCTCTGGAACTCACTTCCTTCAGCCTTAAGAAATATAGATTCCCTTCCCTTATTTAAGTCACAACGCAAAACTTACATGTTTAAACTGGCTTACTGGCTTTAATACAGATTTTACTTGCTGTCAAATCGTGTGTTTTTTTTTTTTGTTTTTTTATTTGTTGTTTGTGGTTGTATTTTGCTGGTTTCTGTATTTTAATTTATTATGTATTTTTCTCTTTGTAAGGTGACCTTGGGTTTTAGAAATGCGCCCTCAAATAAAATGTATTATTATTATTATTATTATTATTACATGAATGCTGTTTGCCTTTGAAGTAAAAGTAACACTTTCAGAAATGTGTTGGTTGCAGCGGTACGCCATAACTTTTAGTGTCAAACTAAGGACAGCCATTCGGGTGGTGGCACTCTCTTTGCAACCACTTTCAACTAGCAATAGCCAGCAACTGCTCATCAGCAGGTTTGGGAATACACATTTTTTACTAGTGAATGGATGCCAGTGTGTCTAGTCTAGGCCTGTGTGACTCAAGCCTCAGTTAATCTTTCAGATAGGCAAACATTTTTGCTGCTTGAATTTAAGTCCGTCATGGAACCTTTCTGTATTTTTTAGCTTGTTGGTTTTACCACCATATCATATTGTTCTCTGTAGATGACACTGAAAGAGATATTGACACAGATATTTATTAGGCATGAACTGCTGATCTGCCGAGATCTTCAACCTTGTCAGAATTCAAGACATACTTAAATAACAAATTTACTGTAGCATCATCTGAAACAGTGAGTGGAATATGGAAACAAAGATTATTAAAAAGATGTCGCTTTTTCCACATAATTTTGTCCCTACACAGCTGTTCTGGGCCTACTGAGCTCTATGTAGGAAATACAGTAAGCCAAGCACTAGGACAGGCACATGCTTAGGGCCATGATTATTAAGAGGAACTAAGAACAGCGAGTGACAAGCTGCAGACAGATGAATGTTTTATTTTGAAATTTTGGCTTGCTCCCTACTCATGTTCCAATATGTTTGTCTATAAAATGTCAGTAAATACACAGCTCCCCAGAGTTTAAGATGTCTTTACAAGACATGTTTGCTGAACAAACACTATTACCTAACCATTTCTTTAGTTAAACTGAGCAAATAAAAAATCTAAATAATAATATTTTTTTATGTCTTTAGATATGTTTCTCTCTCTCTCTCTCTCTCTCTCTCTGCATATCTTTTCACAATATCCATAAAGACAAGGACAAATGATATAGTCACTAGTCTGCATAAGCACAGCTTTTAGGTTTCCCTGTGAAAACCCATCAGCTATAACATGTAAATGTAAAAGTTCTCAGCAGATGTCAGAATTACCTCAGTAATCATTTAATTAGCATAAGATTATTGGAATCTAAAAAGAGGGTCTGTAAGGTTTGCTTGTGGGTTGTTGATATTTTCATGTTTGCACAAAAGCTAAGATCGTGTTTCATGACCACAGCTTCTGGGGGCATTGCCAGCAGGATGCTTCCCTTTTGATTCCACTAAGATTTTTTCCACATTGTCTCTGAGCACGGAGCCGGAGGCTTTCTTATCTGAGATCACCATGACAAAAGTTAAATCACTCTTTCACTTTAGTTTGACATTTAGAGGTTTGACGATTTAAAAAAAAGAAATGTGACAACTTCACACAAAACGATGTGAGACGTGGAAAAAATTTCACCACAGAAATTCGATAACCTTGTTAGTGTGGCCTTGATGAAATAATGGAGTCTTTTGATTTAAACTATGGTTAGAATTTTGTCCGCTGAAGAAAAACTTTAAAAGGCACTTTCAGAGTAAGTTAGGGACGAGGGGAAGTATTTTCTGGTTTTAAGTTTTAATCAAAACGAAATTGGTAGAGCTTTAAAAGAAAGAGAATAGGCTTGGAAATAAAGTCCACCTTCCTTGCTCTCAATCCTCAACTCAACTAATAATTTTATACCAACCAAACTAAAAACTTATTTCTCTTTTTTGTTGTTTGTTTTGTTTCGTTTTTAATTAATGCAGGCCAAATAGTGAAACTACCCCTAAAAATCTCAGTCTTTAAAGAAAAAAATTAATTCATAATGTCACAGCTTAACTACTTCAATCTTTCTGTACACCTACACACACAAGAACTGGACCTGTATTGCCAAGGTGGAAATAAGCATCTTCGGAGCCTTTAGTTGGAATGAAAAAGCTTTAATCGGCATTCTTTGGAAACATTTCTCAACTAGAATAAAAATTGCTACTTGTGATTATTTCACAGAAAAAAAGGAAGTTGAGATAAATAGATAACTGAACAACAGCCAGATTTCGGTGTGCCATAAGCCAAAATAAGTATGTTTTCACAGTAGCAGGGCATTTGAAATTGACAGTATCAGTCATAATTTATAAAGACGTGATTACTCGACATGTTCTCTGACACGAGCCAACTTGTTCATTGAAAAGGAGTTCTGAAAAACTGCAGGCTGCTTTGTACAATAGAAATACAAACATGTTTTCGAATGGAAACAGCCACCGAGCTAAATCAGACACGGTGGTAATGGTGCAGAGAAGTTCACTATAGCCTGCAAATTAAACTGCATGGTGCCCGCTTTCTCTTTATTATTCAAACGGTGTCAAACCACTCAGGGACTGATGTATTCATCCCACCTTTCAGCTGAGATGGAAACTGCAGGAAAGGTTGCTCGACACAGTTAGCTAACCGCTCATTATTGGAGAAGTACTGATTAAGGATTTCTAAGTCTGACGAGTTAACAAAAAATATAAATGTGTCAAGTTATTCTTTTGTTGATGCAATCTTCCTCTGAAACAGAATGTTAGTATCCACATTATAATCCTATCCACACCTAAGAGAGTACAGCTGGAAATATATGCTCAATACCAAATCTTTTTTATACATCTAAAGACATGTGGAACCATACGATTTCTCTTCTAAGAAGCGGTACATCTATTCAGCATGAATGCAGTCCTTTTTCACAATAGAGGCACACTTGTGGAGATTAAGGAGGCAATATATAGAATACTTACTTCACAAGGATTTCCGACTGCTTCACATTCCAAGCAGTATTCCTTTTGATCTTTAGTCCTATGGCAAATTGACATTTTTACTACTGGTGTTTTAAGTCTACCACAGCAGGGCAGCTGCGGCTCGGGCGGTAGAGTGGGTCATCTGCCATTTGAAAAGTCAGTGGTGATCCCTGACCACTCAGTACTGGGACTGAGCCTTGCATTACTACTATATGTGATTGTTTGCAAGTGCTTGGGCATAGATAAAAGCAATGTATGCATGTCTGTGTGACTGGATTCATGAGACCTGTACTAAGAATTGACCAGACCATGAAAATCAAATTATCAACTTGCATCATGATCTGCTGGAAAAACGACATACTCTCAGCTTACTTTAGGGTCCAGGCTAAAACCTGTAGCTCTTGAATGCTTCTTTGAACTTCAACCATTATTTTGGTATCACTTTCATTTTTTTTTTTTTTTACAGCACCACTATTTCTCCTTCCTTTCACATTAGACTGAGGACAGACTGGACTTTACAGTGACATCTTTAGGGTTTAAGCTCAAATTGGACTCATAGATCAGGAGACTGACAGCAATTTTACAGATTTTATTGAAAAATAAGAGAGAGGTAACGAAGTGAAGGTCAGTGACTCAGGAAGGAGTTTTTTTCTACAGGAATGCAACTGGAAACTCAACCATAGAAGAGAGGAGATGTCAGAAGTGGTAATGGCAGGTATGAAGAGATCTTGCAGTAATTGTGGGTAGTTTCTGAGTCCTCTCTTGGCCGTTTACTGAGATCCGGAGGGGTAACTGGCAGGCAGACGATGTTCCAGAGTGCTGACAATGGCACAATGGAGAATGGGCAGGCAGATGAGTTACTGGCATGTAGTTTCCTTTGCAGGACCGGTGACTGACTGGATGGCTCAGGTAAGAGTGGCTGGCAGTGTCTGTGAAAATCCTCAGGAGAACATGAATCCTAGTTTGTTGAAATTACTTCAGGCAAACACCTTGGAAAGGTGCAAAAACAGTATTATAGGGAGAAAATGGCAGGTATCAAACAGGGCCTGATTACCACTATATCTGTGACAAGAATCTGGAACAGAGTACCGGTACCAACCAGCCATTAAGGTAACTCAAAGTAGGAAGGAGAAGCCCATCCTACAGGCCAGGAAACCCCAGCCCACACTTCTACCTGAGATTCTATCACACTTCTACACTTATACCTGAGATTAACACACACACACACACACACACACACATATATATATGTATATGTATATATGTATATATATGTGTATATATATATATATTGTCTTTCTCTCTGTCCAGTATTGTTCAGGTGTGGTGTCTGTGTCAAGCTCTTGTTTGTTTGTCCTGGTCTCAGTTTCAGTCACTTCCTGTTTTATTTTGATAGTCTCGTCCTGTGTGCGCTGTGTTCAGTTTTGCTTCCTCTAGATACTTTAAGCTGTGCTCCCACCTGTTGCCTGTTCCCTCGCTCTGTGTGAGTCTGTCCTTGTGTTACCTACAAAGGTCTGTATTTTGGTTTTCTAGTTACTGGCATCTTTTAAATTTGGTTTGCTGCAAGGCTTCAGCATTAAAGCTGTCAGAGTTTTATGCCTTGTTTGTCAAGTTGTGCATTTGAGTCCTTCCCATTCTTGCCACACAGCGGACTCTGACACATGTGTTAATGAAATATTTTGCAATATTTTAACCCAAAGCGTTGCCTGTCAGTCCACTGTTTGTCTCAGATCTTAAAATGTTAGGTGCTAGGTCTATGTCTTTGAATGTTGAGGGTTAACGATGGGCTAATGAGTCAATGAAACTAACTTCTGAGCAATAACAGTGACACTGCGGTAAGGTTTTAAGGGTATCCTGGACTTTTCTTGATTTTGCTGCAGTTAACTGTTGTTAGCTGCACTTTCTTTGTAGTGGTGCTAACTTTGTCAGACAATGTCAATCTAATAAACTCTCATACAATGCTTGAATGTTTATCACAGAGAAAGTGTGATTTTTAGGACAATTGCATCTAACATTAGCTAGCATATCATTAGCTTGAAACAGCTGTTGTTATTGTGGGAGAATCTGATTTCCAATCTGCTGGCAATAACTAACTGCAACAATATCTGGGACAAATATACATGTTTATTCACTTTTTCTTATGTTAGAGCTCAGGTCAGGTCTGGAGATGAGGCTTCAGATGACAGCTGATTTAAAGTTTTTGACTGTGGTGAATCTTCACAGAGCCTATGATGTAACCTATACAATTGGCTAATTCCATCATCAGCATTCATGCTTTTGCATGATGTTTTATGTGTTACTTACCCTGTGGTTGTGTCTCTGAGTTTGTGTCGTACCAGCCACGGAAGAAGCCAGTTTTTCCACTTCTTTGTTCATTACCTCATGTTCATTCTTACAGTTTTGGAAGTCTACTTACAAGAATTTGCTGACATCTGTGAGTCCTTTTATTGAGGTGATGATTGTTATTCTGTCACTGATAAATTCAAAAGCTTCAGCAAAAAGTAGCTAGAAATGCAAAGCACAAATCAGCTGAACAGGCGAATCACAATAGGCTGCGTCAATGCAACGTGAACATTATGGTTATGGCATGACTTAATACAGACGTGTAAATGCACTCTGAGAAGGAAGAAGTTGAGTTGGGGGTGAGATGGAGGAGAAAGCACTGCTGGAGGAGACAGATGAAATAAAATATATAACAGATAAATGGACAAATCTTAAATAGTGTGTATGTTAGTTTAAAGTGTTATTTGTGATGTTTAAATTAAATGAAAAACATTTTTTTTAACCTTTCCCCTTTCTTTCAGAATTCAAATTCATTCTAATAGAATTGAGGGTTAAAGGAGATGCTCTGCTGCTTGTTTAGGTCAGGCAGCTAAATGCATCGTGTGGCTCTTGCTTTTTTTAATATTATTTGTTGGCATTTTAGTCTTTATTGGACAGAGACGGTGTAGACAGACAGGAAAGTGGGGGCAGAGAGGGGGGAAGAAACACAGAAAAGGGTCACAGTTCAGACTCGAACCCGGGCATAGCTGGACTGGCCATCGGGCATACCGGGCATTTGCCCGGTGGGCCGCTGGCGATTTTTTGTCTTTATGGGCCGATGGATTTTTTTTTTTTTTTAGGAAGGGTATATATAATGAAAGGTGTTGGATTGGCCAATTGGTCATGATCGACTCTGGGCTGGACCAATTACAGCCGAGGAGGCCAGATGCACCCTCCCCCTTGTTTAGCAATCTTATAGACGAACTAAAGAAAATGGAGAACAAAAAAAGGAAAGGAGGTGTTTATGAAAATATCACTAAATCTGTCATTTATTAATTTTAATATTAATTAATGATCATGTCTCACCTCTAGTGTTCTTGGTCTTAATTTAAGGTTTCTACCATGTGTTGTAGATAGTTCAGGAGGTTAACTCGACCAAGCAGTCTTTTTGTTTCCGCTATGTACTGTTTAAAATCCAGAATAGGGAGGATGGTGTAGGTTTAAGTTTATTAGATTGATACATATATACCAACAAGGCAGTGTACATCAAAGCAGTTGTTTTCATGCAAAGGCTTTATGTTTTTTCCTATAGCGATTGACAGATCACGTGACTTTCGCACATTGCATGCCGGGAACTCGTGGCAAAACAATCCAAGTACCGCATCAAATGCAAGCATTTGCAGCACCGCAAAACGTTCATTCTCCGGTTCCAATACCTTCTTGGTTTTTCTTTGCCGCACAAAAAAGGAATGTACAAAACGAAGGAGAATAATGCCGGACCGTACAAAGACAGACTCGACGAAAAGGCAAAGAAAAGATACGAGGAAAAAAATCAAAGGAGTGAAAGGGTCAGACCCTTACGAGCACACAGAGTGGACAAAAGACGTTAGCGTGCTGCCCAACTTTCACCACGCTCAGATTTATAATTATACGGTTCTTGGAGTGAGTGCATACACTCATGAAGTTTAGTAACTTCAGGTCACTGCAACAAGCCCAGGTACAGTTTACCGACGGATGGGTACAGGACCTTGAAATGCACCGTGTAGAACACAAGACCATCGTACAAACAAAGGTAAGTTTACCAGTCTCACAAATCCTCGTCATAAATACACATTCGTTAACCGTTTATTAATATAACCTTTGAGCTCAACGGTAATTAATTAGTAGTGGAAATAATTTCTGGTATGCATTACAGAAATGTAGCAGTGACAATAATATTGTATGTTGTAATCGTACTGGGCAACTAGTGATACAAAAAAACTGTTTTATCCTGTGAATAAAAGTATATGTTTTTGTCAATGTACCATGGTAATAACAGAAGCGAAACGCAATATTGTGTCAGGACAATTCACTATTTATGCACAATAAATAAAGGAGCATAGCGCGACAATTTCTGTTCAGCGCCAGACTTGCTTGTAACCTATATCACCAATTATGTTAAGAAAAATGACGTATTAACTACTACAAAACACTGACCTTTGTGGGAATGCTTGGAGCAGACTAACATGTGAGCTGGAGTGTTCTGAGACGTTATATTTGGTATATCCAGACCATCCATCGGCTCTTACTTCGGAAACATGGCTTAAAAAATTTCTCTTCAACGACGTAATCCGATAAAAAAAACCGATCTCTTTACCCGTCGGCTTCCCGTGGCTGTCATGCGACCGGCTATTGCAGTTAATAATACAACAGCTTCTTGCCATTTTTTGGGTTTCTTTTTATCGCTGTGTAACTGAGTTCAATTGAAAGCCTGCGTGCGCTAGTACCTCTTGCCACAAGTTCCCAGAATCCTTTGCGGTTTTACCCCTGAATGAGGTCACATTTTCAATCTCTATCCTGGTGGGCCGGTCTCTAGTCAAAATGCCCGGGCCGATTTTTTGTCCCAGTCCAGCCCTGAACCTGGGCCGCTACTTTCTGGCCGTACGGCACGTGGTCACCCACTGAGCTAAACTGGCACCCCGTGGCTCTTGCTTTTGTTATGAAGAAATGGTTTCATTGATCTCATCTCGAAACCCGCATACAGCTCAAAAATCTTGTATATTGTTTATTTTCTCCATCCATCTAATCTCTCTCTAATTAATTACAATGTGAATTAATAATAATGATTTGTGTTCAGTGCCTGCATCGAGCTTTAAGAGTGTTAGTTGTAATTATGAAAAGTTATATTTCACTTTCTAAGCTTAATCAGTCTAAACATAACAATGTGGGGCACAGGTTACAGTTGTCCTAGATTTGATTTTGTTTTCTTGGACCTACATGCTAATTTTGAAGAATGCTGCCATTGAAACTGTGCAGAAATTTCTCCAGAGAGTTGTGCTGCCTCGATACACCTATAGATTGAACACACAGGAATAAAAGTGAGCACGCTCATACAAACGCACATAGCATCACACTCAAACCACAGAAACTAAAGCTGTCCTCTTTCTCCCAACACACCAGGAAATGTTTTTTCTTCTCTGAGGCGGCCTAAGTGGAGTAGTCCACTGAAGCCAACCCTCAGTAATTAACTGTCACAACGCTTCAAAACTAACAAATGGACTTTCTGTCAAGGAGGGCCCATTAATTTACTGGCCTCCACTCGTCGATCCAGAGCCTATTATCTCCATTACGGCAGGCTCTCATGTCTGGGCATCCTTTCCTGCTAACCCTCGATTTCGCTGTCTCACTTTGCAGAGATTCCAGGGAAAAGCCTAGTGAACAATATGCTTTTTGTTTGTTTGTTTGTTTTAGCAAGAATGGCACATGTGAGCAGACACACTCTGTACATCCAACACATAAAGATCCACGTTCTGTGTGAGGACAGACATGCTGCATGCTTCCGGACACAAGGACACACTCACTCAATTTCCCCGATCTGCATAAATAAATCACAGGAGCATGACTCATAATAATGTAATAAGCAGTGATGCTTGGTCGAAATATGCAAGAACCAATACACTTTAACTCACACAAATCATCAGATTCTCACATGCACATTTCTTTACACACTCTGCAGAGTTCTGTTTCCCTTCCAGTCAAACATATTTAAAAACTCCTACCGCACTTCCACATTGGCGTGACAACCTGAGGGGAGAAATCTTCCATATGTGACACTAATAAGTGCTGCTCGGAAGGAATGGAGAGCCATTTCTCCATGAGGCATAAATAACTAAATAACAGGCAGACTATGGGATCTGTGTGATTTGTGATACAGCTCACATTTATTGCTCTTCAAAGGTAAGGTATTACCAGGTTTCTGCAGAGAGCTAGAGAGACTGCGAAACTGTGCTTTAGTGGCAGTGAGATCTAGTAGGTCTTGCCTACTGAGACCAATGCATTTTTAAAGCTCTTCAATGCATTATCAGTGGCATGGTGTGCCCTCGGAGCCTGGAAACATTTTTAGCTCATCTGAAGTAATTTCAGCTGCCAATTGCAGTTTTAAAAAGCAATACTGAATTCAGAATCCATTTTGAAGGGTTCGCCCACATCTTACAGTATTTTCTCACTTACCCACTGGTGGCACTTACCTAAGTAAAAGTGGCAATAGCACACTGTAAAATACTTTCTCACACTTTTGTAATAGCTGACAATAATAAATGGTCACTTTATAGCTATCAGTAATCGGTTTGTACTGTAATCCTACTTTATAAAATTGAAACTCACAATTTTAAAACTGTATAACTGGTTAATTAATACGGCAGGGCATGAATAACATGAAATGCACATAAGGCAACTGAGACTGGGTCGTGTTGGCATGAGTCAAAAGGCTTAAAACCGTGTACCTTAAATTTCACTTGCTGCTTTGCTAGGTGAGGGCGCCAGAAAAACAGCTTTTTAAAAAATCCAGTTTTGGAATAAAATGTCCCTGTTCTTCATACTAATCGTGGTTGGTGAAGATCATGAATCATAAGAGTACTTTTTGCTTTAAAATGTGACGCCAAGAGGCCCTGCATAAATGTCCATATGTGAAGAGCTGGGACTGAAATAGGTATCGCTACTCCCACAACAAACGCAGCATAGCACTGATATAAAAAGAGACCTTGTGTCTGTGTGTGAGACATCAGCAGCTTTGGCAGTAGGGTAGGATCTGACACCCTAAAATGGGAAAGGGCCCACTGATCGGTAATGAAATTATTGCACAACAATAATAACAACTGGTCATCATAATAACCAACATCCACAATACTTACTTTTCACCAGTGAACATACATAGATTTTAAAAAGTGGAGAATAGTTTTTGCTTTTCTCCCTTAGGTTCGATATACGTATGCTACATTCAATTGAACCGCAAAGAGTTTTGTGTTTGCTGCTTTTTGCTTTACGAAAATAAGAACTAATACCTTCTTCTTGGCGGATAGCTCAAACCTTTGTGTGGTTTATCACCTCAAAATAACCTGCAAATTACGGCAGCGCAAAGTGATCTAAGACTGAGTACCCCAGGCAGTATGATGGAACAACACTGTGCACTGCATTAAGAAAGCATTTGGCTCACTGACGTTAGGTTGCTCTACCAGGCCAATCCTACCTCATGGAATAATTTGGACCGACTCTTTCATAAATCAAGCAAGCTGCTGTGTATTTAATTTGTTAGTGAAAACAAATATTTTCAGTTGCTCCTCTCATGATTTTGCTCCATGCAGACAATTTTGCTTTTATTTGCTGTTCTTGCAATAACCGTCCAAGATTTCTACACACACACTCCCAGTGAAATAGAGGTCGATGGCTTTCTGTTCGTGATGCTCATAAGATTTTGAAAAATCCAATTAAAAAAATTCAATAGCTGTGTATATTTCTGGATAGAATTTTCCACTCCATAGATGGCTTACAGACCCCACAGTGACCAGTTAAGGAGAAATATTTCCTATAGTATGAAAATGTTCATTGTGGTGTTTCTCTAGCAGTAGCTGACTTAAGGTTTTGATGAGAGGTATATGTGTGTATCTGTGTGTGTGTTTAAATATGTTATTTGTAGCTGCAAAGTTACACAAGTGCTTGTGGGTAGGCGGATAAGGGCATTTTAGGCATTATATTGCCCAGGCATAAGCACTGTTGCACAATGTTGTGTGCAGCTCGACACTCATTATGCATCTGAGTACGTGTGAGTGTGTGTCCCTTGGTCAAAGTGTGTCTGGGTCTGAATTGTGATGCAGATCAGTCTAACTGCTTTTTTAGAGTACTACCCCTCAGGCCAGGAGGCTACAGTGAAATCCGCTTACTGTCTCTGGGTTCAGTTTGCCTGCTTGCACACAAGTATATATACACACACGCATGTAGGCACGACTAAGCGTTGGGGTGTACAACAGTACACATTTAGGTCCCTAACTATTTGGACAATGACACAATATTGGCATTTTTGCCTCTGCATGCCAACACAGTGGATTTTAAAATCAAATATTCAAGATGTGCGTAAAGTGCAGACTTTCACATTTAATTCAAGGTATTTAACAAAAGTATGGCATTAACTGTTTGTGTTAGGCAACAGCAAAGTGTCTGGAAGATGATAGACGACAGCTAAGGTGGATGATTGTAGAATTCTTTCCTTGGTTTAAAAGAAAAAAAACTCTTCACAAGATCTAACCAAGTCAAGAACAAGAAGGTCAGATTAAACTTGATCTGAAACATCTAAAAAGAGTGTGCATAATATTAGAAAAAATAAATAGATAAAAGTGGAAAAAAATGAAAGAGAAAAGTTTAGAGAAGGAAAAATGATCTCATGATCTGAAGCATTCCACATTATCTGTCAAACACGGTGGCAGTAACGCCACGGCGCCGGCATGTCCTCTGTGGCCAGCAATGGACCGATGTCAGCTGTGTTATTGATGATCTGATGGCTGATAGAGGCAGCAGGATGAATTTTAAAGTATACAGGACTGTACTCCCTGCCAAATGCCACAAAGCTGACCATAGCATTAATGGATAACGAACCAAAGGAAAAAGCAGCCCAAAGGAAAGAAATGGGATATTATTCAAAGACCAAGTCAGTCACCTGATCTCAACCCAACAGAGCAGCTTTTCAGCAAGTGAAGACAAAACCGAATGCAACAAATAAGCAGCAACTGAAGGTGGCTTCTGTAAAGGCCTGTGAGAGCAGCGCAACAGTGCAAACACAGCATTTGTTGATAGACAGTTATTGAATGCAAATAATTTTCATTCAACTATAAAAACAAAACTTTTATTTCAAATTAAGTTAGTATGTCCAATTACATTTGAGCTTGTCTTCCTCTTCTTCTTGTCTTCCCCTGCTCTCTCTCCTACACTGCTCAACTGTCAAATAAAGCCATAAAGCCCAAAAATAAATCTTCAAAAAATGTTGGCTGTGGTGTATGAAGGCAAAACCGAGAAAGAAAAAAGAGAAAAATTGTCATTGACCAAAACACTGTGGGCCCAACTTTATATTTATGTGTCATAATTGTACATACATGTACAGTTATCTCTTAGTATTTGACAATTAGATAGATAAAAAAATCCAAAAAGACAAAACATGCAGTTTAAACTGATACATTATGAAATGCTTAAAATGAATTTTGGAATAAGATGGTTGAAAACTTGTCTTCAAAGTTGTCAGTTTTCAGCCGTTGGGATTTTTGGTTTACCTCAGACAATCCTGCCCCATAAAGTCAGACACAATAAGATAAGATAACCTTTATATAATAACACTAATAATCATCAGTGTTAAATGTATTTCTTGGGAGAGATATCATCTCATAAGAACTCCATTCAGTTCTTCTTGCCCCTTGTTCCTGTGAGAAACGGTGTCTGACTCTCAGTGCAAGAAGTTAAGACAGAGAGAGAAAACAAGAAAATTCTGACAGTCTGCTTCTGTTTTATTTTTAGCAGGGATTATAACTAAAAGCAATATTTCCTTCTGCAGAGCTGTCAAGTTTGGATCTGTTGGATGATTTGGTATTAGGGATGTGACAAGGATATCAGGTAATCCTTTGTGAATATGAATGCTTCTACCAACTGCATCACTCCTTTGAGAGATTCTTTAAAGTGGGTCCTGTCCTTTGAGGCGTAATCATACCTCGCACCTCTTTTCTTCCACATTCTTCTGTTTTGTCTTACCTTCGTTCTCTCCTTTCACATTTTTATCTCTTTTGTCTGTGTGTCTGGGTTCATCAGAGGATAGAAGGACAACAGAAGTTGCATTGTGGGTTAGTGAGGTAGAAAGGGGAGAAAAAGGAAGCAGAGAAAAAGTTGGTGGAGACAGAGACAGATGGAGGAGAAGAACAATTTTGTGAGGGTAAGGAAGCATAAGAAAAAAGATCATGCTAATTATCTTTCACCTTTAGCCCCCATGGCAGTTTTTAGACTTTGTTTCTTTCATTTGAAGGAGGAAGTATGTGAAACTTTAGGCTTAATGTGTTCATCTTGCCATCTTGAATATATGTATATTTCTTTTTACTGCTGTGTCTCTCTCAGTGCGTGTATATGGTTTCCTACCCCAAAAATGTGCTTGTTCTACCCAACCAGTGGGCACATATGGGGCCTTATATGAATGATGTCACAAATCGAAAAGGTTTCATATATTATAACCTATTATATCTGTTATGCCAGCTACATCAAGTGTGCCATGAGGGAGTTTGACAGTGTTTATTTCAGTTATTGCATGAAAATACACTTAAAAGGCAGGAAAATTGAGCAGAATGAGAATATTTAGGGAAGTCTAAGAGATAAAGCACTTTCCTGAGAAAAAACACATCTAATTACATCATAAGTCAGAGATTCAAAAGTTATCAGGACATGATGAGCAAATCGGTAATTAGATTAAGTCTTTTCCCCAAGCACACTCATCTAAGCAGCAGCCTCATCTAAACCAAATTGGACTTTCTGGTAGTGAGAACACATCTGCAGAAGACTGTAGTGTGATCCAACTGAGAAGCCCTATGCAGATTTTCACTTTTCAAACTTGCATGCAGTTTTTCTCATACAAATCTGAGTTAAACTTGTTAAAGTTGTTAAATGTTAAAGTCCTGAATTGTTATGAAACATGTTTTTCTGTGAGAAACGATGAGAGATGAGAATATACACTGCCTCGTGAGGAATTTTGCCACCTTCCTGATTTCTTAGTCCTTATTTTGGAGGGTATATTTAGTATTAGATAAAGATAACACAAATGCAATAAATGTTGATGTCATTTATTACTGTAAAAAACTACCCAAACCTATCTGGCCCTGTGTGAACACATTTTTCAGTTTGTGTCCTGAAGTTCAGGTGGTCTTCTGCTTATGGTCTATTCATGACATTAAAAACTGTATTTAAAAACTGTATTTTGTGCTTACTCAGGTCATCTTTGTTTAATAATGAAATTTGATTGATTATAAGAAACATGTAAGCTTGACAAATATGAAAAAAAGAAGAGGGCAAATGCTTTCTCATGGCAGTGTACCTGCATCTTCTTCTATGCTTGTGGGTCTTTATCTGTTGTATTTCTGTACCTTAGTAATAAAAAATACTCATCTTCACAGTTGAGGCGCAAGTGGCTGTAGCAGTATAGTGGGAGACCTCATTGACATTAATGAGTGATGATTTCTAGGATCAAATGTTGCTGCTTCTTTTTCCTACTTTTGGCTCCATCTCCTCTGTCTCCCTTATTTTCGGGATGATTCTTCTTAAGGATTCCTGCTGAAAAATCATTTGTGGTCCTCTCTGTTCCTGCCCTCACCTCTCTGTGAGTCTTTTGTTCTGTCAGACGTGTTTTTCTACCTCCCTACCGCAGCTCAAACCCCCGCCTTTAACAACTACCACCCTAAAACTGCTCCTCTTTGGTTTCTCTTCTCTCCTCTTTCATCTCATCATCTTCCTCCCGTGTCATACAATCAGAGTCTCCCTCTGTGTGCTAGGCAGACAGCCAGAATACCAATAGACCAGAGCCGGCCACAATCCAAACACTGACTTCTTGCACACTTTTAGACATGTTTACTCTCATATGAATTCATACCAGAAGACAAACATATATATGTGCATTTAAGCGGTTGCACAGCTTGATGAAGTCATAAAGACACTATAGCAAGGATCAACTTATTTACCAATACAACCACTTTCCACACTCTCCTCCACAGATTCTCACACACATTGTAGCCGACACAAGCAATAAAACATATAGACACTTGTGCCCAACCATGTTTAATGTGGGGCATATACAAAAACTTGGGGTAGGGGCTTTGGGAATCCCTTGGTTAAAGGAAAATGGGACACAATTTAAAAAAAAAAGTAACATGGGAATATGGTGAACCTGTGTACTATTGATTTGAGTTGTTGGCTCTAGTGCAAGTGTTGCCCAAAGCTGGAACTTGGCAATGGAAGTCAGAGAGTTCAGCAGATAAAATCGATCGATTGTCCTGTCATTAGCAACCATTGGTATAGTATATGAGGGTCAGAAAGTAACAAATACACTTCTTTAGGGCTTCCACCACCATGAAAAGCACAATTTCAAACCACTGCACCAAAATTTTAAAAATTACTAAATTTAGGATTAGTGACAAATAAAATTCTGCGGATGATAAGTGAGGGGTGAAAATGAGCACCACATCAAAGTACATGCATATTTCTAGCAGTTCAAAAACACACACCCATAGCTGCTAGCCTTTTAGATCCATTTGCACTTAAAAAAAAAGAGTTCTACATCCCCTCTGGTGTTTTAAAGTCCTTAGCTCCTCTTTCACTCCCATCTTCGTCCCTTTTTTAATACTTCAGTAATTTCTCCCTCTGTATAGCTGACCCCATGCGGTTCTAGTTTGTAGACCAAGACTTTATGTAGGTCAACTTCTTGTCTTACCTTCCTTTTTATACAGTAGCATATCTAGCAAATCCATTTACACTGTGAACTCCACTGATTTATTCTTTTTGGTCACACTGATGAAAAATGTCAGCATGATTACTTCATGAGAACGGTTGACACAAAGACACAATTATGACAAAAGAGAGAAGATGAAAGTTGGACGGGAATGCTGATAAGCATATTCTAGCAAAAGAAATGAAAAGTTCACATTCATACATCAGACTCTTCTGTTTGTAGCCTTTTACAACTTCAGACATATCATTATGCATGTATTTGTACATGCACAGAGAGATAAAAGCATGATAAAAAAAAAACTGCTATGAGTGCTTTTCACCAGTCACTATAAAACATATTTTACCGGCACAATCATCAGAGCTTCATCATCAAACCATCAAGCAGCCCCTTTTGACAGCACGACGACTGACAATTTCTCCTTGAAGAATTGATGTATTATGTATAGCATACATAATGTATCTCAATAATCTATCTGCCATTGTTTCACTGACATGTGGAAGGTATGTGGCAGTATGTATCATGCAGAAGATGGAGGCTAAGACCTTACTTGCAGGCAGTGTAGGGACTAACGCGTTATTAAGTAACGCGTTACAGTAACTACGTTATTATTGTGGTAACGAGCACGGTAACTAGTTATTATGCCAAAATCAGGAACGCGTTAATCGTTACTGGGATTTAGAGGGGGTCGTTATTCGTTACTTCGTGTGGTGGCATCGCGGAGCTTCCACAGATTCAGTAACATTAGCAAGTGGTGGAGGCCAGCAGGTGGTTGAGGGAAAGGGCGAGGTGGCCCGAGGCGGCCGCTGGTGTCAGGTGAACTGAACTTCAGGTAAGACGTTATGACCTGCAGTCTATCCGGGTCAGATATAAACCAAGTTTAGGTGTAGTTTATTTTTGTTATGCTGACTTTTTCGTACGGCGTACTAGCTAGCATGACGGAGTTTCTATACAGCTGGGTGGGTGCTATGATGTTTCTGATGTTGAACTTTATTTTATTCATAAGGTTAGTTATTAGAGTTGCCAACCGTCCCCTAAAAAACGGAATCGTCTCATATTCAGAGAAAATATTACGCGTTTCGTATTGAGGTGAAAAGGAACACAGTTTGTCCCGTAATTCAGCTACAATGAAAAAAACACAAAGCTGCCTCTTCTTCTCTCATTCTCTCCCCCTCCCTCTCCTGTTGCTACTTCAATCATGAAACTGATCAATGATCAGCTGATTGGCTTTTCTCTCTCGTTTGTTTATCGCCCACTTTGCGCCAGAAAGGGGAAACCACTGGATGTTGCGCTAAACAACAGCAGCACGTTTAAGCTTGATCAACTGTTGTTAGAATTTATTTAAAATTACTTTCTAGTATCAGCTGATGTTTGCTGGAACCACAGCCGTAAACGCTGCTGGTCATGATATCCGTTTGGATATGTGGTGAGAGGGAAACATGAAGATGAAACCAGGAGATGTCCTTACTGAATCATCAGAGCTGAACAGGTGATGGAGAAACAGGTTTACCTTTTAGGTGACATGAGTGAGTTGAAGGGAAATTATGAACTGTTTCTGAGAGACAAATAACACCAGGATCTTTTTTTACATACCTGACAGCTGGTAACTGTGCAGGGGCGGGTCTAGCAAAGTTTTGCCAGGGGGCCAGGTAGGGCATTAACAGGGAAAGGGGGGCACAAAGAAATACTTTTCTTTCTTATTCTCATTTAAAATGTCTCGCTTTTGACAAATAATTATCTGAATCTTACAACAAACGATTGATAGATTGATGCATATATACCATCAGAACAGTGTACATCACTGTCACAACAGTGTTTGTTTTCATTCAAAGGCTTTATGATTTTTCCTATAATGGCGGGCCGGTCTCTAGTCAAAACGCCCGGGCCGATTTTTTTGTCCCAGTCCAGCCCTGTATGCAGCTCATCTGCAGTCTGGTGTTACCTACATCTTCCTATTCAGAAGGCAGAATTTCCGAGTTCTGAGTACAATCGAAAGCACCACAACTGCAGTTTTCGTGTTGGATGTAAAAAGCACACATGACGCTGTGACGTAGGCTAGAATCATGGCGGCGGTCAAAGACGGTCCAGGCGTGGGATTTCTCTTGTGGAAATATGCACATTATTTTTTCCTTTCTATTGCTAGGTGGCACAGTGCACTTGTGGCAAGTAAGCAAGCTGGCAATCTTGCTGGGTATCCAGTTATGGAAGCAACACATTAACAAGAGAATTCTGTGTAAAACCAAAGTTACTTTCCCTAGTAACTACTTACTTTGAAAGTAACGAGTAACTTGAAGTAACTGAGTTACTTTTGATAGAAGTAACTAGTAATGTAACTAAGTTACTAATTTAAAGTAACTTACCCAACACTGCTTGCAGGTGATTTGCCTGCATGTGGGATCTGCCAGATGGGGTAAGGAAGGCTATTGTTTGGCTAGTGCATGTGTGTGGATGTAAATCAAGACAGTTTACCATTCTGCACATTTTGGGAAAACAAAGTGTTGTGAAAACATCACTTCTCCACTCCTCTGAATCTAATCTTTACTCCAGTTCAGTTTTAACCCTTAATTAGTCTTTCAGGACCACTGTAGGGCCAATTTATTTATACATCTAGCACTTTAGCAAATTGATATTGTGGTGTTGCATTAATGTAGAGGATAATGTAGATATTCAGGTGATATTCCAAGGTAGAAACAGGGTCAGGTGGGTTTGGATAGGTTTTTTTCCTTCAAATAAATGAAATCATCATTTAAAAACTGGTTATTAGTTACTCGGGTTATTTTTGTCCGATATTAACATTTTATTAATGAACTGAAACATTAATTGTTGCAAATACACACAAAAAAAAAGAAGTTGGAGAAAAGTGTAGGAAACTTTTAGTGTAAAAGTCTGACCAACTGACTAAATGTGACTGTGATTCAATTCAGTTTTATTTATTCATTGCCAAATCACAACAACAGTTGCCTCAAGACGCTTTATATCATAAGGCAGGCCCTACAATAATACATGGAGAGAAAAACCCAACAATCATATGACCCCCTCTATGCACTTTGGCGACAGTGGGAAGGAAAAACTCCCTTTTAACAGGAAGAAAGAACCAGGCTCAGGGAGGGGCGGCCATCTGCCATGACCAGTTGTGGTGAGATCTGTTTGAACGACACATAATGTGATTCACATCTTATATTGGTGGTGTTATGGACTTAGTGGTTTTTGCTGACAAAGAGAAGTGGCCTTTCTGCCAACAAATCATATTTTAGAAGAAGCTCAGTGGGGGATTTAGTGGGGTAGAGTGTGGAATGTGCACTTAGAGCTTCCTCACAGAGGTTATCTTTGGAAGTGTTTGTTTTCATTCATATAGTGGATTGGATATACAGTACTATATAGTCTATAAAGGCTTGAGCAGCATTATTAGATTCTGGTACTTAACAGCTGAGTTACTGCTGTACAGTCAACTATCCTCAAATGACTAGTCAAAAATCACTAAGGGTTAACTGTGTGTCTCCTTTACCCAGTTCTGCTAATGGCTGTGAATTTGCAATACTGACACAAATCAGCTTAACCAGGAAGGCCTCCTTACACAGGTATTATGCGCGTGCCTTTAATTTCTCAGAACACCCACACCATCCTTGAAACACACCCAAGCTGGATCAAATGCTACACCAGGCCAATATTTTTTTTTATTTTGAGCCATACATGCAGGTTCAGGTTAAAAGTGTGCTTATCCACACCTCTACCGGATGTGCTGTCACCTCCGCTTCAAAGGTTAACTGAAAAAAAGAAAAAAAAGGAAAGTAGCTGATCTACCTCAGCACTGTCCTTTTTCCCTTTATCCCTCTCAGTGGCTCCAGGGCTCTGTTAGCATTCTGTTGAGTTGCATCCATTAAATGTCACCTAGCAGGAGATAGAGAGAAAGGGAGGAGGATTAACTGTTTGAGGTTTTTTTTCTTTTTCATGTCACTGGCTGTCTTTGAATGTCTGCAGATTCAGTACTTGCCTCTGATCCGTGGCAAGACTGTTTTTTTGAATCAGTCAAGAAAATAAACACACTGCTCAAACACATGTGAATGACCAGAGTTCCTTGTTTTACCCATGTTGTTTTAAATGTTATGTTTTGAATAAATTTCCTGCCTCATTGCTATTCCGCACCAGTCTGTTTGTAGTTACTCCTGTTTTAATGGATTGTTTATAAAGTTAAAGTTAACATGAGAGTTTATGTGTCCAGACAGATGGTGCAGAGCTAATGGAGAGAAACTGACCTTTCAGCTAATGGAATTACAAACTGCCCTCTGATCTGTCTGCTGCTGCTGTGTGTAAGGGTGTGCATGTGTCAGCCAGGGAGCGTGGCTGTTGGGTGGAGAAACTGACTATGCTGGGTTTGTAGCATGGGTACTACTGTCTTTTGTTTGGGTGTGCAAGCATAGTTATCGTTTTTTTCTGGATCTATGCATGGAGGTGAACGGTTGTGATGCCTGGCCATGCCTGCTGATTGCTAACTAAATTAAAAGAATATGACTGTGGAAAAGTCAAGAGCGGACAAATACTGAATGTGTGTTTGTGGCTTGATTTGAATGGGCCACACTTGCAACTCCACAAGTCAAAAAGAAGAAAATAACAAAAACAAACAGACATAAGTAAAAATCTCTGAGCTGTTTGCAATCCCAGTCTCTCAGCCAAAGATGTGTTTGCCACCAAAAGAAAATAAACATTCTGCAAATATATTTAATGGTGAGAAAATCCAGAATCCCAACTATACTATGTCTCCGGGGAAGTAATTCACTCAAAAATCAATCACCAAAAACCTCTGTTATCTTAAATTGAACTGGGAATGCATACGAGTAGTGATAATAGAATTTGTGTCTACAGTGATTTGCTAGGTCGTGTTTGGAGCCTACATTGCTATACCAATGTATGATAATAGCTCTAAGGCATGCCTGAATTGAAAAATATGGGACCATAGCAGTCGCCATTATAGAAGTCCCATCATGCATTTGTCTTGCTATAGAATTTTTAGTGTTTTTATTGCACTCAGCCTTGTCACTTCTTTGGCTCTTTTTTCCTCCCACCACTCCATTGTCTGCATTGCAGCAAGGACCGGTTAGGGATCTATTATATACTAACAGTGCAGCAATAAGGATCAGAGAATATCCAAATACACATGCTATACTAGGTGCACTCTCCCCTGTATGTTCAAAAAGGATGTGGACTATAAACTAGATGTTTTGGTGATGAAGCTGTCTATATTTTCTCAGTCACATTGCTCGTCTCTTTTATTCACAGTGTATTTTATTCATATTGTAAAAGCAGTGTTCTCTGGGAAAAAAAACATCAAGCTACTGCAAATTATTGTTGAATTTTATGAAGTGATGCAATTTTTTCTATAGGTGCAAGGACTCGTGTAATATATGTTGATGTTCAGATTAGTTAACAAGTGTTTTAAAATCTACTTCAGTTATGTCATCTTCAAATTGTGGATTTTCTGTTACTGTTGGAACACTGAAATAACAGTACTGTATAACACCAGCCAAGCAGCTGACATTAATATACTGCAATTACCACTTCCAGCACAGTCCTATTTTATTTGCTTATTTGCTTATTTCCTTTTTTTTTTTCTTTTTTGTTTTTACCATAAATAACAGTAGTTACACGGTTAAACTGTTGAACACAGTAAAAACTGTTACTTTTCCAACTACCGTATTTTCCGGACTACAAAGCGCACCCGAATATTAGCCACACAAGCTAAAATCAGCGGAAATTCCTGTTTTGTACATACATTAGCCACACCTGATTAAAAGCCGCAGGTGTTTTAATGTTTACTTACCATATGTAAGAGAATATGCACAAAAGGGATTGTCAGGAAAGAGATGGCTGTTTGGGAACACATCCCTTTTATTAATATTTTGAAAAACAAGTTACCGGTACATATTTGCATAACTTTTTACGTATATGTACAAGTACCGGTAATTACAAGTACGAAACATGTACTGTGCTTTATAAACGAGTAACAAATGTAGTGTATAACAATAACCTAAAGCACACCAGAAAAATAGATTTGGGCTACCTTTTAGGCTCAGGTGCAGTAACACGGCTTTAACAAGAAGAAAAGTCAGTCATTCACCACCATCTTTCTCTTCGTCCTGCGCACTAAAACCACCAAAGTCCTCTTCTCCAGTGTCGGAAACGAACAGGCTCAGGATGGCTTCGTCATCCACTCTCCGCTTCTGTCCTTCGTTGTCGCTTTCAAAACCAAAGAAATCCTCGTTGTCAGTGTCAGAGTCGGACACCCTCTGAAGGGCCGTGGCGGTGTCCTCCTCTCCATTACACAGCAGTCCAGCCCTTCGAAATCCGTTGGTGATCGTGGATGTTTTCACACTTCTCCACGCTGTCAGAATCCACTGGCAGACTTGGGCAAAACTTGCTTTTTACATGCGACCAGTTTTGGTGAATGATTTATCGCCGCTTGTCATCCACGCCCTCCCACTGAACGCGTAGTGCTACTTTGGACGCATGATTCACACTGATGTCGAGTGGCTGCAGGTGCTTCGTTGTGCCTCCAGGAATCACAGCTGGAATCGAGTTTGTGTTCTTAATGGCTGCTTTCACAGAATCTGTGATATGGGCCCTCATGCTGTCCAAAACAAGCAACGCTTTTTTTTGGGCGAAAGAATCCTCCAGGTCGCTTCCCATAGCACTCTTGCAGCCACTCCTTCATTACGCTTTCCATCATCCGCCCTTTCTTGTTGACTTTAACAGAGATGCCGCTCAGGATCTCTTCTCTTGGCATAGTCATCCGCTTAAAAATCACCATATGCGGAAGTTTAAACCCTGATGCTGTGCAGCCCAGCACACAAGTGAAATTTGTTCTCACATGGCCAGTGGTTCTCACCATGATGGTTGATTCACCTTGCTTATTAACAGTCCTAATGAGGGGCAGGTCAAATGTCAACGGCACTTCATCCATGTTTATGATCTCGTCCGGTCCGATGGAATATTCGTTTATCTTTCTTAGTGTGAATTTGCAGAAGTTTGTTATTTTCTCTGCGTAGTGGGGAGGGAGTTGCTGACACAGTCGTCCGCGCCCTGGTGGACAGTCCTTTTCGTTTCATAAATCTGTGACACCAGGATGACCCACCTCTGAAATTTTCTATCTTCATTTCGTTGGCGACTGTTTTGGCTTTCAGTCGGATCTACACAGTTGAAACACCTCGCCCGTTTGCAGTCTTCAATACAGTCTTCAAGTTTGGGCCATCTGCTCTTATTTCCTCTGAAAGCTTTTTTCGTCTTTTTGGACTGAGCCAGTTTGGCACGCTGGCGTCTCCAACGTCTCACCATTGATTCGTTTATACCAAGGGTACGTGCAGCAGCTCTATTTCCCTTGCAGAGAGCCAAATCGACTGCCTTTAATTTGAAAGCTGCATCATATGCATTTCTTTTGTTTGCCATACTGAGGGTTTGTGAATGAAAGCTTTCTTTCCTCCTGTAATACTACTCTTGCTCTTGCTAATCAAGTTTGTTTTTCACGCTACTTCGTACGGCACTACGTTGCCTGGCGGACGGACATGTGACCAACATACCACTCTTGTACCCCGATACTGTGTGTCTGATCACATGCCCTTCCGCCAGGCAACGTAGTGCCGTACAACAGTGGAACAATCAAAACAAATCCTCTTACGATATCACAAAAATCATGGACGATCCATAGAAAAGCTGCACCTGACGAAAAGCCGCAGGGTTCAAAGCTTGTGCAAAAAGTAGCGGCTTATAGCCCGAAAATTACGGTACGGTAAGTATTTTAGGGCTCAGTCACACAGGGCTTTTGGGGACTCCCTGGCAACCTTTAGCTAAGGGAATGTGTTTTCCTCATGCAATCTGGAAGTTGCAAAAGCCAACAGCTGGGGGTTGTTGGCTATCAACAGGTGAAATCAACCACTAAGCAGGTACTCCACTAAAAAACCTCCTCATGATTCCTTTGGTCACTAGCAGATTGCCGTAGTAGCCCTAGTTCTGCAAACTCTTGCCCCTTGCTGATCAGTAGTAAAACTTTGAAAAGTGCAACATGAACTGGAAGTATTGGGTAACACTTTGCAAACAATTTCACTTTGCACCTGCCAGCAGATCCCAGCAATGACTTCCTAAGCAGTCACAGAATACCGGTGGTTGAGGACTCCTTCCCTATAGACCTGTGATTGAGGACTTTTAGCAATAGATTTTACAGATAGCCAAACCAATTTCACAGAGCGATCAGCAATCACTCACCAGCCAGTGAGAATATACATTTTTCTGTAGCGATGCTTGGTTGCCGGGGAATGGCTGATTGGTCTTTAGTCCTGTGTGACTGTGAGCCTTAGTTAAGTTAAATATCTAATCAGCCACATAACAGTAACTCAGTGCCTTTAGGCATGCTTACAGGCTCAAAATGAAAGTTCAAATTAAATATCGGGATGAGATGGAAGATTGAAGAGATGTGATTTCACTGAATTTGAATGTTGCATGGTTGCTGGTGGCAGAAAGACTGGCCAGAGTATTTCAGAAACTGCCATTTTATTTGGATTTTCCATTTCTAACCATCTGTCAGGAACAGGAAACAGACTGAAATTCACAAAGGCTCAACAACATTGGATAACAGAAGACTGGGAAAAAAATGTTGCCTGATTTGATAATTCTCGATTTCGGCTGTAACATTCAGATGGTAGGGTGAGAATTTGGCCTAAACAACATGAAAGCATGGCTCCATCCTGCATTATAACAACAGTTTAGGCTGCTGCTGGTGGTGTAATGGTGTGGAGGATGTTTTCCTGGCACAGTTTGGGCCTCTTAGAACCAAATGAGCATTTGTTAAAGACCGCGGCCTATCTGAGTATGGTTGCTGACCATGTCCATCTATTTATGTGTATCCACCTTCTGATGGCTGCTTCCAGTAAAATAATGTGATATGCCACAAAGCTCAAATCATCTCAAACTCCTTTCTTGAAAATACACAGTGAGTTCACTGTAGTCAAAAACCATCCACAGTCACCAGATCTCAACCCAGTAGAATACCTTTAAGACATGGTAATGTGCAGCCTACAAATCTGCCACTTTGATAAATGAACTGTTTGCGTTCAACTACAAACAAAATAAGAGTGTTAACGGAGCTGTTTCTTGCCAGTTTCTTCACCTACAGCACCAGATTGTCTGAGTCCCCTTAAGTCGAATATGTGGGTGTTGGAGGTTTGATACCAGTCCATTTTGTGGTGTGAATGCCTCAGGGGGAACCAGCATTCCATCAGCCTGTAGCAGAAGTGCCAGACAGAAAGGTGTGAGAAGATCTATTTGTCCATATTCCAGTCTGTCACTAAAAAATGCCCTTTATTTTACAGCAAAAGTAGCAACAAACCCATTCAGCTGTTGCTGAAATATTACTTAACAGATTTGTCCCCGATGAAGTCTTAAATTGGCGTTCACGGCATTAATTCATCATATTAATTATTTTTCTTCCAAATTACAAACAAGTACATCAGTTCACCATGGCTGCCATCCGTAGCACCAACAACAAGATCATTTACATAAGAAATGTTCCTGCATCGGTATTTTTCCAGCCATAACCTCATGCAATCTTCTAATCTCAAGTGTGGCATTATTGGACATTGTTTTACCCTGAATAGCATGTCAAATGTAACCACTAATGACTGGAGAGTTGTTCTTAAAGTAAACTCTTGACCTTGCTGTCAGATGACAACTTGACAGATAAAAATTAATGGGAAAGGATTTTCCCAAATCCCCTTCGAACAGTGCTGTAATCTGCCGGTGAAATAGCAGACACAATGAATTTTAATTGATCTTATGGTAAATGTCAAGAATCATTTATGGGTGTTTATTGTGGTTGGTTTCAAAAAGAAACTGGCATAGAATTTCTCTTTTTTCTGCTACTATAGGATGAGTGAGAAAATGGAGGTAAACAGCAGTTTTAAGAAATGAAAGCAAGGCTAGACCCAAGTAGGGATGTTTCAGACAAGGTAAAGGCCTATCATTTTGCTTACACACAGTTGGCTTGACAGCATACATCAAGAGAGGCGAAAAATATATATGTGATTCACTGCATTAGAATTTCTTTTCAATTTTAACACGCCATTTCATAACTCTATAACTCTATTCTATAACTTGTTAACATAAACATCCCAAACATGTAGAGCAGATATGGAAGATTCTTAACAATACATAACACATTAGCTAAAGATGTTACAGAGTCAAAGTTTTGTCCAAATTTAAATCTGTATATTAGAAGTAGTGATGTAAGATGCTTTCTTGCAACCCACCTCCCATCTCTGCCACAACCAAGTCATTCAGTGCTCCATCCAAGCCTACATCCTATCATAGGATATGATCATAGGATCATATCACCATCACCAGTGTCTACACTCCAGGGCTGCTAATTCTTGTCACTGCTAAGGCTGTAAATAAAAAAATATAAACTCTATTTGTTTTAACCTTGTGACCATAATACATCTGCTAATTGTCTGAATTAATAAACAAATACATTGTACTATGTTCTGCTGGGTGGATTGAACTGAAATTTCTACTCTGCCATCAGCGAAAGAAGCAGATGTGCAATGAAAACCTTGCAAATAACTGACATTGTGTATGTGTTCATTTATGTTCATATTTATTATACAAATGTATTCATGAGTGGCTTTTTAATTCCATTTAATGCCATGAGTATTGTTAATAGTATTTGTTGTGAAATTAGTGTATGCTTCGTGTATTTTTTGGTTGTAATTATCCTTTTTTCATTCCTGGGTTTTACGGGAATTGCAGTAAACCGTGTTTTTGAATTTGACAGAAGATAATGCTAAAAAAAAGAAGTGAGAGAGACATTACAAGCTATCGTCTTTCCCACAGTGGAATGCAAGCATGTTCACTCTGCGTTACTATAGCAACAGCACCCCATTAGGTGGCGGGAGAGTGAACGAGTGAATGGGCAGACATGCGGACAGAAAAAGAGCGAAAAGAGGGAGGGGGGTATAGAAAAGAAGGGGATGGGGAGATGAAAGATGAAACCACATGCAGGTGGGCAAAGTTGAAGATGAAGGTAGTGTTGCCACTGAAGGGACTGAAAGAAGGGGGCGATGATAAAGAGGAGGAAATAACAGTGGGAAGTAGGAGGCAGTGTGAGCGTAAGGTGGGGAGAGAGGAGGGTAAAGGCAAGAGAAGATGTGGTTGACAAAGTGGCAAGAAAAAGACCTGTGAAGAGGTCTGGTTGCTCACTGTTTGGAAGCTTCCAGTGTTGATATCTAGATGTCAGCCGATTTAGCCAATTTCTTCTCTTTGTACCCCACCTGCTGTTTCACTAACACTTTGTAAAGTGCTTCGTAGGCTGCTAAGGAAAAAAGCGTTTTTATCAGAGCAGTCCATTTACCACTTGACTTCTCCTTGTCTCCACTTTATTTGAATTACTTCTGTTTTTGCTCACTTTGCCGTCTTGCTTGAGTATAGAACCCAGTTTCATGCTGGCATTCACAAAATCAATTAAAAGAAAAAGCATACTCCCACTCAAACTTTCTACCAGCAAACACAGCATGCTCCTAATGGGCATAATATGGATTTATTTTATTTTTTTTAAATCATTTTTTATTTGGTTACACTAGGATAAGTTGCAGTTTTTTTTTCTTCGACTTAACTAAACTTTCAGTCTTCATACACGTTCATATTTGCATGTTAATATACACTCACCAAAAAAGGACTGTGGGAATTTGTAATGGACACACAGATGTGGACGTTTTTTATGTAACTGATCTTTTTATCTTATTATTATTTCATTGACAGAAAATGGTAATTTTATGCATAATTTGTGTGAGTATCCCACATTTAGAAATATCAGTGTTTATTTGTTAAATTTTCCCATCATATCATTAATCATTATAGCAAATTGTTTACAAAAGATAATACACAAAATCTCTGAGTGTTTCTTTCTTTCTTTCTTTGGCCACAGACTCCTCCTAAACAATCCAGAGTTGAGGAACCAAACTTGGCACTCCCTGAAGGTTCCCAGCTATATCAGATTTTTTGACATGATCACGTTGACTAGCAACTTCTTACTAAGTGGCTGAAATGACCTATTTTTTTTTTTAGCATTTATGCACCTTTAATACTGTAGTATAAATACTATAATAATTTAAGACAACCAAAGAGATGTGAAAACAAACAGTTGTTGGATTCCAGAGGGTCTCGAGTGCTTGGGTGCTCCAACACCAGCAGAGAATATTAAGCACCTGACACAGCATTCACTGCTTGTTCATTAGCCTCAAATAGAGGCTCCATGTCTTAGAACTCTGTGCCCGACACAATGGCCCTCGACAATGACATGATTACTTCATTGCTTCCAACTAGAGTGCTCTATTTACTTTGAATTTCTGGAGCACCTGTCTTCAAATGAAAAAGGTGTTGCTGGATGTAAAGCATATGATCTTTCTGAATTCCCTCTGATCTAAAGATATCGAAGATTTTGTGACTGGAAAAAAGATCATGGAGTTCCATTTGGATGAGCTGGATAAAACCAGCAATTTTTGGTTATAGCAAAACAAAAAGGGAAAGCCCAGCTACTTTCCAAGCTGTACTGGACTTTCTGAATGACAACTGTGCTGCCCGAGATCACCGAACAAGTGAAACACCCTGACTGTTCCTGTAACATCCCGTAGCTCAGAAAGGTCATTTTCAGGCCTGCAGCGACTTAAAACATATCAAGGTCCACAGTGGTGCAAACAACACTGATCATGTGGTTTACTGAACTGTCACAGGAATGTTCCACGAAATTGGAACCTGAATGCAACTGCACTGTGCTGCAAGGAGATACACTTTCCTTTTGAAGAAGAAGCTTAACATCCGTGGGATGTGAAAACAAATCCAACTTTAATAGTTTTTTCTTTTTTTCTTTTTAGCTGTGTGGGCCTGAGTTTTGATGGGCTGCATTTTACTGTATGCTATTGTTGTGTGTGTGTGTGCGTGTGCGTGTGTGTGTGTGTGTGTGTAACAAAATCATTATAAGCTCTTTTCTTTATTGATTAAGACCTGTTAGCATTTTTTATTACTTTCATATCAGGTGGTGTTTCCTAAATTAAGTTGTTGACGTTCAATCAAATCTGCTGGCTTGTGAATATGACTGAAGCCGTCCAGTGGGTATGGGTGTCCACCAGCAGAAACTTAAATAGGTTACTATGGTAGCAGAACAACTGGGTGTCATCTGCATAAAATCATTGAAGCATATCATATAATATAAGTTATATTCTACATTTAAAACAATGTCAAAAACTCCACAACAACCAAAACATGTTTATTTTAACCTCCTGTAAAGCCCAGGATTGAATATCCTCTGTGCTGTTCGCCTCTATTGTTGTCCAAGCCATTAACACCACATCAATGAGTTGCACCATGACTCCAAATTATGGGCAATGTGTTTTAGTTTACATGTTATCCTGCTAGTATAAATGCTCAATTTGGATAAATCTTTAAGGAAACCATGGGAAATTGTGAAAAATCATATTCTCAATTTGTTTTAAACTCATTTTCAGCTTGGGGGGTGCCTAAAAAATATTAATAATGTCGGACTGCCTTTCATTGTATTTTTGTGACTTTTGGACAGTTGAAAAATATGAATGTGTCTTTGAATGGTAAAATGCAAATGACAGCAGGCAATGTCTCTGTCACTTGCATTCTGTGCAAGCCCCCTCCATTATCGCTCATCTTTTTTTCCTATTCTTTCATTTACACTTTACTCTCGTCTCCTCCTATCCATGTGTGCAACTGGCGCTGTGTTATTAATACACACTGCCTGGGAGGCACTGGAATAATCAAAAGACTGGCACGAAAAGGACAGGAGAGGACAGGGGTGGGAAGAATAAAAAGGAAAGTGGAGACCAGAGAGTGAATGTAGGATGAGAAAGTGGAGATAAAGATGGCAAGAGCTGGAAGTGCATGAGTAGATAGGTAGAGAGAAAAAAGGAGGGAGACAAGAGATTGAAAGAGAGCTGAGAGAAAATAGATAATTGGAGTGAGGATAGGACAGGATGAGCAGGGCTCATGGAAAGCAAAGAGTAAAAGCTGAGAGGAGTGTGGTGGAACGAAGAGGATATGACAGCGGAGTCATTCACGATGGCTGTAGAGCAGAAATGGCTATTCAGATCACTCTGCCGAACTCTGTGCCAATTTACATGCCTCTATGCCACCTACAGGCTGCACAGAGGGGATGAGAAGATGAGCAGTAGAAAGTAGAGAGCAACAGGGGGGAGGAAGGAAGAGCTACTGCAATGCAAGAACGGGTGAAAATGATAGGAGAGGTGAGGTGGGAGGAAAGGATGAAAGGAAAAACCCAGAGCTATACTGAGGGTTCTAGATCTTACAGCAAATAATATTTTGTGTTCTTCTATACGTCGTACAGGTACAGTAGATTTGAAGTTTATATGGAGGAAAATCCAGCTCTCACCTGCATTTCCTCCACTTCACGTGAGTCTGTCTTCTGGTCTACATGCAGTACCAACAGAATAGTCATCCTTTATATCATCAAGTCATATTGATTCCCCTTCAGCTTCCTCTCATTTATCTTAACTGCCACACATTTTTAGAGAGAAACAGACCAAAAACCTGCGCTTACACTGTATTATTTTTGATAGTGCTCACACTCTCATTTTTGAGCCACAAATTTGCAACAGATGGTAACAGATTTGCGATTTATCACAGTTATAACTGCCACATTCTTCCAAACAGATTGAATGTAATTCCCAGCTTGACAATTTTCAATGGACAACTGACAGCAAACTGATTCTGTCTTATTGGTGTTTTATTCCTGTTTTATCACCATCTTAACACATGAAAGAGAGTCTGAAGACAGCAACTAGGAAGTGATTTCAAACCCGTTTGCCGTCTTCAAAGTGACCATTTCAAAGGTAGGGAGATCCCAAGCTGATTGCACTCGGTAGCAGATATTTTGGTCATGCAGAGTTCTTCATCAACTGTTTTGCCTAGTGTGACTGTAGCCTCAGCCAGCTGGGAGCCAGTCTCTTGAACATGTCCTAGTCAGATGCCACATCACATGACTCATTTTGACAGTGAAGACCAGTGGCTAAGGGACAATTTGGCTCTTGTAGAGTCTCCCAAAGCAAGTTGGTCCTGGCTGAAATCCAGGCCAAGTGCATTTGCAGTGATCCCTATGATTAAAAGTTTAAGGTATCCAGTTACTTCAGCTCTGATCAAACAGGCCTCATGGATGGGCCTTTACTCATGGGGCCTGGCTAGGCTCAGATCAGTTGTAGCTCTGTCCCCGGCAAATAATCATATTGGCTGACTGGGCAGTAGTCAACTATAGCTGCCTTTGAGGACAGGGTCACATGTAAGTTCTCCAAACTGTAAAAACAAACAAACACAAATTACAATAACTTTAAAGATAGTAGTTTTTTTTTCTGATCTGACAGCACTAAGGGTAAGACAACATGCTGTAATTCATCTACGTCTTCAGTTGTGGGTAGGTTGACAAAAACAACTTGAGGGAAGGAGGTTTGTAGACACTACCATGTATGATGAGGACTAACTGTAACATGATAATGCAAACTAACTGTGAAATAAAAAAAACAAAAAACTTTCTGCCTTCCAGTCTTGTCAAAACTAGAGTGAGAACCACACATACAGCACTGTTTTTTCTTTGATGAGCCACCCCGCCAACAAATGTCATTGCTCCAATATTTTACATGAAGTCATCACAAACAAGATGCCATGCATGCAAAAAGGAACATATCTCCTCATTTAGTGTCTTTTCTTATGTGATTGTCAACATCTTTGCGTAACAATGTGATTTTACACGTTGTCTCTTGAAGTATGGCAAGTGGCTGGGAAATTATGGTGAGGGTTTGATAATTAGATGAAGGGCTCCTTCTCTCTCCCTCAGTCTACGTTTCATTTATTCCCTCTGTCTCAGTCGCGTAACATGACTATCTCTGTATGCTAGCTGCCTGTGTCTCCTCTCTGTCGTTACCCTCTGGCTCCCTCTCATTTTGACAAACTAGGGCATGAAAATAAGCCTCCACACTGCCAGGAGAATGCTAAATACAGGGCATCTTTTCTTTGGCTGTGCCTCTTTAATCAACTTCCTCTTATCTCTGCCTTGCATCCCTTGTTTCTCTCTTTTCAGAACGTGATGGAGGAGAAATCTGCACACCGCCAACATCTTTCCCTCTCAACACTCGTCCTCCTCCGTCCTCACTCTCTTGTTCATTTGTCCGCCGTATTGTTTCTCACTCTCCCTCTCAATCTCTGACATTCATCCTGCCACCTTGACTGTACTGCGCTGTACCGTATCTCTTTTCCTGTCTCATTTTCTCATTCTTTCCTTGCTTTGTCTCTTTCGCCCCTTGCCAATCTTCTTCTCGGCTCAATGTCTCGATTCTTCTCTCCTTCTCATCCCTGTTTGTCCTCCATTTCTTTTGCATTCCTGTCCATTTTTGCAATACTTTCTCTTCTGCCTCTTTTTCTTACCTCTTGTCAGGTTGCTGTCACCAAATGCATGGGAATGCACAAGGCAGTGAGGCTGAATTTGCACAAGCTTTAGCCAGCTCTACAATGGAACTGAAAGGAAGAAAGTGAAGTAAATTTTTGTTGTCCACACCACATGAAGCGGAAGACTCCAAATTAAGGAAGGCGATAGCCTTAGCCGCACTCCACGCTGTGTAAGCATGGTTTCAAGGTGCATGAATGGATGTGCACATATCAAGGTTTCCCTGAATAAACTGTTAATTTGCAGTCAGTTAACAAGGAAGAAATTGAAGTTTGCTCTGTCAAAACTTTCCAGAGAAAAAGTGCATGACGCCACAGAATGAAAGAAGAGCTAGACATGACAGACCATAACACTACCCTCCTTTTCCTGCATATTATTGCCCATTTTTTTCTGCTTCCCAATTCTTAGTTTCTTGTATTTCCAGAAAGGTTTTTCTTATTATGTGGTATTTAGATATTCTCTAATAATCTCCACTGAATGGGTATAGTCCAGACCCCTGTTGACCCCAGCATGCCAGCTTAGCATGAATTAAGTTTGCTTTGGATTGCAGAGCCATGCTTCCTGCTTTTATCTCTGTAGTCTCATCCTCTGTCTGTTTCTCAGCGGCTTCTCTTTGTTACTTTGTTATGCTCTCGTTTTTGGCTTTCTAAGCTCCCTTTCTTTTTAATCTTTTTTTTTACCTTTTCTCCTCATTTCTTTCCATTTATACAATCTCTAACAATGAATTTTTTCCCCCTCTCATGATAGTACTAAAAATCACATCGATCATTCACACACATTCAAACAGCGCTTATTTAAATAGGGTTTCAGCCTCCCCCTGATGTTGACCTGTCTGTCTTTCACTATTATCTGTGTTTTTTCTCTCCTACTTTGGCCTGTGTTTTATAATATATATATATTTTGTAATAGGTACTTAAGGATAAAATACACAGTTGCTGAATTTGCCCAAAGATCGTGGCACCCGGCCAAGCTCCTTAATTTTTCCCATGATCCTCACAAAGAGATCTGTGAGAAGCAAACGAAAACCAAAACAAATACATTGTGATTGTCTTTGTTCTGGAAGGCCTTCATTTAAAGTGGCTCAAACACCATTATTTACAAAATGACTTACTTCCATCCTCTGTTTATCTTGCTATTATCATTTTGACAAATGAGGTCAAGTTGAAGACAATCACATTGACGCTCACAAACAACCGTTTCTTTGTGAGCTCTTTGTTACCATTAGAGAAGATAATTAATGCTTTCAAAATGCAGTGAATACAGTATGACTTCCTGTCAATCATTGGACTATATTTTTTTTATTCAGTTTTTTCCTCATGGAGTGACGATGTAAGCTAACGTACCACAGAACTGTTAATGTCCCTTTCCATGATGTCAATACATGTCACTCATGAAGTGAAACTTTATGCTGTACATTTGCAGAGTGCCAGCAGCTCTGTTGCTCCAGCTGTTTCCACAACGGCACATACTGAGCTGTGAGTCTCCAAGTTTTATGACATCCTCTTTCTTTTTCCTCCTTGCTTTTTCATTATTCCCTCTCCTTCTCAGTCAGTACACAATACCTTTTGTATTCAGAAGCGTCTCTTACTGCTTGAGTTGAGCACCCTAAGCCTCTAAACTGATCACTAGGATAATATCAGTGAAAAGAGAGGAAGGTTAAGGCAGATAGCATTTTTAACTGTCTGTTATGTCTGTTATGCTCTGATGTATTTCTTACTGTCTGGTAAGCTACTAGTGCAGGGAAATCCATCAGAAGTGCATATAAGTACCAAAATGATACATAAAGTCTTTCATGATTACGTTTTTCATTAAGTCCATTAGCCATCTGAAAACTCAAGATTATAATCATGAATATGGCAGAAAATATATACATTTTTTATTTCAAATAAAGTAAACTAGACTTCCATTTTTTTTGAATGCTCTTACTGTCAAATCACACACATACAATCATGTAGATGTCGACCTTTGAAAATTATGCAGATTTATATCTGCATAATTTTCAAATGTCTAATTTACTAACGGGGTGTATGGCGTAGTATGCAAGTAATACAATTCAGTCACATCTCCTGGACTTCTTAAAATCCTCACTGGTTACCCAATTTTTACTATGAGGATTAAGATTTAGAGCAAGTTGTCTACTTTTCTTAAGTGTTCTTAAGCAAGATATACCCCAAATACCTGCTAATGTATCCATCTGGGTTTGTATGTGTACGTAAGAGTTAAAAATGTGTTTGCAGATGCAGCTTTAAGTTAACAAACAAAACAAACAACCTTTATTTGTCACATACACAATTATACAGAGTACAACATGTAGTGAAATTCTTGCGTCCGAGCTGCAGACAGGCTGCAGACATAGAAGGTATAACACTCAGAAGTTCTCACACAGTAGCGGTTATTGATACGGGCGACACGGGCGGTTGCCCAGGGCGGCATCGTGGTGGGGGCGGCAACACGGGCATCGGCAAAAAAAATAAAAAAATTACTCGTTCTCATGCTGCCCCGACATCATGCCAGCGCATATCGGGAATGGCATAGGCACCGATCGGTTTTCTATCGCCCATTTGCTGGGAGTAAGGGCGCCCTCCGTTTGCGAGGTGCGCCTGCTGCTTGTGGCACAGGGAGGAGAGGGCGGGGCAGCGGGGGATTCTCAGGCTGGCTGGAGCAGCATCTAATAACCAACCTGTAAAGTAAAACAAAGTAAAAACAAACCAACAAACACGAAAACACCAGACATTATGATACAGACTTATAATTTGCACCGATGTTTTTTCGAAATTCTATAAAGTGAGCGCGAGAGCCCTCAGTGCGCCTGCTCGCTGCTGTGCTGAAGTAAACTTTATTGTCACCTCTGCTACATACAGTACAGTATATAGAGACACGAGACGACGTGGCTCCAGTTACAGCAGTGAAGTAAACAAACAATAAATATAAGAAGAGTAAGAAAATAAATATACACTTTGGGACTAGGGGTAAAGGGATCAATAACAATTAAAAATTTATAATTTACAGTTTGATGATTTAAAGTCTCACACACAACCTGTCGAAAGGGGAGGGGGACCGGCTGCTTCCAAATAGAGCACATTTCATTCATAATGTTGTAAATCCAAGCCCATTATGTATTCATGATTTGAACCCTGGGTTGTGCGAAATCCCAGAAATAAACCCTAGACAAAGTGAATCTGTGAACTAAGGTGTAGGTCTATTAGGTTATGTTGTGGTGATCCTCGAGTTGGGGGCTGGGTGTTCATACTGGAGTGCAAAATTAAAACCAAGATGGACAAGAAAAGTTCAAAGCCATCACGAGCTCAGTTTAGAAAAAAGATAAAAGAAGAGGAGGAGAAACGAGCAAAAGATACATTATGTTACAGATTTTAATATTAATTAGTCATTGTCAATTGTTGGTTTGTCCTGTTCTCATTGTATGACGAATTATGATGGCTCTTTGGTAGCCGTTTGCATACAATGCACACTCTCTCTCTCTTCATATGTGTGTGTGTCTGTTTCTCTGGTGAAATTCAGTATGGTTCCGACAACAGTTTTATGTTAATGTACAATCCTTAATATGTTCTGTGTGTGTGTGTGTGTGTGTGTGTGGGGAGGGGGGGGGGGGGGGGGGGGCGCCAGGGGGAGTGTTCGCCCGGGGAGCCAAACATACTAGGACCGCCACTGTTCTCACAGTAATACTTTTATTTTCCAGCAGCCTGTAGGGCCGTGAACGCACCGTCACGCCAGGCTGCGTTTCAAAATGGTGCTCTATGAGAGAAGTACGGCCGGGTAGGGGGGAGAACATGTCAGCAAAGCGCTGCTGCAATGCAGCAACATCCGCTCTCTGGGCCTGTGTGAGATGGTCATCACAATGGAGGGAGGCGGGGATGTTGGATTTTGGCACCTCCGGCCCCAACTCATCTCTCTCCCTTACCAGGCTCACCAGAGAAGCGGTCTCCGCCTGCCTCCGGGCTTTAAGGAGATTGAGGTTCAACCATACTACTTCATAGTCAACGTCCCCCACTCGCCTTGTGACCACGAAGGGCCCTTGCCACTTGGCGAGTAATTTCGAGCTGGAAGAAGGAAGTAACACAAGCACTTTGTCTCCCGGTGAATATTCCCTCTGTTGTACAGCCGTTGCTGACGCTGGTGGGCCTGGAGCAAATTCTCTCGTGAGAGTCTCCCCAGTGTGTACAGCTTTGCTCTCAGGTCTAGCACGTATTGAACTTCACTTTTCGCAGGGCTCGGACCTTCCTCCCAGTTTTCCTTAATCAGGTCAAACACCCCTGCCGTACAATAGTTCAAAGGGAGAAAATCCCGTGGAGGCCTGGGGCACCTCCCGCACTGCGAATAACAGAGGGTCTAACCAGCGATCCCAATTGCACTCATCCTCATGAATGAACTTACGGATCATGGACTTTAAGGTTTTATTCAGCCGCTCCACCAACCCGTCAGTTTGAGCGTGGTAGATGCTGGTCCGAATAGCCTTAATGCCCAACAACCCATATAGCTCCCTCAGTGTGCGAGACATGAACGACGTGCCCTGGACGGTCAGTATTTCTTTCGGAATACCGACCCGGGAGATGATCTGAAACAGTGCCTGCGCCACACTCTTCGTGAAAATGGTGCGCAGTGGCACTGCTTCCGGGTATCGTGTCGCACAATCCACTAGGACTAATACGAAGCGATAGCCACGTGCACTCCGGTTAAATGGTCCATACCGATGCGGTCAAACGGGACCTCCATGAGTGGTAACAGGCGCAAAGGCGCCTTACGGATGGCTGGCTGGCTAACCAGGTGACACTCCGGACACGATGAGCACCAGCAGCGCACGTCGGCCCAGATGCCTAGCCAATAGAATTGGGCCATTATCCGTTCCAGTTTTTTCAGATCCCATGTGGCCGGCCATGGGGTTACAATGAGCCACCTGAAAAATAATTTTCCAGTGGCTTTGCGGTACCAACAACTGGGTACCAATTTCATTAGTGCGATTGTCGCAGCTCACTCGGTACAGCCTATTGTTTATCAACTGGAAGTGTGGGTAAGTCCGCGCAGCCTCAGGGTGCACCCATTGACCATCAATTTCTATCACTTGGTCATAGGTTGAGCATAGGGTGTTGTCCTGAGACCGCACGAGTGGGAAATCTCCCATGGGGCATGCTACCAGAGGCTGCGGTGTCGGTCGACCCCACATCACCACTGAATGCCGCCCAGACATTACACACGTCTACAGGCCGCGATCGCATCCCCGCATACTGCCCCAACAAACCATGGAACCCAGGCCAATTTGTGCCCAAGATCAGGGGATGCCACAGGCGTGGGCTAACCACTGCCTTCACTCTATGCTTTTTGCCCTTAAATTTCAACACCAGCAACACCACAGGATATCGGTGAATGTCACCGTGCACACATTTAACCTCCACCCATTCAGCTTCTAACAACGCCCCGGGGCGAACCAAGCTTTGATGGACCAGGGTCTGCGTGCAGCCCGTGTCCACCAAAGCGTGGCGTATACCCCCTTGACACCTTCCCGGTATGTTGTATGTCCCTCCCGAACCGGGGGCGGGTGCTGGGGCACCGGCAACACGGAACACCTGCCCCACCTCCATGAGCGGACACTCCCGGCGCAGGTGCCCCGGTCGCCCACACTTCCAGCATTCCGGCCCCGGTGTCTGTGCGGCTCCCCGTGGCTCCAGGGCGATATCAGCTGCTGCTGGGGTTCCGGCTGGAAGCAGCAGCTGGAACGGGTTCCTGGGACTTCACCCTGCAGACTCCATCCCACCAGGGCCACCAACCTCCCTTCGCGCCATTGCAGCTGGCAGCCGGTGCGTCGGAACACGGCTTCTCCATCACGGCTCCTCTCGTGCGGGTCCCGGGTTGGCCACCAGATGGTCCTCCGCCAGCGTGAACGCCACCGTCAGATTGGCCGGGCGGTGGAAGCGGACCCAATGAGCCGTCGCCTCCGGCAGGCCCTCCACAAACTGCTTGAGGATGACCAGATTGAGCAGCTGAGCCTCTTCCGGCGAGGGGCCCGGTCGCAGCCACCTTGCCACTGCATCCTCCAGCTGTTGAGCCCACGCAAACGGCCACTCTCTTTACGTCATCCTGCAGGCACGGAAACGACACCGGTAGTCCTCCGGGGAGATGCCCAATCACCCGACAAACATCCTCGAACACCCCGCCGCGGTCCGGGGGGCAAGCTCAGCGCTGCCATCTGAGCCTCGCACGACAGAAGTGGCAGCAGTCGGGCGGCCCACTCCTCCTTCGGCCAGTGGCAGCTCAACACCTAAATAAGCCTCAATAAACACCAGCTGGTCCTCCCCCTCCCTAATCCGGTGTAATGTCACTGCCAGCGGGGGGGATGCACCGGTGCGGCCGTATTGCCCAGCAGCTGCCCCAGAGCCGCGGTTTGCTGCTCCGACTTCTGGCATAACATCGCCAACTGCTGGTCCTGCGTCTCAGCCTGCTGAGATGCCATCGCCGCCATGTCCTGCATCATTTGGCCCATCATCTGTAGTGGTTGGGCGGGTGGCTGGGCCCGCGGGGGAGTAGGTGGATTAGGCTGGGGATGCGACATTGCGTCGGACCCGACACACGGACACAAATCCACTGACGTGGTGACAGCACTTTTATTTAATCGCACTGTGGTTTCAGCACAACGCATGGGACTCAGACACTCCCCGCTCCGCTGTCACGTTTGCTCCTCTCGCCCCGACCATTACTGTGAACGTAAAAAGAGTCACCATCAATCACTCTTCCCCATCACACCTGTTCATCCCGCCTCTGCGCCGCCCCGGGAGCTCGCTGCGCCACCCTTTCTCTGCACCCGGCCAGAGACCACACCCACGCCACAATGTTAAATGCCCAAACCTAGTTGTATGCATCATAGTGCTATAGGATAGGTAAACGGTTAGTACTTCAACCTGCACTGCTCTGAGCAGCTGCAATTGTCACTGGACAACTGGTGCAACATGTAACTTCATTTTAATTTCATTTCAGTTATCTTATTTTAGTTAATGTTTTTAAGTTGTAAGTTTAACTTTCTTTAGCCTAAAGCATTAAAAATCAAGAGTAAAATCTGTCTAATGTATCCAGTGGGTAAAACTACATGTTTAGACAGCTGTTTCCTAAGATGGAAATTTATCCAGTGGGTAAAATTGCATGGTTAGACAGCTGTTTCCTAAGATGGAAATGATGGTCAAATTGGAAAAATTTGAACATTCAAGTAGCTAATGGGAACATGCAAATTTAGTGATTATATCTTGGGGTTTTTTTTTTCTTTGGTCATCAGTGCAGTATATTGTTTTTACTTCTGCTTTTGCAACAAAAATATCAAAAGGTAAAACTAAGAAATGTTTAAGGTGCAGAAACAGGGAATGCTACTTGGAAAAAAAAAAAGTCCAGGCAGTTTTAATCATTTAAAATAAAGATCACAACAATAATTCTGATGGCAAAAACAATAATTCTGATGGCAAAAGAACCAAACGGGACAGGTTTAAAAAAAATAAATAAATAAAAAAAAAAATAAAATAAAGATCACTAGTGGGGGGGCTGGGTCTTAAACCAGACTGTCTGTGATCTGAAACATTTGGTACATTATGAAATGGTAAAGCCAACCAAACACCCAAAGTGTTAAGCAGCAGAAATCCTATGGCAAGCAAGAATAGCAAAAGATTTAGCTTCAAACTGCAGCATTTGGTCTCTTTGGTTTCTATAGTTTTGTGAACATGTTGCCACTATTTTTTTTCTTCTTTTGAATTCTGCTTGTGTTAAATTCCAAATTAACTCCATGCATTCCACAGTCCTTGAAAGACCCCAAACTCTAGTCCTCCCACTCTCACTCAGCCCTTTGTCCCGGCTTCGTCACCCCCTTTTTTTCTTCTTTCCATTGTGGTCAAACATTACACTGGCGCTATCAAAGAAGTTCAGCCCAGCCAGTAAAATGTCAGGTCAAGGCTCTCTCTTTCTTTTTTCTTTCCTTCACATCTGTCTTCTCCTCCTCCTTTTCCTTCACAACTCTGCCACTCCTTATCAAAATGAAGGGATTAAATTATGCATTAAGATGACCTGTACTGCAGATGTTCACGGCAAGTCACAGAGTAGCTCAAATGTGCCCCTATGAATGAATGTTTTAAAAGGGTAAATGATCTCAAAAATCCCAGACACCCACTTGCCAGTTATCACGGAGCACGGATGAGTGCAAGGAGCAAGAGACAATTAAACCTGTGAATTTGATCCCTCTGTCTGCGGAACTGAGGCAGATGGGAGTTCAAGAGACTAAGAAAGACTTGGTGATAGTTGTCAGTGGGAAGAGTGAGAGAAAACGCATAGTAACAGACTGTTAGGAGAGCAGAAGAAGAGACAGATTGACAGGCAGACTCAACAGGCTTCCCTTACACCTGGCATCACTGCAAAATGCAGCTCACATCCAGAGGTGGCTTAGTTGGGTTATATTTTCTTCTAGGAGTTAAGAAAACATAACATCTGTGAACACTGCTGTTTCAGTCGTATTACTAAATCCAGGTGTTCAGATCACGTCCGTTTATGTCTTTTTCACATACAACAATCATTCTGTGGTGTTTGAATATACATCATACATTCATGTATATAGTTTCCTTCCATGTGAAAAATTACAGACTTTTTGCAGTCCCAGTTATTTTCTATCTATTTCTGTGAGGGAATATCTGGATTTTTGTATAAATATGACACTAAAACATCATCCAACATTTTATTACAAATGCACTAGGAGCAGAAAGGAAGACCAAACAAATAAATGGCATGAGAATATTGAACTTGACTGTTGATTTACTGAGAAAATAATTATGCAAAATACATATCAGTACTAGGATTAGCAGTTAATATGAATGTATCACAACATTAGGCTGCCACCACTCTGTTTGACAGATGATATTAATGAAGGAATGCATGATTTCTTTTACATGGGAGAAATCGTGGCTAAATAGTTCAATTTTGCTTAATCAGACCTGGAGAATTTGCTTTTCATGTTCTCAGAGTTGGTCAGATGGATGTAGAAAAATTCAACTGTCATGTGCTTTTTTTTTTAGTGAGGAATGACTTCTGTCTGCACAGTTTACCATGTTGGCCTGATTGAAGTGCTGCACAGATCATTTTTGAAGGCTTGCTCATCTCCACAAAGGAGCTCTAGATCACATTCATTCACAGTATACAGTGCCTTTAGGTGACTGTTGTGATTCCTGCTATGTAATAAATTGAATTCAGCTGAACTGAATTCACTACTACCACTTTGAGACCTTACATGGAGAGCTGTGTGCCTTTACGTCATTATTACCATGTGGTTCACTTAGGCAGAGGTGGACCCCAATCAAGCTGTAGAAGCATCTCAAGGACTATTGATAGAAGCATGCTTGGAGCGTGCCGTAGCAAGTGTAATAACATAGGGTCTGATTAATTACATAAATTACATAAATGGGATATTTTAGCTTTTTATTTTTAATTACCAGAACACTTTTTTTCATTGTTGAGTGTTGCGTATAGAGTTTTAGACGAGAAAGATGTGACACAACAAAATACAAATGTATCATGTACTTGAAACTGTATCCGAGGGTTCTTTTGCAATCAGGTAGAAGTCAGTTTTGCTGTGGATCCATACTATAAAATGGATCGATCCAAAGGCAGCAGCAGGCTGACTACATTTCTAAATCAGTATGAGCCCCTGTCTGTTTTGAATAATAGGCAAAAAAAAAAGGGTCATCTCCTCTTTTTGTCCTCATGTCTCGTGATTAGTACTGAGAAAACAAAAGACCTGAAGACAAAGAAAGTAATTCCTGTTTAGCTGGAGACATGATAAAAGCACAGACAGCATGCATTTCATAACTACCACTGCATTGTTTGTCTACTACAGAACAGATTGTTTTGCCTTTACTTAATTAGTGATAATATCAAGAGTGAAGAGACCTGACCGATATCTTAGTTACCTGATGCAACAATGCTATGAACAGGTTTGAGCTTATTGTTAAGTTAACATGTAAGTGTTTTGGGAATTTTTGTTATTTGATTTTTTTTAAGCAAACAAATGCAGTCTGTTTGATCATTTACTTTCCTGACAATGTCTTTGAGTGTAAAAGATTCATGTACATTTGCCAAGGTTGATTAGATACTAAAGTTGGCAGTTTCAACTTATTAAAACAAACAAACAAGTCTTCTCACACCCCCGGTCTCTGCGGCCTGCTGGAGCGGGGGGGCTAGGAGGAGGAGTTGGCCGTCCGACTGGGGTCTGGTGTGTGGGGCCTCCCTGCTGCTGCGGAGTCGGGGCAGTCTGCTTCTCCCCACTGCAGGGAAAAGGGTAACACCACCTGGGTCTGGGTGCAGTTTCCCCCTCCAGGGGCAAGGGTACCTAGACCCGGTTCTTAGAGTACGCTTGGGGAGTGTGATTGTGTGTACAGCGTCTCTTTATGTCTGTCTCCACGTTGGTTGAGTGTGGAGTAATTGCCTATGAGAGCATGAGGGTGGGAATGGATGTTTGTATTTGAGTGTGCCTGTATGTCTGTGTCTATATGTCAGGTTGGGTATCAGACGCCACCTCTCTGGGGACATCTCAGGCCCTCCAAGGTTTGGAGGCCTATCTCCCCCCCACCACTTCCCCTGCCGGTGGCAGACGCCCTCAGACATCGGTGCGTTGGTGGTTCCTTGTGTCCGGGGGTGGGCGTCCGGGTACACACCGGCTCACTCCTTGGTGGCTGCTTATCGGGGCCTGGAACCTGGGGCTCGCTCGGGCCACTTCGGGGGTGGGGTGCCCTCGGCCTCTCGGCCTGGGGCTCGGTCACTCAGGCACAGCTGGCTGCCGGCGGAGCTCACGGGCACGTCACTGCAACCCCCCCTGGCTTCTGCTCCGCGGCTGCTGAGTGATCCCTCATCTGGGACTCTCCTCAGCTCTTTCTGGGACAGTGGCGCGGCTGCCCCTCTGTTGGTCTTCCTTGGTCTCTTGTGTTCTGGGGGCCTCTGGATGTCTGGAGTTTTGATCTCCTCCATACCTGCTTCATGCCCTGGAGGATGGGACTGTGGCCCCCCACACCCTCTAGCAGATCATTACATTAAGGAACCTTTTAAATACAAGCGCGCTCATGCTCACAGGTGTACACACAGGTGATCACACACACAAACTACACCCTTTTTGGCTCCTACCTCAAAGCACACTGTGCGCTGTCGATCTTACGTGCTGCACAATAATGTTTAATATTAAGTATGTAGTGTTATATTCCCATATATCATTGTGATGTTGTTTATTCTATTACTCTCGTTTTCTTCTGCTTGTTTTCTTTTTTCTTTCTCAACAGGTGATCCAGGTGATCGATATATGTATTTTTTGTCTGCTTATTTTGTTGTTTTTTGTTTTTTGCCCTTTATCCCCGTCCCTCTTCTCCGCTGTTTTTTTTTTTTGTTTGTTTTGTTTTTTCCCCCCTCTTTCTTTCTCCCTTTTCTTTTCCCCTGTCCCGTATCTAGCAAGTAAAAAAATAAATAAAATAAAATAAACAATAAAAGGTAAATCAAATGGACCATTACGGCAAGGCTGGGATGGTCCATTTGGTAAAGTAAATCCGTTGGGCATCTTTCTTCGCCTTTAGACAATAATTCTGATGGCAAAAGAACCAAACGGGACAGGTTTAAAAAAAAAGAAAAAAAAACCAAAAAAAAAAACCAAAAAAAAAAACCAAACAAACAAATAAATCAGTTATTTGTTAATTATTAATAAATTAATAATAATTAAAAACTAATAATAATTCAGATTCATCAGAAAATGTTTGAAAACTTTTTACTTTAATTTTTTTTTAGAGAGGATTAAAGTTTGGTAATGACAATCATTAACTTTGATCTATCTAGAAATAACTAGAAAATAGCCAAAAAGCTTCTTGATTTGATTTACGTTTACGTGAATTTAGCTTCTAAAGGAAGATTCATTCTCTGTGTTGTTCTCCTTTGAAACCACCCTGCACCTCCATGTACTGATAAAAATACGTTCCTTTAACTTGACTTATAAATGTGGCGTTAAATTGCCCTTTTTAGTTCCGGAGTGGTATGAATGTGTCATGGGAATTTATGTTAATATTTGATATGTTAATACTTGTTTTGCTGTTAGCAAATGAATAATGCAAAGAACTGAACTGAGGATTGGCACGCACTGCTGTTTTCATTGCTCTATTCATAATGATTGTTCGCTGAAGGCTTTTATTTCTCCCTATGTGGCCTTTGGTTTTGGGTTCCTCAGTATAGCCATTAATGCTGCTGTTAGCTTTATTACTAATTCACACAAATGACAAAGAAAATGGTGCAACACAAAGGCTTTAATATTTTACGGAAACTAAATATTTGCGATATCAGTGCATCAGCCTTTCTATTCTATCTCTCGTTGAAAAGAACAAACCCCACTGCATCTTTGTGAAAAACGCAAAGAAATATGTAAAAAAAAAATAAAAATAAAGATGGATGAATTCACAATGTTTCTTTGATTGGTTTGAGCATGACTATTGCTAAGCTCAAGTTTTTTTTTCTTTTTGTTGGTTTCTTTGTTTTAAACTAGACATATTTTGGCCAAGAAAGTAAAACTAGGCTGTTTTCAGCTAACGAGGATAGTTAGCTATTGACCTGTGTAATTCAATATGATATTACACTATACAGACAAATGTATTGGGTCACCTGTACAGGAGCTTTCATGACTTCCCATTGTAAATACATAGGCATTAATATGGAGTTGGTCCCCTTGTTCCAGTTATACAGTTATATAGCTTCCACTCTTTTGGGAGTGTCTGTGAAGATTTCGGCCCATTCATTCAGAGGAGCATCCGCTTATGTTTGAGGAGAAGACCTGGCTTACAATCTTCAGTTCATTCTAAAAGTGTCTCATGGGGTTTGAAGTCAGGGCTCTGTGGATTAGTTAAGTTGTCTCACACCAAACTCTTTAACTACACTGTCCTTATGTTCAGCACTTTGTCTGACACTTGATGTCTTCTAAATATGCTATACAAACAAAGTTGAGTTGGCTTGACTTGGGCTTATCTTTCTTTCTTTGTGCACTGAAGCAAAGTTGTACCTGAATGGAAAAGGGCCGTCCCCAAAGTTGGAAGCATAGTTGTCCAAAATGTCTTGGTAGAGTGAAGCATTAATACTTGTCTTCATTTTAGCTAAGGTAAACCAGGCCAGCCCCAGAACCTCCAAGCTCAGCACAGCTGGCAGGTAATTCTCTCCTGGAATTCACCAACCCATGCTTTTCAGCACTCATTTGACGCTTGGGATTGTGCTTGGTTATGTAATGCTTACATTCAGCTGCTCAGACATAGAACTGTTTACCATGAAGCTCCTGACTCACAGTTGTTGTACTGATGTTAATGCCATAGAAGGGTTGGATCTCTGTAGTTACTGAGTCAGCAGAGTGTTGGCTACTTTTATGTACTATGCAGCTCAGCATTTGTTGACGCCACGGTGTAGCTTTTACAGAAAAGTTGATCACTTGATGCCTTAAAGGGTTGTTTACAACTGTACAAGTGAACACTGAAGATAAAATGAGACTCACGCAAACCACAAAGAAGACATTAAGTTTTCCTATCAGCCTCACACAGTTTAAATGGATGACTTAGACAGTAATTCCACCACACTTTTTATGACACAATCATAAAAAGGAAAATTAGCTAGAGACCAAAATCATTTTTGTATCAAGCTGTAAACATGTTTATTTCAACTTTTGGTGATTGACCTGCTTCTAAAGCCAGTCTCGAGTGGCCATTTGTGGAGCAGCCATTTTGGCACTATGCTGTTCACTTTAATTTTTCACCCCCAGAGGTTTCTGCTTGATCTACATGCAAATGCCACATACTGATGAAAAGATCAAAGTATGCCACAAATTCTGGACTGTTTTATTACATTGCAATGTGCAAATTATGGATACTTTACCTATTATGCACCCGTTTAGAGCATTGATGGTGATTACAGTAATTACATTAAAAATTGCACCAATTTTCTGTAAATTATTGTAATAGTAAATATACAAAAGCATAACAAAAGACACAAACAAAAAGCACGCACACACAAAGAAGTATTGCATTACATACACAGATACACTATTTTGTTGATCCTGTAATGAAGAAGGACAACAAAATGCAATCCACCTAAACTGTAACTTTTTAGTTAAAACATAAAAAAGCTACACTATGTGGACTACTAAGCACTGTGAATGACCAGTGCAGGAAAAGCTTGATGGATGTTTGTCTAATGAGGATGGAATATTATTGACCTGTGAGCATATTCCTTGCCTCCTGTTTACACTTAACTGTGTACTGTAAATAAACACTTATTAGCACACTTATTTTTAATTAACTGGCTCAAAACAATAATTAGCATATGATTTTTATTAATATGGAAGTGGGTCACTAACGTCAGTCATTAAGTAAATGAAATACTGACTTGTTTTCTGTTCTTGGTTGGATTGGATGTGACATGATAGATCGAGAAAAAAATAGAGGAAGGAGGAGAGCTGGTTAAATATGCAAATGAACAACTTACACTGTGGAATAAATAAAAACAAGTATCCTCCTGCAGTAAAAAAAAAAGAAAAAGCATGTCTTATGTTTATAGTTTATGGTATTTAGACTAACAATATCTCAAAACTCAAAAGATCTATGGTGTTAAACAGTTGAACTTGAGATGATAATCCATACTTTTGTCTCTACAAGGCTCAACTATTGTAATAGTCTGTTTACCTGTCTAAACAAGAAAGGGCTGGCTCATCTCCAGGTTATTCAAAACTCTGGAGCAAGACTACTGACTTGCTCAAACAAAGGAGCCCTTATAATTCCTGTTTTAAAGTCGCTACACCGGCTGCCAAATTTTAGTTTTAACCTTCAGAGTACAGGGACAGGCCCCTCTCTATATTGCTGAATTGATTTGTACACATAACCCTAAGGTCATTGAATCAAAACCTTTTAGTGGTCCCCCGCAACTGTGGAATGCACTTCCTCTATTTCTACGGTGTCTGGACTCGGTGGAGACCTTTAAAAAGCAGCTAAAGACATTTTTATTTCAAACGGCTTTTAATTAGATCAGGGTTTTTATGATGTATTTTGACTGTACTATGTTTTGTTACCTTTCTTGTGAAGCATGTCTGTGAAAAGTGCTATATGAATAAACTTTTACTTACTTTACTTAGTTATATTAATAATTATTTGAACCAAATGTCAAATTTGGATTTTGCTCTAAAGTCACATTTCCACTGACTTCCAGTGTAATTTGGCATTCATCAGTTATTTCTCACTTTTCCTTTCATTCAGAATGGCTTCCTAAAGGCAACACTTACATTGAGACAGTTGATGAGGCTTCAGCAAACAGCAGATGATGTGTTGGGTAAAGGATGGTTTTTAAATCTAATCGGAAGAACCTCAAAAATCCTTGAGAACTATTGCTCAAGACCACTTTTAAAAAATTACAAGAAAGTCTGACACCTCCGAAACAAAATGTAAAGAAATAATGGGTAGCGTAAGACTATATGCACCACCGTAAAAGACACATGTGACATATGTCTGTGAAAAGTGTGAAGATAAAGTTAGATAAAGGGCCCATTCTTGTCATCAATACGTTATTTGAATTTGTGCTAGAACAAACTGTGCATTTTCTGTTCTACTGAGGCACCTCTGCTCTCTTTTTTTAAAATCTTAGAATTTAGTTGAATTAAAAGGGTAATGGTTTGTCGTAATTCAGGAATACACTCTATACGTCACCTATAGCTGAGAATTACAGCAGACTGTGCTTCATCAGCTGAATTTTAGATGTCTGGAAGAATATTATCAGGTCAACTTATGCTCCCAATCATATAGCTATATACCATTAAATGCAGAAATTATATTGTCTCACACTGATAATAAAGAGCAGCCTATAAAGCCAGGAGAGTTGGACAAAATAGTCGGAAGACTGGCTGGGAATTTGCAAATGGGATTAGAAATTGAAAATGGCATAAAGAGTGAGGGTATAATTTAAAAAAGGAAATTAGTTATCAGTGGTGGTAACATTTGCAATAATGAATTTCTCCCTAAAGAAGTAATGAAGCTTTAAAAATGTTTTCATGAGAGTAATTGAAATACGGAGCATGAAAACGGCAAATATCACACGAGGAGTCTCTGTATTGAAACTTTGATGCTGTGGCAGAATGATCAAGGTCATTAACAAGAGAGTTCAAGTTCAGCATACCCAGCATATCTTTTCCTTTCGTAATCGAGTTACGAGCATGTTCACATGAAAGGGGTGGCCTTGGCAACAAGTCACGAATGTGGACAGGGCCACCGACAGCAGAGTGGATTTCATGTAGTCCATCCAATATGTTTACTTGCAATTACTGCAAACTCATAAAATGTCATGTATTTAATGAAGTATCTACTTGTGTAATGTATTTGTGTGTTAGTGTGCTCTTTTTTTCTCATAGCACATATTGTAGTTTCCGATGTCTGAAAGTAAAACCAGAGTGAATGCCATAAACCTGGATTGTTTCTAATGATCTCACTTGTTATTTTGAATGCAACATGATGTTTATTTCTGTAAAGTATGTCTGCCATTAGAGTCAAACAAAGATGAAGTCTGATGTGCTCTAGCGCAAGCCTACCTTGTGACTGACAAAGCATACAGCGTCGCTTGGTCCCAGATTCACACCTTTGCTTGTCACGGCCAGTTTCAAAACACTAAGGTGGTAAATTTCACTAACCAATGGCTGTTGTGATTTAGTCTGTCATTTGCAACCAGTCTTAATTGTCATAGTTTAAAAAAGTACAAACGTTTCCAGTTGGATTATAATGGCTATGTGGTTTTCAGCTTTAGTGAACTTGTCTGTAGCTGTCTGCACTGCTGTTTACAATCCTGTTTTACACTGTTTTACTCTTTTTGGGACCTAGCTAGGTTTGAAATGGGAAGTCATTACAGAATTGTCTTAAATAGGCATTGTTTTATGAGCCACCAGGGGGCTACTGTTGTATAGAAGTCTGTAGGAAAATGACCCTTCTTCCTTTCTGTGACATCACTGAATAGTTTCTTGATGATTTTATAGCACATTTGTGCATTCCATGTCATATTAAATCAAATATTAAGTCTGTTTTGTAAATGATAGTTTGTAAGAGTTAGAAAGAATGCCTTTCTGGCAAAAGACTTGGCGATCACAAGCCATTATCCAAAGAGCATGCAAAAACACTCAGCTCCTCAAATATATTTCACAAACCAGCGGGGCTACATCACGTTTACTAGGTTAATCTTTTATATTGTCCATTTGTCTAGTTCGCTTCACTCTCAACCAGGGGAGGCATACATAACCTCGTCCAGATGACAAAAGCTCGCTGGCAAGTGTCATCACTGAAAACATACTATTGTGAAAGTGTACTAGAAAAGAACTCGCAGCCAAAAGTAGAAATGTTCCTCTGAGTTTGAATTTGATGCTGCGCTTTCTTAGTTTTCCATAAACACTCCCATTCAGAGTAAAACTGATCACATGATGTGACATGATGAGAAAAGTACACTAATAGGTAGAATAGTACAAATATCCAGTGATCTCACAGTGCACAGTGTAGCTATCACAGTCATATGGTTCGTAATCCATGGTTTACTATTAACTATACTAAATCCTGCATTTTATTGTAACTAAATTCAAAGTCTGGATTTCTGAAATTGGATCATTATTGTTTGCTACATGACATTATATAAAAGGTTTCCAGGTTTCCTTGATCCAGAAAGAATCCTAAGGAGACTCAGGTGTAAGATTTAATATATTTTACTGCACCCTTATCACCAAGTAAGGCCAGGGCAACCTTGGCACATAACGGGAAGTATGTTTTTACATCATATAAATAGTCTATGTTTATCACTTCTTCTAAGAAATGTGAGGCAGATCTCAGAGACAGAGTTTAAGACTACTAACAAACAAATTCAAAGCAAAGGCCCTTGGCTTGCCTCCATGGGGACTGTCGTGGTCCTGCTGTAGGTCTCTGACCATTCTTTAGAATTTAGAATTATATACATATACTTATGTTTCTAGTTCTTGTTTGCATGTTAGTTCCCCTACATGTTCAGTTGGCTTCAGTTTCATCTGTGTTCCGTATCTCCAGTCAGTCGTGTCTCTGTCTCCCCAGTCATGTCTCTGTGTCCGTCTGGTCTCCCTGTGTTCTTTCTCCATTATTCTCGGGTTTCCCAGTTTGTTCAGTTAAGTCTGTATGTGTAAGTCCAAGTACATTTTATAGGCATTCAGACATTTAGTCTTGCTTATCCCCAAGTACTGTAAAAGTCTTGAGTCACCTTTGATTTCTTTTTATTTTGCTTCCAAGAAGCCAGACTTTCTTCTCATTTCTTTAAGTGGTCTTGAGCAATAGTTCTGCAGGCTTTGCAGGCACTTAACACTGATCTGTGGATCTCCTGAGGACAAATGTCAACACTTAATAGACAGCTTAGCAAAGAAACAATTTTGAACTGTATCTTTAGGCACCTGTTACTATTGTTTTGAAAACAATAAAAAAATTAAATCCCTGCACCCATTTTCCTAGCTAAATATAAATGTGTCATGAACTACCTGTGTGCAGGCAGGAATTGGACCCAAATGCAAACTCATGGAAAACTGGATTTCAACTCAAAATGCAGCTTTATTTGCTGAATGGGGAAAAAGGCGGTACAAAACTAAACTGGGAAATTAATAACTAATACTGCGAAGAGGCACACGAGGAAACAGCCAAGAGGGAGGATGCAACTGAGGAAGACACGGACATAAATACACAGAGGTATAACAGGGAGGTGAGGACACACGAGGAACAGAGCTGGGGAACATGATGAAACGAGGCACAAGAACTCACAATGAAATAAACAGACACACAGAGGGAGACAGAGGGCAAAGACACAAGGGGGAATCTAATAAACTAAACTAAACAGAACAACCTAGGAACCATAGAATAAATCTTTAGAACAACAAATGAACTTAACATGATACAGAAACACAAGAAAACTGGGAACGCTGGGTCAAAATGACCCAAAACCATGACAAAATGAAGGGTAGTTTGAGACTGTTGAACAGTAGTGTATACAGTCCTTAGCAACAGTCAATAAAATTGTCCAATCTCTGTGCTCCAAAAAATATGTGAAAGGATACGAGCTTTAATGTCACAGCATAACTTTGTTATACAGATATTCATATGCTGTATATTTGTGTATGTGCTTCTATGTGTGTAGCTACTTTTGATTGGCACCTCTGTGCTAGTGGGGGTTAGTCTACCGCTGAGAGGAGGCTAGTCAAGAAAAGCAGAAATCAGCATGAAAGCAACAAATCGTACACACATGCACACACCCGCGCACACACATTTTCACAGTTCTATGCAGTGCCCTTAACTACATGCATACATAAAAGGGGAGCATGTAAGCACGCATGTTTGCATTTAACATCAAACACAACTGTGTGTGTGCATCATAGACGCATACATACACATACAGAGTCACATTTTCAAATCAGAATAGAGAATCTCAAGTTTTAATAGGCACCTCTGGAAGTCTGAGGTTTTCTCTGTAATTCTTTCTCCCAATTTTGTAAAAAAGGCTGCCTCATACTGAGTCAGACACACGCACACAAACACACACAGACACACACTTTGTTCACTCTCTGTCAGCCCTGAGGTCAAGTGTAATAATGATGTTCCAATGAAATTCCCAGATTCAACTAGCCTCTGCTCAACATTTAAAAGCACTTGACCAATCCATTTTAATTAGCTGACATACAGTATGTTCATGTACTGAAAGCTAACCCAGACAATAATTTACACTCTTCACAAGCTGAATGGAAGTGCTTTGTTTTGACCCTTGTATCCTTTACCATTTGCCGCTTGCCATTCAGAGTGATTGTGACAGTAGACGTTTGACACGAAAACATTATACATTTGTGGATTTTTTTTTTCCTGAATCACAGGTGTAATGATAGAGGGACTGTATCATGCATTTTTAACACCCTCCAAGGGACAAAAAAATAAATAAATAAATTTGCGATTCAGGGTCATATAAATAGTGCAGTCTTGACTTTAAAAGGATTACAAAAAAAGAAATGATACATTATTTACCTGAATGGCTTGACACCTGGGCAACGTCGTTATTTTCTTTCATGCCAAGGTCAATACCACGCGCTTCTACAGCTCGTCTTAGCTTTGGTTCTCAAACTTTTTCTAGCATGCTCCACTTCAGAAGAGTTTTCAGTCAAAAAACTATAAAAAAATCAAATTTATGTTTAAGTGAAATAAAGGTCAACACAAATAGAATAGATGGGCTGGCATTTATATATGATCTTTCTAATCTTACTGACCTCTCAAAGCACTTTGCGCTATGAGACACATTTACCTTTTTCACACAGGTCTTTACTGTATGTATATGTGCTTATCTAATTTGTCTCCATAGATAAGTCCAGGAATCACCGATAAAGCTAACATAAATATCTTAAAGCCTAAGTACACTGAGAAAAACCCACACAGGCATATGAAACCTTGTATAATCCATACAAACAGTCCTCAGCAAGCCTGGAGAATCAAACCAAGAATCATTCATTCAGCTTAGTTTCACTCCATGTTTTTTCTCTGGTCATCTGTGCCATGCCTGCAGCGACTCGCTGCCCTGGCATGAGAGTTAGCCCGGCAGTCTGAGAACCATTGGCAGTGTTTGGAATTGGGGAAAAATAGCACATGCAAAGTATACATATACTGATTATTATTTCTTATTTAATCTGCACAAAAGTCTTGCATGGTGTTCCACACTTCTTTCAGTTACAAAAAAAATATGCAAATTTTTACTCTAGCCAGGCTGCTTTAGCCTGGTATGAGTCATGATTGTAAGTGGGGTAAACCGAGCTGCTAGCTCCAGTTTCACTGTCCACACATGAAATTATTAAAATCTTCCCTCTTGTAATACGCATATTCTTTAGACTTTGATCATGAAAAGCCACATAGGTTTATCCCTGTATCTGTCCTGCAGTTGCTAGTTTATAGACACAAAATGCATCATGATTTGTTTTTTCCCCCACCTTTTCTCTAAATGACACTTATTTTAGTTGTTGCTATGGAGATTCAACTAGATATTCCTTTTCAATCTGCATCTGTGTAAGTGTGTCATCATTTTTAAGCTGTAAGTATATGTGCACCCACATGAAGTGGAAATGCACAGGAACACGGGAAGTTTTTTGATTGCTGGTAATGTGCTTTTCTGAACATGCGCATATGAGACTGTGAGCTATGACGGCACAAGTGCAATGCAGCGCGAGCGAATTTCTGCATTTGTGTCAGTGCATGTTTGTGTGTGTGTTTGTGTATTTGTGTGTCTGTATGTGAGCGTCTGTACTTCTGAGATAAGAACATGGTGCTATTGCAGAAAAAAGGCCCTGTGGGAATAGTGGACACAGTTATCAAGCAGCCAGAGACCCTGACAAGGCGTCAAGGCTGTGGAAATAATATAACATGAGGATGAATAAAAGAAAACCTTAATAACATTATCTGTGTTGCTTTCGTTAATTCTCTCCCTTGCTCTCATTCTCTTTCGTACATTCACTCCCCCATGCTTATGACTTTGGCTTTCATGCTGTACCTATCTTTGACACGCCAAATCTCTTTTTTTCTGTGGAATTTACATGAAACCAGAACCAAGAGCAGTGCTGATGGGAGGTGCTGGATTCCTTTTAAATGACAAATTAGAGGATTTTATTTTGAATATTTCCTGCTCTAAGAAAAACTACAGGTATAAAGCAATGAAAAAAATAAGACTAAAAAAGCAAACAAACAAAGAGCCCCAATGAGATCAGAGACTTTGAAACAACAGAAAAATGTTTTTAGAGTAGCTTATTCTTTTCAAACAAGCTGAGCCAGAATTTTGCAGCTGTTAACCGAATCCTACTTTGAAAGTCGGGAGACTTTCTTTGAAAAACACATTTTTCACTTTGCCCTTAGGGATGCACTTTAAGTGTCTTGCCAGCTTGTTATCGTCACCGAGGTTTCAACTACTGCTGCTTTAGCAAAGTCACTACCATCTCACAGATACACATAATGGATCCTTTGGCGTTGGTGCTATGACGCAGCAGGTTATGGCAATAGTGAGACGGGTTTCTCACTCCTTATTCTTCAGATATGGAGGCCTGTGAAGAACCTCCTGACCTCAGCTAAAGAGAACTACTCAGAAAGAAACCCAAACTGACCTCTGCAAATCAGAGAAAACTCAGAATGTATGTGCTAGCAGAGCAACCGTTATAAAAGAACTGAATATGAAGAAACCCTATTTCTCCCCATGCTATCGCTGCAGATGGTTTGGTCCATTAGGTGTCATGGTGCTTGGTCATGGACGAAGACCTTTGAGTTTTCATGGATTTGAACTCTTGTTTATCCTATGTTCTGTTTGCTTCTTAGTTTGTTTATTGCTTGTTTGACTGTGATGTTGCTTATTGTTTTAAGTCTTGGCTCTTTGTTGCAGTTCCTGTTTATTTCCATTAGTATTCTGTTTAGGGTTTCTTTTTGTGTGCGCCCCCCTGGTATTTTTGTACTGTAGCATTCATCTGATGTCCTTCTGTGCCAACTTTAAGTGTGTTAGGGTCTTGTCACTGCATATAATCAGTTACTTCCTGTTTTAATTTGACAGTCTGTGTTTTTTATGCCTCATCTTAAGTTTTAGTTCCCCTTGCCCTTCATCCTGATTAGTTTCCAGGGTATCTTGTCACCCAGGTGTTCCCTCCTCCCTCATTACCTCATTTGTGTACATATAGCCTCAGTTTGCATGTGTTTCCTTGTCATACTGTCATACTGTGTTCAAGCTCAGTTAGTTACTAGTGTGTTCTAGTGGTGGGTAAAAAAAAAAAGCTTTGCAAAATACTAAAACATTCAAAAATAATTGTGCCAGAGCTGTATCGTGTTTTCAAAACAATCTGACAGCCATCTCCACACTGTTACCTACTGGCCACTTTAGTTATCATCACATCTTGATAATGCTTTCCTGTTAAACGACGTAGGCAAGTGTTGCTTAGTTGTAAACAAAGCTACATATTACACCAGACTATCAATAAATATGATCAACACATTTCACATAAAACCCCATACAACAAAGCAATTTAAGGTTGTTAAAAACAGCAATCTGTGACTAATGAACAGTGTGTTTCAGTAAATACTATTTTCCCCCTGTTGTGTTAACATATGGGGAGTTTTTTCTGTTGATTAGTTATTCAGTCCAATGCACAACAAAGCAATGTGTAAAATAAAACATAGTGAATAAAACAAGGCTGCTAATAATGAACAAAATTATAACAATAAATACAGCAGCCTTTGCTGCTCATGACTCTCATGCTTTCTGGAGTTTGCAGTGTCATCAGGTTTGTTCTGCACTTTGTCATAGCGTTATGACAAAGCGTTATGTGTGGCAGGCAAGGCAGGATCCAATAGCAGGACTCGGAAACAAAGGGGTAAACTAAAAGAGGCAGCTTTAATGCTGTTACCACAAAACACAGGAAGTACAAAATACGAAAACTCAGGGAAGGAAAGAACTAAGAACAGGAAATAAGACTATGATACTGTCAATCAAACCCAGAAGCAGCAGGTAAACCACCTGTTGAAACTGGTACTTTGACCAACTTCCTTATAAAAGCTTCCTGTTTTGTATTAACAAGAAAGGACTGGAATAGCAGACAGGTAATTCAAGAATACATTGCAGTGTCAAAATGTGCTGAAGCAAATGAACCAAATTAACAAATACATAAATAATTGTGTGTCATGTAATTCCAGTAATTGCAACAAAAAATAACTTAAAAATGCTATTGATGTGGAAGAGTGAGAAACCATAATGAATGTTACTATTGTAGATACAGCCATCACACTGGACAAGTGTCAGTTTTGAATGCAGGGGGCTAATCTAGGGACATGTTTTAACCCAAACATCCATATTTTCTTAAACCTAACCGAAATTAAAAAAAAAAAAAAAAAAAAAAGCCAAAATCATTTTAGTCAAAACTCTAGCAAAGCAAATGAAGATTTTAATCACTCTGTTGGCCTCCAATGTTGCAACTATTTGACACCCTGGGATAAAATAAGATATTCTAAAGCTTGTTTCAACATCTGTTACAACATTGGGAGTCGAGTTAACAGCTTTATCCCTTTCAATTACAACCCCAGTTAATCCTGTTACTACTGCTACACTTGTGTCTGGAAAGTTTAACTAAACTCTTTCACCTTCCATGACTTCGTCAGAACCTAAATCCACTCCTTGCAGGGTCATGGCTGTGCATTGAAGTGCTTTGGGCCATGGACCTTTGGGCTTTCTGTCAATTTTCTCAATGCCTTACATAACCTTTATTGAAATAATGTTAAAGTCTTATGCAGTGTTAAATCTGACAAGCTGTTTAAGAGTAATTTCAAAGTTTCACTTAGCTATCTAGGCTTGTTTTTCTTTTTAGAGTTTGGCTGTTTTTACAAATATATTTTTGTCCACATTTTCCCAGTTAAAATACTGAATTCATATTACCTTTTTTTTTCATAAATGCAATCATAAAACTTGAAACCATGAAATGACAACTCAGCCGGTAGTTTGTCCACTGGATGTTTGTATGCAATCAAACATTAAGTGTGCGAGTACTTTTTGAAATAAGATTTTAAAAAAAGTTGCAAAACCTTGGAAACTGCGGCCAAGTGGTGAGCGCTGTGCTGCAATTCCCTCTCCATGGGAAAAACAAGTTTCTGCCAGCAAACAGCAAACCTATGTCTAATCAACAAAAATGAGAGGAAAAGTCATTTAACAATCATGATGCCCTGCTACGATTCCTGACAAGTCCTTGGGACCTGCCGAGATCCAGGCATGGTCAGCGGCAGTGTGCAATGGAGGTAACTCAAGTTGAAGTTGTTTTATCTGGCAGAGCTGCTCAGTGTATACAGCACAGCAACAGCTGGGAGGAAGATATCTGACCAAACAGACTGATTCACTCCGTGGAAGTAGTAAGTGATTTTCAGCCCAACAACGTCTTAGCTGCAGGTTACAACTTTCCAGTAAAGTATAAAATACATAATATAGCGTATGAGGAGCCACTGGGTTTTTTAAATGTTACCTTTGTCTTGAAAAACATTAAATCTACATTTTGAATACATTAACTCCCCTCAAGGGCATCGGGTGCACACTTAGAACGCTGAACATCTGGAATGGTTAGATGGAAGCTTAGCTGATTTATGACTGCGGCATTGCTGGTCTAAATCTGCTCATAAGTGGTTAAGTTGTAATAATAAATGCAAAATCGATTGAAAGTGTGGGTGATTGAATGTCATATTCACTCAAACCAAAACAAGGTGAAAATTGCATATGCAAATATTTGACATCTATACCTACGATCGCTTCTTTTGAGAGCAATGTTTTATGTGAGCCTTTCACTTCCTAAAGTTCCCAAACTGAAGGTATAGTTGCAAATAAACAAATGATGGTGTGGAAGGCAAATATTTTGCTAGTGTCACGCTCAATCACAGGGTGCTCCCTGCACTAACTCATACCTTTAAATAAGCTATATTTAGTAATACTTGAAATTGGCAACCGAGGCCAAAAACTCAGCAGGAATGTATTTCCTGGGGTCACAAATCAAGGAAACTAAGGGCCATTTTCTCATATACTTCTATTGAATTGTGTACACAGAGGGGTTACTCCCTGCTGACCATTCAAAAGAACATTTGTTTTGGGTACTTCTCCACTGACTTAATTTTTCAGACCAAGAAACTGCACTCAATAGACACTTTAGCAGTTACACCTCACTAGTATCAGGTTAGACTTCCTTTTGGCTTCTGAACTGTCTTAATTCTCTGTTGCATATTCAAAAGTATGTTGGAAACATTCCGCTGAGATTTTGGTCCATTATCTCTCATTCCATCGCATTCCAATGGTGCTCGATTAGATTGAGTGCAGTGAACTTATAGGGCTTTGGAGTTGACGTCACGCCGCAATGCATTGTGGGAGCGCGGCGCCATTTTCAGGGTCTACGAATCAAAACAAATACACTGTGTTGGAATGACGACTACAAGAAAGATGCTTAAAAGCAGCTCAAAAGAGAATGGATGGTATAGAGACCGATTGCGTCCAGAGGCGAAGCGGCGGTACTTATATAAATAGCGTGCATTGGAAATGTGGACTCGTATGAAATACGGCCGTGGAGTAGAAACCCTGAAGACCTACCGCTAAGAAGATATACCTCACACCTTTACACCACCAACAACCTGAACCACTGATACAAGGCAGGATGGATACATGGTTACATGTCGTTTAACCCAAATTCTGACCTGACTATCTGAATGTCACAGCAGGAGTAGACACTCATCAGACCATTAAACATTTTTCCAGTCTTCTATTTCCCAACTTTAGTGACCCCATGTAATTCACAGCCTCTGTTTCATGTTCTTAGCTGACACTAGTGATACCTGGGATGATCTTCTGCTTCAAGGTTTGACATATTTTGGGTTCAAATATGCTCTTCTGCATGGTTGATAACAGTGGTTGGACAATTGGTACCCAATGGATATTTTCTCTTTTTCTGGTACCCAATTTGAAATTCAGCAGGTTGTTTGACCACAACTACATGCCTCCAACTCAGTGTTACTTGCTATTTGCACTATCAGTTGATTAAACAGGTAAACCTAACTGCTCACTGATGTGTGTGTCCTTCTTTTATATATTGTAGTTTACGATCATGCTGCTATCTTTCTCTGTGTGTATTTGTATCAGATATATTACAGAATAGTTGGTCAAACACATTTTCCGAGGGGAACAGAGTTTAAAAAAGAGAGGTGATGAAAAATGTTGAAAAATCTGAGCTATTTAAAAGCAGAGGGCTTTTTAATGGTCACCACAAATTAGCAGAGCCTTCTGGTGGCTGTTGATTTTGTGTTTATAACTGAAATTTTCCATCTATACCATCCCACGTCCATTGGTCCCCTGGCTGTCATACCCAGCTGTAATGTTGTGTCATTTTCATGATTCATTCCTTTTTATTCTTCCACTATTACAAACACTTAGGGCATAACAAAAGACGTTTCCCCGGTGATATTGCTTCGAAAATGGCTGTTCAGCTAATCATTTAAAAGGTCTCATATCTTATCACGAGGCTGAAAATTAATATTCCAAAAGGCTTTATGACCACACACACGCATGTTTATGTGCCCATTTGCCCATTTCTACTTTCAGTGTGTGTCACATGGGCAGATGACTGCATTGGCGAGTGCACATAAAAATTATGTGTAATGATGCTTTTGGCAGCGTTGTGCCTTATGAAACAATGGCTAAGGTCCTTCTCTGTCATCTATTGCCACTCTCCATTGCACCCACTAATTTCTGTCAATTCAGACACCATTAATGAAGTATTACCGTTGGCTTTATTACTTTATTAGATTTCTTCTCTGTTTGCAAATTATCACATTGCATAATTTCTCTCACCCATCCACTGTACTAAACTGACAAAATGAATCTCATTATTATGGTTATTTTGCATGTGTGCACCACAGGCCTCACACCTGCACCCACAAATCATTTATCACAGCTAGCCTGTTATTGAATGAATGCAGAGAATACTATACCATCTGCTGGCTCTGCCGCTGAATGCCAAGCAGTATTCTGTTAAGCTTCCATTTTTACTCCTCTGTTTATCTTGATTTGTGTCTCTGTTTCTCTCACCTCCTTCTGGTTAAACTCAGGTCTGTTACTCACCCACCTTCTTGTGACTCTAGAAGCAATATTGGCAGAAAAGCTTATTTGCTTGGCTGACAGACATGGAGAGGGAAAGCATGCTCTGTTAAATATTTGGGTGACTTTTCTGACTGACTGGGATATTTAGCTAGGTGATGGTGACCTGGCTGACCACCGAACGAAGTAGGCTGCTTTGCACATGGCAGCCCTGCTTGTACGCCTGCGTGACTGATTAACTGGCTTGTTGTCCAGTTTAATAAATAAGCGAATTTCTGGCTGCACAGCTGAATTGCTACCAGCCTACACTGTATGCCATACTGACTTCAATGCTTGCCTGTCTGCTTAAGCAATTAAACTAATGCTCATGTCAAGAGCTAATCTGCTACTTGAATGATTAGCATGCTATACAGTCTAGTTTTAAACAATAGACAGATATTTTGAAAAATACAGTTCGTTGCTTTCAAGCAGCAAGTCACAAGGAGATCCTTACTGCTCATATCTACCTGTTATTTAAAATGCTACAAACAGCAGGCAGTGAAATTAACTTAGCAAAGGGAATAAAAGCAGCTAGCCTGGTTTTAGCTGACCTTAATAAATAAAAGCTATTTTTTAATGTAACTGAACCTGAACCCTATGGACGCCCCTTTTCCGCCACAAAAAAAAGTATCTTTCTCGAAATTTAGAGTTATTTTTTCTTTTTTCTTTTTTTTTTTTTGTAGTGGGGGAAATGGGCTTCCATATAAACCTGAACAAAACTGAAAAATACAAAATTTCCAAGTCTGGATGAAGCTACTTTTCTTTGGACAGTAAAGGATATGTAACGTCTATGTTGTATACGTTATTCTATTTCAATATTTCAAGTCAGTATCACAGCAAAACATGTAATAGACACCTTGTCGACATGCAGAAGTTGCAGTAACAGCAGAGGGAGATATTTTTTTTCAAGCCAACATGAAAATAATCAATAGTACTTAAACAGACATTATTAACAAATTTACATGTAAATACATATTAGCCACCTAGCTTAATCGTTTCTGGCAATTAAGGACCCTGGAATGTACTTCATATGCTTTTTGCTCACTACCAACTTTTTGACTTTAAATATATTATCTCCCTCTACTGGTAATGCAACCTCTGCATGTGTGTCCATTCCACGCTTTGGAGAAGCAAAGCGAGAAATGGATACAGTGGACCGACGTGTCTATTACTGGGACATTTGGGCATTTTAGAGCTGTGCCATATCATATCATCTGAGTTAGTACTGGAACACACGTCATGTTATTTTAACAATTTCATATCACAATATCTTTGCTATAGCAACACCATGTCTTAATGTTCCCTCATGCTAGGCATGTCTGAAGTCAAGAGCTGCATGTCACCCTTTTGATGATAGTTTAGTACATAAAGTTGGAGCTCCTTGAACATCCTCCAGAAAAAGTGGTATTGTGCAAATAATGCAAGAAAACTGCTTCTCCTAAACATAGAAACAACAAACTTGTTTCACCACTTGAGGACAAAAAACACAGAGTCGAGTACACCCACTCTTTGAAGTCATGGAGGAGGAGACACTAGCAGCTGCAGAAGTAAACAAATGACTCAACCAAGCATTGGTGGAGCACTCGCTAGCTGCTGTCCATATGACAGGAAGAGCAAACAGTGGATGAAAATTACTGATGTGGTTACATGATGGCAAAGATACAAAATACAACATCCTAAGTAGAAAATATTTTTTCACATTAGTTATGGGACAAAACAGTGCAGCACCTGACAAGTTACAGGGCGAAGTTACTTTTGTTATTGTCAAACGTAAGTGTTAAGCAGTAATGTTAAACTAGATTTCACTTATGCTGTGTCACTACTATTGCTTTGTAATCTGGCACCTTCTTTCAGTAGATTCACATTTCAAATTCAGAAGTGAGTAATTGGGAAGACCATTAGCAAAGAATGGAAAACACCCTTCATTTATTTACATCAATAGATATTTCTTTTTTGTATAACTTGAGATATATGAAAGATTTTCTTGAAAGACTGACATAATTTTTAAAGCTATATTTTTAAACCTTTATGGCATCATTATTTTTTTCAAGATGCATACATGTTTATTTTATAAGACCACGTTTAGATATGCGAGTGTTAAAATCTTTCCTTTACTTGCATAGTTAAAGTTAAACTAAGCAGGAATCCACAGTACGAAGTGATCACCTTGATGTTGGTATATGATTTGTAGCTTCTTAGAGTATCAATACCATATAGGAGCAAAACTATAGATGTGTGTGATTTCTTTTTTTTTTTTTTTTAAACACATCATCCTGGGTAATTTCTTAAGACAGGCTAACTGGAAAATCTTTGTTTGTTCTGCAAATTGGCTTTCTCTGCCTGCTGAATGAATTTGATTCAGCAGACATCAGATCAATAACAGACTTTTGTAGCGAACATTTTTCTCTCTGCCTTTTCTGTTAGTAAAGAAATGCTGAGTCAAGAGGGAAATAACGCTACTTAGGGTTGTTTCCTCAGTCTACAGTTGAATGAGCCACTTACGAGCAAGTGTGTGTGTGTGGTTTATTCTAGTTTGAGTGCTCTTACAATTTGATGAGGTGTTTATTTCTGCTGCGTGATGACTGGATTGCTCGGGCTAAATAGCTTGGCTTTCTTTTCTCTCCATTTTTTAAAAGTTTTTTTATTTGTCTCACAGCTGTTTTGTCAGCCAGTTTTAACATGAAGCGAATAAATGGTAATCTGCCATCCGTGCATTCAGTGTCTTGACTTTTTAATTCATTTCTCACTCACACCTTTAATACATTACCAGTTAACTTTGTTGTGAGAGGTGAACCCTGGGTCTAGGCACAGCCCCTTGTAGGCAGAACTGTGTGTGGGAGCCTAACTTGGAGACAGATCGCCACACTGCTGCTTTGCCAGTGTGAATTTTGGGCTTCTGAACCAAGGCCAATACATGTCTGTGGTTGCTGAAATTAGTTTTATTTAGTTTTAACAGTGCAGAGCTGAAGACTTAGTATGTCGTTTTACTATATTGTATGTTAGTGCATTGCATGTTTGTGTCGATTGGCAGCTGTTTGGGGTAGTCAAACCTTGTTTTTGTCTTCCACTGCGGGCAAGTTAAGCCACTTTTCCATTAGTACCTACTCTAACTAGTACCGACTCTGCATGGAGACATGTGTGTGTGTATATGTATGTATGTATATATATATATATATATATATATATATATATATATATATATATATATATACATACTTAAGTGATTCAGTGATGTTAAATAAACTGTTCCATCCCCTTTCAAATGAGCCTACAGAGAGGCTTTATTATTCCTCTCCAGCAGCCCTGATACATTTTTTTTATTTACTTGTGCCAAAATGTGTTTATGCCCCAAGGCTTTCTCAGCATCAGGCCCCATGGCCTCTTTTTCTTTGAAGTTAAAAGTCATGGCTGTTTATGTAATAATGCGTATTCAATTGTTACTCAGAATAGTGTATGCCACATGGCTGCTGTGGCTCAGGAGGTGAAGCAAGTCATCTACTAATCATAAGGTCATTGGTTAGATCCCTGGCTCCTCTTGTCAGCAAATGTCCTTGGGCAAATAGCTTCAGATCTATTTGTGCATGATAGTGCGTAATAGGCAAAAGTATTTAAATGCATATATTAAGGCGCTGTATAGTACAATGTCTAGTCTAGTACTATTTTTATAATGGTGCTACAAATACTGTCTAATTGGCAATGAAATTTCAGTCTAGTTCGGACCTCAGTTATGGAGGCCTTAGAAACCTGTCAGCAACAATCTGGCAACCACTAGTCACAAGAGTAACTCAACCAGTTTCTCAGTAAGTTGGTGAGTGCTTGCTGGAAATTGGTGGCTGTATCTGGTGTTAAATGAGTCTTGTTGCTACATCAAAAACCTCCTTGTGATGCTTTGGTCCCTAGCAAGTTGCTAGGGTTGCTGGTAGTTTGCATGGAAGATGCTGACTTGTCTGAAAACACTCCCAAACTACTCACAAAGTAAACAGAGAACATTTGCCAGCTGAAGAAAAGCAAATGTTCTCTGTTTCAGTTTTACATGGAACTTTTTTTGGTTTTATTTGGCTTTTGCTTACTAAGCTGGTAGAACTGGGAGGGGAAAATATACTTTTTACTGGAAAACATAATATGAATGACCAAAAGAATCCATGTGTACATGTACAAATTAATACATTATAAATACATTTGCTTTCAATACTTTATTTACTTTAAATAATAGTATACTCACGTGGTAATAATGGAATATAAATAACAATAAAATGTACATTCCTAGCATTTTGAGAAAATGCATTTATTTATTTATCTAATGTATATTTCTGATTGTATAAATGTTATCATTCTCATTATTTCTGACAGTATGGCTGATTTTACTTTTATATTTGCTTTTTTGGGTTTTTTCCTTTTCTATTTGTGACATGGCCTGGTTTTCAAGAATCCTGGTTCAGTCTCTTACCCCCAGTGGTGTGTCAGAATTAATACGGAGTATGTGTTTAAATGCAGTCTCATCCTTACAGAATCTCCTTTTTATTATATATTGAAATAACAGATCTGGGAACAGAAAGAAGAGAGAGGTTATTGCTGACTGTGTGCTCAATAACAAACTTGGAGAAGAAGGAGCAGGAGGGCTTGAACTTTTGCAAAAAACTTGAGAATACTTAAAGCAAAGGCCTTGCCCCTTGAAACATTGCCTCAAGATACACAGACAGCCCTAAGGGCATCTGCCTTTTCCAATTTACACAATATGTCTACTTCCATTACTTTTTTTTAAATCCTTTTCTTTTTTCTCCCAAGTTTCATCCTTATTTCCAGATGATACTTTTTGTTTTTGTTTTTTTCAAGGCTGCTCTGTCTGACATGAGTTCTCTCACATCATTTGGTTGCTGTCTCTCTCTTTTCCTTCTTGCTTTTTTTCTCATTTCCATTCTTTCACTCCATCTTTGCACAGCTGCCTTAAATTCCCCCCAAAACGACGCACTACCACACCCCAAGAGTCATCACATCGTATTGTGAGCAAGCAAAACACAGTCATTAAACCATGATACAACCAGATAAGGGGAGGTCTATCCATGGCTCAGTATGACATGCTATATTTATTGCTCTCGCAGCAATAGGCAGAAAAATATATCAAAATCTTATTAAGAACAAAGCGTGAACTTTTCAGACTAATCTTTCCTCTCCCTTGTTATTCTGTTTTTATAAAATTACATTTTAAAGTACACAGCTGTTGACTTGAACACTTGCATCCCTCCTGCGGCTTGCATATTTTCTTTGCATGCACTCTCTGTCCCTCACTTTCTGTTTGCTTTTCCACCCAACCCACCCACATTGCTATCTTCTACCTTTGACTGTCAGAGTCTATTCTGTCTAGTTGCATCAATTTTGTTGTTCATTGTTTTTGTGGATGATGTGTCTGCATTTACTATCTATCAATTCTGTCTTCTTCTCCTTTTAAATGGTCTCACCTCTGTTTATATCCTCATTTTTCCCTCTTTTGTAATCAAACTGCCTTAAAAGCCCATGAATCTAATATATCACATCCACTGCCTTCCACTTTTTCTCTTCTGAGCAACTTAGTTGGCACTGTGCAATGACAGATTTCTTGCAGTGCATCAATTAGACTTGTCACAGAGCTGAGCTTGGCTCTTTTCACCCAAAACTGTCAAGCTCTCTGTGATGTTTCTGTGCTAATTCACACACAGTCACACATACACACACATAAACATTCCATGCAGAAACCCATGCACATAAAGACCCCCCCCCCCCCCCCCCCCCTTTCTTTATTTAAGCCTAAACCACGTAATGTACTCAGGCATATTGGCACAATCAAGTAAACCAACTAAACATCTGATACGTCACTCATGCTTGCTTTATCAAAGTGGCGGATTATCTTCTAGTCATCACGCCTAAGAAAGAATTGAACTTTGAATGAGTCAGTTACAATAAAACTTGAAGTAATGGATCAGTCACTCTGAAAACATAGTACACTATTTCACTGTCGGCTTGGTGTTGTCAAACATGTTTTTTTCTGTTTCTCCCAATAGATGATCCATCTCAATTCCACTTGTAAAATTCAAACTTACTTGTCAGCTTGGTGTGCTTGCCCTTTTTCTTCAAAAGCTGTCAAACTGTCTATGATATTTCTGTGATCATGCTTGTCATATTGCTGATCTTGCCTCTTTTTTTTTCAAAAGCTATTGATGTCTCTATGATATTTTGTGATCATTCACATACACAGTAAAACAATAAAGATGAGCAATAACTTGAGCATAAGGAAAATTATGCAAATCTTTAAAAAAAGCCCACGCTGCATGCCATCACCAACTGGCCCCATCTATTTGTGCTCCAACATATAACTCTCAAACCAACTGACACAACCGGCCGTGCAACTGCAATACATGTAAAGAAGAACCGTGATACTGATAGAGGGTGGGTAGGGTTGCGGCGTTATGGCAGTTCAAAGACTGACACAAACATGTTGGTATATCTCACACCTTAAACACAACACACTACACTTGGCTACAGAAATAATTAGAAGCACACTCCTGCTTCTCTCGCCCACACATAAACAAACACACACCGACTGCACTCTGCACATACATTGCACATGTACGTGTTGAAGACCCAATAGTATATGCACATGATTGGGAACCTATGTGGAGCTATGCTCTGACACATTCTCCCTCTCCCTTTTGACAGCCCAGCTTGTGTTAAGCAGCCTACTGAGAGCTGGTGTGAAAACAGCCGGGCGAAGAGTTAAATGACTGTGGGATTTCTCCTAACGTCAGTAAGAAACCCCCACTGGTCAGCAAAACCTGCTTGCACATGTCAAGCTGTCTTGTTAGCCAACCACCTGTGTGTGTGTGGGTGTGTGTGTGTGTGTGTGTGGGTGGAACTGTCTGGTCATCAATCCAATAACATGTATGTGTGCGCAAGAAGGCATGATGCTGTGGTAAATCAGTTGGTCGGATCATTTGTGGTACAGGAAAAGAGAGGAGCACTCAAGCATATTTTACAGAGACAACCTCAGCTGAACAGATAAAAGGAAAAAAACCCAACAGCTTTGCCTTCGACTGTGTTTAACTTTTAGTTCCTTTAACATACATCACTTATAAATGTGCTAGACTTATTTTCATTAGTTCATTATTCATGGGATCACAAATAACATTTTAATATTGCACTTATATATAGTGTCTTGAGTTTCCATGGGTGAATGTACTGGGTGAATCTAGCAGCACTGTGACTTGTAGCTTTTATGTGTCAAGCTCATGTATGTGAAAGCGCAATTCTATGCAATTTCCATAAAACATCCAATTGCATTTTTTTGTTGCTCGACCTTTTTTACCTGGTAAATACAAACATAATTTCCTGGCAAAATGGGGTGATAGCATTGCTTGTATCTCACAGAGAATAAGACTGCAAAATTATATTGCTGCCGGCAACTACCAGATATGGATTTGTGTATTAACGTTGTGTATTGTAAAGTAGTTTACATCTCATAATACGCCACGTAGGACTGTACAAGAAGGGAGTACCCCTTTCCCTGCAGTGTGTAAATAATAAATAAGTACACTGTGGGTTACCACAGCTGAATGAAACAATCCATATGAAGGAGAGGAAGTGGCTTCTTGCTGGGATAACATTTAATTTCAGCAGACAAAATCTATACAATGCTTATTTAAATTCATATGAACTTTTGACTGCTGACTAATTCTCATTTCTCACATTCCTGCAAACTAGGAACTTCCAGCAATGTTTGATTAGACAGATGGACTCAAATCCATCACTAAACAGATGGCATAAAATTGTTTATAGCAGCAGCTACTGAAATAGCCCACAGACACAAAAAGGCCATCTGGGTACACGTGGGGTTTCCAGCATCGACCCATCTTTCATTTTCATTTACTATCAGAGAATCTAATGTGGCGGTCCCCAGCGGTGTTTTACCAGTGAAGGAAGTCCTTGAGTATTGCATGCAAAGAAGTGAATATGATGATAGATAAATATTAATTGAAATGTGTGTTGTTTTCACATTTTTGGCCATGATTTCTGTCAGTCATAATCAGCAATGGGAACGCACAAACATTATTGCAATAAAGTCCAGATGGGCAAAGAGCACTGTTAGCAGTGGTGGATGGTAGGTTTAACTATTGTACACAAGCAAATCTTTTGCACCAACTTTTCAGTTGTGGTCTCAGATGTTCTTTATTGCATCTATATCACTGTTCACTGTATCACTGTTTGTTATTTTTTCCTAATGGTTATTAACTTGAGGTTTGTTTCAACCGGTGTGATTGCATGCCTCTCATCATCGTTCCACCAATTTCAATCATGACACCACTGTGCTAGAGTTCAGTAATCAAATTAGCGAATGCTGCGTTATTAATATCACTAAATGAAATAAAAACTCAAGTGAGATGTTGCTGTCAAGCTTAAGGCAAAACCGGAAAATCTCACAGCAACGTCTGCCATCACACTTCTTCCAGACACACATAAAAAAGTATTATATAATATTTATCATCAAACTAATTTTCATATTAGACAAAAGTTACCCAAGCAAATATAAAATGCATTTTTTAATTGATTTTTTGCATTAAAGAAAAAAAGGAACACAATTGATCCAAATCTACCTGGACCTATGCAAAAAACTAATTGACCCCAGTGTCACTGACAATGATCCAAAACACACCAACAAGTTTGTCTCAAAAAGGCAAAAGGAAAAACAAAATGAAGGTTGTGAAGTGGCCTAGCATGACAACACGGCTTTAAACAGGCTGTTCATCCTCAAAAACCCTCCAAAGTGGCTGAATTAAAACAAAATTCAAGACACAAAAGGGACAAAATTCCTCCACACCAATGTTGCCTAGTTATACATGGTTTATTGCAGTTCTTGTTCTACTGCAGTTCTTATTGCCAAGGTTTGGACGACCAATTATCTTTTCACATAAGGGTCAGGAAGGTTTAGATCAGGAAGAAGGCAAATACATTTCTCTATCAGTATTCTCAATAACACTGTCTACACCTGCCTTGCAGGTTGCAGTATTGATTGCACAAGTTGATAATTTTAGGTCTGGAGGTGTATCAGCAGTCATGTTCTTAAATAAGTCCTGATCCTGCACATCACAGGCCATTGTATTATTGGATGCAGTATAGTAATGCTCATGAGAAACCAGATTCTCTAGACTTGAAAAAGCCTACTCAACAGTTCACAAACTAAACTGCTTTGAGCCAGTGCGACCATCATCACAGTAGCCAGGCAATGTTGGAGACAGTGATTTTAATTGCAGATTCCTTTGAAATACAGGTCACACTAACCTGTTTTGTTTTGGTCAGCTGTGTGTTTGCATAGAGAGAATATTCAGCGTGATGGAGCCCCCCGAGTTTCCTTTGATGTCCCTTCCAAGTGAGACGATGAATGACTGTTCATAAAAGTCCGGCTCATTTGACAGTTTGTGTTGTAGGAGATGGACAGAGAAAGAGCAGTATAGCATCAGGGCCAGCATATGGCTATCTGATCTTTCACCGTGGACCAATCTGCTGAAACTGTGGGAGCTTGGATGTGTTCACTGCATGATCCATTTCAAACACCTCAGACATCACTGAGTCAGTGAGCTAAGACACACACCACCAATAGTAGTCATGGTATTTCAAGGCAAGACTTCTCACTACATGCAGTTACTCTGCAGTGTCAAGCAGCAATAAAAAGAAAACTAAGCAAACAGCTTGTGAAACACATATTTGTTTTAGTGCCGAGTGCTATATTAAGTACATCCAACCAATCCTGAGTTTTAGCGGATGTTTTGCCTTATACCGTAGACACTATAGCTACAGGATAGCTAACAGAATAGTCAGATACAGTGCATTGATCCTCTTATTTAAGTGGAAAAAGAGTTTAGAGAGACATTTGAAGAAATGTCAAACTGTCCCTTCAAGAAATGATACAGAACTCACTGGCAGGGAATCAGTAAAGCATATTCCCTGCAGCACTCGTCTCATTTTTGTACAGATCGTGGCAGCCCCAATCTGGACAGAGTCAAACTTGATCTTACATAAATCCCTTGCGTTTCAGCTCTGTACAGAGCCAACACAGGCATGCCAGCCACTGACAATGCTTAATTAAATATTTGCAGCAAATGGTCCCCTATCACCGCTGGTTGTGAAGTGCCCAGGTGTTCATTACTGACAAATTCAAATAATGACCCGTTTCATGAAAGAAAGGGAGAGGAAAAAAAAGGCTGTTTAGACACACTTTGTTTTTTGTTATTATTTAAGTTGGATTAATCTGAGCTTTATGAAGAGATGGTGATCGTGTGAAGTAGGTCCAGATGGGTTAATGTTATGCGTGGTACCCTTGTGTTTTCTCCCTTTGTCTTCTCTCCTTTTTTCCTTGCCTCCTTCTGTACTCTCTTGCTTATCACCTTAATTTTTCCTAGGTGGGGTAATAGATGAGTTGTTCTACCCCTATTTAAAGAAAGCAGGGTAAAGACCTTTCTCTTTAGCTTTGTTATTCAGCATCCTACTGCCTTTCCTTGTCTACCTTTGTTTTGCAGCCGCAGGAATTGGGCACCTCACAGTCACGGAGTTGCATTGGCATACTCCTCTGTATGCCAATGCATGCTAGAGTAAAACAGTGGCAAATAAATAAATAAATAAATCATCCAGATCAGTTCAATTCAATTCAATTCAAGTCAATTCAATTTTATTTATATAGCGCCAAATCACAACAAAAGTCGCCTCAAGGCGCTTTATATTGTACAGTATACCCTATAATAATAGATACAGAGAAAAACCCAACAATCATATGACCCCCTATGAGCAAGCACTTTGGCGACAGTGGGAAGGAAAAACTCCCTTTTAACAGGAAGAAACCTCCGGCAGAACCAGGCTCAGGGAGGGGCGGGGCCATCTGCTGCGACCGGTTGGGGTGAGAGAAGGAAAACAGTATAAAGACATGCTGTGGAAGAGAGAAAGAGATTAATAACAGATATGATTCAATGCAGAGAGGTCTATTAACACATAGTGAGTGAGAAAGGTGACTGGAAAGTAAAAACTCAATGCATCATGGGAATCCCCCGGCAGCCTACACCTACTGCAGTATAAGGGAGGATTCAGGGTCACCTGGTCCAGCCCTAACTATATGCTTTAGCAAAAAGGAAAGTTTTAAGCCTAGCAGATCACTACCTGATCGAAAGGTTGTGTAATAAATACTGACACTTCATGTCATTCATGTGTTGTATATCTCAGGTTGCATGTACCTAATTTTAGGAATTAGATAGTCATCTGTGAAAACCTCAGATTTAAAAGGTGTTTGTGTACTTTTATTGTACCATGACTATAGTCCTGTGCTACTTTGTAGCATTTCAATAGAGAGCACACGGTGATGTCTTACAGTTTATCTGTTAATTTGCAGTATTTCTTTTTACGTGTCACTCTTTGTATGTGCATCACTGATGGAAATATTTCGGGAGCACATGTAGACAACACTAGCATGTCATTGTGCCAGAGTGATTTTTGGTTGGCAGCAGTGTTTAAGGGAAATTTTCCAAGTTATGTAGTTTGTTTGATCTAGGACTGATTTATTGGTACTTGATGTACCACCCTTCAGATCAACTGATGCACTGCAACAGAGCTCAATTTGGATGATTTTGTTTCTGGCTCAACTTTTGAAAAGTTGGTAGGGTATACCAGAGAAGATCTTAGTCATTGCTGAAAATGTACACGTTCCTCTCAGTAAACATGACAAAACAGCAAGCCAAGGGATTCAGCTGTTCTCTGCTGGTGCCTTTGTGTCTGGTGCCTTAACAGTCACATGAACTTTATTGCTCCATGTTAGGCTGTACATCACTCTCACAAGGCGATCCATACCACGCCTTAAAGTGTTTGATCTCCAAATTTTGTTTGACTAATGTGATTGCTGAATGCCATACTGAGCTTTCTGCTTGAAGAGGCAGGAAAGTTAAGGCTCTTCCTCAGTGACTGCTGTAAATTTCAATGTGTTATAGTTAAACATTACTTATTAATGTATGTATATGCAATAAGTTAAATATACATTTAACTCACATGACAGAAAATTATGTAAACACTTCCTCAATTAGGCCACAGTCCTGCTTGAGCATGATACAAGACAACCATGCCGGGAATACACCCTTGTTTATCCATTCATGAACAAGGATCTGTCTCCAAGAAGCGGTTGGACTAAAAACACAAAGAGACACATCTATCAGAACACGATAATGTTTTTCATTATCCTCGGTGAGTCCACTTTGTGCAAATAATTCATCATTATTTCTTTAAATCAGTTCTGAAGGGCAAGCAGGAGGGTTAATATGATTCTTCATTAGCTGTTATCAGGAACATGAGCTGAGACGAAACACGTTTTGATCGCATATAGATAGTCGACAAAAGTGATACTGAGAAAGCTGCAATAAAACCCCTAGAGATCCCATCATATCTAGAAGAAGTGCACTTACACAACCCTGAATTTTAAGCATACTGTATACACTCTCAGGCATGTGCAGATTCTTACCACACACACTGCATGGTAATAAGTCGCTGCAATGAAGCAATTACAGAGAGTGAATCCTCAGAGACTGAGCACTGTAGCCTTCTTGTATGAAGACTAAATTCTCTCTGCTGGGATGTTCCACATGTTACATATTGCAATATCATTATGATTTTGTAATGCAACACAATGCAACTACCTTTAAAATACCAATTTTTGAAACATGCATAACAGTCAAGGCGTTCAGATTACCTTCACATCAATTACAGTGTAGGAAACTGCATTTCAACACATTTTGTCTAACTTTTGCAGCGTAGTAGTGTTCACTCCCACAAAGGGGTTGCAGTGCTTATGTGGGTAAAATGGAATGGGGGCATACCTCTGTAATAGTTACTTGTGTGTTTACAAGTCCATGGCCCATTTGCTCCACGAGGACAGGAAGACATGACATTGTGAATACATCATGTTTAACCAGGCATGAGGAAAATGAACGGGGAGGGAAATCCCCTTTAGGCTAACTCCCATTCACTCCCATTCACAGCTTGATACAGTCATCACGGTGAATGGAAAAAATGATAGTGCTAACTGTGTGTATGTAGGTTAACTGTAACTATTCTTGTCATATGTGCTTATCACATTAACTTCTTAACAGTGATAAACAGTAGTAGTATAATACTTTATAAAATAGTATTATTTTCAATAATGAATACCTTAACTTTTAGTATTTTAACTATATAATTTTGCCTAGATGAAATTTTGAATGCAGGGTTTACTTCTACTGCACCTTCAGTAGTTGAGAACTTCTTCCACGGCTGAACAGTTTACGTGCAGACTGTACCTGCAGCCTACCTTGGAGACTTTTTTGCATTTCTAAAACTCATCCATCAGTGAATATGTGCTGCTTCACTGGGACCTCTTTCTCTTCCCTCTCCTTATTTTTCCCTTTTCTTGTTGTCTTGCAAGCCCTTTCTCCTGATTAACTCCTTTATGTTTGCACAAATTATCACTGTTGTGGATAGCCTTCCTGCATAATATTACAGTTTCCGACCTTTTCATTAACAAGCAAATTATGCTGAATTTCAACTAAGGTGCTTTGAGGGCAGAAAGGCAGGATTCCAATAATATTGTTGTGGTCATCAGTTAGCACAACAATATTAGTTAGTTTTTAGATTTAACTAGTTATAATGCTGATAGTAAGAAAACTGGCCATGTCTAATGCTAATTAGTGACTACTACAGGTACTCAGAGAAATAAAATGTAGAGATATTGTATACCTTACCTTAGCATTAGCAACATCAGTTAACCAATATGTCTTTTTTTGCTTTTGACTCACTTCTCACTTTCTTTTACTCCACTTTTTTTCTTTGTCGATCTCTATCTGTCCTTGCAAACAACATACTCGGGATATATTTCTTTTATCTGGATTCACTTACCCAAAGAAACACAATAAGCAGTCACATGAAATTGGTTATCAGCTCACTAACTTAACCCAGGGTTCCCCCTGCATGCTCACATCAAAACAGGTAGCGTTGGTGTTATCTGACCAGTTTCAAACATGGTGAAGTGTCCTGACAGCAAAATGCCTGAAGCTATATTATGGAGAAACTATCAAGTGGTTAAACACAGGATGGAGACAAAACACAAGTTCAGTGATTGTGTGTGTCTGTGTGTGAGACAGGGAGAGAGAGAGAGAGCTGTATGAGTGCATGTGCACGTTCACGTTAATACGATTTAACCTATTTCAAGCTGGTAAAAAAGCTGACTGTGTAAGTTAACAGACATCAATATTACTGCTCTGTCATTTCAACACGAGAGAATGTGATGGATTATAATTGAGTACTTTGTTAAAGCTTTAGGTTTTATTCTTTCACAGGCAGCCTCTGCAGTGTTTAACAATCTCAGAGTAAGTAAAGAATAAATATAAAAAACATAATTCAAACATCAGCTTAGACTATCTGCAAATTTTATAATATGTCAAAAAGTACAAATAGTCATCCAGTTTAAGGATCATATATTAATTCATATACTAATTTCGAAAATTGCAGCCAACAGGGAAAAACAAACTCATGGAATAAAGTTACACCAGTGAATCTTTATTTCTTACTGATGCTCATCAGGGAAACAGAGACATTAGGCACTAGTGCTGGGCGATATGACGATATATATCGTGTGGACGATAGAAAAGTGTCTATCGTGCCATTTGTCTTCTATCGTTTATATCGTTTCTAACCCTAATTTTATAAATTATTACATAAAATATATCATTAACCCTTTACAACCAGTCGGAGCAGGCACACTCCGTTTTGCCTAACTATTTTTAAATCCCTGTAGAACTGGAACCACGTAAGGTAGCGCAATAATTGTTTTTGCATATGAAACAGTAGGAGTTGTACTTACATCTTATTCCATTAGCTTGTCCTAGGTCACAGTTTCCTTCCACATATGGCTTTGCAAAAATTGCATAAAAAGCACTTCCAGCAACAAAAACATAATATTCCAGAAACAGGCTTTGCCGATCCGATCAGCTGTTCATAACACTTCCTACGTTGGAATATAAGGCAGCGCGAACTATCGCGTCCGCCATTACCTGCACGAAACCGGAAGTGACGTCATTTTCGCGGAAAATTTAGTTTTTTACCTTCATAGCCTATGTTGGTGTTTTTAAAAGTCATGTTTGACTTTATGCTTTTCTGTATCGTTTCCGGGATGCTTAGAAGTCAAATTACACTGTTGGAAATAGTTTATTTTGATGCACATGCTGTGTTTTTGCAAATTTGCATTATGATATTTATTTTCATTTTTCCTGTAGTATATAAAAATTAGTGTATCTCAAACATAAAACTATGAAGACACTCAAAATAAATTTCTTGTGGTTGGAAACTATGTTGTGCAACTTTTTTGTATTTACAGTTTTGAGGGATAAGCCTCTTAAATTTCTCTAACTAGAAATATATGTAAAAAACAAAACAAAAACGATTTTCAATTTTTTTTGTAGTTTATTGCACTTTCTTTTGCAATTTATGTAGTTTCTATGGACTTAATGCATACATATTATTAAAATTTGGGCTATAACGGTTGTATTGATGTATAGCAACTTGAAATGCTCCCACAAATGGCACTACAGCATGTAAAATGTAAACATAAGCTCTGGCGGACTTGGTTCTATGGTAGGTCTTAAAGGGTTAAATAGCCTGTGGCAAATATATTAGTGTTGTCTTCTCACTATACATACTCTGAACTTTATGCAAGAGAAAATAAAGTATAAAAAAATGATGATAAAAACAATGACTCCGTCTTGTGGTTTTGCGACATGGTGCTGCTTTACGTGCACCCGGATTTGCGACATGCTTTACGGTAACTCAAAACAAAGACTGCACCCTCTCCACTCGCTGTTTACAGACTGCGTACTTTCCAGATGACCACAGGTCAGGTGGTATATCGTGATATATATCGTTATCGTGATATAAAAGAATTCATATCGTGATAAATATTTTTTCCATATCGCCCAGCACTATTAGGCACTATTAAAAAACTTTCGACCCACCTGCTAGCTGCCCAGAGTGGTCTGAGCAATTATCCAAGGATGGTGATGCTACTTCCTGGTAAACGGATTGGTCAGTACATGTTGATTTTATTTTGATTTTGAATCTGGAATATAAACTTGCTCCAAAGCAGGGTAGGGTCCCAGCGTAAGTTACCATGGTGATATACCCCAGTCAGAAGTAAACCACCTTCATAGTACAGAAAACCCAGGGTTAACCCTGAAGTAACCTGAATAACAGAAAATCCTGCTTTGTAACACATGACTCTCGAAATCTCTTGAAACTGAGATTTGTCAACTTTGTCCTGAAGTTCTATGCAAAGCTTTACCTGTTTACCTTTGGAAATTCAACACAGTTTTAGCACTTCAGGTGAATATACTGGGAAAGCCCATACTTTTCACAGACTGAACTACCAATAATAAAAAAAAAAAAAAAATCTTTGTCATGTGTCATGCATGCTCAATGTCATACTTTATTAAAAGTGCTTTGAAATTACACAAAGTGTGAGTCAGAGTGATAAATGGCCATTTAAATGAGGTTGGACGTGGGGGATTAACACAGTCTGTTCAGTTTCTCAACCTTGCCAAAAGAAAAACACCCAAGTCTTCACCAAGTACCATCCCTAACTCTAATCCAATCTTTACCACTGAAACAGGTGGCCCTTAGCTTCCATTGGGGCAACTTGAAGTCACCGTGAAGATTAATGAATTGATGTCAGTAATTAATGTTGGCATATCCAAATAAATGTGCATCAACACACCACATCTAATGGCTTAATAAAGCAGGATAAACACATCTCTTGCTAAAGAAGTGGCGTATTCCTTCTCTTTAAACTTATACACTTCACCTATAAAAAACATACCTCATAAAAATAAATTCTCACGTCACAAAATATTGATTTCTGGTCCTCAACCTTCCAGCTTCAAGCAAGATAGTTGCCTAACAAAAAAATCTTTATAGAATATATTAGCTGACAATACATTATACATTCAGCATTGCTGGGAGCTGAAGAAAGATGATGGTATTTTACGTTTGCCTCTGCCTCCTTATTCATTTTGTTTCTAAGACGGGGAAAAAAGTGTTCCTATGTGAACCAAGGTCAGTGTAATTCCTAATAAATTCATTACTTGACATACAAGGGGAAAAAAGAGAGGTGCCCTTCAGAAAAGAGAGATCAGCTGAGGATGGGACATCCAAAAATTTGTATGTATTAGAGTGGGAGCTTTGTACACTTTTCTGTATATAGTACAGCAGTTAATCAGAAAATCTCAAGAAGGAATATGAAGGAATAGGTGGCAAAAATTAGTTAGAAGCTCTTTGATTCTTATCAGGTCACTTTCCAGTGTACTAGTCAATATTTGAAGTGATATGGTTACAGTATTTGCTTTCTTGTCGGTAATTAGATCATATTGTTAAGTATGGAGCAAGTACTCAAATGGACTCAGATAGCTAACACATTCTTGGTACCATCAACTACTCTGTCTTAACCCCTGGGGGTAACAGCCAGTTGTTTGTTGTTCAGTCTGGGTCATCATAAACAACAAACAAAAGAAATTTAACAGAGAATATGATGCTAATTACACTAAAGCTTATGAACAAAGCTAAAAATTGATCTGGTGTTTGTGGAGGCTGTTTGAGTACGATGAACTCATTGTAATGCTCAAAAAGCCAATGTGAGATGATTTGAGTTTTGAGACATAGCATCCTGATGGAAGCAGCAATCCGAAGATGGGTACACTGTGCTCACAAAGGAATGGACATGGTTAGCAACAATAGTTAGGTAGGTTATCGAGTTGGTCGAATAGCTCGTAAAAGGCCCAAAGTATGCCAAAAAATATCTCCTACACCATTACACCACCACTACCCTGAATGGGTGATGCAAGACATGTTGTTTATGCCAAATTCTGACACTACCATCTAAAATCAAGACTCATCAAACCAGCCATCTTCTGGTGCTTAACTTTAGTGAGCCCATGCAAATTGTAGCCTCAGTGTCCTGTTCTTAGCTCACAGGAACAATGACAGGTGTGGTTGTCTGCTGCTGTAACCCAAGAGCTTCAAGGTTCCCCATGTTGTGTGGTGAGAGATGGTCTTCTGGATAACTTGGTTATTTGAGTTACTGTGACCTTCTGGCATTTTCAGTCAGATATTCCAGAGACAGGATATTTTGTCTTTTTTTAAACCAGTCACTATAAACCTTAAAGATGGTTGTGTGGGGAAATGCCAGTAGATGAGCAGTTTCAGAAATACTCTAGCAGCCTAGCAGACTAGCTCCACTGCACTCTAAAAACTAAAACTGACATTAACTTAAAATTTTTGAGGCAACACTTTAAAATATTGAGTAGATTGGAAACCAGTCAAATCTGTTCAATATACTTGATCAATTGAATAACTAAAGCTCAAACATATTAAGTTGAAATGAATAATTGTAGTTGTTACACAAACATGAAAAAATTGAGTAAATAACACTGACATGCTTGGTCAATGTAACTGAAATATAGATGGTCAGTTAATCCAAAATTTTGTTCCATTAACTTAATACTGTAAACTGAACGTAATCAAAATTGTACTTAATATTAAATATGGTAAATGGCCTGTATAGCGCTTTACTTAGTCCCTATGGACCCCAAAGCGCTTTACACTACATTCAGTCATCCTGAATGTGTGTGTGAATCATTCAGTCATTCACACACTGGTGGTATGCTACATTGCAGCCACAGCTGCCCTCGGCACCGGGCCCTCTGACCACCACCAGTAGTGGGCAACCGAGACTATCGATGCTGGGGCTCGAACCGGCAACCTTCCGATTACAAGACGAACTGCCAACTCTTGAGCCATGATCACCCCCTAACATTCAAATATGAATGTTATTGTATTTCACTGGTAGTCTAAGTCTAAAAAACCAAACAAACTAATATGCAGTTGTGTGTTTCATAATACATGTATGAAAAATGACCACATGTTAAACATTTTTCCAAATGAAAATTAAATTTTCATAAACATGGCAATAACTCAAAAATAAACAAGCACTAAAAAGAGCCTTTCCCCTTTTAGCTCAAAACCTTACATACATGAAGGATAAATGGCAAACCAGGAGAGCAAACACAAAAGCTCAGAGTATTTAAAAAACAAAATGAACAAAACAATGAAAAAGGCTCATGGTACTCAATTACTCTACGATATCATGTTTTACTTACACTTTTCAGTTGTAGTTGCTGACAATAAATAATATTGATTTGAATATTTAATGATTTTAGTACAAGATACTGATGAGTATAGATACATATTTCACAAATATTTTTGATTCAATTTTAAACAAAAATATTAAGTACATGCAAGGAAGGTATTCTATGAACCACATACTGATTTTTTTGTCTGAGATAAATGTAAATCAATACCTTAATTTAACACAAACACATACATTAACATTTTAGACATTTATTTCAACTTATCAAACTCAAATAATTACTAAACGGATATTCATAGATTTTATCAGGCTCATCTAACTTATATTTATAGTGATATTTACTAAGCCTCTGAATTACTTTTTAGAGTGTGGCAATAACAACCACGCCACATTCAACATCCCCTTAAATCCCCTTTCCTCCTCATTCTGATGCTCGGTTTAAATTTCAGCAGGTCACTTTGTTGTTGTCTACATCCTTAAATGCTACCATGTGACTGGCTTATAAGATATTTGTGTTAATAAGCAGTTGAATAGATGTACCTTAAAAAGTCCAGCGAGAGTCTTCATACCAATTAATTAAGTTCTGGCATCTAATAATATAAAGGCGGCTTGTTAAGTCATCACTATTGCTATAAGCTGAAGTGCACCCTGATTGTTTTGCTTTCGATTTCGATCTGTACAGCCGTTTCATAATCATTTGGACACCAAGGTCACCACTGCTTTATCCTGAAGGCCTTATTGCCGAGCCCCTTTTTATTCTGTTTTACAGCCACCCACATTCACAATATTTTATGTATTATAATTACAGGCCTTTCCAAGCAAGTCATTGTTGTTCAGAGAAAACAAGTGCTTGACAGAAAGAGTTCAGTAGGTCTACAAATTGATATGATCCAGCTTTTATCACATATGGCTTTACACAGTAAATATGATATTATACAGTCCGAAAAGGTGGAGTAATATTATTGCCTTAGATCCACACAAAACAGTTGGAACAATGACTGACAGTATAAAACTGAAATGTTAATAGGCAACTTCTGCACCAATTAATATCACAGAAGTTTTCCTTAATGAGGGTTTCTTAAGATGGCTGAAACCAATTAATCTCCCTTTTGATCATTAAATCTTTTTTGTTACTTCAAAGGAATAATGCTAATTTGTAAATTGGAAATGTAATATTCTGCATGTCAGCAACAAAGAGATTTAGTGCAAGACTTTAATCATGTCTTTCTCCGTTTGTAATGCCACAGCAAACATCAATCAATTGCATGCTACTGTTTTCCACATTAAAACTATGAAGTGTCCCTTTAGGCGATTTCATTTCCAATACTTCTTCTCGTTGATTTTTAAATTTTTTTTTGTAAGATGCAAGATGAGTTGGGAAGGTCTCAATTAACACAAATAACCCCAATATTTGTCTTTCCCACCTTCTTTCTGTAATCACGTTTTTATTTGGATTTCTTGAAAATACCAGATAGTAGAGGGACATTTAAGTCGCTACCAAAATAAGAGAAATGGAAGACATGTTGTTATTTTTGTATCATTATCTATCTAATTAAGCTACCAAATCATTGATGGATGGTTTATCTCTTGTATTGGGTGATCCATTCAAACTGCACTATACCTTTCAAAGGTATAGTTAATGGTAAAAATAAAAAAGTTACATTAAAAAACAACAAAGTTAAAGAAAAGGGGGTCCCAATGTGTTATATAAAGTCATTCTAATTAATCAATCATGATAATAATTTATTAACTTACTGCTATGTCCAGGTCATTCACATCATTCATTCATCTTTATGCTCCAACCCTGAAACTATAAAGACATAAAAATATAGATATTCCAAAAAAGAGCTGCATGTGAGAGCACCAATGTCTAAGGCAGTTGGATCAGACATTAAACCTGCCAGTTCACTAGTACCAAGTCTGTGTGATGTCCAAGGAACAAGTGGGAGTCTCTTGTCCTGCCTCCTGCACATTCTTTCCAGACAGCTCCCTGACCTAAACTAAATGGAATATTTCCAAAAGTGAAGCTTGTCTAGTGCAGACTATCTCCTGCTGTGTGCTTGAAAGGAAAAATTCCTGAACTGAGTCTCTTTACTTTGTGCTGAATTCATGTTTCTATAAAACATACAAGCTTGTTTCACATCCCTTAGTCTCCCAACCAGTGGCACCATCAGCAAGGATAAGAAAACACTTATCCACATCAGAATTGCCGTACTTAGGCATTGCAATGAAAATTGTCAATAAAAAAAAGAAAGAAAAGAAAAGAAGGAGGCACAGGCTAGGCTCAAGACACACTTGATCTAAGATGAGTGTGCAATCTATATTTTAGGTACCCATTTCATACTGACATTGAGCTGACTGAATCATTGTCCAAAGGTCTTTCAAATAAATGACTACTTTTTCTCCTCATAAATAATACTTTCTTTTTATGAAAAATGAAAGTCATTACATGGCTTAAGTGAGAACAGAAAGATGACACACCTGATACTTTTCGATGGGAAGAGACGGTTCATAAAGCAATAAAGCGGCTAACAATTTATCAAAAAAACAAAACAAAACACAATCTTGTGAATTTTTAAATTTACAAGTATAATAAAATAGAAAGAAATGGAATCCTGTGAGAAAGGTAACTAAAAACATAATGAAAAGATTTGCAAATCTCATAAACCCATATTTTATTATTCACAACAGAAAACAGGAAGCACCAAATCTTTAAACTGAGACATTTTACTAATCAATTAAAAAAAGACTTGAAAGTAAGTGCTACTAAAAGAAATAGCTGGAGAAACATTTTGCAACCAATTAGGATAATTGGTAACGGGGTGACTGTCTAGCTGTCAGTAGAGCAGTTCATTTACTAATCAGAAGGTTGGAGGTTCGATCCCTGGCTGCTCCAGTCTACATGTCAAATATCCTTGGCCAAAATATTGACCCCAAGTTGCTCTCTGATGCATGTGTGTGAATGTTAGACAGAAAACACTTAAAGCACTTTATATAATATCCCTTGTTCACCCATTCACACTCATTTATACAAGCACTTTTTTCATCGCTTGAGTGCTCAAGTAGAGTACAAAAGCGCTTTATAAGAACCAGCCCATTAGGTGAGTAACATGATTGAGTATAGAAAAAGCTTCTATGAGAGCCAGAGTTTCTCAGAAGTAAAGATAGGCAGAGCTTTAACAATCTGCAGAAAACTGTGTCTATAAATATCAGTATAATGTTCTTCAATGGAAAACTGAAGAGCTTGAATACCTCATTATCTACAGTACATGTCATCGTATACTTATGATTAAAAGAGTCAGAGAATTTGGAGAAATCTCTGTACGAAAAGCTCAGTCATGGAAATTACTGCATGGGCTCAGGAACACTTCCAGTCTATGAACGCAGCCATCCAAAACTTCAGATTAAAACTCCATCATGCACAGAAGATCATGTGAATGAGCTAGAAAGGTCGACATCTTCTCTGGGATTGATCTGCAATCAGATGAATCAAAACCTGAAATGTTTTTTGGAAAATATGGATGTCACAGCCTCCACACGAAAGAGAAATGGGACCATCAAGCGTTTTGTCAGTGCCTCTCTGATGGTGTGAGGAGTGCAGCTGTGCCTATGGAATTGACAGCTTGTATATCTGGAAAGGCATCATCAATGCTGAAATGTATAAACAAGGTTTAGAGCAACATATGCTCATATACATGTCTTCAAGATAGGTCTTGGCTTCATAGTAGAAGAGTCCAAGTGAACTGGCCTACCTACTTTCCAGACCTTTCCTGTTTCAAAGGAGTTCTTTAGTATGAATGCATTGTTTACATGCTGTCATCATTAGCTTAAAACATTTGGTGTATCATTAAAATGAAAAATGGCAAAGAAGACCAAGGACTGTTGAGCAGCTAGAATTCTGTACCAGAAAAGAATGGGACAACATTTCTCTAATAGAGGATGCTGCCCAGTGATAAACAGGGCATTGGTCCATCTTTTTTGAGACATGGTCCTGTCACCAAATTAAAAAATACAGTTTAGTTCATGTGCTTCGTTTATCTGTTTATTTATTAATTTCTATTACTGTTATTTCAGTTATTACAGTATATGTGTAGTATGATAATATCTAAGTTGACAGGGAGGAAAAAAAACAACAACAAAAAAGAAAATGGGAGAAAATGTAACAAAGGGATAGAGCACAAATACCAAACATGACGTATTGCTAACTGCTGCACTTGTAAGAAAAAAAAACAAACAAAGAAAAAACATACAGCTCCTGGAACAGAAAAATATGAAATGCATGTGTCTTTGTCACAAAATGTAACTGCTAATGAGAGTAGATGTTGGCCATCCGCAGCCCCCGGGAATACCAAAGACCTGAGGGCACACATCTCGGCAACAACTGTGTGGCTATCCCAGCAGGAGAAGGAGGGATGGATTCAAGATGGAGCGTCCACAGCCAAAGGGTGAGAGTCCCAGAGAACCAGAGTCAATGGACAGCCAACCCCAGCAGAGGCTTGTCACCCTGGCACAAGCAGAAAACAGGGCCCCAGGCACCCAAGAACCACCCGGCATCCGTTAGAGCCCCACCCTCCATGACCATGTCCCACAGGGGCCAAGGCTCAGCAAGCCCCAGACCCACTCACTCATTCAGACATACCCACCCACTAACAGCACACGAAGACACACATGCACACACATACCCCCCTTCAAAGTGCAATCAAGTAGCTACACCTACCATGTAAATATTGCTGTTGTTGAAATTGGTACCAGTAGTACCAGTATCTTATTGAGAAGGTCTGGCTTGGACGGCTAATATAATACTATATATTTCGTATGATTTTATAAAGTAAATTTTCTCAGATATTGCTGAAATCATTGAAGATATTTTAATTTTCTTGACACCAACATCTTGGGACAACATGTAATTTTATGCATACAGTTGGAAAAAGTTAAACACCCAAACTTCTCTTTGAGATACAATACTTTATTAATTCCGTATTTGGGAAATTCTTTGGCAGGCATCTTGTTTTAACAGAAAAATGCTCCTGGATCAAGCACATAGAAAAAAGGAAATGACCTTTGAGTTGAATGTTACACCATCAAAATATATGAAACTGCTGTTCTACTTCAAGTTGCTTGGTAAAATCATTCAAAGTAAGGGCTTCCTCTTCGTCATAACTGGCCCTGTGTTTCCCTACCTAATGGCCCAGAGCACAAACAAAGCTTAGGAACTTGAAAAAGTGGATGTAGCTCTGAAGCACAAAGGCTTTTTCGTCTTGGTTCTGATATCCAGCTGACATCTTGGGTCCTGAGGGAATTTTAGTTCCCTGCAACTTTTTTTTCCCCAGTAACATTTAGCAACTGCTATAGACTTAGAAAATACGAAGAAAAGGAGAAGAAAGGGATTCACTGAAGGCCAGGGGAGCAAACTGGGAATTTGACTTGGCAGCTGGCTTGACTTGGCTTGCTATATTAATTTTCTTCACGCAAGTCCCCAAAAGTGGCCTTGTAAATGGTTTATATAACTGATAATTTTAATAATGAAAACATTTCTGGCAACATTTTCCTTCCAACTATAGAAAAGTTTGTAATAAGTGTGTCTTTTTAGCTATCATTCTATGATTGAATAAAAGTTGAACTCAGACCAAACACCCAAAGCAGTGTAAAAAAAATCTTTTTTGCTCTCATGTGACATTTTCCTTTCCATGATAAAGCCAAACATTTTTCAAATACTGTGAACAAGTTATAGATAAGTATATAAAATAAGACTAATAAGACTGATAACCATAGTACACCTTGATTATACCTCATGTCACACAGATTTACTTGACAGCTTCAAAACTGAAGTAGATTGAGTTCAGATGGGTTTCCATCCGATTCCTCCTTGAACGGTGGTACTTTGTTAATGAAAACTCTTTTAAAATGACTTTACTAGCTCACACACTCATCTGACCGGTCCTGTTTGCTTTGTCTTCATCAGTACGGTAGTGCTGATGGCAGACCATTTACTGACAGCACATTTTGGAGGCCACAGCAAAATTTCAAGCTCCTATGAAACATCTGCAATTTTAAACAATACATTCATAAGCAAAAAAATATCCCACACCTGAATCACCTGTGTGGAAAAGTAACTGTTATTATTTTTCAGGCATATTATTATCATACTAATAGTTCAAATGTACCACAGCTGGAGAGCATCATCACTTATTTTATGGACTTTTGGGCAAATATCTTGTCTGATATTTTACATAAACTGTATACCAGATATTGTACTGGATATGCAATTGCCTTTAACAATATTATGCTTACAGCAAATTCCAGGCCAGCAATTGCTGGTTTTGATCAAATGTACAAGCAAAAGCAAGTTTTGCCCCTTGGCCGGCATCTTGGCAACGCAGTCTAGTACTTTCGGGTAGATATTGAGAGACAGCAACTTGATAGCTGAATGGATGGAGACAGTCCCATACCTGCAAGTTCTATACTCACTGAGACAGCAAAAAAACATGTCCAGACTCACAACTCAAATCTGACAAACTACTTGAACAGTGTGATAATTATGTCCCAAAATAAGTACTAAAAAGCAAATATACATGCATAATGTTAAATGTTTCCAATGCTCGTTAGTCAGTGAGCCTCATAATGTGAGGTTCCATTAGTGCCAGATAGGGATGGGTATCGTTTAGGTTTTATCCGATACCGGTGCCAAACCGGTACTTTTGAAACGGTGCCGGTGCTTAAACGGTGCTCAAACCGGTGCTTAAAGAATGGAGAACACAAAATTGGTCCAAAAACCTCTCATGTTCAGCTGTTTTTTTTGTAAAAAGATAACAATGTTAGCCTTTTCTGCAGCTATAGGGCATATATGGTATCACTCTTGGCTGGAAGCAGTGCTTAAACAATGGAAAAAACACCAACATTGTCCAAAAACCTCTCATGTTTAACTGTTTTCCACTTTTTCTTTGGTCATTTTAGCCTTTTTGGCCAGGGTGAAGGGAGTATCTGCCATCAAACAAGAAGACAGCCGCATGTAACTACTACGGTGTTTGCTAGTTCACCTTACATGCATTAATGTAATAACGTGGTTAGTGTACTCAACGTAAATTACACACGAACAACATTAAGCTACTCACGCAGAGGAGAACGGCTGCTGCTGCCATCATCATCCGTCATCATTTCTGCTACACTGGCAGGGCTAGGGGCCAGGACTCTCCTCTTCGGGTTTTTGGGGGATGTTGCTAACTCCGGGTCCGATAACAGGCACCACACCCGCAGTAGATGTGCACGGTGTGAGGTCTCGCAGCAAGCTATCAAACACGGCGCATTTCTCGGCTTTAAAAAAAACGCTATGCGTTGCCAGGTGTTTCATCGGATTCGAGGTGTTACCTCCTTTGCACAGTATCACAGTATCACCTTAAAGCACTTGTTGCAGGCTGCTGAGTTTGCATCTTTTGCTGTGAAGTACAGCCAGACTTTTGACCGCTTCGCCTTGGGCATATTTAATCTGTAGCGCTGCTCTAAAAGAACGTACCTACCTGGACCCGCCTACTATCCTCGGAAACGTAAAATGATTGGCTAGAATTGGCTCAGGAAAAAAAAAGCACCAAAATAAAGCACCGAAATGTGCGCTGCTTTTCGGTATGGTTACTACCGTTCATGTCAGAACCCATCCCTAGTGCCAGAATTCACATGTGCACTCCCTATGAAAATATTCTTAGCATGTCTTTTCAGCTTTGAACTGCACATTAGTTAACACAAATTACACACATGAGTCAACAGTGAACTACTGTAGATTACAACCCTCTACTATAAACATTATGTACTCTACTGACAAAATGTTAGTAGAGTAAAAAAAATCTGCCAGACCAAAAAACACCTCTAAAATGTATCAAAATGTTCAATCAGCCTGAAACAGTTGCCTGGCAAAGCACTGATTTCTAGAAGTGAGCTAAAGAAATTATCCAAATTAATGATACAAAATGAAATGAGCTTAAGTGTATCAGTTGTCATAGAAGAATCATATTCTTAACCTTACCTTTTACATCAGCAGATAAGAGTAGTTTAATTTAATTATACAAAACAAATCAGCAGCCAATACACACTACCGCTCTTCTAAAACAGTGTGAAAACATTACTACCCATACCAATTCCTGCTGCCATTCCCTTTGAATAAACATATTAATTTTCATATGACCAAAATATATACAAATATGAATTTGCATAACATGTTTAAATTGCATTTAAAGTGTACTTTCCTGATTTCCTGTAACACTTCATTTTCAATGCAAAATAAATAAATTAATACATATTTAATATAACACAGAGACATATCCGAAAAGGATATGTAGTTTAAAATAATCCATGTATAAGCAAAAAATATCTCACACCTGAATCACCTGTGTGGAAAAGTATCTGTAATTATATTTCAAGCACCCAAGCATGACCTGCATTTACAAATCAGTACTAGCTGTGGAGGAAATTTGGCCCACTCCTCTTTCCTCTTTGTTTTTAATAAGAATAACTGATCTTTTTTCTCTTAAGGCAGACAGCTCATTCGAATTGGATTGCTCTTTACAAAGGCGAGAGAGGTGATAAATGTACTAATCATCTCTGGGCTTTACACTCTATATAGTGATGATTAGGCACACTTAACATTGATGTGGGGAATACAGGTCATCCAAAGCCGTCATCCCTTACGGAAATCTGTATCACTTAAAGAAGAGAAGATGTCATTTTTCTCATTATTGTGTTTTCTCTTCTCACTGTAACACCCCCACCCCCAACAGCCACCCACTTTCTCTCTCTATCTGCCTCTTAGGAATTCTTGCCTCCCTTGGCGAGAAAAAACAAAACAACATACTATTTCATCTGCCTTGGAGAACACAAACAAACTTACCATTCAAGCTCTGCTAGAGTAATTCACGTCGTGGTGTATTAACTTTAGTGTGATTTCCCTGTGGTTGTATATTCCCATTGTCCTGGCTCTGGAAAGCGAACATAATTTTCAGATGGATGCACATCCTCTTGTGTATCCATCTGAAAATTATTTGAAAAGAGCCTGTTTCATTTGATCAACGGTAATAACGAGCTTTCATTCCTAAAATATATATTAGCTGAGCAAATCACCATAAAAGAGAGTTAAAACACTTTTTTAAAAATACTAATTTCAATTAGTATTTATGAATTAATATATTAATTTAACTTGTGGTGTCTCTTCTATTTTGTATTGTATTAATCTGTATCTATGTTCTAAGATTAAAATCCCATTACTATTAAAACGCACCAAGTCAAAAATGACTTAACAGCTAAGGAATACTAGTAACTAATAAATTATCAGAAAACCAACAGCACTCACGCCATAAAAAATCAGTTGATGCACTTCCAATGACCAAAAAGATCTGATCTGAGCTCTGAGAAGGCATTTTTGCACCTACAATGTTTCAAATGATGTTAAAGATATAAAATGCTAAAATGTGCATCTATTTTGTTTTAGTTTTTTTTGCCTTTGGACAAAAGGACACAAAAGCTACATATGAACCATTTTTAAAATGCAAGCCTCTTTTTGTTGATGCACCATCTGCTTCAAAAACATTTGGGTAGAGAAACTGCAAACACATGTTTTGAGCGACATTTAATCAGAAACATTTTAATGCTCAGTGAGCTTAATAGGGTGAAAACTTCTTTAGCAGATGCTATTTAAATGGGAGCACAGCACAGCCTTATTAGCTGTATTTTACTGACACAGGATCCTGTCAGTTGGGGGAAAAATGGCAGGAGGACAATGGTCTAATGTGAGAGGTATACCTCCCGGACCACTCAGCCCTAGAAAATGGCTGACAGAAACTCATTCAAAAAAAAATTATAGGCTGTTCTAATAGGAATTTCATATGGGCCCAGCATTAAAACTCTTGAGTCAGGAATGAGATGTAGGGAAATAAGTGAAATGTCAAAAAAGTGGTAGGAAAATAGAACGTTTGTAAGATACAGGGTCAGTTCTGACACTTTGAATTTTGTTTGCAATGCTACAGTAATGATAAAATAATGCTTTCTGCAAATAATTACAGTCAGGTCCATATATATTTGGACACGGACACAAGTTATGTTGTATTACCAGTTTACTGAAACATATTCCATATTCCAATTACAGCTGTATAATGGACATGGACATAACGTGCAGACTCTCAGCTTTCATTTGAGTGCATCCACATTTAAATTGGATGAAGGGTTTAGGAGTTTTAGCTCCTTAACATGTGCCACCCTCTCTTAAAGCAATTGGACAGTAGACTCAAAGGCTATTTCATGGGCAGGTGTGGGAAATTCCTTCATTATGTCATTTTCAGTTAAGCAGATAAAAGGCCTAGAGTTGATTTGAGGTGTGGTGCTTGCATTTGGAAGATTTTGCTGTGAACAGACAACATGCAGTCAAGTGAGCTCTCCATTCAGGTGAAATAAGCCATCCCTAAGCTGAGAAAACAGAAAAAAAAACCATCTGAGAAATTGCTACAATATCAGGACTCTCAAATTCTACAGTTTGGTATAGACTGAGAAAGAAAGAAAGCACTGGTGAACTTAACAATGCAAAAAGGCCTGGAGGTCCACAGAAGAAAATAGTGGTGGATGATCACAGAATCATTTCTATGGTGAAGAGAAACCCCATCACAACAGCCAGCCAAGTGAACAACACTCTTCAGGAAGTAGCCGATTCGATGTCCAAGTCTGCCATATAGAGAAGATTGCATGAAAGTATATACAAAGGGTTCGCTGCAAGGTGTAAGCCACTCATAAGCCTCAAGAATAGAAAGGCTAGACTTAAAAATATCTTTTAAAAAAAGCCAGCAGAGTTCTGGAAAAAAAACATTCTTTGGATGGATAAAACCAAGATCAACCTCTACCAGAATGATGGCAAGAAAATTTATGGAGAAGGTGTGAAACAGCTCATGATTCAAACTGTACCACATCATCTGTAAAACTTGGCCGAGGCAGTGCGATGGCTTGGGTGTGCATGGCTGCCGCTGGCACTGGGACACTCGTGTTTATTGATGATGTGACACGGGACAGAAGCAGCCAAATGAATTCTGAGGTGTTCGGAGACATGCTGTCTGCTCAAATCCAGCTAAATGCAGTCAAACTGATTGGGCAGCATTTCATAATATAGATGGACAATGACCCAAAACATACAGCCAAAGCAACCCAGGAATTTATTAAAGCAACAAAATGGAAACATGATATCAAGGAGAAACACTCAACAAAACAAAGAAGTTGCATAAGGACCTTAGCATACTGATAAAGTTTACTATGCCGACAATTTGTCACAAAGTAATTTAAAGTAAGGTAAGATAAGGCAAGGTGAACTCAAAACAATTCTTTGCATCACTCACAAGTTACACAGCTGACCCATAATTTCAAAGCAGTAATACACCTTCCTGTCAGAGTCGATGTCATTTGTACTACCAAGGGCCTGTCAATTCCAATGGCTTTACACATGTATACTGGTAAAAAATCATGAATAGTATACTGTAATTCTGATGCTAAAAAACGTAAGACAATCCACTTATAGCTACACAGGGAAGCTTTTACATCGTAGTTCAAAAAATCCATTCAAAAATTGTTAAATTTGTTATTTGCCAGTCTCATGACTGTTTTGGTCTAATTATTGCTTGATGTCCCAACATTTGCTTTCAATTTATTAAATTAAATTTCCTATCATAATTTCCATTGCATCAGCTTCTCTTTAATGATGAATGGAATAAAACATGTGTTCAAGATTTGGACTCAGAATGACCTTTTTTCATGCAAATTACAAATGGGAGGATAAAAAAAACATGTATGTAAACACATGTATATCCAAGTAGCACAAATACACAATTAACAACATATACACACACGCACACACACACACACACACACAACCCCGTTCAGCTATCTTAATGAGGACCTTCATTGACATAATGGTTTCCCTAGCCCCTTACCCTAACCCTAACCATTAAAAATGAATGCCTAACCCTAACCCTCAGGAGAGTATGGATGATCCAGCGGCCCCTAGGTCCGTGCACCAAAAGCTTTAACAAAAGAGAACTAAATCAAACTCTCTTTATACCTAAACCTAACCATAACCTAATTGTAACCATGACACTAAAACCACATTTTGAGCCTCAAAAAGGCCTTTAAACTTGTGAGGACCAGTAAGTGTGTCCTCACAAGTGACTGTTGGTTCTCACAAGTATAGTAGAATGCAGATTTCGGTCCTCACAAAGATAGCTAGACAGGAACACACACACACACACACACACACACACACACACACACACACACACACTACGCTCTTTCTGGAACAAACATACATGCACAGGTCCAGGGTCTAGTCAGTATCCAAAAACTATTTTCATACACACACATCATATTGGGTGGAAGCACCTATGTGCCCTCACATGCAAACACACACACCAGCATACACAACAGGGGTGTTCTCATTAGCCGTGCGCTAATGAACATAAATTCAGTACTGCCTATTAATAAATGAACAGATGATGGCTATCAGGCTTCAGTCTCTCCCTGTGAGGGACTTTGCTTTTTTTCTTTTTATTTTTTTTTTTTGCGCTTTAATTAAAAATAATAACATAGTATTGCCATTGTGGGCATACAACCTACACATTATGCAATTCATTGGATTTAATTCAGAGCTTTCCATAAAGGCAGCACAGTCAGAACAGAAAGATCAAAGACAGATTCAACTCTTCATAATTTGCATTGGTGCAACATATTTTTAAGAAGTTTAAATCGCTTTAACAAGTGCACTGTTATACAGGAAAAGCAAGAGAAAATCTGTTGCTCGGGAAAGTTTAAAAACCGTCTGTGTTTGAAAAAAAGATAGGTGAGTTAAAAAGCAGGATTGAAGAAATGGTGAAATTTGAGAAAATTAAGGAGCTGCATTATGGAAGCTTAGCCTCCGGTGTTTTTGGAGTTTGGGTCTGTACTAGTGATTCCACCCATGCTAGTCATGTAATTCAGCTCCATCGATAATAGGGCTTGTATTTCCTTTTGTATCGATTAAACCAACATATTGTAATCACTAGAAAAAATTAAAACTGGATAATTACAGACAAATGGCTAAATTAGTCAGCACGAGCTTGGATTCATGAAGATAACAACACACATGCTCACAGCTGAGGAATTAAAGCACCAACTGGAAAGATGACCACCTGCTAACCAAACACCAGCTGTACCAACCAGTTGTCTGCAGGGACAGTTGTACAGTACACTCACCTGCTTTCAATTAAAAGAGGCCACTTCATGTCAGAACTGCTTGGTCAGGTGTAGCAATCATTTAATGTTTAAATTGTGGAGAGGGGAGCGTAAAGGTCTCTTTGTGGCTTTGATGAGTTTCATTCAAAATGAAAATAAGTATGCATGTCCCTTCATGCTAAAATGGTCGAGTTAATTCCTTGACAAAACTTTATCGTAAATTCTATACCGATCCAGTGTACTGTACCAACTCAGTCAAAAGGCTATTAGGTAAAGTTTTGACATGATTAGAGGAGACAGTTTATCCATTTAAATTTTGTCTTATCTACTCTGTTTAAAGCAGCTGGGCTGCACATTTAAAAACAACTGAAAATATTTAAATTGTAGATTAAAGAGACAATGGCTGACATCTTCTGTAATGTAAAAATGGCTGCGGGGATGTGAAGCAGCATTGGTATTCATATCATGATTCAAATCTGATGAGAGCATAGCAAGAGGAGCACCTTAGTGGATTCTTGAAGTCCTGCAAGCAAACAAATCTACATGACTACTAAAGGAATGATCATGAGCTCCCATATTTCCTTAAATGAAATGCACATATTTTGAAAGAGAAATTCACACTCCTTACACACACACACACACACACACACACACACACACACACAAAACATCAAACTAGTTGGCAGAGCAAAGCGGTGTAATTTAGTGGGCGTACAAAACTGGTTTTGATTACAAGCCTAGAGAAGAATTGCTGACCCTCTTATCCAGCACTGAGAACGTGCAGGTCATTCACTCAGTTCCTCTGGCCCATTCCAGAATAATGAGAGCCTGTCTGAACCAGTGGACCTTTGCTCGCTGGACTGTTAACTTCGCACAACATGAAGCACAGCTGGCACAAAGGTTTCAAATTGAAGTCTGAAGTAGACCTGTAGTATCTATCTATCTTAAAGATATTGCTTATCTTATTTGCAAGAATATAAAATAAAGAATTTAAAAAATGTTTAATACCACTACATTAACTGAATATGTAAGTGAATACAGAGTGGTAAAAAGAAAACTCACACTCTTCCAGTTCTAAGGTTTTATGCATCAGGGCATTACACCCTTACTGCATAGGAAATAAGAGGATAAATACCAGCCAGCTGTTGTTAACCAAATGCATTTGTTTAAATATTCATTAGCAAGTGTGGCAACCTTTGTAAACTGACATTTTCAGGTCTGGAGCATCCAGGTGTGTGTTAACACACTGCCAAGGAGGAAGGACATCAGCAATGATCTTAAAGAAGGAATTGCTGCTTTGCGTCAGTCTTGGAGAAGTTATAAGATCTTTTCCACATAATTTGAAGGCCATCATTCTACTCTGAGAAAGACAATTCACAAGGGGAACACATTCAAGACAGTTACAAATATTCCCAAGAAGAGAAACTTCAAGAAAATTTGGTAACACTTTATAACCCAACCCGCGAATAAGGCACAAGTACCCGGTACTTACATGCAATTTGCAGGCAACAAGTCAGTTTTTCCAGGAAACAATGAAACGAGTACACTGTAAGTACCCTGTACTTTCTGGGGTGTAGGCCATATTATGGAGTGACTAAGGTGCAAATACCCTGTAATACGTGCAATTTACAAGAAAGTACAGGAGAGTAAGATGTAAGATGGGGAAATAGTGTTTGATTTCTGGAAATTTGCCATGAAATACCCCAGTACTTAAAATTAATTCAATTAATTTTATTATTTTTATTGCTTCCTGTACAAAACTTGTTACTTGAAATTACATGTAATCACAACTACATTGTAACTGTTTCATTGTTTCATTGGTCTTGCAGGTGATCTACAATATGGCTTGCATTTCAGAAAGTACAGGGTACGTACAGCATAACTGTTTCATTGTTTACTGCAAAAACCTGACTAGTTGCCTGCAAAATGCATGTGAGTACTTGCACCTTCGTCACTCCATCACACGACTTGCACCCCAGAAGGTACTGGGTACTTATGGTGTACTTGTCTCATTGTTTCTTGCAAAAACCTAATTTGTTCCCCTCAAAATGCACGTAATTGCAGGGTACTTGTAGCTATTTGTGGTTCATGTTATAAAGTTTTAACAAAAATTCAATCTCAGGTTAGACTGTGGAATAACCAGAAAGAGAGAGAAAAATATCAGACTCCACAGGCCCCAGCGAGCATGTTAAATGTTAAAGTTCATGAAAGTACAATTAGAAAGACACTGAACAAGTGTGGCTTGTTTGGTAAGGTTGCAAGGTGAAAGGTTTCTTCTCCCTGAAAAAACACATGGGACCACAGTTTATTCATGCAAAGGTGCATCTTAACAAACCACAAGAGTTCCTGAACAATGTTGTTTGAACAAACAAGATCAAAGTGTAGATGTCTGGCCATAATGCACAGCTCCATGTCTGGTGAAAAACAAACAGCACATACCAAGTGTCAAGCACATTTGCAGAGGTGGAATGACTTGGGCTTGTTTTGCAACCACAGGGACTGGGCACCTTGCACTCACTGAGTCAACCATAAACTCCTCTAAATATAAGTATTCTAGAGTCAGATAGGAGGCTGTGTGACAGCTAACTAGATTGGGACAAAGTATGTTATGCAACAGGACAATGATCCCAAGCCAGCACCAAATCAATAACAGAATCGCAGAAAGAAAAATTCAATTCAATTCAATTCAATTTTATTTATATAGCGCCAAATCACAACAAAAGTCGCCTCAAGGCGCTTTATATTGTACAGTAGATAGCACAATATTAAATACAGAGAAAAACCCAACAATCATATCATATGACCCCCTATGAGCAAGCATTTTGGCGACAGTGGGAAGGAAAAACTCCCTCAAAATCAAAGGTGTTGCAATGGCCAAGTCAAAGTCCACACCTGAACATTATTGAAATGCTGTGGTGGGACCTTAAAGACCTTTTTCCATTAGTACCTGCATGGATCAACTCGGCACGGTTCACAACTGAGTTTTCTTTTAGGTCATAGTACCTGGTACCAGTTTTTTTAGTATCTGCTCGCCTGGGATTCCAAGCGATCTGGGCAGGTACTAAAATGTGAGGTAATCAGACTGCATGCCACCGATTGGCTGGTCAGAAGCATCAGTCGATGAATCATGTGAGCATTTCATTTATGAAACAGCCATTTTTGAAGCCCGGCAATGAGGGAAATGGCTACAAATAACAATGCTGTGGTCCCTGAGTCCCCAAGCAACAGGTATATTCTTTCCTCAACGTCGCACTTTTTTGTACTGTTTGTGTCGCATATTAATTATGTCGCAGGACGATCACAGGTCGATCCAAGTTGGTGCTAATGGAAAAGGGGCTTAAAAGAGCTATGGATAAACAAATACCTGAAAACCTTGTTGAACTCAAGCAATGCTTTAAAGAAGAACTTGACGATATTCCTGCTAAAAGTTGCTCTACAAGCATAGGGTATATTTATACATTTTTCATATGTTGTTGTTCAATGGAGATTGTATTGACCTAATTTTGAGATTTGCTAAGGACAACCTTAGAAATGAAAGAAAGTGTATTCTCTTTGCTGTGACTATATATAAATAAAAAGACAAGGTAAATAATGGGTAATTTCTAATGACATTAGAGCCAGGTTGACCATAAAATGCAAAAGGTTTTCCCTCAAAGTAATTTGGCAGCCTCATTTTGATTTTTTAGTTCTTCTGTGACCTCTCTGTATTTCTCTCCATATCGCTCCCTTTCTCAAACTCAGGCGTCGAAGATGACAGATGAACGAAATGCCTGAGTTGTCAGAAGTCATTCTCTACACACATCTGTCAGGTAACCAGTCTTCAAAGGCAGAGGGACCAAGAAAGACAGAATTTAAGAGAATGGCAAATAAAATGGCCAAGAGTATAAAATTGAAGAAGACAGTAAGTTAATGGAAGAGACAGAACATGCAGGTGACAAAATAGATGGGAAAGAGAGGAGAAGGAAGGAGAGTGAAAGCTACATTACAAGTAATATCAGGATTTATGGCTATGATGCTGTGATGTGATTGTGAAACCAGGTTTGTTGTTGAAATTAAAGCCTGTTAGACATGCACATTTGAAACACAAACTTCTTTCTGTCAACCCGACGGCATCCAAATGATGGCCACAGTTAATAAGCCACAGTTTTGCAACTGTTGCTAACTTAACGCTACTAAAGTATGCATTGATGTATCCCTATGACCAAATGTAGAGCGTGGCATGTTCAATCATCAATGTAACTGTCAAAATAGAATTTTTCTTTGTATACCACCACAGTGGACTTCAAAAATCAAACAGTCAAGATAACATTAAAGTGTATGCTTTCAACTTTATATTAAGGCCTTTAACAAAAGCATCCCCTCAACTCTTTAAGAATTACAGCCATTTCTGCATTTGACAGAGGCTGAAGAGCCAAAATAAAACCATCAAAGAGATAGCAAAACCTTCTCTGGGGTGGCCAAATCAACAATCTGGTGCATTCACAAAAAGAAGGAATACAGTGGCCAACTCAGCAATGCCAAAGGGCTTGAAGACCACAGAAGACAGCTAAATTTGTACCAGAATGATAGGAGGCATGGTATCATCTGAAGCTTACCACATCATCTGTCAAATGTGGTGGGAGCAATAATATGAATGGACATGTGGAACTGCCAGTGTTTATTGATGATGGGATTGCTGATAAAAGCAGCAGGATGAATTATGGAGTGTACAGAACTGTTCAGCCAAAGCTGAAAACTGATCAGACAGTGCTTCACAGTACAAATGGATAATGTCCCAAAGCATGCTGCAAAAGTAACCCAAGAATGGATACTTTTTATTGGCCAAGTCAGTCACCTAAACCCAATAGAGTAAACTGAAAACTTAAGGCAAAGAGACCCACAAACAGGCAGCAAAGCTTGTTCATGATCACACAGAATTAACAATCTTGCAGCTATAGTTCACACTTATGGTAAAATCAAAACTCTTCCTATCAGGGTTAGGGGCCAAGTATTTAAAAATGTTTAGTGTGTAGATATACACCAGTTAGTGAGAAAAAGAGAGTTGCAAAGTTCTTCTCTGTTAAATAGCATTTGATGTAAAATGAACAGCCAGAAATAAAAATTTTAGATATTACCTATATAGTTATTTTATTTCTACAAGTTTCCAAATATATCAGTATCTCTGATATTCCACAGAGACCAATCAATGTTCTTAGAGAAGGTAATATTTCTTATTCTTCAGGTTTGTTCTAGACACAAAACCCACACACCCAACAGTCAGTTCTCATCTGTAACTGTGCTTTGGACACTAGAATGAGCTTTTTACACGATTCACGAGTGAAACACAGAAAGACAGCTTGACACATCTTCAGCATACTATTGATAGCGACAGTTTACTGACACCCTTTGGTTTTTACGTTATGGGTAATTGCCTTCTTACAAAAGCTGTCCACTACTAACAAAGTTGTCTTCCTGAGTAATATGCAAATGAACTGAAAAATAGAAGCTGCACTCTAGTAGCACTGTGGGAAATAAAGCATGGACGAAGATTATATAGCTAGCGAGTATAATGTAGTCTTCAGCTAGCACCTGATTAGCACAGCTCCTTTATCATCTGTCACATTACTTTATTCTCTGTTCTTGTTGTTCCTTGGGATATGGTGCAGCCAAGAAATACAGATTAAAATCATTTTTCAGAACAACTGGGAATTGGGCATGTAATAAAATGCTGGCGTGTGTCTGTGCAAATAGTGAAAAAAATATCATTTTTTTCTTCTTTGTGGACACTAAAGCTGCTCAGACTGACATCATTTAAATCAGTTACATCAGGTGAAGTCTTCTGGGAAAGTAAAGCTTAGTGATCTAAACAGAGCTGAAGCAGTTAGCTGACATGCAGCACATAAGCTAGGCAAAGTAAAATTGTTTTTATTGCACAATTCAACAGGAAGGAATTGCAAAATGCTTTGCATAACACAAACCAGACAATGAAATGCACTCGGTGAAGGAATATGTCATTTTGGGGAACAGTTTAATGACTTTCATGAGTGAGGTGAAAAGACTGAAAAGAAAAGTGAAGTGAAGAAAAGTGACTGAAAAGTGATGATACAAAATGTACATAGTTAACATGGTTTTTTAAGATTAAAATTCAATCATCACTCACCGTAGGAAAATGTAATATTTTTGTGAATGTTAGGAGCATACAGTGGCTGACAGAGATGGCCAAACAATCGGACACTAAGATGAAGCTAATGAAAAGGCTAATTTCATGAACATCTTAAAGTCAGTCTAGCATTTAGCGCTAAACTACCAAGCTACAGTTCGTCCATGCAGGTACCCATGATTGCATTGACAATGCACTTTGGCTGTACTTCACAAAAAGTACTCTGAGACTCTAGGCTAAACAGAATGCAACTAGTAGAAGCCTGTTAGCCTGGCTTAGCATAAATACAGGTTAAGGGCTTAGAAGAGCAGGAGAAAGCCAATTTGTCCAAAGTGAAAAAAATGTTTTTGAACATTTCAAACAAGTTATATCTTTAATTAGTAGCTAATAATTAGCTTTCAAGGTGCTGGTAATTGGATTTTGTTACCTTTATACAGTGTTAGACTGGCATTTCACCCTGGTCTTTGTATTACAACACACCAATCATCTGCTGGCTGAGAGAAAGCAGTTCTCTGCTGATCTGAGTAAGAACTACAAAGGATATGTCCTTGAGCATGGATTTAAAAGCTGATGAAATTATAAAGGGAAAAATTATAAAGTAGTTACCTTTTGCGAAATGGGAGTATGAATAAAAACATATCAGTTTGTGTCATCTAACTTGACCAATACTCAGAAAAAAAAAACCTAAAAAAAAATATCACTAAATAAATTCACTATACTGAATCTGTTGCACTGCGTCTGACAGTTCCTTTGAACATTTGGGCTTCCAGTTCTATAGAAGTGTAAAAGACTGGAATACTCGCTGCCAGTGTGGCTAGTACAGAGTTTATTCCTAAGCATAGTGTCAGTTAAAGTCGATATTGGTCATTAAAACCAAAAGGGATTTTCATCTTTGAAGCATGAACATGCTCAGCAAGGTTCATGGTGATCTTCCACTTAGAATATATTAATCTGGACCAAAGTGTTGAACAGACTGACAAACTGACTGACTGACCAGCAGCCTGCCATTCATGAGGTAAAGTAACAGTGAGAGAAAAAAAAGTTTTCAACATTAGCAGAATTATTGGCATGTCAGTTTCTCAATACAAACACTAACATTTCAAAGATATCAACAGTGACCTCCTTGTATAACACCAGGCTGAGGGATGAATAAGTTTATCATACTTCTGCTCCCCTGCACACATTGATAGAAGTTAGCAGGTTGTATTAGTGGTAAAGAGAATAGCTCCTGCATTGCAGTGGCAGCATGGTTTGCTCTACACCTCCGTGGCCTTGTGCTGCAAGGCGAGCTCCATTGAGACCACACGAGAATACTGTAATGAATTTAAAAAGCTGCCAAAAACTTCTCTGTCTTTTGGCCTTAGGACTCAATTTCCCCTGGCAGCACATTGAGTTGGAATCAGATAACTACCAGAAAGTGTGGAAAATCTAATGCATATCAAGTGAAGAGACATGCTGACACTCCCCAGTGACAGAAACACCGTATTCTGTACTTGCAAAGTACAAACCCAGCATAAAGCTGAAAAGAATGGAGTGGAAAGGGAGATGGGGTGAGGGAAGAAAAGAAGCAGAACCATAGGTGGGAAGGGCAAGTTTATTTATTTTATTTTATTTTTCTCTCCTGAGAAGACAGATACTAAAATGGCCCTTGAGTCTATGTGTGACATGTGCAGCAATTTATTTTTAGGAGTCAGGCTCACGTGAGGAAGGCTCATGTGTGTTATACTATGTGACAGGAAGAGAATGTTTGACTAACACATAGTCCTAGTGAGGCAGTATAGTGGTGCTCTGTTCCCTCACAGCAACAGGGTTCCTAGTTTCAGTCTTCTGGTAAGTTTGCATGTTCTCCCTCTGCCTCCATGGGTTTTACCCGCAGCCCAAAGACACACATGTCAAGTTACAGTAATTCTAAGTAGTTCATATTTGAGGATATAAAAGTGTTTTGTAGTGAAGCTCCTGGAGCGACATTTAGAGGTATCTCATGGTGTTTGCAGACAGTTTGTTTTACATTCATTCATGCATAATGGACATATCTTTGTGTCTGTGAGAGGTTAGGTCTGTCCCGCTCTAACTGTAAAGGGCATGGGGCTTTCTTGCAGACAATGTGATCCTTTTATTCACTCTTTCTGCAGCCTCTGCTTCAGTGACATTAAACACTGGGTAACCAGGGGAAACTCAAATGGATTTTTAAAAAAGTAAACAAGTACAAAAGGAGCAACTAACTCTATAATTAAAATAAAAATTTAAAAACTTTTTAAAAAAGTGTATGTTGTTTTACAGACTTTACAGACTTAGCCTATTTATCAAAAATTGCTTTAAATTATTTGACAAATACAAAAAAAATAATAAAAAGAAGAAAAAACACATTTGACATTTGATAGTTACAAACTCTTAATGGCACAAAACATGTTTGCCGTTGTCAAGGTAATGTAAAAGCAAGTCCCAAAGTGCTGTCCCATTTCTATTTATACACTTCTTGAAGTCAGACAAAAAACCACCCCTGCTGTGCACACAGGTGACGTCATTCAAGTCTTTGAGGGTTTCGTGCTTGGACCTTAGGCCCTCGACAACTGCTTACCTCTGTGCGTGACGGTTCTCTCACTAAACTAGTGGAGCTTACACACACATGCACCCCAAGAGTACTCCTGCTCGTCTACTGCCAACCCGAATAGAGCAAGAGAAAGAGTGTAAGACACAGCTGGTAATATGGTTAAAAAATTACATTTTTTGCTGCATTTTCTTAACTGACAATTCAGAAATCTCATTCAAGCCATAGTGAAAAAGTCCACTGGGTTTATTATTGTGACTATAGACATCTTTTCACCGTGTATTTTTTGTGGAGAACTTAAACATAGGTGACAGGCCACATCTCTAAATAAAGCTCCATAGACATATGAGTGTGCTCATTATTTTTAATCACGCAGGCATAATTTAATAGTACTACATTGACAGTCGCCCAAATTTATAATGTGCAGAGGGTCTTGCAATGTGACAACGCTGCATGTTTCCACAGCTTTATAGTGTTTGCAATAAAAAAAGCTAAGTGCCAAAAACAACCGTGCTCTACCTGCACAAGCAGAGCAAGCTCTATAAATAGCCACCCCTGTAGGGTAATATTTGCATGTAGTGCCTCTACATCCTTTTGTTGATAATTGTGTATTTGAAATTGAAAGCTTGTGCATATGTTATAGCTTCTGCAATGACTAAGATTTATACAGATGAATCAGACATGCTTGAATCTAAACTGACTAAAAAAGTATGCATGCGTATTTATGTCTCTGTGCTTACATACATGCATCGGATCCAAGATTGGCTCCCATGGCACACAGTTTCATCTAACCTACTCACATAATTACTGTTTAAAACTCTCAGTATGGCAGATACATTGTGCTAAGGTGGCATCAGTTAGCATCTCTCATTACTCATCAACATCAGAATGTAATTTTAAGACACAGCAAATAAGTCAGTGAGCTTTATATTCTAATCTGGGTCAGTCAGCTTTCTCCCTTTCATTTTCTGTTTTACCCATTTGGTGCTAGTTTCACTAGCACTTTACCAGGTCGCAGAGAGACTTGAGGAACATACCCACCACTTTACTTCTAAGGTAAAATGATTTGTCACTAATTCCTACTTCTAAATATTCATTCACTTATTCTGATCCATTATTCGTTTAACCTAATGGTAATGATATCCATATAAGATACTCTTCAGACAGTAAGATCAATCCATAATCTGTACTCTCCGTGCTGCTTCTATAGGAATTAAGCGTGTAAGCAGAAGCTAGGTGCTGATAATCAAATGCACTGATGATCAGAAAGCGTGCATTCTGCTAGTCCGGAACATTCAGGTGTGACTTAACATACTGCTGAGCAGACAAGGGAACAGCATGATTTTAGAGAAGCAACTGTTGCTGCCCATCAATCTGGCAAGGGTTATAAGGCCTATTCCACACAGTTTGAAGTCCATCATTCTACAGTGAGAAAGATTATTCACAAGTGGAAAACATTCAAGACAGCTGCCAATCTTTCCAGGAGTAGAAAATTTAACCCAAGGTCAGACTGTGCAATGCTTAGAGAAACTGCAAAAGACCCAAGAGCTACATGCCTCAGTTAGCACGTTAAATGTTAAAGTTCATGACAGTACAATAAGAAAACGACGGACCAAGTAAGTAGAAAGCTTCTTTTCTCTAAATAGAACATGACAGCACGGCTTAGGTTTGAAAAGTTGCATCTGAACACACCATAAGACTTCTGGAGATGAGACCAAAATGGAAATTTGAGTCAACCATAAACTCTTCTATATACCAAAATATTCTAGAGTCAAATATTAAACGATCATTCTGAATGTTAAGGCTTGGCACAAATCATATAATATGAAAATCATCCCAAGCTCAGCAATAAATCAAGACTATTTCTGAGTAACTAAAAAAAGAAAAGAATCAAGGAATTGCAAAGTTAATCCCAATGAAATGCTGTTGCAGTACCTTAACAAAGCTGTTCATAAATAAATGCCATCAAACTTTAATGAACTGATGTTGAAAAGATAAGTGGGACAAAATCCCTCCAAAACAAAGTAAAGAGTAATAATTTCTCTGTATAATTTGTGGGTCTTTACCTTACGATATAAAGTGCCTCAAGGGAACTGTTGTGATTTGGCGATATATAAATAAAATTGAACTGAATAAAGTGATACACAAAACAAATACTTCAGGTTATTCATGCTAAACCAGACTCCACAAGCTACTGAATCATCAGTCGTAGTTAGTTTTCACAGGATTCCATATAATCCTGTGAAATGTGTCTTTTTCACATGACTGTATTACCTACATTGGATTCAGATCTCTGCAAACTCTAAATTGCGTTTAGAATTCAACACTGACTGTACAGTATGGTTTATGTTTATAATCCAGCAAACACCAGCATCTCTGGATAGTTGCCTTTTTTTTTTTTTTTAACCCAGTGCATTTTGGGATAAGCTGCGACCCCTCAAGCAATAAGCTGATAAATAGATGCATGACAGAATTTTGTGATTTTTTGCTCTTCTTTTTTTAATAAATACATTTTGTGACATTTATGACTTTTACACCACTTTGCTTCTGTCCTTATTACCATGGAAATTAGTTTAGCTCCGGCAACCTTCACTTTGTCGAATTTGAACCCGCTAAGTGGATTTCAGCTTGCACTCTGAGATTTATTGTTCAGTACTCCTGGGGTCTAAGCGAAAATGATGATAGGTAGAGAAAGGTTTTGCTAAGGGAAGCAAGGGAGTATTTGGAGTTTGAGAACTTTAAGAGTACTGCTCAATTGGGGGTTTGAAAGTGGCGTACATAGAAGAAAAAGAAATGAAAAGAGGAAAATATATATAGGGACAGAAGTGAGAGATCTGCAGAGCAAAATAGTTTTTTCCTTTGTGTATATACTGGTTATGTGACAGAAAGAGACTGGCACACCCCAGTGCATGTTTTATCCTACTTCTCAATTAGTTTTAATGGGTGTGCCTATTGCTTCCTTCTTATCACAACTTGACATACGGTATTATTATACAGTACCCGGAGGAACATAGCTTCCACTGATTTCAGACTAATGGTATTCCACTGAGGCAGTTTGTTCCATTTTTCCAGTTTTATTCATAAGGTGAAGGATTTGCTGCTTTTTCACCAGTCCGCCTAATAGTCATATAAAAGCACTTTCAAATATTCAGCACATAATTACGTTTAAGGGAAGGAAAGTATTTTTTGTTCATGATGTGGCTACTGCTATTACCTTACAGGGAGGTCCAAACGACCCTAAATTTCAAAAACTAAAACATCATGGCTTATTTTATAGCCCTGCAATAGGCTGGTAACCTGTCCAGGGTGTAACCCACCTTTTCCTCTATTATAGCAATAGTAGGTTAGCCCCCCCATGGATGGATTGATGGATGGATGGCTCATCTCATTAACCTCCCTGTGTCTCTTCCCAAGTTCATACGCTGTCAGTGTGTTTAGTTTTATTATGAGCCTCGTTCTGGAAAGTGCATTGATTTTAAGAGGGAGAAAATACACGCTCAATCAATGTAATTTCAGTGATTGAGAGAAGATACTATCATAGCAAGATTAATTTGATTTGAGCAAGTGAAAATATATTTTTAGACACATATCCAGTTATTCCTAGAGTTGACAATTACATCTTCTTTCACCCAGTTCCCTTCTCAATATCTGTACACTTTCCAGTCAATACTTGTCTCTCAACTGTCAAAAACACAAACTATATATGCTGCCTGTTCTTAAGTCTGTGGGAAGTGTGTACATTATTATTTTTTGAGGTTTGAGGTACTTAAAGGTCTTAAAATCTTATAAACATGATGTCTAACGAGATTCTTGCTCTGGATGGCATTACCTTGACCTCCAGTAACACTGTGAGAAATATTGGAGTCATTTTTGACTCCAAGACTTGAAGTATTTGTCCTTCAGTGTGCACAATAAGTAAATATATAGGACGGTCTTTATTCATTCGTGCAATATTACTAAATTTAGAAAGCATCCTGTCTCAGAGTGATGCTGAAAAGCTGGTTCATGCATTTATGACTTCCAGGCTGGACTTTTGTAATTCACTAATATCAGGTTGCTCTAAAAGGTCCCTGAAAACCTTCAGTTGCTCCAGAATGTGGCAGCAAGTACAAATCGGGACAGGAAAGAGATCATATTTGTCCCATATTAGCTTTTCTTTATTGGCTTCGACTTTTCACATACAAAATCTGGAATAATCGGGCCCGGTGATCTTAAAGATCTCATAGTACCTTATTATCCTAACAGATTACTTTTCTCTGACTGAAGGCTTACTTGTATTTCTTGAGTTTTGAAAAGTAGAATGGGCTGATTGCCTTCAGCTATTAGGCCCCTGTACTATGGAACTGACTCCTAGTGATTAAGGAGACAGGGACTCTTTCCTTTCTGTTAAATCTTATAGTTAGGACTTAATCAGGTGACCCTGATCCATCTCTTAGTCATGCTGCAATAGGCTTAGGCAGCTTGGGGCCTTCCTATGCATCAGGTGTTTCTTCACTCATCTTTTTTTACTTGCTGTGTGTTTATACACCATTACTACATTTATCATTTTTAAACTCTGGCTCTCTCCTATACTTTGCCTTTTGTCTTGTTTTCTCTCTCTTCTCTTTCCCCTCATCCCCAACTGGTTGCAGTGGATGCTGGTCCCTCAGCCTGGTTCTGGCGGAAGTTTCTTTCTCTTAAAAGGGAGTTTTTCCTTCCCACTGTCACCAAGTTTTTGACCGAAAGGAGTGGTTTAGTTATTGGGGTTTTCTAGAATTTATATTATTGTGTGGTGTTTACCTTACAGTGTAAAGTGCCTTGAAGTGAAAATGCTATATAAATAAAATTGAATGGAACTGAATTCAATTGATAAAAGCAGTTTTTGTTTGGAAAAATTAATATCCATTTTCCATTTGCATAGGGTATATGCAGTGTTTAAAAAATTCAATAGACCAACCTGTTATCTTATAAAAATCAAAAACACATGTTGATTAAAATTAAAAATGACATAATTCATTGAACTGAATTCACATTTTTATACCCAAATGTGAACTTGCACACTGGACTGTGCTGAAAAATCAGAAATTATTCAGGCATAACATTCAATACTTTTACTGTTCAGGAATGCAAGTAATTAAATGTAATTTGGCAAATTTTATAACCTTAATTGTTTATTTTTTTATTATTATTCATCCATCTATTAGATTTATTGGGAATAATAGAAGGTCAAAGTTGTAATTATTATTGTATAATTTGCAATATGAGAGATTAAAGAGAACGATTTACTTTTGGAGTCTTTTAGTTTTGGGCTGCTCAGCTCTTGGCAGCTATTTGCTGGTAGCTGGCTGAGCTTTTTTTTTTGCCTTGGACACAAATTGGAAAAAATTGTACCATTGCAATTTGACAAGTATTTATACTCTGCACCTGTCAAAAGGCTCACAGGCTCATAGGAGATCCTGTTGCGAGAAATACAATTAGTGTTTTGCTCAAATTACTATAATTTATGGATATTTCTACTTTACTCTTGTGCTTTTAGAGGGATAATGGCTTTTTGCCAAAAAGAGAGGCAAAACTTTTGAATTATAGTTAAAAACTGTATTTTTCAAAATGCTTGAAAGTAGACTGATTATGCATTTCTACATATACTGTAACAAAGATGTATGCTCATAGTAAGCACAACCAATGTTCTAAATAACAAAGGTATGTGCTAGTAATCCATTTAAGCTAAAGACTGCTCTAAATGCTCCATTTCATTTTTTTTTTTTACTACCATTGGATTTCTGTGATGTCAGTAACAGTGGTCGTCCCTGGTCATGTGCGTATGCACACATATGGGCATTGACATATGCACAAAGCTCTGGCTGTGAGCAGCCCAAAATAAAAGAATAAAAACTGTTTAAATGGAGAAGGAAAGGAGCCAAAATGGCTTGTTTCAGACAGAATATGAGGTTGGGATCTGTGCCAAAGCCCCGTGTAACATGAAAGAGATTATTTGAACTGGGAATCATGCACAACTATTCTGGTATGAAGAGTTTATCTAGAAATTGGAGCTAGAAATCAGCACTGTAGAGCCATAAATGTTAATCTGTATTCCCTAACCTGTTTAAAGGACAACAAAAAGCCCCTGTATAACTCTGAATTTAATATTAACACACAAATAATTCCTTCATTTTGTGTCAGCTGAATACCTTTTAGGTGACTTTGGTGAATTGTATTAGAAATCCCTTTTACAAAATGTCAACAGATTCTGTGAGGAGTAGCAGGAAACTGAACTCCCAAAGAAGTGAAAGCCTTGGTAATAAATAATAAAATCTGACGCCTTGGCTGTTTGTACAAGCATAAACAATGCTAAACAAACAATTTAAGAAAAAGCCAGAATACAGGAAAAGGAGGGGACTTGAAAATCATTTTACCTGACACTCTTGAAATTAGTTTGCTTTGACAGGAGTGTGCTGATGTGGAAATACTAAATTTCACTGTTTACCTGTACATCTTCCTGTGGAGCTTCTGGCATTTAAGAGGAACACACTTAGCTGATGTGAAATTTCATTGAGTGTTGATGCAGAAACCTTTTTCTTTTAGATGGAAGAACATTTGTTTTGGGAAGGTGCAATGAAATGGAAGACAATAAACATCGCTTATTTTTTTTTGAGAGGACAGGAAGAAGTACGATGACACATTCTGGTATACCTGTTGCCTGCTCGCAAGCTTTATGCACCACTATAGCATGCAGTATAATACAAAGAGACAGCAAGCTTGCAGTAGTGTTCACGGCAGAGTGGAAGGGAAGTCTGTTTGCCTGATTGTGTGAGAAATACAGTCAGCTTTCTGCTGCCTCTGTCCTCCCACAGCACTGCAGAGTTAAAACCCTTTCCCACATGGACTGTTTGCTTGTGATTCTTAACTATGTGGAAAGAGTTGTCAGTCAGATTGAGAACCTCTCTCCCCTCTAAATGGATTCAGTTCCAGTCATGCGCAAGGTGTAAAATGGACACGCTCAAGCAGACATCTCCACTGCACACGCAAACACTCCCTATTGCAACATCTTTGCTGGAATACTGCTCTCTCTTCTCACTCACACTTTTCTGCCCATTTCCGCGCCTCTTTCCTTCTCTTTTAAGATGTCTGCAGAGAAGGGAGTGAAGAGTGACAGAGTGGCACACGATAATGACTAACAACGAGATAAAAAGCCCTTTACTACCTAACCTTGGCAGACAGGATGAGAGGATGTGGAGGAGAAAGATGGGTGAAGGCATTACCAGCATCCACGGTCCTCTCATTACCTGCTGCCAAGATTTCGGTGCTGGCACTGGTCCATCTTTCTTTTTTGTGTCCTGAGCGGAGAAAGAAAGGTAGTGTTTCTTCAATTTCTCTTATCTGTCCTACTATTTAACCTTCCTCCTCTTTCCACTAGCCTGTCACTATTGTGTCCTAACCTGAAAAAAAGGATAAAAAAAATGGTAAGGTTGGATGTAACAGCTTTTCAAAATCATAGTATAATTAAACATTAAAAATCCCAACAGCCAAGTCAATGATAACCTTAAAGCCACCAATGACTTCATTGCTTTCATCCTTATATTCATGTATTAAATTCACTTTTTTGTTTTACTTTGAACTTTTAGAAATATGAAGCCATGCTTTAACTGAATTCTACTATTTAAATCAGGTCAGCAATGAATAAGTTGAATTCGGAGCTGTTTCTATGGGTCTGTTGACATTAATACTGCTGAGCCATTACAGCTGAACAGGCAGTATTGGAACTGCAGCTCGGGTAGTTTAGTTTGCACTATCTCTGGGTTTTTGGCAGATATTAAAATGTAATTATGAGGTTACCTCTCTAAGCAAGATAAGCGACCAGAGAGGAGTGTTTAAGTCCTGACATTTTGGTGAATATTTAAATTGGCAGTGCAATTTTGCTCAAAACAACTTTAGATTGGAAAATCTGTTTCTAAAAGTTTTACCTCCTGAGTGGTTCATAATGTATCACCTTGTTTGCAGGGTCTTTTAATTTTTTGTAATTATGTTTTAGTCTTTTCATTTTGCCTAGCAACAGCCGAAGCAGAATTGCTTGTCAGTATTTTAAGATGTCACTCTTACTAGTTAAAATCACATTATATTTCCTCCATCACATGTACACTCAGTGAGTTGACTTCACGGTTTGGCTTTATTTCTCCTCTTTTTGTGCCTTTTTTTACGGTCAAGATTAAGTGTTTGTCTAAACATGGGTCAGCAAACTAATCAGTGAATCAAGTAATTAGCATGTAATTAACATGTCATCTGGACCAATCACAGTATGCTTGAATTAAAGTTCCTTTTATGTTGAGAAAGTACTTACTCGGAAGTAAAAACTAAAAGTGACAGAAAAATTATGCTGTAGGAACAACAATTTCCCCATTACATTCTACATTGCAGAAAATAGAGCTACTTCTAGAACTAAAATTCTCATGTCTGTTGTTGCATGTGCAACTTATTAAAATCCCAAATCTGATATTTCTTTGGATAAAATTAAATACTAGTCAGATGTAACAATGTAATGATAACAAAACTTTTGGTCACAATGAGTATGACAAAGATCTGTTACACATGTGACAGAGTGAAGACTGATACTATATGAACAGAATACTAGTAAGGGGAAGTGGAAAAGAGAAAAAAAGCCACAAGAAGCAGCTCAAGGAATTGAAGTCAAATATGATAAAACTAAAACTGACAAAACTAAGACTCGAATAATAACCAAAAGACTTAAAATAAAAAAAGCTTTCCAGTGGTTTTGGAAAATTGCTGGTAAAGGCTTATTTTGTAGTAAAGCTCCTTGCTGTGAAATTCTGTATGAGCTTATCAATTTAACAGACAATAAATTACTCTTTATTATGATTTTTTCTTAATGTAAAACATATAAATGCATATACACTATTTTGCTATTGATTCATCAACTTTACTATTATTGGACACCAAACCAAGAGTGACTTTTAAATTAACAGAAACTGAAACCTTGCTATGCGCATTTCAATTGGGTAGCTCAGTAATTGTAATTAATAGTTTTACTACCACTAGGCAAATATGGGTGACTGCATAAATCTGCTAGCAACCGGTGGTTGCTATTGTAGAATGCTGAGGTTTTAGCCAGCGACAGCCAGCAAATACTTGCCTATGACTTTGGAGATACATTTTTCCGTAGCGACTGGAGCTTACAACATGTTCATCGAATGGTCTCTTGGGCTGTCTGACTGGAGCCTTAGCCTATTTTTAATATGTACAAGTCTCAGCAGATTCTGAACTGAGTTCAAACTTCAGTACTCAATTCCCCAACAGTGTTTTATTTTTGCAGTTTTGTTTGTTTGGACGTGGCAAGATATTCTCAAAGTCACATTCATACCTGCATTACACTAGGTTTGGGTCTGAAGAAAGTACACATGAATGTTAATGCTAATTACTAGTTATCCCCCTGTTGACAAACAGAGTCACTCTCGCGCACAACAGCACACGCTCACAAACAAGTGCCTAGAAATTTGCTGGTGCAATGTATCTCCACATGCATGCACAGAACTGGGCATTCAAGTAATTGTCTTGTTAGTCTGTTCATTCCTAATCTGCATAATCAAACAAGCTTCCCCTGAACACATTCTGCACCATTGTTCATCAATTACTTATTTAGTATTAATTAAGACCTGCTCTGGTTTTCAAATTGGAATCTGCAGATAGTAAGTTCTCCTGAGGTTGCTTATTGCCTCTCTTTTGCTTCCTGCCTTGCAAAGTTTCTCTCTGTGTCATCAGCAGCTAAACTAAAAGCAGCCTCAGCATTTTGGGAAATGACTTTATTTGTCAAAATGCTCACAGTGGGGACCAGTAACTGATGAAAAAAAGATGTGAATTAATGAGAGAGCAATACTAGGTGAGAATTCTCCTTACACTAGCATTTAACCTAAAATCTAGAAATCGAGGGGTGTTAAAATATTTGTTTCTTCAAATTTCAATAATTTTCATGAAATGCAGAAACTCTGTAACAGTGTACGTATCTTTAATGACTGAATCCAAAAGGGAATTGGGAAACTAAATAGCTTCTCAGTATATGAAGAAAAAATACAGCGTTAATGCTGTGCTGTGCTCCATATTTTATGAAAATGTTTAAACCTGAGCCAAACATTAAAAACATAATGCGCATATATATTCCAGTTTTATCATACACAGAGATGGATGAACTAGCAGCCAGCCATGCAGGCTATTACACCCCTTTGTAATGAAAAATGCGCTCGATCATACATTATGCATATAAAAGATGTAAGACTGTGTTCTACATCACAAAAAACAGCAGTTTTCATAAGTGTAACAATACCACAGTTTTTTTTAACCTCTGTGTACAAGGATATCAAAGAATATCTGTGTACAGGTAACTGTGAGAAATAAGATCTAGATGTAGTGCTAGTCGGCAACAAAACTCATCTCAATTTGGAAAAAACAAGTGTCCCAGAAGATGAGCAATCACAGAGGCGGGAAGTAAAAACAAAAACAAGAGATGTGAGAAAACTACTCCCCAAAGTAAACAGGAAATGGGTAAAACACAACCTAATACAAAGACACGAAGATTACGAAAGACAACTGAGCAAGGACAAGGGCATTAACTGCAGGAATAAGACAAAGGGAGACAACAGTGGAAAACACCAAGGGTACTAAAAACACAAAAAAGTGATGAAAACAAAAACAGTAAAACAAACTTGAAAACTCAATATCACAAGAAGCCAGCACAACATCATCATTAGAACCTGGGACAGCTCATGTGCATTAGTAGATGTACCCAAACACATGGTCATTTAAGGGAAGTTGCCATACATATGCCATAAATATGTGCAAGTGTAAATAATATTGTGTACTGTTGTCTGCAACAAGATGAGCCTTTCTTTATGATGAATACACAAATGCACGATTATACGATGAATGCACGATGTAACCATGCATGCATGTCATAAGTTGCAGGTTAAGTACCCAAAATGAAGGCTCAGGAGGTGTGGCTTTATTTTGGCTAATTCACTGTTCTCAGTAACAGACAGAATCATTTATATACATAGGGTTATTAGAGAAGTGGAAATATCTCTGGCAAACATGCTGACAGTCAAGGCTATGAGGCATCAGAGGAAGTAAAACTAAGCATGAAGCACAGGTGATAGCTGACTACCAAAATAAAACAGGAGCTAACTCACTAAACACTACAGACAGCTATTTTAATAAAGGAAAATAAGCACGCATGAACAGGCTCTTTAAACAGTAATTAGAATTTAAATATAAGAAGATTTAAGAGGACAAAGGTTCATAATGGCAAGTAAATTAACAAAAACAAACAACAACACAGGCTGACAAGGAAACCCAACAGAAAACACCTCAAAATGACTAAATAACAGACACTAAAAGCTGACACAGAATGCAAGGAAGCAAACATATAAAAGTTCAACTAGATTTCAAAGGAAACATTGAAACGTGAATGAAAAGTAAACCAAGAACCATAAATCCCATCAAAAGTGAAGACAAACCCAGACTATAATCCTGGCCTCAAAATATAAAGCTCAGCACCCAAATATTAGGAAACAGAGACAAAAACACAGAACCCAGAGATTAATTCAAAAACTTGAACACACAAAACGGCCACAACAGACCTACAGACCATGATGGTTATGTTTCTGCATAATGTGCACTGTTCCCTAAACGAATTAGTACAAATGTGTGTGCATAATGAATACTAATAAAAAAAAATGCAGCCATATTGTGTGTTTTGAGTCTGTCTGATAATCTAAAAGCACATTTTAAGTCATTTATATTATGAACAAAACAAGTAATCAAAATATATAGTTATTAAAAAAAAAGCAAAAGTTGGTATAATGATGAATATAAAGGTAGGACTGTGAGGCTACTTGTTAAATTATAGTGAAGGCAAATGTTATACAGATTATATGTGAGGCTTATTTTGAAGCTTATTTTTTTACATACCTAAACAGGTGGTGGATGCCGCGACGACGCAGAGTTTATATAAATTGTTTGATCGGATGTTTATTTGTTGGTAACTCGACAACTTCCTCACAGATTCTGATTAAAGTAATTTCACACGATGAGTCGGTCCCAAACAAATGAGGCGGATGATCAAAGAACATAAATGCGCCTTTTTGGAAAATTCAAAAAAACAGCAGGAGCTCTGAATTGTTTCTGTAATAATCTGTTTCCATTCATTAGCATTTTTTTGTTGTTTGTTTCTCTCTTTTTTTTAATATCGTACTTGCACATGTGTCTTTTTTGGGGTTGTTGGGGGGTGGTACTGCTATGAGATAGAGAAATCACAATCAAATGCCCCTCGTGTAACCACAGCACCAAATAAACTTATCTCACAGAGCGAGACACATCCTGACTTAATAACAGCCATCAGTCTTCACAGTGTAAACACCACACTCTCATTACATTTGTGTATATTGTGCGAGTGAATTAGTGAGTGTAGTGTCTGTGAGGTATGAGTTTGCATGGCAGAAGATTGTGTTTGCATGACAGAGAGAGGGAGAGAGAGGCATAGTGAGAGATTTTGTCTCATTAATAGTGTTGTTTACAGACAAGAATTGGAGAGAGTTGTGAGTTGGGGAGAGACAGCAGCTGACTTCCAGCAATTTAATTTTGATTATAATGACAGCATTTTTAGTCAAATGTAGATTTTATTTTTACATTTTGTACTCCGTCTGTCTTCTTCTGCTGCGTTCAGAATTCTGCATTCTTCTCCTTCCTCCTCCTGTGTGTCTCCTGTGCTCTGCCATATATTTCTGTTTCTCTCTTAACACTCCATTACTGCCAAATTCCCTTACTAGCATGTGTCCCCTTGGCCTGAGGACTAGTGTGTTCCCAGACTTGGCAGAAGCTCTGACGGTCCGTCTTGCCAGGAAGGCCAATATGACTGGCAGCAGACAGGGTGGGCTGCTCCAAGCCCATCACTGGGAGGGGGGTAAACAGAATCGACGGCATGGCTACAAACTCACTTGGGTGTGAAGCAAATGTCATCCCAACTCTGTTCATTCTTCCCTGCATTTGTATTACTTTCAAATGGCTTACACTGTATTTTGTGTGCACTAGACCACTGCGTGTCCTTTTGAACTGTGTGAGTTGCTAGACTTTGATATAACTTCACTAAAACTGTAGTTGTAATGCTAGACTGCCGCTGGACCTGTCTGGCCTCGATTTTGTAAATTTACATTCTTCTGTTTTCCCAACTGCTCATACAGTTTAGAGTTGCAGGTGGACTGGATCCTATCCCAGCTGTCATAGGGCGAAAGGCAGGCTACAGTTGTCAGTCTGTCACAGGTCTAACACGGAAAAGACAACCATTTACATTTATGGTGAATTTGAAATCACCCACTGACATAAAATGGTCCTAGATTATGAGTCCAGAATTTTTTTCTTATTTTTTTTTTTACTCTGAACTCTAGTTTATTAGTAATTAATGTCTCTTTTTGTTATAAAATGTGAGTTGTGGTATTTGGAATCTTTGGTTCATATCTTTCAAGGTTTTGTTTACTTTTGTACATAGTTTGCCTCTGTGTTTGGTAATAGTTCATTTTACTTTTCTTTTCTGGGTTTTGTTAGTATTTAATATCAGTTTTCTTTATGCTCAGAGTTAGTCAAGTCTCCTGGCATTTCTAGCTGATTTTCGAGTTTTCGTCTCTGTGTTTAGTGTTTCCCTGTTATGTTACTTCCTCTTTTATTGTAATACGCTGTTGTCTTATGTGTCCTGTATTTAGTTTTAATTTCCCTGTCCTATTGTCCTTGACTTGTTTCAGCTGTGTCTTGTTGACCTGGTGTTTCCACTTCCTTTCAGCATATATTGGAGCCCCAGCTTTCCTTTGTCTAAGGATTCTTTTTTCATCTTTTTTGGGGGGTGTTCCTACCATTTGTTGGAGATCTTTGTTGTTTTGTCCCATGAACTTACATCTACTTCTCTACCGCCATTAAAAGGTGCATTTTAAATTGACCTTGTCAGCATTTGGGTTAATTCCTATGACAATGCATATCTTTGTATTGTTGAAGGAAACTAGAGTATGCAGGGAAAACCCCACAAAAGCACAGTGAAGATATATACACTCCACATAGAATGGCCAGTGGATTGAAACACAGGCTCTTTTTGCTGTGATATAAAATGGCATCCTACTCTGCTTCCCTTCCCTTGACGAATGGATGATAATAACTGTGACATTGATTGACAGGGATTAAGGAATGACAGCAGTTAGATTTTTTTTAAAACAGTGTTTAGTTGAACAGATGTCTGTCAATTTGTCACCACAGAAGTTTTAAGGAGCCTGTTTTTATTCCTGAAGTGTCAAATGTTTCAGTTTTTCTCAAAGCCACTGGCTTCAGAGAGGCTGTCCTTACATCTCTTTGCAAGATGATGTTTGGATGAGTTTGATACACAAATATATAGCAGAATGTCATTGGATGAAAGATGAATTATTGCTGGACTGAATGCATCATGGATGGGATATTGAGCCGGAGATGGATCCAGACTGGATGGCCTTCAGGACTGAGAAGAAGAGCGGAGGAGGTGAAGAGCCGCAGAGTGGATGAATTAGATACAGTGGTCCAGGGAAAGGGAGACAGGTGTGTACAGTGTGATAGACTTTCACTGTTCAACTTTGACAATTATTTGATTAAAATGGGTTTCTTCTTTTGACATAGCCAGCCAAATTGATTTTTAACTTTTTCATCATTCTCTTCTTCTATAATGCATAAATTATTAAGATATGTTAGTTATTTTGATTATTCTTGGATTCTAAAATGTATTTTATCCTATAACTTAAATTCTTCAAGAAGCGACTCTTTGCCATCTCTACTATTGTTGCAAAAGAAATTACATGCTCTGCCAATTTTAACCTTAATAAAAAAATAGTTTCTTTAATTTTTATGCGGCAGATATATGAGTTGTAGTGAGGACACTTTGCACTGATGGCTACAGATGTTCCCAGGATGGCAATACTTGGACGTAATCAACAACAAAAGCAGGGATCTGGATTAAAAAAAAACAACAACTTTTATTTGCACTTTATTCAGAGGTTCATTTACAAGTTTATCAGATTTTGCAATGGTTTCTCTGTCTTACCATTTATTTGGTGTATGTCTTGCTTGATAGGATTATAACATTTACAAAGCTTTAAAAAAAGAATCAGTCTACTTGTCATAAAAACAAGAAAAGACAAATGCTTTAGTATTTTGTCAGAAAGTTGGTTAAAACTAAAACAATATTTTATTAGTCAAATAGCAAACTGAATTAACATTTTCATAACCAAATTTGAGCCAGCACACTGGACTTCAATGAGAAGTTAGGAATTAATCAAGCATAACATTAAACCACTAAAACTAATTATTCTGTTCAGGAATGCAAGTAAATAACAAATTCAACATCTTAATCAAAAAAATGAATGAGTTTTTTTTTTTTTTTCATTTTTTTAGCATTAAAAATTTTGATTAAAGAGTTTGCATAGACTGGTAGGTTATTCATTACAGTAACATAAAAGCTTAAAAATTGCTCTTTATATGTTCTTCTTAGATGGGTTTATCAATCTGGATCTAACTTACTATATATATATATATATATATATATATATATATATATATATATATATTTTTTTTTTTTTTTTAAACCTGTCCCGTTTGGTTCTTTTGCCATCAGAATTATTGTCTAAAGGCGAAGAAAGATGCCCAACGGATTTACTTTACCAAATGGACCATCCCAGCCTTGCCGTAATGGTCCATTTGATTTACCTTTTATTGTTTTGTTTTTTTTATTTATTTTTTTTTTTACTTGCTAGATACGGGACAGGGGAAAAGAAAAGGGAGAAAGAAAGAGGGGAAAAAAAAAACAGCGGAGAAGAGGGACGGGGAAAAAGGGCAAAAAACAAAAACCAACAAAATAAGCAGACAAAAAATACATATATCGATCACCTGGATCACCTGTTGAGAAAGAAAAAAGAAAACAAGCAGAAGAAAACGAGAGTAATAGAATAAACAACATCACAATGATATATGGGAATATAACACTACATACTTAATATTAAACATTATTGTGCAGCACGTAAGATCGACAGCGCACAGTGTGCTTTGAGGTAGGAGCCAAAAAGGGTGTAGTTTGTGTGTGTGATCACCTGTGTGTACACCTGTGAGCATGAGCGCGCTTGTATTTAAAAGGTTCCTTAATGTAATAATCTGCTAGAGGGTGTGGGGGGCCACAGTCCCATCCTCCAGGGCATGAAGCAGGTATGGAGGAGATCAAAACTCCAGACATCCAGAGGCCCCCAGAACACAAGAGACCAAGGAAGACCAACAGAGGGGCAGCCGCGCCACTGTCCCAGAAAGAGCTGAGGAGAGTCCCAGATGAGGGATCACTCAGCAGCCGCGGAGCAGAAGCCAGGGGGGGTTGCAGTGACGTGCCCGTGAGCTCCGCCGGCAGCCAGCTGTGCCTGAGTGACCGAGCCCCAGGCCGAGAGGCCGAGGGCACCCCACCCCCGAAGTGGCCCGAGCGAGCCCCAGGTTCCAGGCCCCGATAAGCAGCCACCAAGGAGTGAGCCGGTGTGTACCCGGACGCCCACCCCCGGACACAAGGAACCACCAACGCACCGATGTCTGAGGGCGTCTGCCACCGGCAGGGGAAGTGGTAGGGGGAGATAGGCCTCCAAACCTTGGAGGGCCTGAGATGTCCCCAGAGAGGTGGCGTCTGATACCCAGCCTGACATATAGACACAGACATACAGGCACACTCAAATACAAACATCCATTCCCACCCTCATGCTCTCATAGGCAATTACTCCACACTCAACCAACGTGGAGACAGACATAAAGAGACGCTGTACACACAATCACACTCCCCAAGCGTACTCTAAGAACCGGGTCTAGGTACCCTTGCCCCTGGAGGGGGAAACTGCACCCAGACCCAGGTGGTGTTACCCTTTTCCCTGCAGTGGGGAGAAGCAGACTGCCCCGACTCCGCAGCAGCAGGGAGGCCCCACACACCAGACCCCAGTCGGACGGCCAACTCCTCCTCCTAGCCCCCCCGCTCCAGCAGGCCGCAGAGACCGGGGGTGTGAGAAGACTCCAAACCTCCCTCTACCCGCTCATATGTAGTGTTGATGTATATGTGTTCTAAGGTGCAATTAAAACCCAGGAGGGCATGGAGCTACCTGCCAGAGAGCAGCAGGTAAGCGCATAGCCCCTCCTGATAGCCCTCAATGTATTTAAAATTGAGAGGTGGGCAACGACGCCAGGGGTGAGGTGTACACCCTGATGGTAATTTGGAGTCCGTGTTGTGAGCCCACCCCCAAGATCCTATATGTATGTGTTATGAGAGTGTGAGTAATGTGAATGTCTAAGTTGTGAGATAAAATTGAGGCAGAGGCAGCCAGAAGGGGACAGAGGGGGGGGATGCCTCCTCTGCACCCTGGTGACACACCCCTACCCCAAGGCCCTGCATGTGTGGGTGATTGTGGTGGAGCGGGAAGAGGGAGGCAGCTGGAGATGGGGAGGGAAGAAAGGGAGGGGCAAGTGACCCCTCCCTGGGGCCAGCTCCCCCGCTGACCCCAGTAGGCACCCCCATACTCTGCAACCCGCCAGGGAAAGGGGGCCCAGGCCCATCCGGACCAGGGCCCAGTGCAGCAGCGCCGCCCGGCCCCACAGAGCCCGGGACAGCCCACCTGACCCCACTACAGAGAAAACTGCACCCACCCCATCATCCACTCATCTTCCAGACTACACAAGACAATAGACGCCCAGGCTGAGATCTTCCTCCACCTCTCCTATATCTCCCCCTCCTGCAGAGAGAATTCCTGAGGAGAGGAAAGCTCCTGCAAGATGTGACAACCTCCCCCACCAGTTGAAGAGTCCCCCAGGTGGCTCGATGCACTGGCAGTGCCCTGCGCCAGGGCTGGGCCCCCATATACCCACCCGCCCACAACCCCAGCAACACACCAACCAGGACCCGAGCCCCCGAGGCCCGGCCAGGGCCCCAGCCCAGAGACGGAGCGCCCCCAGAACCTCATGCCCGTCCCGGACCCACCCAGGGGCAGCCAGACTACCAGGTCAGTAACCCACGTCCGTCAGCACAGACCCTCCCCTAGCCCCGCTGCACGCAGCCACGAGGAAACCGTCACCTAAGAGCCAACAGAGCCCTTAATTGGCCATGACCGCTACCCTGGGTTGAGCCCCCCAAGGAAGATGCTCCTGGGGAACCCCCCGACGCCCTAAGCCTGTCCCTACCCCCACACCAATCACAACAGTGAAGGTGGGACCAAACTATGAACCCCCACCCCCACTAGGTGATGGAGCTGATCAAAGGAGCCCAGAGCAATTGATCTGATGTGGTGGCAGAGGCTGTATCAAGACTAATGTAATCTAATAGATAATTTCTATACTGGTTAGAATTAAGATTATTTTTATTTTTCCAGTTCATGAGGACTGTTTTCTTGGCTATGCATAGGGCAGTGAAAACCATGTGGGCTATATTCTTTTCTGAAGTGACATTATCTAAGCTGCCCAACAAACACACTAAAGGAGAAGTTGGAATGTTACATTTCAGACACTTCGATAAGTCTTCACATATCTCACGCCAAAACTTCTGAACTGGTGGACAGAACCAAAGAGCGTGGATATAATTGTCCGGTGAATTGGTTTGGCCTCTCCGTGAATCGCTACCTTATCGTGGTGGAGGGGTTTGTGTGTCCCAGGGATCCCAGGGGCTATGTTGTCTGGGGGCTTTTGCCCCCTGGTAGGGTCTCCCATGGCAAATTGGTCCTGGGTGAGGGACCAGACAAAGAGCGATTCAGAAGACCCTTATGAAGAGAACATCGAGGGAACAGTTTACCAGGCCCGGGGAGGGTGCCCGAGGGCGAGCGTCTGGTGGCCGGGCCCGAAGAGGAGACATGGGCCCATCCTCCCGCAGACCCACCACCCGCAGGAGGCGCCATAGGGGTCGGGTGCATTGTGTGCCGGGCGGCGGCCAGGAGCAGAGGCCCTGGCGGACTGATCCCCGGCTGCCAAGACTGGCAATAGGGACATGGAATGTCACCTCTCTGGTGGGGAAGGAGCCTGAGTTAGTGCGTGAGGTTGAGAGGTACCGGCTAGATATAGTCGGGCTCACCTCTACGCATGGCTTGGGTTCTGGAACCAGTCTCCTGGAGAGGGGCTGGACTCTGTCTCAGTCTGGAGTTGCCCCTGGTGAGAGGCGGCGGGCTGGGGTGGGTATTCTAATATCCCCTCGGCTTGCTGCTGGTACGTTGGGGTTTTTCCCGGTGGATGAGAGGGTTTGTTCCCTGCGCCTTAGGGCCGGGGAACGGGTCCTGACTGTCATCTGCGCTTATGTGGCAGTTCAGAGTACCCAGCCTTCTTAGAGTCGCTGGGGGGGGGGTGCTGGAAGGTGCCCCACCTGGAGACTCTGTTGTCCTGCTGGGAGACTTCAATGCTCACGTGGGTAACGACAGCGAGACCTGGAGGGGCGTGATTGGGAGGAACGGCCTCCCTGATCTGAACCCGAGTGGTGTTTTGTTATTGGACTTCTGTACAAATCACAGTTTGGCCATAACGAACACCTTGTTCGAACATAAGAGTGTCCATAAGTGCACGTGGCACCAGGATGCTCTAGGCCGCAGGTCGATGATCGATTTTGTAATCGTATCACCAGACCTGCGACCATATGTTCTGGACACTCGGGTAAAGAGAGGGGCTGAGCTGTCAACTGATCACCACCTGGTGGTGAGTTGGATCAGGGGGCGGGGGAGGACGCTGGACAGACCCGGTGCACCTAAACGAGTAGTGAGGGTGTGCTGGGAACGTCTAGCAGAGGCCCCAGTCTGCGAGATCTTCAACGCACACCTCCGGCAGAGCTTCGACAGCATTCCGAGGGAGACTGGGGACATTGAGTCTGAATGGACCATGTTCAGCATCTCCATCGCCGAAGCTGCTGCATTGAGCTGCGGCCGCAAGGTGGTTGGTGCCTGCCGTGGTGGTAATCCCCGAACCAAATGGTGGACACCAGAGGTGAAGGGAGCCACCAGGCTGAAGAAGGAGTCCTATCGGGCTTGGCTAGCCTGTGGGACTCCGGAGGCAGCTGACAGGTATCGACAGGCCAAGCGGAATGCGGCTCGGGCAGTGGCTGAAGCAAAGACTCGGGTGTGGGAGAAGTTCGGAGACACCATGGAAAAAGACTGCCTCGAAGAGATTCTGGCAAACCGTCAGGCGTCTCAGGAGGGGAAAGCGGTGCTCTACCTGCACTGTGTATAGTGCTGGCGGAGCGCTGCTGACGTCGACTGAGAAAATTGTCAGGCGGTGGAAGGAATACTTCGAGGACCTCCTTAATCCCACTGACACGTCTTCCGAGGAGGAAGCAGAGTCTGGGGATGAGGGGAATGACCCGCCAATTTCCGGGGGCGAGGTCACTGAGGCAGTTAAACAACTCCTTGGTGGCAGAGCCCCTGGTGTTGATGAGGTCCGCCCCGAGTTCCTGAAGGCTCTGGACGTTGTAGGGCTGTCCTGGTTGACACGCCTCTGCAATGTTGCGTGGAGATCAGGGGCAGTACCCCTGGACTGGCAGACCGGGGTGGTGGTCCCCATCTTTAAGAAGGGAGACCGGAGGGTGTGTTCCAATTACAGGGGAATCACACTCCTCAGCCTCCCTGGGAAAGTCTATGCCAGGGTGCTGGAAAGGAGAGTTCGTCCGCTAGTCGAACCTCAGATACAGGAGGAACAATGCGGTTTTCGTCCTGGTCGCGGAACACTGGACCAGCTCTTTAACCTCTCGAGGATACTTGAGGGTGCATGGGAGTTTGCCCAACCAGTCTACATGTGTTTTGTGGACTTGGAGAAGGCATTCGACCGTGTCCCTCGGGGTGTCCTGTGGGAGGTGTTGCGGGAGTATGGGGTGTCTGGCCCATTGCTACGGGCCATTCGATCCCTATACAACCGTTGCAAGAGTTTGGTTCGCATTGCCGGTAATAAGTCGGACTCGTTCCCAGTGGGTGATGGGCTCCGCCAGGGCTGCCCTTTGTCACCGGTTCTGTTCATAATTTTTATGGACAGGATTTCTAGGCGCAGCCAAGTGGCGGAGGGCTTTCACTTCGGTGGCCTCAGAATCTCATCTCTGCTTTTTGCGGATGATGTGGTTCTGTTGGCTTCATCGAGTGAAGGCCTCCAGCTCGCACTGGAACGGTTCGCAGCTGAGTGTGAAGCAGCGGGAATGAGGATCAGCACCTCCAAATCTGAGGCCATGGTTCTCAGCCGGAAAAGGGTGGAGTGCCCACTCCGGGTCGGGGATGAGTTTCTGCCCCAAGTGGAAGAGTTCAAGTATCTCGGGGTCTTGTTCGCGAGTGATGGGAGAAGGGAGCCGGAGATCGACAGACGGATTGGTGCTGCGGCTGCAGTGATGCGGACGCTGCACCGGTCCGTCGTGGTGAAGAGGGAGCTGAGTGTAAAAGCGAAGCTCTCAATTTACCGGTCGATCTACGTCCCTACCCTCACCTATGGCCACGAGCTGTGGGTAGTGACCGAAAGAACGAGATCGCGGATACAAGCGGCAGAAATGAGCTTCCTCCGAAGGGTGGCTGGCCTCTCCCTTAGAGATAGGGTGAGAAGTTCGGCCATCCGGGAGGGGCTCAGAGTAGAGCCGCTGCTCCTCCACATCGAAAGGAGTCAGTTGAGATGGTTCGGGCATCTGACAAGGATGCCTCCTGGGCGCCTCCTGGGTGAGGTGTTCCGGGCATGTCCCACCGGGAGGAGGCCCCGGGGCAGACCCAGGACACGCTGGAGAGATTATATCTCTCGGCTGGCCTGGGAACGCCCTAGTGTTCCCCCGGATGAGCTGGAGGAGGTGGCTGGGGAGAGGGAGGTCTGGGCTTCTCTGCTTAGGCTGCTGCCCCCGCGACCCGGCCCCGGATATAGCGGATGAAGATGGATGGATGGATGGATGGATGAATTGGTTTGGCAGTGTGAGCAGTTGTTGGTAGACGTAAAGCCCATCTTGAACATCCGATGACCTGTATAGTGCACTCTATGTAGCATTTTGTATTGAATTAATTGAAGACTGGGATTTCTAATTAGATGAAAGGTTTTTAAGCAAATCTGAGACCAGAAGTTTTGGTCTAAGTTAACTGATAAATCCGCTTCCCATTTTGCAATAGGAAGTGATATTGATTCATCTGTTTTAGAAAGCATTCTGTATATTTTGGATAGTAATTTGGGGGTTTTAAGAGTAAGAAATTGAACCACACTTGGTGGTGTTTGTAGTTCAACTTGACCCGGTTTAAATTTCTTTTTTACTATGGATTTAATTTGTTGATATTCTAAAAATCTTTTCTTGTTGATCCCATATTGTGTAACTAGTCTGTCAAATGAAATAAATTCTGTTCCTTCTAGTATATGTTCTAAATATTTGATTCCTTTACCACTCCAATCTGAAAAGTTTATCATATTATTGTTTTGTAATATGTCAGGGTTGTTCCAGATAGGTGTACGTTTGCATGGGATTAATGAAGACTCTGTCAACTTCAGAAACTCCCACCATGCTGTCAGAGAGGAGCTAATGTTGACGCTTTTGAAGCATTCATGTCGTTGAATGTTTGAGCTGATAAATGGTAGATCTGAAATCTCTAGATTATTGCAAAGTGCTTGTTCTACATCTAGCCAAGGTTCATCTAAGAGGGTATGTTTTAGCCATCCTGAGATAAATTGGAGCCTGTTGGCTAAGAAGTAGTGCTGAAAGTTAGGTAGTTCTAATCCTCCTTTATCCTTGGTCTTTTGTAGTGTTTTTAAGCTTATACGTGGGGGCTTATTTTTCCAAAGGAATTTGGACATATATGAATCTAGAGATCTGAACCAATCTTGTGGCGGTTTAGTTGGGATCATTGAGAATAAATAATTTATTTTTGGTAAGACCATCATTTTTATAGCGGCAACCCTTCCCATGAGTGATATGGGTAGACATTTCCACCTAGCCAGATCGCCTTCTACTTTCTTTAAAAGTGGGATATAGTTTAATTTAGTTAGATCTGCAAGCTTGGGAGAAACATTAATACCTAAATATTTTATATTTCCCGATTGCAGTGGAGTAGAAGAGGAATTATGGAAGGAGCAATTAATCGGAAGGACTGTAGATTTTGACCAGTTAATTGAGTAATCTGATATTCTTGCAAAAGAGTTTATCAATTCAATCACCCCAGAGATATTGGTTTGTGAATTTTGGAGAAAGAGTAACTTACTATATTTAAATATCTACAATACCAGAATTAGCAACATACGTATGGCATTTGGGAAACAGCATCAAACAAACAGCTGTCAAACAGCAGCATTACATTTTCTTTATTGATGAAATTATTTGTTCATTATGTGATGCTCTAATACATTTTGCAAAATCATTTTTAGTGCAGTTCCACAATGAGGTCACAGATACTGTATGCACATGGTGTCATGCATATTTGTGCACTAATAGTGCCTGTAATTGATTGTTCAAAGAGTATCTAGCTTGCAAATATTTGGCTTTTCAATGGGAAAAAAATGTGAAAGTTGGAAACTGTTAACAATTGCAAAATTCAATTTTTTTTAATGTCCAATTTCTGTTGTCTAAGAATTGTGTTTTTGTTCTGTTTTGGCTAAGTTACTCAAAATGTATCTGTATAAAGTTAAAAATCATTTCCATAAACTATGAATATGCCCTTATAAGTCACCTGCCATTGTCTGTTCTAAATAGAAATACTCAAAATAAATAAAATATTCTTGCCCTTGAAATGCAAACCCTTTTGCAGTAAAAGCACCCAAAATAATGTTATAACTTTAAAAAAAAACAAAAAAAAAAACAAGCATTGTTATAAAGCCTCAGCATGTGTTGCAACACGTGTGCTTTACTTGGATATGTTTTCACCTGTATGTCCTGTTGTATTAATATTTAAAAAAAAAAAAAAAAGCCCTCTGGGTTAAAATGTGGAAACTTAGCTAAACATTTTGTTCCACATGCAAGCTTATTTTCTACTCCAGTGCAAAAGTACAGGCGCAGTGTAAAAGCCTTAATACATAATTCACCACCATCTGTCCACAGCACATGTTGTGTAATAAAAGCTGTCTTGTACCCTGTTTTCCTGCCTCTCGTCTCTATCTCCTTTACTCCCGCTCTCTTTGTGCTGTGTACACATTTTTTCTAATTTTTGTTTATATTTATTTATTTTTGTCTCTCACACATTCTTGTTCTCATAGACTACTTCACACAATCTCTCTCTCTCTCTCTCTCTCTGTCTTTTTCTCTTTTGTCATATTCCCCTTTTCTTGTTTACACTCTTTTATTTCCAGGAGTTTCTTTTTCCTATTCCATGCACAGTATTTTCTCCTCCTTCCTCTCGGTCTCTCTTTTATTTGTCTGCTTATTTCTTCTTAGCTGCTCTGCCTTAAACACTGAACTGTTCCTTCCGTCTCCCTTTCTAAAATACAGAGCTTTCAGTGGCTCTCCATTTCAAAATGCATATCAGTATCCCTCTACTAGCTCCTACTGTAGCTTCAGGTCAATTAGGATTTTTCTTAACTCATCAGGACTATTGTCCAAGACCATGCATGTGTCTATGTGTGTGTGTAGGTTTGTCCTTGTGAGGTCTCAATCTCATCAGGTCTATTGTGGAGGCTGACAATGCAGTGGCCCTGTGAATCAGTTTCTTTTGTAGTCCTTATAGAGTCAGAGGCTGCAGTATGCGGGTGGTTAAGTGTCTGTCTATCGCTCTATGTGTGTGCCCATATGTGTGTGGGTAGTATGCAAGTTTAGCGTGGCAAAACAACCTTCCTCAGCATTTAGTATACATGCTCTTCATAGCTGCCCAGTTTAATCTGTGAAAAACTGAAAGAAGGGATGGAAAGGAGGCAAGGACAAGGAAAAGAAGAAAGCAAAGAATAACAAATAACTGTTTAATTGAAAAAAAAAAAACAATATTTCATTCGCCAGCCATTTCATTAGGTATAGCTGTCCATTGAGTCAATACTGTAAATATTTTATTGAAAATAGCATGGCAGTAACTCAGTGCATGTAGATATGGTCAAAGTTTTTAGACATGTTAAGCTCAATCCAAGCATCAGACTGAGTAAAAAAGTTGATTCAAAGGACTTTGATGCAGCATGGTTGTTGGTGCCAGCCAGGTTGGTCTAAGCATTTCAGAAACTGCTGATCTACTGGAATTTTCTCACACAACAATTTCTAGATTTCACAAAGAATGATAAAGAAAATATTCAGTGAATTCTCTGGACCAAAACCAGAGATCAAAGGCGAATGGTCAGCTTCAGACTGAAAGCTGGCAGGAAGGCAATAATAACTCAAGTAACCACTCATTACAACCAAGATATGCACAAGAGCAACTCTGATCACACAATACATGACCCTTGAACCAGACTGGCTACAGTGGCAGAAGACCACACTGTGTGCTACTCCTGTCAGCTAAGAACAGGAAACTGAAGCCACACGTCTCACAGGAACAACAAATATGGACAGTAGAAGACGGAATAGTAGAAGGAAAAATCTGCATAGTGTAGAAAGCGTAGTGTGCTTTTAGTGCTTCATTGAGCAGAAGGAGTCTAATTAAATATCATCCTATTTGGTATGATAAGTCTTGACTTTACTGTATTCAAATGAAACCCAAAGTTCAGATCTCAGCTCTCAGTCCAACAGAATACCTTTTGGATGTGGTGGAACGGGAGATTCACATTATGGATGTGGAGCCGACAAATCTGCAACAACTGTTTGCTGCATTCATGACAATATGAATGCATATTGAATGCACTTTAACGACTCTATGTAACAAAGACTTAAAAGCGGTTCTGTAGCTCTCCAGCTTCAACAGTAGTATCTTTCTTATTGATATTGTTGTACTGAGCTCCTAGGTGCTTCTTTTTTAGTGTAGATGTCAGTCTTCTGTTTATATGTATTTAAGACATGCATTGCATTTGGTATTTCTCATTTGGGTCAATTGGCATAGTACCATGCCATTAATTCCATGTTCATTAATGCCTTGTTCCAGTAGCCCACCTCTCACCTGTCTGTCTTCTCCATCACCTGCTGCAGACCTTACCTAAAGCACGTGTTTCTTCTTTTCTGATTTTACTTTATGTACTGTTAGAAAATAGAACATTCTGCAAATTTACAAAAATGTTTTTATGAATGTAAAGTGGTAATATTCTATCAACCACATTATAAAACAGAGTTTAGTTATTAAAATATACTTCTTGCATTTTCTAAAACTCCTTGGAAAGCAAACTCGAGTTTCTTCTTTATTCAAAGCTTTTGATTTCCCTCTGAGAGGTTGTCTAGCTCCGATGAATGAAACAAGAGGTGCTTGAAGAAAGAGGAAGTGATAAAGGGGAACATTAGAGCTGGAAATGCAGTTTAAAAGAAGGCATTGTTGTGGGTCTTTTTAAGTTTTTTTTCTTTTTAAATCTGAAAACTCTTTTGTCTTTATTTCTTTGTACATTTCTTTAAAATTTAATTTGAGGTAGTTAGGGCTACATGGGTTTTGTTTGAATGAATTGAAATCTTTTGGTAGTTAAGGAAGCATGCTGATTTGAACTTGCTGGTAGGGAGGAAGTCATACCTGTTTTGTCTTTGGACTAATCAGCTCTTAAATACATATTGAAAGGTGTGTTCACAAAGGGGAAGTGTGGAAGTGACATTTTTTTAAAGCACATGTCTTTATTGCTTGTTGTTGACTGTTGCATGGTAGTAAAATATCTGCTTTTACATCAGCAAAACAGTTAACTTCCAGTAAATTTAAACGGCTTACATTGCTGATCATTTTGCTGATTTATGCCCGTGGCTTGATTTCTTTTTCTCTGAGCACCAAATATAAGTACATTGTACCCACTGCAGGATAAATTAATCTGTTATTTCATTCTAATTTCCGTTTAGCAGTATCAAGTCCCTTTTTATGAGCCAGTGATGTGATGACCTTATTTTTTGTGTGACTGAGATTTTAAGCTTTAACTTAACATCGTTTTTAAGTGGATTTTATTTCAGCTTGTAGAGAGAAACCTCCCTCTAACTTGTGCATCGGAGTATGTATAGTCACGATTGCACTTACTATTGTGTGGTAACTAAATACAGTACATGAGATGAAGAAAACGGGAGTTCTAAATCCATTTTAGTTAATTCTTAATGAATGTGTTTTCCAGCATATGGTTGTTGCTCTAGAGATAAGCAAAATTTAACAAGTACTAACTCATGGCGATTTTCTCTTTTCCCTTTGCATTTAATAATGTGCAAGAGAAATGGTTCTCTTGCAGGTGAGCAGTTCCTTTCTTAAAACGACCTAATTGCCTAATTGATTCTTTGCATTTGCACATTGTATTTCATCTTCTGTTCTCCCTGTCATTTGCTATTCTGTGTAATTTGTGTCTTCTTTCCCAAGTCTTCCACATCACAGGGAAGTAAATTTGCTTTTGGATCTCTCTGGTCTTCGCTGGCAGGCTTCAAACCCAGTAATTTAGAGCAAGGGAGGCCATGGAAAAGTCTTTCAAGAAGGATTCATCTCTCCAATCCCCAGGCCTCACATTTTATCACCAGCTCTTTAAAAGCATGTTTAATGTGCTGCTCAAAATGGGGAATTGCCCTTGTAGATCACCACCACACAATTCTCTGTCTTCCTAAGGCCAATCGTGGTTTATCTATTTTAGTTAAGCCAGTGCCTGTATATATCTACTTCTTCTGGGTTTCGTTACAGGCCAAATTGTTCTGGATCAGACAACCAACTTCCTTCCTTGAGGAGGGAAATTGGAAATATAAATTCCCCTCTTTATACATACAAAATGATACATGGTTTTCTGTCATTGCTCATTTTTGAAATATTGTTGTAAGGTGTCATGTGTGTTGACAAGTCAGGGTCAGTACACTTTATGCTTTGTAAACATGTTTGTTTACCTTAGTGGTTCTAAGGAAAGAAGACATTATTTTCCCAGAGTGATGGTGAACTGCTTTGATACTAGATACCAGCACGGACAAGGCTTTGCTAGACTTACAAACCTGATCCCATGGGCCAGTAGGGAATTCTCTCTTTCAGATTGCTGCTTCAGCATGTTGATGTCATCTGTTACTGGCTGCTCGAGAATCTCAATTCACTGTGTGCTCAGCAGAGGAAATGTTCAGGAGAGTAGTTGCATGTAAGTCACTACAGGAAAGTAAATGTTCTCTGTGATTTGTTTCCCCAAATGAACAATACATTTTAGTTTTAGTTCTATCATTTTATATTAAATATTATATTTTTAATAGGAGACAGGTAAGTACCTAGTATATATTGAGTATTACATTTATGTACATATTTACAGCATTCAGTATTGTGTAAACATTATGAACCAGTCTTTCTTTATATTTTGTTGGGAAAAAAATGATTTATCCTCAACTGATGGTGTTCTATTGGGTATTTAGCTATGCAGGCATGCTTTTACTATATTGGGAGTAAAATCATTGTCGTGCTGAAAATTGAAGCGGTTGCAAATTAGACACTTTCTGCAGTGGGTAAAAATCTGAAGGCACCTTTCTATTTTCTTAATTTGGGGTTCACTAATGTTTCACTAATGTTTTACAAATGCTGTAAACACTCAAGGATGTGAGTAAAACTACATATGATTACTTGGAAGCAAAATATGTATGTATGATGAATAATTGAAAGCTATTTATAACTCACAATAAAAAAAAATCATGAATGCATTTTAAGGATTGCTAAAATTATTTAGTGACTGGCATTTCAAGCAAAAATGCTAGTCAGTATTCAATTTCAAGACTTAAAATATAAATGTATGTAGTTTGGCTGATTCCTGACATATTATGGTTTGATCTTAACTTTCATCGCTAGCACCCAAAGCCAAAGTTGACCTTGAAAAAATATTTTAAGAAACCATATCGAGTAATATACCATATGAAAGGGCATGGAGATGGCTGTGCAGCACACTGTTTATTTTTTCAAGACAACATCCTATGACATAACAGTGATGCTATAACAGGCTGATGACATATTGTAAAATAAAAACGGGCTGACATCAGGATGTTGTATTAAAAACATCAAATATCAAAGGTTTAATGCTCTTTGGTGGAAGATGGTGACTGTTACATTACATGGTCACTAGATTGAATAAGTGAAGGAGTACCATAGCATAATTCTTTCTTTTTTTTGTCAATGTCAAGTTTGACAATATTTTGGTTTATTAAGACCTCTAAGGGGTAATTAATTGAAAATGACAACTCAGTATGCAGAACAAGCAGGAACAGAGTTGCTGAGAAAGTGAGAAACACTTCAGATTTAATGAGTTATCTGCGTGAGCACAGTCTGCAGCTTTACAGGGAATACAACATAGTTAACTTTTAGTTTAAAGCATGCGAGGAATTTAGAAACGGGGGAATATCAGGCTAGGCATATGGACTGTCCATAATTGACTCGGTCCATTACATTTCTCCAGAAAGCACAGCTGCTGATCAGTAAAGCAGAATAATGTATCATCATGCCACCATGACTAAGAAGGTGACACTGCTACATTATTCAAAATTCAACTTATAATCCAGAGAAAAGTTATGTAGCAGTAACACACCAATCCCTTTTTTACCTGATTTTCAAAATGGACCATGGCAATGATCCACTTTCATTTCTTCTTTCAGTCATTCCCTTCTTTAAAACCCAGTTTCTGGGCAACAGTACAACACTGTGTTCATGCTCCAAAGCTTCAGAACTGGTGTGGTCCTTAAACATAAAAAACATGTTTATGGATAAAGATGCTGCATCCTATTGGAGTGGCCAGGGAGCCTAGCGCCGGAGGCAAGCTTGTTTCGGTGTCGGTGCAGACAAAGAGAGAGAAAAAACCCACTATACATAGACACACATTTGAAAACCTATAATAGCTTTTATGTGAGAGAGAAAGAAAGAGGGATGCAAATGTTTGAGGGGGAGAGAGAGATGTTTTATATGCAGGAGGGAAAGAGAGAATAAGAGAATTAAGTGGCTTAAGACAAGCAGTAGAGAAAAAGAAAGGTGAATGTAGGGGAAAGAAAAATACAAAAAAGACGGATGAAAACCAGATGGGAAGTGTCAGGAGAAGAAACAGTGAAAGACAGACGTGCAGTTTCAAAGCTCTGCTTGCTCTGCTTACATAGAGCCGTTGTTGTTTGATAGCACTTTGTTCTGCATGAATCCAAAGAAGAGAAATATTACGATATCACTTCATATTGCGATGCAGACACTGTTAATTGGAGCAGGTAAATTTTTATGTGTTCACTCTTTACATATTGTATAATAATATCAATCAATTACAACACATCCCAAACACACACACACACTCTGATATTATTAAACACACTCTCTAGATTTCTGAATTAAAGAGAACGGCCCTTCAGTTTTAAAATAGTAAAAAAAAAAAAAAAATTAAAAGTGGGCAATTACATCTTTAATTGTGGAAAAACATGAACATTTTTATTCACATCTCCACAGATAATGTCCTTCCACTAAAATGTGTGTGCATGTTCACGCGTACACTCTGGCTAACACTTCAAACCGTTTGGAGAATAAGCGAGGAGGGTCGTGCAGTGAGAGGGCGGTTTGACTTGTGTTGGGTGGTAATAGGGAACAAGCTGTCTTGGTGGGCAGCCAAAATCATTTATTCTGTAGCACAGGTAGGAGCTAGCCAACTTTAGAAGGCAGACATGTTTATGAGCTTATCTGAAATGAATCAAAATGCTTTACCCTCAGAGTCTGAAGTGATTTCACACATATTTGGCAGCACAGAGCAATATACAAAACAAAATGCACAAAATCCAGTCACTTATAAGAGGAGGCTATTTTCCTGGTGCCACCAACGTGTCATTTTAATTATATTTAACTAAACCTCATATTTGTATATTTATTTCTTTTTTTCATGTTTCTGAGTTTGTAATTCAGAGGGCAAAGTTCAGGAAATTTCAGTAAAATTGTTGATTAGTGTTAATTTTGCCAAGTATTAGGTTTTAATAGCATACATGGAGGCAATTATAAACAACATGCAATTTAAATTTGCCCAGTTTCTCCATCCAACTTCTCGGGCAGCTGCAAAACATTTCTAATCATTTCCTGGAAGTCTTGTTTTCACAACTTTTGCTCTTGTTGGTGCAAGCTTGACCTGCACCGCTGAGTAAAAAAAACAACCCTTCAACTTCAAGACTTGCGTTTCATCTTGGGGAGTCACAGGAAGTCTGGCAAATTGGGCTGGTGCAACCTAAAAGCATGATGTATTGTGAGTGGGTGAAAGATAGCATTATGGCATGTTCCACTGAATGTTATACCTCAGAACATTACAGTAAAATTCTGCTCTAGCTGTCTCATCCTGGAGGACAAATTTATGCCATAACCTCATGAATATATAATAAAAATACTGAGAGCATGTCTTGGCTGTATTTCTTAACCTGATGTGTCACCTTTGGGATTGGACATTGTGCAGTTCTTGTTCACAGCAGAGACTCAGCTCTCGTGACAGGTAGCAATCGATGACATAAAATAATAGTATTTGTGATATTAGTTGTTGCTGTTTGCTCTTTGTTCAACTTTGAGGTCCATTGTGCAGTTACAAAGCTGCGAATGCAAGTGGTCAAGGACAAGGAAATTTAAATAACTAATCTATAAATACATAAAATATTCATTAAACTCATTTTCACCTGTCTGCCAACAAAATAACTGTGAAACAACATAAAAAATTCATTGCAGATGGATCACAGATGCACTGTGTTTTGTATTCAGGGCTAGAATCGGCTGCATTGTCATAGCATCACTCTTTAACATTCAGTGCAAATCCAGCTGAGAGATTAAGGGAACTAAAGGGTAAATATATACAGTGAATCTGTAATAACATTACCCAACAATGAAAACAGGGGCGCGTCAAGTCCAAGGTGGTTCCCAGAGGGTGATGAACAAATATGCCTGCTATCAGGAGCAGATCTAAAGGTGAAGCTTTGCATAAACATTGCTTTCACTCACAAAGGTCCCTCACATTCATATTATGGCATTTCACTCATAATCAACCAATTCTGTGAGCTGTCGGAAACATTTCTAAAACAATACATCTGCCTTTTAATGCATTACATTGCAGTCTAAGAACAACAAGTCCAGCTCATTGTGTAGTTTGTCAAAAAGGCCTCTTCGTGATGATGTTTGAATTAAAAATTATATAACCGCATGAAACCCTTTGTTAGAAAATATTGTGGGAAAAAAATGCTGTCAGGAAGAGAGGATAAACGACCTTAGATAATTTCTCCTCACTAGAAAATGTTATTTGATGTTGCTTTTACTGTGATTTCTTATAACTGTTTCTGCATTATTGCTTTATTAGTAAGCCGCATACCACTTGAAAGTATGCTAGTGCACGATCACAGAGTACCTCAGCTATCCAAGCCATTAGAAATGACATTTTAAAACAGAGCAAAAGGACCACTCTCTCATATGGACTAATTAAAACTGCTTTGCTGAACAACAGTACAGCCGCAGTTTATTTTTAACCCCACACCTCACGCTCTCCTTCTTTATTATTCTTGCTAGTGATTTTTTTCTCATGTTTTTTTCTTCTTCTTCTTCTGTTTTTGCCTGGTTTGCCACCTTTCCAAGCCACTCCACCTTTTTAGGTAGAGTGGCTTGACTCCACATAAAAACACAACAGAAGCAAAATCTAAAAAAAAATAAAAATAAAATAAAAAAATAGAAGAAAAACCTTCACACACACAGTTGGATGGTAGGGCAGGTATCTCTTAAAAGCAATGTTAAAAAGCACTCCAGCAGACAAAACACTTAGTCCACTTTCAGATCAGTCACGACATCAAGCAAACTACTCCCTCGCCATGTTGTAGTACTTTGTCTGCATACACAAACACTGCATCATGTCAGCATGTTATCGCACTTAAACCTCCACCAGATGTACAGCGTGTGGGCAGGATCATACTAAGTGTAGGTCAAAGTGACAGCTTTTTGTATTGTATTCTGTTGGTGGAAAGTGCCTCTTATCTTGCTGAGTATGCACCATATGTGATCACTGGCTACATTTGTTTCCCAGACTAGATTAGTAGCTGTCAAGCATTCTGTCTGCAGGAAACTGAATGTTATCTAATATCATTATGGGCAGAGGGATTACTACTCTCAAGAAAATGGTGCATAGAAATTTGTGCTGAAACACCGAATATGAACTTCAGATGAGGGATGAGGAGCAATGCAGTTTGAGTCTTTGTTGTGGACCACTGGACCAGCTCTTTATCCTCTCAAGGATATTCAAGGGTGTGGTAGTTTCCCCAATCACTCTGCATGTGTTTTGTGAACATGTATAAGGCATATTATCACGTCATTTGGGCCATCCTATGATGGCTGCTTGGTGATTAAGAACATATCATGCTGTAGATAAATGCCTCGTAACACAAAATGGTCAGAAGCCTTTGTATTTTAACCCCCTTTTTTGTGTCTTTCTTTGTTTATCAGCACTCAAGATGCTCTCCTGCCCCTACAGTCTCTAGTGAGTATTGCAGTTTATCTGCTAGCAAATGCTACAAGAAGCCCAAGAATCAAGAATCAGAAATCACTGACAAGAAAAATATATGTGCACTCAGTCCACTAGTGCCCAGTCAGAGAAGAGTATATAAGGTTAATGTTTACATAGAACCAAGCTACAGGCCATAATCAGATTCCTGCTCCTACTTAATGAGCTGTTTAAGACTGCCGTTTGTTAGAATTGTACAAATTCTGTTTTTTGTCTTATGCACTGTATTTCCATGTATGTTTACATGTTGTTGTTGTTGTTGTTTTATAGATTGCTGCAGCCATTTCTTATATAAACAAATGAGCGGTGACTTAAGACATTTTTACAGTACAGTATGAAACAAATAAAACTGATGAAGGTTAAATCAAGTTAAACGAGTTGTCCCAATGGCGAAAAACCACAGTCCTGTTTCAGTTGTGGCGACACTGCCCCCAGAACTGTCAAAACATTTGGAAAGGAAGGCACAGGTGTTATAAGATTGATAAAAAGCCCCCCCCCCTTCTCCCCAGTTTCATCACCTTTGTTTGGCTTAAAATTAATTATTTTAACAACAGTCACTTTTAATATCTTTGAAAAACACTTACAAGTGACTTTGAAAGTAAATCTTAAAAGAGCAATGACAAGATTCCAATTTTCTCTGTGGGCCAGCGAGGTGATGTGGGAGGGATTTATAGAGCAGGTGAGATTAGCTGTGAGGGGGGAACTGTTAGAGAGACAGGAGCTTAAGCGGATGACTCAGTGGCAAATGATGTGTGTGAGAGTGGTTACAGGGAGTGGAACAGAAAGAGACTGGCTATCAGTAGTGGATTTCCTTTGTTCATGCGTGTGTGAAACCAACTACATGTGTTGGCACTCCTGTGAGTGTTGTTCTTAAGCTCTACTTCTCTGTCGCCTTCTTCGCTATTGTGTTATCCCTTCATATGAAATATTCACTGGGGCCAAATGCAGAACTGTCATCCTGCTGTATATTTGTTAAAACAGATCCAGCCTCTGACAAGGTTTATGAATAAGTCATTAAAGCGACAATGACAGTGAGCTATAAACGCAGTTTGAAACTGCACAACTGAAATAATGAAGTGTTTCTTCCTTTTTTAAAGTTGTATGTTTATGACAAAAAATACTTTAATGGAACTTCCCTGTCCAGAATGATCAAAAACTCACGGGGGATAAATGAAAAAGATCATCATTTTCATATTTTTCATGTGTCTTTAAAGATAACGCTGACAGTGAACTGTGCTAAGGAAAAAAAAAAGTTGAGTGTGACAGTGGTGTGATAAATGGAACATCTGTGGCTGAAGATGGGAAGCCTTACTTTTTCTGAATCTATGACACTGTGTCTGAATTAAAAAAAAACTTTTTCTTTTTTTTTCCAAAGTTATCTAAAACTATTTTTTAGATCCAAACTTAAACTTTAGTTTTATTCATTTAAAAGTTTCAAGAGCTCAGGAGACAGCTAACAGCAAATACAACATTAAAGGAAGATTGTGAAATCCCACAGAGACACACAAATTACAACACAGGTATTAAAGGAAAAGAAAGAAATTACAGTATGCTCAGCTGTTAGTCATTTGAAATTATATTTATTTGAAACCAACTATTAAATTGTATCTAACAAACACATATACACAAAAATAACATTATACTTAGAGTGTGCTTTTAGTCTTAACCCTAGAATGTATATAAAAGATGGACATAACCACTGGTACAGTACCAAGTGATTGGTGAAGTCCTCTTATGAAGCCTCGAGCAAAGCATTTTGGTTGTCACCATTTTGGCGTTTTGAAAAGATAAATGAAAACGAAGTTGGATGCTAATGAGGCACTTAGAACACAAGATAAACCTGACCAAAAGCTTAATAGGCATTATCATCAATTTTGACTCTAATAAGAACTATAATTATTTAAAAGTAACATAATATTGCTTTCAAGATGAGTGTAAACAAGTGCCTGAGAAAGTTCCCACATTTCATTGAGATGCACTTTTAATTGTTATTCTAACTACCTGGGATTAGTTGAACCTCAAGTTTAAAACTAAACTTCAAGCTTTGAACAGAAAGCTGTTACTTTAGATGAGAACAACGGGTATATTTTACAGCATAAAACAAAGTCAACATTGCTTAACAAAGTATTAAACACTTTACTGTGCAGAAAGAAGGGGAAGAGAAGCCAGAATGTAATGTTCCTATAAGAGGATGCTAGCATAGCCAGAGGTGTATGGGCTCAAATTGTGGTCATAAATATTTTGTACTTGTAAATCAGTTTTGTATGTGTAAAAAGAATTTGTGCGTGTGTAAAAAAGATTTGTATGTGTAAAAAGAATTTGTGTGTGTGTAAAAAAGATTTGTGTGTGGACTTAGCCAAAAAATACATGTGAAACTCTGCACTCAACTTTCAAGTTACAAGTACGAATTTTGACCCTATTTTTCTTCCTTTCATCTGATTGGCCAATGTCATGTCAATCACAAATTTAACTATCTTCCATCTTTTATATACAGTCTGAGATCTTAATCAATCAATGCACATAATCACCGATATCAACATCAATAATAATACTTTATTCTGTTTATAGGGCATAAAGCTGTATCACATTCGGGGCAGCTTTTGGGGTTCATACCCTAGTACTTGACATGCACACTTTGACACACACTGGAGAAATCGGGCCATTACGCATCAGCTTGTGCCTCCTGAGCCATAGTTGCCACTTAAATGTAGACAGATGTTCATTTGCAAAGGAAAGCAGTTTAGCAAACATAAACTAGAGAAGCAAAGTTTTCACTCTGGGGTTCATCCATGATTCACCCCTGATAGTGAGCTTTTTCTCCCAAAGCCATAAATTTGGTTAATGGCTATTAATCCACTATGCCAGCAGTTTTTTGTATTACAGCAGCTCCTTCTGCTAAGGCTGCTGGGTGTTCAGTGACAGACAAGCTTGGCACGTATCACTAATCTGATTCTTGTCGGCATTTCACATTGGATCACAACTGTGACATTATCTCGCAATGAGCTCGGTCAGCAGAACTTAATTGAAAACATGAGGGAGCATGATAAAATCTGAGCTAACAAGAGAGATGCCACCATCCTCCAGCGTCCCTCACACCGCCTTCTGCTATAATGCGTGACATCTTGAGGCTGCATACACAAGTTTTGTTTGTTTCCACTTGGCTTGTTACTCTGGTTAAAGTGTGGAAAATTGTGTCTGCAACAAATTTGGGACATTCCGCAGTGTAATGATGCCTGAAATGGGCGACAACGTGCTTTAGTCGCTCAGTGTTGCCTGTGCGCGCGGCTCTTAGTGTGCGGGCCCGACTGATACTCTGGCAAATGGAAGGTGCATTAGAGAAGACAGTTTCCCACCTCTGAGTGACCTAAAGACAATTTCTTTTTCTACTCCCAAAGGTTCCCTCGACCACCCTCATCTTTCTTCCAAGTGAAGTTATAGGAGCTCACTGTCATCACAGTGACACAGATTTAAACCGAAGGCGCAGTGAGTGCGGGGGAGAAATGTATAGACAGAAATCAATCAAGCGGGTATGAGGAAATGTAACAGAGTGTGCGTGTAAAATTACAAAATTCAGCACATACTGTTTGTTTTGCAGTATTTGTTTGGAGAGTCTCTCTGGGGGTAGCAGATTCATTAATTTCTTTTATCGTCATCATTATACGCCATGTACATTATTTATTTTGTATATTCCTTTTATCTGAATTTGTGACTGGAAAAAATATGTAAAGACGGGTGGCAAACAGTGAAGAAATTAGTTTAAGGTATTTAAAATTTTAGCACGCAGCAGCGAGATTCCCCGTGCCTCCCACTGCTGATTTGTCCAATATGTGACAATCACCCTGTCGTCTTTGTTGTGGTGGCAAAATGGTGGCAGGATTCAATTAATCAAATTTGTCATTGTCTGCCAAGACTGTTTATACAATCTGCTAAGGGCAATGAATTTCCCTTACTCCTGGCAACACAGCATACTAATGTATGCTTTGTCTGTGTGTGTGTATGTTTGGTTTGCCTCAACAGTACAATGCACAATCATTCAGAGCCTAAAAATTTGTCAGAAAACAGGAAATATAACGTATTAGATTCATAATGAAGGTTTACTGAGATTCTAAAACTGGTATTTTTGAATGACAGGATAGAGATGACAAAATTAGTAGCCCCTCCTTTAAAAATGCTTTTTTAAACAGAGCAAGGGTTTTTTAATATACCATTTCTAAACATACTTTTCTCTTTAAAAGCAAAAATTGTTTTGATTTGATCACAATAAGAGAAATAATTTCAAGAATTCAAAAATAACCAGGATTGATTGGAAAACAGACCTTTTTACTGAGCTGTGCAGTGATGTTGTGCTTTAACTTTGTATTGCTCACTACTTGTAAAATAATAATGGATTGCATTTATATAGCGCTTTTCGAGACCCTCAAAGCACTTTACAATTCCACTATTCATTCACTCTCACACACCGGTGGAGGCAAGCTACAGTTGTAGCCACAGCTGCCCTGGGGCAGACTGACAGAAGCGAGGCTGCCATATCGCACCATCGGCCCCTCTGGCCAACACCAGTAGGTGAAGTGTCTTGCCCAAGGACACAACGACCAAGACTGTCCGAGCCGGGGCTCGAACCGGCAAACCTTCTGATTACAAGACGAACTGCCAACTCTTGAGCCACGATCGCCCCAAAATGAGCTTACCATCCAATTAGCATACAGTAAAAAAAACTTCAGTAAATGTTTAAGCTGTCACTTCAGAAAGCCTCATTCCAAAAACCAAAATCAGTTCAGACAGAAAAAGGATTGTTTATCCATCTCCTGCTTTGTGAGCATATGCAAAGTTATCACATTTCCAAGTATCAAGAACTAGAGTGAGAAGTATCATTAAGAAATTCAAAGACAGCCAAGTACATATGAGTCCTGGCTGAGGAAGAAAGTGAAAGATTTTAAAGATAGAAAAGGAAACTAGTGAGAGATGTGTCTAAAGACCCCAGAACAACTGCCAAGACGTGGGATTGTTGGGGATTGTGGTCTCAAAGAAGACTATTTCTAGAACTCTGCACAGGAATAAACCATGAGGTTGCAAACCAAGGAAAACTTCACTTCTGCAGAAGAGACAGCCTCAAGCCTGACTGATGTATGCTAACAGCAACCCGGAGAATACATACTTATACATACTAGAAGCACATCCTTTGATCAGATGAGACAAAGTTAGACCATACAGATGCTTCTTATGGTTGGAGAAAGAAGGCCCCAATATAACTAGTATTATACTGTGGGGATGCTACAGTGTGTCTGGAAGTGGGAATCTCATCAAGGTGGAAGGATATATCAAGATTTTGAAATAAAAACTCAAACAGTGAGCAATAAAACTCAGTCTGGGTTGTTGCTTTGTCTTCCAACATGATGACAGTGACCCAAAATATACATCACTCCTGGTGAAGAACTACCTCCAGAAGAAAAAAGTGAAAGTTACTGACTGGCCTGCACAAAACCCTCACTTAAAAATCTGTGGGGTGAACTGAAGGACAAGATGAATCAAATCTGGAGGATCCTGAGAGATTCAACAAAGACAAGGGGGCTGGGATTGCTCAGGTGACATTATGAGAATAATTCTAACGCTGGTAGTTTTTGTTTTCTGTGAAATAATTTTGCTTCTGTGTCTAAAGTAAAATAATATAAATAATATAAGCATCCAGACAAAACTAGGATGTTTGGAATATTCCTCTGTTTCTCTATCTAACAGCACTTGGGAAATACTAAATGAAATATTTATAGGGAGCTAATAATTCTGTCCTCATCTGTAATTGATCAACTGCAACAGGATACCTGGTAGCCCTGTGATGGACTGGCAGCCTGTCCAGTTAGTACCCTGCCTTTTACTCAGTGGACCCTGGGATGGGCTACAAGCCCCCCCCTGCAAGTATTAGCTGGCCAGATCATTGGATAAAGAGCTGTTGGGTATAGCTAAAACTGCTTTCAGGCAGCCCAAGCTCTGGAAATGTCTTGTGGGTAAAGCATTAAATTTCTTACGCTCCATTAAGTGTTTTAGGAATATTATTTTTAGATGTACAGTGGAGAGTTTTATTTTTAACTTATCTGATTTCCTTTGGCTCCTTCTCTCACTTCCAGGAATACATAATAAGGAGCAGAAAAGCATGCCCTTTCCCTCAGTGCTCAAGTATCTCTAAGAGTTTTTCTTTGCTTTACCACTTTTGCCTCCATCTCTGCATTGTCATATACACTTTTTTATTTCTTCTTCTGTTCTTCCATAACCTCCTTCCTGCCTCCCCATTAACCTTCCTTTCTTTCTGTCTCTCTCTTGTCCTCTCTGTAGCACTCCTCCTGTAGTGAATGGCTCTTGTGGAACTCAGAGGGTAGATGAGTCATTGTGTATTCCCAGGCATTGCTACAGGCATTGTTGTGTGTGTGTGTGTGTGTGTGTGTGTGTGTGTGTGTGTGTGTGTGTGTGTGTGTGTGTGTGTGTGTGTGTGTGTGTGTGTGCGTGCGTGCGTGATTGCACACATATACGCACAAAGGTCAGTCATGTCCCTCTGGCTCCACAGCACTGAGGGTTATGAGGAAGAATTAATTTTTTTTCATTCACACTTTAGGATGTGTAGTGTGTCCCAAACACTAATTTCCCTCCTTTTTTAGTCTCCTCTTCTCTCTTGCTCTACACGCTTCAGATTTATAACCCATTCCACGTCCACCAGCTGGAGTGAAATAGTTAGCCCTACAATGTTAATATTCCGTATTATAATCAATTTTCACCTCTGTGATAAATGACTTTGAGAGAGAGTGCAGCTGCACAGCCGCTTGTATGCTGACATTTCAGTCGGCTGAGAGCAGATACGGCACTAGTGCTGCACTTTAAGTTGGCAGTTTATGACGGCGTGATAAAATGTTGATACAAATATCTACAAGTGCTGACTTAGTATTTAAAGATATCCTTTGACCTCGTGACTAAGAACAGAAATAGGGAATGCATGTAACAAGCACACACACGGGTCTACCAAGGGATTCAATAATTAGAAGACCTTTTAATCCTTTTAAAAGATTTAAACGACCGTGTAGGATAGTGTAATAAATTGCTGTCGTGTCATGTTGTCATCAGACAATGATTTAAGATTGTTATGGCAACAATCAGCGTAGCACAAAAATCACCCGCTGATGTAAAAAACCTTATTTTCCAGTTTGTTCAGTTTCAGTTTGTGGATAAATGGAGTGCCATTAACTGATAGCAGTGTATGTACATGGTGAGGTACGGTTTGCCTTTTCCTGCCTTTGTAATTGCAAAACTCCAACTCTTTATCTGTAACACTTTGCTCTCTGTGAGAGAGATGGTGAGATGCAGAGAGGGATAGGACATGACAGGAATGACTAAAAATTGAAAACGAATGGGGCGTAAGAAAGAAAATATTAGAGTCACACAGGTGGTGGTGGCATGCTGAGAAAGAAATTGTTCAATCAAATCAAATTCTAAACAACCTATTTTCTTTTCCTTTTTTTCATCTCTCTCTTTTTTTCTTTTTTTTTTACTGTAGAGTAATCCAAAGAGAGCATTATTTTTTTGTGAGGCACATTGATTTTAATTTTGCTCATAAGTGAAAGACGCAAGAATATTTCCCTTTTGCTAGTGAACATAACAAAGGAGGATGAAATCTGATATTTTAAATACAGAAACAGATCAGAGCCTACAATCAGACCCCAAAAGCTTAAAGGAAAAGGCTAGCAGTGTTCTGTGTTTTTCACTGTCTGTGACAGGATTTGATAGCAGTATAGAAAATGTTCTAAATATTTGTTCATTTGATATTGGAGCAACCCAGGGCTTGAAAGTGAAAAATATGCAGTAGTATAGTTAACTAAAATATTTTTTGAGTTATAATTAGAGTACCATCTGGAAACTCCAGATGGCATTTACTTCATTTCTGTGACTGAGAATTTCATGCTAAAAAAGTATTCTAGATGCTTGCTTTTATAGTATTTTGAAAGTCAAGTATATACCATTCAGAAATTGTCACTAGTTATCTTTTGCAAGGTGAAGCTTTTCTAATTATGTGTGCTCAAATATGAGACTTTAAGGGAGTGCTGGACTTTTCTTTTAATTTTAACTAGCCAATACATAAACCTTTTTTGATGTGTCTGTCCCAAATTACAGCTCCTTATTCATTTTGATGGTAAGAAAGACCAGTAAAAATTTCAGGCTTTTACCTTTAATAGTCTTTGAGATATTCATATTTAAACATAACTAAAGATTTTAAAAAGTAGTTGAAATATAAAGCTAAAATTTCACAGCAATCACTACCTATGTTCAAACTCTGGACCATAAAATTTGTATGCAAATCAGAGCTGTATGAGCAGAAAATGTTCTAAAAATTGGCTGATTTGAGATGGAATGACCCAAGTGAGAATGATGCTTGTAGTAAGAAAGTGTTTTGAGTGCTTGAATAGAGAAAAAAGTGTTTTATGAAATACCAGAAAAATGTCTCACCAAGTTATAGTTAACCACCAGTACTTATACTCTAGGGTGCCCTGTTCCTCTTCCATACGCAAAAAGCTATATATGAAGAATTAGAGATTGTAAAGACAAAAAAGCATTAAAATATTTGATAACTTTGTTTTGCTTTACATTTAAAGGTATTTTGTTGTTCTAATTGCTAAAGCACAATTTATAAATACAGTGCTATGAATAAGTATTTTCCCCTTTCGTAGTAAGTAAAGTAATTGCATCTCCTCAAATTATGAATTAACTGTGATGAAACACTTTTTTTGTAAAGCTGAGTTCAATTTCACCAGGGACACACATATCTGGTTACTAAAAGACCTGTTGAATCACATGTCTGACCAAGAAAACTGAATAGTGGTGAACCAGAATTAATGCCAGGGATGCACGGCAAACTTATCCAGGAGGTTACAAAAGATCCCAGAACAACATCTAAATGTCTCACTTGCTGTTGTTAATGCCAGAGTTCATGATTTACCAATAAGAAAGAGACTAGTAATAAATGGCATCCACGAGAGAGTTTCGAAGAGGACACAAAGGCTCGTCTCACATTTGCCAAAAAACATCTTGATGATCCCCGAGACTTTTAGGAAAATATTCTGTGGACTGACGAGAAAAAAGCTGAACTGTCTGGAAGGTCTTCATCCTCTTGCACTGGTGTAAAACTAACACATTTCATAAAAACAACATCATACCAAAGGCCAATATGTTGGTGGTAATGTGTGATGACCAGGGGTTTGCTGCTTTCAACTCTGCTTGAGATTGAAATGGTCCAGTGTGGCTGAATTAAAACAATTATGCAAAGAAGAGAGGGCCAGAATTCCTCCACAGTGATGTGGAGGACTCCTTGCCAGTTATCACAAATGCTTGGCTGCAGTTCTTGCTGCCAAGAACAACAGGTTATTACGTTTAGGGGGGGTAAGTACTTTTTTCACAAACAGCCAGGTAGGTTTGGATTGCCCTGTTCTCTTATTATACAGAGTTAACATTTAAAAACTACATTTCATATCTACTTGAGCTATCTCTACCTGATAATAAAATATGTTTTATGATCTAACATTCAACATTAAGTTTGAAAGATGTTCAAAAAACTAAAAATCGGGAAGAGGGCAAATGTATTGTTCTAGAACACAGAAAACCAATTTGTGTGGATAACTTTTTTGGGGAGTGAATCACACACTTAAACTTAGTTTCAAAATGTTATTTCAGCCATTTCTTTATGTTTCTGGAGCAATATTCGTTTAATTCCAATTAAAGATTTTGCCAAGCTAAGTGGCTCCCCCCCACTTATCACACAGTATGCTGATAAATGCATCACCTGCTGAATAAAAAACATCCTTGCCAGTCAGAAGACATACAGAGACAAAGGAATAAAGAGATACATAATTCAGGGGGAAAAAGTGAGCTGGCGAAGGAAAGAGCTATAGAATTTTTTGAAGAGGAGGATGAAAGAGCAGAAGACAAAAGGGAAAATAGCAATACAAGCAACCAACAAAACACAGCGGTACTTAAAATCAGAATCAGGCAAAACTGCTGAAGGAAGATAAAACGAGAAGAGAATGACAAAGACAATGAGGGGAAAATGATGCAGAGAAGCTAAAAGACGACACCCGGAGAGTATGCGTGGGAGGCAAACTGCATGGGAAAAAAAAAATGAAAGTGAACAGTAAATATGTAATCTCTAGAGAACACTAAAGACTAGAGTAATCGATAAGATATGGAAATTTTATCGCAGTTACATGTTGTGAAAGATTGATACAAGAAGAAGAAGCAAAAAATAACTATAAGAAGTCAGCTTAGAGGAGAGAGGAGAATAGAACCAGTGTGGTTATCATATGGCGCATGGCTGCTTGTCACGGTTGGCTGGTGAGCTCTATTGATGCTTCCCTGCTCTCGCTCTTTGCAGTTTGCTGAGGGGGACACAATCTTGTCATGTGCCAACATATTGCATGTTGGTGCTGAAGCATATGGACAGCTAATGCCATACTTTGCTTCTGGAAATAATATTAGCGAGATGGGGGGAAAGGGAAGGGGGGAGCAAGAGAAAATATGAGCGAGGCTGCGATAAGGGAAGGTCTGGGAGGCAGATGAAAAAGAGAGCTCAAACGGAGTTAATGAGAAAGGCTGAGAGCATGCAAGAGGTGTGGTTGTTGATGAAGAAGACGACAACTGGTGGAAAGAGATACAGATGAGAGAAGAGGGAATGAATATGTGTCCCCAAATAGTCGACCAAACATTACTCAGTGTTTCTTTGTCAAGCAAGTTTTGATCTTTCAGTTTGTCACAGGAAAGGAAACAAAATCTTCACACAGTGTGGTGACAGTCATTTGGTAAATCATAGACAAACACTGTCATTTAGACAGCTGCTCCCTGCGATATTTAGATAGTAATTAAAAGGAAAATCAGTGTGGGATCATTTCAAGAGGGTAAAGAACACCCCTGAGACGCCGCCATGTAAGCTACAGGAAAACATCTGCCTGGCTTTTGCTGATCTCAAACATGGCTTATATCGACCATGGACTTGAACCTTTAACATTAGCTTTTTGGCAGCCATCGTGTTGATTTTTGGAGCAGGTGACAATATTTCATAGCGGATGGAGCGTTAAGTTATCAGCTAATGCAATATTGATAAACTTGCTGGTATAAGCTGATAATTCTGTTAGCTGCTGTTTTGTGCTAAATAATGCCTGCGATAAAGTACTACAATTTCATTCACTAAAACTCGATCATAAACTTCTTAGATGGCCTGTGCCTACTAGCAGACCATATCAAATCATTAGTAAGAAAATTCCATTGCAACTTCAAACATGTTAGCCAGGGGCCAAAACTGGCCTGAATAATACAAATTGGCCCAATAGATGTCTTTATAAAGTCTGAAAATTGGAGCTAAGTCATTAGCAACATGTCTTCACTGTCCCACTGTCCCAAAAAAATGTAACCATATGTGTTACAAAAACTAAAATAAGTTTGGCAAACCTTCTCTAAAGACATCATCAACACAAACACAATCAAGAAGTCCACAGATTCTGCATTTAAAAAAAAGAACTCCATACAGTTATAAAGGTGGAGGAAAGGCCAGTTAAAACATTTTCTGCTCCAGGATATCAAAACATTTACACTCCACACGTGTGTATACTGTTATGCTTGTGAGGGCTTGGCACTACAATGTCTACTATAAACTTTTTTTTTTTTTTTTTCAGCTCTGGATGTTTGCGTGCTTTGTTTGATGTGTATTTATTTAGTCAGCAATGCTAGCTGTTTCTTTGCTGGCTGTTGTAATAGACTAAATAACTCCCCATTTTGCATGTGATGCTAACAGGTTACTTCCTCTACATCCACACTAATAAACTTTATATTTTCCAGGGCTTGTTATTTCACTTCACTGCAATGCAACACAGTTGATAGCATCTATACTGTACTGTAATATTCCTTCTAGGCCCTAAAAATAATAATTTAAATGATTACCTGACTAATTGCTTGAACTTATTGCTACAAGTCGACTAGGAATATCTTTGGATGGAGAAAGGCCCTAGAGATAAGTGAGGATGGAGAGCAGGAAAGAGAGAGAAGAAAGGAGATGACTAGAGTGTGACAGGATGTTGAATTATAAATGTGGTGGAAGTGAGGCATGGTCTCATACTCCAAGCTTGCGCAGCCTGCAGTGTGGGTGGTTCATTGATGTCATCTGGCATGCAGGGCAGACACATGCACAAATGTACCAAATGTACACACACACACACACACACACACACACACACACACACACACTGTAATAAATCTACCAAGCAGTGAAATGGTTCCACCCTCACTCCGCATGTGTGCATACTGTTATGCTTGTGAGGGCTTGGCACTACAATGTCTACTGAAAACTTTTTGGATGGACAACACAATGAAGAGGGCTGACATAAATGCAGCAAAAATCATGTCGTGTCAAAAGGCTTTTGACAGAATTTCAAATATTAAAAAAATTAATTACTATTAATTAAAACTTAAAGTAAGCTTAGGAAGTACACTCTAAAAACTAAAACTGACATTTACTTAAAATTTTTGAGGCAACACTTTTACACTTAAAAATATTGCGTAGACTGGAAACCAGTCAAATCTGTTCCATATACTTGCTCAATTGAATAACTAAGGCTTAAACATATTAAGTTGAAATTAATAATTGTAGTTGTTACACAAACATCCAATTACATCCGATTACAAGACGAACTGCCAACTCTTGAGCCATGATCACCCCCTAACATTCAAATATGAATGTTATTGTATTTCACTGGTAGTCTAAGTCTAAAAAAACAAACAAACTAATATGCAGTTGTGTGTTTCATAATACATGTATGAAAAATGACCACATGTTAACATTTTTCCAAATGAAAATTTAACTTTAATAAACACGGCAATAACTCAAAATAAACAAGCACTAAAAAGAGCCTTTCCCCTTTTAGCTCAAAGCCTTACATACTTGAAGGATAAATGGCAAACCAGGAGAGCAAACACAAAAGCTCAGAGTAGTTAAAAAACAAAATGAACAAAACAATGAAAAAGGCTCATGGTACTCAATTACTCTACAATATCGTGTTTTACTTACACTTTTCAGTTGTAGTTGCTGACAATAAATAATATTGATTTGAATAATTAATGATTTTAGTACAAGATACTGAGGAGTATAGATACCTATTTCTCAAATATTTTGATTCAATTTTAAACAAAAATATTAAGTACATGCAAAGAAGGTATTCTGTGAACCACATACTGAATTTTTTGTCTGAGATAAATGTAAATAAATACCCTAATTTAACACAAACACATACGTTAACATTTTAGACATTTATTTCAACTTATCAAACTCAAATAATTACTATGAGGATATTCATAGATTTTATCAGGCTCATCTAACTTATATTTATAGTGATATTTACTAAGCCTCTGAATTACTTTTTAGAGTGTACCCTTTTCTCTGAGGAATGCACAGTTCAGTTGCTGTCTTTATGTAATAAATATTTTTGAATCTCTATTTTTCATATTTGTCACTTTGGATCATGGACCATTTCTTTTAAAGTGCAGTGCACTTTATCACGCTCACATTGGCATAAGCTGAGGTAGATTTCACAGTAAGAGGTGATTTATTTATAGTCTACGTCACGTCTATGTCAAAGTTATGATAATGACACCAGTGCATGATTCAGGGCCGTGCAAGAAAATTGCATACATTACAAATATTTAGTCAAAGTCAACCATTAGTTGCAAAACCAGCAAACTCTGCATGAAACATCTAACATAGGTGACTTTCAGATCAAGATCATGCTGCAGACAGGTGCGTAGTTGCAGTTCAACACGTTAAAAGTGTTGTAGGGCAACCCTTTTAACGTGTTGCCCTAACTCACCTTTGTAGGGCATTCTAATGTCAATGATCAGGCAAGTGGTTGCACCACAGTATTTCTAGTAGTCTCCCAATGTACTGGCTCGTGTTCATTTCTCTTTTATTTAACCAACTTGGACAATTTGTCATGTTTAATGCAAACTAAGGCCAACCGCTGCAATCTGCTAGCAATCAAAAGAGAGGTTTTTGCCAACCAGTCGAGGAATACACAATTTTCACTTGCCATGTGGTCGCAGACCCCTCTCTAGGCCTGTATGGTTGAGACCTTATTCACTTGACTCTACACTGACAAAAATCTAAAATAGCAGATGACTTAACGTCCTGTGATTAGCAGTCAAGTAACTTCAAAACCTCAACAGCATGCTTCTTCAGGCACATTTAGAACCATGTAATTTTACGGCATTAAATGATGATTTAACCCTGACCTAAGATGGTTTAGTTCAGGGTTAAAGTCACGGTTTAGGTGACAGTATGTGGCATAAAAGATGTGTGAAAAACAAAAAAGATAAAGTGTGACAACATGAAATAACTTGAGAAAATTTCATGATGCAAGACTAGAAACTCACCTGAAACACAGTTATGTTAAAGTTTGTCACTTGCTATAGTTTGAGCTACCTCCGCATGCTGTTGTAGAAAATGCAAAAATCCAGCTTTATTTACATACGCGGATAACCTCCATAGAATTGCATAGGTCTTGTCAGAATTCTGCCTTCCTTTAAATGACATTTTTTTAGGCTTTGAAGGTCATTAACAGGCTTAATGGTACTTTGATGATTGGCAAAACAACTTAACTATTTGAACTTTTGCATCGGACAAAGATGAGTCAGCTTGTAATGGCATGTAGGATGGCGTGATGAAAATTATATACAACATTGGGTTTGACATTTTCGTCTGAGCAATTCATTTTTCAGAAAGTCTGCCACGGTGTAATGGATTTTTTTCTAAGCTTTAGTCAATTAGAAAGGGGGGAGAAAAGAAGTGAGATAAAGGAAAAGATGAAAGGAGACGAATGTGAACAAGCAGAGGCCAAGACAGAGGAAGCGATAGACTGAGATGGAGAGGAAGGACAGAGAGATAAACAAGAGTCAGTAAAGATACACAAGATAAAAGAGGAAATGACGAGGAGGACAAAGAGAGACAGTGATGAAGGGACAATGAAACTAGTGAAAAGCGGTGATTAAAGAAGAAATACGAGAAGGATTTAAATGGTGGCATAAAACAAGAGAGGAGGTGAACAAATAGGCCAAAAGAGAGAGTGTGACAAACAATACTGCATTACAGAGGTCAACAGAGGCAGAAGTTCGGTTCCAATATTTAATCTGATCGAGACATCATTAATCACAAAGGAACTAGCTTGTGGTGAATTTAACCCACTTAATGGGAAGAAAAGCTGTACAAGAAAACGGGACAAGACGTGCACACTTTAATGTTTGTGCTGACTCACAGAGAGCTTTATTGTTTGCTGCCATGTTTGGCATGCACACACACACACACACACACACACACACACACACACACACACACACACACACACAAGTGGACAGTATGTAATCCTACAGAATCACAAGTTAGAGATGCACTTATACTATCTTATTACTTATAACATATAGCTTATTAAGTATTCACAAGCTATGAATAGTTATTAAGATGTAGGTGCACACACATATAACACAGAAATGGTCTCATTGGATACCAAACAACTTACTCTCTTCAGTGTCTCCAGAGGGACAGGCTACAGTGTAATTAGGTCTTGTTTGGTCAGGAGTTTCATTGGAAGCTTGGGAATTGTCTCAAGCAAAACCACAGCTTCTCACAGAAGACAAGAAGGGGAAGTATTGATAATATCATCTAAAAGCCAGAAAACAACAAGAAGTAGGAATAATTGAAAAGTGATTTTAGTGTGGAAAACTAATGGCAGCAACTTGTTACTAGCCAGATTTTGGCTTACAAGTATATCAGTATATTTTTCAAATATATATATTTTTAAATGTCCTGCTTCAATACACTTTTTTTGCTTGTGGCTGGTTTCCTTTTTAAAATATATATTAAAGTGTTTAAACAGGTTATAACTCTGTATTTGGTTTAGTAGTAGTTGATACAAAATACAGTGGAACCCCGACTTACGAAATTAATTCTTTCCCGAGGGTTTTTCGTAAGTCGAAAATGTTCGTAAGTCGAATCACCCATCGTGCCTTTTGAGTGAATGATAGGCTATAGGCTAATTGCTAACTGCAACAACAATACGTCGTTCAAGTGGAACAGCGAAGCGCAAGTATGAAAGCCAAGGGGGTTGTCACATGATTCAGAAGGCATTGTGGGCATTGTAGGCATTCTGGGCTCAGCCAACCAGCGGATTTCGTTACGTGGGCATTTTGCCGTAACATGGGCAGAAATATTGCCGTTAAGTGCCTTCGTAACTTGAATTTTTCGTTAAATGGGGTATTCATAAGTTGGGGTTCCACTGTATTAATATAAGTATGCTAACAAGTCCACAGTGACAATGCTGACTGACTTGTGATTTTCAGTGCTTGGCATGTCCTTCTTCATAGCCACACAGGCCTAGAGATTGGTCAATCTATGTATTTCACGACTAGTTGGCAAAAACATCCTTGCTTTTAATTGCTAACAGATTGGAAGATACAGATTTGCAAACACGCTCTGACCATTCAAAGTGTGAAACATCAGAAATGGAGACTTTTTTCCATTTCTCACCTCATTGATATGTCGTCCATGTTCCCTTTGTGTCTGTGTTCCAATGAGATCTGCCATGAATTACACTCTGTTTTAATTTATATTTTGTACACCGGCCCATCTATTTGAAATTTTGGATGTGCATAGTTGTTGAAATGTTTCAGGATTTTTTTTTTTTACCACAAAAATATATTTCATTATGTCCCAGTCATCACCAGTACTGTAGCCATATTGTTACAGTATAATGAAATTGGAAATCATAAAACTTAACTAATAGATAGATAGATACTTGCCATTGTACAGCATGCCATTATACAGACACATGAAGGAGCCACAGCTTAACCTTAAGTGCATGGGTGATAGGTGTGCTCCTTGGATAAAGATGTGTAGTTGAGAAATCATGGCTGGTACTCAAGTGAAGAAAGGCGCTAAAAATGTTTATCTCAAAGCACAGCAGGGGGGTTTGAAATGGCAAGTTCTGGTCAGGAAGGCCAGCAAATATCTTAGAGGTTAAAAGGGCTTTCTTGGCCTGAGTGAAACATAAAGCACTTTCCCCCAGGCACATCTCTGCTTCAAACAGCTTCGCCAGTCAAATTCTTATGGCTAGGTTACAGAAGGTCCTAAAGCAGAGGAGAAGGGCTTAACAAAGGGAGAAAAATCGCACCAGTGTTTTGAATGATCTGTAAAACAAATTCTTTGTTTTTTTTGTCTTGGACCTTCAATGACTGAAACAACAGGAAATCCAAGACATAAGAATATGTTACGTGCAGCTTATTTAATAAAATCAAAGTGATTTAAAGCGCTGGTTATTTTCATGGAGAGAAAAGATGATGTGTTTCAGAAGACGTTCTTAAGATTAGAAATACATGTAAATTAAAGTTTACTGCTTTGAAAATTCTGATGACCCTAACTCTGACCCTGAACAAGTTAGAATCGTTAGTGCCAAAAGGCCACTAAAAAGGCATAAAATTGTATTTAATTAAAACAAAGTTCTTGATTAGGTTGCAGTATGTTGTGTTATGATGTCCAATAATGCCACGCACATGGTGGTATCCTCATGCAATAGTGTTGTGTTACATGCAATGGTTGTAGTGTGAATAACTGTCACTGCAAGGAAGGTACCTAATTATATTCCATGTATTTATAATGACAATAAAGATAAATTCAATTCAATTCAGTATGCAGGCCAGAGGTTACACTTAATTTAAGTAAAGTTTAGGTATTAAACTTTTCCTAATTAAAATACTGTCATTAGCAGAATGCTGGATTGCCAGTAAAGAGTATTTTGAAATGATTTTCATAATGATATAGATGATATAGAAAATGAAATTGCTAATAAAGCTTGTTTAAAATGGTTTAGTGGTAACCTTTTATGTTTGATCTTATATAAAGGTAGACCTAGGACTTTATTTGTAAAGATTTTTTAAAGATATATACTTAAATGTAGTTTAGGTATATGATAAGCATATCATGAGGGGAGAAGTGCTTAGGTCATTTCATAGAAATCGACAAGATCAGAGACGTGGTAAAGAAGATTAAAACCACATAGCTTTTTGCATAGGCTAAACAGGGGATTGATAAACAAAACCAAATGTGTGGTTTCATTTAGTGGTAGTGTGTCACCACTGCAATGTGAGAGAGAAATGGAGAACAAAGGTCACCATAGGCTTAGATGCATTTGCTACCCAAACTGCAAAATTTCTTCATACCCTGCAAGAAAATGAACTGGATGAAACATATTTAAAGTGTAGAAATTAAAATTGATCTTAATTAAAAGAGATTATGGTCATTATGAATACATGTGTTGCAATAATATCACTGAATTAATTTCCCAAGTGCCAGCACGACAGCGAGAGAGAGAGAGAGAAAGAGAGAGAGAGAGAGAGAATAAAATGGATTATCTTGGTGTAGTAGCACCTGGCCATTATGGCATACATTTTTATAATTCTGTGCTTCCAGTGTGTGTAGTAGTTCAACTGATTCTAGAAGCAAGCATTCATTCAGAGACTACGTTAAAAAGGCCTCTGAGCATTTATTTGAGTAGTTATTTAGAGCCAGAATCTAACTTAACTTACAATGAATGGTGACTAGGAGAATACCTTTAGGTATAGAATCATTACTCAAATCTGTTTGCCTACTTCCCCTCAAAATCCATCCATCCATCCATCCATCCATTCATCCATCCATTAATCCATTTTCTTCCGCTTATCAGGGGCTGGGTCCCAGGGGCACTGGGACCCAGCCAGCTACCTCTTCCAGCTTGTTCAGGGAGAAAAAAAACAATGTGTACCCAGGTCAGCCGAGAGTTATAATCTCTCCAGTGAGTCATGGGTCTGCCCCGAGGCTTCCTCCCAGTGGGACACCTGGCAGGAGGCCTCATCCAGGATGCACCCAGGAGACATTCTTGTCAGATGCCCTCACTACCTCAACTGGCTCCTTTTGATTTGGAGAAGTAGTGGCTCTACTCTGAGCACCTCCTGGATTGTTGAACTCCTCACCATCTCTCTAAGTGTTGAGGCCAGCCACCCTTCGGAGAAAGCTCATTTCTGCCACTTGTATCCGCAATCTCATTCTTTTGGTCACTACCCAAAGCTTGTGACCATAGGTGAATGTAGGGATGTAGATCAACCAGTAAATTGAGAGCATTTACGGTCAGTTCTTCCTTCACCACGATGGACCACTACAGCATCTGCATCACTGCAACTGCAGCACCAATCCAGCTCTCCTCTCTCTTCACTCGTGAACAAGACCCTGAGATACTGAAACTCTACTTAGGACAGTAACTCGTTCCTGACCCGAAGTGGGTACTCCACCCTTTTTTGGCTCAGCACCATGGCCTCAAACGTGGAGGTGCTGATTGTCATTGCTGCCGCTTCACACACTGTGAACCACTCTAGTGCAAGCTTGAGGCCACCACCTGATGAAGCCAACAAAATGATAGCATCTGCGAAAAGCAGAGATGAGATTCTGAGACTGCCTAAGTGGAAGCCTTTCACATCTTGGCTACACCTAGAAATTCAGTCCATAAAATGCATGAACAGAACTGGTGACAAAGGGCAGCTTTGGCAGAGTCTAACATGTACTGGGAATGAGACTTATTGCCAGTTATAGGGACCAAGCTTTTGCATCAGTTGTATACGATTGATGTGGTGGTTCTCATTTTTAACAAGGGGGACCGGAAAGTATGCACCAACTATAGGGGGATTACACTCCTCATTCTCCCCTGGAAAGTCTATGCCAGGGTGCTGGAGAGTCCATCTCTTAGTCTAACCTCAGATACAGGAGGAACAATCCCCTCAAAATAAGATTTTAAAAAGCTTTGTTTTCTTTTACATACTTCTACCACTAGCTATACTAGTATTCAATTAATTCTTTAAGACCTTTTTCTTTTATGTAATGCCTTGGTTGGCACCTACCAAAATGTGCCAGGGGAAGAACAAACTGAACTTGCAACAGGGACATAGACATGACAGGCTCACTGCTACAAGTAGGGAGGCCGAAAGAAGAGCTACTGCAGCAGAAACTGCTCAAAACTTAATGGCAGAAGGTGTTGGAACATACTGTGTATGCTAACATCTAACTATCACCCTTAGAATTGGGCAGGGCAATAATATTCTCTCACAATGGACTTTAGCAGCAGGACTTCCTGCTAATTTGTTTGGCTCTGATACCACAGGACAACTTTAGAGTGTTGCCCATTTCCATGTTCTATTGACACAAATCGACAAACCCAAAATGGATTTAATTTTTTAGCTAATGATTGTGTGTTTGTGCTGAGGGTTATGGATAATGTAGTCTTATACAATAAAATCTGAGTGAAGTTTTAAGAGAAATGGGCATAGGCAGAGCCACAGTCCCTAAAGTTTTGGTTTCTGTCTGGATTGAAAGTTTTTCCTGAATCAATTTATAGAAGAATGAAGTCTTTAAAAATAAAATTTCCCACCCCCACCCAAGAACATGTTTCATGCTGCTGTAAATGACTTTGTTAATAGACTAATAAAGCATGATAGGTATATTAACTTTTGGCATTAAATGACCCAGTGAGCTTCACTGCTTGTAGACTTAATCTATAAGAGCTTTCAGATCTTCTCTCTGGATACTTGATCTCCTTTATTAAACATAAAGCCAGGTCAGGAGTCAAAGCAATAATCTCGACAACATATTGTTTCTGTCTACTGAAATAAGATACGTCCTAGAGTAACTGACCAGTTCCTTCTCAGGATTTTGCCTACTAAGATGCTGACTCTCTTAAAGAAAAAAAAAATCAAGATTAACAATGATGATTGGATCCACAATCTTTAAGAGTCTGCATAACACCTCATTCCTCTGAGCTACTGCTTCAGATAACTTCCATTTCCTTTGAGCTTGCTTTGTCAACACTCCAATATTCCTGGTGGGGTACTTCAATACACAACTTCTGACCCTCTGACTAGTTTTTAAAACCTGTTATTCTGTAAGAGATACAGTTCCATCTCAGCACCAGGAAAGTAATGCAGGCTCATATGGCAAGAAAAAAAATTGCACTGTACTCCAATCTCCTACACCATAGTATCAAGTGTATTCTACATTTTTGGAAAAACAGAACTAAATTCTAAATCTTGATGTTATATTGAATATACTGAATAAGGGAAACAATATAACAGAGACATACAGGACACTGTGTCACATGTTATTTTAAGCAAAAAAAAAAAAAAGACACTAAGAGAACTGCCTTCCTATTTTAACTATTCTAGCTCTCTTCCATGACCCTTTCTGTCTCACTGTCAGAAAAAGAAAACTCACTTCCCCTGCCAATCCAAACCACCCTTGTGACAACTATTTCCAGAGCTGTGCAGCCTGTGAATATGCAACCTTGTGCATGTGAACTGAATTTTATTACAGCACCGATGTCCTTTACAGGAGTGAATATGAGATTCAAAACAAAGTTTATCCCATTAACTTAAAATGTTTTTTTAGCTGACTATAATTTGCAAAATGAATATACAGAGCTATCAATTATTCAACTAGATCATTGCATTAATCAGTTTTACATGAGGGAGACTTGTATTGTCTTTATGTGGCAATAGCAAACCTTTAGACAACTTGTATGTCACTGAGACCCCATCATTCCCTTTTTGATGCAATTTTACAATTATGTTGTCAAAAGGGGCCCGGAGGCCTATATTGAAACTGGATGAAAGTGCAGGACCTAGTATGATGACAACAGTAGTTTTAACAGTTTTATTTTACTTAGTGACAAACACAGCATAATAACTTGGCAAAGAAATGTGACTAACTTAGAGGGAATACAATATACAACATTGCAGGGTCAGGGGTTTGGGCCTGGGGGGACAAGCAAGGTGAGTCGTGGCTGGAAATGGAAGTGATTGCACTGAGGAGAGATGACAGAGGGGTTAGACTGTTTTAAAAAGAGTGGAATGGCTGACCTGGGTTTCAAGAGATCCAGCGAGCAAAAGGTGCAAAAGGTGGCAGGAGGCAGGCAGGTGTAGAGCTGGAAGCTGTCCAAGTGATGGAGTGTTAACAGCAGAGAGTATGGTTTGGAGTCCGAGAGGTGAGCAAGCCTGAGGGATGAGCCGTGACGTGGCGTAACCAGAAAACTGCAGCACAAAAGAACAAGGTAAATACGTGGACTAGAGACAATGGCATAGAGTGTAAGAGCCTGTTACCAATGTGGGTCAGTTGACAAACTGGCAATGAGAAGATGTCAACGTGGGTCTTAAATATCTGAGGCTGACTGCTTCAGACCAGCTCCAGGTGAATTGCACAGGTGAGGAAATGATAGGCCTGCCCACGGGTAGATACAGGTGAATCTGGAACCCAGTGGAAATTTCCGGCAGCTCACCCGGACCGTGATATATGTCAAGCGAAACAGGAAATTAATATTAATATTTTTTTAAATAGGAATATTTTAAAGCAGAGATATGTTGCAGGGATTACAAAAATCATGATACTGGTATAACTGTATGCGTTTTTTTATGTTGGTGTCTTTGTTTTACCTTGTTTTTCAGTCAATTTTATTTTATTTCATTTTGTATTTGTTTTTATGTTTTATATATGTGTTTTATACAGTGTAGTTAGATAAAAGAGTGATTTACAAAATAAACTGCTTATTAAAAGATGCATTTCATATAAATACATTTAAACAGTCCCACTGTACCTAAAAATCTGACATTTACAGCATAAAACATGGTTAGAAAATTATGAAAATATTAATCGTTTGGTTGTATTTATTTAATAATAAGTATTTTGTTTTACTGAGAGTAAAATTTACCAACTTCTAATCAAATTGTTAGAAAAGACAGCTATTTTGTCTTCCTTTTTTGTTGCTGCGGAAGTCTGACTATCCTGTAATGTAGAGTGATATGTATTTAACATATTACCTTTCAATTACAATATGAATACTTTCATCAAGGCTATGGAAATTATGAACTTGTCGGCATAAAGTTAAGGCTACAAAGAAATAATCAGTGGAATTTACCACTATGTAAACAATGTAACAAAATATAATTGGCACTTGCAGATTCTCTGAAATGTTATGGAGCTGATGAGCCTATCTTCAGAGGTTGTGGATGGCCCATAGACAGTTCAGTATTGTAGGACAGTGATGGCTTTTGTGACAATTTTTCCTTTAGAAAAGTAAATTTAAATGCAACTTTCAGTGTTGGTGGTTGCTTTGAAATTTAGCCTGGCCTTGTATCCATGCTTGTAAAGTGAAAATCAAGGCTTGCACACACATCCATCCCCGGTTGAACTTACTGTCCACTACTCATAAACAAATGAAGTTTAAGAAGCTCAACAATAAATTGTATCAGTAAACATTATACCTGTCTTTTTAGTATGTTTATCTTTGTTTGTGAGCACATCAACAGTGTTCGCTTAGTGCTGTGTTAGTACAGCCTTAGAGTCTGTAGCAAAGCTGTTGGGGAGTATATGTCAGCATGACTGTGCAATCAGGGCCCTATTTAACCTAGGAAGCTGGTCTTCAGCACATAGGCTGTGTAGCAGTCTTGTGCCACTTAAAGGGGATTTAATCAAGGTAAACCTATTGGACAGCCATGCTTAATTGCACTGAGCTGTGGCGCAGAACTTCCCAAATTAGCCTTCACATGGCTGCAGGGGTTTGATGGAGAAGTTTTTCATTTGTGGGGCTATTCCATGTTAATTTAATCAGTTCATTTTTTTATTTCCACACCTCACTTTTATTGATTCATCTTCCACTAGAAGATGAATCAATATTACAAAGGCACCCAAATGTTACAGCAAGGTTTTTAAAGCTGCGAGTGCTTTTAACGAGGGTGTGGGCAAGTTTACACGTCTACAATCCTCACCTAAATTATAGAGCAAGCTTAGAGGTTTAAAATGACTAGGGTTTGACATGTTATGCATCTGTCATGTCACTTATGGAAAAAGATATGTACGTGCCTGTTAGGACAAATATATTTTGAACATTTCACACAAATTGTGGCTGACAGACACCACAAAAATGGAAAGACTGAAAGTGATTGTTTATGCCAAGATTCATTGCTTCTAGACAACAGGCTTGTGTGGAGATGTGTGAGGTCTATATTAGCAGAAATATGGCCTTTTAATGTGGATTCTGAACAAAAACACGAAAATTAGCATATTTTCAAAATTAAATCAAATGAATGGATGGAAATTTGAATGGAATTTACTACTCTTTTATTCCTGGGAACAAAGTTGGTTTATCTCTAAATCTTAATAGTAACTTAATAAATCAAAAACTAAGAAACTTGTGGAATTTATGTTACTATCATATCAGGATCTCCGGTGTTCTCTATTTTTAAACCATATGATCCTGTGCAGTTAAAATCCCAAGCTTTTTTAAAATCATTATGAACATGTTGAGTTTTCCGGTGTAGACATTGCTACTGACTATCCCACCGCTTCTGAGCATCTCAGTCAGTAGCTTATCACTTGAAGACCATCAATGACTTCCTTAGACCTGCGATGACTACACCTCATGATGTCTGCTGCAGAAGGCGTTAAAGTTCTCTTACTGTATACACAATGGTCACAAACACGCGCCAAAACCAGTTTCCCTCTAGAGTTGCCTTCTTCATGTCTTCCTTGCCTCTGTCCTTTTTCCCACCCACATCTCTCTCACACAGTTTCTCATTCCTTTCATCTATGCGTGTGTGTGTCTGTGGATGGTTCAGTCAGTAATAGGATTGAGAAGATTATGCTTGGGCCATTGTTGTAATGTCCATGTTTTACAAATCTCTCCCTCCTCAGAAACTCTAATGCCAGTTGCCACATAAAGAATATGAAATGATGCAGCTTTTGCAGTGAACACTTCATCCCTCTTTTCTTCACTGTCTGCCATTCTTTTCTCTTTTCCAGACGCCAAAGTCTAAACAGTCTAATCAAGTTTACAATCTGCTGCACAAATCAATGCACAAGCTGTGACAAGCACACCAGAATCCAAATCTTTATGTGGCCTCTCATTTTCTTTATTTAAGGATTTGAACAATGACACAATTTTTGTAGTTTGTTCTGCTCTGCACCCCAACATTGGATTTTAAGTACATTCTTTCAGCTATGGCCAGATGAGGCCTGATTTCCTACTATTCCATGACAAAGATCCAGAGTTGATTCCAAGTGTTGCACTTGGTAAGCATTTCCTGGACTCTTAATATGAAATCTAGGAGGCTGAAACACCAGAATAAAAGTATCATAGAGACGGAAAAACATTTAACCACTGGTTACACTCAAGAACAAGAAGGCCAGATTAGACTTGGCCAGAAAACATCTAAAACAGGCTGGTCAGTTCTGAAATAAATACATAAATAAAATAAAATCTTTGGAAAGATGAAACAGCTGAGGATCTGAAGCATGCCCCAATATCTGCCAAACACAATGGAGGCAATAGCGGCATTTGGCATGTATGGCTGGCAGTGGCACAGGGACACCAGCGTTTATGTGACGACTGAGAGAAGTAGGATGAATTCTGAAGTGTAGAAGGTTATACTCTGTGCTCAGATTAAGCCGATTGCTGCAAAACTGATCGGACAGTGCTTCCCAGTGCAAACAGATAATGACCCAAGAGTTTCTCAAGGCGAAGAATGCGATATTCCTTAATGGCCAAATCAGTCACTTGATCTCAGTCTAACAGAGCATGTTTTTCTCAAGATAAAACCGAATGCAGAGAGACACAAAAAACAAGCAGCAACTGAAGGTCAAGTGCAGTAGAGCCCTGGCAGAAAGTCTGAAGAGAAGAAACAGTATTTTGTTATGTCCATGGGTTCTAGGCTTCAGGCAGTTATTGACTGAAAAGCATTTTAACTATCTATTAAAACAGTCCTATGCACATAATGTAAAATGAATGATCACTTACAGTACAGTGCTGAACAAATGTAACAAATTAACAATACTGATATTGGTACAGTCATGTTTCATGTTTCTTTAATTGAAATTATTTTTTAATCCTAAAATATATTTTCTGTTGTCATCTATGAATTTTCACATTTGCTGTTTAATAAAAAAACAGAAAAAATAGTAAAGCACATTATTATTATTTTTAATAGGATGCCAAATTACAGTTATTTACTTGCAATCTTGAGCAGAAAACAAGTCCAGTGTAGCGGTTCAAATTTGGGTGTGAAAATGTAAATTCAGTTTGTTTCTTAGTCTTAAACAAGTTTTACACATTCCTAAAATATTTGTGTGTTCTTGTTTTTATGACAAGTGATGTAATAAATTTAAGCACTGTATCTGTTTAAAAGGAAAAAAAAACATTTGGCTTTAGTGGGCAATAGAAATGTAGGATGAGCAAACATTATAACAAAAATGTAAGATAATGATAATTAGATATGGCATTTCTACTTTATCGTATTAAAAATAGGAGCAGGAGAAAGTCTGGTTGGTGATTTGGTTAATTAAGGAACAGGTAAAGGCTTGTAAACACAAGGTAGTTGTGACAGAGCGCTGTCTAACAACAGAGAGTTTTCAGGGTCCATCGAATAGACAGAGGAGAAAATGTTGGGCAGATTTATGTATCTGGGACAGAAAACTGTAGGATGAGGTGGGGTCTTCGACTTAAGGAATGTCATTAGTTATAATTATCAAATGCCCCTAAAGTTTAATATAGCATGAAAAATGTGGTTAGTCACAGATTACTTGTGTAATAAGTGTAAATTTGTACAGTAAGTTCCACAATGCTTTGCATTCAGACTTTATGAAGGCTATGTATTCAAATGGACAACTCAGGCCATTTTCCAAGCATATTTTATGCATTTTATGTAAAAATTTTACATCTTTTGTAAATGCAACTTTAGCAGTAATGTGTAGCATGAAAAATTAATGATGCCCAAGAGAATGTTGAGAGCTTCTCTTTTAGTGTTGTAGTGGTGTAATCCAAAAAACTTTTGACATATAGTTGTCCCTTACACAAGCTATTCACTCGCATTCACCTCCATCCCTGCACAAATGTATTTGTTATTCTAAATATCTCTGTACATGTGACTCTGAATGCTGAGCTGGAAGGGTGATTGGGAATGAAGCTTTCTATAATTTCTTAAAGATGTCAAACGTAGCCATGGGTTTTGACCTTTCAGCGTAGACATTCGAAACAACTAACAAGCTGTGATAGATAAATAGAATAGAATAGCTCTGTTGTACATGTAAAATGAAATTGTAGGAAAAGTTACGTAGATTGATATATATGGTCCAATAGTAGGCATAGAAAGGGTATCTTTGAAGCACAGTTAACACAAATACCACTAAGAATTTGTTAAACAGTGGTAACTGAGAATCACACAGAGCCTTTTTAAACTTATTAAAGTGAAACGATTTATGTGGCTCTTCGGGGCTGTACGGTTCATGCTACAGTAGAGGGAACTCTTTATCTTTTACATTTTACGTCTTCAAACATGAGACCCAACGTACTTCAAAATTTCTACATAACACCCAGTGGGTATTTGAAATTATTCTTTTCAGCGGTGTTCAGTTTTTGTCAAAGAAGTCAAATGAAACAGTGGGCATTGGCATTTCAATCGAGCTCTGATTTCTGATAGTGTTTATAAGAATATTTTCTTACCAACAGCACTGAGATATCTGGAAGAAAAAAATAAAACATCTACTCTTATTTTCACAAACGGCATGATCTGATTTATGAGAGGTCTTGGAGAAATAGTTGAGTTGGCCAAGGCTGGCCTGCTGTTATTTTTCCACTCAGGCTGCTTTGGTGGCCAAAATAGATGCTCCCTCTCGTATTTTTTATTTTTTTTGCAACAATGAACTAAAATGACTCTGTCCGGAAATTCCGGGAAGACTCCTGTCTTCCCGGAATTTGCGCAATGGGCTACTGCTGCAGATGTCTGCAGAGAAACAGTTCTGTGAAAAACTATTTAGACTAAGATAACCTGAGTACATACAAAACACTGTTTTTAAATTATGATTTTTTTGTGGAGGGGACTATAAAGACCTGTCTGGTAGTACGTGAAAAAGTAACCGCGGCCCTTTGTAAAATCATGAATTAATTGTGATTACCACATTTTTGGAAAGTTGAGTTCAAATTCACCAGCCACACCCAGGCCTGAATACTGTAATCTGTTGATTCAGAAAATCACTCGCTTCATCAACTGATTCACACCAAAATAAAGAACCTGTAGGTGAAAAAACATCCAAACCCTGGATCTGACCTCTCGTTTTTTACAGATCACCTTAACCTACATGCCAACTGTTAAAGCTGGAATTGTTAATGTAAGGAGAAATCTAGAAAAAGAAGAGCATACAAAACCTGTTGCATGTACTTTGTATGTGCTAAAAAAAATAAGGCAGTGCTGATATTTGGCTTCATGCAGGATTCCCACCCTGCTCTTCCACTCGAAACACGAAGCTAAACACATCTCAGCAGCATTTCTTACTTTCTGTGACTTTTTTTTTTGCTTTTTAACACTACTTTTAATACTATTTTAAACTACTCACCTGAGCTGGTGTGAAAAGTGATTGGCCAAAATCCCCCATAAGCAGATTTTGTAAAGCCTGAAAACAGAGCCCGGTGGAGCCTCAGACCTGTGCTGCATTACAATAGTGAAAGGTTATTATGGATTTTTTTTTCCCCTCCAGTGATGCCAGAAACAGCAGCTTTAACGAAACGGGTTGGCAGTTTGGAGCAGAGAATTCTGTTGTGTGTTGTGTTCGCTTTTGTTTCCATTATTAACCCTAATTTAAGTGATAATTGTCCTTTTCTGCTTCTGGAGGGAAATCGTTTATCACTGCTTTCTCGACCGTGCCAGAATAAGATTTTTTTTTTCTTTCAGCTTCTCCAAGAAATGCTTAAGTTGTGAAAAGCAACATTTTTTTATGCACATGTTCATCCTGGCCTACAGTTACTGCCAAAAGTGGAGGGTGAAATTTAATTTTGTTTGGGGGCACGCACAAATGGCTGCCTATCATAGCAGAAGGAATAAGAGAGAATTCTCTCTGGACTTGGATCTGAATACTTTTTTATCAGGATGATGAAGGCCAGATTGAAAATTGATTAGGACTTGTACAGCACAACAACAAATGTAGAAGAATTCAAAAGCAGATGGTGCTTTGGTGTAGAAAATGACCTGATGTCTGGACTCATTTCAGGTTCATTTCTTTTGCTTTTTGAAAACGCTCTAAGCAAATAAAGAGGTTTTGAAAATTCAAATTCTCAAGCTCTCTCTATCTCACACACCTCCGTACATTTCCACTCTTCCAGATAGTAACCTGATGGATGAATGGCTGAGGATAAAGCACCACACATCTGCTCTGTATCACAGTCTCAGCGGGATGTGGAGCACTTGTGCATAAAGACATTACACAGCTTGTCCTTGCTGAGATAAATTACTACCTGTGTGCACACAAACCATGTCCCCTCTCCTTTATGCAGACAAACACCTACGAGGATACAGGAACACTGTTGAGAAATAAAACTGCATCGCAGAGGGAGCTCCCTGCTGACTTCTGTCCTCACCTCAAGTTTTACATTTACATTATCCTACACTTCTCTTTTACAACCTCAATCTTAGTTTTCCACAGAGCCTGAAAAAAAGAATTCACCCTCTGGTTTGTGGATAGTGGTACAGACCAGTATTGGATAGCTGCCAGAAAAGTGAATTCATAAATTGTGGGTGAGTAACGCTGTTTTGCTCCTGTAAGCACATTCTCCTTGCACTCGCTGTAAAAATGCATTTTGTTTGCCGACATGACAGCTTCTGATTCGAACCAAAAGGAAAAAAAAAGAAAAAGAGGAAAGTATTTACATAAATTCTGTCAGAAAATGTAAAACTCTTTTTAACTTCTCTCGAATTGTCCCAAAACTAAAAACAAACAGGTTTCATTATAAACGTCATGCTTTTCTGCTGTTTTGAAAATGTGCTGTATGAGTTCTTACAATAAAATAAAGAGGATTTAATGCTTAGGTACTCTCTGAAATCCTCAAGACGAAGTGCATTGTGCATGGACAAATAGGCATAAACTGTAGAAGGCAATGCTACACGTAGTGAAATGAGAACCTTGGCTGCATCCTGTAATGTCATATTGCAGTGCTTTCCCTGTTTAGCAGCGCTTTACAAAGTTAGAGTGGCACCAGTAAGTTTTGTGTAGGCTCTAAGCTGAGCCCTGTTATTTCACTCAGTATTTTATATTTTTGCAGCAGCACAGTGGCATGGTGGTTAGCACTGTTGCCTCACCAAAGGTTTTGAGTTCAATTCCACCATCAGGCTGTGGTATTTGTGTGGGTCCTCTCCAGGTACTCTGGCTTCCTCCCACTGCCCAACGACATGCAGATAGTGGGGATAGGTTAATTGGAAGGCTCCCGCTACCCTGAAAAGGATGAGCAGAAGAGAATGAATGGATTTTATGTTTTGCCAAAACAATGGCAATAATTATGCCGCATTAACTGCAAAAGGATTCTGTTTAAAGTGTACCCTGAGATGTAAAAAATAACTTCTGCTGGATTATTTCAATACTGAAGAAAAATATATAGAATGTTTTGAAGCAGATTTTTTTGAGTTTTTGATTGACAGGAATAACAAAGTAGTCAAAAAAATGTAAGTCAGACAAAGTCTAAAAATAAGTGCTTCATGTCATATTGTATCCTTTTTGTTTGCAGCTTTCTGAATTATGACTTTTCTGACTGTAGGTAACTGCAGAGCTTTCTAAGGTTGCTAAATTACTGCCGTCATGAACTGTATTACAGCTGCTGCTACAGATGATGATTGCGTTGGTACTAAGTGGGTCAAATCCGCTGGTCCAACCACAATAACCAACTACTTTTTTTAGAACACCTGCACCTGAATTTTTTACCTGATGGATCGTCTTTGCATCACCTCTCTCGCTCTTTCTTCCTCCCCCTCAGTTCTTCACCTCAGAGTCTGAAAGACTAAGCTTCATGGCTTCTGTGTGGAAATGATGCACAGGTACAAATGTATGTGATTTAAAATACTCATTTGGCTGAGTGGCACAAAAAATGAGCACTTAAGACAAGTTTTTATAAATTCACTGTGTTTGCTAATACTGTACACCTGTGGCAGTCTGCTACAGTATACGTTCACAAATGCTCAGGAACACAGTCCTATTTCATGAGCCAGTTAGTTCGGTCTTTTGCAGGCTCAGAGTTAGGATGTTGTTGTTGTGCAGCATGGAGTTGTACCATAAATCCTCCTCTGTCCCTGACAAAATCCTCCTGGATCATATTCTGTTTTGGACTTCCACTGTCTGTCTCCTCAAAAGCCTCAAGATTTTTCAGAGATTAACTACAGGCCAGTGTAGTCACTTTCGGTGTGTGGTGGGTGTATGTGTGCATCACACTAATAAATGATTGATCCTGTGTGCACGTGTATGTGCGTGTGCGTGTCTTCGGTTTTCTCCAGAATTGTTTATCTGGTCTACTTCAGACTTGGCAAGTGTTTTTCTGGAGACCCAGAGAAGTGTTGTGTCAGGTTGCTTGGCTGAGCCTAAAAAGAAAAACATGAAATCACAGTCACCGTTTTTGTGGCAGTCAATCAGCTTATTTTACGCCATCAATTATAACAAAGATATCTTTCTAAAATACCCATGAGTTGACACTCAGAGAACAAGCTAAAGCAAATAAAGCTAAACATGTTCATGATCATCTACTGTGTGGAATCATCAACAATGTGATGCTCTGTAAGCACTGCAAACTAGAAAGGGATAGTCACCAGTGCAAATGCATAAGGACTTGAAGAAAACCATCCAAATGTACTTGATCAAGACTGCAGCAACAGACAGAACCATGTTTGCTTTTGTTTCAACCCAAGCACCATTCCAATCATGTCCTAGTGTAGTTAATGCAAAGAGTTCTGGGTCACGTGAGGAATAAGGAAGTGGCAAAATGATCATGGGAGTCATGCACTGCAATGAATTCATGTTAAGTTTGTCAGTTGCATAGCGTGAAGGATTGTGTAGTTGTGTAGTGCGATACTGTTTTAAGAGTAAAACTTGCCTGTCATTACAGCTCAATGCATGTTTCATCTGATTAAGCCACTTTGCAAAACATACACGCTCCATGCAAATCTGTCACCTTACATTTCTGTCTCTTTCTCCTTCCTAGCTCCCTGTCTTGTTTGTTTGCTCATATTATCTCATTAGCTTGTCCACCGTTAGTCAATCAATCTCCCTCTCATTGGACCACTACTCTTTGGATGAAGCCCATTAGTTACTGAGTCCTTCACTGCCTCTGTTTCTAATGCTCACAGTCTATTCACTGCCTGTCACTATCAGTTCTTATAGATGCATGTGGGTGTGCGTGGGTGTGTTTGTGTCCATATGTATTACACAATTACTGTTTGCCCTTGCATGCATGTGCATCTGGGGTAATGCTTTCTGAAGGCATAACCAAAGTTCAACTGCAAACTTAACACAGTTGATGAAGCGTAAATGAGCTTCATCATGATGAGCGAAGGTCACAATGAACACCGCCAACAAAGCACACGAACCCACACACTTACATACATCGAGTCCTAGCTCGCAATTGCCTTTTTCTGTTGTGACATATTCATGAGTGCAAGTGGAATAAGGATCACATTAGGAAAAGAACAAATGAGGCCGCAATCCTAAAATCAAAAAAGTCATCAGATCAACAAATATTTTCATTAAATATTTCCAGCTCAAAGTGTCTACTGCGTTGACTGAGGCTGTCCTCTTTTTAACATGCTGTAATGCATTGTGTCCTATTTTACTTAATAGAAAAGAGCCTCGCCAAAACAATCAGTGGTTATTCTCAGCCTCTCAGGGTTATTTATTAGCACTATTGATGCTCAGTTACTTAGCCTTTAAGCTAAATTTTTGAAAATTCTCAGAATGTCCTGAATGCTACATATTTTTGCTTCAGAAGAGTTACTCTCATATTTCATTGTGGACATTAAGCTTAGGATCAGGACTTTTCATAGCGAGTAATCCAGACTGCAGCAACATATAAATAACTAACCTTGTGTTGTGGCTGAATCATTTCAGAAGTTCTCTCCTGAAGTTTGATCTGTTTTTGCTGTCTTTTTCCTACAATATAGCTTTTTCCAGTCTGGAACTCTCAACATAAACTTGTATTGACTTAAGTCTCATCCCTTCATCTTCCCTATGCTAATGTGTTTATATTAGCCTAATCCCAGCTCAGTAGCTAGCTACCACATAATATCCAATTATTTCTCAGCTAACCTGACTTCACTAACTGTGCAAACATTGCTGCTATTTTGTTATCCATCTTTTTTTGTTTTGATGTTATAGCACAGTTCTACCGTTTTAATTTTTTAGAAATATGATCAGAGCGTGCTATGTCATTTTTAAAAGGTAAAAGTTTTAACTCCACTAAACCTTATATATCCTCGTTTTCTTGGATGTCTGGTCATTAAACTTAATTGTAACACCTGGGAGAACAGCCACACTGATTATATTATTGGAGCTGAAAGAATTTGGACCATATTAAACTCTCAGTGTTTCTACAATGTTTGTTTGATATTGGGAACTGAAACAGGTTTTGGACCCAGAAACGGCTAATGATGTCAGGTTTAATGAGCGGATGCTGGGGGACTTCCTGCGATACGATAGATAAACGGAGCATTTCTTCTCTACTCACCTCTTTCCACCTCCCATGTGGTTATGTACTACTGCTGCATGTCATTAAACTTTTCTTCTCTTTCTCCTCAGCAGCAGATGGCTGCCCCTCCCTTAAGCTTTTCCTTTTTTCGGCTGGTCCCTTGCTGTTAAAAGGGGGATTTTTGTCAGGACACTGTGCGAGGCAGGCAGGAAAGGACCAAAAATACAGGACTCTCAGAGAAACAACTGAACTCAAAAAACACAGCTTTATTGCTGGAATTGCAGAATACAAAGCTAAGGCTGAGAATACACTAGAAGTCAAACTAACAGGCAGAACATACAGCATTCAGGGAGATCACAACAACAGACAAACGAACACAGAGGATTTAAATGCACACTGGATAACAAGAGGATGGGAAACATGAGGGAACACAGCTGGAACTAATACAGACAAACAGGACAGGGGAAGCAAAACTGAACACACTGAACACAGGATGAGAGACTGTCAAAATAAAACAGGAAGTACACACACTAAGACCATGACTAAGATGTGAACTTGACAGCACGACCGATGAATAAATACACAAAGACGTGACTGACTGGGGGAGAGAAAGGAAACACAAAAGATGATAACTATAAATTGCCTAACCTAATAAAGAACACAGACTGGAAACAAAGAGAAACTAACACAATCAAACAAGAAGTCATGAACTGGAAATAGAGATAATGAAACTCAGGGGCACTTGGGACAAAAGAGCTCCATCAAAAATTCATCTTAACTTAGATTGATCCAAAAAAAAGACAACTTATAGAACAGGAGAACAGACTATAATGCAAAGATACCGAAAACAGAATGAGAAAATCCCCCCCAAACCTCTTACAAAGTCAAAACCCTTGGTTAATTGAGTTTTGATTGGGAAACAACCTTATTGTGAATCAGCCTATTTTCTCTATGCATAACATTGGGAGAAGGTTTATTTAAAAATATTTGCATACTGTTGAAGAATGTAAACAGATAAATTCAAAAGTAAGTAAATAAATACAAATTTGTCACATGGTTTTCTTTTGATCTCATACACACTGCAGCCTTCTGCTGTGTTACTAGTTACTTCAGGCAGAACACTGTAAAAATGCTACATCAGACAAATTGATTTTCTTTTTCTTCTTCACCTAGCTTACCCTCACTTCACTGCCTTCTGGTCCCATTGTAACCATGGTTGAGGCTCTAGCATGGTTCAGTCCCCTGAGATGGATAACAAAGGCTATCTATCTGCAGATAGAGTCTGGCCTTTTGAAAACACTTTAACACCTACATGGTCTCTTCAGGTAGCTCAGATTGGTTATGATACACTAGATTTTTTTTCTATTTTCTTTTTTTGCGCAGTGCTGAAAGTGTTGTGTTTACAACATGGAGTGCATATGAGGGAGATGACAGCTGAGAGTTTAGGTGGCATTACATGTGTCCAAATTGGTGGATCTGCATCAGCCCCGCTACCTCGGTTAGTGCTTTCACCAGGACAGAGAATGGATGTCCTTGTCAACACTGATAGGCAGAGCCATGTTGAGTTGACAGCAGTAGCAGCATACACAGCAAGCGTGTGTTTGTTTGCCATGTCTCTGTAATGCCACGGCACAGGGGTTGACGGGGTAGCAGTCTGTGTCAACAAAATGTATGTGGCTTTGCCTGTCTTCTGTTTTTCTGTCCCTTTGCTTTCCTCTGCTCTCTTCCTTTTCTCTTTCTCTCCTTGTTGAACGGAGAAATCGTTTCTTTCTCTCCCCCACCTGCCTACTGTCTGAACTGAAATATGTCACAGAAATGCATTAAGTTTCGGTTTCACTGTCCTTCTCTAACTTCTTCTCACTGACAGAGAGCAACTGGAGTGAAAATCTTTGCTTTCTTTCATTCTTTCTTTCTTCGTATTCCTTCGCCTCTTTCTCTTACTGCAGGGTCTCACTTTCTGACAAGAAGGAAATGCAACATTGAGTGCACTCAAGACCTGTATCAAGGGAGGGTGTCGGAGAAGACAGAGAGACAGAATCAGCTTGGCACAGGCAGACAGGAAGATAATGAGAATAGATGGCAGCAGACGACCGTCAGCATCCACCTATACACACAAACGCGCACAGACACAAACACAGAGGAGAAAGATGATAATCAGGTGACAATGGATGATAAGTATTTATAGAGTGTTTGTTTCTTTTCCGTCTTGTTGTGTGAGCCTTGAACCTCTTCAGTGAGTTTCCCACTCTTCTGCAGTGAAAATAAAATTTGGCAGCCATACACTGCCATATATTGCATTGGAATAATTTATGAGGCGCAGAAACATTGTGTTGGTCCTACTGAAGAAAATGTGATGCTGAAATGCCCACTTGCTGGTAATGCTACACTGTACCCATTGAGTCTGTTTGTCATTATTAGCCAATTGAGACTCGTGACTGCTGCAAGCGGGAGGTATGTGCAGACAAGCTGAAAGCCTGGATACTGTTGTTACACTAACACATGGAGTTTTAATATGAATACATTACATTACATATACAACATATCAATATATTAGTGGTTAGAGGGAACGCTCTCAGTGGTTTCACTTTTTCCTTTCTGAGGCTTTGTGTGACCAGTTTTCTGTAATACTGGTGTATGTGAGTAGGAGCTGACTCACAGTTCAGTGCACAGCAAGTAGGGATGGATACCAAAAGCCTAGGTGACGGGGCACAGTCATACTTGGCCCAAAGCACAGTTCTGAATAAATGGTAGTATTTGATAATAGAGACTATGATTTATGGTGTAATTTTCCCAAGTTTTCCATGTACTTTTTCTGAACTTCAGGTATAATTTTCATTACTAAAAAGACACTTACAGGTAAGTGCAGTAGAACAGGGGACTAACAATCAGATTTCTTTTTTTGGTACAAAATGAGAAATAATTATACTGATTTTGAAGTAGTCAGCAAAAGAGTTTTTTGACAAGGGATTAAAATGGCAGAGAGTTGTACAGATGTAAAGGCTAAAGACATAACTGGAAATGGTTTAAGGATATATTGTAACATAAAAGTAATATATCAAATTAACCTGAATGCTGGCTATAAGCTGACAGAAAATAAATCACTATTATCTCTAACGATTTTACCACTTATAAATTTCTTTAAAAAAACAGAAAGAACTGATAGGAGTTTGATCAGGAAAAGGAATAACAGAAAGTATTACCCGTAAAATAGTTGTATCCAATCTGAATCCTCAGTGTTTTTGTAGATGATAACCGCCCTCAAATCTTGGTCATGATGTCACAGATAGCACCTCTTCACTGGGCCCCTCAGACAAGAATGATCAACCACATTGACCTTGTTATTTCTGTTAAGAACAACAGGAAATGCTCGATGGACTCAGCGTGATGTCATAAATCCGTTCAATCAGAAAGTCATCTTCCTTCCAAAGTTCTAACAAAATAATTGATCAGTTGCCATACTGCCACATATCAAACATGGTGGTGGCATATACTTCCTCTATCCCTGCTTTCTCTTTCGTTGTTTGACTGCCTGACACCTCTTATTCCTTTTCAGTTTGTTTGTTTGTTTGTTTGTTTTTGGTTTGGTTTGGTTGGTTTTTTCAATTGCAATCACTTGTTGGTGATCCCCCGGCAACCTCTGGTCACTAGGTAAAAGTGTGTATTGTCCAACTGGTTGGTGAATAGTTGCTTGAGGTTACTGGCTGTTGCTAGGTGAAAATGGTTGCAAAGAAGGAGCTGCACTATAAAGCTCCTTGTACTTGCTTTGGTCACACAAAGCTTGAGAAATAGTGATGCAAACTGAAAACAAAGAACAAAGTAAAGGTTTTGCCTTATGGTTGCAACCAACACATTTCAAAAGGTGGTCCATTTCTGTTTGAAACTTGTAGTTGTACTACCACTTGATGAAGTTTCTGAGTGTTTGCAGACAAGTCAGCATCTTCTTTGTAAACTCCTGGTGACTGAGGCAGCCTGCTAGTTACCAATCAATCATAAAAAGGTTTTTGTTGCTCTCTGAGACCAGTGTTAAACTAATAACTACCAGCAATGACCTGCAACCATTTGCAGATGATACACTTCTCCCTACTGACGAGATTGGTCTCTAAGCCGGCGTGAAAGGACCTTTAGTCATAAATGTTACACCAGCTGCCAAAAACCGGTCTAACTACAATACAATAATATAAATACTGTTAGACCTGAAGTGTGTTTTTAAATGTGAGAATTTGTTAAATTTTTTTCAACAATTTTATAAATTAAAATTTAGGGGTTAAGTGGTTTGAGTTTGAATATCTTTAAGTACCTTTATCTTACAATGCAAAGCACCTTAAGGCAACTGTTGTTGTGATTTGGTGCAATATAAATAAATTGAATTGAACTGAATACAGAAGCATTGTGTTTTTTAATTTTTAAAAATCATTGATTTGCCTTTAGGCTACTTAACTTTAGGAAAATGGCTTTTAAAAAAAGAAGATAAATAGCCAGTTTAGATAAGAGTACAACTGACTCTTTTAGCGTCTCCATATATATTTTTTTTTCTAAAGCCAACAGCATAACTGAACCCCCACTGATACTTTTGATTGGTGCAGTTATTCTTTGCTCACACCAGTACAGCAGTATCCAAGAAAGCCACAACCCTTAATTTTATTGTACTTAACAAAGAATTCTGGCGTTGGCATTCATGACAAAATTGTAGATACAGATTCTCAAACTCACCGCTTGTCTTCTACACCCTACACCCTGATAAAAGGGCTGTATGTGTGATGAAGGAAACGATTTTTTTCCCCTTTAAGTTTTCCAAGGTGAGCACACTTCACAAAATAGCTGCTGAGGCCTTTGACAACAACTGAGATTGAGTGCACAGCTATCAACATTTTGGCCTTGTGTATGTTTTGGCCTCAGAAATCATTATGAGCTGTTTTCAACTAAAAAAAACCTAGGAAGGGATTTGCCCATCTGGATGACACCACCTCTATTAATGTGCTCTACACCTCTGTCCTTAGATAACCATGGATCATTTCTCTCTAGGCACACCGCATGGTATTTAAATTAGTTGATGCACACGGTGCTTTGTGGTGATTTAAGAACTGCTAAGAGGCATAAAACCGAGCAGAGCTGTGCCCGTGCCTTTTTCTATTCATTAAATGTTTATGCTCTGATATGCATCATGGTTCTAGAGTATTTGAATATTTGAGAAACAGAATAAAAATTGGCAAGTTTTACTCTATAAAAAATAGTAATCCCTTTATGATACACAGTTCACTGTGTTCAAACCAATCAGGGATAAAACCTGGAAATATCCAGTTTATCACATTCACAATATATATCAAATTATATAATATATTTTTTGTTCCTGTTTTAGAATTATGTTGAACAGAATGAGCAATGCAGAAACTTTATGTTTTAGGGAATTGTCAGGAACCGCTACTGGCCAATTTCTTGGCCAGTTTGTATAATTCTAATGAGTTTGAAAGTCAATGTTTGGTGTGACCACCTTTATTCTTCAGCATGCCTCAACTCTCATAGGCAGCTTTCTTGTAATTTCTTTAAATACTCTTCAGGAATAGTTCTTCAGGCTCTTTGGTGAACATTCAAAGCTCTTCTTTGCGTGTTGGCTGCTTTTTGTTCTGCTGATGATCTGTTTTAACCCTTTAAGACCTACCATAGAACCAAGTCCGCCAGAGCTTATCTTTATATTTTTACTTGCTGTAGTGCCATTTTTGTGAGCATTTCAAGTTGCTATACATCAATACAACCATTATAACCCAAATTCTAATAATATGTATGCATTAAGTGCATAGTAACTACATAAATTGCAAAAAAGTGCAATGAACTACAAAAAATTGAAAATCGTTTCTGGGGTTTTTTTTTTTACATATATTTCTAGTTAGAGAAATTTAAGAGGTTTTTCCTCAAAACTGTAAATACAAAAAAGTTGCACAAAATAGTTTCCAACAACAGGAAATGTATTTTGAGTGTCTTCATAGTTTTATTTTTGAGATACACAAATTTTTATTTACTGCAGGAAAAATGAAAATAAATATTATAAAAAATTATAAAAACTAGCATGTGCATCAAAATAAACTATTTCCAGCAGTGCAATTTGAGTTCTAAGCATCCCAGAAACTATACAGAAAAGCATAAAGTCAAACATGACTTTTAAAAACACCAGTGAAGGCTTACAAGGCCCTGAAGGTAAAAACTACATTTTCCGCGAAAATGAAGTCACTTCATCACTTCCGGTTTCGGGCAGGTAATGGCGGACATGTGATAGTTCGCGCTGACGTCTATTCCAACATAGGAAGTGTTACGAACAGCTGATCGGGTCGGCAAAGCGTGTTTATGGAATATTATGTTTTTGTTGCTGCAAGTGCTTTTTATGCAATTTTTGCAAAGCCATATGTGGAAGGAAACCATGACCTAGGACAAACTGATGGCATAACATGTAAGTACAACTCCTCCGGTTTCATATGCAAAAAAAATTATTGCGCTAGCTTACGTGGTTGCAGTTCTACAGGGATTTAAAAATAGGCAAAACGGAGTGTGCCCGCTCCGACGGGTCTTAAAGGGTTAATAATGTTGAGGTCCAGGTTCTGGGGAGGCCAGTGCATGACTGATGGTGTTCCATTGTGCAATTTTCTATCTAGGTATGCTTTTACTGCATTGGCAGTGTGGTTGGGGTCATTGTCATGCAAAAAAAGTCAGTGCCAATCAGTTGCTTTCTAGAATGTATTGCATGGTGAATCAAAATCTGACAGCATTTTTCTGCATTCATAATTCCATCTGTCTTGACACTGGCTGAAAAGCAGCCACAGTCTCCACCATCTTGTTTTTATTGTTTGTTTTTTTGCAGATGGCTGTAGACACTCACTGTTGTACTTCTTTCCTGACCTCCTCCATACATTTTGATGATAACTCGAGGCAAACATTTCATCACTCCATAAGATCTGTTGCCCACACAATTTTTCTGTGTAGCAGACTATGGCTCCTTGGAAGGAAAATGTAAAGGAATTGTTATGGCAGTGGTGTTTGTGGTTATTCTATAGAACAACATATTTTAAAATTCACACTAGAAGCTTGGTCCCCAACTCTGCCCACTGCAACTATAACCACTTAATTTATTAGCACCTAATGACATAGCAATAAATAGTAACCAAATACTGGAAGAATAAAATGTTAAATACAGTAGGGAAATGTGGCCTTTAGTGTATTGCTGTGGCACATACTGGGAGGCTTTTTATTAGAGTGAAATACAAGGTTGCCTCAAAAAAGTTACAGCTGTAATCACTGGTTCTTTGCTCTTTAACATGTAAACAGCCATTTTCGTTGAAGTACTAACGCATGATGTGGTGGTCAGCTACAGTTTACAATATAATTCAATGGATTATGTCCTAATTGTTCATTGTTGGCAAATCAAACATCCTGAGTCATGTTTCTTGTGTAATTTGAAAATTTCTGTGACTCAGCCTCTATCCTTTGATTCTCAAAGCATTGTAAAGCCATTCAACTTGCACCCTTTATGGAAATGCTTTTTTCTCTCTGGGGTCACTTAAAATAGCCAAGCATAAGCGTCTCTTCAATTGAAAATGAAGAATGGTTCCAGTAAGCTCATCCTTGAAAGCAGCAGAAAAGGATGATTTGAAGGAGTACGCGGCCAGGAAAGAGAATAAAATGTCATTTTATAACGTTTCATGATCAATGTTGAAAGCATTTTAATTTGAATTAAACCAAGTGCATACTGAACATGTGATCGTTTTAAATATCAGGTTCCTATTTTCTGTTGTTTAAAAAAATAGTGGCCATGATGAGAATGCGTGTATGTGCTTGTGTGTTCATGTTGTCATGCATGAAATACACTGAGCGTAACCAGACTGTAAGAATGTAGGCTTTGAGATAGTGTGTGTGTGTGTGTGTGTAGTTTCTCTTGCTTTCAGCCTCTTCTTTCTTCTCTTCCAAGATGTCCTTTCTTCCTCACACTCACTTTGTGTCGCAAAATTTTATTAATTTATTTATTTTACTTTACTGTTTTCTTTGTACCCATTGTTGCATACAAAGGAATGAAACACTATTCAGTGATGAAGAGCTCTTTTACACAGTGTTAACAGGAGAAGCATTTAAAGTTTTAAAGGTAAGTCTGTATTTGTGCACTGACTTTGCTTATGCGTCTGGCTTTTTCTCTACTACTTTTCACTCCCGCGCCAACCTTCTCTATTTAGTCTGTGCCCACATTTTCTTCTTTCTTTGTTCTTTGCTCTGTAATCCTCTATACATTTCATGTGAAAGCTAAAGAGTGACACTTCACCAGCAGGGGTTTTTAGAAGTTAGAGTGCCTTCTATAGAGTTGTAGAGGCTGATATTCTTATATTAAAGTGATAGGATGTTTATTAAAAAATACAGTGGTAAAATGTGTTAAATGTATGATGTCTCAGAAAGTATGCTCACAGCTACCTGGTGGGCTCTTCAGAGAACTAAGGAGGTGCAGGGTTTTATCACCTGAGACTTCAGCTGTGTCCGGAATATCCATGAAAGTGACAGGATGCAAGTACCTAACTCAAGCTGACTGCTTTAAAAAACAAACGAATGCTCCAAGCATTATTTCTCATATCAATAAAAAGTATTAATTGTCACTTACATAGTAAGTTAATCATAGTAATCCCATTGGTTAATCATATGGCTTACAGATGATTTATTTGTTCTTGTTTCCTCGTATACAATCGCCTGGTGAACTGGGAAAATATTAATTATTCGTGTAATGAGTAGAAATGTTGCTAACGAAAAAAAATGCTGATATGCATATACTGCAGTTCTTTAAAGACTCAGTTGTGACTGGTTCTGAAAACAAGTCTAACCCACATAGAATCCCATGTTTAAATTTAGACTAAAAAGAGGTTTAATTTCTATAGCTAATTGTTTGTGACGGCTACGAGAAGTCAATTTCGTTTATATAACTTCCCCATTTAAAATGTAATAAACCCTCAAAAATATGGATGATGAAGGAAATCACTACTTTGAGTGACAAATGGCGGCACCACAAGCAGCACCACAGTTAACGTCACCTAGCTGTCAGCTATATGCCAGTTTGAGTCTCCTAACTGGACCGCTCAACTATGTTTTTGTTCATTTTTAATTAAATTATCTGACAAATACCATGGTTTGCTTTGAAGTAAAGTCCCACTCCCACAAGACAAGAGACCGGTCAGTAACCCCCTGACGACCAAGAGAAAAATGTATCTTCTCTGATCCAGTGAGCCTGGCTGCTGGGAGTCGCTGGGTGAAAATTGATTGCTAAAGCTCCAAGAGAGGCCTAGAGATTGGTCAGTGACCTGACAAGTGAAACTGGTGACAAAGAGGGTGCTGCATCAAATTGTTCTAGAGATTGTTTGGCCCAATGCTGACGGTACCTACAGGTCTTCCATGCAATGTCCATGCAGTATAGTATAGGCCCTATGAAACCTTTCCCGTTGTTTTTTTTTTCTTTTTATAAATCAGCTGTCTCTTCTGGACATTTGTGATTATTGCACTGAAACATTACTGATGTTGCTGACGTTACTTTTGTGGCTGCACAAATGTATAAAGATACTCTTCTCTCAGATACATCTACAGTACAAGAAGCTAAAATCAATAAGGTCTGCTGTGCAGTTGTGTATGAAGGGAGACCTATCTGTCTATTTTGTTTTGCCATGCTTTCCATTAAAATTTGTTTCTACTCTTTTGCTAAATGCCTGATTTTATTTGTCAAATGAAAGTGTAACATATATGTATAATTTAAAAAAAGAAAAAGAGATGAATAAATAAAAAATGACCAAACAACCTTTTCAAATTACTTGGCCTTTGTTTTTCTCTTTCTCTCTCTTGTGTAATGCTTTATGCCTCTCCCCACACTGACAGTCGGACATGGCTACAGACCCCAAAATAGAGCTGCTCTCATCCCACTCCTATTCACAGCTTGGTGCTGGGAGCCAGGAGGCTCTCAAACATTCTTATACTGTGCAAGCACAAGGACTAAAACAAGTAAATGCTTACAAATTCATCACAGTATAAGAAGGAAAGAAAGTGAGATTCAGCCTGAGGAAACATGCTTCAGCAAAAGACAGAAACACTGTTAGGGAGCGTTTACGTAGGCCCATCACTATATCCAAAGCCTCAGTTTCAGCAGTTTCTTCATTATCTTTTCTTTTCTCATGTCTCCATTCACTCTTTTATCATCCTTTTCTACCTTCTCCCTTTGTCTACTCGCTCCCATTTCCTGTTTTCCCCTCATCTCTGTCTTGATCTTTTCATCTATCTTGCCATCTCTTTCCCGGGGGATTACTGCTAATACTCTATAATTATGCCACAGATTAAGCATGCATTCTCTCTCTATGGTGAATTACAGATGAAAAAAAGTTATCTCAGACCTTAAATTGTACAAGCATCTTCAAATTCTGATCCATGTCCAGAAAGTTTCTTGGCAACAGTTAGTGTGCGGTAGTTAAATTAAAAAAAAAGGAAAGAAGAAGAAGAAAGAAAAATGGTGCATTGTATTAAGCTTTGGGCAAGTGTAGATAATGAACTGAAATTTGAGTTTCTAATGTGGAAACAGCTAAAATGTTATCAAAACACAACAATTTTGCGTAGGTCTACAGTTGTTTCCTCTCCCTCCTTAAGTAGCTTATACATATATAGTGGCTTGTAAAAGTATTCGGCCCCCTTGAACATTTCCACATTTTGTCACATTACAGCGACAAATATGAATCAATTTTATTGGAATTCCACGTGAAAGACCAATACAAAGTGGTGTACATGTGAGAAGTAAATTAAAATCATACATGATTCCAAACATTTTTTACAAATAAATAACTGAAAAGTGGGGTGTGCGTAATTATTCAGCCCCCTGAGTCAATACTTTGTAGAACCACCTTTTGCTGTAATTACAGCTGCCAGTCTTTTAGGGTATGTCTCTACCAGCTTTGCACATCTACAGACTGAAATCCTTGCCCATTCTTCTTTGCAAAACAGCTCCAGCTCAGTCAGGTTAGATGGACAGCGTTTGTGAACAGCAGTTTTCAGATCTTGCCACAGATTCTCGATTGGATTTAGATCTGGACTTTGACTGGGCCATTCTAACACATGGATATGTTTTGTTTTAAACCATTCCATTGTTGCCCTGGCTTTATGTTTAGGGTCGTTGTCCTGCTGGAAGGTGAACCTCCGCCCCAGTCTCAAGTCTTTTGCAGACTCCAAGAGGTTTTCTTCCAAGATTGCCCTGTATTTGGCTCCATCCATCTTCCCATCATCTCTGACCAGCTTCCCGGTCCCTGCTGAAGAGAAGCACCCCCAGAGCATGATGCTGCCACCACCGTATTTGACAGTGGGGATGGTGTGTTCAGAGTGATGTGCAGTGTTAGTTTTCCGCCACACATAGCGTTTTGCATTTTGGCCAAAAAGTTCCATTTTGGTCTCATCTGACCAGAGCACCTTCTTCCACATGTTTGCTGTGTCCCCCACATGGCTTGTGGCAAACTGCAAACGGGACTTCTTATGGTTTTCTGTTAATAATGGCTTTCTTCTTGCCACTCTTCCATAAAGGCCAACTTTGTGCAGTGCACGACTAATAGTTGTCCTATGGACAGATTCCCCCACCTGAGCTGTAGATCTCTGCAGCTCGTCCAGAGTCACCATGGGCCTCTTGGCTGCATTTCTGATCAGCGCTCTCCTTGTTGGGCCTGTGAGTTTAGGTGGACGGCCTTGTCTTGGTAGGTTTACAGTTGTGCAATACTCCTTCCATTTCTGAATGATCGCTTGAACAGTGCTCCGTGGGATGTTCAATGCTTGGGAAATCTTTTTGTAGCCTATGCGCAGTGTTGGGGAGTAACGGAATACATGTACCGCCGTTACGTATTTAGAATACAAAATATGAGTAACTGTATTCCGTTACAGTTACCGTTTAAAAAGGTGGTATTCAGAATACAGTTACTTTGTTGAAATAAATGGATTACACGGCGGTACTTTCCTGTTTCATATTGTCGCGGTCAGGACTGTTTGGGTTTGTTTGACAGCTATGTTCTGTTGTTCCAGGCGGCAGCGTTACGGTTGCCATGGTTACAGGGTGACGCTCTCTCTCTCTGCGTGTTTCCTGGGTGAGAGAGCGCTTTTTTGTTGTTGTTGTTGTGCTAAGCTAAAAGGCAGAATGCTACAGGCATGGCCCTAAAGAATGTAGCCTCATGGGCAGTGTAGTCCGTGCTGCAGCGAGAATGGACTACCACACACGTTATGTGTCTGTGAGCGAGGGAGGGAGAGAAAGGAAAAGTCCGAGCTGTCACGGAGCAGAAACGGGAGCTGGAAGCATGTAAATATAATAATAACCACTGCAGACAAGAAGAGTGCCTGACGAGCCCATTTGTAAGTAAGCTATTAAGACTCAACTGTACACTGTGTTCGTGTTTTCCTCCGGAAAAAATAAGTTCCGTTGGAGCAGCCTTTCAACGCCTCTCTCTGTCTCTCGCTAGCAAAGTTGACCCAGACAACAAAGTAAAGCTAGTTTTCAGCTACGAGCCCGACACAAACCCGCCGTATTAGCCAGAGGTCCCTTTACTACGGTTCGGAGCCGCGGACCTTCAGTATCAGTAATAAATCACAGCAATAGTACATTCACGTAGTTGTAAACAGCATGGTAATATATTAAGTAATCCAAAGTATTCAGAATACGTTACCCTCATTGAGTAACGTAACGGAATACGTTACAGAATACATTTTGGGGCATGTATTCGGTATTCTGTAATGGAATACATTTTAAAAGTAACCTTCCCAACACTGCCTATGCGTGATTTAAATTTCTCAATAACTTTATCCCTGACCTGTCTGGTGTGTTCTTTGGACTTCATGGTGCTGTTGCTCCCAATAGTCTCTTAGACAACCTCTGAAGCTGTCACAGAGCAGCTGTATTTGTACTGACATTAGATTACACACAGGTGCACTCTATTTAGTCATTAGCACTCATCAGGCAATGTCTATGGGCAACTGACTGCACTCAGACCAAAGGGGGTACTGTATAGTTGGAAGCTAGTATTGTTGTCATCTTTTTTTATTAGGATACCAAATTACAGTTTTTTATTTGCATTTGTGAACAGAAAAATGTTTTACTGATTGAATATCATGCTTCTTTAAATATCTGGCGTCCAACAAGATGGATAGATATAGATGTAGATATGGCTATAGAAGTGGATATAACTGAAGTATAATTGATGTCTCTTCCTTATGTTCAATATCTATACTTGTGTATTCCATTAGTGTGTGACCTTTAGGTACTGACCTTTAGCAACACACTGAATGTCCTGAGAGAATCCCAAAGCAGGGTAAAAATAATGCCATGCATCACTGTAGCCTCGCACACCATTGAAATTAGCCTCTTTCATCATGTCTATTGCACAAGGTCAAAGCATTGGTAAGAATTGCCATTTTGAGCCATAAAAAGCCCCGCTTGCACTTTGACAGCCCAATTACCCCACAAGATTTGTTGGAATATGATTGTCCACTGGTTTTCATAGCTCTAAAGACACGTCTTTTGTTTTTGCCATTGGTTAAATAATTCGTTTTAAAGTCGAGGTCATTTGGAAGGACACGCGAACATTTTACATTTGTCATAACTTTGCCTAAAAACAATCTGTGACTAAACAAAACTATGGAACACAATGGCGATCGGTCAATATTTCTGAGTATTCGTCCATCTGCAATGGGAGTTTTATAGCAAAAAAGATTTGAAGAATGGTGGTCCACGGGATAAAATCATTTACACTTACCTGTATCCGCATTCATTGGGGTGCTCAGAACACAGCTGTGAAATTGCACATTTTACTGCCTATATAAGAAGTTGTTTGAAAGTGGAAATGGAAGGCTGTTGATGGACAATGAAACACCTGTTCACTGCTACAAGGTAAGGCTCATGATTGAATTGTATCATGCTACAATATGATAGAAGTAGTCTAATCTGAATTGAAAAAGTGGACACAGCTATTGTAAGTGCTGTATTTCTGCCTGACTTTAACTTTTGTAGTCTGTAGTAAGCTGGCAATTGTGACACATTAACAGCGTGCGTGCATGTGTGTGTTTTTGAGAAAATGAAAGATGGAGTGACAAAGTAAGGAAAAATGAAAATACTTTCAGGCTGGTGTTGAATAGTAAATTGCATTATTTTGTAAAACGCTTATTTCATTTGAATTTAGAATTTTCCTCATAGTATGCAAATAATAGGTTTGTTCACTTGGATTAAAATATATATATATAATAAAACAAATTCAAAAACAGAACAAAACTGTTAATTTATACAGGAAAAAAGAATAATTAACTGAAGTGCATTACTGTTACAGTATGCACTATGTATATCTCTATCCCCAGCACACCCCTTTCATTTGCAATTAAAGTGATGTGCAGGGAAAGTGCAAGTTGTGGCTTCTGGTGTTGTTGTCAGGCAATTAGCAAGAGCTGCTCCCATTGCTCACTATGTCTCTGTTAAAACTTTAACTCATATCTATATTGCATAAGGCGTTGCTTTTAAATGAAAGCTGCAGCAGCACGTCCCTGCTGATCAGTAAAATGATGAAAGATTTGTAAACGAAACAAGGAACATTACTTTAGTTATAAACCTTATTTCCATATAAGTGTTGGCATGTGAACCCTAACACCCAGACAACTTCAGTGTCTCTCTGTTGCCATGGCTGCCAAAGTAATTACAGGATGCCTGGCTGGAGTTAGTGTTCTCTTCCTCTCCAGCTCTCATTGGATGCTTTACAGCTCAGTCTAATTGAAAGTTCTTTAAAAAAAAAAAAAAAAAGTGTTTTTCTCAGTAAACACAAATACAACTGTAGATTTTCTTAGCATGTCACATGTAACATGTCAGTCCAGTGTTGCTTCTGCTGTTTCTGCTAATGTGACCAGATGGTGCAGGGACAAATAATCGGAGGCAGCAGAAGATAATAGAGCAAAGTGTTTGTGTTTCATTTCCTCCAGAAATGTAGGAAGAAGTAAGTACTTCTGTGACACAACAATCAAAACTGGCGAGATGCCATGAATAAGTGGAAAATTCTTGGTGACTTAAAAGCCAAATGACACAGCTGTATTGTGTCAATAACTGTTGGTTACATGCTGTAGAAATATACCAGTAATATCCAGGTGGCACTAACCAGATACACCCAGTTGAGCTGGGCATCAAGAATTATCCTGTCACAAAAGGGCTTGTTATCAGCTAAGGCTGAGGCAACCTTTCACTGCTTGAAATGAGCGGGGCATGCAGCGATGGTCGAGACCGAGGTTAAGTGGTGTGCAGATATTATTTCAGGGGTCACAAGCGGGGCAGGAGTCTTTTGCCAGCATTTTATACTCTAAGCAAATTCTCCTAAGTTTCTCCTCACTGGCCAAAAACCTGCAACTTATTACTTTGCCTTGACCCCAAAAACAAGCTTACATTTTGAATTTTTGATCAGACTTCATCATCATTGCAAGTCCACAGCAAACATATTGTCCAGAACTTCATTAGTGAGGTAAATCCAGAATGAATCGCGCTGAAGGTTTTCCCAGAAATATTTAACTCCTAAAAGTCGAACACGTCTGTGTGTGTTATTTTTCTTTGTTTTTTTTTTTGTGGAGAATGCTAAAGGTTAAAGACCTCTGGTAGATGTCAGGATGTCAACATAAGAATGGAAAAATTAATAAAGAAGGGAAAAGGAAACAAATGTGCAAAGTGAAACCCACTGCACTATGCCCCCTAATTATGCAACGACTGGATGTGAACTACTCAAAGTGCATCTTGGATACGTCATCCGCTATTTATGTGCTCAAATTATGCTATAAAAACTTTCCCTTACTGATTATAAATGACATCAAAAAAGAATATAGGCAACCAGTGCAAAGTGTGAAAAGCTATCCACATTGTTTGCTCAAGCTTACCCTCATGTCCACCACATATTTATCAGCTGAATGAATCCCAATTAGAATGATCTAAAAAAAATGCTTAATATGTTATGCCTGAAAGCCAACACATGTTAGGCTTTGAATGCTGCTGCTGGAAGGAATTGTGGGAGGCTTTATCTCCCTTTGTAGAGGATTGTCCAGTGAATACTAAGGAGATAAGACAGAAAGCACTGGAGCAACTTTCCTTCGCAATTAGAGAATTCGACCAGCTCTTATCATGGCTGCCACTTAGATACCTCTGGGCCATTTCACTCAGTTAGGAACCTTCCCAAGCAAAAAGATTATTCAACCATATTCCAGTATTTAATTTGCGTCGTAGCCATGCTGTTGTTCTGCAAGGTTGTCACCTATTGGTGAGTCTTTGCAAGGCCACACACAATCAATTACAATGGCAGTGCCCACATAGGAGTTCGGATAATCTCCTGGAGCTCAGGTCTAATTTGTAGTAGTGCATTGTTAACTTGGCTTTCGTAGCTGCCTGTGTTCAGTGTAAGCACAGCTAATGTAGGGATATAGCGGTTATTTATCCTCACCCTTCCCGGCCACACAACACAACTATTGTTTGATAGTTGCACACTGTGAGCACAATAGGTGTTCACGCAGCGCCTACCTGGATTTTCACATGCACAGACTCTCTGCTACATAAGCTGAAGGGATTTTCAGGCTTCTGACAGGGCTGAAGAGATTAATGCAGACAGCCATAGAATGGAAAAATATGATTTGCTGTGCTGTCTGATTTGACTTTGTGAGGGTATGTAAAATAGTGATTTTCCATCCTTTTGTTGAGAAAATACGCAAGTCAGAATCATACATCTCTGTGCTTTACAGGAAAAACTGCTCTGTCAGTCAAAAATGCAAAAGTGCTCTGTGACTCCCTTTTCCTACAACATCACCATCTGGTAAACACTGCTGTTTTGGCCTTTTTAATCTGCTTGACATGAACATAACATTGCTGTAATTTGAAATAGGAATGCTGCTTCTTTTTAAAAGTGTGCTAGTGTTGAAATAGTAGTAGAACTTAATGACTTGTAGACTCAAAAGTAAATGTGCAGACTGAATGCACTGGTGGAAAGCCAAATTTGGGCACAATTCTGTCTCAGAGCTAACATTTAGTTCTGATGATTGCACCACAGTCAAGCCAGAATTTAGTTGATTTTTGATTTGTTCCAATAATGTGAATTCTTGATTTTTTTACTGTGCCAACTCTGTGCTTTCTGCTACCAGAGTATAAATTAGGTGTACTATTTTGAAAGCAAATGTAGATTTGAAGGATTTTTTTGTCGCAATACTTTGCTTGCTAGAGGCTACCAGACGCAGACTGACTCGCTCATTCAACAAGGGATTGACTGAGCAAACAAGTTTTTCATATCGTGATTCTTTGTCTTGAAGGAAAACCAACCCAAAGCGAGTTACAGACACTGAGCTCATCCATCAACATCACTTAGTTTCACATCCTTTCTGTTTTTCTCTACAAGCCAACATTTGCAGATATGAAACACACAAACATCTTCATGCTGAACCACACGATTTGAGGCTTCTGCCACTCTTTTCATTATGCAAGGACACACATATTTAAATGTGGAGAAACTAGGGCTACATAAGAAAACAGAAACGATGTATTTACCCACATCTCTGCCGCACACACACCTACACACCCTGTCTTACACACACACACACACAACACAACATCCGTCTGTTCATCTACAGGCTCCCTTCTGTGTATAGAATACAAGGGCGCATGTATTCCCCTGAGGGTTTGGATCTCATGTTATCATGTTCACGGAGCTCCAGCGCTCCATGAAAGATTTCAGTTTTGTTCCAGCATGTCACAATCTGTGTTGCTGTGCGATGTGCCTTCCCTTTTAAGTACATGAAGGGTTCTGCAGTATTCTTTGTTTCTGTACTGGGTAAATGGCTGAATGAGTACAGTCCTGCACTAAAGTTTCAAGCCACTCATTTCTTTATGCTTTACTAGGAAAATGGTAAACAGGGGCAGCAATTTGTTGTAATGTACATATATGGACATGCAATGTATAAGGCAATTCTAACAAGCTTGAAAGTCAATATTGGGTACCACCTTTATTCTTCAACAACTATCCTTCAGGAATAGTTCTCCAGGCTTCTTGAAGGACATCCAAAGCTTTTCTTTGGATGTTGACTGCCTTTTGTTCTGTTCTCTGTCAAGAGGATCCCACACTACTTTAGTAATGAATGTTGCCAATCAAATAGTATTGCGTGGTGGATCAAGCCCTGGTGGTACTATTCTGTGTTTATGATTCCATAAGTTTTGACAAGATCACCAACACCACTGGCTGAAATGCAGCCCCAAACCATGACAGAGCCTCCACCGTTTTTTACAGATGGTTGTAAACACCCAGTTCTGTACTTATCTCTGTACATATTGACAATAATTTGAACCAAAACTTTCAGAATTGGCTTCATCACTGCATAAGACCTTTTGCCACTGTCTTATAGTATGAATGTCAGGTCAGTCCAGTTCTTGTGTAATTTGGCACACCTCAGCTTTTTCCCTTCTTTAACGATGGCTTCTTGATTGCCACCTTTCCACTGAGAGCATCTGTAATTAAACTATAACAAACAGTAAAAAGCAAATTATAAAGAAGAGAGTGGTGCCTCAAAGTCCTGAGAGTGAGAATATGCACTGTCTTGCAAAAGCATTTCTTCGATCAGTACCCAAGTTTGTGTGTTTTCACTGTATGTCCAGAAAGGTAAGGCAGAGCTTCCTGTTACATAAATGAATGTTCAGTAGTTTATTGTCTGTAAATGTCTTGTTTATGTATGGTTTTTTAGAGGAATGCCCTGTTTTTTCTCTTTGGTAAGAAGAAAAATATTAACTTTGGATGCTCATTTATTCTTATTTACACCTCTGTCATTTATATTACATTCATTAGCAAAGAAAGTATAATCCTCATTGTGTTACAGTATAAGAAGAGCAGATCATCATTTCAGGACTGGTGGAATATAATAACTTGAATGTGCAAAGACTGGATTTGCCGGATGTTGTAATTTGAGCTAAATCGTTTCCTTCGTTTTCTCTGAAGTAACGTGTTTGAAGTTTGTGCTAAAAGAAAGAAAGAGAGGAGTGGCAGACTTAGAAGAAGAAAGGAAAGATCTGTTTGGGAGTGTAAAAGGGGAAAAATAAGATAAGGGAAAGGTAATGAAGAAGACAAAGGAAACAAGAGAATGTGGGTGTAGACATGTAAACAGGCTATAGATGAGAAAGAAAAAGCCAGACAGAAAGAGGAAGAGAAATTTCAGATAACAATAAACAGATGGAGTCTAGTAGAAATTGGTAGCGAAGGGTGTCAGAAAAAGGGCAAGAGGAGTAGAATGAAGCATGGTAGACCTGAGATTCCACTAACATTCACAAAGATAATGAGGTATGTGTGCCCTGGATTATGATGCAGACTCTCACAATACAAGCTGGACACATTTTAGGGAAAACATGGAGCAGAAACATGGTTATTTTAGGAACAAACGTGGCCATCACTTTTTGATGAAAAGTGGCTGGGAGTTAATGATTCACATGAAAAATATTTCAACAAACTTCCTGTTTAACGAAGGTCTTTGACAAATCCAATTTCAGATCACGATGATGAGGTTAGAAAATACATAGTTGCACATCCGAAGGACTAAATAGTTAATACTAGGACAGCAGCAGATTGTTAATTAGGGTTAGTAAGAATAGTAGTAATAATATTAAACGATGTCTCACCCAGGTGTGGTGAAGTTACATCATATCTGCTCTAAAAGATTGCTGTGTTAAATGACTAGCTCGAAAGCAGTAAGCGCTGCCATACTGGTAACATCTTATTTATTTCAGCAAGACAATGGAAAACAATAGGCACATGGGTGCCAGTGTAGTGCACTGGGTTGAGCAGGTGATCTATATATTGAAAGGTTACTGTAGGGGCCAGGGTTCAAGTCTCCTTTGAGTTTATTGCCTGTCATCCCCCCCTACTCCAAACCAAATCTCCTTGCTTTCCTGTCAAATTAAAGGCTAAAAAGCTAGAAAATCCTTCCACTTAATAAATAAATAAATAAGGGCTTGGTTGAGCAGGTGACCTATATTCTGCCCGAGATCATTTGCTGCATGTCATTCCCCCTAACTATTTTCCCATTTTCCTGTCTGCTCTCTACTGTGACTGTCTAATAAAGCCCCAAAATGACCAAAAAATGTTGATAAACCACGCCATGAACTGCCGAGCATCCAGATGACATCCTATATCAAACAGGAATTGGAAAACATTTTGCTTTCAAATCTACATGAGTTGGTCTCAACTGCTAAAAAGTAATAATGAAGAGGTGAATACAGTGAAAAATTTGCTCGTGGCACAAGTTTTTTAAACTTGATGCTGAAAACAAATCTGAAGTAAAAGTATGTTGGAGATTTTTAGTTTCTACATTTCATGTCTTGATGCATGCTAAATCATCCAGGTAAGTAAATCCTAAAAGGTTGATTCTGATCATCTGGATGTAGCATTTTCAATGGGAGAAACGTTTCGTTACTCATCCAAGTGACTTCTTCAGTCTTAGCTGACTGCAGGTTTCCCCAACCTTATAAACAGTACATTGCACAATAACTGAAACAAGCCGACTCATCAATGGTCTTTGATCAATGGGCTTTGATCAGTGGTTGTTGATCAATGGTCATGGCAATTTGCATATTAATGATCAAGGAACTAGCCTCACAGCCCACTGTTCATTCGCAAATTTGCAAATTTTGAAAATGGAGATTGACATTCATAGAGAAAGATGACTTCACTTCCATTTTTTTTAATCCTCCACTATTCCTGCTCTGGAAGCTACACAACAAGGCCTATCCACTAACCCTAACCAGTTATGCATAACCCAGTGTGCATATCAGGCCTACAGCAGAGTACCTTTATCGTGGAGCACCTGGGCAACCTGCATATTGACAGAGACAGATTTCTCTCTCTTTCTTTCTGTGAGCATCTTTCTCTGCTGGCTGTCAAAATGAATTATATGCATGGGAAACAGTGGTGGTGTGTGTGTGATATATGTGCTGGAGAGCTTCTGGGGGTGGTGAATGTTCTTTATTCAACTGTGTTTCAAACAGTTCTAAGACTTTTCCTGAGCTTTGCTCTTTTTTTTATTATTATTAAAATGTAAAAGTTGTTGTCTCTCTAACCAAGTGTCAGAACAGGTATGGACATCAAGTATACTGGATTTTCCATTGTGGATTGTCTCCATGATACTTGGTACTTGAGGTTGACAGCTCAGTAGAATATAGAATCTAACATCTAGAATGTCAAAAAAGCAGTAAAGAAGGTTGTTGAAGGTAAAATGTGTGAATAATAGTATCTAAGGATGAGCTCTGTAATTTTTTATCTGGATATTTTGTGGTTCCCCCCGTGAGTTAGAAACTTTTACAAAGCATACTTTGAAGGACACACAAAAATTCTAAAACCTTAAGCGCAAAAATAGCAATACACCTTTTCAGTGCGTGTGCTAGTTACAGTGTATATATGTACAATCATGTGAAAGTTTTCATTGGACTTTGTGCGAACATCTTGCAAAGACTGCATTGTAATAAACAAAATAACTCTCTGGGAATTCCTTAAGAGGCTTATTGAACATTCACTAAAACATTACTTTTCCAAAGTTCCACCTGAACAAAGCGCAAGTCTTCAGAAACAATATCTTTTGGACAAATAAGACCAAAAGTATGGATATTTTGCCATAATGCAAAGCACAAACACCTAAAGGCAACTGTCAAGCATGGTGGTGAACGGGTGATGATTTCGGCTTGTTCTGAAGCTAGTGTCTAACAGACAGTTAAAGCTTATTTAAACTGTGTCATGCAACAGAACAATGATTCCCAAGCAAAGCATCAAATCTACAACACAATGGGTGAAAAAGAAAAGAATGAAGGTAGTGCAATGGTCTAGTCAAAGTTTGGACCTCAACCTGATAAAAATGCTGTGACGGGACTTTAAGAGAGCTGTACATAAAAGAATCTCAATATACTGAAGCAATGTAAGAGACTGATAAAATCATACAGAGACTATTACTTCAAGTTATTGCTTCTCAAGGTGGCTCTAAGAACTATCGAATCTTTCTGGAAGCTTTCTGTTTTACAGATCTGTAGCCTTGGATATGTTTTTAACTGGGGAAGAAGAAGGGAGTATTGGAATGGAGACTACAGTAGATATCAGAGTGCAGTGAATTTCTGGTTTTCCAAACATGTATATCTTAAACATAGAAAGCAAAATAACAGGAGAGAAAAACTGAGCTGACAGAGGGATTGAATGAGGTTCTCAGTAGTCAAGTAGGTTCTCAATCATCCACGTCATGGAAATTTAAGGAGCTTGGAAAGAAAAGTGAGCCATAGTGGGAGTTGTCCCACTATTGATCATCTGCCTCATGTGCCTCATGATCAATAGTGGTTTGGCTCATCACATAAGAGCACATAAGGGACAGCTCCCACTAAGGCTTAAGTACCTGGGACTCTCCACCATTTGGTCTTAGAATGGAAGAAGCTTCTCGGACGAGAGGTGAAACGTCTTCCAGAAACTTAAAGAAGTCCAGTTGCTTTTCTTTCCAAGCTCCTTCAATAACACAAAAATAGAGCCTGCATCACAAAAACAAGAGTTCCATCTTGACACAAGACCAAAAGGCAAGGAGGGGATGTCCTAGTTATGCAATCCAAAGTCTGAGCCCCTCAAATATACTGTTATTACGTCTAAGTGTGTGTTTGTCTGTAAAAACAGTAATCTGATGATGCTCCAACTTATGATTCCCATCTAGTAATTTCAAAATGCAGCAAAGTGGGAGGCAACTGAAGAACCACAGCACCATCTGTTGGCTGTCAGCGGTAACAGAAGTTGACTGCAGCAACAGTGTTGGGTAAAGCACCATACCCTACAAAAAACAAGAAACCCCTCCCCCAGTTGAGTAATAGTAAAGCTGCTCTTATTCTGTCTCATTTGAATAATCCTTTTATATCAGCTAAACGGGTTTATATACATTGTAGTTTTATGGTGAAATTAATAGTCTATAGCTTCATCTTGGACGCTAAGCCTTCAAATTAGGACTTAAAGTTGCCTCTAGTCTTATAGCATTATTCAAGTACAGAGACAAATTCAAAACACTGTACAAATACATGCAGAGTGCAGCTCATGGTAACTTAATAACGTGGTGGGGACAGTTGTGTAATTCTTTTAATCCTTTCTGAATAGTTCTGCATGTGAATCAATTTCTCACATTTTTATTTTACTGCCATAATGAATTTTGTTGTATTTAATACGCAGGTATATTGCCACGAGTGTCTCAATCTCAATTTGACTGCTCTCTCTACTGATATTGCTTGTATCCACATTTCCTCATTCATCCAGCTCTCTTCCAGCTCCTACCTCCAAACTTAAGTTCAATTCTCATTTTCTCATTTCCTGATTCTATCCTTCCCCCTTTTAATCTTCATCATTACATCATTTATGTGGAGGCTTCGTGGTGTAGGGGTAAGCATATTTACCTTTCATGCAAAAGATTTTTGGTTTGAGACCAGCAGGTGATGCAAACCTAGTCTCAGAGGAAACAGTCTAGTGTACTCCTAGTACCGGTCCCGAGCCTGGTATAACATCTGTGCCAATTCAAATGTGTGCATCTATCTGCAGTGGTAAATCTCTTGGGAGTGTGGGGGTGGTGAGCAGTCTGAGGACGTGCACGTATACTGCACTGTGCAAAAATCCTGAGCCACTCCTTTCTTTATATTTTTCTAGTAAATTAGTGATTTACTATAATGTGCAAACATGGAAGTGTCATATATGAAGTACAAACAGCGTTTGTACAATTCTAACAAACTTGAAAGTCAATATTTGCTATGACCACCTTTATTCTTTAACACAGCCCAAACTCTTTCAGCCTGACAAGCTTTCTGGTCATTTGTTAGGTAGTGTAGTCTTCAGGAAGGGTTCTCCAGCCATTTGAAGCTGGTATTTGGATGCCCACTGTTCTGTTCCCACACAGTCCATGACTGATAGTGTTCCATTGTGTGCTAATCTATCCAGGTATGCTTTGACTGCACTGGCAGTGTGTTTGGGGTCAGTATCATGAGGAACAAATGAAACTGTTGTCAATCAGATCCTTTGCTAATCAAAGGGTATTGCCACTGATTTTTAGTTCTTGTGTAATTTGGCATACCTCATTCTTTTCTTCCCAGTTCCCTTTTTTAAACAGCGACTTCTTTACAGCCACCTGACGAGGACCATTTATGATAAGACTTTAACAAACAGTAAATAGATCAACAGAAGAACCAGATGCATCTCGCATGTCTTGTGTCAGGTCTTTGCTTCATTTGTTCGTATTTCTGAAAGACATTATTTACAGACGCTGTTCATCTGCTGTAGGTAGTGTTGTAGGCTTGCCATGTCTTCTTTTATTCTCCACTTGTCCAGATTCTTCAAATTTTGCTTTCAGCAACCCCAAGTTAGATGTTGGCTTTTCAGAAAATACCTTCCTCAAATTTTACAGATGCCTTCATGTTGAAGCACAGTGTACTCCTGTATTTCTACACATGTTGAATTCATAAAAGAGGAAGTCTGACTCAGTTTCTTCCACTTAAGCTTGTGGAGTCACAGTCCAAATGCAAACAAGCACATTCACACTGTTCCGACGGAAGTGCAGTTTTGACATTTTGATTAATAGCAGGATTTGTTCGAAGCGTCATAAGACATTTCTTTCCTGCCCATTTTGGCAAAAAAAAGTTTTATTTGACAATGAGGCTCCTACAAGGCTGACACACGTGCGCTCAGCCACACTGGCTGATTGCAGAGGGAGTGACTCCTTCCCTCGCTGGCCAGTTACACTATGAGCACGGTAATGTGCTGGAATTATTGATCAGACAAAAGGAACCGACAGCCCTGGCTGGACTGAAACAAAAAAGAAATCAATGGTTATTTTACCCACTGGACCACACACAAAAGCACTCACACTAATACTTACATTTCTCACAATACAGAACCTTTATCCACCTGCTGCACTTCATCAGCATTCATGCTCACAGATACAGGTATTTTACTCAGTAAAGACAAAAGTGCAGCAGGTGTTCAGCTTCGAAATGAGGCAAATATTCTAGTTTTAGAATGTGCTTTAGAAAGAATGAAAATCCCCATTGACAGATCACAATAAATACTTATTCAAGATCTCCAGATACACACAAAGGTCTTTGGAAAGCAATTGAGAGGATTTAGGTTATTATTCAGTTCATTTAGTTTATAAAAGGCCCCTCTGCTTTTAGCTTTTCTGCTTCACTGCTCTCTGCACTGTTATTCCACCATCCAGTTCCCACTTCCTTTGCAGCTTAACTATGAAAAAGTATTTCTCCTTTCCAGTTTCTCATATGTACCAAATTAAAATGAAAGGCTCCTCTTTGATTCCTCTCCTCACCGTAGTAAATATAGATAAGAAGTAAATCATTTCTTGAATTTAACAATCAATTCAATTTTTTTCTTTTCCCATCATCTACTCTTCCGTTATTGCATTTTGTTTCACGATCTTCCAGCACACCACACACCGACTGTGTTATATGGTGGGTATATGCTGTATCCATCTAGTTTTGTTCTATCTTGAGGCTTATTCTCTTCTCTCTCTGTCTTTTTCTTATTTCTGCTCCTTTTCTCAAGATTAATTAATGAACAAAAGCACACAAACAGATGATATATACACACATACAGTGCTTAAAAATGACTAGACCACTACCTAGTATAAGGCTTTTGAATCAAACTTAAATAAACAGTACTGGTAATTGCCAAAAAAAATTTATGTCTCTGTAATAATCCACCAGTATCCATACAAGCTCTTTAATCAAATTTTAATGCTAAGATATAACTGTTGTGATCAATAAATTTTCACATGTAGTATTTTAAATAAAACAAAATAGTGAAGCACATTATTATTTTTTGATTAGGATGGGAAGTTAAAGTTATTTACTTATTGTGTATTATTACTGAACAGAAAAACCTGTTTTTATTGGTTTTCTTGTTTTTATTGTCAATTCTGTCATCAGTTTGTTAATCCCAGTAGATACAATGTCAGTATTGCATGTAAATGCTTCAAAGATGACGTGACATATAAACAATATTGTGTAACACTATAAATCTAACATACAAATAGCCACAGACATATATGGGCATGGAGGTTTGAATGTAAACACACCATACAGTTACACACGCACACACAGAAACACCCAGGTGATGAATGCAGCCTGATAATTGGCAGTAGGTATCAATCGACCTATTCTAGCTAGGAGTGTATTGAATTTCTGTCGTTCCCTTATTAAGAAGGGGATTGAAGCCAGCAGAGATATCAAGGCTGAGACAGATTCTCTGATGGTCTCTGCCACTTAATAGGAGCTTTACTCCCCACCCTTTCTCTTTAAATGATTTTTCTTCTTCTGAGAGAGTAGGGAGGTCTAAGGACCAAGGCTGAGATGGGAACAGAATTGAGATTATTAAAATCGTCTTTGCAAATTTTATAAGTGTTTACAAGTACACGTTTAAGCTCATTTTGCTTTGTCTGAAAACCAAAATGATTGTAACAGCATTATTGTGGGATTATGTTTTTCCACCTAATAAAAAAGTAAATCTCTTAAAGTGGTTGGGTTTAAGTTCCAATTAAATGGAGAGTTTGGGATTTATTTATTTTTTAACATTTTTACATTACATTACATAGAATAGCAATACAAGGTGTTGTTTTCTTAAGAAATACACACAATAGCAGTGCAGATGTATTTATATATCTGCATGACCCACACAGCAAGTGATAATCTTTCTGACCCAAATGTCACATGGTCACAAGTCTGCAGCTTGATAGGGTAATGCCTTCCTTTTGTCCTTGTGGTGTAAGTACACACACCAACACCCACTCACAAACACATATGCACAATTTGGTTGGTGTTCTTTCAAATGTCAAAGAAATCTACGTTATATCAGGACCACCAATACCGAATACCAATACTTTCAACCCTCAAAGGCTTATGGAGGGGTGAGCATTGTGTCAAATCCTGAACACATTTTAATGACCACTATATCACCTTTTTAAACATTTTTTTCTAACTTTTGACAATAAGTAATTAATACAATAAAGCAAATCTTTCAGCTTTTTGTGTATTTTTAAACTTTTTTTTTGAATGTGCATGTCTTTAAAGCCCTTTGGGTCAACAATCAACACAAAAAGTTTACTAAAAATAATTAATTTAACACATTTAGGATGGCTGCATACTTAGACTTAGAGGATAGAAACAAAGTATCAATACTATCATGCTAGTATTAATCCTATACCAATACCGACGTTGGTATTTATCTACCCACCTCTACTGCATGGGCAATGCAGTCTCATGGCAGTTTGTGACTCGACCTTTAATCTATTAATCCATGTTCTGGACAGAAATGTAAAAAATATATTTCCGAGCCTGTCATTGCGAACAGTTCCTTATTACAAGTTTTTTTTTTCATGTCCCTGAACGCAACTTTTCACAAGTCTGCTCTCATGTGTACTGACATATGTCCATGTACACAAAATTAATATTTTCCATTTGTAAAGGCAAAAAAGCTCTGCAGCTGAAAGCTGGATGGATTTCTGTTGGACTGAATCACTTTGCCATTTATACCGTGGATCCAAGTTTGAGTCATGAACTTTACACATTTTTACAAATAGCCTTTATTCATTTTAAAGCATGTTATAATTAAATTTGCCTTCCCAATGGCTTCCTGCCAGAGGTCGAAGCCAGGAAGGCTTTTAAGTACACGAATGACATTGTGAAAATATCTATTTAAAAAAAATAAATAAATAAAAAACTCGGTCTTTTTTTTCCCAGTCCATGTTTTCTTTTGGTTTCATTTGCTGTTAATAAAATGGGGTGTTTGGTTTAAAAAGTTTTTCTACATTTTTCAATTTCCAAAGGGAAACCGGATTTGTGTAAAAGTCAGTAACACAGTAGGAATTATATGAATGTGTCCCCCTGTGCCTAGTCATATCAAAACTGTACCTTATATTTAAGTGAATAGTTTGAAATACATGAAGTATGCTTATTTGTTCTCTGGAGGAGACTAAAAGGTGACAAATCAGGATACAGGATCCGAGGGGACAGGAGACCTTTAGTATTATTATTACAAGAGTCATGCACAGAATATCAGTCAGCATGAAGACGCATACTGAGTGGCTTATTGAACACAGGTGAGGGGAAAAAACTAGCAGGGAACAAAAATAATAAGAGTAGCTGAACTCTATGAAGATGGTTGATACAACAGATGACTTAACAGAGATTTAAAATGTGTTGGTTGACATAACACTTATATTGGCACTAAATAAGAAGATTAAAGCAGAACAAACGGCTCCTGGCACTATTTCATTTTTGCTCTGATATGCCAGTCAGTACACACACAGCACAACACTTTTTTGTCTAATCTCATACAGTAAATTCAATAAAAGGCATTTCCAATATCCAAACAGGAACCCTAATTAAATACTAAAAGGAATTGCTCAAGCTGACTGATTAATACAGTCAATTATACAGTTAATTTAACAAGTGCAAGACAAAAGGCCATACAAATTCACAGCAAACTTTTCAGCATGTGCAATTCAGGCAAAATGTTGCTATAATGTGTGGCCAAACTCCAGCCTCAGATTAACAGTAATAAGCTCTAACTATCAGTTAATAATGATGAGATGTTCTCCAGCTGCATTAGATCAACAAATCTAATGTAAAGTAGCCAAAATTGCTATTAATGTGAAACATTCATAACCATGTTAGAAAAGGCTAAATGTTATCCTCGCTGTAATTTAAAACTATCTGCTTTTCAGTACACACACAGGGCATAATTAACATAGCCCTTGGCAGGCACTCAACCAATCTGGGAATGATAAAATTACAGCAAGCCACACTGAAGCTAACATCACTTTTTCCATATCATGAAGCTGCTGACACAAATGCATTGTTTTTAAAACGTTTAACAGACCCAAGTCTTGGACCTTGTTCACTCATTCACTGTAGAGGCACTCAGCCATTTTATAAAAAATTGAAATTTCAACTGTCAGCTTTGTGTACTTTATGGACCACTTCGAAAGATCATTCAAAGTGACCCAAGGCTTTGTGGACTGGTGCCAGCAGAACTACCTCCAGTTCAACACTAGTAAAACCAAGGAGGGGGTGGTAGACTTCTGCAGGCACAAACATCCTCCACTGCAACCACTAAACATCCAAGGTATGGACATTGAGGCTGTGGATAGCTACAGGTACCTTGGTGTTCATCTGAACAATAAACTGGATTGGACTTACAATTCAGATGCCCTCTACAGAAAAGGGCAGAGCACGCTGTACCTGCTGTAAGACCATCTATGATTCTGTGGTGGCCTCAGCCATCTTTTACGGCATGGTCTGCTGGGGCGGCAGCAGCATCTCTGCTGGGGACAGGAAGAGACTAAATAGGCGGCTCGAGAGGGCCAGCTCTGTTCTAGGATGCCCTCTGGACCCAGTGGAGGTTGTAAGTGACAGGAGAATAGTGGCTAAGCTATCATCTCTGTTGGACAACATCTCCCACCCCATGCAGGAGACTCTGACAGCGCTGAGTAGCTCCTTTAGTGGTAGGCTGCGGCACCCACAATGCGGGGCGGAGAGATTTCGCAAGTCTTTCCTTCCTACTGCTGTCAGACTCTACATCTTCATCTATCTTATAGATTGTTTATGGTTTGCTATCTTGTAGCAAACCAAAAGGCAGATTTTGTGGCTGTTCACTAGGACTGACCACATTATGTAGTTTGCGATAATACTGGTATAGGTTTTTACAAGTTTTATCTTGCGATATCAATGATATAGCAACGATTACTAGTGTGCAAAACAGTGACACAAGTCCAAACACGTCTGAAAGCGAGAGCAGCATGTCAGCCTCAAATGACAGTTAAGTACCTAAAAGGGAAACTACTTCACCAACTTCCAACAAAGAGCAATACTAAAGGGGTGATCGTGCGCTCAAGAGTTAGGAGTTCGCCTTGTAATCGGAAGGTTGCCGGTTCGAGCCCCGGCTTGGACAGTCTCGGTCGTTGTGTCCTTGGGCAAGACACTTCACCCGTTGCCTACTGGTGGTGGTCAGAGGGCCCGGTGGCGCCAGTGTTCGGC